>NC_141669.1:139286301-140486301 GCF_028749965.1 Puma concolor | reverse complement strand
ACTGGCGACGAGGCCGATCACCAGGGCAGACAGGACGCATCCGCTTCACCTCCATCCACGCGAACCGAAAAGGAACGGGTTGCTTCTGCCTCCCCGCGGGGGTCGTCCACGGCCAAGGGGCGGGAGCACAGGTGGCGAAGGGAGACCGGCCGGCCCCCCTCCCCCGACCCTCACCCCCCCTCCCACGCTGGCCGGAACCCGTACTTGCCAGGGTGGAAGACGCCCAGACTCCAGCCCCGGCCCGACTGGACGCTCGTCCCGGCCAGCGCCAGCGTCCGAGGGAGGAAAGGGGCGAGCCACGCCGGGGCCCGCGGCTGCGGGAGGATTCCAGCCCCCGAAGTGGGGGCGGCGGGCCGGGGGCGCGCGGGAGCGCCCGCCGAGGCGGACCGGGGAGCGGGCGCCGGGGGCCTCGGGTCACTCGCTTACCAGGCGGGGTCCGGGCTCGGTCCTGTGCGCCGGGGTCGGCCGGGGTCCGCCGGGGTCGGCCGGGCTCGGGCGCGCCGCTAGCTGCTCCGGGGACGCTCGCCGGCCGCCCACCCCGCAGCCACCAGCTTCCGACTACGTTGCGCCTCTCAAGGCATCACGGGAAGCCGGGGGGCGGGCCGGTGGGCCGGACTTCCGCCTCCGCCTGCCGGGCCGGAGCGAGGCCCCGCCCCTGTCGCCATGGGGACGCGGCGCGTCCGGAGTGCGGCCGCTGAGCGTCCCGCGGGGCCCGGGGCCCGGCCGCCCGCCCTCCCGCACCGCGGGCACGGAAAACGCGTTGCCGCCTGCTCTCGCCGGGATGATTCCGGGACAGCTTCCTCGCCGGGGGCTGACTGGGAAGACGCGGCGGGGGAGGGGGCAGCCGGCGGGCTCCCAGGGCGGGCGGTTGCGGAGTCCGCGCGTGTGCGTGCGGTGGACGGCACGGCGCGCCTCGGGGACGCCGACTCCCCGGACTCCGCCCTCCGTCGGCGGGGCCCACCCGGAAGCCACGGGGCCCGAGCCATTTGGGGTGGTCCGGCGCGCACGCGGGTGGGAGCGCGCACGGAGCGGTGTGAATGCAGCGCCCCGAATACGTGCCGATGCGCCTGCAGCAAAGAGAACCCTGAAAAGTGTTGATGTCGGGGGAGCGGGAATTGCAAGCGATTTTTTGTTTGGTTTGTACTTGGTGCTTTCTGCGCATACGCTACATCCCTGTAACTTTTGGAATGACCACGTATAAACGTTTTTATTGAGATATGATGTGCAGTCAGTAACGGGTACCGTTGAACCACTTGACCAGTGCCTACCCCAATGTAACCTCCCCGCGATCGGCTAAATCAGCTAGGGAACATTCCCATCCAGGCAACCACTGTTTGCGTTTCATCCTCACACCTTCGTTTCACCTGTTCCAGAAATCTGTATAAATGCAGTCATGCAGTGTGTACTGTTTCAAATGGCTTCTTTCCGTTAACACGATGTTTTCAAAATCCCACGGAGTCGTGCGTATCTGTCTCAGGGGTTTCATAAAAGTGGAATCACGCGGTTTGATGTTTTCAGAGCCATCCACGCTGTGGCTGTGTCAGCACTTCGTGCCTTTTCATAACTTAAGAATATTCCACTGAATGCAATACCAGGGCGCCTGGGTGGCTCAGTCAGTTCAGTGTCGTACTCTTGATTTTGGCTCAGGTCATGATCTCACAGTTCGTGAGATTGAGCCCCTCCACTTTGGTCTCTGCTCGGGGCGTGAGCCTGCTGAAGATTGTCTCTCTCCCTCTGGCCCTCTCACCCGATTGCTCACTCTCTGTTTCTCTCAAAAAAAAAAAAAAATGCAGTATATGGGGCGCCTGGGTGGCTCATTCGGTTGAGCATCCGACTTCACCTCAGGTCATGATCTCGCGGTTTGTGGGTTTGAGCCCCGTGTCGGGCTCTGTGCTGACAGCTCGGAGCCTGGAGCCTGCTTCGGATTCTGTGTCTCCCTCTCTCTCTGCCCCTCCCCTGCTCATGCTCTGTCTCTCTCTGTCTCAAAAATAAATAAAATTATTTTTTAAAAAGTGCAGTATCAGTTTATCCATTCACATATTGGACACCAGAGTCATTTAAAAAATGTGATATTATGAATAAAACTGCCTCATTTATGGACAAGTCTTTTTTGAAGGCATTTTTTTTTTCAACGTTTATTTTATTTTTGGGACAGAGAGAGACAGAGCATGAACGGGGGAGGGGCAGAGGGAGAGGGAGACACAGAATCGGAAACAGGCTCCAGGCTCCGAGCCATCAGCCCAGAGCCTGACGCGGGGCTCGAACTCACGGACCGCGAGATCGTGACCTGGCTGAAGTCGGACGCTTAACCGACTGCACCACCCAGGCGCCCCAGGCATATTTTTTAATGTATCTTGTTTAACCCAGAAGCAAGATTGCTGAGGATGGGCAGGTGTACTTTGAACTTTATGTGAAATTGCCTGACAGTCTTCCAAAATGGTCTTCCACCCGCAGTAAGAGAGTTCCACGTCTTTGTTAACACCTGGGATCGTCAATCCTTACACGGCAGCCATTCTGGTGGGCACACAGTGGGGTTTCCCTCCGCTGTTGGCTGAGAGCTGCTGTGGGTGCTTAGCTTACTTCCAGAACTCCCAGCCTGCCTTGTGATGGCTGAGCCTGAGCACCCTGCCAAAGCCAGAGGAAATCCTCAGGGAGGGGCCGCTGGCATTCACGGGAATGATGGCACCAGTAGGGTCCACATGGTGGCAATATAAGACTGGATGGCAGCACAAGAGTCTGTGGCTGGAACTGTAGGTTCCCCGAGTTCAGAGGGTGAGAGCCGTGGGCCGTATTAGTTACAGTGGGCTTCTTGGAGGAGGTGGGCTGGGAAGGGTGAGCAGGTGTGGAAAAGGAGGTGAGGAAAAGGGAAGGCAGTCCTGGACAGGGCAGAGAAGGGGCCGTCATTTGTCACCGGCTAGACCAAACAACCACCAGAAGCTGCCTGCTTGCAAGCACAGGGAAACCTACCGCAAACAGCATCTGGACGTGGTTTGCCGCTTTCTGTGATCTCAAGGCTCTCGCAGCGTCCAAATAACAGGAGAAAACGCTCATTGACAACAGCAGCATCTGGGCGATAAAGTGGTGAACGGTACAGGTTGTGCGGCTACAAACAGAAGATGTTTTATTACTCCCTCTGAAATATGTAGATAATTTGTTTCTCTTTGAGAACCACAGGCAGTCATTAATTGTCAGTTACAGTAATAGGATCAGTCTGTGGTTTCCTGGGGGGGGGGGGGGGGGGGGCTTGAAGTTCTTGATGTGAATAGACCTGAAGGGAATGCCAAGGGTAGCAAAATGCAAGCCTCAGGGAAACAGCCACACAAAGTTGCAGAGCTCTTGGCGCCAGCCCAGCCACTCCAGGTGAGCAGAAATGAAGTCCCCGCAAGCCGGGGAGTGTAGGTCATCTGCGAGGTCGCTGTGGGAGCTGGGGCAAATCACAGCACTTTGTCCTGACTCGGGTTCTCCACTGGGGAAGGGCAGTCTTCAATTCCCTTTCAGGCCAGGAGCCCATATTTCCTGAGCACTTTCCCGAAGTCAGGCCCTGGGCTTGATAAGGAAGGCCTTGTAAAGCGGCACAACCACCATGCATGCTCTGATATGACCCATTGTTCAGATGACGAAACTGAGCTGCAGAACAAATAAGCAATTCTCCCAAGACGAAAAGGCAGTTCAATGGAGCCAAGGTTTGCACCCAGCTTCTGTAACAGCCTCCTCAGAGTAGAAGGCAGGTGTGTGGAGCTGGGCATCCACGGGTGGGTAGCCAGGTGTGTCTCCGGGTGGGGACACCCAGCACCGGTCTCTGGCCTTGCCTGGGCCCCATAGCTAGGTCAGCTGGATCCAGGGGGTCCAGCCAGCTGCCAGCAGGGGTGGCAGAGCCTGAGGAAACAGCTGGAGCTACACAGGGCTGGTGAGGGCCGTGTGTGTGCATGCGTGTATGTGTACGCATCTATGAAGGTGTTTGGGTCTGCACGTGTGTGCATCAGGCACGTGTGTGCATGTGATGTGTGTGTGCTCGTGCGTGTAGGGGTGTGTGTTGTGTGCAAATGTACAGGTGCATTCGAGTCTGTGATGTGCGTGTGCATGCAGACGTGTATGCTTGTGCAGATGTGTACCTGTGTGCGTCAGATGTCCGCGTGTGCCTGTGGCCGCTGCATACGTGTGCACAGGTATAGTGTATATGAGTCCGTGGCTGAGGCTCGTCAGGTTCAGTTTCATCGCACCGAGTCAAGCACCTGCACGGACGGAACCAAAGCTTCCTGGAGAGGCAGGTCTTGCTGTGTCCGCTCTGCACAGCTGCAGAGGCTGTGAGAGGGCGCCTGACCCCAGGGCAGTGGCAGCAGCGCGACAATGCGGTCTGAGGCCGCTCAAACCCCAGAGGCCCCGGGGTCAGCCTCATTGGAACATCGCGCGGTGAACGCGAGCAAAAGTGCAGCCAGCCCCCACGCGCAGGCGCCCCCCGGCAGCACCTCGCCCAGGGCTCCAGGACAAGGCTAGACGCAAAGCCTGCCTCGCCCTCCCTCGGAGCGCTCCTCCGCCGCGCGTCCCCCGGCGGGACCCAGGGACCCGCGCGCGCGTGCGCCCGAAACCCATCGCGGACCCGCGCCGTTCCCCAGACGGCCACCGGGGGGCGGTGTGGGGCCTCGCGCGCTCCCGCCGCCAACCCGCGGGCAGCGCCCCTTCCCTCCCTGGCAGCACCGCGCCTCCTGGTCCTCAGCCGGCTTGCGGGCAGGCCGGGAGCCTCGGGTATGGCGGGCCCAGCGGGCGTCTTGAAATGACATTCTCTAATGCCATCAACTGGCCAGGGCTCCGGGGCCACCAGGAGAGGCTGAGGCTGGCCCCAGATGTCACCAGAGCCCTCGGTGTCACTCTGGGCTCTTGGCTCAGCTCAGGGGCCAAGGACCGATCTCAGCTGCGGGCAGGGGCTATTTCCCACGCATGTGAGGGATGGAGGAGGCCTGCAGGGAGGCCCCCAGGGCCCAGAATCAGCTCCTCCGTGATATCCAAGAATTGTTTAGACGATGAGAAAGGTGTACAGGTTCTCAGCAGGAGCGCCTGAGGCCAGGACCACCCGTTGGCTGACACGGCGTGAGCCCACTGCTGACTGGGTGTTGACCAGGTGCTGGATGCCGGCAGCGGCCTGTGCCCTGCGTCTCTCGGGCACGCGTGGGTCATGCGGCTGTGACACCGTGGGGTCCTGCACGGTCTGGGGATCCAGGTGCTGCTGAGGTAGACGTTTGGGCCGATCCCAGGGCGGAACTGAGCCCTCCTGGGGGCCGTGTGACAGGAGACCCACAGAAATAAGGGACCCTCGGCCTCCTTCCTATTTGTTCCCAGCAGCGTGTGCATCACAACAAAATGCAGCTGCGGGGCTCAGGCTTTGTACTCGCTGACGGAGAAAACAGGTTACGTGGGGCGGGACCCAGGCTGGCCAGTGCTGGCCCCTGTGTAGGTTCTGGAGCACAGTGGATGCCGCGGTTTCCTCGTGGAGCCCCTCACCCACGATGCACCCACAAGGCGTGGGCCCGTTGGATGCATCTGGCTCAGAGAAGCCCCTCCCCTCCTCCAGACTAGCTGTCCCCCAGGCTTGCACCACCCGCAGGGCTTCTGATAATAGCGGTGCCAGGAAGGGGGTACAAGGGAGAGGCGCCTTGTTGGTGGGTGCCTGACTGGCTCTGGGGCATTTCCTGCTCTAGACACCCCCCCACCGCCACCATGAGATCAGGCTGAGGCTGGTCTCCAGCTGAGACCACCCCCTGGCTTGGTTTTGCCTGCCCCATCCTGTGTCCCGCCAGCCCTTCTCCTGAGAAGCCCTCGAGTGGCCAGTGGCACAGGAGACGAAGTCTCAGGCCCTGCTCCTAGGGACCCCAACCTGGGCGGACCCAGCCCTCCCAGCTGGCATGTGGGGTGGTCATTTGCTGTGACAGAGGCCAGTGCCTCTTAGCGGAGGCAAAGGAGAGACAGGCAGTCTCTCTGGGGCCATCTCCTTTCTCTCATCTCTCCCACCTTCTCGGTCACTTCAACTGGTGAGTCACACCGGGTCACCATGACCACAGCCAAAAAGAGCCCCAAACCGTATTGGGCCACGCCTAGACGCGAGAGCTGACAGCACAGCCCCATCATCTGTAGAGGCCAGGCTCCTTCCCTGCAATTCTCCCTTCTAGCTCCAGGAGTGAGAAGCATTCAGGGCAGAAGGCGGAGGCTCAGAGAGGCACAGTGTCTCATGTGAGATCACACGGCTTGTGCTTGGTGGTGTGGGACTGGGCCCAGGTTTCTCTGGCACAGAACCGCTGTGCCCCCCGGCCCCTGGGCTCACCCACTGCCACCAGGAATTCACTCAGTTTCCTGCCCAGATGCTGCCCACCATAGTCAGTCTCCAGGCCGCCAGGGAGCTCAGGCTCTGGTCTGGTGACAGCCTTGCCCCTGCAGTCCTGGAACTCAGGCCTTCCCACCCCCCCACCCCCCAGCCCCCAGCTCTCTGCTTGTGGGAATCGTGCTCATTCTTCTGGGTCCTCCTCCCTGCCCTGTCCGGCCCGCCTCGTGGTCTGGGAAGGCCAGCCCCGTGCCTTCGCCTCGCCCTATCATTCCGTGTACCTCACCCAGAGGCGCCTGGGGACAGATTCCTACGCCCCAACTGCTGCCTCCCACTTTGCTCCAAGATCACAGCAGGTTCGAGCCACAAGCCAGAGGTCCTGGGTGGGAACGGGCTGAGGCTGGGAGCCTCCTCACCCATGTGGCCAGGCCACTCCGTGGCTCCTCACGGAGCTGGAAGGACACAGCCTGCAGCCCTAGGGCGTCATCCGGGGCCTCTTGGGTTCCCGCGCGGGCCCCTCCAGAGGTGGCCGTGGCAAGAAGTTTGGGGCGGACCTACCTCGCCAGTTTTTCCCCGGTAAGCGTACATCCTGCACTGCGCACTCCCCCTGGGCCTGTTTACAGCGGAACTTCAGCCTTCCTAACCGTGGGCACATGTGACGACGTCACGGCTTCTCTAACTGGGCGCTCTGCTATCGTCGCTATCGTTTTCTTATTAGTTTGCTTCATCCTTGCGCTTTGCTGGACGTCCAGGGGCAATGACCTCTCTGCACTCGTGTGTTTTTATGGCCGAGGTCTCCGAGTGGAAGCCTGGGTTAGTTCTGGGAGATTCTCGCCCGTCGTTCCCAGAATCTGTGTACCGAGTGCCCGGCGGTCAGCATGGCTATTTCTCACGGCCCCTCCGTGCCGTGCCCCCCAGGCCGCTGGCCTTCGTCCTGCTATAAACACACATGCACGTCGCTGCCGTGTTGGGCTCCATCTCCTTCCTGGTTGGCAAGGCTGAGCACAGGTGTGCTGGACAGCGTGCGTCCCCTCCTGAGGACCCCTGTGTGTGTTCTTTGTGGTTCTCCGCCACCTTGTCCGTCCTGCACCTGGAGGGAAGACGGTGAGAGGGGTTTGGGTTTCTCCAGGCCGGGGCTGCGGGGATCCTGCCTCTGGCCGGCCGGGCGGGAGGACTCAGCCCCTTGTGGAGAAGGGCCTGGCTGGCCCAGCCCCGTCTGACTCTCTGCCACGCCTCTGAAAGTTGCTGAGGACGAACTGGGGCCTGGGGCACAAGGAAACGGAAGGGATGCCGGAGTGCGTGGCTCTGCTGATCTGAGAGGCTGTGCGCGGCTGCGGAGGGGCGACTGTTGGCGAAAACCCTGAGCCATCATTCCACTCTCCGCCCCGAGGAGCTTGCAGCTGTGCTGAGCGATGCTCATCCACACTGGCCGGGGAATCACAGCGGGGAATGTGCGGAGTCCGGGCCAGCTGCTCTGATTGCAGGCCTGATGGCTCAGATCCTGGGCCCAGGCGGTGAGGACCCACACGCACTGCCTCAGCCCCTCCCTCGCCCCTTGTAGTCAGGAATGCTTCTAGGTTCAAGTTGCTAGACACAGAAAATCAATCCCAAATGGCGTAAACAACAAAGCAAAGTCATTGACTCATGTGATGAAAGGCCCAGTGGTAAACTGGCTTTCAGGCAAGGCTTGATCCAACAGCTCAACAGTATTGTCGAGAACTAGGTTTCTTTCTGTGTCTGCTCTGCAGTCTCTTCTTTCTCCTAAGGTCCCAAGATGCAGCTTTTGAGGCTGCAAAATCCCTGGTTTGCATCCAGCATCCCTGGCACTCCCTGCCTTTGGGCTGGCTCTGGTCACATGTCCACTTCTGAGCCAATCACAGGCCCGGAGGATGGTCTGTGCTCACCTACCGTATCTGAGCCCCAGGCTCTGGCCCCAGGGGGAAGCTCCTTCCCCAGGACCGGAAGGATACCAAACAGCAGTCTGGGGAGCTGGGGAGCCAGAAGGAGAGACACTGGGGAGCGACCAGTCCACAACCTTGCACCTCCAGGCAGCCCGCCTCAGTGGCCTCTGTGTCCCCAGGACCCAGCATGAAGCCACTCAGTGACAGCTAGTGTACAGATGCTGGTGTCAGCTGGGCAGGGGTCTGCCTGCGTCTTCTACTTTCCGACGGCCTCGGCTGCCGCTGGAAGGAAGAAGGGACAGGGGCAGAGACAGGTGGTTTGTCAGGAGAGGCAGGGACTCGGCCTGGGGTCAGGGAGAAAAGGGGGTGTAGGTCCAGGTGTGGGCATGTCCCGTTTGGAGCACCTGGGAAGACCCGAGGGGCTGGTGTGCAGACAGGAACAGCGCCAGGGGCCTGGAAGGGAGATGAGCCACAGGCTCGTGGCCGGTGCGGGGGGGGGGGGGGGGGGGGACGGACAGGGGGGCGGTGACATTTCAGGAGAGACAAAGAGCCACTAACTGACTCTCACTGACCCCCAGGCCAACGTGGCCAGTGACGGGCAGATCAGGAACCGTAAATGCATCCCAGTCAAGGCTGGGGGCTGAGAGTGCTCCTGGGCCGCAGGGAGGCCTGAGGTCTTTTGTCGCCCACATGAGGCTCCTCACAGCAGCTCTCTGCTCCCAGAGGCAGAGATACCCGCTTGCTTCCCGCCACCGTGTGACCCTGGACCCGGCTCATGTCCCCGAGGTTCAGGGTCCTCACCTCAGAGGAGGCATCACCTCCGGGGGCCCACGGAGAGCACGTCAGACGAAGCAGACGGCGGTGTGCTGGGTCCCCGACTCACGTGTCAGGTGGTCCGTGTGAACCCGTACCAGCCCAGGCACACTGCGGCAACAGCCCGTGACAGTGTGAGATGTGACGATGACACTCAGCCCAGGGGGAGGCTGGGGCCATGCTGGGGGGCAGACGAGGTGAACTAGGCAGACCCTGTGGTCTGAGCTCCAGACTCGGGTCCCCTGGCCACGGGGGGTGGGGGGGGAGCACCGGGAGCCCCAGGCACTCCCAGGGCCACCGTGCATGCGGCTCAGCAAGAGCCCTCTCCAAGTTTGCTCAAGGTTGTGTCCCCTCTTCCCGGAGGGTGAGAGCTGGAGGGCAGAGAGGTGCTGGCCAGGCCGGGGAGAGGCTGCACCAGGGCCCCAGGGACCAGAAAGCACCAGAAATGGAGGCCCAGCAACTCCAGGGCTTGGCTTCCTGCTGTCTGTCGGCAGAACTACAAGGGACGCGGGCTGGGCCCTCGGTCCCTACAAGGCTGCCAGGAGCACGTGTCCTGGGAACCCCCTGAGGTTCAGGGGCACAAGCCCGTCCATGCGGGAAACACACCAGATGCTGCTGGTGAAGGGGGGTACTTTTCCTTCAGGACGGAGATGTTGGGTCCAGCTACAACTCGAAAGGGCTCCTTCTCTTTGCTCTTGTGCAGGAAACTGGACAGCAGACAAAGCCGTTTTCTTTCAAAGAAAGAACAAAATCGACAGCCCACCCATCGGGCTGCCTTTTATCCGGTGTGGATGAGGGGCCAAGCTGCCCCTCCGTGCGGTTCTGGGGATCGGCCTCTTCTTCTGGGAGGGGCTGTCGATAGCTAGAAATTTCTCCCAGTTTCATCTGAAAACATGTGTGTGTGCGGCAATGGAGGTTGGTGACAGCAGCGTCCAGTGAGCTGGTGGTGGAGGGGTTCCTCCAGCCGCGGTGAGCTGACCCCACACAGACCTCGCTGATGGCCACGCCCGGGACCCCAGGCACAGGGGCTTCTCCTGCTGTCTCCTAATGCCTGGAGCCTGTGAATGCGACCTTCTCTGGAAAAAAGATCTCTGTAGATGTGATTGAATTAAGGGTCCCGCTGTGAGATTGTCTTGTGTTGCCTGGGCGGGGCTTAACGGACTCACAAGTGCCCTTATAAGAGACTCGGGGGAGAGACAGAGAAGAAATGCCCCCTGAGGACAGAGACAGAGGCCACGGCCACAAGCCCGGGGACGTCAGGAGCCATGAGAGCTGGAAGTCGAGGATGGACCCCCCCCCAGAGCTTCTGGGGGGAGCACCACCCCACCGACACCTGGATTTTGAACTTTCGGCCTCAGATCTGTATGGGAACAAATTTCTGCTGCCTTGAGCCTCAAGTCGGTAGTAGACTGTTACAGCGACCGTAGCAAGTTAATACACCCCAGTTACTCCAGAAGGAAAAGAGAGAGCACACGTGGTCCTGGCCCGCAGAGCCCTGGTGTCCTGCAGCCTCCAGCTGCCGGCCTTCTGAGCGTGACTGCTCCTCCCCAGGAAGAAACAGTCCCACACGCACTGAGCATCTGGAAACCAGGGGTGTCGCCCGGCTGTCCTAGTTCCGCCTTCCTGTTCCCTCCTGCCTCCCCGTTCGCCTAAGCCCGTGGGCGGTGCTGATGATCCCCGCCCCACTTTGATGACTGAGTCCTTGCTCGGTGTCAGGCTCCTCTCTGTCCCCCCAGCCCCTTGCACCGCCGGGTGGGGGGGCCTGGACACCACCCATCTCTGTCCTTTAGTTATGACTGACCACGTTGCGGTTTCTGGCTGCCCTGAATCCGATGAGGCAGCTGGGGGTCTCCGTCTGTGGTCTTCTCATCTGGGGGTCTATAAGGGTGAGGCATTGCTCAGCTTGCTAGAACCGGAACCGTACTGCTCAGCCGGAAGGCACAGGAGATGAGGCGCTACCCGGAATCTCACCGCCCAGAGGTGGCGGGGTCCCCACGCGGTGCAGCGCTGCCCACCGTGTGACCCGGGCAGGTCCGAGCCTGGTCATCTGTAAAACGGTGACTCTGCACTCTGGGGGTCCCCCTGCCTTGCCCTAGCCGCGTGCGCCCCACCACGGCAAGTGGGGTGGGGGTGTAAGAACACCACGGACCCCGTGCAGACCCCACACATCAGAGGTCCGTGTTGGACCCCAGCCCCTCCAGCAGCACTGGAATTGCTGGAACAGTGATGGCTCAACTGATGCCCCCCCCCCCCCCCCCCGCAGGAGGAGGCCAGCGGGCTCCATCGTTGCCCGGCATTCGAGTTCAAGAGGGAGAGCAGACCGTCTCTGGGACTTACTTCACTAGATGCGCTCTTTTCAACATTCACCCACAGCATAGTCTGTATAGCACTTGACTTCTGTTTACACCGGAGGACTATTCTATTGTTCTGGAAAGACCTCATCTCAAGGAGTTTGTTCATCTGTTGAGGGACACTTCAGCTGTTTCCTCTTTGGGCTGTTACAAATAACGCTGCTACAAACATCCGCGCTTTTGTGTGGGTGTTTCATTTCTCCCTGGTGAATGCCTAGAAGGAGGATCGCTGGTTCCCATGGTAACCGTAAGGTTAACCTTGCGAGGCGGTGGCCGGTTTTCTACTTTCACATCCCCACCAGCAGGTGCAGGATTCTGGTCTGGGATTCCAGCCACCAGGGTGGGAAGTACCCTTTCCAGATACTTGTTGGGAGCAACGGGTAGTTAGTTAGCCTCTCGTGTGGGCCCTGGGCTGTCCCTTCTTCTGTCCGCAGATGACACGGTGACAGCCATCGTCCACGCGCCCTGGCACCGATGGGACGAGGTCCAGGGCCCAAGGGCTTACGCACTGTCAGCTGGTGACCAGACCTGCCGTCCCGTCCCCTGGACCCCTGGATCTGTGTCGTCCAGGAGCCTACATGGCACCTTCCTTTTGAGAACATTGGGACCACATTTTACAGCAGTGAGGGCTGTCCCAGGGGACATTTGGCTCTGCCTGGAGACATGTTTGATTGTTCTGGCTGGTGGGGATGCCACTGGCATCTAGTGGGAAGAGCGCAGGGATGCTGCTGGACCCCCATAGCGCCCAGGACCCCCGCAGCAGAGAGCCACTGCCCCGTGATGTCCGCGATGCTGACTTTGAGAGGCCCCATTGTGCATTCCCACCTGTTCTTTTCACTGAAAAGGTTTTGATGAACATCTTTCTAGGAGGCCCCTTTACTCGCTGTGTTTTAAAGTGTCAAGACTTGCAAAGAAGGTCAAAGACCTTGGGCGGTGAGTCCAAGCTTCCCAAGTGTGGTCTTGTCCCCCGTAGAGCCCCACACCCCACTCCCAGTCTGCTGAGTCATTGCGTCAGGAGCTGGACTTCACGGCGGGGGAGGGCTTCAGAGGCCCCTTCTGCTGCCCTAGCCCAGCCTTTTCCATCAGCAAATACCCCTCCACCAACCTGTCCCCCCAACCTTTCCTATTTACTGGGGTCTGAGCTCTGCACCCCTCAACAGAGCCTGGGTTCGGGATCTGCTGTGCCTTTGTCTCCCGTGTGCTGGAGACCTTAGGAGAACTTGACCTTGCCCTTTTGTTAAACTGACTGATAAACTCTGCCCCACATGCTTTCAGGGACCGTCAACCAAAATCATATAGTTGAAAACTCCCAGTGCTTTGTAAATCCCGTGGGAGGGGTCAACTGAATTGATTTCAGTTGTTCCCCTGTGAATGGGGCACTCAGAGCTCCTGGGAGTAGATGTTCAGGGAGCGATCTCGAAGGTTCCCCTTTGCCTGATGGCGCTGCCCAGCCTTGCAAGGCCTTTACTGTCCCTGCCGTCACCAGGGAGCTGGGACCCTCTGGCCCTGGCCCCCTGGAGCCAAGATCCACGGCCTGAAGCTGAAGTGTCGCTTGCTGTGCTGCCCTGCAGGTGGGCCCTCCTCCCCACTCCCCCCACGTGCTCCTCTGTTCAGGAGGCTCCTCTCTGGGACCCCGCCAGGACCACTCCCTGGCTCCCAGCCTAAGATTCACTTCCTGAGGCAGGCTGATCACACCGATCTAGAACTCCAGTGGCTCCCTATGGCTGAGCGACGAAGTCCAACCCGGTGTGTGCAAAGCCTCTGGATCCCACCTTGCCTGCATCCCTTCTCCCACCTGCCCAAACCTTGCTCCTTCCCACCTCCATGGCTTTGCACAGCAGGGTGATCCCCCAGCCCTCCCTCCAACACACAAGACGCATGCCTCAAGGCTGCCTGCGATGCTGAGGGCTCCCCAGCGTCCTCTCCCTCCAGCCTGACCCTGCCCTGGCCCAGACACAGTTGCAGCAGACCCCACTTCCAGGTCTCCCCATATTCTGTGGGCTGGTGAGCTCTTGGTGGACTATCCCACCCGCCTCCCGCTCCTCCACCCCAGGAGGGGGACCTCTAGCTCTTGACCTGGCCCAGGAGCCTGGGGGCTGGGGTGCACCTGCGGGTCCACGAGGGGGAGGTTGATGGGGAGGGCACCCTGCGGGGGGGGGGCAGAGGAGGGAAGTGCTGGGGTTTTCCTGGATTTGTCTGGGGCCTGGGTTCTGGCCCAAACTCCTGAGGAGCCGCGCCATCGCCCCTTTAAGAAGGGGGTCCCCGTCCCTCCTCAACTGGAGCGAGGCCCCCAGAGGGACCCAGGGACAAGGTACTTGGAGGGGCGGAGCTGAGCGGTGGGGTGGGGGTGTGGGGGGAACCGGGGCTTAGGGGCAGGGCTGGGCCCGGGACATCTTGGGAGGGTGGGGCTGGGGGGGGTGGGACCTGGCTGGCAGCGGGCAAGTATGTGGGGCGGGCCGGGACCCCAGGGCTGGACAAGAGAGGGGGGTGGCGGGGGGGGGGGGGGCTCTGGCCCGGGCGCCCCCCACCGGGCACACGGGTGGCTCAGGGCCCAGGCTCGGAGGCAGCACCACGGGTGGCGGCTCAAGCTCGTCTTCCTCCGCACTTTCCAGCTGGTGAGTGGACTCTAGCCTTCGGTCCGGGCTCCCAGCGCCCCGGGGGGATCCAGGCTCCTTGCGCCTCCCCTAGCCCTGCCTGCTGGTCTGAGCCTGCCTCGGGGTGGGGGTGGGGGGTACCGCGCACTTCTGGGGCCGCCGCCCGGGGGAGGCAAGGAGCCAGTGTCCTGTGCGCGACCCCGATGGCCCCTCTGCTGACCCCAGGTGCCCCGCTGGGCGTGTGCGCTCGTGGCGTGGGGGGGGGGGCATGGGGGCCCGAGGGGCGGGCACGCAGCGGGGACAGGTGCCGCCTGGAAGGGGCCTGTAAGGAACAAAAACCTCTGGGCAGGGTGCCTGGGGCGGGGGGGGGTGGGGGGGACTTCAGCGCGGGGGACCCCGGCCCGGCCCTGGTCCCTCCCCAGGACTGGAGAGATTCGGAGGTAGCAGAGGGTGGGAGCTGGTGCCCAGGGCTTGGGAGCCTTTCGTGTTGAGGGTGAGCTGGTCCCCGATTCAGAGCTTGGTCTCAGAACTTGGGCGGCCCTCGCCAAGGTCCCGTTCTGCCCTCAGAGCTGCTCCTGGGGCCCTGGGTGGGGTGGGGGACGCTAAACCAAGATCCCTGGCCACTGGCCTGGGGGGCAGATACTGATGGGGCCCTTCTTAGAAAGGAAATACTGCTCTGTTGAGGCCAGGCTGGGCAGGCTTCTGGCTCAGCTGGGCAGGGGACTTCCTCCCCTTGAAGCTCAAAGACCCAGGGAGGATGAAGTTTTAAGCAGAAAGTTGTCCCGCACCCGTGGGTCCCTGTCCTTCGCCTGGGGTGAGGGTCGCTGGCAGAAATGGCAGGGGGCTGAGGTACAAGGCTGGTGTGTCCCACGTGGGGGTTCCCTGTGGACACACACTTCGTACTTTGGAAGCCTGAGGGGTGGGGGTGACGGGCTGTGTGCAGGAGGTGGACTGTTTGTGCTGGACAGGCAAGGCTGGGAGACACCTCTGGGCTTCGCAAAAGGCTAGAGGCCCGAGGACTGTTCCACCAGCAATAGGGAGCTACAGCAGCTCAGAGCAGAAGTGTCCCCGTGTCTTTGGTGGGAGGCTCCCTCAGTGGCAGGAATTCCTTAGGAGGCTCCTGGGGGTGGGTGGGGGAAGCAGGAAAGGGGAAGAAAAGGCCTATGGGGTGAAGGACGGTGAGGAGCCCGGGCTGATCAGGTCTGCAGTCTGCATGTCAGAAAGTGGTGCTACTTTGTGGGTAGTGTGACTTTGGTTTCCACGTGCTGAGTTTGGCGTGTGGGATGCAGTCAGGGTTGATGTGTGGCCCAGGAGGAGGGCAGCAGAAATAGATATACCGGGCGAGGGATGTGGCCTGGGGGCTCGCATGGCTCAGGGAGGGTCATGTTGCCTGTCTCACTTCCGCAGTGGCCACTGCACAGGGGGGCACCTCAGCGGGCCCCAGAGAGGTCACCTGCATGTAAGGGAGAAAGGTTATCCTGGCCCCAGGGCAGCGGGTTCCCCTGGATGGGGCAGGTCAGTGCGGGGGGGGGGGGGGTCGCTTTCTGAAGACTCTGGGTCTCAGCCAGGAGGGTCTAGGGCTGGGACAGAGTGTGTCCCACATGGCCGGTCAGGCCCCAGCTAAAGAGCCTTTTGTCCTGGCCACCCCCGTGCTTCCTCTGCGCCCTGGAGGGGAAGCAGAGGGGGAGAGCTGGGCATCGCATGTGGGGTAGGGGCGCGTGGGGTAGGGGTGGGGGGGGGGTCCTGTGGCTTTTCTTTTCTCTTTGACAAGTGTGCGAGTTTTCTTGTTACCGAGCTAGTGGACGAAGTCCTGAGCATCTCTTCTGGGCGCCTCCCTCTCGAAGAGTAGCCTGAACTTTGGCCGCTCTGAGCTGGCCGGAGTGCGCTGTGAAGGTT
Organism: Puma concolor; assembly: GCF_028749965.1. Taxonomy (NCBI): domain Eukaryota; kingdom Metazoa; phylum Chordata; class Mammalia; order Carnivora; family Felidae; genus Puma; species Puma concolor. The sequence goes on along the minus strand of NC_141669.1, from coordinate 140,470,436 downwards.
CCCCACGCTGTGCCCACCACACGGACGGACGAGAGGGGAGCCTGGGCTCAGCAGGGGGCTGAGCTAAATCGCTCACATTCTCCCTGCCCCGAGGGAGGCCGTAGGGCCGTGCAGCGCCACGGCGCTGAGCCTTCTGGCACACGGCTCAGAAATGGAAAAGATGCCCCCCACAGCCCCACCGGGGTGCTGACACCCTGCCCGAGCTGCAGGAGCACATCCAGCCCAGGCTCAGAGAACAGTGCCAGCGGTGACCTGGTGCGCGGAGGCAGAGGGGGAGGGGTCTCGGGGGCCGTCCTCACTGGCCTCCCCCGGGCGCGTGGCACGGGCAGGGGCACGGAGGCAGGGCAGCGTCCCAGCCCGTTGCTTAGGGTCTTCTGGGCAGAAGAGGAGGCCTGGGGCTCAGAACGTAGTTTCGTTCTGTGTCTAGAGCAGATAGTGCCGGCCAGCTGTGCCCCTGAGCTTGTGTGCGCGTGAGCTTGTGTGTGCGTGCACACGTGTGCGCCTTTCTCTGTCTCCTTGCCCCGTGGGGTCACCCGTCACGGTGTCAGCCCTTCATGCTTGCCCCTCCCCCCGCCACCTCCAGAGCTTTGCCAGTCCCTCCACTCACCCCTCCCCGCCCACCACACCCCTCTGGGCCTGGCCAGGGCTTCCTCCGCCCTAATGGGTGGGACCGCCGGGTCCCTGACCCCTCAGTGGCCGAGGGTCTGTGTGTCCATCCTCCAGGGGGTTGACCGGGAGCTCCAGGCCTGAATCCCGTACCCTCGGCGGCCCGGTCAGGCTGGACGGGCTCTCGTGAGGCAGGGGGCACACGAGCTCTGCCCTCAGCTGCGTCCTTCCCGACACGTGTGTGACTAAGTCCGTGGGCCTCCTCTGGACACTGGGGTACAAGCTGCGATGAAGGCCGCTGTGCCGTGACCGGCGATTCCACTTATTAAGGGCTGGGCAGTGGGCCAGCCCAGGGCGACGTCGCAGACAGACAGAGGGAAGGTCTCCCTGCCGTGCCCTTCTGCCGACACCTGAAGGGCTGGCAGGGTGAGCCGCCGATCCCGGCACTCAGCGGCTCCACCCTGACACCTGTCCCGTGGTGGGCTGGGGGAGGTCATCCTGCGAATGGAGCCTGTGGGTGCCAGGCTGGGGGAGCAGAGCCCCCAGGTCTCCTCCACGGCCCCCCCTTCCCGCGAAGAGCTGAGCTCGTCTTGTCCACCCCCAGCCTCTCTCGACTTCCTGGCACGTCGTGTGGGCGGCCGTCTGGGTCACCTGGAATGTCTTCATTATCTGCTTCTACCTGGAAACGGGGGGCTGTCAAAGGTGAGTAAATCGGAGGGGTGTGGTCAGGCCTGCCTGTTCGTCACCGTCTCCCCCATGGTCTGTTCTCGGCTCTGGCCCGCAGGGGTGGCTCAGCGAGGGTTTGGGGATCTGGAGGGCAGGCAGGCGGCCTGGGAGCGGAAGCCGCGGGTGGGAACACCTCCGAGGGGGCCAGGCAGTCCGGCCGCTCCTTCAAATGCTGGTAAAACCCACTGGCCTCCCCCTGGAGGAGGGGGACACCACATCCAAGCCACGTTTCCATGTTTTGCTGGGAGCATTGGTGTGAACACCTCCCCAGCGGCTGTTTTGGGCACTTTGTCCGTGATGCTGTATTTCACACTTGCCTGGGGCTCAGAGTAGGTCCCGAGAGCTAGGAGTGGGGGAGGGTCTGCCTCCAGGTGGGCAGCAGGCAGACCGGCCACTGCTTTGTGGGGCCACACCTGGGGCAGTGGGGTCGGGAAGACAGACGTCAGTTCAGACCCCTAAACTGGCAGCGATGGCCAGAGATGTGAAAGAGGGGCCAGTGTGCTGCGAGAACACAGGGTCCGACCTGGACAGGGAGGCCTTCCTGGAGGAGGGGATGAGAGCGGGGGAAGAGGAGTCCGGGCAAGCAGAGGGAAGGCGTGGCTAAGAGCGCCTTGGGGGTCCCTGCCTCCCTGGCTGGAGCCCAAGCAGGTGGGGCCGGGACAGGCAGGAGGGCAGGACACCCCTCACCCTTCTGGGGACCCATGAGGGTGGGTGGGCGAGCGGTGTCTCTGGTCCCACCCGCACCCCCGGGACAGCAAGCTCCTGACCTTCCACCTGCCCCGGCACCGTTCCTGGTGGCCCCTGGACGGCCAGGCCTTGGTGCCGGGCATTGGCTGTGCCCTGTGCCCTGGAGCACGGCTACAGAGGGGCCCTGTGGATCCTGGTGGCGGTGAGCCCAGGGAAGGGGAGGGGTGGGGGGACTCTCCAGCTCTACCTCCCCAAGGGCCCCCGTCGTTGCCTCACAGGTGAGGAATCACACTCCCGCCCCCGCCTGTGTGCTTTGGCCACAGGATATGCAGGATGGAGTGTGGTTCACCAGCCTCGCGGGGCGCGGGGGCCTCTGCAGAACTGGGGTCTGCTGTCTGCTCACGGCACAGAGACGCCAAGTCTCCATGAGAGGCCTGTGAAGGTATAGCCGAAGTGCTTTTACCCGCGTTCACGGGCCCTGCTGTAAGGGGAGAGTCTGAGATCGATGGGGAAGGGCGCTCGACTGGGGTGGGGGACACCGTGCACCGCCACTCCGCGTGGTTGATGTCACTCGTTTTCCCGGTGTGTGCAGCGAGGGTGACCCGCTGGGAGCCACAGTGCTGGTGGACGGCTGGAGTAGCATCATGGCTCGAAACAGTGACTCTCTATGTGGGTCGGGGCATCCGGAAATGGCTTAAATGGCCGGTTCTGGCTCCAGGCCATTCACGAAGCTACAGTCAGGCTGTCGGCCGAGGCCCGGGTCACCCGCAGGTTGGATGGGGGCTGGACGGTCCCCAGGTTGGCCCGCTCACGTGGAGTCGGCAGGTGACCTCAGGTCCTCGCCCCCTGGACTCTCCCCAGGGCTCGTCCCCCCGGGGCGAGCCGTCCAAGGGGGAGATGAGACCATGAGCATGACCCCATCACCGAACTGGTGCGGGGGAAAGCCCCCATGTGGGCTCCAGCCCCTCCCGCTCACAGCCTCCGGGAACGTCCCCTGGGGTGTGTGTCCTCTCTCCAGATACCACCGTCCGTGGGCTGACCCTGGTGCACACCCAGTGGGTCTGGGGCTTTTCCTGTGCTCACTTCTCTGGGGGCAGAGCCCCGGGGCGCATCACAGTTGGAGGTCTCTCCGGGAGTGTGTCTTTTCAGGGGCGGGGGGGGGGGGTTGCCTTATCTGCGGATGCGTGTGTCAGATGAGACTGTGAACTCAGAGATGGTCCAGACAGCCTGGAGGTCCCTGGAGAAAGGTGGGGTCATCGAGCGTCTCCCAGGGCCCGCGGTGGGGCTGTGCACAGGCACTTTCCCTGTGCAGAGAAGGGAGAGGGCCCGGTGTCGGGAAGCCCATGCCGGGCTCCACCCTGAACAGGGTCCCTGCTGCCCCCTGTGTGGCCAGGCCACGTGGGCCAGTTCCGACTGATTTCTGGCTTTCCACCTGGGAGTCTCCCAGGGCCCCCGTAACAAGGCACTGAAAACAGGCAGCTGGAAACAATGGATATTTATTCTCTCCGACCCAGAGGCCAGCGTCCAACAGGGTTGGTTCCTGCAGGGGGCGTTGAGGGAGGGTCTGTCAGCTGCCGGCGTCACTGGTGTCTCTGTGGTTCCTCGCTGGTGGACACATCTCTGTCTTCACGCAGCCTTCTCCTTGTGTGCATTCTGCATCCAGTTTCTGTCCCCTTTTCCTTAAATCACGGCAGTCGATGACGTTAGGGTCTGCCCTAATCTGGCGTGGCCTCTTCTTAACTTCATCGGATCTAAAAAGACCGTTTCTAGACGGGGTCATATTCGCAGGTACTGGGGTTCGGACGTGAACACACGTCTCTGAGGATGTGATTCAGCCCACAACGACTAAGCAATTCCTCAGGGTTCCACGTATGTGCTCTGGCTCCTGGAGGACCCCCGCGGCAGAGGGCTGCCCCGCGGGGACCAGCCGACCCAGGCCCCTTTCTGAAGCTTCGTGCTGTGCAGGCTGTGGTGGCCTTGAGGAGGCCACTCTCCCTGGGCCCACGTGGGTCACAGAAGGCCGACAAAACCTGATGCAGTCACCAGAGGGGACTGGCCGGATCTGGAGGCTCCTGACTTTGCCTGGTGTGCACAGGGGTGTCCGGGTGGATGTTGGGTTTGTAGCACGGGTTCTGAACTAGCGGCTGGTACTGGAAGCGAGTTCCAAATCTAGGGCCACCCATGGCTTGTGGCATCCGTGCCCGTTCGTGGTGGTCTGTGGCATGAGCAAACACGGCAGTTCAGGTGGCCTGCGTACTTCCAGGGTTCCCTCCGCCCCAGTTTTTATAGGCCCCACGCACAATCCGACTGTGGGGCATTTGGGGTGCAGCCCCATAGCCAGGAAACAGACCCAGCCTTCCCTTTGGTGCTGGGGACCCCGTCCCCATGTGCCTCGCTCACTGCTGCCAAATGAGGGCCACGGTTACGTGAAAACACATGGGAACCCAGGTGCCTTCCTCGAAAGGGGAACTTGGCAGGGATATTCATCAGCACTTCTGAAGTCATTTACAGAGTTTGTAAAAGGGCAATGAAAAGGAAAGTGGGGAAGAACAAATGAAGATTCTCGGGGGAGTCTCCAACATGCCTCCGCTGGTTCTGGTGCTGGAGAATTCTGCTTGCGGATGGGAGAGACAGGGACACCTGGTAGTGATTACCCTTCACCCGCAGGGCTGGGCATCCCGTCAATGAAATGCAGGTTTCTGAATACCAGTCAGCTGGTGCGAGCTTTGCCCCCAGGAGCCAGCCCTCTGCTGTTTGCTTTGGAGAGTTCGGAGAGGCAGGCGCTGAGCTGGCCCTGTGGTCTGGCTGGCGGGGAGAGAGCCAGCCAGAGGAGGCTGCGTGCCCAGTGTGGATGGGGCAGGGTCTGAGAGTGCTGTGGGCCTCTGGGGGCTTCAGGGAGGACGGACGGGAGGTGGGAAGGCCGGGGTGTGGCCGTGGGGTTGCCTCCCCCGGGACCCTGTGCACAAAGAGCAGTGTTGGGGGGATGGTTTCAGCACCGCGGTCAGCGCCTGGCCCCGGACCCTTCCCAGGGAGGGACACCAGGCACGGGGCCACAGGGCGGCTGGCCAGCAGCACTGCGGCGTCGGAAGGCTTCTTGAGCTTGTCTTTCAATACGGAGGAGACAGGCTTGCCTGGGTCAGCATAGACGAGGCCCACGACCTGCCCCCTGGAAGGACGGGGGCTTCCAGAGCAGGGGCACAGCACCCTCACGACATCAAGGGGGCCTGTTGGACCTGTTCTGTGGATGAGGAGACCAAGATCCAGAGCTTAAGTGACCCCTCGGGTCTCACCCCTGCTGGTGGAGGGCCAAGCCACTCCCAGGAAGGCTGGGGAGGCTCGTTCCTTCCCGAGGCCCCTTGTTTCCAAGACTGTGCTGCTGGCCACGTTCCTGTCCCCCCACCATCCTCTCTCCGAAGATCTGCTGCGGCTTCTCCATAGCGGGCTCCCCTGTGAAACCCCAGAGCGGTCAGTGTCCCACAAGGCAGAGAGGGTGCACTTAATTAGGTTAATTCTGGGGGACGGGTGAAGGGGCCGTTCTAAGTGTGGGCGCCATGCCGGGCACCACATGGGGTATCCCACCCCCTCGGTGTGCATAGCCCTGGCCTGCAGGGGTGTGGGGAGGAGTCACGCCCAGGCAGAGTCCCCCCTGTTCCCGGGAGGCAGCCCTGCAGAGAAGGGACGGAGGGATCTGTGCCCTCCTGTCTCCCTCCCATCGCCTGCTGGGCTCCCCACTGGCCTCCCAAAGCTGGAGGGCGTTGGAACCCGGACGCCACCCGCACCACGGAGGGTGGAGAATGTGGAGGCGGGTCTGTGAGGGGAAGTGGGGCACCTCCGACGCACCGCCTCGGACTCCTGCTCAGAGCTGCATCCTTGGGGTGGAGACCATTGCTAGGGGAGGTGCTCCAAGAATCGGTGATGCCCCTGAGGGTGCAGGTCTGACCTGCAGGGTTCAGAGGCCATGGGGCATGGCCTCACCATCCTTAGCTGCCTCTCAGGGTTCCAGTGTCTGGGGAAGAGGTGACTGCTTCCCTCTGCAGAGCCCCCTGGATGAGCTGGGGCTGCCCTCCCAAGGGAGCACACGGGGCTGCGGGCCTTTCGTGGGACTCCCTGTGGCTGTCTTGTTGTGCACAGGCAGTCCTGCTCAGGGGCCACTCTGTGCTCTGGCTGTGTGTCCAGGCTGGTCCCTCATTCTCGTTCACAGAGGACGCGGCTCCCGGACACGCTCAGGAGTGATTCATCCGTGGTTAGCGCTGCTCGGGCCACGAGAGTGCGGAGAGGCGGGCCGTGGGCAGCGTGGGCCCTGCACTGTCTCCGCTGGAGCCCTTGCTCCCACAGAGGCTGGTCCCTGGGTGTCCATGGGACACTGAATGCCAGGCTGCCCTCTCCCTTGGGCACCTCCAGTGAGCCTGGCTGGGGAGCTTCTGCCTGACCAAGCCCCTGACGCCCTCGTGGCGGTGGCCAGCCCCGTCCACTCTGCCCAGGGTGGCCCGCTGGGCCGGGTCCTGGGAACTTCCAGCTTGGCCAGCTCCGACTTCTCCAGCCAGGGCTGCCTTTAGATGCCCCCTCACCCCCTCCGCAAGGAGGAGAAACCTGGCGGTTGGCTGCTTAAGACAAGAGGCCCCGGGATGGCCTGGCGGTGGCTGGAGGGTTCATCCTCGGGCCCCATCTGGGCTGTGGCCACGCCTCTGAGCGCTTCTGTCTGCCTGCGTCTCATCCTCTTGCTAAATAAAGCAGGGACTTGGTTATGCTGACTCATCTGTCCGTTGGCCGGCCCTGACCCCTCCCACCCCTCACCTGCAGGGGCCCGGTCAGCCCCACAGGGGAGGTCAGATGCCACCCAGTACATCAAAGCTAAAGAAGCCCCTTGGGTCCACTCTCCTGGTTCACTTTACAGACAAGGAAACCGAGGCCTAGGAGGGGCTGTGGCTTCTGTCCCATGCCCTTGCAGCTTGCCCGAGTCCTGGTCCGGACCTCTTGGTGTCTTTCAGCTTGTGGGCTTCGTCTATGGCTGCTATGTGGTCAGCGTTTTCGCCGAGGAGGACAGCTGTTGGTGTGCGGCTGCCAGGCTCCCACGAGAGCCCCTGAGCGACCCGGCCTGGACCCGCCAGGCAGTGGGGAAGGGACAGGGAAGCAGAAGGCACAGAGGGGGTGACTCTGCGTTCTCCTGGACTGCTGTTGGCCAAGCCTGAGACCTCGCCTCTTAGATGGACCCCTGTGCCTACAGGGTTCCTTGCCTGAGCGGAGGGGGCAGATGGCCCAGGCACCCGAGAAGAGAGGAGGAGGAGCCCTGGGCTGTGGGCACCAGGGGTCAGCTCACTCCCAAACCCCAGGTCCCGGGGATCCCGTGCTGCAGGGTTGGCCCCCCCCCACAGCCCCCACAGCTGCTGCAGGTGGAAGGCTGAACCCTCAGACCCACAGGGAGGGGCCCCTCTGCCTCCTTGCAGCTGACATCCCGGCCCTGCTGGCTGTGGCTGTCCCCACCACAGTCCCCCGGCTGGACCCATCTGGGCAGCATTTTGGCTTCCTGCTCACAAAGGTGAGCCCCCATGACCTTCCTCTGATTGGCAACCTGAACGCTCAGGCACACTTGCGAGCCCTGATCACCCCTGGATCTGACTGGTTTCCTGGGAAGACCCTGCAGGGGACACAGCCGGGGTGGGGGGGGGACTGGGTACACCCAGGGGCCACGGGTCCCGTGAGCAGAACCCTCCCTGGGGTCGGTTCCCTGGGGATTCAGAGCCTCTGTTCCCAGGAGTTAGGTGGCTGTGAAGTTGGGGGTCCGCGTGTCCAAATGATACCCTGTGTTCAGGGAGCCGAGTCTGGACCAACCCCGGATCCCTCAGCTCTCGTGCTGTGTGACCCCTGGACCATCACTCGCGGGCTGAGAGAGAACAGAAGGGGCTTCGTGTGTCGGTTACATTAAAACAAACGTTTTAGGAGGAGAACCAGCCCTGGGGGGTCAACCTGCACGGTCACCCCAGGCCACCTCCCCCTGCTGAGGTGGTCAGCGTCCACTGGAATGTTTTCCCTGGGGAGTCCCACTATTCATCCTCCAGAGGGACAGTGCCAGGCCTGCCCTCCCCCACAGCCCCCCAGTCTCACCCCTGCCCCCGCCCTCCCCTACCCACAGCCCCCCAGCCTCACCACTGCCCCCATCCTCCCCCACAGCCCCTCAGTCTCACCCCTGCCCGCATCCTCCCCCCCACAGCCCCCCAGCCTCACCCCTGCCCCCATCCTCCCCCACAGCCCCCCAGTCTCACCCCTGCCCCCGCCCTCCCCCGCACAGCCCCTCAGTCTCACCCCTGCCCCCGCCCTCCCCCCACAGCCCCCCGGTCTCACCCCTGCCCCCGCCCTCCCCCGCACAGCCCCTCAGTCTCACCCCTGCCCGCATCCTCACCCCCCACAGCCCCCCAGCCTCACCACTGCCCCCATCCTGCCCTACAGCCCCTCAGTCTCACCCCTGCCCCCACCCTCCCCCCACAGCCCCCCAGTCTCACCGCTGCCCCCACCCTCCCCCCTGCAGCCCCTCAGTCTCACCCCTGCCCTCCCCACATGAGTGCCTGTGGTTGGGCATGTTCTCCATTCTGTCATCTTTTCCATTGTTTGGGGCTTGTTTTATTTGGGTCTTGATTTCTTACAGTTGATTTCATTGGTGGATTTGACCCATTTCTTCTCTACCATGTCAGTGAAAAGCCTTCCAACCTCTTGTGCAAGCAGGCGTCCTTGTAAGTGTGGCCATCAGAGCCTGCCCCTGGCTGGGCCTAGCCGGCTGGGTTAGCACAGCCATGAGGCTTCTCTTCCTGAGGAAACTTCACCAGGCATCTGTCTGTCCATCCGTCCATCCGTCCATTCCCCCACCTATCCCTGACTTGTCAAGGTCAGCTCGGGGCTTGGCCCATACTCCCTGGAGCTCAGTGCCCAGCAGGGTCTAGGAGGTGGGTCTGGATGGTTCTGTGCCAGGGGGTCGAGGGGGCATGGAGAGGCCTCCTCCCAGGAGGGCGCTGTGACACTTCTGTCGGGGTCTCACTGTGGCAGGACATTTGGGGTGTTGGTTTCTTATCTATCCAGGGCTCTGAACACTGTGGGCTCAGGGTGGGGGCACCTGGGCCGCTGGCCCACCTCCTCTCAAGCAGCCTTTGCTGGGTCCCATGCATAACCCTGAAATCTGGGGTCAGAAGAGGTGGCTGGCGGTCCTTCTCCATAGAGATGCTCGTCCTCTGTCACGCCCAGGCCCTCAGAGACAGTTCTGCCCTTCACGCTATGCCTGTGGCCACCCCCTGGGGACCCAGCCCTCTGGGCAGCCACAGCCTTCCTACCCGATAGGTGAAGGCCCATCTCAGCCAAGGGCCACCAGGGGTAGTGAGCGTCCCATTCCCATGACAGGGGAGCCCTGGTTCAGGCCCCTGAGCCCGGGTGGAGGGCGGCCGACCACCCGGAGCACACGCAGCTCAGGCTGGACCGGGCTCTGGGGATCTTCCTCTGGCCACCAGACCCTGGGTACACCCTCACCCGACCCCAGCCGCATGGCCCAAACTCTGCTGGCTTGTGTGCGGCCAGAGCCCCTGCCCAAGGCCTGGGAGCCCTCGGGGGCTGGGAGGCGGCCCCTCTGACATCTGGAGCCTTCCACGCAAGAGCCTTCCTGCCCTGGTGCCAAGGGCGGCTCCTCAGGGGCCCCCTGACTTCTGCCCACCCCCACCCTGCCCCCACAGGCCTGTGTGAGTGAGGAAACACCAGTCCCTCCTGCACGTGACCTCCAGCCTCAGTGCCCACCGAAGACTGGAGGAGACACCAGCCTCTCTGCCCCCGGGGCCAGGTGATCGGACACCAGCCAGGACAGCAGGGCCAGTGCCCAGCTGAGGATGGCCGCGGCCTCAAGACAGCTTATTGTCTTCTTTTTCTAAAAAAATCGAGGAAAAGACACAAAAGACTGCAGCATCGCTGGGACCTCCATCCCCCGCAGCCAGCCTGGGACGGCCCTCCCTCGTGTGCCTGGGACGGCAGCGCTGGACCCCCGGAGGCTGCCCGCACCGCTGCTGGGGGGGCCACCACAAGGACTTTGAGACAGGAAGGTGTGACCCCACCTCGAGGTCCATGTAAACCCACAGTGACACCCCCACCGCCCCGAGCGGGGGTTCCTGATTAAACACCACACACGATGCTGTGAGCGGTCGCCCAGGCAAAACCCCGCCCCAGGTGCCCTGCTGACGGACCCTGGGGGTGGGCGGCCTGGCTTGACCAGGACCACAGGCCCCTTCCGCCACAGAGCGAGGCGCTTCCTTGTCATTAGCCAGTGACCCTATTCACAGAAGGGATTAAACCCTGGTCCTACAGCATCCCTAAGGTGCCCCCAAGTAGGGAGCAGAAAAGAGCACCGCCTGTAGACCCCCTTCCCTGAGAGGCAGGGGTCTGGAGCCGAATTTTAAGTTCAGGCTCAGAAGTGGCCTCAGGCTAGATGCCCTTGGAAGTCCCATTACAACGCTGAGACACAAGATCAAGGAAGAGGAGAGAGAAGGGGGTTGGAGGCGAGGCAGCATTTGGGGAGAGGGCGGCCGCGCTGCCCTGCTGGTGAGGAGGGGGCCGGCTGGAACAGAGTCTGCGGAGTGCCGTCCAGGGAAAACCCGCCACTTTACTGTAAATCTGCAAAAGCGCCTAAGCATCGGTCAAACCACCTTCACGCCCCCTCCCCTTGCCAAGTCGTCTGCAGCCCCCTTCCTCCCTGGGCTGCGAGTGGGGACTCTGGCTGGCCAGTCCTGGACGCCGGCTCAGTCATCCTCAGCAGCCCCCCACGGGACGCGAGAGGCAGCCAGCATCTGAAGCACCTGGGAGAGAAGGAGAGATGGATGGGCTACTCTCAGGTGTCTGGTCCAGTGGCCAGGGACCTCAGCTGCAGGGAGTTCCCTCCCCTGCCTCTTGAACCCCCAGAAGATGCTTGGAGACATGGCGGGGCACATGGTGGGGACAGCCAGGAGGAGGCCTCCCATGATAATCAAAGGATGAGGCTTCCCTCCCTCCCCCATCTCGCACTCCCTCCTGGCCTCGGCTCCCAGGTTAAGGTCTCTGCCCAGTCCCTTTCTCGCGACAACACACCTCAGCAGCCATCCTCCCCTTGGCCTGGCTCAGCCCACACACGCAGCTGGACAGGACGCATTATCCCCTGATCACTAGGAAAATCAAGGCAGAGATGGCCCAGCCAGCCAGTATGGTCTAATGCGCCCAAGTAGAGCGGCAGGGGCTGCCCAGGGTGCGTGTTGAGAAGGACCTAGAGCCAGCATCTGAGCGTCAAGGGAAGGCAACAGGTTGGTGAGCAACACCTGGCCAGGCCAGGGAGGCAGGAGAAGTCAGGAGGCTGCTTCCCACCCCCTGCAGTGCTGGCCACCCCGGAGGTAAGAGGCGCCCCGGGGGAAGATGGCAGCAGACAGGGTGTGCTGGGGTCACTGCCCTGGCACGTGCTGACACCCCGGAGGCCCACGCGGGGAGGCGCCTGCTGGGGCCAGGCGAGACCCGCTCTGGGGCCACTCACCTGGCCTAGGGTAGGAAGGTGCGCACACAGCTGCGGATGGGGGCCCTGCAGAGGGGGCAGAGCCGCAGCACAGGAGCGCAGTCCGCGCAGACCAGGTGGCCGCAGGGCACGAGGACGGTGCACACGGGGTGGTCCAGGCAGACCTTGCAGGTCCGTTCCTCCTGCAGACGCCGCAGCTGCTCCTGGGCGTCCTGGGCTCCTGGGGGGACCAGCCGCACCCTCCGGGCCTGGGCTCCGCCTGGCTCCTCCACATCCACCCCCCCCTCCCCGAGACCTCCACCTTCTGTATGGTGGCCAGGCCAGGAGTGCCCTCCCCCGGCAGGGTGCAGGGGAGCCGGTCCTGCCCCCGGCGGTGAGGGGGGTCCCACCCTCACCTGGCTCTGTGGCACCTTCTGACTGGGCCTCCCTTCTGGGCGTTGGCAGCTCAGGACCCACGTGGACAGGAGCTGTGGGTGGTGTGGGACAGACTAGAAGCCCCCAGGGGAAGTGAGACCCCACCCAGGGGGCCCCACAGGCGAGGTCTGGCTCTGGCGGAGCCCATGCTGCCCGAACCCCCCAGAGCCCGCGCCACCAGGACGGGCCCTCCGGCCCCTGGGCAGTGGGAACTGTATGCCAGGGGAGAGCATGGGGCAGGGGCGGGCACGCACCTCTGGCCTCCGCAGCCCGGCCCCCGTCATCTTCCTGGAGCAGGTCGGCCACCAGCTGGGACGCGGATACGCTGGCCGGCACCGCCCAGAGGTACTTACGCTGCACCAGCCGCCGTACCTGGTTCTGCCCGAAGCCCATGCAGAGGGCAGCCTGCACTGCCGGGCACCGGCTCCATGCAGGCCACTCCTGCCTGCCCCTGGCATCTGCAAGGCAGGGGGAGGGGCACTGGACCCAGAGAGCGGGGCGGGGTGGGGGGGAGCAGCCCGCTTGCCACTGTGGCCAGTCCCTGTGGCCGCCTTAACACAGGGGCCTCTGTGGCCGTCACGGGAGGGCTGTTCCCAGCACGTTTGTCCAGAGGCGCCACCACACAGAAAACATAGGAAACGTCATCGCCAAAGCCACTGCAGACAGAGTCCCAGCGGGTGTCAGGGGCTGCTCCCAGAGCGTCACAGAGACCAGGCTCAGTTCCAAATTCAGAGCTCGGGGCAACGAGGCCCAGAGAGCAGAAGTCCCTTGCTACAGGGCTAGAGAGGAGAGCCAGGATCTGAGCCCCGGAGCCTCTCTGACCCCTGCCCTGCCAGGTCCTGGGCGTGGGTATGGACAGGACAGCCCCGCTCCTCCGCACGCTCGTGAGTGCTGCTAAGGTGGGGCCGTCCGGTGCACAGCCTCTCCTCCTCCCACCCCTGCCGCCAGCGCTGGGATCGGCCTCGCCCACGGCGGCCTGCTGTGGCCTCCCCTGGGCGCCAGACACACGGAACGCCTGCACACAGCCCCCTACCCCCAACGTGGGCCCAGCACTGCTCCCTCACACCTGGCTGAGCACACCTGGCCTGCTCTCCAGCACGGGGACACCCAATGGCCCGAGCGGGCTGCAGGTGCCCGGGGAGCAGAGCACGGGTCACGCTTCACGGCTCACCTGAAGGGGCGGTGGGGGCTGAGTCTGCGGGTTCTTCCGATTGGTCCTGAAAGGAGCCAGAGGACATCTGTGCCCTGAGTAGGTGCAGGGGCAGGGGTGGGGAGGGACCCTCACCGTCCGTCCCGCCACGGCCCTAAGGGGAGCAGGACTCACCCAGGAACCCAGCGGGTGGTAACAAGACTCCTGGACGCTGCAGACAAAGTCCCTTCCTTTTGTCTGGAGCAGGAACCCACACCTGGAGGAAGCAGCTTGAGAGGCCTCAGGGCTGCAGGCCCGGCTGTCAGAGAACCAACCTCTCCAGCCCCGCCTGCCACCGCGCACCCCACACAGGCCCGCGCAGGGCAGTCGGGGCTCACTGAGTGTCAGGCACTTGCTGGGAAGGCCGCCCCCAGAAGGCCCCCCATTCCCGGATTTCACGCCCCCCAGGACTGGGGAGGCAAAGCCGGCCCATACCCCGCCCCAGGAGCGGCCTGCAGGGTCCTTACCTGGGGAACCACTTGGCATGCTCTGTCCAGGGGTCATCCCCTTGCTCCCAGCTCTGCAGACCCCCGCGGCAGAAGAAGCACCTCACTTGGTCTTGCCGCCCTGGGTGAAGCATGGATGCTGGCCCTGCCCACATCCGGCCCCTCGGTGCCGCCAGGAGCCCCCTCACCCACCCGCTAGGCCAGGTGTGTCCTCCAGGGCTGGGGTCGTGGGGGCTCCCAGGTGGTCTTTCCTCACATGGCAGGGGCTCTCTGGGGTCACCCTTGAGCCCCCGCGGGGCCCCCCCTGCTCTCTGCCACCCCACTTGCCTTGCAGTCCCCCTGGATTTCACATGCACCCCACTTTCTCAGGGGCGAAATGGGGGACGGGGCAGGCGTTTGTTCACAGCAAGGCAGGTGGACAGTTAGACCTGGAGCCCTGAGTATTCTGTGACCTTGCAGCTTCAGGTGACAGCAGTTCCTCTGTCACCTCTGCCCCAGGTGCCACCTCCCCAGGACAGATTCCCAGTGACGGGGAAAAGGGGTTAGGGCAGCCTCAGGCATCCACGTGGGGATGCCGCCTCCGCCTCACCCCCTACAATCAGCAGAGACTGCAGACCAGGGGCTGCTACGGGCACAGCAGACCTGACAGCCCGTCCCTGGGTCTCAGGGGCCCCACGGAGGCCCCACACACCTCCTGTCCCCCTCCCCCCCCAACCCCTGCACTCGTCAGAGTCTGAGCAGCCAGGAGAGACTCGGAGGCTGGGGACAGGTGCCCCCCTCGGCTTTATCAGGCACAGACCCCCCTGCTGTGGGGGAGGAGCTCCCCGGAGACCCTAGAAGTCTCCTAGAAGTCCAGAAGGGCCCCCAGGGCTCACCAGTGTGGAAGAAGCCTGCGGCAGCCAGCGGCTCTGGCCGCACCACAGCACTCAGCGGCCAGTCGTAGAAGGAGGCCAGCCTCAGCTCCTCAGAGCCCATCCCGGGGAAGGCCGGCCCTGTGGCTGGGGCTGCCGTGGCCCCCTCCTCCTCCTCCTCCTCTGCAAGGGGGCGCAGCTGGCCCAGGATCTGCCCATCTGTGTGGTCCCGGCCTCCCCAGGACAGGGCACAGCTGGTGTCCTGGTCCACAATGGAGCCGCACAGAGAGAGGGGTCCACAGTGGGCCCGTGTGGGACTGCGGCCGGCCACCCAGCAGCTTCGCTCAGGGCCACAGCACCGGCACTTGGCTCTGTCCTCGGGCCCCATAGAGCAAACACCAGCCCTGACCAGTTCTGCAGCAGGCACGCGGGCCTGAGGAAGCCGGTCCTGGAATGTGCCCAGCTAACCTGCCTCCAGGCTCCTGACCCCAGGGCCCTGCCTAGGGACAGCAAGTGGCTTTTGCCTCAAACAGCCGGGCAGTGAGGGCAGGCACAGTCCTGACCCCAGGATGCCCCAGGTGGGGGAGTGGCCAGGGGGCCCACTGCTTTCTGGAAGGGGCCAGTGTGGCATCCAGCATCACGCGCTCTCTGCAGCAGGGGTGTGTCATGGGGCTCAGCAGTAGAGGCCTTGCCCCACTCCACAGGGGTGGGGTGAGGTGGGGAGAAGGGGGAGGCAATGCTGTGGGTCAGCTCTGAGCTCCTGGGCCAGATGCCAGTGACGGCCTCTGAAGGCAGAAGGTTCCGGGTGCTTTGAGCTATGCACTTAGTGCCCCCTAGAGGGGAGGATGGCCCCCTGTCACAGGGATGACGCCGGGCTCCCTGGGACAGGGATGCCTAGTGAAGGGCTGGGCCCTGGAAGTTGTGCTCTGAGCCCTGGAGCTGAAGGGGGCGCCAGACATCCCCGCGTTCAGCCCATCGCCCAGCCCCGCTCCCAGCCCCGTGCCCCGTGCCCCGTGCCCCGCCCCGAGCCCAGCCCTTCGTCCGCCCTGTGGCCCAGCCCCGAGCCCCACCCCGAGCCCTGCCCGTCGTCCGGCCTGTCGCCCAACCCCGAGCCCGGCCCGGAGCGCAGCCCTGCACCCAGCCCCATCGCCCTGCCCCACCCCCAGCCCCGCCCCGCGCCCAGCCCCCCAGAGCCCGAGGGCCTCAGTAGGTCAGCGTGCATCTCTAGTCCTTAAGCCGTGAAGTTCGGGGACAGTTGGGCTTGTGTCCTTCCCGAGGTTCTGGGGAAGGGGCTGGCCTGAGTCGCTTCTATCGCCTCCCTCAGCGTCAGTGTCCAGGTGGCACTAGGCTGAAGGGTGAAGTCACACAGCGTGGGCTCGGTTTTCCCATTGGAATTAGCGCTTCCCAGGCCACTGTGACCCAGACATTTGGGGAGGGGTCACAGTTCCAGCTACCTGCACCTGCTGCGTCAGAGGAGTCTTGCTGCTTGGGAGACCACACCCACCATCCCATCGCCTTCCCTGGTGCCCCCCACTCTGCGTCAGAACCAGCCCGCGTCCCCGGGCCTGGCTGCAGCTCATCCTCCTGCCGGGTACGTGCCGGGAGCCCCCAGTGTCTGCTGGGGGCCCAGGTTTCCAAACTGCACTCCCACCACGTTCCAGGTCAAAGCCGCTGGCCCCTCAGGACCTTCCCCGGATGGGCTTCCCTCAGACCTGTCGTGGCCACACAGGCTCCACCAACCAGCTCAAGCCCAGGGGCCCCACCCAGCACCCCCAACCCCAACAGTTAGGGAACACGGGACGAGGGCTGAACCCAGGGACCCCGGGCGGGCAGAGCAGGATCAAAGGGCACACAGGGTCCAATGCGGAGAGAACAGACAGGAAGGCTGGATGGGGTGTGGGGGCCGCGGCCCCGGGGGCCCAACCTAGCTCCCTGCTTCCTGGAGCAAAGAATAAAGTGAGGAAGCAGGCTAGTCAGGGTCATTGCTGACAGTGGGGCAGGGCGCGGTCAGGAGAGGCTAACCTGTCCCAGGCCTGGCCGCAAAAACACCCCCAGGGCCGCCGGCAGGGTGGGCCACGCCACAGCGAGGGGCACAAAGAAGCACCGGGAGGAGGCGCGGAGGTGGAGGGGTGTGGGGTCTGACCCAAGGGAGACGAGATGGGGCCGGGCACCTGCCCCGGCACGCTCGCTCACCTTCCACGCGGAGCTGCCTGAGCCCGGCCACAGCCGGGAGCCCCTGCTGCCGTAGGTCAGCCTGCACCCGTGCCTCGCGTCCAGGGGGCCGGCAGCTGCCACCTCGTCCTGGAGGAGACCCGTCGCTGTCCTGGCTACACCAGCTCTCAGCTGCCGGGGTCCCAGCGCGTCCCAGAAACCTCCTCCTGTCAGAGGCCCAAAGCCACCCAGTGTCCCGCGGGAAATCCCCGCACGGCGAGTGGCCGAAACCAGGCAGCAATCAGCACGGCACTGCACCCCCTTCTCTGCCCCGTCCGGCTCCCAAGGCCAGAGTGGCCTGTGGAGGGGGGTGCAGCAGGGGCGCAGGCGGGGGAGGGGTGTAGCTCAGGGGCTGTAGGGGGTGGCCTCCTGCAGGAGGAGGCCGTGGGGGCTGGACCCCAGATGGGACTTCCCAACGGGTTGGTCTCCGGATATCTGGGCCCCCGACCCCTCCGTGATCCCGTGCCTGGGATGCAGAAACACTGTTAGCTTTGGCCATTTCGGCAAACCCCAAAGGGGCTTCTGGGGGGTTCCCTCGGGGGCGGACCCTCTGTCCCTGCTCCACCCCCACCGTCAGATGGACAGGGAGGGGGGTACCAAGTCTCCAGCCCGCTTTTCCCTCCAGAGAGAAACCTGCAGCGCCCAGGGTTGCGGTGGACGCTCTGGACCTGGGGCCCGGACAGGCTCGGACGACCCTCCCAGGTGGCCCTGGGGGCACCTGTGTCGTCTGTTCCCTCTGGCCCTACTGCTGTGGGGCTGGCTCTGGAGAAGCAGTGTCCCACAGAGTTTCGCGGATCAGGAGGTGGGGGGAAGGAGGCGTCTCCCTGGGCGGCTGGGGTTCGCTGCCTGAGCCGAGGGGCGTCTGCGGGAGGCCCCGCGCCCACTGCCCTGCTCATCTACAGCCACGCCTGGAACTGTCGACACAAAGGATCATCCGTGTTGTTTGTATAAGTGAATAAAGGGAACTAGGGAGGTAAAAATGGCTAGCACATGCTCCTTCTGGAAATACCGAGAACACTGGAAATGTAAAGAAAATAAGTCACCGTCTGAACCAGCTCTGTGGCCAGACCAGGGCCAGCTTCCGGATCTGACCTCGCCCTGCAGCCACGCAAGATGTGACCACGGTGGGGGGCTGCACTGCACCCCTGCACGTGTCGCTGAAACTCTCTGTGAATCTAGAATTATTTCAAAAGAAGGAAAAAAAACACCCATGGGGGTCTGGCACTGAGACGAAAGCACTGCTCTTACCACCCGGCTGTTGACTCCCAGCCAAGCTCCACTTACCTGCTCTCTGCCCGCTCTCCCCTCCTCTGCCCCCTCTCCCCTCTGATCCCTCTCCCCTCCTCTGCCCTCTCTCCCCTCTGCCCTCTCTCCCCTCCTCTGCCCCCTCTCCCCTCTGATCCCTCTCCCCTCCTCTGCCTTCTCTCCCCTCTGCCTGCTCTCCTCTCTGCCAGTTTTTAATCGGGAACAAATATCTGTCAATGCCTTGGAGGGCTCACCTTGACCACGGGGGCGCTGTGTCTTTACAGTGAAGTCTTCCCAGGTAAGATGATGCCAGATGCGGGGGTGGGGGGTGGGGGTGGGGAGTGCCCCTCATCAGCCCAATCATTTACAGATGGGGGTCTGAAGATGGTCTACGCAATTTTCTCCTGGAGCCAGACAGGACCCTGCTCTGCCTGGATGATTCGGAGCCAGCTGGATTTGAGGGGAAGGTCCCTGAACCAAGGCCTCCTCCCCACCTGTGAAGGGCTGGCCGGTCAAGGTAGGAAAAGAGAACATGAGAGAGAGGGGCCAGCTCAGCATCACCCCCCACCCCCCAGTGCCCACCTCCTCCAAGCCAAAAAGCCACCTGAGAAGGTTCTCGGGTGGAAGGCCTGCGACGTGCTGTTCATGCCAGCGCTGGCTTCCCTTTGAGAAGATGGGGGCCAGGCCCCCTGGGCGGACGTGTCGACTGACTGGACACATCCCCCTGGAGTGAGGCTTCCGAGGCCGGCCCGAGTCGGCACAAAGGAGGTAGGGGAGGAAGCTGAGCCCCCGGCTCTCAGCCCAGCGAGGCCTGGAGGCGACCCACCAACCCTGTGAGACGAGGCAGAGGGCCCTCTCTCGCCTCCCGTCTCCTCGCTGAGAAAAGGGCTCCGTGAGCCCCCCACGCAGGGGCCAGAGGCCTGGCTGGCCCGGGAGCTCCCCCACCTGCGACCACAGAGCGAGGACTCCAGGCGAGAGCACAGTGCCCCTGACAAGCACACTGGAGGCCCAGGGAGGCTGTGGCCTCTGAGGGGGCAAGAACAGGCGTGCAAGGTGGCAGCAGAGCCCCGTGCCCGGACCCCCGCACACACTCGCCCCTGCGGCGTCCACACCGCGGTCCGCCTGAGACCCCGCCCTGACCCGGTGCTACAGCCGGGCCCTTGCCGACGGTGACGGGGGACCCCGTCCCGGCAGCTGACGCCAGCGGAAGGGACCCACGGCCTCGTGGCCGGCAGCACAGCCTGAGCATGACCGACGCTCACGGAGCCGAGGCAGCCAGCGTGGGAGGGCGTGAGCCACACCCGCTGTGGTTCTCTGTGGGGTCCGCAGAGCCCAGAACCGTCCCACAGAGGCCTGGGGAGGCAGAAGAGGGGGGAGGGGGGAGGGGCTCCTTTTGGGTCATCCTCACAGAGGATGCTCCTGTGTCACCCCACCCTCTTCACCCCTGCATCTTACCTTGAGGTCTCTGGAGCGGACCCTGGGGTGTCAGTGCTTTGGGGGGGGGGGCTGTGGGGAGCACAGGGAGGGAGTGGGCAAGCCACCGATCCTGGGTGTGCTCCTGAGGAGTCATCGCCTGGGCAGCCCGCTGGGGGCCTTGGATCCCGCGGGCAGGGGTGGCAGGGCACGTGGGTGCAGGGCTGAGGGCACATGGGTGTGGGGCTGGAGGCGGCAGGGCACGTGGGGGCAGAGGCAGCAGGGCAGTGGGAGCGGGGCTGAGGGTAGCTGCGGGCAGAGCCGCCAGAGGCCAGCAGGGGGCGCGTGGGAAAGGCGAGCACCAGACAGTGGGCCTCACCCTCCTCTCCCCACCTGCTGAGGCTGAACTGGCAGGACCTCAACCTCAGCCCACGGAACTCACAGCCTCAGGGCTGCCCGTGGTGGCCCGGCCCGAATCACCTCGGACTCATTTAATGAGATTATTTCCTGGCACGCGTGGGCCCAGGCCTGGGCGGGACAACCGGCTTCTCTGTGAAGAGAGTTCAGTAAAGCTGAGCCCGGCTCCCTCCTGCCCCTTCCCCAAGCCTGGGTGCCCCTGGAAGCTGAGCCAGGAGGGTGGGGGATGGCCTGAAGGGCCAAAGGCAGGGGCAAGGCCTGAAGAGGAAGGAGAGAGGTGAGCAGCAGCCTGTCACCCTACTGCCCCGCAAGCCCGGGGATGTCCACTGGCCAGACGTCCACGGGCCTGCTCTGCTGCGCACCACTGTCTGGGCATTGTCTGGAACCTTGAGAGGGTCCCACATCTGGGGCCAGATCCCAGCCGAGGGACCCAGGGAATTGTCGGCTCAGCTTCAGGAAGGGCTGGATCAGGGAGCTCACCCACCTTTGGTAGACAGCTCTAGAGAGAGCAGAGCTGACAGGCCGCACCGGTAAACAGGTCTCAAATTTCCCAACAGCGTGCAGGCAGAGGGCCGAATGGATTATAGGGGCTCAAAACCGCACGCTCTCTCTCTCTCCCTCACTTTGGATTTTCAAACTCCATTGTTTGGAGCAGAGGTCTCACATATGGGGTCTCAAGCAGGGGCCCTGCAGACAAGTGATGCCTTGGCTGGGCCCCACGTTCCCCCAGAGTGAGCATGAGGTTCAGGGGAGCCGCAGAAGGGAGGGACAGACCACTCGGGAGCCCAGGGGAGGCTTGGCAGGGGAGGGAAGGAGGGGCTGAGCGTGCCTGTCGGAGACGGGGAAGGGAATCACAGGCAGAGGCAACAGCATGGCGCGGGGTGGGGGGGGGGTCGTGCCTGTGGTTGGTTGTGGTGGGGACTGGAGGAAGCACAGGAAGGTGCCAGGCTTGTGTGGGGTGGGTCATGGGGACCCTAGAGCCAGCCAACAGGTGCCAGCTGAGCAGCGTCAGGGGTATGATGGGCGCCCAGGCTCCGCAGACACCCTCCTCTGTGCGTCTGAGGTCTGGGCCTGGGTTTGCACACCAAGCATCATCGCTGTGGCCGGGACTCACAGCCACAGGTGACAGAAACACAAAGCTTTAGCGAAAATGAAGTGTACTGGTTCCTGTGACCAAAGCACAGAGATGGACCGTTTCCGGCTTATCCTCTGCTGCCCTCTGGGTCGCGTGACTTCCAGGCCAACGTGGCCGACAGCTCCCGCGTGTTTGGCTTCTCACTGGTGGGAGAAGGTGGGGCGTCTCATCTCCAGGCACAGGCCCCGTCCTGGGCTGGGGCTCGCAGGCTCCAGAGGGGTCATGTGAGGTGCCCACTTGTAAACCACAGGGACCGGAGGGAATCTTCTGGAAGGGCGTGATGCCGTGCACCCTGCTCCAGGCCCCCACGCTCACCTTGCTTGCAAGGGCTGAGGGTCCAGCATGATTCTCCTCCATGGTCCCAGGACCCGCCCAGGGGCCAGACGCCTGCCTCCCTGTGCCCTGCGGGAGGCTGGCCAGACCCCAGGCCCCTGCCCAGGGTGGGCCCTGCTGTTTCATTTCTGCCCCACCTGCCCACCCTCCCCGGGCACCTGGCTCAGCCCCTGCCCCCCATTCTCTGGCCACTGGCTTTTGTGGTCCTCCCTCTTTGTGAACCCCTGGTGTACAGTCTTCATGGCACCCTGACGCCCTGTGACCCAGGGCCGCCCTCGGGGCATTGCATCCAGCTCAGACAGGCCGGAGCTTGGGGTTTTTCAAGCTCTGTGGTCAATATCTTGATATTCTCAGTACTTTGGTCTTTCGCCTTGTGTTTTGTGAAGTGACATCCCACGGGACGATGTGGGGGGGGGGTCTCCCTGTTCCTCTCTCTCCCCAGGACCGATTCTCAGCTGTCCACTCCACCGTCCTCTGTCCGGTCCCTGCTGCCACTTGTCACCCCAGCAGGGGTCTGGGTGTGAACAGAGGGGCGCCGAGTCATGAAGATGGGCTTGGGGAGCCTGCAAGGGTCTGTGTTCTCCCTCTGAGCAGCCCCTGCCCCAGGGAGTGTGACACAAGCAGCAAGTCACAAATGCTACAAGAGGTGCAGAGAAAAGGAGGGCCCCTCCTGCTTTCTGAGCGTGCCGAGAGCCACCCCCCGGCTGCAGCCCAGGTGCGCCCTGTCGGACCCAGCAGTGCAGTGCTTTGCCACAGCCTGCATCATCCCATCGCCAAGGTCAATGCCACCTGAGTCGGGACAGCATTGCAGAGCAGCCACCAGCAGGGGGCATCCCCACCCTGCCCCCCACACCCGCGAGACATCCGGGCCACCACCTGGCACCGTCTTTGGGGACAGAGGAGGCAGAAGACGCCTTCTGCAAAGCGGAGTCAAGATTCTAAAAACGCAGCTCCCGGGAAAGCAGGGAGGGAGCTGACGGGC
The DNA here is from genome assembly GCF_028749965.1 of Puma concolor. NCBI lineage: Eukaryota > Metazoa > Chordata > Mammalia > Carnivora > Felidae > Puma > Puma concolor. The sequence goes on along the minus strand of NC_141669.1, from coordinate 140,448,282 downwards.
ACAGACTGGCACGGGGAGGGGTGCTGCCGGGCTCTGCGGGGAGGTCACGCAGAAGGGCGGAGCCAAAGGTGCCCGCTGACGACAGGACAGGCTGCAGGGTGCCGGCAGCTGGTTCAAGTCGTCCGGCTGGCCGTGGGGGAGCTCTCTAACTGCTGGGCGTCCAGCTGCTCCAGGAACCCAGAACCGGCTGGCTCTCCGCCTGTTACCATGCGCCTCCCCCTGCCAGGCTGTCCACCAGTACCGCACAGGGCAGTGGACACAGGCCTGGCCACCGAGGGCTGCCCTCGCAGGGGGCGTATGCAGTCGCCTTTGCACCTTGACTCCAAGTCCTGGCTGGTGAGTTGCTGTCCCCTGAGCCTCAGTTCTGGACGGGCCCCAGAGGCCTTCCTGAGGCCAGGCCAGCACCCCTTCTGCCTGTCTCAGCTCCAATCCAAGGTGACCTGTCTGTCCCCACCTGTCCCCGCTCTGGGTCACCGGGCAGCATCTGGCTCATTCTCTGTCCCTGTGCCTGGCTGCCGGTACACAGCAGGTGCTCAGGGAATAAGCTGGGCTACTTTCCAGGCTGTGTGGGTGCTCCCCAGTCCCTTCGCCAGCTCCTCAGGGCAGAGACTGCCTGGTGCCCTCAGAACGCCACGTGAGCAGGCCGTGTAGTAGGTGCTCAATTAATGTTTATGGAATGAACGACCCAGTGAAATATGTAAAAAGGGGAGGTTTGAAAACTAAACTGCTGTGAATCACAGGAGGCACATCGAGGTTACTACTGGGGGGGGGGGGACCTGCACATCTGGAGAACATGGGCGGGTTTTGTCGGGGGTGAAGCAACTCCACAGAAAGCAGAAGAGGGGTTTCTGGAAGGAGGCCACTGACTGGGGATAAACTCAGAGCTGAGCTGAGAAGGTGACCAGAGAGTGACTGGACACCGGCATGGGTGTCCTCGTTGCCTGTCGGGTGGACAGGCGTGTTGGTTTTGCAGGCCCCAAAGGCTGGTTGTTGGGTGAGGAGAGTTTGCTCCCGCCGGGTGGTCACCTGAACTCAGGGCCACCGGCCATCGGGCCCGCCCGGATGAAGGGATGGGGCTGGGATGAAGGCCTGCCTCCCTGCTGATGAATCAGCACGGCCCCTTTTGGGGGCCATCTGCCAGATCTCACATCACGTCGCGGCCAGCGCGAGTGCCCTTTGATACAGTGGGTCCGCCTACGGGTACCTCCCTCCGGGTGTTGTGTCCCCGCACCAGGAAGCCCCGTGCAGCGACGCCAGAGCCTGAACAGCCCAGGAACGACCTGGGGAGGGATGAGGGGAGAGCTCGGTGGGCACTGACGCGTCCCGTGAGAGGCAGAGCTGTGTGCAGGCTGAATGGTGGGGCAAGGGACAGACAGATGGACCCGTGCTTACATGTGCAGTCAGGGTGGAGGCCTAGGGAATACCCCAGCCCCATTCCCGGAGGGTTCCACCTTGTCCATTCGAGTACAAAGGCGAGGTGTTTAACCACAGGCCTACACGCCTTTGAAATAAACGGGAAATCAAAACAGCCCTCTTCAACACCGGCAATGTTTAGAAAACCCCGTACCAGCAGGGTACGGCCGGGGGCAGGCACCCGTCTAAGGGTGGAGGGCCCAGGACGGGCTGGGCTTTCTCTGCCACTGGGCACATGTGGCAGTGAGACGCGGCAGGAGGACTCAGCTCCTCCCTAAGGCAGAAGGATGAGCAGGGACCACGTGGGGGACAGGAGCAGAGTGTTCCAGGCAGTGGAGAGAGCCTGTGCTGGTCTCAGCACAGACCCTGCGGCTGGGCCGCCCCTGCTCCACGGGTCCCTGCACCGTCCCAGAGCCTAAATCAGCCGGCCCCAGACCTCTTCCCTGTCAGGAGCTGCTCCGTCCGTAGCCTGCAGCCCCCGAGCCTCTCTGTCCTGAGGAGCTGGGCTGGGAGGGTCTCCACACCCCTCCCCGTGGCTGGCCCGTGGCGGCGGCCCTCTGCACTGGCAGAAAGCCCAGCTCCAAACTACGTAATGCCATCCTTCCTGGGTCCTCAGGCCTGGCAGAGGGAAAGGCTGGGGCTGGTCTAGAGGGCCTCAGCCTTCTGAGCTGGGCCTGCAAGGTCCCCAAATTCCAGCTACCCCGGGGCCCCTATTCTCTCCGCTGGCTGCCACGCACCATGCCGGGCTCTGGGCGGCGCCCGCTCCCCGTCTCACTGAGACTTGGCGCTGATCGCTGCTGGACCTCTGAGCCGCTGGGGTGGCAGCCGGTGGGCCTGCACGATGGCTATCAGATCCCGTGTGCCCCTTTCCTGGCCAGCAAGCTGGCATGATCATACCTCCTTCATTTCAGAGGCCTCTCTTTCCACATCTGTGGGTGGAACTCAGCCCAGCCCCTGGAAGCTCTTCTCCAAATTTTCCAGCTGATATCACCTGTGGATCCCTGCACTGAGCTGAACAGTGCTCCCCCAAATTCACACCCACCCAGTACCTGTGACTGTGACCCTATTTGAAAGTAGAGTCTTTGAAGATAGAATGAACTTAGGATGAGGTCACTCGCATTGGGTTAGGGTGGGCCCTAAATCCAATGATAAGTGTCCTTTTAAGAAGAAGGAGATTCAGAGGCACGTGGGTGGCTCAGTCGGTTTGCCAGTCAAGCGTCTGACTCTTGATCTCAGCTCAGGTCTTGATCTCAGGGTCGTGAGTTTAAGCCCCTCGTCGGGCTCCACGCTGGGAGTGAAGCCTACTTCAAAAATCAATAAAATACAAAATAAAAAAGAAGGAGGAGATTCAGAGACACGCACGCAGAGGAGAAGGCCGTGTGACGGTGCAGGCAGGGGGCTGAGGAAGGCCTGGGGCTGCGAGAAGCTGAAAGAAGCAGGCAGGATCCTCCCCTGGTGGGACTGCATCTCTGATGACGCCTTGGTTTCAACCCAGTGACACTGATTTCGGACTTCGAGTCTCCGGAGGGAACACGCCCCTGGTGCCGCCGGCGGCCCGGTTTGTGGTGCATCATCATCACAGCAGGCCACGGACGCTCACACAGTCCTGAGGGCTCCATCCAAAAAATCGCCGACGCTCTGAGCCGCTGCTCCCCCCAGTGCGCTGCGGCTCCTCGGGCAGGTGCAGGCGAGGCCGGCGGGGAACAGCCAGCACTCACGGGCCTGCCCTGATGTGACGGCTGTACGTACGCCATCTACTCCTCGTTGTAATCCTGGAACGGGAGACTTATTCTGCCCAAAACAAGGACAGAACGGAGCACAGGAGGGTGAAGGAGCCGTAACCAGCCGTGTGGCCCTAAGCCGCCATTGCGACCACCACCCTCTCCTGCCTGAGGGAGGTCAACTGGAGAAAGGAGGCACCGGGGCTCTGAGAGGGCCGAGTGTCCGGGCTCTGACCACTGTGTTCTCCTGGCTCTGGGTCACAGGCATCATGCTGCTCCAGGCCCCGGGGACGACGATGCCCATGCGGTATGTCCAGCCTCGCCTATGCACACAGCAGGAATAGGACAGCACTAGGTGCCCCCCTCCCCCAGCAAACGATCTTACAGGCGACCACAATCTCCATGTGTCTTCTCCATGCCTGCCACCTGTTGGACGTGGCCCGCCCCAAATGCCTGACTTCACCTTAGTGTGAGCTGCCCACGGCCCAAGCGTATCAAAGTCCTGCTGGACCCGGATTCATCTGCAGGGCATCAGATCTTCCTCTGGGCCTTGTGCCCAACCTGCCTTTCCCATCCTTGGGTCAGGCAGGGCCCCCGGGAGATCCAGGGACGAGCAACTTGGAGCAGCACACTCCCCCGTGGCCCGCCCACGCACCAGGGCCACCTCTACCTCCTCCTGCAGCCGCTGGAGATGTTGTCTGGTGCCCGGCTGATCCTGTCTCTCCAGGGCCAGTGCAAGCTCTGAGGCTGTCTTGGGTCCCACTGTGATCTATGATCCCAGCAGTCCCCATCCACCCTGCTTAGTGCCTAACCTGCCTGCTGGCATCTGCCTTGGCCCTGCTTTGGGGAGCGATCCTGTGATTCCCCAGCCTGAGCCGGCATTCCAGGCCTCCTTCATCACAACCAGCGCCCAGATCTGGGGCTTGTGAAGATCTTACCCACCGGTGCACTGGAAAGAGAGCTGGAAAGGGAGCTCAGAGACCCACCTGGAAGCCACAGTGGGAATTGGCCACAGGGGCTCTCCAGCAAGGGATCGGGGTCCAGGCTGGGGACCCTATATTGGGAGGGGTGGGAGTGAGTGTGAAATGAGAACTGGACCCCTTTCAGGAAGGTGGAGCCAAGAAGGGGCTGTGCGGCGGTAAACAGACACCAGAGAGCCCCCTTGCACGTTCTGGACCAGGGCAGGGTGTGGGGCTGAACTCGCTTTTCCTCCCTGTGGTGAAATCTGGGGTCAAGACTAACATGCAAACTGGCGATAAACTGGGGAGCCCCCTGGAGGCCCAAGGGAGCGCTGGAAAGGCAGCTCCCTCAAGGAGGCCCAAGCACAGGGCTGGGGGGGGGGGGGGAGACAGCTGTTGCCACCGCAAAACTTAGGAAGCCCAGGGGTGCAGCCCCACGGCCCGCAGAGCTCACACCCAGGCTGCCCCTCTGAGGGACGCTGGTGGGGCGCCAGGGGCGAGCGAGCTGCAGGGTAGACGGGGGTCCAGCCCGCTGTATGCGGCTTTCGGTAGGCGGTCGCACTCGCCGGCTCAGCTTCTTCAGACCTCGGGGAGAAGCACGAGCGGGGGGCGTTGGGGCCCACGACCTGCGCCAGCAGCTCAGGGTGCAGGCGCCGGGTCCGGCAGGTGCAGCCCCCGGGAGGCGACCCGCCGCCGCTTCCCGCCCGGCCCCCCGCGGCGCCGCCGGGTGCGCCCACGTGACTTCCCGGGCGCGCCCCGCCCCCCCGCCGCGCGATACCGGGACCCGGGCGCGACATCCGTCCCGCCGGGCGAGGGCGCGCAGGCGCGGCGCGTGGCGGCCCGTCGGCGCTCCCGGCCTGCCCCGCGCGCGCTGACGTCGCGCAGCCTCGTCCCCGCCGCCGCCGCCGCCGCCGCCGCCGCCGCCGCCATTGGAGTCGGCGCCTCGTCAGTGCGTCCCGTCCGGGCTCCGTCTCACCGCGCCGCGCCCCGCGAGCGGCCCGCGCGCCCAGCAGTCGCCGCCGCCGCCGCCGCCGCCCGGCCGGCGCCCGGGGAGGAGGCGGCGGGCCCGGGGCCGCGAGAGCGCGGGTGACAGGCCCGGCCTCGCGGGGAGGCCCGAGCCGGCGGGCGCCCCGGCCCCGCGCCGCGCCGCGCCGTTCATGAAGCATGTCGGCCACCAGCGTGGACCCCCAGGTAGCGGGGCCCGGGGGCGCGGGGGAGGGCGGCCGGGGGCGCCCGGGGGCGGCGGGGCCCGTTCGGGGCCGGAGCGCGCCCCACGCCCGGGAGGGGTCCTCGTGAATAACTTTGTGTTTCCCTCTCCCCGGGGTCCCGTCTGCGCGCACGACCCGGCCTGCGGCGACACAGAGAACAAAAGGACAGGATACTAAAGGTGAGCGAAGTTGGCGCGGTCGCTGCGGGTCCTGGATGGAGGAGGCGGCGGGCCATGTGGGGGAGAAAAGGTCTCGGAAGGGCGTCTGGAGCCGGACGCTTCTCCTCCGTGTGCTTCCGGGAGATAGATGTTAGGTGGCGATACCGGGAGGTTTAGCAGCTGGAGATCGGGGACTTTTCAAGGAGAAGTAAGTGAAAGGGTGGCGGGAGGCATCGCATCCTCCCTCCCCGCTGCAAGATGGTGGACTTGAATGGGGGAAGGGAGGGAGGCAGGTGTGCGGGGCTGGCCCCGGGGGCCCTGGGGAGCTAGCTGCGCACCCCAGTAGTTAGAGCCCTAGTGAACCGGGCCTCGGGAGTCCCTCGTGATGTTCTGGCTTAGGGTAAACCCCCAAGACTCCCTGTCGTGGGAGCCCGTAAGTGACACTTCGTGTTTACTTGGAAGACTTTTCAACCAGTGTGTGTTACTCGGGTGTAACCAAATATGGTTCATCATGTTTTAAGACTGGAAAGGGCCCAGCACTTTATTTACCTTTCCTTTCCTTTTTCGGCTGAGCGTTGAAACAGCGGAAAGTAAGCGGAGAGCCGGATAAAAATGAGCTCGGAAGCGTCATTCGGTTACAGCCTGGCCCCGCTGCCCGGGCCGGAAGCTCCCGGTTCTTCTCCGTCCCCCCACTCGCAGTGAGGCCTTTGCAAGCGCCGTGGTTGCCTCCGTAGTCTGCTCGGGCCACACCATCATCCCCGAAGCCCAGTTACAAGCTCTTGGTTATTTTGTCAAGTTCTACCAAATTATGATCAAGTTTTTACCAAAAACATGAAATTGTTGAAAGTTGCGTCTTGCCGTCCTAATTGTGTAAACGTCAGCTGGGTACTGTGTTCTTTCTTAAGTAAAAGCAATTTCTAGAAATCGAGGGACGTAGGCTTTACTGTCTTTGATTTCCATGCTTAAAAGTAATTTTTTAAAATTCAAAGATAACATTTTGCAACTTCTTGTTCTAGTACAAAATGGTTCTTTGCATCAGAAGGATACAGTCCATGACAATGACTTTGAGCCCTACCTTTCTGGACAGTCAAATCAGGTGAGCTTTTTTGTTCTTTATTTTTTTTAAACCTGTATTTTTATGTTAGTTTTGAGTCTCGTAATGCAACTTTCCTGCTACGTTTCTGATTTTATCATCCTAAACAACGAAGAAGCACCATATAAAGTGTTAGAAACAGAGAGCATGCTGAGGATCTGCTCAGAAGACTAGCCTTGAGTTAAACATGGGGCGTGAGTGTGGGGAAGGCGGCGCGCCCCCGGAAGGAAGGTCCCGCTGGGGCCGTCTGCAGGGGGCCTTCTGTCGTCCTCAGCGCCTACGGCTCAGTGATGCACCACCGTGGATGGAGTGCAGGCGTGTGTCGTTGTCTGAGATTTCCCGGGGAGTTATTTTAGCTCTGGGCAAGGAGAATTGTGGTCCAGGAGAGCATCTAAGAATCCAGCTCCGGAGCCAGACTTTGGCCTTGGGTTCGGATCTTCACTCCGCTGCCGTGTGACACTTCCTCAGGTGGCTCGCCTCTTGTGTGCCTCACTGTCCTTTTGCAGAAGACTGGCTGTGGAGACGGCTGGGGAGTCGTTGGGAGGATGGCAGGCAGTGCTCGTCCAGCTGTGACATGGCACCCGTACAGGGCCCAGCAGGTCGTAGCGGCCCGTTTTTCTTCGGTTTTTCAGAGTTTCTCCACCGTGGCCCTGTGGGCATTTTGGACGGAAACAGTCTTTGTTTGGGGGGCTGTGAGTCGTGGGGTGCTGAGCAGCCTTCCTGGTCTCCTCCCCCTACACGCATACCGGTATGACGAGCAGAACTGTCTTGATGGCGTCTCCTGGGGGCCGACTTACACTGGGTAAAACCACCAGGCTAGTTGGAGTTCAGGGTTAAGCATAGCGTGCACCACTTTTAAAACATACTACGCGTGTTCGCTTTGGAATAAAACCAGGCTTTGCCTCTTCCCTGGGGTGGAATGAAATTAGTTTGTCTCTTTTCTTGCCAGTCTGCCCCTTTCTAAAGTGTCTTAGAACTTAAAACTTTTCTCTGTGTTTGTCCTTCTTTTTTTCAAATGTGTATTTTTGAGAGAGAGAGGGAGAGAATCCCAAGCAGGCTGCACGCTGTCAGCTCAGCCCGAACGCTGTCAGCTCAGCCCGACCGGGGCTCGATTCCGCAAATTCGGAGAACATGACCTGAGCCGAAATCAAGAGTCGGAGGCTCAACCTACTGAGCTCCCAGGTGCCCCTGTCCTTACTGCACTGAGCCAGTCTGCAGTCAAGGTGCCCAGGACACCCTTTCCAGAGCCCCTCCCCTTGCACCCCTCCTCTGGGCAGGGCCAGGTGGGGCAGAGAACTGCCCTGGCCTCGGGGACGCGTTGTCGGGGTAATGGCAAGAAGTTGAATGAGTACTTTATTTTTCCCTTACGTGGTCTGAATGCTATGGCGGTATCGTGTTTTAGGCTTTGACCAAAGAAAGGTGAGAGGAATTGTTTCACTCGAAATATGTTTTTATGAGGCAGGCGCTTTCATGTTATTTGGGCAGATTTCCTTAGAAGCAGAGCAGGTGATTTTCTGTCAGGAGGGTAATTACGGCTGTTTCACCCTGGGGAAGCCAGCTGGGAGGACAGGGGTCGGGTGACGCTGCAAGGGACAGCCTTAAAACAGCCCTTTGTCCTGGGTATCGGTGTGCTTTTCAGCAAGATGGTTAATCACATTACTTAAGAGTAGATTCGTGATCTTTTTCGTTTTTTTGTTTGTTTATTTTGAGAGAGCGCACATGCGTGAGAGCTGGGGAGGGGCGGAGAGAGAGGGGGAGAGAGAGTCCCAAACAGGCTCTGCACCGTTAGCCCAGAGCCTGACACGCGGCTTCAGCTCACGAAACTGACGTCATGACCTGAGCTGGAGTCAGGAGTTGGACGCTCAACCGACAGCCACCCAGGGGCCCCAAGAGTAAATCCAGGTTCTTGATTGAGAACAGATTTTCCAGAAACGCCCAACTGTTAGAGTGTAGAATGCAGGTAACACGGGAGAGCTCTTAGAGCCTAATTTGCCTGGTCCTCTTGTTTTGTGGATGAAGAAAAGGGCCCGAGAGGCCTGGTTTGCCCGGGTGGTGGAGCCAGTTTGTGGCAGAGCTCGGTTCTGGACTAACTGGGAGGGGGAAGAGATGGTCTCTTCGATGCACACAGCAGGGGCTCGTTTGGTCCTTGTGTTTGTTGCTACTTTCTTTGTTCTGGCCACCACGCACGTGGCCTCCTTGCAGACAGAAGCCACTGGGGATTGATGACACCTCTGGGTTTGGGCTCTGCTGGCAAAGGCTTCTCCTGAGGACAGCTCTGTGTTTCGGTGTTCCAGCTCCCAGACGGGAGGCGCGCCATGGGGCCCGCCCGACCGCACGTGAGTGAGGGACAGCGGTGGCTCGTGTGGCCGGGAGCAGCGCGCTTCAGTTGCCAGCACTGTGCTTCTCTTTATTGAGGTGTTTTGGACATGTGACAGGTGGCACGTATTTGAAGGGTGCCATTTCACAAGGGACTTTGCCTGTGTACCTCTGGGGCCGTCACCGCAGGGAGGATGGTGACGAGGCCGTCAGCCCCGTGACGCTTTTTTTTTAATACGGGTGTGTGTAGTGGCAAGTTCGAGGCTATTTCTGTTTTTGTGTTTTATGAAGTTTTAATACCGGGACGGTTTGGAAAGTGTTTACAAGCATGCTGTTCAGGCTAGTTCAACTTGTAACGCCCCACAACGGAGCCGGGGTCCTGGGTGCGGGAGGGCCTTTGGGCCCTCGGGCGTGCATTTGTCCCTTCCTGGTCGCCCCCGGGAGCATCCTGATGTAGCAGCCCTGCATCCCGTCAGTGACACGAAATACAGGTTAGCTTTAGGAGATGGGTGGGGGGGGGAGTGCGGGGGAGCAGACGGGCTCTGGGTGGGGGCCACGCGGTGTGGATACTACGGACTGAACCGGATCACTTGGTCGTCAGCAGACGCGCTTGTTTGCCCAGGCACGTCTGACAGAGACGCAAAGGAGTGGAAGCAAACTTTTCTAGTTTATTTCTCAATTGTGTTCAGTTCAGTTGTGTTCTAAGTGCGATAGGATGTTTTCACTTTATGAGAAAGTTTTGCGAGTTTTCCTGTTCCCGTTTTCAGTGCTGAGCACCGTCATCGGTTTATGCTTATTCTTCTAGAAAGCTGTGATGCCTCTGACGCGAGGATCGACTTCCACTTTGAGCAGAGCCACTTGACGTGCTGGGGTGTGTTTTCGCAGTTGAGGGTGTGGTGGGCTCTCACCTCCGTTTCCAGGACCTGGTGTGCCCCATCCCAGAGGTTCCTTAGGTGGTCAGGTTGAAATTTGTACCTTCTCGCTCTTTGCAGAAAGCGTCTGGCCTCGGGAGGTGCTTCTGTGTATAAAAAGACCAGCTCATCTTGAAAATCGTGCTCGGCTGTCATCCAGGGTTTCTGTCAGGTTTGGGGGTGGTTTTCACCCCGCAGCACAAGGCCAGGCTAAACTGATGCCCTGTTGGGTGGGCCACTTCATGTGGAGAGCCTGGGGGCCAGCTGGCTCATGGCTTGCTCTGTGCTGGGCAGTTCTGGCGGGCTCGAGCGACTGGGCGAGTTAGCAAGGAGCGCGTGGTCTTGTAGGCCGTGGCCTGGCGCGGGTTTCTTGCGGTCGTGTCCAAAGGCTGTGGGCTTCGGTGATGGCACCCACTCAGTGGAGACCAGCCATCGTGGAGTGCGGCTGGTGGGGCCCAGTGGGGTCTTCACATACTTCTTAATGTCAAGTTGCTCAAAACGACACGCCTCATGGGGCGCCTGGGTGGCTCAGTCGGTTGGGCGTCCAACTCTTGATCTCGGGGTGGTGGGTTCCGGCCCTGTGTTGGGCTCCGTGCTGGGTGTGGAGCCTACTTAAAAGAAGAAACTACGTGCCTCGAGCTGGACACAAAGGCAGAAATTCTCTGGCGTCAGAAACTGTGCTCCTTGCACGCGACCCAGCCAGCTGAGGGACTGCAGTCCTCTTGCACAGAGACACATGCAGCCAAGCCTGTGTCCCCAGGGCTTCCCCCGGGTGCACCTGCTGGGCCCCTTGCAGCTCTGGTCCCTTTGTCAGTCTTCGTAATTGCCGTTGATACTTTCCACTTCTACATAATTTACTTAAGCGTAATTTCTAGCCGTTCAGGATGAGTTTGTTTTTTAACGTGACTGTACTTTACCAAGTGTGAAAAAGTTTGAATTTTAGAATAGGTTCATTATTGTGTTTTACTGTGGTTTTTCAACGAGAGTGACACAGGGATCACAGACAGAGACTTGGTGGAAGTCTGTTTTGTCTGGAGAGCCCATTTTGTCTGTGATCTTGGACTTGGCCACAAGGAGGCGCCCGGGAGTCCGGTGTTTGTCAGTCTTTCCTCGTGGAGCCTCGGCTTGCCTTGAAGATGAGTCCGCCTCGCCTCCCCGTTTTGGGGCCCTGCGTTCTAGCAAAGGCTACAATTAGACGGAGTCTCGTATGTGGGAGCGTCAGTCAGGGGGATGGTTTTACCCGCACTGGCCTCAAAAAGGTTTTCGTAGGTCCTGCCTTTTCCTGGACGTGCAGCACCCCAGCCTCGAGCGGAGGGAGAGTCGGGCGGTCGTTTCTGCCGCTGCGGCGCCTGCACCCGCACCCCCGAGACACCGGCCTCCAGTTGGCAGCCTCGGGGCGCGGTGGGTCGAGCCGAGGAGCGTCCAGGCGGCAGCACATGTGTCTGGAGCCCGCGCTGCGGGGCACAGCCTGGCCAGTCGGGGCCGCGGCCCGGTTCACCTATGCGGGGAGGAGAATTTCAGTTTTGCTGGAAGTTAAGGCCGGAGCATTTGGGCCCTATGTGCTGCGGCGGACGGACGGACTGACGGGGACCGCTTCCTGTGCAGCACAGCCCGGGAGGGAGGGGGTGTGGTCCGAATAGCATGCGAGAGTAAACACATCCGGGTCTTCTCACGGGACGAATGGCTGACTGCACGTAGGTTCGTACGCCGACTTGCTTGGCTTTAACGCTTTGAAGGCAAGACGGCCGGCGGTGCAGCGAAGAGCTGCCGGGAGGACAGGGGTGGAGACCGGGTCAGGCTCACGGCGCTGAGGTTGCCGCACGCGGCCCTCCAGGTGGCCTGGAGCCAGTTGTGTCCCCGGGGAGGACAGAGGTGAGGACAGACGGACGGACGGAGGCCGTGGGCAGGGCTGGCGTGGGAGTGCCGGGCCTGGTGCGCGTGGGGACGGCTGCTGGTGGGCCTGCGGCCGCTTGTCAGGACGCCCCTTCATCTGGGGCCTTGAAGCGAGGAGTCTCCGTTCCTTTTGCTGTAAGAGGCGTAGCGTTGGAGGAAGATCTGTAGTCCAGGTGCTTTTGTGACTCTCCCGTCCGTGCTCACCGTGACCCGCCTGCACTGACGGGTCCCAGGAGGAGAGGGTTAGGTCCACTCAGGGCCACCACTTCTCTCCCAGACGCCCTCCTGCCGGGAGGCACTCCCATGAGCCAGGAGAGTTCAGGGGTGCCGGCTGGCTGGCTTCCTGTTCCTGGGACGGTCCCGGCTGGAAGCCGCCGAGAAGCGCCTGTGCACAGCGTGGTCAGGACCCGGAACGCCAGTTCTGTCCAGTCCACAGCAGGACTTTAGATGAACTTGGAGGGACGTTGAATGGAGAACACAACGCATGATGGTTTGTGTCCTCAGTTACGTCCTGCTACGGGTGAGGCTTACCTGTGAGTCACGAGTGAGGTGTTAGCCCCGTGTGAGCCCCGTCTGTGGGTGCTGAGGTCAGGCGGCAGGCTTAGCTCTTGGGGCTGCCCCTCGCCTCGCAGAGCACGCCCTCTGCCCGAACCTGGTGATTTGCTCTCCCTCCTGACCGGCCCCCTGGAGAGCATCTTTGAGGGCCCAGGTTGGATGCAGGCAGACAGAGGAGGTTACAAGAAAGGGGCCGGAGTCACTGACGTCCTTTCTGGGGAAGGTAGCTCCAGCTGTGCCGCGGCTTATGGGACATTGATGATGAGGCCGGTTCGTTGTCTGTTTTTCACCCCCTGGGCATCTCCATGATTTTTATTGCTGGGAAAGTCCTTGCCTTTTAAAAAGTGATTTCTGCAGTTGTCTGCCATCAAATGGAGCAGCCAACAGGCAGGAGCAGCGATGCCTGAGGTCCTGCGAATCCTCGATGGGATGGGGCAGCAGGAGGTGGCAGTGGAGACCGACAGCCAGGAGGCTGGGTGACCGACGTCACGTGTTGAGCTGGGACTGCTGAGGGACCGGCCTGTTCTCCAGAGGGTCCTCTGGGGGAGCGGGGTCTGGAGAGTCCCACGCCTTCTCACGGTGGCAGAGCGCAAATGCTTGTTTGGCATTCTGGCTCTCCCTCCCTGGCGGCCTCAGCCCGGCTCCCCCCCCTCTGTGGGTCCCTGGGACTGTGCTGGCCAGGACAGCGGTGTTCTCACGTGATAGTCGGTGCAGGGCTGGAGGAGGAGGTCTCTGGCCAATGCTCTCCTTGTAGAACTTTCTGGTTGTTTGTAGAGGAGGGTAGGGGAGAGGAGGGGGCCCACTAAGCAGTCAGAAAATGGTAGCATGGGCTGGAAAGCTTGCTGCTGCCTCCACTCTTGTTTTCCTTTATGGCCTTGCCACTCCTTAAACCAGCTGCCCTGGGCGGGAAGCCTGCACCCCTACCCTGCACCCCTCCACTCCTCCTACCACCCATACCTGCCAGGAAACCATCTACATCACCTGCCAGTGGCATGGCCAGGGGGCCCCAGCTGTGGCCAGAAGCCCGCTGAGTCTCTCCCCAAGGAGATGCCTTGCCAGAATGGCTGACCTCAGGTCTAAATCCACACCCTGGGCAGATTTCCTGAGATTCTGGAGGTGAGTCTCTGCTGCCTTGAGGGCAGTCCAGCCGCTCGAAAAGCCCTCTCTGAGGCTCCAGCCGATGCACGGGTGTCCTCTCAGTAAGGAATCCCAGGTGAAGTTGGAGCCCGACGTGAAGGCTTCTCCAGCTCAGAGAGCAGGCAGGACACGGAGTCTTGGCCAAGGAGCCGGCCGAGGCCTCTGTGCTGCCTGACGCGGTGAGAGCCAAGGTCACGCCTGGGCCGTGGTGGGGATGTGAGATGGCGAGGCCCCTTTGGACTCGGAAGTGGGGGTGGGCTGGCAGGAAAGGCGTGTGGGAGGGGCCTCTGAAGCGGCCTTTGATAGAGGGGGTGGGAGGAGCCCGTGGGTCCAGCGGAAAAGGGTGTTGCCCGTGAGCCGGGACCCACGGGGACCCGCGGGAGCATTGAGCAGTCAGGGGGCTTGAAACCAGGCTGCCGGGCAAGCCGCCCTGTCGCCCCGAGCTCTCCGAAAGCCGTCTTGGCCTTCCCACAGCTGTCCTCCTCTCCCGCCGTGCCGGCGGTGCTGTCCCGTGTGCGGGGTCGGCGGCGTCGCCGCTCCTCACTCTGGTTCCCTCCCGCGTGAACAGTGTGCTGCTTGAGGGTGCAGGAGTGGCTGCAGGTGGACTGCTGGCGGCCAGTGACGGGGCGGCTGGGCCTGGTCGCGTCACGCGGACCCAGCACGCCGCAGGTGACCACCTGGCTGCTCTCAGCCCTTGCTGTGTTCTCACTGGGCGGCCTCAGTTCCTGTGGGGGGTGACGGTGCCGTGCAGCCCGCCTGGACCGAGGCAGGAAGTCTCCGAGTCGCGTCCTGAGAGCAGTCTAACCCGTCCCCGCTTGTTTTCCCAGAGTAACAGTTACCCCTCCATGGCGGATCCTTACCTGTCCAGCTACTACCCACCGTCCATCGGATTTCCTTACTCCCTCAATGAGGCGCCCTGGTCCACTGGAGGGGACCCTCCGATCCCGTACCTCACCACCTACGGACAGCTCAGTAACGGAGACCACCACTTCATGCACGATGCTGTCTTCGGCCAGCCCGGGGGCCTGGGGAACAGCATCTACCAGCACAGGTTCAATTTCTTCCCCGAAAACCCTGCCTTCTCCGCCTGGGGGACGAGCGGGTCTCAGGGGCAGCAGGCTCAGAGCTCAGCCTACGGGAGCAGCTACACGTACCCGCCGAGCTCCCTGGGTGGCACGATCGTGGACGGGCAGACGGGCTTCCACAGCGATACCCTCAACAAGGCCCCCGGCATGAACAGCCTGGAGCAGGGCATGGTGGGCCTGAAGATTGGGGACGTCACCACCTCTGCTGTCAAGACCGTGGGGTCGGTGGTTAGCAGTGTGGCGATGGCCGGTGTCCTTTCCGGGAATGGTGGGACAAGCGTGAATATGCCGGTTTCAAAGCCGACCTCGTGGGCTGCCATTGCCAGCAAGCCGGCAAAGCCACAGCCGAAAATGAAAGCAAAAAGCGGACCTGTCATTGGGGCAGCCCTGCCCCCGCCACCTATAAAGCATAACATGGACATCGGCACGTGGGACAACAAAGGGCCTGTGCCCAAGCCTCCGGCCCCCCAGCAGGCACCGGCCCCCCAGCCTGCCCCGCAGCCCCAACCGGTCGTGCAGCCTCTTCCCGCTCAGCCCCCCCCTTTGGCCCAACCGCAGTATCCGAGCCCTCAGCAGCCACCCCAGACCCGCTGGGTCGCCCCTCGCAACAGAAATGCGGCGTTCGGGCAGAGCGGAGGGGCCGGCGGCGACGGGAACTCTCCTGGAAGCGCTCAGCCTAATTCTGCCCCCAGTGTGGAGTCCCACCCCGTTCTGGAAAAACTGAAAGCGGCCCACAGCTATAACCCTAAGGAGTTTGATTGGAATCTTAAGAGCGGCCGCGTGTTCATCATAAAGAGCTACTCGGAGGACGACATCCACCGCTCCATCAAGTACTCCATCTGGTGCAGCACGGAGCACGGCAACAAGCGCCTGGACGGTGCCTTCCGCGCCGCCGGCAGCAAGGGGCCCGTGTACCTGCTCTTCAGCGTCAACGGGAGCGGGCACTTCTGCGGGGTGGCCGAGATGAAGTCGCCCGTGGACTACGGCACCAGCGCGGGGGTCTGGTCTCAGGACAAGTGGAAAGGCAAGTTTGACGTGAAATGGATTTTCGTCAAGGACGTGCCCAACAACCAGCTGCGGCACATCAGGCTGGAGAATAACGACAACAAGCCGGTCACCAACTCCCGTGACACCCAGGAGGTGCCCTTAGAGAAAGCAAAGCAAGTGCTGAGAATCATCGCTTCCTACAAGCACACGACCTCCATCTTTGACGACTTTTCTCACTACGAGAAGCGTCAGGAGGAGGAGGAGGAGGTGCGCAAGGTGAGTCTGACCTTCTCGCGCTCGAGCTCTGGGCGGGCCGGGGCCGGAGCCGGAGCCGAGGCCTCGTGCTCGGTGGCTGGGGCCCGGCGACCGCCAGGTCCCCGTGGCCTCAGGCAGGGCCAGCAGCGTCTGGGCTTGTCCAGGCACGGTCACCGGTGGGGGGGCGCGTAAGTGGACATGACCACATAGCTTTGTGGTTCTTAGGGAACGGGAGCCCTGGGGCCACGGTGCAGAAGTCTCCCTGGACACTTAGAAATAACGCCTGTGGACTGGGGTAGGCCGGCGAGGCTGCTGGTGCCGTGGGGGGCTACGGGCCCTGCCTGACCCCCCAGGGAACCGCCCTCCTTGCCCGGGAAGCTCTGGTCTGGAGGCCGTGGCTTCTTTTTCTCCTGAAAACCCAGTGCCTTACAGGTTTTGGGACCTTGAACTCTCCCTCCGGGTGGCAAAGAGGAGGTGGGGGCAGAGTGGGTGTGGAACGCAGGCCTCCCCTAACCGGAAGTGAGCATCTAGAACCCGGGGTGCGAGCCGCGAGTTGGGCCTCCGACGTAGTGCGTTCCCCTTCGGCCACCGAGAACCTCCCGGAGCCTGAGCAGTTCCGGCCCGCTGAAGCGAGTCTGCCTGTGCTGCAGCGGAACGGGGCCCGTGGCCGTGAACTGGCCCAGGGTGGGAACAAGGACGGCGAAGCACACTCTGTGAAGCTGGCTTGTCTAAGAGAGTTCATGCTGAGGTTTTTTCCTGCTGTTTTGATATCGAAACATCCTTTTTTAAATTAAACGTCAGTTGACGATGGTTGGGTGTGCGGTCCTGTACCGACAGACGCCTCACCCGTCTGTGAATGGCAAACGTCCCGGAGCATTTTTAGCCGAAAGGCCTGTAGCCGATGGTGACGTTAGCAGTGTTAGGCGCTGCACATAGCGTAACCATCACGGTTTGTAAAACTTGAAAACGCATTGGTCCTTCTTTCGTTTGTAGGGAAAGGAGAGGGGCGTGTGATTTATTTCCAGTTACTGAGATCCCGTATTCTCACTCTTTTAGGTGTAGAGTAAAATACCCAATTGCTGAATTTGCAGGGATAGAGCAGAGATCACTGGTCATGAAGCTTAAGCTCCTTGGTGGATTTCAGCCTGGCAGCAGGCTTTGTGTGGCTGTGGTTTATCTCAGATACGCTTCCTGACTCGCTAGGTTCTGGGAGTTGTGACGAGGCTAGGGGTAAATTTCTGCCTGTAACCGGTTGCCGTTTTTAAGGGTCTGGGGTCCCAAACCTGAGTTGGCCAGTGGGGTTGGGAAGAGAGAGTGTCGAGTTGGTCCGTGGGAGGCGTGCCTGCAGGCAGACTCGGGGCACTCACGGCATTACTCTGTTCCTCCAGGGAGCTTGAGAGACGTGTGGAACCTACCAGAACTTTCAGCAGTGTGCTTCTTCCTTAGACCACTGTTTGCGTGTCTCCAGTGGAGTTTAGTTGCAGCACTGTGAGGAAGGACCAGTGTGGTTTCTGCCCCTATTGATGAGAAGCCACCCGGGCGGACGTGGGGAGAGACTGAGATGTGTCACGGGCTCGTCAGACATGCTCTGGGAAAGATGGTTCTGGGTGTGGTAGGAAAGAGACCCGGCCAGAGAGGACTTGCGTGGAGCAGGTGGACGCCGAGGGCTGGGTATAGTTATCAGAGGCCCGGGGTGCCTGCTGGCGTGGCCTGGCTGGTCCCCGCGGGGGGTGCAGGCCCAGATGGGGGCCACAGCCCACAGCGCGGCCCGGGGGACCTCACTTCGGAGGGAGTGTGCGTGGCGTGTTCACTCCGTGTGTTCACCTCTTCTCCTTTTTCTATTTACAGGAACGGCAGAATCGAAACAAACAATAAGGATGAACCAGTTTCTTCTGTGTTCTAACGTCGGACTGAAAAAGTTGAAGAGAACGTGTGCTTGGTGCTGTTGTCTCGTGCGGGGCCCGACTCGTCGCACCTCTCGCTCATTGTCTTTCATTTTTGCCCAGATGGATCTGCGTTCGTTTGTACTTTTTCTATGGATTATCGTATTCTAGAACTCACTAATAAAGGAGTATGTTTTCTGTCAGCCTATCAATCAGACCTAATGTGAGATATAAGTATCCTTCAAAAGCAAACCAAACAGAAAGCCCTAATACATCTGAAAGGTGGTTTTTTGGTTTTTTTCAGGTTTTATGCAGAAATTATGTTCTTACTTTTCTGGTCAGTGTTCTTTAACATGTTTACGTGGAACTCATTTCTCAGCCCTTTGTTGCTTTATAGCAGACACGAGAAACCATGACTGGTTTTGGCGTTTACTGTCTTCTGTTAAAATACTTCTTTTCAAAATGTTGAAATCAACAAGTTAATAATCACCTCATTTGGGCAGTTTGCTATTTTTATTACCTGTTATCTGTCTAAAACGCTAATCCGTTTGATTTTTCTACTAGACGAAAAGATACGTTTTAGTTTTCCAGATGTGGTGAACGTGCCCCGTCGCACGGAGCGCCATCCACCCTCGAACGGTCTCAGGCGCCGCGGCCGCCGGGTCCCTCGTGCTGCTCTCCGCCCGGCGGGGTGGAAGCGGCGGCACGCGGAGGGCCGGGCTCAGCGGGCGGCCGTTCGAGCTGTGTGCGTCACCCCACCTGCCCCCCTCCTCACCCGACAACCCGACGCCCTTCTGAGTTTCCTGCCCACGATGCTGAGCTTTACACGTCCGATCCGCTGGTGCAGACGGAGCGGCGGGCGATGCCGCGGGCGTCGGTTTCACCGTGCGCGTCTGGTTTCTCTTTCCCGTTGAATGGGTAAAAAAAAAAAAAAAAAACCTTTTAGAAACTGAATTTGCTGTCCTGTTCTGTGGACCGAGGGACCTTGAACTGGCTGCCACCTGGAGTCCGAGTCAAGCATGACCATGGTGCTCACACCCGTCGCTCCGGCACGCAGTCTGCACGCGCCCACTGTAGGGGATCTTCCTGTTTAGAGAGCAGATACCTTCTGAAAACTATTTACTCCAAAAGACCCTCTGAGTTAAAGTTTAAGCTGTATTATTTAGACTTGTATTTAGAACGTGTCACTTTCTCTGAACTGTTCCTGCCTGTGTGGAGTCACGGACAACATCAGATAACTTTTCCTCTGGAGAATACAAGCCTTAATAAACAATACCTATTTAGCAAGTCTGGTGTCCTCATTCTTCACTCCCCTTTCACGGGTTGGTGGTGGTGGTAACTGCACAGCCAGCTGCGGGGGGAGGGGGTCGCTGCCCCAGAGCCCGAGCACGATTCTCCGTGTCCGAGACTCGTTCTCGTCTGCCGCAGGGGAGCCGGCGACCGGGACCGTCGATGTTGTAACTTCGCTCACCCCGCGCTGTGGTTTGTGGGAAAGACGGAGGGACTGTTTAAAGATCCGGTTACAACTCCGAGTTCGTAGTCCCCCCGGCGTTGTGCTGCAGGCCTTTTCAGATCTCAGCACCGGCCTCCCCGGACTGGCCGTCCCGCCCGCCTCCTCCCTCCGTTCGTTCGTTCTTCAGCCGCGGGCACCGGCACGCTTCCTCCGAGCCCGCGTGTGTAGCAGGAAGTCCAGTGCCTGCTCGGTTTGTTCTACCGTTGAAGTAAAATTCACAGGCACGAACTGTAAGAGGTTTGAAGTTTGAGGTAGAGCTGACACAAAGGTACAGGATGTTAGCATCATCCCAGAAAACGGGCTTTCCTGGCTGCTCGCCCTGCCAGGGCCCAGCCATTGGAGTAAGGTCATGGCTGGTGAACACAGGGAGTCAGGCCGGGCCTTGTGCCCTGACAGGCCAGGGGGTGGGGGGGATTTTGCACTCCCCACCTGGTGAGTATTCTGCTAGTACAAATGTAGTTCCGTGTTTGCTCGGAATTCCTTCTGGGATTTTATTTTGGTAAAGTGCGTATTAGGCCTTGAGTGTGGGTTCCTTGGGCACCATTTCCTTTCGTGTGGTCACCGGTCTCCTTTCAAAGGTTAAGATTGGTTCCTGGCTTGCAAGGTCACTGGCTGAGGGATGACCACACCTTCGGTTGGGTTTGAAGCAACAGAGAGGGTCCGGGGCTTTCACGGGCATGAAGGAAGGGGCCAGGCGTTTGTTACCGAGAAGCTGCGACTCGGTTTGTCTAATGAGATCAGTTCCTGATTGGCCTGTGTGCCTGGTCCTGAGATGTCACCTAGTCTGAAGGCTCCCTCCAAACCCTGCCAGCCGAACTGGCTCCCGGGAGCAGAGGTCAGGGGCTGCCTTGCCCTGTGTCACTTGAGGCTAAACATCCGAGGAAGGAAAGATCATTGTGTGGCGGTGGGAAAGGATTACAGGGATGCATGCAATTGTGAGTGGGCCACGTTTTGCTCCTAAAGGGCTATGTGGTGTCATATCTGCCCCCCAAACCCAGGAATCAGCTTTTGTTTTCCCCTCTGTCCCAGCCCAAAGCATGCCATTCACAGGCGGCATTTTCGTGTGGGCGCTTAACTGACAGAGCGGAGTCCCAGAGAGAGAGTGCTGGCTGGGCCTGCCTGCTGGTGGCTTCTCCCCAGCCTGGGCTCCCGTGCCGCCTTGGGCTCCCTGTGGCCCGGGGTCCTCCCGCTCAGTAGGGTGAAGGCAGGTCACTAGCTGTGTTTCCTCGCTGAGGTCAGGGAGCGGGGTCCTTGTTGGGCCTGGCTCAGCGAGTGCCGTGGGCAGGCGGCCGGGCCCCTGGCCTTGTGCAGGTAACTCTGCTTCTACCCGCTCTCCCTGGGGTGCCCCACGAGATCCATCACCTCGTGCCCAGCTTGCAGTTCCTTTTTTTTTCTTTTTAAGTTTTTTAAAATGTTTATATTTGAGAGAGAGGCAGAGCATGAGCAGGGGAAGGGGCAGAGAGAGAGGGAGACCCAGAATCGGAAGCAGGCTCCAGACTGAGCTGTCAGCACAGAGCCTGATGCGGGGCTCGAACTCATGAACTGTGAGACCAGGACCCCAGCCGAAGTCGGACACTCAACTGACTGAGCCACCCAGTAGTTGCTTTTGAGATGTGCATGTGCAGTTTTCCCCTCCCCCAAAACCTATGTGTTAGGGAAGGGGTTTGAACGGTTGTCCTGAATGACATTTTTACTATAATTTTTTGTGGGGAGGAGGGTCATGGCGAATTTTTTTTGAGCTGAGGACACCCAGTGGACTGTCTCTTTTCAGAGAACATCTGTGTTTACTGGAGGGTCTGGGTCACCGAGGTGACCACACGCTGGGAAGTAACTGCTGACATCCGTCCTGCCGCCTGGATGCAGGGTGGAGGGTCAGCCCTCCCACAGATGAGGTCGCCCCTGCCTGTGTCACCTGCCCTGGCGTGAGGAGAGCGAGGAGCAGGCCCGGGCTTTGCTCCTGCAGTGACCTTCCGTGGGGCAGCTCCGGGAGTGGCTTGGGTGGTACCCCGACCTCCGGCACCCGTGGAGGCACAGGGGACGAGGGTCATCTCAACAGGTTCCCGGGGCCTTGCGCAGCCACACTCTGGACTGTCTGTGGGGTGTGTGTGCCCCCCCCCCCCCGCCCCTGCAAGAGTTCAGTCCCCTCTGAGTCAGAGTGACCAACCTCGCCCACAGTGGATGGAGCGCAAGGCTCGTGGGTGAGGTCAAGTACCCTCTGGACACATGCTGAGTGGCACTGGGGTGCATCTGCAGCGGTGACCCCGGCTCCTTGTCCCCTTCCTGCCCGCTTCAGGACAGATCTGGGCTGAGATTGGCGCATCGGCGGTAAGCACACAGACGAGGGTGCCCTGAGGCTGTGGCATCCCACACAGAGGGGGACCCACACGCCCAGGCACCACGTCCCACGGGACAGGACCTTCCTCCCAAGTACGGGGCCCCTGTGCTGACGGACGTGGGAGGCTGGGTCCCTGAGGCCTGGCCACTTACTTGGGTGCTTGTGCGAAAGCACCTCCTCCAGGCAGGGAAAGGCTCCATCGCTTCCCGCTGCCCGTTCTGGGCTGTGGCCGGTTGGCAGCCTGGGAGGCGATTTCTGCTGTGACCGTGGCAGCACCCAGGCCTGGTCTCCCCCTGCCCCTTGCCCTCTGGGAGCCTGGGAGGGGAAGGGAGATGAGGGGACAGGGCAGCCCCTCTCTCCTCGGCCCTGCCTAACTGGCTCAGAAATTGGGGGCTTTCTGTAGGTTGCGGGGAGAGGGAGAGGACAGCGCTCTCCTCGGGGCGGGGGGTGCTGGTCAGGGTGAGAAGTGCCCCTGCTGTTCTCCAGGTGCCCCTCCTGTCCCCTCCCATCCCTCCCATCCCCCTGTCCCCCTCTGCCCCTTTCCATCCCCTCCCGTCCCCCTCTATCCCCTCCCATCCCCCTCCATCCCCTCCCATCTCCCTCTGTTCCCTCCCATCCCCTCCCTTCCTCCCTGGCCCCTCCCAGCCCCCTCCCCCCCCACCCCCAACAAGCATTGGGCTCTGCTGTGATCTCCATGCTGGCGTGAGACCCCGAGTCGTCCCTGGTGTCACGGACAGTTTGTGTTGGGTTACTGTTGGCCACAACATCTCTAGTGGCTGATGCGAGGTGCGGGCAGGTGTGGCTGTTTTCACCTGCACTGTGGTAGGTCATCAGACGAGAGGGAGCACCCATCCAGGTGGGGTCAGGGGGGACCTTGGCAAGCCGCTAGAGCATCTGGATTCGGGGGGACACTGCTCCACAGGCAGGGGGGAGGGCCCCTTCCCCTTAGGATTTTGGGAGGCCTGCCACACCCTAGGGACTGGGCATGGGGCCCCGGAGATGGGGACAGAAGTCTCTTGGCTAGGATGTGGGACATCACAGCCCTGGAAAGTTCCTGGATACCATGGGGCCCGGGAAAGGAGGCGTTAGGACAGGGTGGGGCTGATGGGGAGGGTGCATCTCGTTTTCATTTTTTTATTTGGAAGAATGTCAAGTTTACAGAACAGCTCAAGAACAAGTACATAGAATACCTTTTACCTGGATTTGCTTATTCTTAACGTTTTGCCCCGTTTCCTCGATCATGTGCTTGCCGTGTTTGTGCATGCGTGCATGTGTACGTGTGTAAGTTTGTGCAGGTGTGTGTGTTGTATATGTATGCGTGTAGGTGTTGTATGTGCATGGAGGGGTGTGTGTGCGTGTGTGTGTGGTTGTGAATGAGTGTGTGCAGGTGTGTGTAGGGTGGTGTGTGTAGGTGGGGGGTTGTGTGTGTGTAAATATGTATGTATACGTGTGCGTGTGTGCAGGTGTGCATGTGCATGTGCACCATTTGAGGTCTGCTGTGGATCTTTCACCACATTTCCAGTGGGTTGTTGACCACAGTGTGTCAGGCTCTCCAGTGAGTGTGAGAGGGCTGTGATCCTCTCACCTAAGGCACCGTCTCATTCCAGTTTGGTTTTTAACACAACGGGGTCCTTTGCAGCATTTCGGGGAGGGAGGACGCTTTTTGGTCCGCTCTTTCCCCGTGGCTGGAGGAAGACTCAAGGTCGACGCTCTACTGATCTCCCTCCGCCTGCCCTGGAAGATGACCCCACCCCCCCGCATGCACATTCTTGCAGGCCTAATGGGCCCATGAGGGTGCATTCCGCCCCCTGCAGTGTCCTTTGGGTGTCTGGTCCCGCGGTGGCCTCCTCTACAGACATAGGAGGTCGAGCATAGCTGGCGACTGCTGTCCCTGGGCCAGCGCACCGTGAGTGTGTGTTTGTGGCCAGGGAAGCCCTGCACAGTGGGCGTCCGCAAGTGGGTTCAGCCTGGAGGTTGGCACCGAGAGGGAGGGGTGCCAGGGCTGGGCCGGCTGGTGGTGATGCCAGGAGCGGGCTCCTTCCTCCTGTCCTAGGCACTCAAAAAGTCGCTGCTTCCCTGGGCAGCCAGAGGCACCGTAGGGCCCCCTAGCTCACTGCGACACCCACCACCAGCTGGTGGGAGCGATCGTGTGGGTGGTGTCCCGAGTGACAGGTGTCGTCTGCACCACTGTTGGGGATGCAGTGTGGACGGGACGGCTGCTCCCTGCCCTGAGCCCAGGTGTGTCGCCTGTGGGGGTTCTGATGTGGCCCCAGGTGGGATGAGGTCCCTGTGCTTCATGCCAGAGCCCTGAGACGATGCCCCGAGGCCAGAGTGACTGGTGCCTGTGTCTCGTCCCTTTCTGCCAGCTGAATGGCACCCTTTGCCCTCCTTCCCTGTCCCCTGGGCAGGTGTCTGGGTTTCCTTCCTGCCCAGGTGTACTGCCGGTACAGGCACCTGAATCCTGTCACCGTGTGGAGTAGAAAGTAGTCCTTTCCTTGTCCGCCCGCCACCCCAAAGTCCCTGGAAACTGGAACTCAGCCCCTGGGGTTCTGGTCACTGGCTGCCATTAAGGGCACAGAGCTTGGTGATATAATCCTTTGCCACTGAGGGCCACCGGGCCAGCTGGGGGATGCCCCCCCCCCCCAGGGATCGCAGATATGTCCAGAGGGTGAGCAGACCGTGGCCTGCTGCAGGAACGCTAAAGAGGGAGGAGAGACAGTGTGGATATATGCTTGGCCAGGAAGTCTTCCTGGAGAAGGACCAGGATGCGGGGGGAGCCGGGGTTGTGGGCTGCTGAGGGCCCTGGGACAGGTCACCGGAAGTCTGTGGTCCCCCCAGAAAGCACAGGTAAGGGAGCCTGTGGGGCAGGGGCAGCCAGGAGGGGGCCCTGGGCACCCAGAGAAAGCGTACGGCCGGCGAGCCCCTATCTGGGGTTTGGTGACGAGAGGGTGTCTGAGTGCAGGTAGGGGAGCAGCAGACACCTGGGCATTTGCATCTAGAGGTCAGGGCAAGGGCAAGGGCATGGGGTGGTGGTCTGAGAGAGACACGGTCAGGGCTGTGGGTGAGGAGGCCAAGGCCGGGGGCTGTACTCGAGCTGCTGGCGGGGGGTTGGTCTTTCCCTCAGCCGTGGCTCTGCCCTGAGCAGGCCCCATGTCTGTCCCTACCTCTGAGAGCCAGGGGTGGGGGCCCAGCCTTCTGGGGGGACTTCCTGGTGCTCAGAGTCCCAGCTGCACAGGGGTGAGGTGCTGTGGGGTGGGGGTAGGTGGTAAGTGGGGGTGCTGCCCGGAAGACGGAGCCCACCCAGCCTTTTGGGGATGGCCCATGACCTGGACTCTGGGGCCGTGGGGACAGTGAAGCTTGGGGCTCGTCAGCTCTAATCTGCACCTGGTGGCCTGGGGTCCCACGTGGGGATGTCGCGGGGCTGGCTCTGTCTTGCCTGTGTCCATAGGCCACAGGGGGTACCACCTGGTGGACGCCAGGATGGGGTGGGGGAATAGGAAGGCCCTGACTGGTCTGGAGGACGAGTAGGTCTCTCCTCCTTGGACCTTGTTCAGCCTGGGATGATGGCTCGGGTCCTGGTCTGCCTCTCCCGGCCAGTCCCCGGCCCTGATGGCCAGTGAAGGACCCCGGGGTGCGGAGGAATAAAGAAATGACCAAAGGAGAGCCTGTGCCTTAGGGACCCTGGGGTTTTGATGCCTGTCCTTGGATAGTCACGGAAGCCTCTGGAAGACAAACATGAGGTTGAGGCCTGAAGGGTGACGTGGGGAGGAGGTAAGGTGGGCAGAAGAGCCTTTCCATTAGAACACAGGGAAAGGCTCCGGCAGGAGAGCCCAGGGCCGCTGGGAGCCCAGAGGCCTAGAAGGGTTGCTGGCTCTTCCCTGGCCTCGAGCTGCCCCGTGTTCCAGGTATGCGTGCACATGGACACACACACACACCCAAACGTGTGTATAAATGCACAAATGCATACGTGAGCACACACACAGGCACGTATAAATACCTAATTATGCACACACGTGTAACCACACATACACCAACAGACACAAACACGTGCACATTCCCACGCCCATGCATACACACCCAGCACACACACGCACAGGTGTGTGGGCCCTGGTAACACTGACAGTCAGTTGTAAAGATGATAATGGTCCGAGACAAAACAGGGGTCCCTGGGGGAATCCTGCCTTCCCCTCCGTCTGGGTGCTGGGGCAGAGCATCTCCTTAGGTTCTCTGCACGTGAGGAAAGTGGGATCGGGCTGGAAACAGGCCTTTCTGTGGGCTCTTGGGTCACCATCTCTGGTCTTTGGGCAGGTGGGCTCTGAGAAACCGGGAGGCAAAGCCTGCTTGCCCCCAGGGGTCCTGCACTCCCTGGGTGTGAAGTGGTTGGGGAGATGCAGTTTGGGTGCCAAGACGGGCTTTCCCGACATTTTGGAGGACCGTGGGGAAAGGGCACAGGAGATGGCTCAAGGGTTGGCCGGGCCTGGGGCTGCTTGAGCACTGATGACTAGGGGTCTCTGTGGCTTGAGGAGAGCCGTCCTGCGGGGTCGGGGACCTAATCATCACACACCCAGCTGTCACTGAGAGCCCTACACTTGACCATTCCACTCCCGTCTCCACCCGGTCACTGCCTTTCCTGTGTTCTCAGCATGCGGCCACCCTTTTAGGAGCACGTGGGCTTTTTGAATGACCTTTCGGTGGCACAGTTGCGTGGTTCTGCATCTTCTTCGTTGTGCTCACCCACCCACACTGCTTCAGAGAACTAAAAACAAGACCAGCCAGAGGGGGCTCTGTCGGCCTCACCCCGTGAGGTGGATGATGACGATGACGGTGATGGCACTGATGGTGTGATAGTGACATCGACGGTGATGATGGTGATTATGATGGTGACGATGATAATACCTGCTTACGTTCACCGAGTGACCATGTCTGAGCTCGCTGTCCAGCACAGATGGGGAGGGAAAGACTACTCGTGTGTGGTGGCTCTGGGGGGACCTACCTTCCTGCCTCCCACCATCAAGAACCTCCTGCTCTGTTCCAGACTCAGTTCCAGCTGGGTTCCTGGGAGGAGTGCAGGAACCCGTGTCATTCTTGGCCCGTAAGGGTCCCATGTTCTGCAGCCTTGCTCAGACCTTGGAGGCGCCTGCGGCCTGGTCCCTGTGAGGGGCTCAGAAATATTTGTCGAGTGAATGAATGCAGAGCATCCGGGTGTGCAGGGGCCTCCCCTCACGTGAGCCTGGGTATCCCTCCTCCCCCGGTTGGAGGTGCTGTGGCAGAGGGCAGTCTCCTGGCAGGGAGAGGGCTTCCTCTGCTGTCACGCTCATGCAGATGGCCTTTGGGGCTGACTTCTGCTGTCTGTGCAGTGCCCGGGGTCCCTCTGGGCCCCGTCCAGCACAGAATCCTGCAAGATGCCCTCACGTCGTGAGCATCGGCGCTTGCGGCTCTCCACGGGTGCCTGCGCGGAGGGTTCTGCGCTGTCTGGCTGTGCCTTGAGATTCCACCTGAGCCCGGTGCGTGGGCAGCCCTGCCCGCTGTGGAGACGACTGTGCACTTTTTGAGCCATGACGGGGCGCGGCTTAGGGCTGAGGGCACCCCAGGCCTGTTCTTGTCGGTCGTCTGTTCCTGCGGGGTGCAGATTTTACCCACGGGGCCGGACTTCCCCGGGGCTGGTCACGGGTGTCGGTCCCGGCTTGGTGGGGAGGGGGGCGGGGCTCGGGGCAAGGGTCCAGAGTGGTCACGCTCCGGTGCCCCCCTGAATGTCTAGAGCTCCTGGCATACGCTCACATGGCGGTCAGGCTGGAGTGCGGAGTTCCCCGCCGGCGGTGACTCTGAGGCCAAGCCCTGCCTGGGGGCTGCAAGGACTCGGGGGTGGGGAGTGGGCAAGGGAGCGGTCTTGCAGAGGCCCACGGGGACCTCAGGTCCGCCAGAAAGGACTTGCTGACTGTGGCTGAGCACCTGAGATGGGCTCGGCACGCCCGTGAGCAGAGAGAGCCTTGTTACTGCAGGGGCCTTTCCATCTCGTCCAGTTTCCACCCCTGGCCCGGGGAAGGGGGCTGACTGCGCTCAGCTGTCAGCAGGCCCCACTCCCATCAGAGCATCTTCAGGAATGGCTTGGAGAGAGGCCTCTTCTTGCACCGTTTCTGGTGCCTGTTCCCACCCCTGCCTTCCTGCTGCGAGCTCCCTGGGTGGCGAGGGCTGGGGGATCAGCCCAGCGGGCGGAGGTAGGGTGCAGGCCCGGGAAGGGCCCGGGTGTGTCCGTCTCTGTGGCCATTCTCGTCTTGGCTGCTGCCAACTGCTCACAAGGCAGCCAGGGCAGTCCGTGCAAGTGCCCTGTGAGGACAAGCAGTGCCTCACTGTCTGACTTCCAGGCTCTCCGTTCTCCCCAGACATCGTTTCCCTGCACTCCATCCCACCTGCCCCCGGGAGCCCAACAGGGAAGGTGGGGCTGCGGAGGGTCTGCTGCTCTATGGGCTCATCCACTACCAGTGCCCAGGCTTACGGCCTGGACCGGGAGGTGGCCCAGAGAGCCCAGCTCTCAATCTCTGCACCAGCCGGAGGCCTGCCTGGGGCCTGGCCTTGAGGGGGCCCTCCCTCAGAGGTGAAACCAGAGCAGCACCAAGAGGACCCAAGTGTGGGGAAAGAGGCCACTCTGGCCCTGCGGCACCTCCCTCTTCGGCTGCATCAGAGTGGGGTGGTGCTGGAAGTCGGGGGACACCTGGGTGAGTTAGGGAGGAGGCTTTGCGTGGGCACGACCAGTCTTGGCAGTTTATTAGGTTTTATCCAGAGCAGAGAGGTCCTCTCTGCAGGGCCAAATGGGGGTCTCTTGCCTTCTGCCCATGTCCTCCTCACTGGCCCCACGCTGGGGGTGGCTCCCTGTTGCAGAGGCCTGGGCTGATCTTGAGGTGCTCTGAGAGCTCATCCAAGCTTGCTGCGCCCTAGGTGTCCCCTTGGGTGACTCCCTAGCTCCTCCTTAGGGGGTATCCTGCGGGCCAGGCCCTGACCAGGACCTTGGGGATGTTTAGCACTGGTCAGGGGGGTCCAGCTCCCCCCCTGGAGTGGGGCCAGTGGTCTGTATGTAGGTATATGTGAGCACAGACGTGTGTCAGAGTGTGCAAGCCCCTGTGTGAGGAGGAGGGAGGCTGTGCACGGATGTTCAGTGCCAGCTGGCTGCAGAGCGCACGTCTGAGGCTCAGCCCTGCATGTCTGGGCTCTGGCCACAACGCAGCAGCTACCCAGCCCCGGCAGAGCCCGTTCACTGGAGGCCCCGAGACCCCCGCAGGACTCGGACCCACCCAGGAGACTGGTGCGGGTGCTCTGTGACTTTCAGGCCTCCTGTGCGGGAAGGTTCCAGAAGGTCAGGGCTCCCAGAGACTGACCCCCAGCAGAGACTGGCCAGCCTGGGGGAAAGGGTGTCCTCCCCCAACCCATCTTGTAACTGCTCAAAGGTCCATTCTGGTCAGGAGCCAAAGCCCCAGGAAGACAGTGGGGAAGCACAGGGCGCAGCCCCCTCTTTGGTCCGGAGAGCCAGGGAAGCAGAGGCCACTTTCCCCGGGAAGGAAGGTCCACTTGGCCTGTTCAGGAGCAGCCCCAGGAGAAAGTTCAGACTGGACAAGGGCCACACTCCTTCCACGCCCAGCAGGGACACCCGGGCCCTTCAGTGCTGTCCTGGAGTGACCCTGGGTCCCCCTCGAGACTGAAAGTGCCCTTGGGGGTGATATCTGCACCCCCTTCACAGGAAGGAAGCAGAAGGGGCCACCCCACAGCTGTGGGGTCAGCTGTGCCGCACCATGGTCAGGCCGAGGCTTACTGGGGCCACCTTGGCACTTCCCTGTCCTTCAGGGTGACAGGAGGTTAGACTCTGTCCTTGGAGTGACCTGCAGTGACCCTGACTTGGGTGGGGGTGGGAAGACGGGGTCCCCCTGGCTGCTGCTTGTGCCTGAAGGCGTGCATGTCAGGGACAGCGCCGAGAAAGAGCTGGGGAGGCAGGCTTCCTGCCCTGCAGTTGCAGAGGGGGTGGGGGTTGGGGGGCCACACCCTGAAACCTAAGTGGGTTCCTTTTGTGCAGGTTTTCAGCTCCCTGCCTAGGGAAAATCCAGGGAGACCAAGGCCCCTTGCCCCGGTTTTGAGACGGAAGCCGGCGCGGCTGCAAAGCCAAGCCAGGGCTGGGGACTTGCGGAGAGGAAGGGGCGCAGGTCCTGTGTTCCCCACGGACCGTGGCTGGGGGCCTGTCTGTCCCGGGGCAGAGGCAGCTGAGTGACCCAAGGTGCCAGCGGGGCTGGGGGAGCCTGGCGGGTGAAGGGAGCAGAAGCCCACACAGATCCCTTGCCAGGGCACCAGCAGGTGGCGCTGGCTCCTGAGGACAGAAAAAAAAAAAAAAATGCCTGCAGCAAACCTGAGTGGGTGTCACTGCGGCTGCAGATGGTGGGGGAGGGATTTGCCATCCTCCCCCTGGGCTGCGGAGCCTCACGTGCCTGAGTCCCGCATAGTCCAGAGCGAGGTTTGGGGAGGGATGCGGTCGGGTGCACACACCTGCCCTGGTTCGGACCCTGGACGCAGGTGTAGACTTGTCCCCGCCCTTCCCCTACCCTTGTTGAGTGTCTCTTTCTCCAGGCTGGGAGACAGCTCCCGGAGCTCAGTGAGGGCCACCCCCACCCCGTCGCTGAGCGGACCGAGGAAGGACAGACTTTGCAGTGACCTCAGACCCTACCCCACCCCCTCCCTCGTTGTCATGGCAACTGCCCAGAGGGCCCGCGGTTGGGGCGAGTGGCTTTCGGGACACAGTTGGCCCTGCGCCCGTGGCGCTCCTGTCCCGCGGGGCCAGCCCACCGCCAGCACCGCGGACAGCACCCCGACCCGCCCGCGTGGTGGCCGGACCTCCCCAAACCGAGCCCCCCTAGCCCCCGACAGTCGATTCTTGGCACACGGTGCGCCGGCCCCCACCCCCCACTCCGCCGCTCCCTGCGGACCCTCTCTCTTTGTCTCCCGGCCCCAGCTCTTCCTCGGACACCCTGCCGTACCCTGCCGCCCGCTGCGGACGCACGTGGCCGAGGGCCGAGGCCGGGTGGCCGCAGTTTCGCCCCGACCGCAGGCTCCCCCGCGGTCACCCCCACCCGCCCTGAGCCGCCCGAGGCAAGCGGGCCCCTTTGTGTCCCGCGGCCTGGTCCCCGGCCCGGCAGCTGGGCCGCCCTCTGGGCGGGCGCATTGTTTGCCGGATTTGTCCGCGGCGCGAGGGGCCGCCGGGGGCCGGGCTCGCCTTCCTCCCGCGGGAGGGGCGCCGCCGGCCGGGCTAGCGGGCCATTTCCATGAGAAAGGAGCGGCGGAGGCGCCTCTCTTGGCATTCACCGCGTGCCTTAATTGTATAGACATTAAATCAAGGTCCGCTGTGAACACGCAGAGGGGCCCTCAGGCTGCGGCGGGCGGCCAGGCCGGGGTCGGGGCCGCGGCTCCGGCTCGCGTGGGGTCCTCGCCCCAAGGCCGCGAACGCTCCGGCGGCTTCGCAGCGGGGCGGGCGGGCGGGGCGGGGGCGCTGCGCCACGCCGACGGTGCTTCCTCGGACTCCAGCCCGGATCCGCCCCCAACTCTGAGGAGCCCACTCTTGTCTCCCTTCCGCAGCAGGGAGGGGGTCCCAAGCAAGCCTCTTGGGGCGTCCCCGAAGCCAGGGGCCCCGTGGAATCTCGGGGAGGAGCCGAGGTGGGGAGCCAGCGGGTGTGCGCGCCCGGCCGCCGCCTCCCGCGGGCCGCCGAGAGGTGCAGAGCCCGCTCCGACTGGGCAGCGCCAGGCTCTCTGCAGCGGTTCTCCCCCTGCTGCGTCCCTCCCCGGCCCGGCCCAGGAGCGCGCCACGAGTGCGGTTCAAAGAAAGAATCTCGATGCTCGGAGATGAACACCAGTGTCTTTTTCAACCCAGCGGACGCGTCCTCCCCGCGCGCCGGGGCAGGGGAGAAGGCGCTCCAGCCGTTGGTGGAGAGACGGGAGACCCGGAGAGGCCGCTCGCCAGGCTCGCCCCGGCCGGCCCCCAGCGCAGTTACCCGTCCCGGGCGGGAGCTGCCTCCGCCGCCTGCTGCTCCTCGGCCGCCGCCGCCTCCGCTCGCAGCGCCGCCCGTTCCCGCCTCCTTCTTGGCGCCCGCCGGCCCCGCACGCTGCTGCCCCGGGCGCAGGAGGGCGTGTGGACCGCCGCGAAGAGAGCCGGGCAAGTCCACGAGCGCCGCGGGCCCGCTGGGAGCCGAGCGTCCGCGGGGTCAGCGCTGGGGGCGCCCAGGCCGGCCCGGCGCGACTGTCCCCGCGCCCGCCGCCGCAGTTGCCTCCGCGCGTATCCGCGCTCGGCTCGGGCACCGGGCGATTATACTGGGGCGCGCGGTGACGTCACCCGGACACCGGCTCCGCCGCCGCCTCCCCGAGGTGTCCTTGAGAACTGCGGGGCACGCGCGCCGCGCACACGCGCACACACGCACTGCGCGCCCGGTGCCTCCCGCGCACACTCCCCGCGTCCCGCCCCGCGCGCTCCTCCGCTCACACGGACGCCGCCCTCGAGCGCCCTCGACCATGCCCGGCACCCTGCGGCCACACGTCTGCCCACGGAAACGCCTCCCCCCCCCCCCCCCCGCCCGCACTCCAACGCTCCTCCCACAGCCCACCAGCCGCAGCGCCTCTGGGCGCGCACCGACACCCGCGAGAGCCAGGCCTTCCCGGCCCACACCCTGGCCCACACCCTGGCCACACGGAAGACACACCTCTGCCCTCAGGCTTTCGCTGCAGGTTGGAGCCTCCTCTACTGGCCCCCGTGACACACTCCCCCCCCCTCCCGCTCACAAACCGTCATTTGGCACGGCCCCCTCCAGCCTACACGGGAAGGGAAGGGGTTTGCAGAGAGATCACAGGGTGCAGGGGCTTCTGCGGGCGTTTATGTAGAGGAGGGAGATAGCGACCCCCCCCCCCATCAAAGACTGCTCCCCCTTCTCACAGTGCCCTGAGCGGGAGATTTTGCCCCCAGGCAACACCTCCTGGCCTCACTGCTGAGCCGGTGCCCTCTGCTTGGAGCCCTTCTGAGGAATGTCCCTGATCTGGTCCTCTAGGGCCAAGGATCCAGGCTTTCCTAAGCGACACCACCTCAGGCCTCCCCCATGGGCCTTTGTTCCCTAGCAGACGGAGAGGGAGCCGCAGGCCCAGGCCGGGCCAGCAAGCCTCTGCCCCCCTCCCCTTCCCTCAGGCCAACCCAGCCCCTGTGCCATCTGCCCTCAGAGCGGAGCCCACCAACCCTCCCACCTTGGGTGCACTGCCCTGCTTCCTTCCTTTCGGGCCCTCTCCAGCACTAAGGGAGCTACGGAGAGCCCACGGGGAAGGGGGTTGGGACCCCCAGCCCCCACCCCCTCCTCAGCCCACTGGAGCTCCCCTCACCCTTCGGTGCCGCTTCAGCCTCACCCTTGGAGCCGCGGTTCCTCGTCCTCTGCGATGTCAAGATGGCCCCGCTCTCTCGCCTGAGACATGCAACGTCCCCCCCTCCCCCCCCAACATACTCACCTACCCCCCCGCCCGACGTTCAGGAAGGCACCCAAAGCCCGTGGGGCTGGCAGCCATCGCGGGACACAAGCTGGACACTCTCTCTGGTGGGGTGGAGGGCAGGGGACACTGGGCAGCTGGCACTCAGCTCTGTCAGAGACTTGCTCTCGGCCTCTGTCAGCCTCTGTCCACCAGGTGGAGGATACCCCTCCTCACCCCAACGTGGGGAGACTTGCAGCTGCAGGGGGTCCGCTGTCCATGGTGTTGAAACCCGACTCTGAACCCCAGTTCGCTCTCCCGCCTTGCCTCTGGACTTTCCACCCCGTCCTCTCCCACGAAGGGTCCGGGTCCAGTTGGGGTGCGATGGCAGACGCCTACCCGCCACCCTTGGCTTCCTGGAAAGGCCCAGGCTGGCTCTGGTTTCCAGCTCCCAGAAGCTTGTTTGCATTCTAAGGGGGGGGGGGGGCTCAGGTTTACAGACCCCAGATCTTTCTTCAGATCTCTCTCCTACCGGGCTGGCTCCACCTGGGCCGGGAAGGGTCAGCACCCCTCGCAGACTCACTCCCTTCCCTGGTGGAGCCCTGCCTCCCTCACCATCAGCAGATCTCTCCGCAGGCAGGGCAGATGTGGGGGTGTCGCGCTCCTTCCCTTGGATCAGACAAGCTTTGCGCAGCCTGAAGGCATTTTATTTCCTCTTGCCATTTTGACATTTCGAGTCCTGAGCACCGAGGCTGTGCGTTTCCATTCCCAGTAACCAGCGGCCCATCACCCTGGCCTTCCGGGAGGAAGGATGGCCCTGGGTGTGGGGGTGGAGCTGACCTGTGGGTGTAGGCTGGGAAAGGGAGCCGGTCCCCAGCCTCCGCCCATCCGGTAGGGACCTTCCTGATGGGCCTGGAGCCTCCCAAGGTTTCATAAGAGTCAACTTACTGCTGCCAGGCCCCGGCACGGGCCCAGCCTCCGCATGCGGCGGCCTCGCTGCTCCCCGCACCTGCTCTCTGCCGATGCCCACGCCGCAGTCTCTCTCCGGCACACGAGATTTTGTGTTTGTGGATTTATTTGCGAGCTCCCCACCTCGGAGTGAAGGGTGCAGGGCGGTGCAGCCGGGTGGCTCAGGGCTCCGGGTTCCAGGCAGCCTCCTCCATGCGCACAAAGGCCCCTCTCACCATGGGCCGGCCGGCAACTTGGAGACAGGTCAGGTGTCTTCTTGGGGGCGGGACGTGGGCCGAGACCCCCTCCCCCTTCTCTCCCTGCAGCCTTCCGCGAAAGCCTGCGAATGGCGAATGGCGTGGGATTAAACAAACCCACAGAAACCGGTGACGAACCCCCGCCCTCGCGGCTCCTGCTGTCTCGTCACCCGCCCCCGCCCCTCCTGGGCGCAAGGCTTGTCACTCCTCCAGAAAGGGGTGGGGCTGTGGCCACATCTGGGAACAGCTGGCTCGGGGCTGCTTGACCTTTGCCCCCATTCCCAGGTTGGGGAGGAGGGGGACGGACAGGGGTCTGGCCACCCACAGCGGTAGGGAGAGGCAGGAGGCCAGTGGCGCTGGCAGTGTAGATGAAGCCTGGGGAGGGGAGGCTGAGGCTTTCAGCCTCAGGGAGGAGGGGACAGTTTGCAAGGGACTACAAGCCCCATCCCTGCTCTGGGTCCCCTGTAGCCACAAAATGGTCCACAGCTTCCAGTGCTGGCTTGGGAGGTCCCCACCCACAGACCTGCCCTTGCAGCGAGGCCCGGATCCCCTCCACCAGGCACCAGGAACCCCACACGTTTCCTCTGAGGGGAGCACCCCGGTCCTGTCCCTCCCCAGCCCTCCCACACCAGGGCCAAGGCTCCCAGAAGCAGAGCAGGTGTCCTGAGGGAGGGGGAGGGAGGGGAGGGAGGGGAGGGAGGGGAGGGGTGAGAGGGGCCCACCCAACTCAGCCTGGACCCTCTGCAGGCTGCTCCTTCGGGGCCTTTTCCACCCCCACGTGCTCAAAGCATGCTTACCTGGCTCCTCACCCTGTAAGACTAGGAGGGGGGACAACACAGCAAAACCCACCCCCACGACCAGGCTCAGGTCCCTGCCTGGAGCCAGCCACTGGACCCTCTGCTTGGGTCTGGATGGGGCCTGATGTGGGAAGGAGGAACCTGCCCTTTGAAGCTGGTGGGGGGCCGGGACCCCCACCATCTTCAAGTTCCCCTGGGGGGGAGAGGCCGCCACAAAGGCTGTGACAGTGAGCCAGGCCAGGCACACAATGGGGCGGGCCGCTCAGGGGCCAGGGGCCGCTGCATGGAAATGAGGCCACAGCCCCTTCCCTGCCGCCCCCGCCCCCGCCCCCTTGCTCCCTCCTCCCTCCTCCCTGGCCAGCCCAGCCCCTCAAGGAGAGACAGACCAACGGAGGGCCCAGCAGCCCCAGAGCATCTCCACCCTGATCCTGGGATGATGGGTCCTCGGGCCAGAGAGCTGTGGAGCCGCTGGACTGCGGGCGCTTGCGAGGTTGCTGCGGGAGCCCAGGTACGTGCAGCACCTGGGCTGGGCCAAGCGGGGAGCTTTGGAGGCTAGTGCAGCCGTCCTAGGCAGCAGCCAGGGGAGGCTGGATGCCTGGCCAGTGGCGGGAACAGGCCTTTTGTTCCCCAGGCGCCCCTGCCGGACCTCCCTGAGGTTCCGGGCGGCTCTGTGGCCACCCAGCTAGGAAGTAAGAACCCCGGCCAGCTGCCTCCCCACCAGCCCCTGCCCCGGGACTAGGCTCCCCCCTCCATAGGGCTGGTCCTGGCTTTGGAGCGGCTCCCCACTGCCTCCCAGCAGCTCCCCACTGGCCTCATCTAGCATCTTGGTGTCAGTACGTCACGCCTGGGAGGCAGGGGTGAGGGTTTGTCCCCACTACTGTCCTCCAGAAAGCATTTAGGAGGCCTGGAGCAGGTCTCTGGGGTCTGGTCTCCCTGGAATTCTTCCAGGGCCCACAGAGCCCCACTCACCAGGCCTAAGCAGTTAGAGACCCTTAGCTGTGGGGCCCAGCACCCAGGATGCCATGCCCCGGCCCCTAGGCATGCAGGACATCCTTCCCTGTAAAGGCAAAATGCCTTGTAAGGGAAGGCACATTCCTTCTGGAACCTGGGAGCTAGAGGCAGGGACACCCTTGGCCTTGGGCCTCCCCCCTTAGGACCCTTGCCCCCAGCTGGTTGTCTCCTCAGCCAGGCAGGGTGAAGGACGGATGAGGCCAAACGGGCCACAGGTTGGGGGACCCTTTGTCCCTTGGTCTGTTCTGAGGCCGAGGCCGCCAGGCTCTGCATTGTTCCTGCCTCCTCCGCTGATGGCCTGGGGTGAAGCATGCCTGTGGCCGCCCTCCACCCCTTTGGGCGGCAGATGAGGAGGGACAGCTTCCCCCCCGGGTGGTCAATCCCACCTCTGGCCTCTGAGTGGGGAGCAGGGGTGCCTGGCCCTCGGGCAGCCCCCCACTGCCTCAGGCCCCCATCAAGGCCCCCTCTCCCATCACGAGGCAGCCACAGCTCCCGCCTGTACTGCACTTGCCCTGCTCTGTGGCCCCCCCACCCCCACCCCAGTGCTGCCCCCTACTCCCCGGGTGCCCTCCCCCCCGCCCCCACAGCGGCCCTGGAGCCTGAGCCGGCCCACACCTGCATCCTGGAAGGTTGGGGATCCCGAGAAATGGCTTGGTTTGGGAGCAGCAGGACCCTCCTTGGTTGGGCTGTCAGGTCTGCTCGTGGGAAGGGACAGGGTGGCTTCCTTTGTCCAGATCCGGGTCCCTGTCCCCCGTCCCTTGTCCCAGTGTCTTCCCTGTCCTGTAGCTCTTTCCCCTTCTGGCCTCTCCCGCCTGTGTTTGCTTCTCTCGCACCTAAGCTCTGCCCCCCCACCTTTCTGTCCTTCCTCGTCTCCCTGCCGCCCATTCCCTCCTTCCCTCTCCTGACCCTGGAACTCCCTCCGTCGCTCAGTGTGCAGCTCCCTTTCCCTCCCTCGTCTGCACCTTCATCCAGGGCCCGGCCGTCTGTTTCTCATGAGTGATTCTAGTGGGAAATCAGTGGCTTAGGGGAAGGGGCGGTTTCCTGCCTCTCTTCACGGGCACCCCCCACCCTGCAAATCAAGTGTCACAGGAAGTGTCCATGCCGGGAGACGTGTCTGGAATGTCCTTGCCCCAAAGAGATACCCTCCGTGTGTTCCTGGGACCCAGGCCTGCGGAGGGGAGTGGACATGAGGACAAGACCTGGTGCCAGGGGCTGAGCAGGGCTGTGGGCCCCAGGAAGGTCAACCCTCCTGTCTGAGCAGTGCGGACTCTGGGGAGGGGGCAGTTACGCGGGGTTCGGAGGGCTTCGTGCTGCAGGCAGGGGACAGACACCGAGCGGATGCCTCATGCCTGGTAACTCTGGGAGGCACAGGGGGCCGGTGGACAGGGGCCTGCCCAGTGGTGGGAGGCCTGGGCTGGGCCAGGTAAGTATGTCCCAAGATCCGGGCTGGGGGATTGCCCACCTCGGGCTGGGTGCATGGAGGACACTCGGTGCCTCTCACCTGCGTCATTCGGGGGCCTTCGACCCCACGTCTGTGGCGTCTGGTAAGGCCGTTGGCTTTCCTTGTGTCTGTCACGGTTTCCGCTTGCTTAGGGCCCAAGATAGTGGTTTTCCACGGGTGGAAGTGTGCAGCCCTTCGTGAGAAGAGAGGACGTGAGAGCGGGAGGCTAGGGGGAGGGCAGCGGGCATCTGTGGCCCCGGGTGGGAGGCCCTCGCAGTTCCTGCACAAAAGGCTTCAATCAAGCCTTGGGTTTCATGTCCTAATTTGTGACTGTTGAAGCGGGAGGTCTGTCTGGCGTGGGCACCTGACGGGGGCTGTGAGTGGCGCGGGCGGCCCCGAACCTGTTGCTGGAGGCGTCTTAGGCGGACGGGGGAGGGCACACCACGTGCTGCGCTAACTAGGCCCCCCTGGAAGTGTGCAGGGGCTGCGTGCCCTCTGTGTGCACAGAGGCAAGGAAAGCACAGGTCCCCGGACACGCACTGTGGCCACTGTGGACGTGGTCTTCACTGGGCCCCTCCTTGCTTTTGGCCTCCTGGCTCCCGGTACCTTCCTGGGAAAAGCATCTCAGATACCAACTCTAACAGACGTGTGAACGAGCCGTGAGCACCAGCTTTCCTGTGGCCCCTCCGGAGGGCTCTATCGAGCTGGCCTTGGCTGTGGGAGGCGGCAGGGCCCTCCCTGAGGGCGGAGGCCCAGTGAGCGAGTATCTACCCCGTGTGCTCCTGTCCGGGCCTCTCCTTGACAGACAGCAACGCTTGCTTCCAGGCGGCCTGCTCCCCGTGGTCCTCTGCCCTGGAGGGCAGCAGCCTCGATGCCATGAGTCCCAGGACACTGTCTGTCCCTGGCCTCCCTGCCCCTGCCCACACCTTTGTAAGGTGCCCCTTTGGAGCCTTGTCCACGTCACTCAACTCTGGGTGCTTCTGTCTCTGGCCAGTCTCCTTACCAACAGGGGCTGAATTAATGCAGCTTTGCCTGCCCCCCAAGGGCAGGGCCAGAGACCCCGGTGCTCCAAGGGCCTCCCAGACTTCCCTTCAGTGACTGAGGTGGGAGAGACTGATACTCAGCCGGCAGGGAAAGAAGGGGGGGGGCACTCCAAGCGGGAGGCCGCCAGGTAGGAGTGGGGGCAGAGTGGGACAGCTGTGGGACCCAGGGCGCTCCGGGTGCTGTTCCTGCAGGAGGGAAGCTGAGCGGGGCTGGCCCCGGGACACCGCAGGGAGGGAGCGCCGAGACGTCCCCCCCCCCCCGCCCGCCGCTTTGCTCCCCACCCTGCCCACAGCAATGACAGCGAAGTAGCACCGAGTCCTGAGAGCCGGGGCCCCACACCGCACCCATCTGTGAGGCAGGGAGGCGGGGGAGGGGGACGGGGGAGCCCGGCCCTGAGAGGTGGGGGCCCAGCTGCGCCACCCGGGGCTGCGCCTGGAAGGGAACCGAGCCGCCTCCCCGTTCCGTGCCTTCAGTCAGCCAGGTCCTCACGTGGGGGCTGAGAGCTGCGGCGGTCCCCTGGGGGCTGGGGGTGCAGCCGGACAGAAGCCGGTCTCTCTCGGGACCCTCCCCGGGAGGAAGAGCCCTCACCCTCTGTACAAGAGGCGAGGCAGCCAGAGCCCAGCGTGCCTGACGTGAGAAGGCAGGTGTGGGAAGGGGCCTCCTTCCTCAGCTGAAGAGCGGGACACCGGACAGTGCCCCCGGGTACTGGACCCTGGCGGGGGCGCGGTGACCCTGTGTCCCTGCCACTGTGGCCCTTCCTGTGGGCCGAGCGTCTGTGGTTTGGTTGAGTTCCTAGCTGGAGCATCAGGACCCTGCCTTGGCGTCTCTTCCCTCCTGTCCTGGCGAAGGGCTTCATTTGGGACCCGCCGTCCCACTGTGGGAGCCACCTCAGCATGGAGCCTCCCTGTTCCTTGGAGGTTCCAGGGTCCCCCGGGCGACAGTGCCGTGAAGGAGGGGGTGGACGTTCGCCGCAGTGCTGTGCCCGAGGCGCAGAGCCTCAGGGCCAGGGAAGCAGTGGTGGGGAGTGTCCCCCCCCTACCCCCCCCCCGCCGGCAGGTCTGACCCTGACAGGGACACGTGCATCACGCAGGACAGGACGGTGGGAAAGGGCCGGCATTCTCCCTCCCTGCAGGTGAGCAGAGGCGGGTCCTCCCGCAGTGACTCAGACACCTGTGGCTTCGCCTTAAGGAGGGTGGAGGCCCCCCTGGCCGGAGGCTTGCCTTCCGGACCCCGCCTCATTCAAGAGCTGACCTGGGACAGTCATTGTCTCTTGTCCTAAAGGTGAAGAGCTAAATGGCCACCCGGTCTGCCTCCTCCGACTCGGCCCCACGCCGGGGATGAGTTCTGCACCACTGCTTATGAGGCAGAGGAATTTGCAGGGCCCCTTGTCCCTGAAAATGGGTCGAGGTGGGGAGCGGGCTCGGGGGCAGGGCCTGCTGGACCGCCTGTCCTGGACCAGGCTCCGAGGGACCTCACCCCAGCTCTCAACCACACACCCTCTGCCTTCCTCCGGGGGGTGACTTGGGGCAGACACATGGGCAGAGACCCCGCCCCAGCCCATGACACCGGCAGAGTGGGCCATGCCACGCAGACAGGGCTCCCGGACCTCCACCAGGGACCCAGAACCCAGAAACTCTGCTTTCTGCCTCAGAGACCGACCTGGCTGGTCCTGCTGCGGGCCAAGGCCAATATCAGTGAAAATAATGGGCTCAGGCTACCGCCAGTGCCCAGAGAGTGAGGGCATCCTCAACCTGCTTTTTTGTCACTGCAAGACGTTTTCTTGTAAATCGTTCTTCAAAGTCAACGGATCTCACGACGTGATGGGTAAAGCTGTCGTGGGGGCTCCCATTGGAGGTGGCCTTGCTGCAAGGGGCTCCCCGCCCTCCCCTTCCCTGCATTTGAGTCTCCTCACCCTCCTGGGACCTTCCTGCAGGGCCCCGGCCCCTGGAATTTGGCTGTCACTCTTGGTGTCCAGACGCAGGCTGGGACGGGCCTCATGGCCCAAGAGCAGGTTCCGGAAGCAGACAGGCCTGGGCAAGGTCTACTTGGCCCCTGCTCACCAAGGGCTCCCACTCACACGAGCCTCAGTGTTCTCATGTGAGAGATGGGGACAGTAAGAGCCCTGCCTCCCGGGTCCTGTGAGAGAGTTTAGGGAGAATAAGTGTTTCATTTGTAAAAGTAACATTTTATTTATTTATTTATGTATTTATTTATTTATTTATTTGAGAGAGAGTGAGAGAGAGCAAGAGAGTGAGCACACGTGAGCCAGGGAGGGGCAGAGAGGAGAGAATCCCACGCAGGCTCTGAGCTGTCAGCAAGGAGCCTGACAAGGGACTCGAACTCATGAGCTGTGACATCATGACCTAAGCCAAATTCGAGAGTTGGACGCTCAGGAGACTGAGCCACCCAGGGGCCCCTCATTTGCAAAAGTAACATTTTGATGAAAATGCACACTTTTGAAGTAAGACCGTCCTGTGAAGCTTTGTTCAGAGCCCCACTTTCTCCCAGTTCGAAGGGTCCTGCTTTCCACCAGGACTGGGCAAGGAGAAGGGGCGTGTCCAAAAATGGGCCCGGGGGGGGGTGAGGGGGGGTCCTAGGGTCCGGACCACCAGAGGCCTGGCCACTGCGGGACAGTAGGACTCAGGGAGGGGCTGCCACGCTCGGGGCCCACCCCCCCACAGGGCCTCCACGGTCAGGCCGCCCCTGGGAACCCTGGCCGGACCTGACTCTCCCCGGATGGCAGGGGAGCCGGGGCCCCCAGAAGGGGCACCCAGCACGCCTGCCCTGCTCCGCCATGTGCGGGGCACGGGACATTCTGGCCAGGGGCTGACCGGGACCGGGGGCTCTCGCCCGCCTGACCACGTCCAGTCCTCTGTGGAAAAGACCCTCACAGTCGTGGGCACGCCCTTCATTGGACAGGGGCGGAAGCCCACCCGCGTGTAGCCAGCAAGTATGGGGAAGACCCCAGCCCAGGGCTCGTGGGAGGCTCCTTTCTGGCTTGTCCAAAGCCTCAGCCTCACAGCCCGTAGTCTGGGTGGTGGGAACTCAGGGGACCCTGGCCGGGGGCAGGCACCTGGGAAGAACCCCCAGGGCTGTAAGCCCCACCCCCATCTCTAGTGCGACAGTGTTCCTGCTTCTGGACCTCCGGGAGACCCTGCTCGCTCTGGGCCGCCGGCCTCGTCTCCAGGACAGGGAGGGGGCTTGGGACCCTCCAGGGCCCTCTACTGATTTCTAGCACCCCCACCTCAAGGCCTGGCTGGGCTCCAGGCCTCCTGCTCTGTCCTCTCTTCCGGCCTCGTCGCTGCCCCCCATCCCTCACCTGGATTCCGGAGCCCCCACCTGCCAGCAGTCCCCTCCACGGGGAAACACAGCCCTCTCCGTGAGCATCCACCGGCTGCCCCCAGGCCCTGCAGAACGGGCCCTGCCTCCCCATCTGCTCTCTCCCCATTGTCATCTGACCCTCTGCCTGGCCCCCACCCAGAGTAGCACCCCTCCCCCCCCCCGTCTCCCTCTGGCATTCATCTTGACCCCAAGGTTTGGTGGGACACCGGGGGTCTGCTTACCTGCTGGCACCTTCCTCATCCTCTATGTTGGGCCACTTTGAAGGTAAGTGCTCCTGCCCTGTGGTCCCAGATGTGAGGGTCCGATGCCCAGGGTTGAGGTGGGGGCAGCACCTGGGGAAAGGTGGAGGTGGAGGAAGCTGGTGGGGAGGGAGGGTGTGGGGCCATCACAGCCACTCCTGCCCGGACCCAGCTGGAGGCCCCAAGGGCTGGGGAGCTGGAGATGTGGTTTCCAGGGTCAGAGCAGGACGGCGGGGAGGGGAGAGGCAAGCGGGTCCCCAGCTGAGGTGTAGCCCAGGCGGGGCTCAGGTGGGCATTTGTGCAGGTCCCCTCCGGGCATAGTCAGACGGCCTTGTCTCCCGTCTGTCCCGGGCATAGTCAGATGGCCTGACGGCACAGAGTAAGGTCCTAGTGAGTCTCGCTGGCAGAGAAAGCAGGCTCGGACTGCAGTGGCCCTTCCGGGCCTGTGGCTGGTCAGGGGAGGTCAGGACTGACGGTCCTGAGACCCCCACAGAGATCATTCCCTCTGTCCTGGCAACAGGCAGGGTGGGCCTGTGGCCCCACTGCCCTTGAGCTGTTGCTCCTGAGCTGCTGCGGCCGGATTCCTGCCCACCTCTGGGCACCCTGCTCTGGTCTGGCGTGCGTAGGGGACTGGGTGAGATGAGGAGGGGCAGAAGCCCGGCTGGCTGTGGGTCACCCCTGTGCCTGGAGCCTGCCAGGTCCCTGCCCACCAGGCAGTGTGCAGGACTCTGGGCTCTGTAAACCTGGTGGGCTTAGGGGTGCATGGCATTCAGACCCAGGGCTCTGTGCACCCTACGAGCTCTGGGGCACAGCTTGTCCAGACCTGGGGAGAGCGCAGTTGAGCCAGGGTCTGGGGAAGGAGCAGCTGTGCTCCCCCCCCCCCCCCCCCCCCCCCCCCCCCCCCCCCCGTGCCCGTGTGGGTGGGGCCGGGAGGCTGTGTTTCCAGCAGATTCAGACTCTGGAGGGCACTGTGGCGGGATCAATCGAGGAGAGGCCGAATGTGCCCCGGGGACAGGTGGAGCGAGCCGCTCGCCCCGGCCGGTGCGCTCCTGTTTGTGGCGGGCCATGGTGGCAGCGACCTGTCACTGGACCGCAGCCGGCCAGGCCAGGGTGTCCGACTCGTCGCGGGGAGCCCGGCGTTTCCCACTTGGGTTAAGGAGCCTGAGGCCCGGGTGGAGGGAGTCACACCTGGACCTGGAGAGCCTTCCCACACCCCGTGTCTCCGCAGCCCTGAGCTCCGGGTGTCCTGAGACCCTCAGCCTGGCCCTCACCGCAAGGGTTGGTCAGGCAGCCAGGCCGTTCAGACGGACGGTCCCATTTTGCAGCTGCTGTCCAAGAACGACTAGCTACGGATGTTGTCATCCCCACTCGCCAAAAAAACACCGACTGAGCACCCACTGTGCCCCGGGCCCACAGCGTCATGGTGACAGAAGCATCTGGACCCCTCCCCTTAAGCTTGAGCCGGGGTGGGGGGGCAGGCCTGGCATCTGCTGTTGAGCACGGGCAAAGGGCTGGGCGGTAGACGGAGGGGTGGCGCAGCATTCCACAGAGGGCATGGGGAGGGGCCCAGAGACTTCGAGGGAGGTCAGCG
The DNA here is from genome assembly GCF_028749965.1 of Puma concolor. Lineage (NCBI taxonomy): Eukaryota > Metazoa > Chordata > Mammalia > Carnivora > Felidae > Puma > Puma concolor. The sequence continues at coordinate 140,404,724 of NC_141669.1, read as the reverse complement.
CGGCCGCTGCCGAGACAGACAGCCCGGCCCCTGGCCCGTCCTCCAGCCTCCTGCACACCACGCCCCCGCCAGCCCCCTGGCCTGTCCGTCCTTCCTCTCGTGGTTGAAAGCTCCCTTAGCCACCTACAGATCTGGATTAAATGCCACACCATGGGGAGGGACCTAGATTCCCAAGTGGCCCCAGAGCACTCCCGAGGGGTGAACCTGGAGACCAGAGGGAAACGGAGGTTAGAGGGAACCAGGCAGAGAAACTCACCCTTCTCTGCCGTCTGCTCTGAGGTGCAGCTTTGACTTTACAGGGAGGGGATGTGGTCCTTGTCCTCTGGATGTCCAGCTGGGATGGACTCTTTGCAGTGTGCCCTCAGGTGGTGGCCCAGTAGTCACACACACATCCCACCTTATCCCCCACAGAGTTCCTTTGCATAGTTTATGTTCCCTGCCCTCGAGGTGCATGACCCTTGCCTCAGGCTCTGCTTTCTGGAGACCCGGCCTGAAACAGGAACTGGGGCTCCAGGAAGTGGCTGGCCTGACATTGGAGAGGCTGGCTAAGACTGTGGTCACTGCTCTGTCACTGCCCCAATCAGGGAGCAAGGAGCGAGGGATGGAGTGGACATGTCCTTTGGGAACCCCACCTCTGTGTTCTTGGCTCCTGGGTGGGAATTCAAGCCCGCCTGTGGCCCCAGGGGGCTGCCTGCAGGGTGGCTGGGACGTCCTGGGTCAGGGCTGGGACTGGCTAGATCAACGCCCTAGCACGGAGACCACTCCCAGGGCCAGGCGGGAAGTCAGTGGAGCCTGCCCTTAGGCCGCCCAGTGGTTAAAAGAGAAGGACGGATCCAGGAATACTTGAGCCACCAAGTGGTTAATTGGCCTTGCCTCAATCAGCCTGATGAATATTCATGAGGTGCGCTGTCCTCATCAGGCCGAGGTCTGCATCCGACGCCCTGCGTGCTGGCAATGCCTGCCTCGCCCCCTCTCCGTCCGTCCGGCTGACAGACGCCAGCCCGCACTCGGCTCCGATTGGCCCGGCTGCTCTCGAAGATGCCATAGCAACCCTGGCTGGTTGCCTAGTGATTTTTCCCTCTCTTCCTTTTTACCTAAGGCCCGAGCTAGTAATCCACAGACCGAGGGTGGAAATGTCTTTGTGCCATGGTGTGTGCGCGTGTCGCGTGTCTGCACACAGGTGTCCGTGTGTCTGGGTGTGCGTGCACGGGGGTGGGGGTGGGGGGACTGACAGGGGCGGAGCTCAGGGACCTAGGCTGTGCCACTGCTCCCCAGCTGCCTGGCTTCCCCAGCCTGCACCCACCCCTCGCTTGAGGACTGCGATGAGGGCACAGCTCGAGGCCCACGTGGGACGTCCTTTGATCCCAGCTGCAGCACCCACCAGCCGGGTCCCCAAACCCGAGTCCTCGGGAGCCACGAGGACTTGTCTTCATCCCTCGGGACGTCCCTCGGGAGGACTTGTCTTCAGTCCCTCCTAGCACCTCACTGGTAAAGTGATGGCGATGTCAGCGCCCAGGCCCTGTCCAGCGATGGCACCGGGCTTCTGGTGCTTGATGGGCCAGTCTGTCCGGTTCACACGCTGGGACGGATGGGATCTGACCTGTGCTGTGCGGGGTCCCACGTCTGGGGCCTGGCCAAGGGTCAACCCAGCTGTCCTGGACTTATCCCCCCCGGGAAGGGTTTCTAGTGGACACTGAGGGACCAGCCCCCTGGGAAGAAAGCCGTGGGAAGACCCTCTCTGACTGGTGTTGCCATTTATGTTTTTCTTTAGAAAAGATTTAAGGAGAGTTTCAAACCAAGGAGGTTGGCAGGACCTCTAGGTAAATCTGGAGTGCAGACCAGAGATTGGAGGGGCCCAGGCCTGCCCTGTGGCCCCCGGACAACGTGCCTGGGAGAGCACTCCTGGGAGCTGACGACAGCCTCTAGGGCACGGGGTCCTGTGCCCTGGCTGGACAGGCTAGGGGAGCGCAGAAGAGTCACCAGGGCCACCGGAGTGGGAGGCGTGCTCACACCCTGGAGAGTGTTAAACTTTCTTTATGTGCAGACATCAAAGAACTTAACTCTTCCAGTGGTATCAGGGTCAAGAAGTCCAGAGAATTGGGCCCAAAGTCGACCGCTCCCATTTAGTCAGGGTCGTGACAACAGAGTAGAGAAAACTACCTCCGTGCACACAGAAGCACTTCTGTCCGCTTTGCCCAGAGGGGGCGTCTCCGCCTGGACGTGCGTGTGGGGCAAACTCTGGCTCCCCTGGTCAACACAGCAAATGACCGTCTCTAGTGAGAGCTGCACAGCAGCGTAACCTCTGACTGATGGTCAGGGAAGGGGGTGAGACCTGGCTCCGTGGGGCCTGGGCGGCCTGATGGCCTGATGGCCGCCATTCTGGAGGTGGACTCCTGGCACACAGGTGGTGGCACAGAGCGACAGGGCCCCTTCCTGCCTGCTGATTGGACACAAGTCCAGGTTTGAGGGACGTGGAGATCTCTTGGGGCAACTCCTACTGGGTGCTGGGCCCTGGGAGTCCTCCTGAGCCTCCCTGTGGGCAGGGGCCACGCTCTGTCCCGTGGGGGGGTGGGGCGGTCAGGCAGGTCCCAGAGAAGCAGGACAGGCCCAGCTCTGTGCTCTGAGGGCACTTGCTCCAGGAGGGGGGAGCTGGGTTCCCTGCAAAGCCCAAAATGAGGCGCCTCGGCCGGCAGTGCCCAGAGCCTTGTCCGGAGCCTCAGGGGTTAGGGTTCTCCCGGGCTCCTGATTTGTGTCCAGACCTGGGAGGGGGTGGCTGAGTGGTGGGACAAGTGTGGGTGGAGCTGGTTTCTGCAGTGGTAGTGGGGGGGGGGGCGGATAGATTTGGAGAGGGGGGGACGTGAGCCAAGGCAAGGAGGAGAGACCTGGGCCAGGCGGGGTCGGTGAGCGGATCTGAAGGGACCTCAGGGGACTGGGATGGAAGGAACGGGGTGTGCGGAGACTGATGTGCTGGGGGGCTCAGGGCCCGCCCCCCACTGGTCACGGCGGCCCTTCCTCGCACCCCAGCGAACCTCCGGCAAGAGGATGTGCCGTGGAGCCGCACGGCATCACGGGCCAGCCGTGGCCCTGAGCCCACTTTGCAGGGGGACGTGCCCCAGGCTGGTTCTCCAGGCCTGAGCCCGGCATCGGGGGGCGTGGGGGAGGGAGTCCCACTTGGCAGACGGTGGGGCGGGGGCTCCCTGTGTGTGTGGAGCTGGGCAGACTCCTGGTGGAAGGCCCAGCAAGCAGGTGGACGCCCAGCTGGAGTGGCCCGCGGTGAGCACCTCGCCCCGCTCTCTTTCGGGAAGGCCACAGACAGGCTCGCTGTGCCAGGGGACCTGGGGCTTCTGGCAAGGCCTTGAGGGCACCCCGTCCGGTCCATGTGCCCCCGTACTCACACCTGCGGGGCTGCGGGCTCTGAGTGTGCAGGCGAGGCCCGGGTGTCTTCAGATCCGAACGTTGGCTGGGGTGTGTGTGCTATGACGTCACCTACCAGCAAGCCCAGCGTCGGGGGGCGGGGTGGGTATGGGAGTGTCAGGGCGGGGTGGGGTTCGCCTGCAGGGCTGGATGTGTGACTGCAGCCAATCCTCTGGGGTGTTTGGAGGTTAAAGAGCAAAGAGAGGGACGGGAGTGTCTGGCCCCCACCTTCCCCGGGACCTGACGCTCAGACCGGACCCTCAGGTTCAGGATTGTAGGGGGTGGGGATGGCCAGACACGTGGCCTGTTTGGTTCCCCACAGACCTCCGGGGACGGAGGGTGGCCCCAGGGCCAGGGTGGGCTTTCTGTGGTAACGGGGAGGGGCCCTGCCTCGGGTTGAGGCCCCCGCACATTTGGTTGCCGCGTCCAGGGTGCATGGACCCTGAGGTGGGCGGCCTTCTGGTGTCCTCCTGGGACCTCAGGGCCTCCGGATGGGCCTGGGGGAAGACCTCTCACAGCTGTGCCCACAGCCGGTCCCACGGGCCCTGCAGGCGCCTGCCCGCTGCCGGGCTCCCCCAGGCCGGAGGGCAGAGTGGGACTCCGCCTAGCACTGCTCTCACCCCCCCTCCCCCCCGGGAGGGGCATCTCCCTAAGGAGAAGCCTCGGCTGACCCCACCCCGGGCATCGGAATATTCAGGTGAAGGCCGAGGCCCACGTCCGGAGCTGGTGCAGGGAACACACCGGAGACTCGCTCACTCCCACCCTCCTGCCCCACAGCCAGAGGGCCCCCGGGTTCCGCCTGGGGACGCCCGTCCGGCTTCTGACCAGGGGGCGGAGCCCAGCTCTCGTGAGCACGTGGCCACCGTGTTGTGTGTCCCAGGCAAGGTGGCTGCACCCCAGGACTGAGTGAGCGCACCTGGGGCACTTGGGAGGGAGGGCAGGGCCTGCTCAGCCCGGAGGCAGACACACACACACACACACACACACACACACACACACACACACAGGTCCTGACTGGAGCCCCACCGAGGTGGAAAGGGGGCAACGGCTCACTGTTTGTAGTTTAGCACTTCCCTTGCTTGTGTGTGTGTGCCCGCGCGTGTGTGTGTGGACAGTTTTGCTGAGGTACAACACACACCCTACAGCTCACCCTTCAGCGTGTGCAATTAAACCATTTTCAGGCTATTTGCAGATTTGTGCGGCCATCACGACACCCACCACCTCGGGCGGAAACCTGGTGCCACAGCCCTCGCTCTGCCCCCCTCGGCCCGCGGCTCTCACAGCGTGGTGTTTTCCAGATTCATCCGTGCTGTGGCCGTGTCAGCGCTTCATCCCTGCTAATGGCTGAGCAGTATTCCAGCGTGCAAATACACCGCGTGTTAGACATTGGCGTTTGGCCATGATGAACAAAGCTGCTGTGGACGTTCGTGTACAAGTGTTCGTGTGGGCGTGTTTTCGTTTCTCTTGGACATACAGCTCCGAGTGGAGTTGCTGGGTCACAGGGTGAGTCTGTACTTAGTTTTTTGAGGAACTGAATCATTTTACATTCCCGTGAGCAGTTTAGGAGGGCTCATCTGGCTTTTTAACGTCACCTTTTTCTTATTCCCTGGAGACTAAAGCTATTCATTCACCCACCCACCCATCGATTCACCCATCCATCCGTCCGTCCACCCATCAACCCCCCATCCACACATCCATCCACACAGTCATCCATCCATCCATCCATCCCCCATGAGTTCCCCGAGTACCTGCTTAATCCCAAGCCTGGGTATATGATCTGTGGGATCCAGTGGGATCATGGCTCTCTGCCCTTCAAGTGCCAGGAGGCTCTTTAGGCTAGGAGGCACAGAGATGGGCATGAGCAGCCGCGTCCAGGGGTGGGTTCCTGCTTTTAAAAGAGGAATGTGTAGGACATCAGGGGTGGGCTTGCAGGTCCCAGACGCTACTTTACTTTGGTGGCCGCTGCTCTCTCCCACCGGGCTCTCCCCCTCCCACAAGCCCCACCAGGCCAGCCTATCCCAGATCACCCATAGGATTGAGGGCGCTGAGATTCTGCATTTCTGACAAGTCCCAAGAGGGTTGATGCCGCAAGGTATCAGGGAACAGGACCCGGCACGCTCCCATGCCTGTCATGGCATCTGCAGCACGGAGATGCCCCTCCCTTGATGAAGTCCTGTTGTTGGCACAGGTGGATGTTTCTTTAGTCAGATGAACCTCCCTGAGGGCAGACCCTCCCTCCCCCGCCATTCATCCTCCAGCTGCAAGCCTGGTGTCATTCCCGGGTGCTCTGTCACAGGCGTCACTGCTTGACCAGAGGTGACAGCAGCACAAGAGTCTGATGGGAGGAACTCTGTGGGGCTGTGGGAGGGCCCTGGAGCATTCCCAGCATGGGAGCTCCCCCATGGTCCTGTGAGCCCCTGAGGGGCCAGAAGCTCCCAGTTTCCCAGGCCAGGACCCAGGAGAGATCTGTGCTCCCGCCCAGAGGTCTTTCCCACGGGAAGGATGGCCCCAGCTTCTGGAGCACATCCCAGCCTTGGCTCTGATGAAGTGTGTGCCACCGTGGGCAGCTAGTGGCCAGCAGGGCGGAGAAGGGTGGACCCATTAAAGTAATCCCTGTTGTCCCCCTGTCGTGGGAGAATTGGCCCTCACTTAATACCTCCTGCTCCCCTGGGGCCATACCCAACGACCTCACCACAAATAGCACTATATGCGAATCAAATCAGAGGCTTTATCTTTGGAAATTAATCCAGCTCAGAGCGGGAGAGCGGGATTAACCAGGACATCCCTGTAGACAACGGTGCTCAAGGTCAGGGGAGCCAAGGGCTCTTCAGTGGAGCCTGATTTTCCCGTATTTCCTCGGCTGAAGCCAGGGGGACCCCGATAGCCTGCCCCAGCCCCTCTCCTCCTTGTGCAGGTGGGGTGGGTGGGAGGTAGGTGGGGGTCCTGGCTCTCGAGTCGATGAGCCCCTAGGCAGAGCTCTTTCCTGCCTCCTGTGGACAGGGGTCCCCGGTCCAGGAGACCTGGGGGTTGAGTCCGGTCAAGGGCCTTCCTTCCCTGCCCTAACAGAGACCCTGGGCAGGGAAGGGTTGGGGCAGGGCTTGGCTAACAGGTGGCCCTCCACCCTCCCTTCCTCTCTGGGTAGAACTGCCTCCCCTAGGGGCCCAGACGTTCCTCCCCCATTAGCAAACGCACTGGGACCCGGGGAGACCCCTGTGTGAAGAGGCCGGCCAGCCAGTCCTGGGTCTGAGGTCTGGAGCCCCCTCCCCACATTCCCATATTCCGCTGACCGGTGTCCCTGCCGACTGCTGCCTGGGTCCCCTTCCACTGGACCCCATGCTTTGGGGAGTGTCCGTCCTGCCTTGGCTGTCCCTGGGGGTGGGGACAGGACTGAAGAGGCCGGTTAGTGAGGGTCCTGCGGACGGAGACACTGGAAAATTGGGGCTGTTTTTCGTCTCTTATGTGAACATGGAGCGGCGTGTTTTGTCTTCCGCCATTTTCAGAAGAGCTTTTTTATTCTGTATGTGTGTTTTGGAAACGTCTTTCTGTCCTCGTTTAAAAGTAGAGGGCGGATCTTAGTGGGGAAGCTGCTGGCTGGAATGGAGCAGCCAGAAAATAGATGGGAGAGAGGAGGGGGAGGGGCAGAAGGAGGAAGGGGAGGGGCAGAAGGGGGAGGGGCAGAAGAGGAGGGGGAGGGGGCAGAAGAAGAGGGGGTGGGGCAGAAGGGGGAGGGGCAGAAGAGGAGGGGGAGGGGCAGAAGAGGAGGGGGAGGGGCAGAAGGGGGAGGGGCAGAAGAGGAGGGGGGCAGAAGGGGGAGGGGCAGAAGAGGAGGGGGAGGGGGCAGAAGAAGAGGGGGTGGGGCAGAAGGGGGAGGGGCAGAAGGGGGAAGGGGAGGGGCAGAAGGAAGGGTGGACAGAGGGGGAGGGGGCAGAAGGGGAGGGAGCAGAAGGGGGAGGGGGGAAGGGCAGAGGAAGAGGGGGAGGGGCAGAAGGGGGAGGAGGAGGGGCAGAAGAAGGAGGACAGAAGGAGGAGGGAGCAGAAGGAAAGGGAGGACAGCAAGGGGGGGACAGCTAGGGGACAGAGGGGAGGGTGGGCATGTCCCTGGATGTGCAGGGACACTGTCTCCTGTTTGTGAGTTTATGCTCCCAGGGAGTGGGGGGCTAGGAGGGTGGTCTGGCTCCCGGCCTTCGGCACCTGATGGCAATTCCTGTCACGGGAAGGATTTCAGACAGATTTCTCCAGAGTTGCAGCTTTTAATAGTGATTTTATAGATCTTCGAGGTATCTGTGTTCATTTTCTTTGATTGTGCTTTGATGGTAAATGCGGGCTGGGCAGGTGGCTGGGATCTGGGCCCCCCGCCCGCGTGCCTCAGCAAGCACCTCACCTTTAGACGGAGCCGCGGGCCTGGGTGGCTTTGGAGGGTCCAGCCCCACCCACGGCGCACGGCCCTTATCACTCTGTTCATTTGGAAAACAGGTCATGGAAAATTAAATTGCTTAAAATAGGTCACCAATTATAACTCTGTATTCTATTAAAACGAGAGGGCCTCTGGAACCTTCGGTAGTTTACTGTCGATGAAGTCAGAACGTGCAGTCAAGTCTCTGCCAGCTCTGTGTGTTGCCTCGTGATGGCCCTGCCTCTGCAGGACGACCCCAGCTTTCGTGCAGCCTCGTCCATAGTCTGAGAGTCGCTTTGTGATCAACGTCCCAGGAGGACAGGGGACAGCTGAGTTTGAAAAGACACATTTCTAAACATTATTAATAAAACGAGGCAAAGTTTTATTAAAATGGGTTATTGTCCTGACGCCCGTGTCCGCAGCAAGGACCGCCTCCCTGCGGCCTGGCGGGGCCCACGCCCTCGTGCTGGATGCATGCGGTGAGCTCATTTGCCAGCAGCTCTCTGAGAGGACACAAAGGCACAGAGAGGCTGAGGAGCTTGCCCATGGTCACACAGCCCGTGTGGCTCCACACCGTTCCCCACAAGAGAAGGGTCCTTCCCCCAAGACAGGCCCCGCTCAGCTCCCAGATGAGGCAGCTCGGGGGACTGGGGCCGCCTTGGCACCCTTGCAGGGGAGGAGCCCGCTCAGAAACCCACTTCTCTGGGATACAAGTCAAGGCCCTTCCAGCGGCCGCCTGGAAAAGCCCCGCACACACCAGTGGAACCAAGGCCTCCTCTGAGCAGGGCCCGGGCCCCGGGACAAGGCCAGCCGAGGGAGCCCAGCTGGAGGAGGATTTGGGGGCGGGGACAAGGCCCCAGGCTGTGGGTCACTTCTGCCACATCAGGGCGCGGGCAGCCTTACCTGGCCTTGCTCTGTGCCAGCCCCGCCCACAGGCGTCCCCTCCAGGTGGTGGAGGGGATTGGCAGGCACAGAGACGCCCACCGGGCCGCAGGCCCCCACAAAGGGCGGCCCAGACAGCGTGCGAAGAGCCGCCCGAAGCTCCAGGCGGCCAGGGTGGCCTGAGGTGTCTCTTGGAGGCCGTCTGGGGCAAGACCCGTCTGCCTTCTCTTGTCAGGGGCGAGGCACCCAGCCTGGAGCCAGATGGCGGCTCCTTTGGCACCTGCTGTATGACTGCAGGGGACTTCCTCAACCTCTCTGTGCCTCCCAGCTGCGTACTTCCTGCCGTGGCCACAGTTGTGGTTTTCCGGTTTTGCCACAGTTCAAGGCCCAAACATCCGGGTCACATGGAGTGCCGTGCTTGCTAATCTCTGTTGACTGCGGCCACTGCGCCCCCGTGCAAACTGAGGCTCCGTCTGTGTCTCAGGGGGTGCTCAGAGCACGGGCCCTGCAGCTCGAAACGCCCCCGGGACGCGTGCGGGCCCTTGTCTTCCCGTCCCAGTAACGAACATCTCCCCTGGACAAGGAATTTTACAACAAGACCCCGGCGAGCGGTGGCCTGGCCACGGAGCTGGGCGTGTCCCCCGTCCTCCATCGGGGCGCCCTCGGCTAACCTAATTGACCTCTGAAGGCCCGTCACTGGTGTCATTGCAAAAAGTCATCTTGTGCTTTATTCTGAACAAAAGGACGCTTTGCCGACTGGGCTATTTGCTGGCGGGATTGGACTGTTTTTATTGCAATTTACCTGCGTTGCTGCAGATCGAGTTAAAAGCACATTCTAAATATAAACGCTCCTTTGAGAACTGGTCCGTAGGTTGAGTCTCTGCGGTGACTTGCCGTGTGTTCTCACTGCGGGGTACACGATCTGGGACCCCGGTGTGGGGCTCATCCCAGTGGGCGGGGACCAAGCGCACCCAGGCCCTTCTGGGGCTTCGATCCCCGGGGGGCTGTGCCGGCCAAGCACGCTCGTTGCTCCTCTCCGTTCCTGCGAGGAGCACGGTCCCCAGGACGCCCAGGGGAGGGGTCCGAGGCCTTGGAAGCCCCCATAAAGAGCCGGCTTGGCTTTGAAAGCCTCTTTCAGGCTACGGTGCACCTGAGCGGCCCGGCGCAAGGCTCTGTGCCTGCTCTGTGCACCTGCTCCGTGTCCCCTAGCAGCTGGGCCCGAGGACGGCCCTGAGGCCTGGGGGGATGCTGGGGGGCAAAGCCGGGGCCACAGCTACAGCCGGGGTGAGCCATTTGCCGAGACCACAGCGACAGCAGCCCCCTGAGCCAGACCGTGGGGCAGGCACCGGGGTGTCCTGTCCTGGGCGCATCCCAGCCCAGCAAGACGGTGTTCTGTCCACCCCGTAGACGGTCCCATAGCACTTACCCCGAGTGTCAGGCCTCACAGTGGCAGCAACGGGGCCCTGGGAGCAGAGTTCGGACCCTGACATCCGGGCTCATCTGCGGCCCGGGCCAACGTAGGGGCCTCTGGGACCCCACTGAGCGGGAGATGCCTCAGCGCAGGGACAAGGGCACCAGAGGCTCCAACAAGTGGGGAAGGACTTGGAAAGCCGGGTCCCTGGCTGGGGGTTGTGCGGGGCCCCCCAGAGCACACGCGTGTCGGCACAGAGACCTGGGTTTAAGCAACCAAGCGAGCCAGCTCTGAATGTGACAGATAAAGCCCATTTCCAGGAAGGACACCCCTGTCACCCCCCCCAGCTCCCCGCCCCGACACAGATAGCTAAAGACACAACAGGACAAGCACTCGGGAGAACCCTGCGTACCTGAGGCCCGGGGCCGTCTGAGGAGTGAGGCAGGGCAGCTGGCTGGCCGCAGGCCTGGGGACGGCCGGGCAGGGGTCTGCGGACACCCCAGAGGAGACGTCAGAGGGGCTGCAAGCCTCTCTGAAAGGATGTACCCACCAGGGTCATGGTGGGATCCCTTTAAGCTGCCAGGCCTCGTAGCGGAACAGAATCGGACCCCGGGGCAGTGACGTGCTTGCTCGCAGGGGTACAGCGGGGGTCCAGGTGCCCGGCCGCCTCCCCCAGCAGGCGTGGGTGGTCGAGCTGGCTCAGGGTTTGCAAATCCAGACTCCTGGAAGGTTCCAACTACTGCCCCGAGGAATGGAGTCCTCCCCTCTACCCCGCCACCCCGCCCTCCCAGCCCCCCTGCCCTTCCCACTCCCACTTGCTCTCCTGCCCGGCTGCGCTGTAGCCGAGCCCCACGGGTGTTTGGTGTGGACTCCAGGACAGCTGGCTTGGGCACGGAGAGCTGCCCGGCCTAGGCCTTGGAGAGGATGCCTCAGGGCACGAAGCTGGCAGAGGTCACCATTGGCCCAGGCTGACCGGGTGGGGGCTCGATCGGACCAGCGTGTGAGGGGCAGAGCCTGTGGGAATGGTGAGTGGGTGCAGGCCCCCCTCCACCTGTGCTGGGCTGGGAGGCACCCACAAAGTACAGCAGGGAGGGGTGGCCTTGACCACCCCGACTTCTGCTGTGAGAATAGCCTGGCCCCGGGGAACAGACAGGGCTCCGTGGGCTCCGTGGGGAGAGGAGACGTGTCCCACAGCCCGGCCCCCCCCCCCCGCCCTCTGGGTGCAGCCAGCCAGCCCTCTGTCTCCCGCCCCCCACCCCGGGCCCCTGGCACCCCTCCCCCAGGCCCGGGGAGCACGGGTGCAGAGGGTGTAGACCTCCAGCTGGCCCTGCACGAACCTGGCTGATGCCCAGGGTCCAGTCTCAGTGCCGGGACGGTTTCCACGTTTTGCTGGGACAGTTTCCACATTCTGATCTCACGAAGCCGCCAGAGCATCCGTGACCTGGGTGGGGGTGGGGGGCGGCGCAGGCAGAGGGACCCGTGGGGGCTGGCTTTACACATAGCGTTTGTTTCCCTGGGCGGCCGTGACAAACTGGGTGGCTTAGAACAGCAGAAATGTATTCTTTCACAGTCTGGAGGCCAGCAGTGCAAGTGAGGGCGTGGGCGGCGCCTCCAAAGGGAGGAGGCTTTATGCCGCGGGGGGTAGGGGGCGGTGGTGATGGTGGTGGCGGGAGGGCTGCCCGTGGGCACAAACGTCCGCGGCACTGGCCACATCGCTCCCATCTGTGCCTGGCTCTCCCATGGCGTCCACGCCTCTGCATGTGTTTTGGGAGCGCCCCTCCTTACAAGGACACCAGTCACTGGTTAGGGGCGCCCTGCAAGGTGACCTCATCTGTACTGATTACACCTGCAAGGTCCCTCTTTCCAAATAAGGTCGTGTCCCAGGCACCAGGGTTGGGACGTGAAGTACTTTCTGGGGGCTCCATTGAGCCCTTGCATCCGAGCCCCTCCCCAGCTCTGTCCCAACTGGGAGGGGCCCCAGTGCTCACTCCACCCTCCTGTCACAAACACAGGGTGCACAAGACTGGCCAGGGTGTCCTCAGAGGCCCAGGCTTACGCCTAATTCAGTCTGGCCCGTCCGCTCCACGCCTGTCTGGATGGAATCTTCTCCGGGCGCAGCCAGTTCCTTGAGAACGCCGACTTACCTGGACAGACAGAGCTCAGATGACAGACGCGGGAGTGACCACACCGGAGCCCAGCATGGACCTGACCGTAGGTCCTCATGGGGCTGGAAATCTGAGGGGCCTCAAATCAGTTCTGTGCTGACTCTAGATGACGCCCAGGGCTGAGATGGGAAGTGAGCTATTCTGGCAACTTCCAAGTCTCCAGAGGGGCTGCCAGGGAAACGCACAGATGAAAGATTCCCAGCAGGTGCTTGGGATCAGACAGACCAGGTTTCTCTTACGCCAAGCAGAATATTAGTGCGGGGGCCGCAAACACGCTGGGCCGTGAGATCCCGGAAACACCTGGACACGGGCCATCCTGTCCTGAGACGTGGCCGGAGGCAGCTCTGGCCGTGGCTCTGGGAGCGTGGCCTCTGGAGGCTGGCTGCTTCAGGGTGCCTTGCCTCTTGCCTTGCCACCCCTGTGACCTCAATGCCATGATTTAATCTTGCCCCATCTCCCCGGCTGACACGTGGGCCCAGTGGCCCATCTGTGTGAGCTGGACGATGGTCAGCTGAGGCCGTGTCTGTGTGGCATTTTGCTCAGGGTCTGGCACATAGGAGGCGCCCCGTTAACATTGGCCCCTCTTCCATCAGATAGACCAGAATTTCTTATAGTGGTCTCAGGAGCACCTGTGTCAGAACCACAGTGGCAGGCGGGGGCTTAGGGAAGTGCAGCAGCCTCTGGGCTGGCCCTCTGTGTCCAGCCATTAAGAGATGGCTGATCTGGGCTTGCCTCGTGTCGCTCCCACTGAAACCAAGGATGGATCGTGGGAGAGGGGGCACACGAGGTGAGGGCCAGGTTTGCCCCGGCTCCTGCTGGGTCGAGACATGGAGGGGGACGGCCCAAACAGATGGCAGAACTCATGCCGAGCTGGGACGCATTTATCACTTCCAGGGTGGGTACCAGAAGGAGAACACCTGTGCAAGAGGGGGCAGAGGGATCCTTGGGGGGCCCTCGTGGTCCTTGCTGAGGGCTGGGCCACCTGTGCCCAGAGTGAGACCACAGGGTCTGGCAGAGTAGGGCTCTGGGCTGCAGGCTGAGCAGAGGGGCCGGAGATATCTGCTTCTGCCAGTCACAGCGGGGGTGACATTGCCGAACACCTCCAGCCTCCGACCGAGGCCCCAAAACGGCGGTGCCCCACACTGAGGGCACAGTGCTCTAGGATGAAGGACAGACCTGAGGAAGACCAGCCCTAAGGAAGGAGGAGAAAACTAAGGTCAGCAGGCCTGGCAGCCCGCACTACTGATGGATAGACACACGTGCTCCAGCCTTCCAGCGGAATACGGTCCGGCCATAAAACAGATGAGGCACTGACAGGTTCTAGCACACATGAACCTTGCACGTTTCCGTGCCTCCAGAACAGCCACGTCCATGGAGCTGGAAAGTAGGTCAGGGGGTGCCAGGGGCTGGGGGAGGGGGTTCAGGGGACCAGCAGAAGCGGGAAGGGGAGATAAGCATGTTCTTTTTTTTTTTTTAATGTTTATTATTTTTTGAGACAGTGAGAGATAGAGTGTGAGCGGGGGGGGGGGGGCGGGCAGAGAGAGAGGGAGACACAGAATCCGAAGCAGGCTCCAGGCTCTGAGCTGTCCGCACAGAGCCCGATGCGGGGCTCGAACCCACGAGCCGTGAGATCATGACCTGACTCAAAGTCAGACACTCAACCGACTGAGCCACCCAGGCGCCCCGAGATGAACACGTTCTTAAATTGATTGTGGTGGTGCTTACACAGCTCTAGGACGGTCCTACCAGCCATAATTATACACTTCAGATGAGCAAACTGTGTGGCGTGTGACATATCTCAATGAAGCTGTTAAAAATTGTATATGTGTTAAAGATCAAAGAAAGGGAGGGGCGCCTGGGTGGCGCAGTCGGTTAAGCGTCCGACTTCAGCCAGGTCACGATCTCGAGGTCCGTGAGTTCCAGCCCCGCGTCAGGCTCTGGGCTGATGGCTCAGAGCCTGGAGCCTGTTTCCGATTCTGTGTCTCCCTCTCTCTCTGCCCCTCCCCCGTTCATGCTCTGTCTCTCTCTGTCCCAAAAATAAATAAACGTTGAAAAAAAAAAAAAAAGATCAAAGAAAGGGGAAGGTATAGTCAACAGAAGCAGGAGTTGAGATGATCTAGATGTTGGAATTAGCAGACAAGGGCTTTGAAATGGCTGTTACGAATATTTTCCAGGACGTAACCGACAGCATGGACGTAATGAATGAACAGATGGGGACCCGGAGCAGAAGCATGCAAGCTTGAGCTCGTTTGCGGAGGGGCCAGCAGCAGACTGGGACTGCAGAAGCAAAGGCCAGCCAGCCTGAGGACAGCCCGACTGAAATTGTCCTGTTGGGAGAACACAGAGCAAGCAGGGCCGGCCCGAGTGACCAGGGAGACCAGTGCATGTTCAGTGCTGATATACAGACTGATGTGTCAGGCAATCCAATAAGTATGTCATTGTAACCCCAAAAAGAGAAGAGATTAATAATGCATAAAAATATTTGAAGAAGTAATGCTGAAATATTTCCCAGTGTGGTTAAAAATATCAACCTGTGCGTATGAGAAATGGGGCAAATACAAAGAAAAGCAGATTTAGGCTCACATAGTTGTTGCTACGAGGTGGGGACAGACGGAAAAGTCTTAAAAGCAGTCAGAGAAAAAGGACACACACAGACACGGGGAGACAATAGCTGGTTCTCATTTTAAAGGTTTCTATTTTTAAGTAATCTCTGCACCAACGTGGGGCTGGAACTCATGACCATGAGATCTAGAGTTACACGCTTCACCGGCTGAGCCGGCTGGGTGCCCCGCTGACTCTCATTTTAAATAGAGGATTCCTGAAGATAATGGAACAACATCTTCAAAGTGCTTAGTTAAAAACAAACAAACAAAAAAAAACCCAAACAAACAAACAAACAACCCTGTTAATTAGAGATTCTATATCCAGTGAAAATTATCCTTCAAAAATGAGGGTGGAGCTGGGCTGCCTGGGGGGCTCAGTCAGTTAAGCGTCCTGCTTTGGCTCAGGTCAGGATCTTGCAGTTTGTGAGTTCGAGCCCCGCGTCGGGCTCTGTGTCGACAGCTCAGAGCCTGGAGCCGGCTTCGGATTCTGTGTCTCCCTCTCTCTTTGCCCCTCCCATGTTTATGCTCTGTCTCTCAATAATAAATAAACGTTAAAAAAATTAAAAATAAAATAAAATAAATTTTAAAAATAAGTCAATAGAGACATAATGAAATACTAAAAACCATTTGATTTACCCTAAAGAAGATGGGAATGGAAGAATATAGGGTCAAAAGACACATAGAACAAAGGAAAACAAGTAACAAGATGGTGGACTTAAACCTAACCATAGCACAATCACATTAAATGTAAATGGACCAAACACTCCAGTTTTTTTTTTTTTTTAATTTTTTTTTTCCAACGTTTTTATTTATTTTTGGGACAGAGAGAGACAGAGCATGAACGGGGGAGGGGCAGAGAGAGAGGGAGACACAGAATCGGAAACAGGCTCCAGGCTCTGAGCCATCAGCCCAGAGCCCGACGCGGGGCTCGAACTCACAGACCGCGAGATCGTGACCTGGCTGAAGTCGGACACTCAACCGACTGCGCTACCCAGGCGCCCCTTTTTTTTTTTTTTTTTTCCCAACGTTTTTATTTATTTTTGGGACAGAGAGAGACAGAGCATGAACGGGGGAGGGGCAGAGAGAGAGGGAGACACAGAATCGGAAACAGGCTCCAGGCTCTGAGCCATCCAAACACTCCAGTTTAGACACAGACATTGTCAAACTGAGTCAGAAAAGCAGGACCCAACTACATGCTGTCTAGAGAGAGGCCCTTGAAGTACAGACACCCAGGGAGGGAGAGGCTCGCAGACAGCACGCGTACGAAAGCCATTGTGGCCACACTGACGTCAAGCAAGGAGTGTTACCAGAGATAAGAGGTCTATTTCATGATGAAAAAGGCTGGTTTCACCAGAAAGACATAAATCACAAGCATGCAG
The DNA here is from genome assembly GCF_028749965.1 of Puma concolor. NCBI lineage: Eukaryota > Metazoa > Chordata > Mammalia > Carnivora > Felidae > Puma > Puma concolor. Next base: position 140,388,477 of record NC_141669.1, on the reverse strand, counting down.
CACCCAATAACAGAACTTCAAACACGTGAAGCAAAGTCAACATCACGGAGGATCAGTAAAGATCACGGAAGATCAACAAACCTGCGGTCTTAGCCAGAGTTTTTAATGCTCTTCTCTGAGTCTGGGAGAGAACAAATACGCAAAGAGGGGGTAATGGTACTCAGGGTATGAACAACACCACTGGCCAACTCGACACGACATCCGACAACTAGAAGATGCACATTTTATAGTAATTCTCGATACATTTCAAAAGACTGCAATCTTTAAGAGTATGTTCTAGGGGTGCCTGGGTGGCTCAGTCGCTTAAGCGTCCAACTTCAGCTCAGGTCATGATCTTGTGGTTTGTGAGTTCGAGCCCTGCACTGGGCTCTGTGCTGACAGCTCGGAGCCTGGAGCCTGCTTCGGATTCGGTGTCTCCCTCTCTGTCTGCCCCTCCCCTGCTCATGCTCTGTCTCTCTCTGTCTCTCAAAAATAAATAAATGTTAAAAAAAATTTTTTTAAAGGAGTATGTTCTATTATTACAATAGAATTTCATTAGAGAGCTATATGATGTTCAGAAAAGCCCAAATATTTGGAAATTAAGCAGTAAATTTATGAATCTCCCACGGGACCAAGAAATCATAAGGAAACCAGGAAATGTTTGTAGCGAAATGAAACAAAGATACAGCATGTCAGAAGTTGTGGGGTACAGCTGGAATGGTGCGTAGAGGAAAGCTTTAAGTGCTTGGAGCAGAAAAGCAGAAAGACATGGTCTAAAATCAATTATTTTCAGTTTCCACCTAAGAATATAGAAAAATAAGAACAAGTTAAATTCCAAATGAGTAGAAGGAAGAGAATAATAGTGATGAGAATAGACATCAATAAAACAGAAGACAGGCAAAACGATAGAGAAAATCAGCAAAGCCAGAGGCTGGGTCTTTGAAAAGGTTAGTAAAATTGATAATCACCCAGCAAGAGTGATTAAGAAAACCCCCCACAGATTTTCAGCTTCAGGAATAATACTGTAGACATTAAAGGAATAGGTGTTATGAGCACTTTATAGCAGTCCCTTAGGTGACACAGATAAAATCGGAAAATCCCTTGAAAAACACAGCTGCACAAAACTGACACAAGAAGAAATGGAAAAATGTGTACAGCCCTGCGTCTATGACAGGAAATGAATTCAGAATTTTAAAAATCTTACCATAGGGGCGCCTGGGTGGCTCAGTCGGTGAAGCGTCCGACTTCGGCTCAGGTCACGATCTCACGGTCCGTGAGTTCGAGCCCCGCGTCGGGCTCTGTGCTGACGGCTCAGAGCCTGGAGCCTGTTTCCGATTCTGTGTCTCCCTCTCTCTCTGACCCTCCCCCGTTCATGCTCTGTCTCTCTCTGTCTCAAAAATAAATAAACGTTAAAAAAAAAAAATTAAAAAAAAATCTTACCACAAAGAGGGTGCAAATTGTTTTGTGAGGCCTGCTAGGGGTTTTCCGGTGAACGCGCAACAGCTAGCTCTGGGGGCGTGCCGGGGCCTGATGGGTAGTGTCTGTGACCTACGTACCGTGCCGAGGCTGGCTTTAAGTCACCGACGGTCACATTGGGAAGAGACGCGCTGCACGGCGGCCCTTGTGAGCCAGTCGGGTGAGGCCTGCGTGACCCTGACACCTGAACCTGGCAAAGGTATTCTATGTAAGCAAAATGACAGGCCAAATATTTGTTATGAGTGGGGAGACACAAAATTCCTTAACAAAATGCTAACAAGCCACATCCGGCCATATAATGAGGGGAGAGCGGATCATGTCCAAGCATTATTTATCCCTGAAATGCAAAGTTAGGTCGATATTCTAAAACAAATCAATGTATTTTACCAGCTTACCAGAATGGCAGGGAAATATCTACGATCATCTAAATACAGACAAAAAACTCACAAAAGTTGACACCCACTCGTGGTGAAATCTCTCGCAGACTAGGGGTAGAGGGAGCTCCGTCGGGAAGCTAAGGGGCATCCACAGAAGCCTGGGGCATCCACAGAAGCCTGCCGCCCCAGCGGGCTCAAGGCGTCCCTTCCTGAAGCCCTGGACAAAAGCTTGGGTTGTGGCAGGCACGGCTGCCTGGAGGTAGCAACCGAAAGTCTTCCTCTTCCAGGGAGCAAGTTCCTCTTCCAGGGAGCGAGTTCTCATGAGATCCCCAGCACGGCCCACCCCGGCCTGGGCTCCGCCCTCACCTGCCTCCAGGTCAGGCACCCGTCTCCCCAAGTGGGCAGTTCTCTGCTTCCAGGGGCGAGTCTGGCCGGGTGGTCGAGCTCTGCTGTGCGCAGACAGGCTTCCCGGTGCAGGGCTGGGGGGTGGGGGTGGGGGTCCCTGGGGGCCGGCGGGGGTGGCGATGGCCCCCCACCGAGTCCCAGCCTGGCACACCGTGGGCTCTCAGAAGATACCAGCGTGAGTGATCTGGCGAATGGAGTCGCTGCTGGAGGGTCAGAGTGACCGGGACCGGGTGGACCTTCTGAAAAGTTCTGCCGGGGGCGGCGGCGCAGCCGGCGCGACCCCGGAGGGGGCGAGCGGGCGGGGGAGGAGTCGGTGGGCGGGGCCCCGGAGGGACCTGCCTTCGGCCGGCCGTGACCTGGGCTGCTTCCGGCGGGCCCTCTGAGGCGGCGGGCGGGTGAGGCAGGAGAGCGAGCTGCGCCGATTACAGCCGCGCAGAGACGCACTGAGGACTGTCCCCCGTGGAAACTGCACACTCACTGCGGCGAGGAGCGCTAATTATACTGCGCTTGTTACCACCGCGTCTTGTTAATATTCCGGCAGCTGCTCCAGCAAGATAATGATGGCTCCAGCCCGAGCGGCTGCACAGATAGATGTGAAAAATCAGTGAGGACACAGTTCCCGGAATATTTGTGCTCCGCACACAGAGCGAAGCCTGGCGGCGTGGAGCGTTCGCCCCGCGGCCGGCGGAGACAGAAGCGTCGCGCGGCTGCGTGTTAGCACACTCGAGCGTGGCTGGGGACCCTCGCCTGCGTGTCCTCAGGCGGGTGTGGGGCTCCGCGCGTCAGGCTGGGTCTTTGCAGACCCAGCGCCCCGCCCCCCGTGTCTGAGGTCTATTTTGGGTTAATCGTGTTGGGTTGTGCAGGAGGGCATCTAGAAACCTCCGCCGCCGACACCGAGCCTCCCCGCCTGCCTCTCTCCGCAAGGCTACTGCCCTTGGCCGTCTTGCTGTGCACACGGATTTAAAAATTGCTGTTATGACAATGAGGCTTTTTCATAACTTTGAACGTGAGATAAAACGATACTGGAATAGTGGTTTCCAGAACAACCGTGCGCTCCGATTACAGCCGCATAAACCCTTCTCATGACAAACACATCCACGGGCTCGGGTCTAACTTGCCGGGAGCAAAGCAATGCCTGGTGTCACTTAAAAGAAATACTTTTTACTTGGAAATAAGTACAGATTCACAGGAAGTTGCCAAGCCAGAGAGCGCGGAGGTCCCGTGCAGGTTTCCCACGAACGCCATCCGTGGTGTCTTCTGTAACACGGCCGTGGTGTGCACCGGGCAGGCCCCGCGTCTAGCTCTCCGGTGCTGGTCACACGGGCGGGTCCCCATGGCCACCACGAGCTAGACTCAGGTCTGTTTCAGGAGGAAGACTCCCACCGGTCTTCCCGGTCTCCCCTCCCACCTGCCTCCTGCTGCAGCGCCCTCACCCCTGCCACCGGGAATCTGTTCTCCGACTCGGGGATGCTGTCATTTCAAGAATGTTCTATAAATGGAAACATACTGTGTGTGACCTTTTGCGATCTGCTTCATTCGCTTGGTGTGATGCCCCAGAGACCCAGCCAAGGCGTTGTGCGTGTGGACGGTTATTTTTACTGCTGAGTGTGTCCCACGGTGGTCTGGCCGGACCACAGCGTGTTCGTAGGACATTTTTGTGGTTTCCAGCTTGCCCGTTCCAAGTGAAGTTGTCAGGATGATTGTGCACAGGTTTTCCTGTGGACCCAAGTCTCCATTTCTCCACGATGGATGCCCAGGAGTCGGTGGCGGGGCCGTGTGGTCAGGGCAGGCTCTTCCTGCGGGCTGCTCCTCGGGGCGGCTGCTCTAGCTGGCGTTCCCACCAGCAGCGGGTGAGGGACCGGCCTCTCCACGCCCTCGCCGGCATGTGGTGATGCCTACTCTCTACACAGTCATTCTGACGGGCGGAGGGTCCCTCGGGTGCGCTGTTTGCACGCTGGCGGCCGATGGTGCCCACCTCCCATCCGTGCCTCCTCTTTGGCGAGAAGTCTCATGTCCTCTGCCTGTTTTCTAACTGGCTTGTTTGGGTTTTTTCACTGTTGAATTGTGAGCATTCTTTATAAATTTTTTTTTTAATGTTTATTTCTGAGAGAGAGACAGAGCATGAGCGGGGGAGGGGCAGAGAGAGAGGGAGACACAGGATCCGAACAGGCTCCAGGCTCCGAGCTGTCAGCACAGAGCCCGACGCGGGGCTCGAACTCACAAACCGTGAGATCATGACCTGAGCCAAAGTCAGACGCTCAAACGACTGAGCCACCCAGGCGCCCCGTGAGCACTCTTTAGAAATTCTAGATACGAGTCCTCGGTTGTATTTTCTCATGGTTTGCGGCTTGTCTTTTCATTAATTTTGATTGTTTTCTTTTAGTTTTTTCCACTGGAGCTCGCGAAGCCCTGGACATTTTGGGCCGTGAACGCTGTGCCTTCCTGCCCAGCGGCCCTGCCTTCGGGTGTTGCCAATACCTGCAGTCTGTGCCGAAGCTGGTTTCAAGCAGCTGGTGGCCCGAAGAGCCCAGAATCCACCGTTTTCTCCAGGAGGTTTGTGTCAAGGTATAAGCACATCCTGGATGGGAAAGTGTCGCTCTCCAGATCCGAGAACACCTCCTACCCTGCCCTGTCGTGTTTGCAGGAGACGGTGGCATGAACAAGGTGGGAGTTTGAGGCTGTCATCCGCAGGAGGCCCACGGCCGCTGTGCGCGTCTGCAAACCCACACGGGCACCTGCAGGAGAGCGTGTGGGATGCTGGCCGCCACCTCAGGGGCACGGCGGCATCTGGGGCACGGCCGCCCACGTCTCCACGGGTGTGCGTGTGACGTCTGTGAGCTGGCCAGGGGCGGGAGCCCCGTGTGTCGGGTCCCCTCCGGGCGTGGGTCCCTCCATTCTGTGCGGTCGGCGCAGGGCAGGTGTCAATGCCGTCTGTGGGCTTCTCCGCCTTTCCAGCCGGGTCGGGCCGTCTTCCGTGTGAGCGTGGATGTCGGGGACGGCAGGGCCCCCTACCTCACACCTGCAGGTGCCCGTGACTGTGCGAGAGGCGTGAGAAGGCTGTGTTCTGTCACGCTGAACACGTGTCTCTCCTTTCAACAACTTCTTGTTAACGATGCAAGTTTTCGGAAGGACGGATGAGACCCTCACGCGTTGCCGGTGGGAACGTAAAATGCAGTGGTTGCTTCGGGAGACAGTTTGCAGGATCCCGAGAAGTATTAAATCCGGCGTGGCCACGTGAACTTGCAGGCCTGCGGGAGGCGTGTGCCCGGGAGAAGCGGAGGCCGCACTCACTCGGAGCCTGACACGGCTGGGCACGCCAGCACGCCTCACCACGGTCGAAAGGGGGGAGCAACCCGAGGGTCCGTCCACACAAGGAGTATCACGAGGTCATAGAGAGGAGCGGAGCACAGACACACGCTACCACGCGGATGAGCCTCGCAACCTGATGCTCGTGAGAGAAGCCACACTCAAGCACGCACGTGGTCTGATCTCGTTTGTGGGAAATGCCCAGAATAGGCAAAAGTCCACAAAGACAGAGAGTAGACTAGCAGTTGCCCAGGGCTGGGGCGGGGGCGCTGGGGAGTGAGCGCTAACGGGCACCAGGTTTCCCTCCGCGGAGCTGAACGTGCTCCAGACGTGGTCGTGGCGGTGGCTGCACAGCCCGCGATGCCCCTGAGACTTTGACTTGCACACTTTAAATTTTTTTTAATATTTATTTATTTTTGAGAGAGAGCACGAGCAAGGGAGGGGCAGAGAGGGAGACACAGAATCCGAAGCAGGCTCCAAGCTCCAAGCAGTCAGCACAGAGCCCGACGTGGGGCTCGAACCCACGAACCGTGAGATCATGACCTGAGCCGGAGTCGGTTGTTCAACCGACTGAGCCACCCAGGTGCCCCCCAATAAAGCTATTTTAAGAAATTTACTTACAGGGCGCCAGGGCGGCTCAGTCGGTTGAGCACCTGACTCTTGATTTCGGCTCCATGATCTCACGGTTCGTGGGCTCGAGCCCCACGTCGGGCCCTGTGCTGACAGTGCTGGGCCTGCTTGGGATTCTGTCCTCTCTTTCCGCCCCTCCCCTACTTGCTCTCTCTCTCTCAAAGTGAGTAATCTTTTAGAAAAAATTCGTTTAAAGAACCAAGTTTACTTAAAGATGTTTCGTCTATTTTATTCAGGACGAGGACTCACACTCGTCACGAACCGAATCTGTGTGCGGCCGCGGGGACCTCGCACACCGTGAGTGCGACAGCAGGCTGGAGGGGTTGCAGATGGCAGGTGCGGAGACGCGGGTGCCGGGAGCCCCTCCCCGCCTCTGGTCGGGGCCGGTGCGGCAGGGGCAGGCGCGTGCCCCCACCAGCCCGTCCGTGGCGCCTTTTGAATGCCTCACGCCGCCGCCTGCGGACTAGCAGGTTCAGAGACGGCGCTGTGCGGACGGGGTTCGAGCGAGCTCTCCACGGGGTGTGAAGCTCTCAAGATGGCCGAGCCCTCGAAACACCCGTCACCGTGCCGTGAGCTCGGGCTTCGTCCTTCCCGCGCATCAGCAGAGCCTGACTGGTCACGAGCAATCACTCCCTCCTCTGGTGGCCGAGTTGTCTGTTGCTGCGAAACAAAAGCTGGCTGGCTTGAACGAGGACACCCCTCATCTCACAGTGTGCGTCCGTCCGTGAGTCAGGGCCTCGGGAGCTGGGCTGTCTGGCTCAGGGTCTCTCCAGAGGTTGTGGTCGGGACGTCGGCCGAGGCCCCGGTCACCTGCAGGCTGGACGGGGGCTGGAGGGTCCCCAAGTTGGCCCGCTCGCACCGAGTCGGCAGGCGGCCCCAGGTCCTCGCCCCGTGGACTCTCCCGGGGCTGGTCCCCCTGGGGCGAGCCGTCCGCGGGGGACACAGGGCAGCTGCGTGAACCGATCTTGGGCGGAGCACACACTGCCCTCGTCGGCAGCGCGTCACCAAGATGATCCCGCACTGGAGGGGAGAAGTGTCACAGGATGTGGGGACATGACAGAAGCCGCCGCGTCCCGTATCCGGAGGGGAACGGTGCCAACAGCAGTGTGTCAGTCACCTCCTGCTGACGGGCAAAGCCCAAGGAGGTGACACATCCCCCAGGGCCCCTTCTGATCCGTAGACAGTGGTGACGGTGGACAAAGACCGTGGAAGGCCACCTGGTGCACAAGGGACCGAAACGTTGACCTGGAACTGGTAGCCTCGAACTCTGACTGGGGTGGAGTCACCTGGGAGGTTTTGAAAGGCCGCCGCCCAGGCCCCAGACGGGAGAGCCAGCGCCCTGGTGGCCAGCGGTGAGAGCCCGTCGCTGAGCCCAAGCGGGTGGACGCTGCTTCGGGGAGCCCCGGCCGGGTACGACCTCCTGGGTAGGACCGTGCTCCCCTCTCCCCGGCTGCGTGCCAGACGGAGGCTATGGTTACCGTCAGGCGTCCGGGTCCTCTCTGTGGCTGCCGGATGGTCGTTCCCAGACGTGGCTGGAGTCCCCAGGAGCACAGAGCCTGACTGCTGGGCTGGACGCCGGGCAGAGAGGCTGTGGCTGCAAGCTGGGCCTGTGCTCTGCTCTCCCGATGACACCTGAGTGCTGTCCGGCCAGCCCGTGTGGTGACCAGGTGGCGGCCGGGTCACTGCTTCTACACACTTCCTCAGGTCAGTTCTTGGTCGGCAGCCCTGCAGCCCCCGAGGCCCTTCTTTGGCGGCTCCTTTCCTGAGCGGTTTGGACAGCCTGAACCATTCATGTTGTTCTATTCTGCCTGGGACCACGGAGCCCGAGGCCATGGGGGTCCCCACGCCCACCCTCTCTCATCCCCAGGGTGCACTTGGTCCTGGTCCCGTGGCTCAAAGAGATTCATTAAATTGGGGAATCTTAATTTCTATTCTTGTTTTCTGGTTTTATTAATTTTAGCCAGAATCAGATTTGTACTATTTACCTCTTTTAAGTCTTACAGTTTTTTTAATGGCCCAAAAGGTGGTCACAGTGGGGGTGCCCACCTTCCCCACGGACCCCCGAGAAGCTGTTTCTTATGTCCCCCGGGGCCGGCCTCTGGTGTCAGCTGAGCCCTCCAGCCTCCTGCAGGGGACCCTCCACTCCAGCGGCCACACTGGTGTGTGGGTCCATCCCGCTGACAAGTCCTGGTGGTGGCGGCCAGCGAGGCTCAGACGCCTGTCCCTCTGGGGCTGGGGCTGTCGGTGGGATTCCAGGACACCCACCGGGAGGTCAGTTCTGGACGTGATGCACTCAGTTAAGAAGGAACTAAATTTCCCCTCGAATCCCAAATCACCAAGTCCAGAATCAATTAGGCCGACCCAGCGCCACTGATCTTGAACTCAGATAATGATTTTTTCCAAAAGATTTATCCATCCGGCAGCATTTAATTCACTGTCTATTAACCTAATTAAAGTGTGCCTCCTTGATTCACGTCCTTCTCAGCCAGGCATCTGCCATGCCCATGGTGGTGCCGCCGGCCTGGCTGGACCAAGGACAGGGTGAGGCTCCCGGGACCCTCCAGCCCTCCCGAGGCCTGGTGTCCCCCCAGCCCTCCGTCTGCCGGTCCCGGAGCCCCCTGGTTTCTCCCCAGAGCCCCGCCCCGCCCCCTCACCGGCAGAGGCAGCACGTGGCCGGGGGCAAGGCGTCCACCGGAGCCAGGCCTGCCCCCAGGCCCAGCGAGGCCCCTGTCCCAGGACCCCCATCCCAACCTCATCCCCCCCCAGCCATGGGCGCTCAGCCCGACGCTGCCTCTGGGGCCATGAATCCTCCGACTGGAGGCACAGTCGCGGGAGGCACACTCCCTTCTGGGAGGAAGATTCGCTGCTTTTGGAGAGTCTTAAAAGGGTCTGAGACTCGGGGGTGAGCACCGTAGGCTCTGGCTGTCAGCCTGGTGTCCCGGGTGGCAGAGGCGCCACGGCTCCAGCCTCACTGCTCCGTGGAGAAGCCGTGGCACCGGGCGGCCAGGAGCTTGATGCACAGCAGGGCCACCGGCCGGGGCGGGGGCTTGTCAGGCCCCAAACCCCAGGCGCCTGCCCCTGCCAGCCGTGTCCTCGCAGCTGCGGACTCAGAGTCCGGGACCCACACGCCTGGCCTCTCTGGGGCTGTGAGCGCTCCAGAGACGCCCCCGGCCAGCCCTGCACGGAGGACGAGAGCACCTCTGAGTGGTTCACCGTGTCTCTGGGCGCTCGGTGAGGATACACTGAGGATCGTGACACCGGTCTCCCTCCCAAGTCCCCGTGCCGTCCACGTCTGAGGAGGGTCCTGCAGGGGGACGGGAGGGGCTGTGACACCGTCCCAGGATGGGGGGGGTCTCCCCAGCCTCCCCTGCTTCCTGGGCCTGGGGCCAGGCCGTGGGGTCCCCTGTGGCGTTTCCACCTGGCAGTGGTGGCCTGTTCTGGGGACAGAGGGGCGGGTGCAGGCGGGGCTCGCCATGGAGAGAAGCTGCCACGAGCTTCCGGCTTAGCACCAGGTGTGCGCAGAGGGTGCCCTGGGGCTCCACCCAACTGGCTGTGCCTCGTGCCAGGCGCGGCCCCCGTCCCTTCCTTCCTGGGGTGGAGATCTCAGACCCAAGTGCCTGCCTGTGTCATCGGTCCTGGTTTCTGGGCAGCCCCCTCAGTGGCTGGATCCTCATCAGCATTTGGCAATGGCCCGGATGGGCTTGGGATAAGAGGGGTCCCACTCAGGAGCTACGTCGTCTCGGGGGAGGTGGCGGCCCCAGGGGACAAGGGGGGAGCCAGGTCCTTGGGGCATTTCCACTGGGCTCTGGATTGGGTGGAACTGATGCCACATGTGGTCAGTCTAGGTGTTTGGAGCCCCGGTGACCCTCGGTGACCGTCTGTGACCCTCTGCAGGAGGCAAGCGGTGCCCCGGGAAGTGCAGGAAGCGGGGGCACGTGTGTTCTCTGGAGGGAGGTGACTCAGAGCAGCTAGAGGGCCGCGGGCGAGGCGAGGCTATGGCTGGGGGCCCAGCACGGGGGGCCAGTAAGCCTGGGCATGAGGCCCGGAAGTTGAAAGCTCTAGGGATGCATTGTGATTAGCGCCCCCTCTGGCAGCTGGTGGGAAAGTGCCCCTGTCTACCCCACTAGGCTGGGCAAGAGGCAGCCCTCGAGTCAGATCGAGGTGGCTGTGGTCCCACGGGGTGGGCCCCCGTTACTCCTTGGGACCAGTCCCTCCCAGAGACACGGCCAGCCTCGGCCGCCACGTGCCCAACACTCCTGCACCCTGGATCTCCGCCTGGCTGGGGCCGGCCCCTTGATGGGGGGACTTAGAGCGGATGCCCACTGCCTGGGGGTGACCAGCCAGCCACCCCTTGGAAGGTGACTGCTGCCGATGCCCCCAAGCCCTGTGCACCTCTTCTTCAGCAGAGGAAGCGGGGGTCAGTCTGTCACGCCTAGCTTTGGTCTCCCCTCTGCCCCACCCAGCCCCTTCACCTCCAATCCATATGCTTCTGGTGGAGCGAGCTTGCTCTGTGACCTCAGGAGGTGGCTCCGCCCTCTCTGAGCCTTCGACTCCAAATGTATAAGGTCGGTAAAGACCCCCTTCCCAATTCACCATCCTGGGGTTGGGGTCCTCGTGGAGCCAGGAGCGACCAGGAGGGCCTTGTGGCCCCCACGGTTCTACCTGTGGGAGGGGCGTTCTGCCCGGGGAGGGGGTTCTGCCTTGGGGAGGGGCGTTCTGCCCGGGGAGGGGGTTCTGCCTTGGGGAGGGGCGACATGTGCTCAGCTGCCTGCAGGTCGCTGGCCTGGGCTGTGCACCTTCGCACTGACATGTGCACATGTACACGTGTTGGTGTGCCTCTGGGTGTGCACATGCACGCACATGTGTGTATATGTGCACGTGTACAAAAGTCTATGTTCTGGTTGTGCACGTGTGTGACCGCACACGGACACACATGGGTGTTTGGATGTGTGTGTGCGTGTGTGGGTGCACGTGCGCGCGTGTGCATACAATTTTGTGTGCGTGCAGGCTCCGGTGAGCACCCCTGCCTTCACGGCAGCCTCCGCACGGGGCTTGGGCCTCCGCCTGAGCGTAACAGGCGCCACGGGTGCGGGCGCGGCTCCTGGGGCCTTCCCGGGGAACCGGTGTGTGCACGGGGTGTGCTCCCCTCACAGGAGGAGCAGACGGGCCTTCAATACACGGCCCTGAGCCGGGACCGAGCACATTCGCACCCGCGGTTACACGGCCGGGTCGTAAACATTTCGTTTCCACCAAAGGGCAGAATGAAATATCGTTTGATATCATTTTTAATAAAGAGAACAAATGAGGCCTGACTGCCAGGCGCATCTGCAAACGACAGTCGCTGCTCCTCGCCCAGCGTGGGTTGGCACAGCCAGCTCGGTGCCCATCCGTCGTCGCGGCTCCCGCTGTCCCCAGCGCCCGGTGCCGCACGCGGCTGGGCAGCTCCGTCTGGGGGTCGTTAGTGGCAGCTCTGGTGCGGTGGCTGTTCCCGTGTCCTGCGGCAGGGGTCACAAGCTGAGCAGTGATGCGCGGGGCCGTCGTCCCCTTTGTTTCTTACTCGCAGAAACCCTTTCCACAGAGCCGGGCTATTTCCCCAGTTGTGGATGAGAAACGCCTTGCTCAGCAGAAAGCGATGTTCTCCCCGCCCCCGGGGAAGGGAGGGGGTCAGGAGAATGCTCGCCCCCTCCGGGCACTGCCCACCGCAGGGCCTATGGAGCACGCGGGATGACCCGGCACCCGCAGCCCCCTTGCTGGGTGGGCGGGCTGCCCCCCAAATTGGGATGTGCCCAGGCTGGTTCGGGGAGGCCCGACACGCACCCAACTCTGTCCTCGGCGAGCAGCGCGAGGCATGAGCCACCGGCCTCGGCGTGTTGCTGGGAAATGTGGTGCAGGACACGGGTGGAATGTTTGGCTGGGATGTGTGTTTTGTGGGAATAAAACTACCCTTGGACTTCTCTTGTTTGAAATAGGGGTGGAAGTAACATGTTGAGAGAGCCCCCCAGCCCGGGACTGTGTGATTCTGGCACATTCTCTGACTTGCAGGGCACCCCCCTTTGGTCTTTGGGGGGCGGGGGCGGCTCCAGCCGCCCTCAGAGTCCCGGGTCTGGTCCATGGAGGTCGTCGACGCCCCTCAAGTTTGCCCGAGAGGACCTGGGGGGAGTGTGGACGGAGGTGCCCTGAGGGCGGGGCCTCGAGCTGCCTGTCTGGGGGGGCCTGTGCTTTGCATTTCAATGGGTTTTATTAATCCACTTTTGCACGCGCGCACACAGGGCGTAATTTAGGCAGACTCCAGAGATAAAAGAGAGAACAATGTCATTGTTATTCTCGGTATACAGATGTTTATTCTCCAGCCCCCCCCCCCCCCCCCGTTTCCACCGCTGTCTAGTCAGTGACGGCGTAAATAGGACGTGTCTCCTCACCGTCTCCGAGAGCTTTTGTGTTCCGGGACAGCAGCCTATTATGATGTCACACGGCGGGACAGTAATAACCGCCCGCACAGGGAAGAGGCACGCTGTGCTCCGGGGAGGGGGAGGCCGGGGGGAGCACTCGCTCTGGACGGGCCCGGGGTTCGAGACCCAGAGTGGGGCCTGGCGCCCCAGAGGCCATGGCAGCGAGGGCTGGGACCGCGAGGGTCATTGGTGATCAGGTCATCGTGAGGTGGCCACAGGGCTGAGCTGGACGGTCGTCTCTTCGCGGACACAGAACGGATTTGATAGCATGAAACTTCCACAAACAGTATTTAAGAAGCCTCATCACAAACGGGGAAGAGAAAGAAATCTTCTCAACCCAACAAAGGGCAGCGAACGGACATGGGCCTCACGGTGCTGTCGGGAGCGGGCGCAGGGTGGCCCCCGGCAGACGAGGGGGGCCAGGGCCGGAAGGCCAGAGGGAAGGCGGAGGCTCCCCCCGCCCCGGTTCAAGGCGGAAGGGACACAACTGCCGTCAGCAGCCGGGGCTGAGTATGCAGAGCTCCAACCTGCCCACAGACGTTATTAGCGCCGGGGGGGGGGAAGTTTACAGGGTTTCTGGATTCAAGACAAGGGACACAGATCAACCGGGTTTAAACGCTGACAGCAGCCAGAAGAAATAGAAGAAACTCCTTTTTCAATAACATCACATGAACTACACTACAATAAGCGTGAGGAATGTAATTCACTTACGGAAAACAGTGCGCCCTTCGACTGAGGAATTAAGAGCTACTTACACAGGCAGAGAAACTGTATACAGGGATTAGAAGGGTCAGTGTCATAAAGGTGACAATTGCCCTGGGTTCAAATCAATGCCAAGAGAAATCCCACGGGGGAAGGGGCGCGCGTGCGCGTGTGCGTGTGTGAGAGAGAGAGAGACAGAGACTGAGACAGAGACTGAGACAGACCGTAGAGACTGATTTTACCAGCCGTTCTGAAATGTCTGTACAAGTGCAAAAGAGCCAAGAGCAGGGCAGACGGTCGTGAGGAACGGACGGGAGGGCTGGCTCTGGAGACGCTCCGCCTGTGAGGGGTCGTGGGGGAGGGACAGGACACAGGTGGGGCAAGGGTAGGCCCACGCACGTGCCACATAGACACTGCTTGTGTGACCCAGGGAGGTGGCATTGCAGCCGGAGGAGGGAAGATCGGCCTCTCTGAAATGGAGAAAAAGAAGTTAAATGTATCCCTGTCTCACATACGAATCAAGTCCAGGTGGCGGGTAAGCCTGTGTGAATAGCGAAATCACAAAACATTTAGGGACAATGTAGAAAACCATTTTAATGACCCCACGATAGGAAAAGACTTCTTAAACAAGATCTCAAAAAGCATTAGCCGTAAGTGAAAAGGTTGACAAGATCGTCCACATTAGAACAATTCTGTTCAGCAGGAGATACCACGGAACGACCATGTTGTAGCTCATAAAGCTGACAAAGAAGTCGAAACCGGAACTGAAGAACCACAGATCAATAAGACGGCAACACTATAGCAAAATGGGAAAAACATTGGAACAGTGCACGTCAGCAAGGGGAGAAGCAAGGGGCCGTCCTGCCCGCTGTGCGGGGCAGCGTGGGTGTAGACCGCCAGGGGCGCCCTCCCCAGCCCATCAAGCCTCGGGGTGCGGGCGGCAGGCTGCTGGTGGGGTGCCGGTGGGCAGGGGAGGCCCTGGGAGCTACCCCGGTGTCCACCAGCAGCTCATTAGCCAACGGCAGCGTGGCCACAGCGCGGAGCCCTGCGCAGCCACCAGGCGGGGGAGTGGCTGTCACCCACGCTCGCAGGAATGGACTTTTAGAAAGACCGTGTCCGGTGAAGGAAGCAAGTCCCAGGCTCGTGTGTGACGAGTGATTCCGTTTGTAGAGTTCCAAGGCAGGCAGAATTTTCACATATTTTGTTCAGGGAGCATATACACGTAAAACCATAACAGAGAGTGGGGATCTAGCCGTTGCACTGCTGGGTGCGTGTCCACAAGAAGTGAAAGCAGGGACGTGAGGAGATACCCGCGTACCCGGTCACTGAGTCACCGCAGTATCCCCCACAACAACCAAGATGTGGAAGCAGGAGTCCACCGCAGACGAGTGGGCGAACAGGTGTGGCCCGTGCACACACGGGACTGTTACCCGACCGTAAAAGGGAAGGACGAGCCGACACCTGCTACAACATGGGTGGGGCTCGAGGACACCACGCCGAGTGGAACAAGCCAGTCCCTGAAGGACAAATACTGCATGACTCCCCTTATGTGAGGGACCTGGGGCCGTCACACCCATAGGGACAGGAGGGGTGGATGGTGAGTGCCAGGGGCTGGGCGGGGCGGGGAGGGATGGGATCAATGTTTCATGCGGGAACCGTGAAGGTGAGAAAATTCTAGAGATGGATGGTGGGGACGGCTGCACGACAATGTGAATGTAGCGATATCACAGAGCTGTATGCTTAAAAATAGTTAAGATGATAAATTTTACATTATGTGTATTTTACCTTAAATTTTTTAATTGAGGGAAAAAGAAAGTGGGGAATAATGGCTAAAAAAACAGCTGGAGGGACACCTGGATGGCTCAGTCGGGTAAGCGTCCAACTTCGGCTCAGGTCATGATCTCACGGTCCGTGGGTTCGAGCCCTGTGTTGGGCTCTGTGCAGACAGCTCAGAGCCTGGAGCCTGCCTCGGATTCTGTGTCTCCCTCTCTCTCTGCCCCTCTCCCCCCTCAAAAATAAGAAAACATTAAAGAAATAAATAAATAAACAGCTGGAGGTTCTGTGTGGAGAGAGGACAACTTTCTCTTTCTGACCCTGGATGTTTGATTCAAAGTTACTAAAAGCATATGCTTTTTATCCACCTGCCTATGATATGACATTTCTGATAAAATAGTGAAAACTTAAAGCAAGCCAAGGGGTGCTCACCTTTGCCCTCTGAGGGCTATTCTTTGCGAAAGTGGTTTGCCAGGAATTCCTGGGGAAGAAGATGCAAACACCACAGGGAGCCCAGGCCGCCTTCCTGCAGAACCCGAGTCCCGCACGCGACGTCCGCAGCCGGCCTTCCTGGAGCTCCTGGGCCAGAAGGGCAGCCTCGGCGCTTGGACGTGGAAAACGTGCTGGTTTCTCA
This sequence comes from Puma concolor, assembly GCF_028749965.1. Lineage (NCBI taxonomy): Eukaryota > Metazoa > Chordata > Mammalia > Carnivora > Felidae > Puma > Puma concolor. The sequence goes on along the minus strand of NC_141669.1, from coordinate 140,372,746 downwards.
GACTCTTTCACTTGATGGAGTATTTCTTTGAGGGAATGACAGCGTCTGAGACCCGGCATCGCCGTTTGCTTCTGGGAATAGAATCTGCACGGTTACTGCGGAACCGAGGGCAAGCAGGGGGCCGAGAGAAGCCTGTTTGGTAAACGTGCCAGTTCTCGGGCTCCCCGCTCTGTGGAGGCCCCTTCTGCCTGGCGGGGGAGGCGCTGGCCCAGAGTCCGTCAGGCATTCCCTCGACACTCGGGGTCTGCGGGGCTTTTTCGTGGACAGGCCTAATTCCGGAGATCGGTTTCCGAGCCGGCAGCACGGGCCCCACACAGCCTTCCGCGTGAGCCGATGAGCCAGGATCGACAGTTATCGGCAGAGTCCATCAGGGCTCACTCTGCCGTCGTGCGTTCTGTGGGTTTGGAAAAACGTAGGACGCGTGTCCACCATTGTGGCGTCACACAGTGTGGCCTCATCCAGGACCTTCAGGGCGCAGCCTTGTCAGACTGGCTCCTGTCACTCGGTCAAACGCACTTGGGTTTCCCCCGGGTCCCTTCAGGGCCCGAGAGCTCATTTCCTCCTAGTGCGGAATATTCCGCCGTTCCTGGGTCCTCCCACGGCCAAACCAGGTCTGGGGACTAGCTGGTCAGCCGGTCGGCTCGGACCAGGTGGGGCTGCCCAGGCTCAGCCCGGCCTCCCTCACAGCCCTCTCTGCCCCAAAGACACGCAGCTCATCCGGTTTGAAGCTCTGGGGACGGTTCCCTTGGCGGACCCCGTTTCCTTTGGGATGTTTGGGAAGAACATTTTGTGTCTGTGTCTCTGCTGGCTGAGGGTCCTTGAGCGAGTGAGGGGTCTCCCTCACCTGAGATGGGGGGGGTGTCACCTGCCTGTGAGGGAGAGGAACCCTGATGGGTTGGAGGTTAATCTGGGGACACTGAGGGATCCATTCTAATGGGTTTTGTTTCCGTGGTTGCTCAACTAACTTCACCCAGGTTTGCCCACGAGCACAGAGACCCGCCTCCCCTCCTTGAGATCCGGGGATCCGGGGAGACGTGGGCTCACGGGGCCGCAGGGAATCAGCCTGTGCCCAGCGGACTTGGTGGTCTTTCTGCCCTTCCCTCTTCGGTTAATATACATTTAAAAAGGCAAACCCGTTGATTCCCACCGCCCACACTTACGGTGGGCTCTTCCTGTTACGTTTTCAATTACACCCTCTCCCTTTCTCACTAGACAGCAGCCCACATTCATTCAAGCAAAAAGCCCCGGTTGCAGAGGGTAATGATTGAATTTTCTTCATCTCAGAGAATTTCATTTCCTGTCCTGGGGCAATGGGTCTGTAAAGGGACTCCATTTACGTGACTCATTTGTCCAGCGAGGGGGGCCGGCCGGGACGGGCCTCCGGGAGCGCTGAGGGCCAGGCTGGGGGACAGTGACCCCACGGGAACCGGCTTGAGCCCCACTCACCTGAGCCCCTTCCCATCAGGTGAGGATGGCCTGTCCACCGCACAAGGTGGGGCCTGTGGGTGCCCGTGCCCCCTGGACCCTACAGCTCACTTGTGCAATGCCGCGGGCCAGAGGCTCACCTGATGGCCCTTTCCTCACAAACCACCGAAAGTGCCATCTGTCATCTGCAGTCTCCAGGCCGCTGGTTTTGAGTGCAGGGAGAAGCGAGGCCGGCTTGGATGGCTGCAATTCAGGAAACACGGCTGCCCTGCCCAAACCTAGCGGGTCGGCCGAGCCCCGGGCCCTGCGGCACTCCCCACGGCACCTCCCTGCAGCGACCCCCCGGGCTCCCGGGCCCTGTGCTGCTCACTCAGCTGCGTGACCTCGGTGGCCATCCCTCCGGGCCACCCGAGGCCGCGACCCCATCCCACGGTGCTGCGTGGGCGTCCCCTGCCAGGACGGCCTCCGGATCTCCCAGGCTTTTCCCTGATAAGAACACCAGGGGAAGAAAGGCCCAGCCCTGCCCTCCCGACTCCACTGGGCTCGGTAGCTCTGCCTCCCGACCCCACCCTGCCTGTGCCCCTGGTTGTGTGGCCCCTTCAGGGGACAGGTCTCGGGGCCAGAGAGCAGTAAGGTCTGGGCACCGTTGCCTCTGTCCACACCCTCCGTCTCCACGGCCCTCTTTCCATAGTTGCTCTGGCCGGCAGGCCAGCCCTGGGGGCCCCAAGGGGATCATCTGTCTCCTCCCCTCATTCCCTGAGATGGGACGGGGGAACAGACATGCGGCAGGTAGGGCCGGCAAAGCTGACCGGGGGAGAAGAGGTTTGTCCGGACAGAGCAGACTGAGTGGAGGCCATGCGTCCCTCACTTAGTAAATGGCTGCTGTGAATATGGGGGTCGGAGGGGTTCCTGGGCACGTGGGATTCAGGGAGCGTCCGATCCAGGGCACCCGTCCCCAGGCCCTTGCCCTGTGTCAGGAGGGGACGAGGTGAGGTGGGCACATCGTCAGCCTGCCGAGAGCGCCCTGAAATCTAGAGAGACCCGCGTGGGCGAGGACAGTACTTGGGGGAGAGAGGACGGAGGCAGGTCCCGGGTGGGCTTGCTGTGGACTAGGGGTGGCTTGGGCCGCATCAGGGCCCTTGGCCCAGCAGGCTGAGAGACATTTGCTGGGACAGGCAGTGGCTGAGGGGCGTCCGTCCATGTGCAGCATGGGTGTCCCGGCTGTGTCCACCCCCGTGTGCTGGCCTCCCCTTTCCTGAGACAGTGTCAGTGCCTGGCTTGTGGACGCAGGATGTCGTCACCTGGCCAGGAGGGTTCTAAGAAGGCTGCCATGAGCCAGGGAGGGCCCGGGTCCCTGAGAGAGGGTCCATGGCCCGTCCCCGGCCAGAGCTCCTATACCAGCTCCATGTGCCCAAATTACAGGGCTCGTGATGTGACCTTGAGCTGGGGACAGCCACCGCCGTGGGCAGTGTGGAGCCACAGTGTGGGGGCCAGAGGAGGGACAGGCGCCGTCAGAAGAAGGTGCTCTGTCTTCCTGCCCTGTTTCTGGCGGGGAAGCTTCTGCAGGACGGCCGAGAAAGCTCAGGGTGCGGCAGGGTCGGGGTTTCAGAGACACGGCAGGCACGCCTGTTCCACAAGGATGCCCCACGCTGTGTTCGGGGCCGCCGCGCAGAAGCGTTTGTCCTCTGAGAGTCGGGTTCAGGTGGGCACCGCCCTGGTGACCCTGGCAGTGAGGGGGCCGACGTGTCAGGAGGGGCCGAGCCTCTGCCTCAGTGGACCCGTGGGTGAGGCTCCAGGAGGCTGGTCCTGCGGCAGCAGGCAGGGTCCCCGGGGCTGACAACGCCGTGAACCCACATGGAGGAGGGCCGATCAGAATGAGTGGAGCACCCGGAAACTTCTGGGCCAGGGGGGACTCTGAGAGCATCGTCTGGGCCAGAGTGAGCCGTGGGTGTTTCTGGACACTGCAGTGGATGCACACAGACCGTGCGTGGACCTCGAGCTCAAGGCCAGGCAGCCAGACCCTTCATGCTGAGGTGGTGACAGAAGGAGAAGCTGCCCTGGTGAGTGTGTCACCTTCCTTTTGATTGTGTGTGTGTGTGTGTGCGTGCGTGTGTACAGTTGAGGTGATACAACACGGAAGGCTGAGTTACAGCCCCCCTCATCCAGCCCCCAGAACCCGTGGCTGTGTGACCTCACGTGGCAGTAACAGATTAAAGACCTTGAAGGGAGACACGGTCCTGGGCCCTGGTGGCCCGACGTTGGCCCGACATGACCGCGGGGCCCCTGTGAGGGGAAGGGGGCGGGATGTGCCGAGGGAGCAGTGGCAGGGAGCAGGGTGAGGTGAGGGAGGGGCCGCCTGGGCACTGTGGTTTCCAGAAGCCGGGGAAGGCGAGGCATGGCGTCCCCTCAGAGCCTGTGGAGGGCAGCCCTGCCCACGCCTTGACAGTGGCCCAGGGTCCGGGCTGGACTTCTGACCCTCAGAGCCATGAGCTGACGCCCGCATTGTCCCAAGTTCGTGGAGTCGTCCCGGATGTGCACCGCTCACTCTGCTCCGTGGCAAAAGAAGGCTTGGGAGCCCTGGCCCCACAGACTCTGGGGCTTGGCTTACGTGCCTGGCCCTCCCGTGGCTCCCAGTGTCCCCCTGGGTCACTGGTGCTGGGGGGAGGCCGGGGTCCAAGAGGAGGTCCTGCACAGGCTCCTCTGGGGCTCTCTGCAAATGTGGACTTCAAGTCGGGTTTGAAGGACAACGGGGATTTATGGGGTGTGCGGCCGTGCCCAGAACAGGCTCCAGAGGCCACGCAGGGCAGAGCGATGACACTTTCTTCAAGGACGCTGGAAGCCGTCCACCTCTGCCTTCCTTTGGTACCCAGAAACTTCGAGTCCAAAGCCAGAAAACACAGCCCGATTATTTTGGAAAAGATGGGGACCATCCCAGTTGTAGCAGGGTCGGAAAAGATGCCCGTCTGGATGGAGGGCCGTGGTCGGGGACTCCGGTTGGAGGAAGACCTACTCAGACCAGGGCCGCAGAGCTGAGTGGACAAAGAGGGACAAAGCTGCTGGGGGTCCCCACCCCCAGCTTGGGCGCAGGGTCTCTCCTGCGCGAGTGAGTGTGTGTGGCAGAGCAGAACTGGGCCCGTCCCAAAGCCCGGGGCCAGCCCTGGCCAACGTGAACCCCACTTCCGCCCTTCCTGGGTGCAGCCCCCTGTTTGGGGGCTGGCTATATCCCGGGGCCCGAGGACCCCCGAGCTCTCCTCCCAGGCCTGCTGCGGGGCTCGGCAGGTGTAGCCCCCACCTCGAAGCCCCCCGCCCCCATGACAGATCCGGTGGCCCCTCCTTTGCACCCAGATAAAGGTCCGTGTGTCTTGACCAGACAAGCCAATGAGGTGTCCCTGCAGGCATTACGCATTCGTGAGCCACACGTGGGGTGGGGTGGGGGGCGTGTCCTCTCAGCGGCTCTGGGCGGGGGCACCAGGAGGGGCTGTCTCCCAGCTGACCTGAACAAGGCAGACCCCAGGCCCCCGCTCCCCCCGGGGGCTCACGGAGCTGACGGCTGTTCAGGCTGACAGGTGACGTGCACGTTTTCAGCTGGTGCGGTGCCCACCTGCGTGTGCTTCTGTCGGTTCCTATAACCCCTCGGCACGGCCGATCGTTCAGGGGGCGGCCGGGCTGTAAACCCGGGACAGACTTTTATCTGCTTCCAAATCACCCCTCTGGCGCCACCTCCGTCACATAAACATCAGAACAGCTCGTGTCCCATTGTCAAAATGAGGGTTCCCTGTCCTGCTGCCTGTAAACATGGCTGTGAACACACACAGGGCACACGGGTGATGCACACACGTGTGCTCATAAATGCGGGCCTGGGAACACAGCTGCACGTGCCTGTGTGCGTGCGTCTTCACACGTGTGAACACACGCACGTGCCCGCAGGCGTGTGCGTCCTCGTACGTGTGCACGTACGCACGCATGCCCCGTGATGCCTGCGCTTGTGTGCACACAGACACACGTACACACGCTCACCCCGTGTGTGCCCCCCGAGGCCGTGAGGTGCACAGAGCCCGCCGGCCCCCCCGTCAAATATAGTTAGTGCCCGACTGAGGGTTACAGTCACACAGCGTGTTTTCCGGGGCCCAGGCCGGATGGCGCTCCCAGCACGAGGCTCAGCTTCCGGCTCAAGAGAAGGGACAAAGCGATTAGCCCCGGAGACGGGGCCACGAAAGGCCCCCAGCAGCTCAGCCCCTGCGGGCAAGGTGCTTTTCAAGGGTGGGGGCGCTTCTGCCTGACTGGGTGGACAGCGGGGCTCCCCGAGCTGGAATCTGCAAGATTTGGCTCTGTGATGTGGGGTCTGGGGGGCAGAAATCCGGATCTCTGCTATCAGTGCAGGGAGGCACATTGATGGGGTGACGGGGCGGCTCTCGTTAGCAGCAAACGGGCCCAGGAACGACCCTCCCGCACCTGCGCCCAGACCCGGACCCGGCACCCTCAGTGCAGAGGAGCCACATCAGACCCATCGGTCTTCACGTGTGGTCCCAGGAATGGCAGACACGTGACCACTGCCTTTTCTCTTAACACGAGGACCCCCCTCCCCCCGCCTCCGCCAACCACGTGGCACCAGGGCTCGGCAGCCCCTCAGCCAAGCGGAGGTTGGGTGGCATAAGCCATCTGTGTGTGTGTGTGTGTGTGTGTGCTCACACGTGCGTGGCATGTGAGTATATGTGTGTGTACACGTGTGTCAACCTCCATTCCAAAGGAGGCCTTCTGGAAAGACACAAGAGCCACCACAGTCCTGAACACGGGCAAAGGCCACCCAACCACAAAACAATAGCAGCTGTTGACTCTGCCGCGTCCAGAAGGGGAGCAGAGGCCACACGGCCCGGCCCGAGCCCGGCGGCCCCCCCAGTGGCACGGAAGCGGACCGTCCTGATGCCGCTGCTCTCCTGCCTCCTGGAGGGGCAGCAGGTCCCGTGGCCACCCCCCTCCATCCCGACACCCCCAGCTCCAGCGCTGATCTGCAGGCCCAGCCCTTGTCTTCGGACACAAAGGTCGGGCCACCTCAGAGTCGGGTGGCTCCGCTCAGGACTCGACCTCATGGCCTGTTGTCAAGGGTGAGGTGTGGCCCCCGGGCCCATCCGTTTAGTGTTGCCCTGCCCCTTGTGGACCCGCAGGGCCCCAACCGGGGGATGCCTGGTCCCATCCCGGCCGTGGGGGCCCGAAGCACGGCCCGCTCCCTTCGGCAGCCCTCAGTCCCCGCCCATCACCGAGTCAAGGCGTCTGCGGGTGCATTTCGAGCACTGGAGACGGAGACCCCACTGATGGGTGGGGAGCAGTTTCCCGGGGCAGGTGTTGCATCAGGGAACGAAAGTGTGCTTAGCACCGCTGAGACCCCCGATGGAAGAGCCTGGGGACAGCCGGCTGCGGTGGGGCCCTGAGGGTCTCACTCGGTTCTACCTCGGACGTGTCCTCGAGAGCTGGGCAGCCCCTCCTGGTAGCCAGGATGGAGACGCCTGCCCGGTCTTCTCCCGGGCAGCGGGGCAAGGACTCCAGTGACCTCGAGGGCAGCTGGGGGAAGGGCGGGGATGGGGCCACGGGTGTCGGACGGCGCTGGCCCTCCAGCTGCAGGCTAGGAGGTGAAAACTAAACCCTGGGGGTTGCAGTTTGCAGAGGAGCCCAAGAAAGACAGAGGGCCGGGGAGGCTCGGGTCTGCAGGGGCGGTCTGAGGACGGGTGAGGGCAAGCGACAGGAACAGGAGCCCGTGAGATGGGGGGCGGGCTAAGGCGGGACACGGGACTGGAATGATGGGCCCTTCTGATCTCAGGGCCAAGACCAAGACGCCCAAGGCCATGCTTGAAGAGTCGGCCCTGGGGTCGGGGAAGGGACAGGACGACGGTCACCCGGGGCCTCCTGCACCGGACGAGGCGGGTGGGGGGTCTCCCCAGGCAGCCCCCTCAAGGGCGGACACTACATGGCACACAGCTGCCAGCCGGGGTGCGGGTGCGTTTGCCGAGCCCTGGCTTTGGTCCTGCAGCGGGAGTGTAGCGGTCCGGTCCCCTTGGCGGAGGAGGAAGGTGAGGTCGGCAGGTGAGAACTTGACAAGGGCCCCTGAGTCACCACACAGCCAGGCTGGCCTGGGACTCCCGCCCGGTGGAGGCGGGACCCTGAGCCAACACCCTCCCCCGTGGCCATCCTTCTCCCACAGCTGGCCCGTGACCTCCCCCCCCCCGGGCGGGGCTGGTTGTAGACAAGCTGGCTTTTCAGGCTGGTGGCCGGGGACCGGGGCACTGTCACGGCGGGCCTTGCTGTGTCCGGGAGCATCGGTTCTGTCTCGATGGGGCCTCCAGGCACAGGACCAGCTCCACGGTGCCCGAGGGCTCCCTGCATCCACGGGCCGTGGGAAAGCCACCTCGGGCCCGCCGGCAGGGCAGGGGCGACACCCCCGGGTGCCCGGCACCCAACGACCACCGCCGTCCCGTGCTGCGTGTCCTGGGGAGGCTCCGAGGGCCCCGGGGAGCTGCCTCGCCTGGCACCGTGGCATCGGAGCCACGACGCATGGAGGACACCTCGCTGCAAAAGTCACCGCGTTCGCGGGAGCGGCCGCCGGAGAACGGAGCCACTAATAAGGTTGCAGAAGGGTGGCCTTGTCTCATTAGCTCCGGCTGAGTCTGCCAGGCAGGAGCGATGAAGGAGATTGCTTTTTTTAAATTGCTCTGTTAATTGATATAAAACAAAAAGGACTCAGATTAGTTGCGTGCAATTAGCAAATTAATTCTCGGCAATTACAGACTTAATAATGGAGCGGCTTTGTGGTCACACGTTGGGCTCTGTGGCTTTTTGAGTGTGCTTCTCTGAGAGATTTATGGCGAAGGCGGTCCAGGCAGAGGCGGGGTGGGCCCGCAGAGGGACCCCGTGACGAGTCGCCCCCTGCCCACACGGCCGACAGCTCCCAGCTGTCCTGGGACCTTCTGCAGCCCCCACGCTGGGTCTGGTTGCCTGTGGGGTGGGGGTGGGGGATGCTGTGGGCAGAAGACACCGTGTGTGTCTTCTCCGGGGTCCTGGCTCTCGGCCAGCACCCACCAGGCACAACTCCGCACGATGGCAAAAGGGCCGGGGGCCTCAGACCAGGCAGCTGCTTGGCGTGGGGGCACGTGTGTGCACGCAGAGGCGGGCAGGGCGGGAGCAGCTCAGCCCCCAGAGGCCCTTCTGGCCCAGCAGCCTAGGGCCCGGGCGTCCCCCTGACAGGTGTAACGTGTGGGGCGAGCCGTCCCCGGGGCAGAGGGGACGAAGGTCCCCAGGGCAGAGATCGTGGTGCTGGGGCGAGCACAGACTCAAACGCAGACCTGCCGCCACGGGGCTGTGACCTCCGGGTCGCTGCCTCGCTGTGGGCAAGTCGGCTGCAGTCCTCGAGCCTGGCTGTGTGAGCGCTGACACGTGGATACGGGTCCGCTCAGCAGGGACAGTGCTCCCCCGCCTCCTCACTGCTGGCGGGGAACACAGGGCAGGTGTGTCCGTCCCTTTCTGCCGTGAGGGTCAGAGGCCCCAAGGCGCCGGGGCCCTGACCCAGCCACACCCTGGTCAGTAGAGCCCCTCCTGCTGTCTCCTGGCCCAGCCGCCTCCCGCAGAAACAGCGACCCCCCGCCCCCCGGGCCCATCTCCCGAAGCGTTCCCCTTCCATCCTGCCCCATAGCAGCGAGCCTGAGCTCCAACCAGGAATCCTTAGATGCTTCCGGGCTCCTCATTTTCCACGGGCTGTTGGAGTCTCAGCTTAGGCATTCCCTCTTCCAGGAAGCCCTCCCTGACCATGTTCCCCTGCCGGGCTGAGCGGGCATGTGACCCTCCACCAGGCTGCCCACGTCCGGGGTGGGGGCCTCGCCCAGCTGCCCGGCATGGATTCGCCACAGCCACGGGCCTCCTGCTCTCCCTGTGCGGGGGGGGGGGGGGGGGCGGGGAAGGGAGTCCCAGTCCCGGTGGGATTTCCTCCAACCTCCCACGGCAGGGAGCACCCCGCCTCACGCGGAGAGTCTGGTGGCCTGTCCCAGGCCCCTGGCCGTGGTGCGCACTGGCCATCCTGTGGCCTGACGGCAAGCCCCACCACGCGAGTGAAAACTGAAAGGAACGGGCAGGGCCCCGCGGCCCAGTCCTCAGGCGGGGACGGCTGCGGCAGCGGGGTGGGTGCTGGGGCCCCGACCCGCCCTTCCCCGTGTCCGCAGGAATGTGCCTCTCCTGCGGAGGACTGCAGTCTGTACCTGTGTGCACACCTGCAACCCTCACCCGTGGCTCCTCAGACACCTGTCGCCGTGGAGGGTGACACACTACTTGCTCCCAGACGCTGAGCCCGTCTGGCAGGCGAGGTAACCTGAGAAGCCGTTCGGCTGTTAGGTGACGGAGGACCGTCGATGCTGGCGGACGAGAAAGCCGTGCCCCACACGGGAGGACTTTCTAACAGCCGGGCGTTCGTTACCGACCCCACCCCGGAAAGCACGAGGTTGGCATTCGCCGTGGGGACGTCGCTGCCACCGTCTGCGAAGGAAGCCGTGTGCGGGGGCCCAGGTCAGACCCATCCGTGTGGTCCGGGCTGCTGCACACATGGGGAGCGCTCTTTCCGTCAGGACCAGCTCTGCCCCAGGAAGCCTGTCCCCCCGGGCAGCGGGCCCCGTCTCCCCGCTCTTGGAGCCCCGAGATTCGGCAGCCGCGCGTATCTCACACCGTTTCTCGGTGCCCCCAAGACAAGAACCCGGACTTGCTGATCCCACGTCCGGGCCTGTGCCGCCCCACATTCCCTGTCTGTGGGCTTCAGTCTCTGCACGGAGTCTGCTTGGGATTCCCTCCCTCCCTCTCTCTCTCTCTCTCTCTCTCTGCCCCTCCCCTGCTTGTGCATTCTTTCTCTCTCTTTCGCTCTCTCAAAAAAAAAAAAAAAAAGTTCCTTAGAGACAGTGTCTCTCGACCCAAAGGAGCAGCTGTTGATGGAGGCCTGCGTCTGGGAGGGGGTCCGGAAGGCCAGAAGATGAGCCCTCCCCAGGACCCACGTGGGAAGCCGCTTCCTGGCCCACCTCTCCGGGCACCCCAGCCCCTCTTGTGTGAGGTGGGGGGCCCCGGGATCACGCTGGCTGTCTCCTATGACTCTGGACAATAGGAGGGCCCCTCACCTCCCTGCCGTGAGGCATGTGAAGACGCTGGTGGGAGGGCACCCCAGGGGGCTGGAGGGGCAGCAGGGTCCTCAGGCTCCATCCTGCACAGCTTATTCTGGGAGTGGCTGCTGGGCCGTAATTCCTGATGACAAACTTCTAATTGAATCTGAACAGGACTGGGGGAGCGCCCATCCCCCTCTCGGTGCCCCATGGAGATAAAGGTGCCGGACGGTGGCCCCAGGTGGCTCCCATACCCCACCCACGTCGCCTAGACCAGCAGAGAGAGCCTCCCGTTGGGGCCAGTCGAGGGGACGGTGTGAACGTGGCCTCTTAGCCCTGCCCTCCAGGGGCAGGTGCCCCCTCTCCAGAGCCCAGGGGTGAGGGCAGCCTCCCCACATCCGGCCGGGCCAGTAATCAGCCTGCCTCCAAAAATGCAGGGTCGAGACAACAACCTGCTGCCCCCACAGTCTTCCTGCTCACTGCACCCCCTCCCGGCCCCTGCTCACTGCACCCCCTTCTTGGCCCCTTCTCACTGCCCCCCTGCCTGGCCTGGTCATCTGGAGCCTCTGGGGCTCACACACCTTACGACCAGGAGGCTAGGCTTCCTTCCCGCCCAGCAGGAGAGCAGTGGAAAGAGGTTAGTCACGAGGAAGGGACTGCAGTCTGATTCTTCCTGTTCTTTTTGTTGTGAGAGTGACGAATGGGGACAGATCGGAAGTGCCCACTGTGCCGAGACCCAGGTCCGGGCCCAGTCCGGGGCAGTGGCACCCACCGGGCTTCGGGCAGCTGGGAGGGGGCCAGGGCCACGGGCCTGGGGAGGAGACGGGACGGAGAGACAGAGAGGGAGCAAGTCCGTCCCACCCCCCACTTGGTCTGTGAGACTCCTGTGGGATGGCACTTGGTTTTAGCACGTTATGTGCCTGTGCGTGCCTGTGCGTGCCTGTGAGTGTGCATGTGAGCATGTGTGCAGGTGCATATGTGTGCCTGTGTGCGTGTGCATATGTACATGTGTGCAGGTGTATGTATTTGCCTGTGCGCATGTGCATGTGTGTGTGTGTGTGTATATGTGCACGATGGGCATGTGTGAATGTGTTCCTTTGTGTGCGTATGTGTGTGCATGAGTGTGTGTAAGGGGAGGGGGCTGCATCCACTGGGCCCCACCGAGGTGCTGGGCAGGCCGTCCCTACCAGGCCTGTTGGAGGGCAGCTCTACCTCGGCTCTCGCACCAGTGTTGGCAGTCTCACCTGGAGGCCCCTGAGGACGTGCGAGGACCAGCCACACCGTTGGCTTCCCGGCCAGTGTCTGTCAGCGTGTGCAGAGCTGGCTCACCTACCCACACACCAGAGCTGACGCTTCCCCTGCTCAGATGACCAAACATGCCAGAAAGAAGAGGCCAGGGTGCCCGCAGGGGCAGGACCCAGGCCGACGGCCCCCGCCCTGTAAGGCCTCCTGGAATCTCTGCGTGTTTACCGGAGGAGAAACGAGGCCCGGTCCGCTGTCTTCATGGCTCTGTTGATAACGCACGACAGTCTCTGGAAACCATAGATGCTGGGAGATGTCATGGCTGGTGGAAATGCCAGCGGTGGGGGCAAGGGGCAGATGCGATCGGCTCTGCCCACCTCCCCGCCACGACCTCCCCATGTTCCCACGGACGCCCCCCCCCACCCGCCTCCTCTGTGTGTCTTTGCTGGAGGCAGGGGCAGCCTCACTGGGCCTGGGAAGGGGGTGTCCTGGACACCTGCTCCCAGGACCCTGCGCGGGGGCCCACGCCCCCGAGGGGCTCCCGCAGCAACCTTGCCTCCCGCCCGCCCCTCACATTCCCAAGATGGCTCACACGTGTGTGTGCTCACGACCACGTGTCCCTGGGGACCCGGAGTGGGGGGGCAGCCCGCGGGGCCAGTTCTAAGCGTGGCGCCTGGCTTCCCGCCAGCTGCAGAGAACGAGCCAGACCAGGCCCGCCTGCGGGCGCCCCACTGCTGGCTTCTGGGGGCAGAGGGGCAGGGGGTCTACGCTCCCGCACTTGGCTCCCAGGCGCGTCCCCAGCCACACTCTCTGTGCTGCTTCAGTGCCACCGCCTGTCAGCCAGACTTTCAGCCAGAGGCACCGCAGGTTCCAAAGTGTGGTTTTTCTGGTGGCCAAGTCCCAGCACCCTGAACGAAGGTATCTCAGAGGTGATCACCACACCTTGCTTTATCTGCTAGGTAAGAAAGACAGAAATCCCGCTGGAAAGAGACATGGAAATTCGCCTCGAGATCGCCATTTCATTAATTACACAAACATTATTAAACTATCTCTCAATTACTTCTTTATTTTTAATTTGTTATTTTAAGGTTTTATTTTCAAGTAATCTCTACACCCAACGTGGGGTTCACACTCACAACCCCGAGATCAAGAGTCGTGGCTCTGCCGACTGAGCCAGCCGGTGCCCCCTCACTTACTTTTTTTTTTTTTTAATAAAAAATACTTTGTTTTTTAAGAAAAGTTTTAAATTTGCAATTAAAAAAGAAAAAATTTTGATCAAAAAAGACTACTTTTTACAGCAGTTTACGCTCACAGGTAGGTACTTTTTTTTTGCAGTATACGTACTATTATTATTCTCATTTTATTTGTTTATTTTTTAAATATAACTTATTGTCAAGCTGGCTAACATACAGGGAATACAACGTGCCTCTCGGTTTCGGGGGTAGGTTCCCGTGATTCGTGGCTTTCTTACAACACCCAGTGCTCATCCCAACAAGTGCCCTCCTCAATGCCCATCACCCATTTCCCCGGCACGCCCCCCAACCCTCAGTTTGTTCTCTGTATTTAAGAGTCTCTGATGGTTTTCCTCCCTCCCTCTCACAGGTGAGTACTTTTTAAAGGATATTTGAAGATGGACGCAGGTACACTGAGGTCAAGGGCATCTCTTGGGTAAAACAACACAAAGAAAGTGTGGGGTGGGGTCGAGGGGCCAGAATGGCCCAGCCCGTTTGCCTATACAGGGAAGCAGAGATTTGGGGTGATTATTCTGACAGCCCGTGAGGCCCCCACAAATCACCGGCCGAAAGAAACTCTGGTAAATTCCTGGCCCTTTTGCAGAGAAGAGCTCAAAGGGATGTTTCTGGCCTCCGTGGCTCCCAGATTGATGCTGGACCGCCTGGTTGGAGGGCACCTGGCTTGGGGTGCCTCGGCTCCTTCTTGAGCCTGGTTCCCTGGGGAAGGGCCGCTTCAGGAAGCCACGGTTCTTCCTGACCAGCAGGCCCCCAGGCACAAGGACAGAGCAAGACAGGAGCTGGAGCCAGGGGCTGGGACGCGAGCTCTGAGCAGTCTGGCTTGGACACCTCATCTGACCTCCAGCCTCGGTCCTTCCATCCCTCCATGGTGGGGGAGTAGGTCATCGGGCCACCTCCCAGGACGCTGAGGACAGCTGAGCCAGCCTGCAGTGTGCATGGGAGTGCTGGTGAACTCTGGTGGTGGGACAGTTGTCACTTTTGGCTGCAAAAGCCCACCCAGCCCTCCTGCAGCCCCCAGTACAGCCCTCTGGCTTATTTCCTCCGGCCCCGGCCCTGCCCACTCACCTTTGCACGTCCCTTGCGTCAGGAACCCCTTACAGTCTCTCCCGTCCCTTGCGGAGTTCCAAATGACCTGCAGGCTTCCCGGAGCCTGGTCTGCACGGCCCCATGGCCCCTGTCCCCTTCCAGCCTACGCCCCCACTGGACCTGGGCTCCCACCAGCAGGGCTGGCACAGGACCTGAGACCCACAGGGAAGAGGGGCTGGAGAAACAAGAATCCCTCAGGGAGGCACCCCTCGGACTCAGGGCTGGTCTCCGTGCAAACTGGCAGAGGGCCGGGATGTGACGTGAAATCCAGAGATCGAGGACAAGCCTCAAGGATGCCGAAATCGGACCTGGCTCCCCACATGTGGCTGAGCCCAAAACTATTCCTTCTAGAATCTCAGCCTCCTTGGAGTTGAAAGCTTGGCCCACGATACCCGTCTATAGCTCCTTGCTCTGAAATTCGTGAAACGCTTTTCTATCAGAGGCCTCTGCGGGCCTTTTCATCAGCTGCTAATTAGAGGTGTTATTACGAGTTGTGTGTTATGTGTGGGTCCACTCAGGCCTGTCCTGATGCCGGCCCGTAGCCTGACACTGTGACCCCCCGACGCTGAGAAGCACAGCCCGAGGGAGGCTCCCAGTTAGGCAGTGAGTTTGTGGCAGGCTGGAGTCCAGGATACACCAGCTGGAGGGAGCCTGTCTCCCCCACCCCTGCCTGTGGGGCTGCGAGGGCAGCCTTGGGAGGCCCCTGCCTGGCCCGCCGTGCTGCCAGGCTGCCTTTAACACAAAAATGCCTGCATCTGCTTCCCTCACCTGGTGTCTGCGTATGGGTCCCAAGATGATAAACATCAAAATGCTAGATCTGGTTGCTTTCCAATGTGCTCATGTCCGCGAGATGCGGTTGGTGTGGCCTCCACAGGAACCCACTTACAGACACACACGGTCCACTGGGTCCTCAAGGCCACTTTTCTTACAGCGAAATCCCTTTTTTAAAAATTTTTGACAGAGAGACAGAGACAGTGTGTGAGCAGGGGAGGGGCAGAGAGAGAGGGAGACAGAATCTGAAGCAGGCTCCAGGCTCCGAGCTGGGGCTCGAACTCACAATCCGCGAGATCATGACCTGAGCTGATGTCGGACACTCACCCGACTGAGCCACCCAGGTGTCCCTATCGTGAAGTTCCCTCAATACAGCTCCCTCTAATCCGGAGTGTGTGCTCTGTTTGGGCAGCAGCGGGGGGCGGGGGAGGGGTTGCCTGTGTGCTCTCCCTCTGTGAGCGGTTGCTGTATAAGCCACGTAGTAAACAGACACTCTGGAACCGCTTATGTGCAACCGACGCCTTAACTCAATGCCCTCACAGACCCCAAGGGTTTTACTGGCCTGGTCTCACCTGTCACATAGATTTGATAACGATAAGCATTGTTTTAAAATGTAAACAGTGCTGGGGCGCCTGGGTGGCGCAGTCGGTTAAGCGTCCGACTTCAGCCAGGTCACGATCTCGCAGTCCGTGAGTTCGAGCCCCGCGTCGGGCTCTGGGCTGATGGCTCGGAGCCTGGAGCCTGTTTCCGATTCTGTGTCTCCCTCTCTCTCTGCCCCTCCCCTGTTCATGCTCTGTCTCTCTCTGTCCCAAAAAAAAAAAAAATAAACGTTGAAAAAAAAAATAAAAAATAAAATGTAAACAGTGCTACTGGTTGTTGGCTCCCTGGGCGGTGAGCAACCCCAGGCCCATCTTGAAGATGCTCGTTGAATCCCTGTGAGCACGGAATGTCCTTGTTCAAGCCCAGGTGCCCAGAGCATGGGCTACACCTTGTCTTTCAAAGTCCTTCCCTAAGGGAGTCGACCAGTGACTAAATCAGAAATTAGCAGTAGAGATGCTCAGGAATTCAGTAACGCTCTTCGGAATCACATGAGTTTAGGAAGAAATCATAGCAGACAATTAAAGCGTTTGGCATCTTAAAACGGACTCTCCCGTAACTCTTGCTTACAGGTGCAGCCAAGCTAGCCACCAGATACACTCTGAGCCTTAAGTTAATTTCTCAAAAGAACATAAAGGAACAGAAACAAATGAGTTGAGTGTTGAGCTCGAGAAGCCAGGAGTAGAGCCAGAGAGCACACCCACAGAAGGTGGAAGGAAGAGAAAAGCAAAAAAGCACCAGCAAATCCCAGAACTGGCTCCTCCAAAGAGACTGATGAGACAGAAAAAATGGGAGGAAAGAAAGAGATTTTTAAAATGGGATGGAAAAATTTTGGTGCTGTGTGTTTGGACATGCGGTAGACATTTTTAAAACCAGGAGTGCTCAGGTGGCTCAGGTGGTTGAGCATCTGACTCTTGGTTTCGGCTCAGGTCATGATCCCAGGGTCATAGGATCAAATCCCACATCAGGCTCCATGCTCAGCATGAGATTTTTTTCTCTCTCCCTCTGCCCCTGCCGTGCCCATGCTTGTATGGGCTCTCTCTCTCTCTCTCTCTCTTTCTAAAAGTAAAAAAAAAAAAAAAAAAGGTAGAAAGAAGAAAGAAAGAGAAAAATTTTAAACCATAAATCACACTGAGCACTTTTATGCCCATAAATATGGCAATGTTGATGAAATAATTGACAAAAGAACTATGGCAAAGTTGACTAAAATATACAAAACAAACAAACCAGTTACCATTCAAGAAATTAAATCAGTATGGAACCAGAAAAGACCCCAAACAGCCAAAGCAATCCTGAAAAAGAAAACCAAAGCTAGAGGCATCACAATCCCAGACTTGAAGATGTGTTACAAATCTGTACTCATCTAGACAGTATGGTACTGGCACAAAAACAGACACTCAGATCAATGGAACAGAATGGAGAACCCAGAAATGGACCCACAAGCGTATGGCCAACTGATCTTTGACAAAGCAGGAAGGAACATCCAATGGAATAAAGACAGTCTCTTCAGCAACTGGTGCTGGGAAAACTGGACAGCGACATGCAGAAGAATGAACCTGGACCACTTTCTTACACCAGACACAAAAATAAACCCAAAATGGATGAAAGACCTCAATGTAAGACAGGAAGCCATCAAAATCCTCAAGGAGAAAGCAGGCAAAAACCTCTTTGACCTTGGCCTCAGTAACTTCTTACTCAACACGTCTCCGGAGGCAAGGGAAACAAAAGCAAAAATGAACTACTGGGACCTCATCAAAATAAAAAGCTTCTGCACAGCCAAGGAAACAATCAGCAAAACTAAACGGCAACTGACGGAATGGGAGAAGACATTTGCAAATAACATATCTGATAAAGGGTTAGTATCCAAAATCTATAAAGAACTTGTCAAACTCAACACCCAAAAAACAAATAATCCAGTTAAGAAATGGGCAAAATACATGAATAAACACTTTTCCAAATCAGATATCCAGATGGCCAACCGACACATGAAAAAATGCTCAGCATCACTCATCATCATGGAAATACAAATCAAAACCACAATGAGATACTACCTCACACCTGTCAGAATGGCTAACATTAACAACTCAGGAAACAACATATGTTGGCAAGGATGCGGAGAAAGAGGATCTTTTTTGCATTGTTGGTGGGAATGCAAACTGGTGCAGCCACTCTGGAAAACAGTATGGAGGCTCCTCAAAAAATTAAAAACAAAACTACACAACGAGCCAGCAATTGCACTACTAGGTATTTATCCAAGGGATACAGGTGTGCTGTTTCGAAGGGACATATGCACCCCAATGTTTATAGCAGCACTATCAACAATAGCCAAAGTATGGAAAGAGCCCAAATGTCCATCGACAGATGAATGGATAAAGACGTGGTGTATATATATATATATATATATATATATATATATATATATATGATGGAGTATTACTTCAACAATCAAAAAGAATAAAATCTTGCCATTTGCAACGACATGGATGGAACTAGAGAGTATTCTGTCGAGCAAAATTAGTCAGAGAAAGACAAATATCATACGACTTCACTCATATGAGGACTTTAAGACACAGAACAGATGAACACAAGGGAAGGGAAGCAAAAATAATATAAAAACATGGAGGGGGACAAAACATAAGAGACTCTTAAATAAGAGAACAAACTGAGGGTTTCTGGAGAGGTTGTGGGGGGATGGGCTAAATGGGCAAGGGGCACTGAGGAAGACACTTGTTGGGATGAGCACTGGGTATTATACATAGGGGATGAATCACTGGAATCTACCCCTGAAATCATTATTGCACTAGATGCTACCTAATTTGGATATAAATTTTAAAATAAATAAATAGAATATAGACATTTTAAAACTTCCATACTCTCACTCCCAGAGATAATCATTGTTAATTACTGCTAATAGTTCCCATGTATATTTGGCTAGATTTTTGCTCTCTATATAAACAGACTTTGATAAAAATGAAAAAAAAAAGAAATTAAATCAGTAACTGAGCTTTTCCTCCCCCTACGACCTCCTGCTATCCACACCTCTAGACACAGTTTTGTAGGCAAGTTTTACCAAAGAGTCTAGGAATAAGAAATAACCATCTTTAACAGTATTTCATAGAAAAATAGGGAAACTTCCCAAATAAGTTCATAGGGCTGGTATAATCTTGATATTAAAACGGGAGAAGAACCAAAAGAAAATGCTAGCAAATTAAATCTGTCAGTGTATAAAAATCAATACATCATGGCTAGGAATGCAAAGCTGGTTTAATCTCAGAAGTCCTTTGTTGTCAACCGCATAGCAACAGAAAGAGGAACCATGTGATCATCTCAGTAGAGGCGAGAAAACGCAGTCCACAACCTAGGAATACAGCAGGGGAAAATGCATGGCAAACATCATACATTAATCACACAAAGACAAAACCGCCTGCTATCACATCTCTTCTCAGGTTACACTGGCAGTCCCAGCCAATGGAACGAGACAGAATAAAATGATAACTAGGGATTGAGAAAGAAATAAATGGATTTTATTTGCATAAAATACAATTGCACAGAAGCTCTGGGAAGTATGCAGATGAGCAACAAGAACTGATCTGAGCAATCAGCAATTGCTACGTATAGGTTTGCGTACCAAGACCAATAAAAATATGGCCAAAGAGAACATGAAACAGTAAAGAAATCCCACTTGCAGCAGTAATAAAAGCCATGAAGAATTAGCCTTCAGGACACCTGCATGATCATTGTGAAGGCCACTAACAAAGGCCTGGTTAAATGGAGAGACTTGTGTATATAGATTCAACACAACATATGTCGTGCATAAAATTCAACAGCATCAAGGCATCAGTGCTCCACAGATTTGCCTATAAATCCATACCATTCCCAATCAAAACCCCAAGAGCCACTTAAAAATGGGTAAATTGATGACCTCCAGTTCTGTCTTGATGGAGTTGCCCTGCTCTTCCCCTACAACTAAAACGTCCTGGATACAATACAACCAACAAGTGTGGGAAGACTCTGAAAGATGGGAAGAAGAAGGCACTGCCTAGAGACCTTGGGAGCAAGGAAAGACGTGGCAGAAGGATCCCTGGGTTTCCTTATTACCTCCCATCCATTGTAGACAGAACATTGCAGAAGCCCCTAACCCAGAACCACCAACAGGCATGGATCAGAAAGCTCCAAGAAAGGGGGAACCTGGGGGGCTCAGGTGGTTGGGCATCCGACTTCAGCTCAGGTCATGATCTCACAGTTCGTGGGTTCGAGCCTCATGCTGGGCTCTGTGCTGGCAGCTCAGAGCCTGGAGCCCACTTCAGATTCTGTGTGTCTCTCTCTACCCCTCCACTGCTCACGCCCTGTCTCTGTCCCTGTCTCTGTCTCTCATTCTTTCTCTCTCAAAAATAAATAAACATTAAAAAAAAAAACTTCAAGAAAAGCCTGTTCCCCCACCCAGAGAACCAGGAAAAGGATGGTCTAACAACAAAACGCCTTTTTGCAATACTTGCCCCACTGTGGCTAAATACCAAATGGAAAACCACACTCCTAGACCCTGCAATGTAGAATTCAGAGTCCGGAGATAAGCCCATGCATCTATAGCCAACGGATTTTCAGCAAGGGCGCCAAGACCACTCAGTGGGGAAGAACCGTCTTTTCAACAAATGATGCTGGGACAATTGGATGTCCACACCCAAAAGCCTGAAGTTAGACTACTATGTACTTCGTGTCACATGCAAAATCAACTCAAAATGGATCGAAGACCTAAATGTAAGAGTTAAAACCTAGAATAAAACACAGGGGTAAATTTTCCTAACCTTGGATTTGACAATGGATTCTTAGATTGGGTATCAAAAGAATGAGCAACAAAAGAAAAAGTTAAGTAGGCATTCATCAAAACTAAAAACTTTTGGGGTGCCTGGGTGGCTCAGTCAGTTAAGCGTCCAACTTCGGCTCAGGTCATGATCTCACGGTCCGTGAGTTCAAGCCCCATGTCGGGCTCTGTGCTGATAGCTCAGAGCTTGGAGCCTTCTTCACATTCTGTGTCTCCCTCTCTCTCTGCTCCTTCCCTGCTCATGCTCTGTCTCTCTCTGTCTCAAAAATAAATAAACACTAAAAAAAAATTTTTTTAAAAACAAACCTTTTGTGCAAGAAAGAACATTATTGACAGAGTGAAAAGGAGACCAACAGAATGGAAGAAATTATTTGTAAATCTCATGTCTGATAGCACTCATGTCCAAATATATAAAGAGCTCTCACGGTTCAACAACAAAAGGACAACTCAACTAAAATCCCTACCTCAAGAAACTAGAAAAAGAGGAGAAAAAGAAGCCCAAAGCAAGGGAAACAAAGGAAATAATAAAGCTGAGAGCAGAAACCAATAACATTGAAAACAGGAAAACAATGAAGAAGATTAATGATCAGCAAAAGAAGATCAACAAAAAGCTGGTTCCTCAAAAAAAGAAAATCAATAAACTTGACAAATCTCTAAAAAGACCGATGAAGGCAAAAAGAAAGAGGACCTAAAGCACCAATAACAAGAATGAAACGCGGATGTCACTACAGACAATAAGGGGATAGTACAGAACTCTATGTTCACAAATTTGATGACGTAACAGGACTCGATCAGACCAGCATCCTACCCAAACTCAGCCAAGAAGAAAGAGAGAGCATGAATAGTTCCACAGCCATCAAGGGCCAATCCGTAATTTAAAGCCACTTAAATAAAAACAACGATGGGGCACCTGGGTGGCTCGTTGGTGGAACATCCAACTCTTGATTTCAGTTCAGGTCATGATCTCACAGTTCATGAGATCGAGCCCTATGTCGGGCTCCTCAATGAGCATGGAGCCTACTTAAGATTCTCTCTCCCTCTCCCTATGACCATCCCCTGCTTCTCTCTCTCTTTCTCTCTCTCTCAAAAAAAATGTATATAGTAAAAAATAAATAAATTCCCCAGAATTTTCACTGGAGAAAATTCTACCCAAAACTTAAAGAGAATGAACACCAATTTAACACAATCTTTTTCAAAAAATAGAAGAGGAAGGAACATTTCACATTTTATGAGCCAATGTCACTCTGATACTAAAACCAGACAAAGACAATATCTAACAAAGCAAAAGAGATTTACAAACCAATAGCTCTCAATAACTTAGACACAAAAATCATCAAGAAAATATTACTAAATTGACTCCAGCCATACATAAAAAGAATTACACACCATGGCCAAGTGTGATTTATTCCAGACGTGCGAAGCTGTCTTCACATTTGAAAATCGATCAATATAATCCACCATATATCTATCCAAAGGGAAAAAAATCATATGATAGTATCAACTGATGGAGAAAAAGTGTTTGAATCCCACACGCATTCGTGATAAACCTCTCAGCACGGTGGGAATGGAGGGAGATTTCCCCATCTTGGTAAAGAGCTTGCACACAAAACCCACAGCACGATTCACGGCGAGCACGGCGGCTTCCCTCTCAGACCAGGACCAAGGCCGGGATGCCCAGCCGCACCGCTTTACTCAACGGAGTTCTCCGGAGTTATGGAGACTGTTGTGGCTCTGTTTCCACGTCCCTGTGGGGTACCGGGGGTGGTGTTTGGGAAATGGGGTGTTCACGGGTGTCTCACCTCCTCCCCCACACCCCCCCGCCCCCCTCCGTCCTCCTGAAAGGACCCTCCTCGCTGGTGAGAAAATGTGGTGGTCCACCACCACCAGGCAGCCCTCCCACATGCCCAGAGCGAGGGAGCGCTGGACGAAGGTCCAGTGGCCACACTCACGTCGGAGCCCTGGCTCCCTGCAGCCGCCCTCTCCCTCAGCGGCCGGAGAGGTCTTCAGAGGCATGAACGAAACCCCGCGGCTCAGAGAGCGAGGGGCAGCCCTGGGCGCCCTGGGGCCCCTGGCCCTCAACATGCGCGTGTGCGGAACAGTCCCACTTCTGCAGCGCACCTTCCAGGAAGGTGGAGGGAAGCAAGCCCTGAGCAACCCCCGGCTTGAGCAGCAGCAGGAACACGGCTTGCTTGCATGGTCCGCGGGCCGGGGGCTGAAAGGCCCGGGCTGGTGCCCAGGCAGGACTCGGCTCCCCGCCCCCACCTGGCTGCCCCGGCTTCCCTGGCTCCTGGCCTAACCTTCCTCAGGAGCGGCAGCTCTCCCTGGCCCCCGTCCTGGGCTTTGAATGCCATTAACCACGGTGAATTCGTTGGGGCATTTCACAGGGGGCCTAGGCACCCTATTCGACATCAATTACTTTGCAATTAAGTGACAGTGCCCATGGCGTGGGGACCGAGCTCCGGGCCGTGTCCGCCTCCCAGAGTTGACGGCCAGAAGCTGAAGTGTGGTGCCTGGCTCCAGCAGGAGCCTCCTGACAGCAGGCCTCAGGGCCAAGGTCAGGCCTGGCCTCCGCTCTGAGGGCGGCGGCCGGTCCTGCTTCACGTGGGTCCTCGGCAGGGAAAGGTCCAGGCCTGAGGCCCCTTCCTTGGAGCTCCTGCCAAACCTGGGAGCTGGTTAGAATCTGCACTGGAACATGGGCTCCACGGCCTCTCAGGCACGTTGAGCCGGGGAAGGCCTGCCCCCGGGGGTCTGGCTCACGGGAAGAGCCGGCTCTGCCCGAAGCCACCCCGACGCGCACGGCCACGGTGCCGGGGGTGGCCGTGTGCCCCGGTGGTCAACACGGGTCAGGGATCGGCGTGACCTGGGTGACCCCCTGCCTCTGCTCAGCCTGTCTGTGCATCTCTGTTCATGTGCCCAGGGGGGTCCCCTCCGGGGGACGGGCCTGGGGGTTCCCAGCCGCGAGCGCTGACACCGTGAGCCGGGCAGCTGCGGGAGCAGCCAGGGGAGGGGACCCCGAGTCAGACTGTGCCGTGTGGTGCTGCTGGGTAATCCAGCAATTAAAGTCGCCGTGCGGCAGCATCCGGGAAAATGGGATTTGCATAATTTGAAATTTGAGGAAAATCTCTAAATACTTTAATTTTGATAGAAACTGTTTCCACTGCTGACATGTGTCTACACCTATAATTTCAGCTGATAAATTGCTGTAATTTCTCCTCCATTTCATGTTCTTTCGAACATTAATTGTCAGTTGCAGGGAAGACGCTATAGAAAAGGGAGAGAGAGAATAATGCCACGGGCCCGGCACAGGCGCCCCTCTGCAGGGTGATTATGTGGCTCCCAGATGCGCGTGGACGTCTGGGCTCACACAAAGATGCTCTCTGAGGACCCCCTTCTCCCCCGCCTGCAGTCCCGGCTGAGAGGCTGAGGCCTGAGCCGTGGTGCTGTCACCCTGGCACGCGTGTGCACGCGCACACCAACTAACACACACTCACACTGGGCGTGTGCCTGCCGCCCAGCCCGAGACACCTTCCTTGGTCCAGTCTGGGGACAGCAGTGGTGCGGGACGCCATGGAAACAGTGGACAAGGTGTTATGACACAGCCTTCCAGCGGCACCCTCTGTGGGAGCCTCATCCCGCTTCCTGCTCATGCGTCGGGTGCGGGGCCCTGTCCCCCCCGAGAGCCTGCCCCACAGACCTACAGGCCCGAGCTCTCCCTGCGAGCATCCAGGATGGCCACCCAGGAGGCCACGGGGCAAAGCTACCCCCAGGTGGCACCAGAGGCCTCTGTCTTCAGGCCGACCTTTCTGGAAAGTTCCTGCGGGGGTACACACACCAGAACCTCCCCGGGGGTCCCACTATTGTCACTCAGGCCCCAGCGCTGGCTGGGAAGCTGACGGGAATCGGCTGGATACTCCGTGTGCACATGGTCCCTCCACCCGCGGGGTCAGCCCCAACCAGCATGGTGTCTCACAGGGACACAAAACACTTTCCAGCTTTTCTTAGGGAAACACGGGGCTGGTGAGAGCCGGTCTGGAATCCAGGTCTCCCCCGTTCATCCTAAAACCCTCCCCAGGATTGGTCTCCAGCCCTGCCCACCACCCGACCTGTTAGGGATCATTCATCCATACAGAACCCTCTCCGGTTGATTCTGTCCCGTGCTCTGCCTTCTGCCACGCCACAAATTCCCTTCCCCACTCTGTTACAACAAAACCCACTCTTACCCGGTATCACATGGCACTACCAAATTATTCTATTAATTTATTATTCATGATGAAAAATTATTCTAATAACATTTCCCATGCTATTAATATTCCAAAGAGGAGCCGTTTAAAGCCCCTTCCTGCGGCCCTGCTCTTGGTGAGGGCCAATCTATTTTTAACAAAGTGTATTGAAATGAAAATCTAATCTTGTGCAGTATATGCTGTGTGGAACAAACACACTTTCAGAGTCTGAGTCCGGGCCCCCCAGGAGCAGGCAGGAGGGTGGGTGCCCTGCCCAGTTGATGGACAGCCTCTAAGGTCTCAGGGCCCCTCTCCCCAGTGGGGGCTGGGCCCGCTGACCACTCCTCCCCTCCTCCCTGTGTCCAGCGAGCCTCAGAGTGTGGCTTTGGGCAGGGGTGTGCAGACCTCTAGAGTAGATGTGGGCATCTGAGGGTGGCCCCGGGGTCAGGAAAGAAGGCGAGCTTCTCCCCACTTAGACAATCCTGGAGGTCCCCTTGCCCCTGCTGACCTTCTGGCTTCCCACCCCTTCCCACTGACTGCCTTCTCAGTGGGGGGTGGGGGGTGGAGGGAGGTCCTTGGCCTCACCAAACTGCAGCCCACTGCAGCCCGAGGTGGGCTGGAGTCCAGCAGCCTAGGGAGGGCACTTCGGCAGCTGTCCTGCTCCCTTCCCTCTGCGTGCAGGTCCCTTCAACGATGCCTCTGGCCATCATAGGTCCCGCAGGTGCACAGAGACATCATCCACCGTCTGTCCAGCCTCGGCTACTCCTCTGCCCGTCTGCGCTGGAGAGAGAAGCATGAGATTCGAGACCACAGTCTCATGGGAGGGAAGCAGCGTCCGCCCCAAACACTGAGGAAGCTGCTTGGAAACTGTCAGCTTAGTGAGAAGGATGCTGACCAGGCTACTCCTTAAGGGGTCAGGGTCCCCTTGGGGAGAGGGGAGGGGCCAGGAGTCCCCTGGGAAAGAGGGGAGGGGCCAGGAGTTTCCTGGGGGAGAGGGAGGGCCCAGTGGTCTCCTTGGGGAGAGGGGAGGGGCCGGGGGGGGGTCTCTTTGGGGAAAGGGGAGGGGCCATGAGTCCCCTGGGAGAGAGGGGAGGGGCCAGGAGTTTCCTGGGGGAGAGGGAGGGCCCAGTGGTCTCCTTGGGGAGAGGGGAGGGGCGGGGGGGGAGGGGGGGTTCTCTTTAGGGAAAGGGGAAGGGCCAGGAGTCTACTTGGGAGAGAGGGGAGGGGCCAGGAGTCTCCTTGGGGAGAGGGGAGGGGCCAGGGGGGGGGTCTCTTTGGGGAAAGGGGAGGGGCCAGGAGTCTACTTGGGAGAGAGGG
This sequence comes from Puma concolor, assembly GCF_028749965.1. NCBI lineage: Eukaryota > Metazoa > Chordata > Mammalia > Carnivora > Felidae > Puma > Puma concolor. The sequence continues at coordinate 140,346,900 of NC_141669.1, read as the reverse complement.
GAGGGGCCAGGAGTCTCCTTGAGAAGAAGGGGGGTCAGGCATCCCCTTGGCCAGAGGGAATGAGTGCTGTCTGAGCCCAACAGGCAGTAAGAGCAGAAGCCCCTGCAGGCCAGCGAGGGGAATGCGCTGTGTTGGGGGCCACCCGCAAGTCCCACTGATAAGCCTCGAGCCCCTCTTGTGTCCAGCCCGTGCCCTCCCCACCTGGCAGAAGGAACCTTGGCCCTGCCCAGCCCCTGGGTGGTCCCACAGTTGTTGAGTTTCTGTTCGTTTTGTTTGTTTGTTTTTTTTTTTCTAATAGATCATTGACTTCTTTCCCTTTAACGGCTTTATTGAGCTGTAGCTCACATGCCATAAAGCTGGTCCACTTAAAGTGTATGATTCAGTGGTTTCCTTCCATTCACAGAGCTGTGCAATCATCGCAAAGGCCAGTTTGACATTTTCCTTCCCCCAAAGGAATTCCTGGGCCCCTAGCTGTCACCCCCCCACCCCAGCCCCCGGCTCTCTGACGGTGTGGCTTTGCCTACTGTGGACACTCCCATCAGTGGACTCAGACCGTGTGTGCATTTGTGTCTGTCCTCTCTGAGCGTCATGTTTCCAGGGTCCGTGCACCCACGGGGCACCGTGAGTCAGCCCTTCGTGCCTTTTCACAACTGAGCAGTAGTCCCCCGTGAGGATGGGCCGTCTTGTCTGTCCGTCAGCCGCTGCCAGACTGGGGGCTGTTTCCAGGTTTGGCTCTTGTCAACCGTGTCGCTGAGAACCCCAGTCAGCTCCCGCCGTCCCACACTGGCCTCGGCTGCCAGGGGCCCCTCCCCACGGCCTCCAGGACACCCGCGGGGCAGCAGCACGGACTCCCAGGCGTGTCCACACTGGAAGGACCTCCCAGTGACCTCGAATGGGTGCGCCAGGATCCCCTTCCACTCACCCACAGAGCTTTCCGAGCATGCGCCCTTCTCACCACCTCAGAGGCGCCCCGGCCTGTCTAACCCCTTGACCCGCCCTCCCCTCCGTGGCTCCCACGCCAGCCCCCGGCTAACCTTCCTAAGCCATCCTGGGGACCTGAGTGGCCTTGTGGCTTTGGAGTGTGTCGTGTAGGGAGCCCTTCTCACGGAACCATGCGATCCAAAACTGTCTCCCCTGCGCTGGATTCAGTAAGAAATTCTAGGGGCGCCTGGGTGGCGCAGTCGGTTAAGCGTCCGACTTCAGCCAGGTCACGATCTCGCGGTCCGTGAGTTCGAGCCCCGCGTCAGGCTCTGGGCTGATGGCTCAGAGCCTGGAGCCTGTTTCCGATTCTGTGTCTCCCTCTCTCTCTGCCCCTCCCCCGTTCATGCTCTGTCTCTCTCTGTCCCAAAAATAAATAAACGTTGAAAAAAAAAATTAAAAAAAAAAAAAAGAAATTCTAATTAATTTCCTTTTCAGTGAGTGGCAAAGCCGGTTTTAAATTTTTTTTTTTCAACGTTTATTTTTATTTTTGGGACAGAGAGAGACAGAGCATGAACGGGCGAGGGGCAGAGAGAGAGGGAGACACAGAATCGGAAACAGGCTCCAGGCTCTGAGCCATCAGCCCAGAGCCCGACGCGGGGCTCGAACTCACGGACCGTGAGATCGCGACCTGGTTGAAGTCAGATGCTTAACCGACTGCGCCACCCAGGCGCCCCTGCAAAGCTGTTTTTAAATCGCACACCTGATTGAATTAACAAACTGTGAGACAACAGACCTCCTTTTTATTTTCCCGTGTCCTTTAAAATGCATATCGAATTTCGTTTTTTCTTTTCTCGTCCTTTCTATGTGTGCCAGTTGCCAGGGCCGCAGGGCAGCAAGGCAGCGGCGGTTATAGGAGGCGGGTCCCCGCCTTTCTCCAGCCCTGCCCTTCAGTCCCTCTCACCAGTCTGCACGGTCGGCACATTTCCTGTTTGCTTTCCCATAAGTACCTCCCCCCAACCCCAAACATCTTGCGCTGCAGGGTGGGGTGTGGGGGGCAGGGTCCCGGGGTGCCGCCAACCTCCAGCTCGCTGGGCAGTGGAGGGCAGGGCGGATGGGAGGTTGGGGAGGCCGGAGCTGGAGGAGCTAAGGAGCGTCTGGCCGTGTGGTCGGTGCTGTGGCTCCGGGCCTGGCCCGATGGGTTCCAGAAACCACCTGTGCAGCCACAAGGCCCGACGATGGCTCATGACGGGGTGGGCCTGAGCCTCTGACCCCCGTTGGAGCTATGATCACAGAGCCCGGGATGGGGTAGCTCAGGAGGCAACCAGTGCAGAAGGTCACCTTGGCAGCCGCCCGCCAGCCTCTCCGTGAAGACTCCCTTGGAAGCTGGCAGTGCTCTGTGTCTCTGTCCGTCTCAGGATCTCTCTGTCTCTGTATCTCTCTGTCTCTCTGTGTATGTCTCTGTCTCCCTCTCCGTTTCACTCGGCCTTCCCTCTGTCTCAGGTCTGTTGTATCTTTCTCTTACCAGGACACCTGTCACAGGCCCTAGACCCACCCAGATCCAGAGTGGCCTTAATGACATCTGTAAAGGCCCTTTTACCAAACAAGTTCCCGTCCACAGGTTCCAGGGGCCATGACTTTGGGGAGTCACCATTCAACCCACTACAGGCACACATTTGGAGGCCCCTGCAAACACCACTATGGACCCAGGAAAGACGCTAAATAGGCCTCGAGCACAGAGCAAGAAATAACCGAACAGGGTTCCATGTGAGAGCCGGTCCACGGGGCGGCCACGTGGGCCTTCCGGCAGCTGGGCCCTGGGGCCCCACGGAAGCCACCTCACCTGCTGGGAGTCACCCGGGACTGCTCAGCTCCCCTCCCTGGGAGCCGACTCTCGGCTCTCAGACAGGTATTTCAACATAAATACAGAGAAGGGCAGGAAAGTGGGGACAGCTCAGGAATGGCAGTGAGGCTGGGGAGAAAGTGCCCCGTGACGGGGACCGGGCCTGGGGAGACAGGGACACGTTCTGCCTGGCGGTCCCCGCATGTTCTGGGCCCTGAGCCCAACTGCAGGGACACTAGAGGCGGCAGGGGGTCTCAAGAGGCTTCTGAGAGGCGATGCTGACCTGCAAAACCTCGGCCACTTTGGGGCGCCTGGGCGTCCAGTTTCGGCTCAGGTCACGATCTCACGGTTTGTGAGTTCGAGCCCTGCATCGGGCTCTGTGGTCTGTTCCAGGCTCAGGCCTGGAAGCTGCTTCGGATTCTGTGTCTCCTTCTCTCTCTCTCAAAAATAAATGTCTTAAAATTTTTAGTATATTTTTAAAAATTATTAAAAAGTAATAAAAATAAAACCTCAGCCGCTCTGAAAAGCGATTTACTGAGTTGAAACTCCCGTAACATAAAATGAACTGTTTTGGAGTGAACAGTTGGGTGGCATTTAGCGCATTCGTGGGACCACATGGCCACCACCTCCAGTTCCAGGCGTTTCTATGTCCCTGGGGTGAAGCCCCAGCCCATCCCGCCAGCGGCCCCCTCTGCCGCCCCCGCCTGCCGTCGTGTTTCCGTCTGCGCGATCTGATGCTCCGGGGTCTCCCCTGAGGGGAGCCCCACAGCCCGGGGCCTTTTGTGACGGGCTCGCTTCTCCCGGGTCCTCAAGGTCGATCCTCGCGGCAACAGGTGTTAGAGTCTCCCTCCTCTTGGAGACCGATGGACATTCCAGGGACGGGTGGACCCCGGTTGGCTGAGGGACCGGGATGTTTCCGGGGCTCGGCTCTCGTGAACAAGGCCGCCATGAGCGTGGCTGCAGACCCCTCTCTGAGACCCGAGTGTTCCTTCGCCAGGCTGCCACACAAACACCACAGCCTGCAGCTCGAGCCACGGGCGGCCACGGCTCCCGGTCTGGAGTCTGCAAGCCCAGTATCCGAGCTTCCTCGGAGGCCTCCCTCCTGGGCGTGTGGACGCTGCCTCCCCAGGTCCTCGCCTGGTCACCCCCTGTGTGTGTGTGTCTGTGCCCCCATCTCTTGCAGGGACACAAGCCGTGATGTTTAGGACCACCCTGATGAGCACATTTTAATCATTTCTGTAAAGGCCCTGTCTCCACTCTGAGGTCACACTCTCAGGTCCTGGGGGTTAAGCCGCAGGGATTTGGGGCGAACACAATTCGGTCCACACACGCCTGCTTTCGGTGCTTTGGGGTGTGAACCCAGGAGCAGAACCTCTCGGTGCTGAGGCATTTCTGGGAGGAAACTGTTGAGGCCCCTACGCTTCCCAGCGTGGCCACGCCGTTTACAGCCCTCCAGCCCAGGACGAGGGCGCCGACTTCTCCCCAGCCTCCTCGGCCCGGCCGACCGGCCCTCTAGCCTGACGAGGCAGGGACAGCCCTGGACCACGGTTCAACCGGTCGCAACCCCCTGGTCAGGCTGCTGCCCCTTCCTCCTGAGCCTGGGGCGCTGGGAAGGGCCAGGACCCCGGGGGACCATCTGGACCCTGATGCAGGGTGTGTCCTGGGCTGTGCCCTCAGGCATGTCATCTTGGAAAATGGTTTTAAAATAGCAGCAGCACACACGAGTCCACACCTGCCACACTCGGACCATGTGGTGCCTAGCTGTCCCCACGGGGAGAACACCTGTGCCCAGCTCCCCACTGTCCAAGCTCTGCCCACACGTCCCTGCTCGGCTCTGGCTCCCACCCGCCGAGGCTCTGCTCACCAGCTCTGGAGACCCCTTGAATCCCCAAGTGCCTCCCCCCCGACCCCAATACCCCCGCCTGGACCCTGAGAGTCAGAACCAGCAACCTGCAAGTTGATTTGCACAAATCCCTGCCCGTTTTTATCACCCACCTGGTGGAGAAGCCTGACCTTTTTTTCCCTGTTAGATGGTCGGTACCCTGGAGCCACCCACATGTGCCTGACGGAAAGAAGCGGTGAGTCTAATTTAGAACAATATTGACCTTCCCTTCTTGTCCTTTCCGTTGTGACTACATGACAGGGTCCGGCTCTGAAATGTGCGTTTCACCGAGCTGGCCAAGTTCCCGAGAGAGTCTTTGCTCGGAACACTGGGCCCAGCGCCCGGCTCGTCTCTCTACCTCCCTGGGCTCTCCCGTGGGGGCGCGAGGTTGCGGGGTCCCCAGTGTCAGCCCCAACAGCGGGCCCACGTGCCTCTGAGCCCGGGGTCTTGCTTCAGGTCCCGGCACTCGTGCTGGGGGACGGGTGTCTCTGGGACCGCCATGCGCTCTCCTGGGGGACCCGCAGAGAAGCCACCCCTTGTGTTGTCCTCACGTCAAATTCACAAGCATGCCCGAGGGGTGACACCAGGCCAGCCACACGCGATCCTCACGTGTCATCAGGTCCCGGGCTGGTGTGTGTCCAGAGAGCACAGGCCCCGAGGAGCCACGGGGTCACACCAGGTCCCGGAGGGAAGAGCAGGTTTCCGGAGCCGGCTGGGACCCGTAGGGACAGACGCAGGCAGGAATCCCGTCCCCCAGGTGCTGTCGGAGGGGAGAGCAGGGCCTTCGGGGCAGAGGGAACAGAGCCGGTTACCAAAGGGCTGAAAGAGTCGTGGCTGGCGGAGATGGAGAGGCAAGGCCCGCCGAGCTCCGTGCCGGGAGCCCAGTGAAAACCCAGACAGAAGGCAGGCCTCCGACCCCGGGCCTTTGGGCTAACACGCGCTCCCCTGCCGCGGGGGCCTCTGCGGACCACCTGGTACGTGCGGGTCACGGGGCCGGAGAGACGGCTACCAGCGTCTGCCTGGGAGAAGCGGCCCCCACCTCCCGAGCCGGGCGCACGGCTGGGGGCGCGCGGCCGGGGGCGCGCAGGGTGGTCCCCGGTGCCCCGTCAGCCCGCAGATGGTTTATGAGCCGTTCCCCTCTTGGCATGCAATATAGTTAATGAATTGAAAGCAGCCAGGGCATATTAGAAATAACTTAATTAGCTTATCAAGCCCCCGGGTCACTCACAATCCATTTTCCAATCCCCCAAAGTCATCGGCTTCCGCCAGTAACACCCCAGCGTACAGCGGACGGCCAGACTGTACATCCTTCACACGGTCCCTGCGGCAGCCCCCCCTCCCCCCCCCCCCGCCCCCCGCTCCACGTCGCAGCCTCTGTCGGCACCTCGCGAAGGACGGAAGGCCGAGCTGCCAGTAAAACTTGATTCGTACAAGCAGGCGGCGGGCCGGGGGTGGCCCGAGAGTGGAATTCGGTGGTTCTCACCTGAACATCTGTCGGCAACACTTGGCAGCGTCTGCAATAATTTCAGTGGCTCGGACGAAGTCTACCGCGGGAGGAGCCCCCGCACCTGCCGGGCGGAGGCAGGGCGTCACCAAACATCCTACGTGCACAGGACGGCCCAGGAGAACCACACCACGTGCCCCAACGTCACTGGTGCCGGAGCTGAGAGGCCCCGGTCCGGAGTCCTGAGTCCGGAGAGAAGGTAACGGGGCACTCGGGGGCCGGGTGTGTCCCACGCATCACAACAGCGGCTGCGGGCAGATGTCATCCCCGGCTCGGTCCCCTTGGGCTCCTGTAACAATACCACAGACGTCAGCAGGAAGAGCGGCCCAAACACAGACCTGACTTCTCCCCGCTGGGAGTCAAGGTCAGGGAGCCGGCCCGGCCACCTGGTTCCCAGGCAGCTGCTTCCACTGTGTCCTCGTATGGTGGGGGCAGCGAGGGCAGGGGCTCTGGGGCCTGTTCTCACGGGCTCCTAACACCGCCACATTCAGGCTCCAACGTATGAATGTGGGGACACACGCTTTCACCGCCTGCAAAGCCTCTGGTGACGGGCGCACACGGGGATGTGCACGGGGCGCCCAGCTGGGCGTGGGGCCCAAGGCCTGAGGGTGTGAGCGAGTGAGCGAGTAGGCAAGGGATCCACACACGGGCACCTGCTTGCCGTGAGCCCGTCCCTTCTCAGGCTCCTGGGCACAGCGATAACCTCACGGGCGGGTACCTGCTGGGTCCAAGCCACCGCCACAGGGGCGATGAACAGCCTGGGTGCACCCGGGGTGGGTGGAGGCGGGCTGGCATCCCGCCTCGGTCGTGGCAGAGGCAGATGCCCTGATGTGCTGTGCCCTCCAGCTGGCGGCCAGCTCTGCCGTAATCCCAGGGTATTAGGGGGAGAAAACCTTTCTTGCAAATTAGCCCGTCAGCTGGGTCCACCATGTGAGGACTCCTGGTGTCCCCCGACCGGGCCAGGCAGGGTTGCTCACAGGGTCTGGCTGTGCAGGGGGAAGCTAAGGAAGTTACAGGACAGGACGCCGTGGGAAGCACACCCGTGTGCAAGGCCACCCACCTTCCATTAATGCATAATTACATGCTAATAACGACTCCCTATTTGTGCAGTAACGACGCATCCTATGGATTACCTGATTATTTACCCAGAGTTAGCATGTGAATCGGGGTCTAATTACCCCGCATAATTGTTCAACCTCATAGTAACACTTTAATTTGCAAAGCAAAAATAACCATGTGATTACCCTGCAATTACATGACAGTGACTCTCCTCTGTTACTTGGGCAGAGTTTGCTGGTGTTTACAGACGGGCTAATGCCCGCACACGCTGTCCCGAGGTGCGCCTCTCCGGGTGCGCTGGCACTCACCCGTCCCAGCCTGGGGGGCATCCGGCCCTGCCGGCCTCCCTCGCACCCCCACTCACAGAGGGTGCTGGCGTCCTGTCTCCTCCGCCTGCTAGCCTCACACCTGCAGCCAGGATCCTGGCTTGTTCCTGGGTCACGGGGACGGCGGTGGCCCTTGCCTGCAGCCTGCTGTGTGCTGGGCTCAGGCCAGAGGCTCCCCTCGTCTTCAGCCGAACTTGAGTGAGGGGCTAGAAGGCTCCAGCCTATAGGTGAGGAAGCTGAATTCAGGCGGGGAAGCTTCTGGAGCCTGTCGGCCTCTGTGATTCGCAGGTGCAGGCGAAGGCAACGCTGTCTGCAGACGCACCGCCGTGGGCTCGGGCGCGGGAGGAAACCCGACCTCAAAGGTTGTTTCTGCGCTTGCTTCTTCCCAGGCCACGAAATGTCCGGGCTGGGTCAACCCCGGAGGCACGCGGCTGTCACCTCCCCCAGTGCGCCCACAGACATCTTGGCAAACCATTCCTGATTCCAGAGTTGAGGCCCCCAGGGAACGCGGCACGGGGAACATGCGGTGTTTTCCCACCTGGAGAAGGAGCGCCTCGTGGCTGGGCCTGAGCAGGCCTGCACGCTGCACGCAGGGCCGTCCGCCCCGGAGCGCGAGGAGGAGGACTCCCCTGGGCGACAGCACCGCCTGGGACCTCACCGCGCAGGAGTCAGCGGCCCCCCGCCGGTCTTGCTTCCTCTTTCTCCATGTGCAGCTGGGGTGCCCTGAATGTGGCAGGGGTGGGGAGGCAGAGAGGCAGGGCGCTGGCCCAGCCCCTCCACTAGGAGGCGGAGGCACCAATGAAAATGGCACTTTGCCAGCCTGCGTCTCTCTAGAAAGACCCAAGCCCACTGCGTGGCAAGTTTCGGAACAGGCTGGGCACCTGCACCTGTGGACAGGCCTTGATAATAACTGGACGTCCATCCACTGGAATGTGCCGGCCCTTGGCCCCAATGTGGCCGCCCCCCCCCCCCCCGGCCGGAAGGACTGCCTGGGCTGCGGGGCCTCAGGCCGCTCCCGGCCACACCCGGTGCCCCCAATATCAGCAACGTCTTTCCTTCCGACCCATCGCTGAGATGACGTCGTGCTGAGTTCTACCTGAGAGAGCCACTCCACGGCCACCCTCTCCACCCTCCACGCGGCAGGGTCACCCCACTTGCTGTCTCTGTGTGAGCTTCAACTCCCCCCAGCTGCCCGCCCCCCCAGCTTCGTGGCTCCACCCCTCTGCTGGCCCTGGAGGACAGCCTGCGGCTTCCTGGGATGCACTGGGCCAGATGGCTGTGGTGTAAGTGGGAAAGCGGGGCTGGAATAAAATCAGGACGCTCTGCTTCGTCCACCTTCTGGGGCAGGTGAACCCAGGTGACCAGTGCCCTGGGGGAGACGAGGCCTGGGCTGCCCCCTGCACAAGGGGACCTGTCACGGCTCAGATCAAGGCAGCCCTTCAAGATAACAGATGGAGGGTGTGGCTCCCGCCCCGCTAACCCTGAAGACCTGGTCTCCACATCCGCCTTCTCTCCCGGGTGCCCCGCCCTCGCTCTTGTAAACAGAAGGCAGTGAGGGGTCCTCTCTTGCTCTCGAAGCCTGACGGCTCTGCAGATGTGTTTCGGTCTGGAACCTAAGATGAGAAATAATGATCTCTCTGTAGCAGACTCAGAATAGACCCCGGGATGAAACCCCGTGAGCCACATCGAGAGGCCCTATCGGGTCACTTCCCGCCTTCTTCGCGTCAGTGGAGGCGGAGCTCGGGGGCGGCTTCTAGCCCTGCCTCAGCGAGCCACCGGATGGACACAGGGGCCCCACAAGGCTTTGTGCTGGCTCTGAAGAGGCAGGTGTTCTGTGCAGCTGGGACAAACACACACGCAGGTGCACACACACGTAGGTGCACACACAGAGGTGCACACTCATACACAGGTGCACACACACGAGGTGCACACACACATAGACAGGTGCACACACAGGGCTAAGAGAGTCTGGAGGACCTGAGATTCCAGGGGAAGCCACATCCTTAATGTTACATATGATAATAAAGGAGACGATGAACACAATTAGCATATGCTTTAAGTAGTTTATTAGTGAAGCTTACCATGAAATCAGAATGGAGAGCGCTCCAGGGTGGGTTGGAATAACAGCTTCTAATCCTTTGAGTCGTAAAATCCCTGGCTCGGAAGGAATGGGCGTCCTCAGATGACAGAGTCGCAGGCCGGGCACAGCCAGCCCGGGCCCCAGAGCTGCACTGCAGAGGTGAGTCAGCCAGCCTGGGAGCCTGCGGGGCAGGAGAGGGGGTCTTCTCCCCTTCTGGCACCAGGCGTTTGCAGCATCCGTGGGGGTGCACATCCCGGGGCAGGAGGGCCACACACCTACGTGGGAATCAGGACACCGACCTGGTCCCCTTCACTGAGGGCTGCAAGGGTCTTTGCAGGTTCAGCTCAGAGCAGGTTCTGGATGCAGAGGACGTTTTGCCAGGTGAGGGAGAGACACAGACCCCCGACCTTCCGCCCACCTCGGAGACGCCAGAAGTCAGCCAGCAGATGCTGACCACGGGAGACCTCTGCCGTCCGTCCCCCAACCTGCCGGCCTCTCCCAACACCGGCCTTGGGCGACCCTCCCTCTGCATCCCAGGGGTCAGCTGCTGTGACCGAGCCTTGTTTAGGCGCTGGGCCCCGAGGCGCCACGTGCAGGGTTGGTCACGAGATCTGCCCCTTGCCCAGACCCAACAAGGTGGAAACATCTCCACGGAGAAAGGGGCTCCAGACCCGCGGGAGCCAACCTGGGCTCTTCACAGGCTCGCTCCCGTGGAATTCCACACACTCGGGATCTCTTGGATTTTCAGGGCTGTGGAGGGAGCACTGGCAACACGGCCTCAGGGCTCCCTCGGCGACGGTGGCCCCGGGAAAGCCACTGGCCTCCTGAGTCTTTTGTTCTTTAATATTGTTATTTATTTTTGAGAGAGTCGGGGGGAGGGGCAGAGAGAGGGACAGAGGATCCCAGACTGGTTCCGCCCTGAGACCGGAGAGCCTCGGCCACCCACAGGGGTACAGATGCGCCGGGCACCCCCACCTCAGACCCGCGCCCCTCATCCTTGCCCTGGCTGCCGCTGGGGAGCTCAGGCTCCCGGGCCACGTGGCAAAGGGCCACCGACTGGGGCCGAAACAACAGAACTTTTCGCTCTGGGCTCTGGAGGCCGAGGCCCGAGGTCCCGGAGCTGGAGGGTTGGTTCCTGCAGGGGGAGCTCAGGAAAGGGCTGCCCCAGGTGTGTCTGTAGCTCCTGACGTGGCAGACACGCTTGGTGACCCTGGGCTTTTAGGGGCGTCCTCCCAACACTATCTCCATCTTCCAGCAGCTTCTCTCTGCACCTCTGTCCAAACGTCTGTCTCCTCATAAGGATGCCAGTCATAGGACTAAGGACCCACCCTACCCTGGAGCCACCTCACCTTAACTAATTACTCCTGCAAAGACGCTGTTTCCAAGGTTACATCCCAAGATGCCAGGAGGGACACTGTCTGTGCCAGTCCAGGGGCATCTCGGCACTGCCCTGAGGGGCAGGTCTTCGTGACCCCAGGAAGGTCTGGAGCCAGGATGATCTTTGGGGTCCTCCTGGTGGAGAGTTGGGTGGGACCTTTGTCCCCCCACATGGACAAGTCTTCAGATCCAGGCTGGCCCCCCGGCCCTCGGAGCGGACACGGCTGTGAGCTGCCTGCAGACCCCCCGGCCCGTCCCCTCTGCGCCCCCTGATCCCCTCCCCTCTGCGTCCCCCGGCCCCCTCCCCTCAGCGCCGCCCGGCCCCCTCCCCTCTGCGTCCCCCGACCCCCTCCCCTCTGCGCCCCCCGGCCCCCTCCCCTCAGCGCCCCCCGGCCCCCTCCCCTCAGCGCCCCCCGGCCCCCTCCCCTCAGCGCCCCCCGACCCCCTCCCCTCTGCGTCCCCCGACCCCCTCCCCTCTGCGCCCCCCGGCCCCCTCCCCTCAGCGCCGCCCGGCCCCCTCCCCTCTGCGTCCCCCGACCCCCTCCCCTCTGCGCCCCCCGGCCCCCTCCCCTCAGCGCCCCCCGGCCCCCTCCCCTCTGCGCCCCCCGATCCCCTCCCCTCTGCGCCCCCCGGCCCCCTCCCCTCAGCGCCGCCCGGCCCCCTCCCCTCTGCGTCCCCCGACCCCCTCCCCTCTGCGCCCCCCGGCCCCCTCCCCTCAGCGCCCCCCGACCCCCTCCCCTCTGCGTCCCCCGACCCCCTCCCCTCTGCGCCCCCCGGACCCCTCCCCTCTGCGCCCCCCGGCCCCCTCCCCTCTGCGCCCCCCGGCCCCCTCCCCTCTGCGCCCCCCGGCCCCCTCCCCTCTGCGCCCCCCGGCCCCCTCCCCTCTGCGCCCCCCGGCCCCCTCCCCTCTGCGCCCCCCGGCCCCCTCCCCTCTGCGCCCCCCGGCCCCCTCCCCTCTGCGCCCCCCGGCCCCCTCCCCTCTGCGCCCCCCGGCCCCCTCCCCTCTGCGCCCCCCGGCCCCCTCCCCTCAGCGCCCCCCGGCCCCCTCCCCTCTGCGTCCCCCGGCCCCCTCCCCTCTGCGTCCCCCGGCCCCCTCCCCTCTGCGTCCCCCGGCCCCCTCCCCTCAGCGCCCCCCGGCCCCCTCCCCTCAGCGCCCCCCGGCCCCCTCCCCTCTGCGCCCCCCGGCCCCCTCCCCTCTGCGCCCCCCGGCCCCCTCCCCTCTGCGCCCCCCGGCCCCCTCCCCTCTGCGCCCCCCGGCCCCCTCCCCTCTGCGTCCCCCGGCCCCCTCCCCCTGCGTCCCCCGACCCCCTCCCCTCAGCGCCCCCCGGCCCCCTCCCCTCTGCGTCCCCCGACCCCCTCCCCTCTGCGCCCCCCGGCCCCCTCCCCTCTGCGCCCCCCGGCCCCCTCCCCTCTGCGCCCCCCGGCCCCCTCCCCTCTGCGTCCCCCGGCCCCCTCCCCTCTGCGCCCCCCGGCCCCCTCCCCTCTGCACCCACCGGCCCCCTCCTCTCTGTGCCCCCTGCTTCCTGGGATCCTGAGCCCTTCCTCCCCATTTCCCCAAACCACAAATGCTGGAGGGCCCCAGGCTTGGTCCTCAACACCCCTCCTCCAGTGTCAGGCCTCCAGACCCCCCAGGCTGGATGGGGCTCCTGGAGTTGTGTGCAGGGGGCTCCCAGGGAAGCCAAGTGAGTGCCCCAGTGTTCAGGAGTGCCTCTGACACCAGCTCATAGCCCTCTATCACGGTGCCTCCTTGTTGCTCAAGCCTTATCCCCCACCCAGGCCAAGTCAGTGCTGTGCTCAGAGGTGTCCAATGGGTTCCCGGCAAGTTGGAGCAAATTCTACAAGGTTCCATGGCTCTGGCCCCACTGCCTCTCCTCAGTCCTGGGACATGACAAGCACACTCCTGCCTCAGGACCTTTGCACCCACTGCTCCTTCTTCTCAGAACATTCTTTGGCCCCCAGATCTCTGTGTGATCCATCCTTTCTCTGCCTTTATGTCATCTGGTCCCCGGCCTTCCCGCCTCTCCAACTCAGAAAGCGCCTCTGCGGCCTTGGTTCACTGCTTCTCTAACGCCTGGTGCCACTTAGATGTCCTCGTGCCTGTTTGTTTTCCCATTCCAACGTGAGCTCCAGGGAAGGCTGCAGCTGGTGTGCTGTGTGCCCAGGAGGGGAGGATTCTTCACTCTGGGGTCCGCCTGGTACAGAGCGGCCTCCCCCAGCAGCACAGCGGCCCCTCGGTGTGCAGGCCATGGGAGAAGGACCCACCTGTGAACCTGGGCCCCCAGAGCCACTCGGAACAGCTCACACCTGTCAGGGGCCAGTGTGCCTGCTCGTGGGGCCGTGCCCACCTCACTGACCAACCAACCCGGGGGGTCCCCGGGGCTGCAGCCTCTCCCTGCGGCCCGGCCCTGTCTCTGCCGAAGGCCCACGCAGGCAACAGGACACATTTTGATGTCTGACAGCAGGCTGGCTGGAGGGCAGGGCTGACCCTTAGAATCTTCATCGGTCTTGTAAACTGGGAACATTTGGCAGGGACGTTGTGCGGGGCCGTGAATGTGGAAGAGGCATCTCTGCGCTCCGCCCGGCCAGCCCGTGTCACCCAGAAGGACTGTCCCCGCCCCTGGCTCTGGGCACACGGTGGTGGGGACCTTCCGAATGAAGCCACTGATCGGGTTGTGTGTTTCTCAGAGCAGTGTCTTCCCCCATCCACAAGATGAAACTCTTGGAAAAAGGACCTTCCCCAGGCGGGTGCAGGCGGGGGCAGTGGCCATGGTTAACCCAACGTCCCCGAGGATGGGACGTGACGGTGGACGTCGGCAGGACAGGGAGGTGCAGAGGCGCGTGGAGTAAGATCGAGCTTCAGGACCCGGCAAACACACATTTTACACCTTTAATCGGAAAGGTTCCTCTTCTGCCCCCTGGTGAAACAGCAGACGTTAGACAAAGGCTCATGGGAAGGGACAGGGCCCCCTCGCGTTTCTTCACCCGGAGGGACAGGGAAAAGCTGTCACTTCTCTCCTTCACATGGATCCGCTGGCCGGGGAGGCATTTACGGCGCGGCTTAGTGTCTCGAGGAAACGGACCGACTCATCGGGGTGTGTGGGCAGCAGAGGGCTCCGTCCCCACCCCCTGGAGGACCCATAAACGCAGCCAGAGTCCGCATCCGAGCAGGCCTCGCAGGCTTCGGGCTTCCCCCATTTCTGTGGCCTGGGGAGGAACAGAATTCACCTGACAACATCCATTTCCCATCGTCCTCAGCGATTCCTCCACCTGGAGATGCACAGGCCTCTCCCTCGCACCCCTCGACGCCGGGCAGCGAGGGGGACACCCTCCACACACGGCCCTTCGTGACTGTGCGTTGGGTGGGGGAGGTGGGCACCGTGGCGGAGTCCACGCAGAAGCATCTCCCCGATGACAAAGTTCCCTTGGCTGGTGGGAGAGGCAAGGGCTGGGCCGGGAAGGGCTTAAGCCCCCAGAAGAGACCCCAGGAGCCTCTGCGTCGGGGCGCAAGCTGGCGGCCAGAGCCCCTGGCTTTGTCCCACCGAGTGAGTGACCGTTAACAGGTCCCTCATCTCTCAGGGCTTTGGTTCCTGAAACAAGCATGAAACATGCACCGAAGGACAACATCAGTGCCTGCTCTAGGCATCCACCCGCGAATCGCCCCGCGAATCCCCCCTCTTCCCGAAGGATCTTTGAGAGGAAAAATGAAGCGTGCTTCAGTCATAAAACACCCTTCCTCTGCACAGCCCCACCGCCAAGTGCACACGGTGGGCACCTGCTGAATGGGAGAGCAGTGCAGGCGCTGGCTGGGCTCACGGGGACCCAGAAGCAGAGGGACCCAGCCGGTCACTCCTCTCCCTGCAACATCCTGGGTTGGGGTGGGGGGGGTCACCGTCTTCGCTGGATCATTTCCTAAGAGATGACACGTGCATGTGTTGCCCCACATGATGGCTCTTTTGCAAAAGGAAATTACCGGGAATCTAGATTTTATAGAGGATGGCTCGTGGGATGCGGGTGTCAGAGGAGTCTGGCATGTGACAATACACGGATGATTTGAGACCTGGTGGGGGTCCCGTCCCCCTTTCTGTGTGTCCTTGGAGAAAGCCTCACAGGCAGGAGGAGCAGTGCATGCGAAGGCCCTGAGGCAAGAGCAGGTCTGCCCTGCTGAAGTACCTCCGAGACTCCTCTGGGCTCTGACCGGTTGGAAGCCACTCGGCATCCACGGGGTCACAGTGCCAGAGACGCCTCTTGCATCCCTGCAGGACACAGGATGTGCAGAAAAGTGGCTCTTTCCAAGGATGCGCACGGTGAAGAGCCACGGCCCCTCACCCCGAGGGAATGTCCAGCCCCCAGGGTCCCAGCCCAACAAGGCAGGTCTTCCAGGAGCCAGGAGCTCGGTCACCTGTGCAGATCCACCAGAGGCTGGCTGTGCGCCGGCCAAGGAAGAAGAAGGCGGGGGTGGGGGTGTCCCCGGAGGCCTGGCTGGCTCTTCCTCGGGGAGGCACCTGGGCTGGGTGAGCAAGATCAGGGTCACTCCAGCCGGGGTCCCTCCACCCCAGCACCTGGGGCCCCTCAGGGGGACGGCTGTCCCTCTGCTCTGCCCCATGGGGCGGCACTTAGGAAGGGACAATTTCCACCGCCAGCTGCTGACCCGGCGAGCCGCCAGTACGCCCTATACCGTGGAGTCACTTCAGTGACAGGTGTCCCTGCAGAGGAGAGAGCCCACAGGCCATCCGCCACACTGACTGGGCCATGCCCGTCTGCGCTGGGACCATGACAGGGGAGCGGGCCTCATCAGTGGGGTGAGAGCTGAGGAAATGCATGTGTCCCCCCAGCAGCATCTCCCATCCCATAGGCTGTGTTTTTTAACATTTTTAATGTTTATTTATTTTTGAGAGAGAGAGACAGAGCACAAGTGGGGGAGGGGCAGAGAGAGAGGGAGACACAGAATCCGAAGCAGGCTCCGGGCTCCGAGCTGTCAGCACAGAGCATGACGCGGGGCTCGAACTCACGGACCGTGAGATCGTGACCTGAGCCGAAGTCGGATGCTCAACCGACTGAGCCCCCCAGGCGCCCTCCTCATACACTGTTTTCCCCATGGGCCCCGACCCCTCTCGATGGGGGGGCCTGTGAGCACAGCAGAAGGGGCCACTTGTGACCTGTGGGGCCTGCAGAGGACAGTGACACACTGGCACTTAGAGCCAAGCCCCCACGCCTAGAAACCCCTGCGGGTGTGGCCCAGGGGGAGGGGGCGCAGCTGTGGCCACGTGGGGCGAGCACGGGCCTCCTCTCCAAGGCCCACGAGACCGCAGACCCGAGACCCGGACAAATTGCCGTTGCTTTAAGTCGCCAAGTTCCGGGGCGGCTCTCTCGCAGCCACAGCAACCGGAAGTGACGCCCGGAGGTCAGCAGCGGGTGGGAAGTGGGTGCCCGGTGGGCGTGGAGGTCCAGTCAAGGAGACTTCCGGGCAGCACTGACGGTGCCCCCCGTGTGCTGCGGCCTCAGGCGGGGTGACCGGCACCGTTCTGAGCAGACGCTGCAGTCGGCTGGGAGCTGATGCCGAGAGAAGCCGTTCCTCCGTCCGCTCTGCCTGAAGCTCGAACTGACGAGCGGCTCGGGGCTGTTCTCACATCAGGGTGAGACTGGAGGGCTGTCACAGCCTCGCAAAGGCTTGAGGGGAGCCTCACAGAGCCGCCCACCGCGGGCCCGGGGGGGCGGGCGCTGAGCAGGGGCCATCAGGGACATGTGGGCGACGTCGCCTCAGAGGTTCGTGGGAGCCCGAGAGAGGGGGACTGCCTCACAGAGCTTTGCGGGGGCAACTTTGTAGACGGCCTACGTTTTACGACGAGGGTTCTGGTGGGAGCATTGCTGGTTCAGACTGAAAAGGGCAGAAGGCGGACAGAATGGACAGGAAGGGTGACGACTCCAGGCCAGGGCCAAGAACCCGACCGGATGGAGCCCCCAGCAAGGGGCCGTGCACCTGCCCGGACCTCAGGGCCCACGGGAGCCTCCACTTTTGCCCCTTTGGGGTGGCGTTTCCTCAGCAGTTAGCCCGCACCTGTTCCAGCACTGGCTGGGTGGGCACAGACAACGTGTCCCTTGAATCCTGGTCAAGAGAAGCGTGTGGTTGTGCCAGAACCTCATCCACTTCTGGACTTGATCGATGACAAGACCCAGGCCCCTGAGACCAGGCCTGATGGCTCAATGGCATGCGCCTTTGGGGTGCCCGGGAGGACCCAGGGAATCGTGCAGGTGGGAGGAATGCAAATAATTCCCGGCCTGGTGGTTTTAAAACCTGGCCCACCAATTATGGGAAACTCCTCCATCAAGACCTGGGGCGCATTTCTCCTCCTACTGAATCCGGACTCCTGATGGCTCCATTGATAGCATCTGGTGGTGGATGCTGTGCCAGTTTCCAGGCCGAGGCCTTAAGAAACAGCTCAAGGGGTGCCTGGGTGGCTCAGTCGGTTAAGCGTCCGACTTCAGCTCAGGTCACGATCTCGCGGTCCGTGAGTTCGAGCCCCGCGTCGGGCTCTGGGCTGATGGTTCAGAGCCTGGAGCCTGCTTCCGATTCTGTGTCTCCCTCTCTCTCTTCCCCTCCCCCGTTCATGCTCTGTCTCTCTCTGTCTCAAAAATAAATAAACGTTAAAAAAAAATTAAAAAAAAAAAAAAAGAAACTGACAGCTCGCACTCCCCGTATCTGGGACACTCGCCCTTGTAACCCAGCCACCGTGCTGTGCGGAAGCTCAGGCTGCCCGAGGAGAGGCCGGCATGGAGAGGAACCACAGCCGGGCCTGCCCTCCAGCCCTGTGCGTGCGCCATCTTGGAAGCGGGCCTTCCAGATGGAGCCCACGTGCCCTGGCTAACACCGTGGAGCAGAGACAAGCTGACCCCTCCAAGCCCTGCCCAAATTACAGATTCCTGATCTCAGCGGTCATATTTTAAGTCGTTGTGTCTTGGGATGGTTTGTTCCGCGGCAGCGGATAACACAGGCGTCCACGGGAAGTGCGCAGGGAAGTTCCTGGCACATGACAGGTGTTCAGCGGGTGCTGGCTGCTATTTTCATTCTTCTGGTGATTATTATCGTCAACAACAGCGACCTCAAAGAAGTTGGTCTGGCAGAAATGGTCAACCTCCAGAGATCCACAGGCCCAAATAATATTCCAAATACTTGGACTCCAAACGGGACGCACGGACATTAGGAACAAGGGTGCAAACCACTGCTCCTTGGCTTTGTGGATCAGCCTGTGGGGACGTCAAGCTTTCACACTGTCTTAAAATGAACGGGGTAAGCGTTGGGCTTTGGGCCATCACAGGCTCCGTGTTGCTTTTTCTCCTTGTCCATAATTTCTTTGCCTAAAATGTAAAAGACAGTGAAAACGTGCCCGTGTTAGAGGCTCTCCGTTCCTGACTTGGAACTGCCCGACTCTGCTTTCGCGAGGAGCCACAGACACGGAACACCCTTGTTTCCGTTTTGGTTTGAGCAAGGCGCTCTCCGACACCAGCCGCGACCCCACGAACGGGCCAGTGGAATTGATGGGGCCGATTTCAGAGCTGCCCTGCGGGAATCCAAGTGCCGAGCCTTCCCCTCAGATTTCAAACGCAGGGAGGGCCATGTGGGCCTGAGGTTCAGGTGGGGCCTCTCCCCTGGCAGATCCCCCTGGGGCAGGAGAGCCCCTGTGGGGGTGGCCCCAGCCCCCTGCCTAGGCACCTCAGAGCCAGGCCCTCTCAGCACTTTCTAGGCAGGCGGCCTTGCTGCCAGCCCTGGGGTGGGGTGGGGGTGGGGCTTTCCGAACACCCCTCAAGCCCCAGTGCTCCATGATCCATCCCTGGGGTCCCCAATGGCAGTGGCCCCTAGAAGGGACGCCCGGGCAGCCGGAGAGAATGGGCCCGTCTCCCCTAGATCTCATGGGCCTGACCCCAGTCGGCAGCTGCCTCTCCTCCGGCTTTGGGGGGCTAAGGGGCCATACAGTGGCCCCCACTCGGAGCCCCTTGCAAAGGAAAAGATCAGCTGCCAGGGGAGCCCTGTGGCGGGAGAGCCGTGTGGCCGTGAGGTAATCAGCAGGCAACACTATTACCATTATGCTGCTAATTAATTCCCAGCTCATTACATTTCCTGTGGCTGATTTGTACTCGGGCTGATTTGATTAAGCTCATTTCTATGCTAATAAATGTGTTTTCCTTTGGTTTTAGTGGCCGAAGGAAAAGGCTCGATATTTACATATTTTGACGTTTATCAGAGAAATCACAGCGTCTGAATTAATGAATCTCTGCTTTATGGTTTGTAGGAAGCATCATCGTGGGGTCAGGCACTTCCCGCAGACAACCTTTCTCTGTGACCCTCGGGCCCAGCCCAGGTGGGGTCTGCTCCCTCCCGGGTCACAGCTGTGCTGGGCAGGACCTCCCCTTTCCTCCCTCTATGGGGGGCTGTGGTCACACCCTCTCTGCTGACAAGGGGTGTGTTTAGGAGGGCGGCACAGAACCCTGGCTTTTCCGTCCCTCCAGGTCTGAGCGGCAGGGTGTCAGGGAACCTTGATATCTCCCTAAAGCCAACCTCATCCTGACTATGGATGGGGTCCAATCCACCCCCCACCGCAGCTCCCTCCAGCCACTGTGTGAGCCCCCACCCTGCACAGACACCTACTGGAACGGGGAGGGAGGCAGCCCGTCCCCATGCTGCCCAGTACTGTGGTGTCCCTGGGCCCCTCTGCCTCAAGGCCTCACAGAAAGCAGAGGGTGAGAGGATTCATCTGTCCCCAGTCCCCACCTCAGCAGATCCTGGGATCTGTCTGTTGTCTGCACCCCAGCAGGTCCTGGGATTGATCTGTCTCCTCGAGGCCAGTCCAGCCCCCACATCCCACCATGGCTTCTGTCCACTGCTGACCACGCCTCCCTGGCCCCTTCCTGCGGGCTGGGGCTGGAAGGACACAGGGGATCCATAGGGCCAACCCTTCCCTGCCTGGGCAGACCATTCAGTGCCAAGCCGTCCTAGACTGCACTGGTCCAATCTGCGGGGCCTAGGGCCATGGAGGGTGCCGCTGGGATCAGGGTCAGCCCCGGCAGGGCCAGCGGATGTGGTGGCCCCCGCTCCACAGGTCCAGGACCCAGCCTCCAACCTGGGCCTCCCTGGACAAGGGCCCTCAGCCCCTTGCCGCCCCCATGAAATGCTCTAGGGGTGAATGCAGCCCAGGACTGACTGACGGACTTATGGCCCAGGACAGGAGAGCAGACACACCTGGCAGCAGGCGCAGAAGGCCTCAGGGGTGGGGGGTAGGGTCTGCGCTGACCAGCGGCCATGAGGTTTGCACAGTCCACCCCCTCACCAACTGCGCTGCCTCTGCCCAGGAGCCAGTCCTGCAGCAGAGGCTGCCCGGTGAGCGGGGCCTCCGCCAAGGCCAGCGCTGGGTCCTGGGTCCTGGGTTCAGCGTCCACTCCAGCGTGCACCCCACCCCGCAGCGGGGCCGGCACCTTCTTGGGATCTTTCCGCAGCAAAGACTTAGGGACGAATCGCTGTTTCCTCAGGCTCTGCTCCTTTTCCCTGGTGGTGGCCTCCGAGCCCAGACGGTTGTCCGGTGGTCCAGTGAAGGGCCCAGGGTCAGACCGAGACAGCACGTGAGGGGAGGGGTGTGGAGCGGAGGGGGCTTGGGAGCAGGACAAGGACGCAGGGATGGATGCTGGGGTGTCCCCTGAGGTCCTGCAGCCAAGATGGGAGAGACCTGGAAGCAGAGTGGGGGAAGGGCAGTAGGCGGGGCAGGGGGAGGGGCAGGGGCAGGATGTGGAGCGGGCTGCCCAGGCCGCTGGGGGGGGGGGGGGGCGCGAAGGGGGCGGGTAATCTGGAGCCTCCTAGGAATCCGCCATGGGTCCCAGCCCAGGCCTGCACACGTGGTGCAGCCTCTCAGTGTAGAAGTACGACACCCAAAGATGCCAGAAACACCGTTCCATGAAAACACGAGCTTCAGGCGTTTGCCTACTCAGCTCAGGACATCCCCTTGTCCTTTCAGGACACGTCTTTGCGGCAGGCCCGTGGGTGTCATTTCCAGATTCTGGAGCCCCAGAATCTGCCCTGGGTCCCGTCCTCCAGCGCCCGGAGCTGGCACTCTGATGCAGAGGACACTTGATGGTCTTGTCTTCCCTCATTGTTGCCTGTAACAGGTCTCACATGAGAGCCTTGCCCAAATTCTGGGGGCCCATCTGTGGCATTCTGGCCCAGGGACAAGCCAGGGACTCCCAGATGCCATGTCCCCTTCTGGAAACGCCACCGAGACCTCTTCACACACCTTCCTCTCCCTCGTCCACACCCATCCCTCATCCCACCTTCCCCTGGAAAGATGACAGAGAAGCTGGTTTCCTGATGGAAGCTTGATCCCTCCCCGAGAAAGGAAGCTGTGGCTGCCACTGCCCCCCCTCACACATACACTCTGGAGCTCTGCCAGGGGAAGGGACTGAGGGAGCCTTCCCGGGGAGATGTTGGCCAGGATTCACGGGGGGAATTCATGGACTGAGCTGCAGGGAAGGCAGGACGGTGCCACTGGCTGCTTCCCAGGAAGAGCCAGCACACCGGGCTCAGCGCCCCCACTGGCCCCAAGGACTGCCTGACGCATGCTACCCACTGAGGTGGGCTATGAGCTCCGGCCGAGGGACAGGAATTTACAACAACGGGTCCCTGATAATGTAGCCGTTTGACAGATGGGGAAACTGAGACATGAATAACTGTCCAAAAACAAAGTCTTATCAGTTCTCCGAGGCCACCCCCTCACTGGCAGAGCCGGAACCTCACGGCAGACAGGCCCACCCCCTGCCAGCCGCACTGGGCTCTTTCCCCTTCACCCAGCACCCCCGTCGGGTGGCAGCTCCCTGCACCCCGCAGCAGGCCTCTCTTTGGGCTGCCTCCATCCCCAGCCCACACTCAGACCCAGGCGCCCACTCCCCACCTCCCCACACTGCATCTGTTCCTGCTCAGTGACGAGGACTGGGGACAAATGTCATGACAGCTGAGTGCTAGGTCCCAGCACACGCTCCTCTGATGTGGCGCTGACACCAGGTGACAAAACCACTCTAATCCAACACAGCTTTGCTTCCTGGCGAAGATTCCCGGTACACCCAGGCGGCCTTGGTTGGCACCAGAGTGGGTGCAAATGGCTATTCACCTGAAAATTCAGCTTCACTAAATGGGGTGAGGAGCAGGAGACATGGCCCTGCCTCCTGGGACTCCATTTTTCAGCACAAACTCAGGGTCAGGAATTATCAGTAGGCCTCCTCCCTTGGTGTGGAGCTCGGGATTACACTGAGAGGTGTCCAGGGGACATCTTCTCTGCACACCTGCCTGAACCCCAACCCTCAGGATTAGCAGACACTCAGACATTTCCTAATCACTTTCTCAAGGCAGCAAGCAGAGGAGGAGTGTCCTCCTCTGTCCCTTTGGGAAGGGAGAGAGGAAGGGCAGGGATGAGGGAGGGTTCACTGAAGGAATGCAACGGGAAGGCTCAAGGTCTGACTGAGGTCAGTAAAAAGACTTATGTTCCCAAAGACACACAAGCAGAACCATAACTCATGATGCGTTAAAGTGAGTCCTGGTTGACTGGCATTTGTCAGGCTGCCTGAAGGTCTCGGAGGCCGGATGGCTGTGCCTTCAGCACCTTGGAGAGCGCTCCAGGCCCAGAGCTGCGTCCTGACCGGGTCCCAGCACCGTGGACAGCGTGCCGGGCCAGCTTGGCCATCCCCAAGGGACTGGTAGGCACAGGTCCCGGGCTCTCCAGGCAGCAGGTGAGGCAGGGCGGCTGCAGTCAGCTCTGCCAACAGCCAGGCAGGGACGTGCCTTGTGCCTCCTAGAGCTAGCTGTCCTCCGTGCGGCTTCTGACACGTGCCCCCGATGAGTGATGACAGCTCAGCTCCCTGTGGGGAGTGGGAGCCTCTTGGGGCCAGGCGTTTCAACTGCCCTCTAACCAGCAGGTTTTAAAAGCCTAGAGCCCCTGAACAGGAACAGATCAGCTGCTACCTCCGAGGCTTTTATGACAAGCCTCTCTTTTACCTCCTCAAGACCCCATCAATGCTCCGTGAGCTACATGAGTCCAGGAGGGGTTGGAGGGCAGAGAGGGGGCAACCAGCTGGCTTCTCTGCTTTCCGGCCCCATGTCAGCCCCACTGAGGGGGCTTGGACTGGAGAGGTTCAGCTCAAGGGAATGGCCCACAGGAATGTTGGCCCAGGAATGTGGGCCTCTGCCTGGAGTGTCTTCCCTCCCTCATTCACCTTGGAAAGAAATCGGCTCAAACACCACGTCTCCCCAGAAAGAAAGGGATGGTGTGATGCACACACCTGTGTGTACCTGCATCCACTCGGAGCTGCCTGTGGGGCCTCCCCCCCCTCTATCCCGCAGCCTGCTGTCAGCATGGCAGACAATCCATCTGTGAGTGCCTGTCCTTCAGGACCCCACCTCTCTCCACTGCACGGTGTGGTTCTTACTGCCTGACCTCTAGAAAACTCTCTCTTCTTTGGGAAAACCCCTCAGTGGCTTCCCAAGAGGGAAAAGGTGGCCAGATCCCTTGGGGGCTGGAAAGAGCTGAGGATCCTAACCCTCCAGCTGCTCTGTGAGTGCACTCCCGCCACGCCCCGCCCCTGCTACTTCTGTGGGAAGGTGCCTTTTCACCTTTCCTCCCATGCTACATGCCCCAGGAGACCTGGGGGTGCTGGGCTTCAGGAAAGTAGATGGTTTCAGTGGGGCAGGAAGTGTGGCCCAGACCCCGGGAGCAGGGTGCTTGACTCCTGTCCTGGCCACTGCAGACCACACACTGCCCTCGCCTTCTGGGCATCGGAGGGGATGTGACCGGGCGGGAAGGGAGAGGGGGCTCGGCTGTCTCCATGCCTCTTCGTCGTGTCTCTTTGTCTAGGGTTTGTCCAGCCCCCGCTGCTGGCTGTTGGTGCTGGAGCCGCCCTCCCTGCTGCGTGGGGGGGGGGGGCTGGGGTGCAAGGCAGGGATGGGCGAAGGTACCAGCAGGCAGAGGGAGGGAGGCAGAGCAAAGACAGCGAACTGGCCGGCGCATCTGGGTTTGCTCCATGGCCACTGGCTCCACACAAACCCCCCCCAGCTCACGTGGCCCCTAGCAAGCAGTGCCCAGTTGGCCGTGGGTGCTGATCAACGCTTCACAAGGGGCTGGTGATACCCCACCCCCCAAAATATCAGGCCAGTTTGTGCAGGGACTGAGTGAATGGACGTGTGGATATCAGAGGACGGCATTTTGCACTGGAGAGGGGAGCCCTGGGGTCAGGAGCTGGGTCCCCACTGTCCCCGCAGCTTTGTCCCCACCTCCGTCTCATCTGGGCGCCCTGTTCGTGCACCGGGAGCCCTGCCTGTCTCCTGCCCAGAGCGGCAGCTGTCCACCCGGCACCCCTGAGTGTCTCCTCTTGCCACCACTGTCGGCCACCGGTGCTCATTCTCTGAGTGTCCCTCCCCTCCCCTCCCCCTGCTAAAGCTCCACAGGGAGGGGGCTCAGCCCTCCCATGGCCCCTCGGCCCCTGACACACCCTCGTGGGTGCAGGGTGACACCTTCCAGGCTCTGCAGGGCGGGCCTCTCTGTCCCGTGTGTGTGGCGGCTCCACATGGGATCCTGGTTTTGCTGAACCGGGCAGCAGCTGTGCTGACCCTGAGCGGGCCTGCTGGTGCTGGTGGGCATCCCCACTGGACACATGCTCCCAAGAGAGGGGGACCCGCACAGCACAGCCTTCATGGCCGGGGTCACTTGCTCAGGACTGTCTGGCGGGGGTGACGGGGCTCAGGGCAAGTGGAGCATGCCTGTCCCCTCCAGGCACCAAGAGAGGCACCTCCCCCTGCCTCTCAGTGGCCCCGCCACCCAACCGCTGCTGCGACCCCAGCTCTGCAGGCCCTTCCGGGGCAGCGGAAGCCAGTGACTTGTTTACATCTTGGACAAACTCTGGAAACCCTAAATCCTATGCTTCTTGGTCCTGCTTTGTCCACAGGCCCCACTCCCTTTGGGTCAAGGCCCTCCTCACCTAATGGACATCTAGGGCCCTCGTGCTCCAGAAGTAGGACAAAGGGACCTTCCATCTGCCACGGGATAGGAAGGCGTCAGCCTGGGCCGAATGAGCAGGAGCATCAGTTACAGGACCCGCGGGGCACAGAGCACGGCAAGTGTGAGGCTTTGACCTCTTGTTCCACACTTCCACAGCATTCAGCATTATCCAACCTCAGTAAAAAGATTTCGTCAAGAATGTCCTTGAGGCTTGAGTAGGGCATCGTTTTAGTTAAGATGGCAGAGCGACACTCTGAGAGTCAGCTGGTGCACCCCCACACCGCAGTTTCCTGTGGCCTGCGTGGCTCATCACGTGTGGTCCCCGGGGGGGCTGTTGCTGCGCACAACTGTGACCGAAAGGCTGGGAGAGGCTTATAGCCTCGGGGATGGGGCTCTGGGGCCCTGACGGGGTCTGGGCTGGCACCCCTTTCCCGGAGAACCACGCCACCCGCCAGTGGTAGAAAGCCAGTCCCGGGTACAGACTCCTGCATCCGCGCCCGTGAGGTCCGAGACAGGCTGTGTCCAGAGCTGCCCGGCCGCCACCTTGGGGGACAGCAGGAGGCAGCACTGGGAGTGAGGTCCGTCCTTGAGGGTGAAATGGCACTTGGTCTCCTGCCCTCTCCCCTGGGGCTGCACCTCTCCCCGGCCCAGCTCGAGGCCTGTGAGAGCAGAGCCTCTTTCACCTGCTGAGCGGCGACTCCCCCAAAACACAAGGGAAAGGCGAGGGAAGAATAAAATCCGTCTCAGGCATCCATCCCAGGATGGAGACAATGCTGCCCGGAGACGGGGCCCGTGCCCATCAGCAGGGAGGCTCCCGATGCCACAGCCAGCGACAGAGCCCGAGGTCGGGGGGGCCCCCTCACCCTGACCCTGGGCACGCACAGCACAGATCCACCTGCAGACGGAACCCTGGCCAGGAGCAGGGAGGCGGCCGCGCATGTCCTGCGGTGAGAGGACGGAGGAGAACGAGGAGCAGCTGTGCCGCAAGGGAAAGCCCTTGGGGCGCTGCCTTGGGGGCTAGGAGAGCGGCCCCGGGCCTGCCTCCTGGGAGCCCGGCGGGTTTGCAAGTGTCACTGCTGTCAAGCCCCAAGAAAGCCCAAGACAAAGTGCGGAGGCTACGCCGACAGGTCACAGAAGCCCTGCCGGGAGAGCGCATGGCACGCGGTTCGGTCTGACACCCCACTTCTGTCCGGTCCCCCTGCCGGTCCCCCTGCCGGCCGTGTTATGTTGGCGTCCTCTGATGACTGTTCGGGACTTTTACCAACCACAGAAAACAGAACTCACAGTAAACAATACCTTCTAAAATTATTTCAGTTCTGACAGTTTGGAGAAGAATTAACGCCTTGGCAGAAGCTGTAAAGACTTGCCTTCTCCAAGCCAGTGCCAGCCTCGGCTGATCCTGGATGTTGGAGATGATCAGATGGCTCCCTGGAGACACCCGGGGTGCTCGCGGGGCCGGGCGGAGGCCAGGCCAGGCCGTGTCACCTCCCAGAGGCTGAGCCACGTGCATGTGGGGAGTTGGCCCCGGGCCCCGACCAGCACTGCAAATGCAGGCAGTCATTCCTGCAGAGGTGACCCAGAGGCATTGCAGACTGCGGGCGATATGCTTACAGATGGCGGGAAGAGGCCTCATCCGTGAGAAAGACAGACCAAAACGTGCATCAGGCTTCAAAGCTGCTTGCCTCCTTCCACCGGCCCCAGGGTCCTGCTGGGCCCAGAGCCCAAGGGCATCATCCCCACTCGTGCAAATCTTTGCCCCCCCCCCCCCCCGGGAGCTGGTACGGATTCATATTCCTGCCTGCAGGTTACTTTTCCACTGAATTGGCTACGTTGCCCGCCTTTAAGACGTTCTTTCTAAAACGCCAGGTGTAATTCTCACAAGTTTCTGGGTCTCCCCCGTGACTGATGAAGATATGGTCCCGCTCGGTCAGGGCAGACACCACAAGTATGTGGAGCGGGTAGGAAGGCTGTGGGGTCAGCTTTCACAGAAGCTGTTTCTGGACTGATCCTGCTGGGGAAGTGCCCCACGTGCCACGGTGGAGGAAACCACATCCAAGTAAGTATTTTAAACCACTTCTCGTAATTGCTGTCAACGAGACCAAAACAGGGGCAGCGGGCAGTAAGGGAGTTTCAGCCCAGAGAACAGCATGTGTGGCCCCCGACACCCGACCCGCTCAGCCCCTCGGCACTGGGGAGTCGGCCTCTCCCTCCGCTCGCTGACCCCCAGGTGGCCGCCAGCCCCACCTCTGTCCAGACCACGTGCGCTGCTCGGACGCAAAGGGCTGCGTGTCCCTCGTGAGACCCGGGCCCATGCCGCTCAGGGCCAGCCAAAACCGTGGGCTAACTGAAGCTGGCGAGAGTGGCCGGCACCTGGGGTCTCTGTGCCCCCACCCTTCCCAGGATGCCGCAGGCACCGTGGTGGCAGGCGTGGGAGGTCCAAATGACCAACTGAGTCTGAGCCAAAACTCTGCCCAGGGAGGCCGGCGAGGAGCAAGGCACAGTGGCCGAAGGCAGCTGTGGTGAGGATGTCCACAGCCCTCGGCCTCGGCTGGTCTGGCTGCCACTGTCGCCCCAGGTCAAGGACATTTGGAGGCTCCTCCAGCACCGCGCACAGCAGTCTGTCAGCCAGTCCAGGTCAGGGTGGGACACACCAACCTCAACACTGCTTAGCGCGAGGACACCGGAGAGGGAAGAGAGAGCAGGTCGGTGAGGCTCCAGGTTTGTGTGTCTGCCCTCGGGTGCCCACGCCCACCCGCCCACACGCTGGGAGGGGCCAGTGCCTCCCAACGCCCGGCCGAGGTCAGGTTCATCAGCCACCTTCCCGTCCTTCCCTGGTGGCCAGCCCACCGGTGCCGGCAGCTGGCCTCCCTCCTGCCAACCCTCACCGGCCTCTGTGGCCTCCTCGATGGGAAGGCTTCGTGTTAGAGAGAAGAGGAATGAGGGGCGGGCAGCAGGTGTGGCCTCCACACCTCCAGTCCCATGAGCTCTGTCGCGGGAACGGGTCAAGTCCACAGACACTGCACTAGGGACAAATGGCGGTTGTTGGTGGCCCTGAGGGGGGTGGCAGGGAGGCATCTGCCATCAGTCAACCAGGGGAGGAGCCACGAGCCTCACTGACCACAGGGCAGCTGCTGTGGGCTCAGGGGAGGGATCCACGCTGAGGACATGGCCATAAACACCGAGGAGGGCCTGCCAGCCCCACACAGTCCGAGCACACCCACGCAGGCACGCACCTGCCTACGCGCACACAAATGCACCCACAGAACACGGGTGCACACACCATGTGCACACACTCCCATGCGTGCAACCTGTCGCGCAGAGCACACACCTGACAACATACACACGTGCACTCGCGTGTGCACACTCGCGGGCATGTGCACACGCACGCAGAAATCACAGGCACCTGCACGTGCACAGACCGAGCACAAGACAGAGCGTGCGTATGTGTGCATCCGTACGTGTGAAAGCACACTAGCACACGCAGGGCAGGTAGTGGTCAGGCAGTGACCACCTCTTTGGGGTGCAGATGCTTCTCTCCTCCGGCAGAGCCCCCTTTTGCTGAAGCAGGGTTTGGGGTGTCTTCGGAGCCCTCTCTCCCCCAACCTGCAGCTCGGTTAGGTTTATAAATCTGAGTAAAGCTTTATGAGAACTTCCCCTCCACCCTCCTGCAGCCAGAGCTGAGATGTCAGCCCCGTGCACCTGCCTCAGAGCCCAGGTTCGGTGACAATAACTGACATTTCCTCCTCCCTCCTTCCCGCGTCGTCCGCTTTCTTCTGCGAGTTCCTGGAGCCAGGACGAAGGTCGCAGGAATATCTTGTCTTACTCGCACTCAGGGTGTCAGATGAATCACCCCCAACCCTCTGTGGGCTGAGTCCAGCTGAGACCCACAGGCCAGACACAAGACTCCGTATTTTCTTTCCCCTGTGAGCACGTGATGAACGAAGGCAGGAGGGGTGGGGACGAACAGGTGAGCTAGTGAGCACGTGAGTGAGCTGGGGTCCCGGTGGGGCCATGCCTGACTGGGTCCTAGCAGCAGCTGAGGGACGAGGCATCACCCCTGCCCGTGGCTGGGACGCCCAGAGACTCTGGCCCTGCAGCTCAGCCAAAGACAAACGCCCCAGAGGGGCAGAGGGCCACATGGGTCTTAAAGGTGCACAGAACATGTGGCTGTCACCCCCCTGCCACTCTCTGCAGGGTGCCGGCCTCTGACCCTTGAGGAGATATGGAGACCCCAAGACCCAGAAGTGAAGGGCCTGCTTACAGCGAGGTCCCCCTACCCCCGCCCCACCCAGCGACCAGCCTGCCACTGCCCTCTGCTGGCCATGCCAGACCACCACACTCCTGGCCCTGGCGGGCAGAGGGAGGGGACATGGGAGAACCCCCCCTGTGTCAGCTCCAGTCAGCATCAGCGAGCCAGTTGCCATGGCGACCGGACGGTGGGGGTGGGGGGCTGCTGTGAAGTCCTTCTGGAAAGCAGGGAATGTGTGTCCTCCTTCCACGAAGCCAAATTCCTGACCCTCTGCCTCTCCCGGCCAAACCCGTGTGACCACCCAGGCCCGGGGAGGGGGCTAGGCTCCGCTGTCCTGGGCGGCCCCACCCCGGGGCTCCCGCACCCTGGGCACCATGAACCCGGCTCTGCTTAGGGTATAGTCAGCAGGAAAGACGGTCCTTCCTCCTTGCAGCCAGTGCCCCTGACACTTCCACAGGCCACATACCCTCCAGAAAAGCCAGAGGAAGCCTGGGGCAGCCACCTGGAGGAGGTCACTGGGATTCCCCTGCCTGGCTTATGGAGGCATCCGTGATCTCAGCCAAAAGCAGAGGTGAGGTGGGCATGACACGAGCAGGGACCCCAAGGCCTCAGGCCACGCTGGGCACACAGGCCTTTTCCCGGGGCTGCTGTGCACACATCTGTCTGGAGGGTAGAGGCTGATCCAGCTTGGACGGGAGCCGGCCGCAGCGCCGTCTGAAGCCAAGACCCCGGCCCTGGCGGCCCTATCGGCCGCAGCTCACAGCCCCGGGGAGCGATGCCACCCGGCATGCCCTGGGCCAGCCGCAGCCTTCGATGGCAGCACGGGCTGTCAGAGCCCCCCTATTGCCCAGCGAGCAGTGGACAGCTGAGCCTGGAGCCCAGGGGGACTGAGGAAGCCCTGACCTCAGGGTGCCACCGAATGAGAGGCTCGTGGGGACCCCTCGTGTGCAAGAGCGGCCCAGATGTTTCCTCAATGGGAGACGGCTCCCAGCTCTCCAGTTAGTACTTTATGTAAACAAACAAGAGAGTCGCTGGTTCTAAATAAAGGTATTTGTCTATGTAAATTAATATATCATACGTTGTCCTGAAATAGAATTATTTGTCTCTGGAGGAATCATGTTAAAGACTGACATAGGGTATAACTGTATTCATTTGCATATGCAGATATGTCTAATTATTCAACTCGCAAGTAAAGGCTTGTGTGTCAGCAAATGAGACTAATTAGATACATTTATCTATGATAATCAGCTTTTTACAAACAAAATAGATCCCCTCCATGTCGCAGGGATGCGGTACGTGGGGAAGGCTGCCAGACCAGAGCAGGGTCTGCTTGGGGGCGGTGCCCGGAGGGAGGGGCCGCTGCAGTGACCCACCTGGTGAGCTGCCCAAGGCCATGGCCCAGCGGAGCCAAGCTGGTGGAGGGGGCGCCCCGGAGCCCGTGCCCGCCCACAGGAGCACCTGCGAGCAGAATCAGAGAGTGGAGTCTCCAGGCCCTGCAGAAGCTGTGGGGCAGAGGGAGGGTGCCTGGGCCCGAGGAGGTCCTGGCTAAAAGCCCAGAGAGATTCAGAGTCCTGGCAGGGGGTTCTGTCCCCTGGAAAGAAAGGGCAGGCGTGTTTCCCACGCGGAAACCTGATCGCAGGGTCACTGGGCACATCCCGGGGGCTGGGATCTGGAGCCTCATGCTGGTTGCCGTTGCAGACCCTGGCTCTCACCTCTGAGAGCAGTCTGGACCACGGGGCATGGCCCCTTTCAGGAGACCAACCAAATGGGCCCTGCAACACGGGTCAGAGCCCCCCAGACCCCTACTTCAACCCCACATCTCGGGTGAGGGTCATATACAGCTTCATCACGGGCTGTGAGAGTGAGCGCAGCCAGCCCACCCACAACCCCAGCCACCGCACATGCCCACCTGCCCGGCCCACAGCCCCCGACTCCCAATCACCCCACCAGTCAGCTCGCTGGGCACCTCCCACGCCGCTTGCCCGTGGCAGGAACCCGTTAACAACGCTGACGCTGATCACCAGCCTCCCCGTGTCCCTGCTCTGGGGGCTGTGTACTGCCCACAAAGTATGCCCACCTGAGCACTAGAATGGGACCTTATTTGGAACATGAGTCTTTGCAGGTGCGATTAACGTAAGGCTCTCAAGAGATCATCCCGGATTCGGGCGGGCTCTAGGCCCACGGCTGCCTGTCCTTCAAGACAAAGGAAAACAGACACAGGCACAGAAAACGGGCCAGGCGGGGACAGAGACGGAGGTCGGGGTGTGTGTCTACAAGCCTAGGCTGCACACTCGCCTGGAACGGACCCTCCCTTGGAGCCCCGGGAGGAACCGATGCTGTGACACCTGGATTTCTGTCTCCAGGGCTGACAGGATAAACCTCTGTTGTTTCAGGCCTCCCAGCGTGAAGTTCTGGGCCAGAGGGGCCCTAACGCCTCCCCCACCCCTGCTGCAGGGTCTACTTCTGGGGGAACCCAGCCCAAGACAGGGAGTTTTTTAGCTAAATGAATGAACTGATTTAAACACTTCTTTCAGCCTTAGAGCCGATCTGTGATATCATGGGTTTGATAAGCTGGCTGAATCTCTCTAAATACACACTCGAAATAGACTCTCGTAATATGGAAATTGTCGCCTGAGGCTCTGGCCACCTGAAGTCTGCATGACACCAGTGGCAGCCACACGCCCCGGGAAGACTGCCTCTTTTGCTCTTTCCAGAAGGCCAGGAGAGGCCCCAGTTTCAGAGGGACCCGCTGCAGAATTCCTCTCAATGGCTGGTTTCTCTAAAGAATCCCAAACACAACCAATTCCTAAAAGAGCATTTTTCATACAGCTTTGCAGGACTTGACATCACGCCCGGGGGTATGGTGGCCACTGAGTGTGGAGGCCACAGAGCAGGCAGACGAGGGCAGGACGCAGCCACACAGGGAAAACAAGGACAGTCAAGTCCAAGGGGGTGCCAGTCCCAGAAGTGACCCTCTGAGTGAATGGGGCAGGTGCAGGGGACAGGCGGCGCCACGCCCAGATGCCCCTGACCTGGCCCAGAGGCCGGAGGGGTGGGAGGTGTGGCTTCACTCCATGGCTGGAGAAGCAGGGGGTTGCATTTGGCGGGGGGGGCCCAGCAAAGCACCCTTAAAGTCTGCCATTTCTGGGTGATGAGTCTATGCTTGCCGGGGGTGGGGAAAGCCCTGGAGGGGGGAGCGTGGACCGCCATGTCGGGGTGCTGCCTGCTGCCGGCATCACTCTGGCTGATAGCGCACCGGCCTGGACGCTCATGGAGAGCCTCCCCATGCTTCGGGTAGCAATGGCCGTCTGAGATGGCGGTGCAGAGCCCAGCCCCCCTGAGGCAGGAAGGACCACCCTGGTGCAGCCCCCAACCCCCCTTGCCGAGGCCCCTGTCCCGGATCTGTCGTCCTACCGTGGGCCTGCTGTGTGCCAGGCCCCGTTTGGGGACACTGACGCCTGTGGGCACAGCAGAGCTGTCCTGTGAGCCTGCGTGCAAGGGTGAGGGCAGCCAGAAGGGCCGAGACTGTGCGTGCTCCAGTCAGGGCACCGCGTCCGGTGCGAATGGGGCCATCACCACCTGCAGGGATCCGCCTTCCCCTGCCAGACTCCTCTGCACAGTCACCCATTTGGGGCAATTAAAGCCTTTATTTGGAAGACATAACACCCAATTTCCTCAGCTGAGCAGCTTTTCAAGTAGCATATTATTATCTCGAGTTGTGAGAGCAAGTATCCCTCGGAGTCACCCTGCCCGCATCCTGAAGGCTCGTCTGCCTCCCCTCTGCCCCTGGGTGGATGCAGGAGAAGGAGCCCAGGAAAGCTGGGGCAGGGAGGGGAAAGCTCGCAGGTGGACAGACAGATGGGTGGGGCCTCGGCACCCCGGAGCGCATCCGCAGGGACAGCCACTCGCAGTCCTGTCTCTTTGCAAAGTGCCGGGGCTCAGAGCTCGGCTGAGGCTGCATCAGCCTGGCTGCCGCCTCAGCAGGTCCCTCGGAGTTGATGGAAATCTAATCAGGCAGGCAGTCTGGCACCAAATGTCCTAATTTCCCCGATGCTCGAGGGACACGAGTATCTCTTGGCTGCTGTGGCTCCCGGTCACACCTGGCCTTCCCATCATGCTTGTTTCTCAGGCCAACCTGCAGCTGCGTGGAAGATGAGGCCCATCGGAAACACTGGCTGTTTTCAGAACCTCTAAATTAATTAGGCCCCGGTCGCAAAAGGCACTTAAAATACCGGTGGCATGTGAAGGGAGCACGGGCGCGAGAGCAGATGGGGCCAGAGCCCGCCCCGTGCAGCCGCGAGTGGAAGGCCTACTGGGGACAGGGGCCACCACCTCTCCTGCAGGGAGACGCCCTCACGGACCTCCCTGCTCCCAGGCTCTCAGGGTCCAGGCCCAGGGAGAGAGCCCGTGCTGGCGGATGCCCTGCCAGCACTGGTGAGCCCCGAAGAAGACAAAGGGAACCCGGGCCCGAATAAGCGCTGCCGCAGTACTTGGGGTGCTGGAACAGGTATCTGTGTGAGCCCCCAGCACTGGCTGCAGGAGGCTGCAGGGGGCCCAAGGTCACTGAGGATTGGCATTACTGACCACGGCATTTCTGGCAGGGGAGAACATGGGTACAGGTGCAGAGAGTCTCTGCTCTGCCCTGCCCTGGATGGACGCCCTGGAGAGGATGAGGCTCACAACAGGCCCCCAATGCACCCTGACCCCTGACCCGTTCCTTCCAGCCCAGGTGCCTGGCGCGTCCCTAAGGACCCCTACCCTCCAGCTGGCATTTCTGTGCCTGGCACAGAGCAGACCCTCCATGGAGACCTGGTGCTCGGGCAAGAACGTGGGGTGAGGTTTCCACCCCCGGTGCCCACGTGGGCCCCATGCCCTGATCCCCTGGGCTTTCGAAAGGCCACCGGGCCAGAAGGGCTGTGCAGAAAACAACACAGGCTGTCAGCCCACTTCCCAGCCAGGGCAGGTGGGGACCCCCCCACACAAAGGTCAGGCCCACCATGTGCAAAGGCATCCCAAAGCCCAGAGGACTCCAGTCCCACCAGTGACCATTCAGGAAAAGCTGTGGTTTCACAACTGCCATGGAAGAGCCAGACCCTGGGTTCCCCTGTGCATGCGGGCACTGCTGTGATTTCTACACACTAACCTATTAGGGACAGGAGTCAGGGGAGCCGGTGCCCACGTCTGTCCCCTGAGTGTAGCTGCCAGAGGAGGCCTCGCCCGCAGGCTTCCTATCCCTCCACACTGGCTTCCCCACCCCCAAAATGCCAGCCACCCATGTCCCCTTCCTCCATCTTCTGGACGCTGCCCTTTCTGGCGGGGAGTGCCTCTCAGCCAAAGCCGAGGAGCCCACGGAGAAGCACCCCGGGGGCAGACGATTCCAGAGGCTGTTCTGTGTTTCTTGTCCCAGCAAAACCAGGCCCCCTGCCCCAGCAAGACCTCGCTGACCATAATTTCCACTTTTGCTTGCCTCTTTCTTCCTGGCCTCCTCCCAGATGAGCCACCACACATAAGCCCTTGCTCAGAGCCCAGCTCAGGTGCCCAGTCCCAACAAGCTTCTCTGGGGACTAACATCCCTGGGTCAGCAGGGAAGAGCCGCTGCTCCAGAGGCCAGGGTGAGCTTCCTGCAGCCATGGGGTCAGGACACTTGCTGAGGAGGCCTCCAGTCCTGCCAGCTCTGGATGGTATCCAGGTGACACCCAGAGCCAAGGCTGGCCCTGTGCCAGCTCCCAGGAGGTGACCTCTGTGGAATGTCCTGATGGGGGCGTGTTTGTTACCTGTGGCCTTGGGCTGTGCTGGATAGTCTACACTCCCGGCACCACCAGCCCCGACAGAACCCTGGACACCCAGGCTCGGGAGCCTCCCTGATGACAGTGCTCCACGGGTGTTCCCACGTGGCTGCTGCCCACACAGCTCCCTGGCAGGAGGGCCCCTGGAGGCACATGGGGAAGGAGGGAGAAGGGAAGAGAGACAGCTACTCACTCAGCAGAGGGTGGAGACGAGATGGGGTTTGAGAACTAACTTTTACAAATGAAATTGGAATCTGACAAGAACTCACAGTTTAGAGAAACGTTGTCCTAAACTTGGCTCCTGGAGAGGAAGGTGCCGGCACGGCATGGCCCGCCATCAGGCTCCTGGCACCCCTCACGTGCCTGCACAGCTCAAGCACAGTTTCTCTCCAGGACCCCCTTGCAATCAACTGAGTTAATATGTTACCCCTAAATAAGTTAATTATATTATTACTTTCTGACACTGCAATCACAGATTTTTATGTTTTGATGCTAAATTGGGTAAAACTTTAAATTAGGGTAATTAAATAATTAGCTTTAAGATGACAAAGTAGCTAACAGCTTCCCTCTCCCTGACATGCCCAGTCAGTATTGCCTGCATGGAAAATGCCAAAGAGAAGGCTTGTGCCACACCAAAGAGCCTGCTGGGGTGTCTCCAGCATTTCTGGCTCTCACCTGCTGCCCTCCCCTCTGGGTTTAGTGTCCCTGGAATAACCCATTGGCCTGGGCTCTTGTGTGAGGATGGGGCCTGGCAGTCTCTACATGTTTTGCAGGAAAGCGCAGAGCTGGACTCTCCTGTTGGGGAGCAGCGGGGTTACTGGCATTTTCCACACAGCAAAGTAAGTGCATTGGTCCCCACAATGGCTCAGAGCTCAACAGAATCAAAGAGCAGCTTACATGTGAGAAACCTTCCCCTCAGATCTGAATCTCACCCCTCTCCTCATCTTCTTGTCCCTCCAAAATGCAACAGCTCGGAGCACCAAGTCACAGATGTGCATGACAATGGTTATGGGGTTTGTGGCTATTTGAGGAGGTGCTCAGTTTCTAGGTTAATGTGGCACATAGAAACATTTAGGACCTCAGTGTTCAAGAAAAGCAATATTTATAGAGCGTGTGCACCATCTGTGGCCTCATTTCTCTCCAGGTGAATTCCCTGTCCAGGTTGGATGTCAGCAAGAAAAGGCAGAGCAGCTTTGAGCATGATACTTTTCATTTCGAGACGTGTGTGTGAACATATAGACTCAGTGCTTGCAAGATGTCGGCGCTGACCTGCTAGGCTTGGGGGAGAGACTCTACAGCTAAGATTCGCTTTCACTCGGGGGATCCTTGCTTGGATGTGTGCATCTTTACCGGAGACGTGTCCCACCCCGCATGGGGGCGACCAGAGCCAGTACCTCCTCTGTAAGGTGGCGGCAGGTGTGCCCTACCGAGCAACCGTCAGCACCACGGACAGCATACAGCCAGCACCATGGACAGCACTGAGAGCTGCTCAAGGGTGCGTTCCTCGCGCAACCTCTATTCTTTCTGGGCACCAGTGACCTGTAACGCCCGCCCCCACACCCCGGGGGGATGACAGCTGACCCTGAATTTGGAGAAATCGTCCTTATTTCTGGTGCCAGAGGGTCCCTGGACTTGACCCACGGCAAGTGGGAGGCCCCCACAACCACGGAGTCAGCACTGGGTTGGCCATCAAGCACATCAGGCACATCAGGCTGGCTCAGCTCATAAGTGGGGACCTGCCTCAGGTCCCGGCCGTGGCCCACCCTCTGCCCACCTTCTGCCTTTGGAGGGGGGAGGCAGCACCATTGTTCACTAAACACAAAGAAGTGTCGCCCCCACCCACCCCAGTACCATCAGAGCACACACAGTGCAATGAGGAAGTTACCCTAGACCCTAGGCTGAGTGAGCCCCTTGCTGGCACCCCCACTGGGCCAGCTCCAGAAGCCACCAAGAGCTTGAGGACAACAGAGGTCACCTGATTAGCCATGTGGAGCTTGGCAGGAGCCACTACCATGGCCTCTTCCCATTTCTCAGTAATCCCCCAACCTTTGACAGCCTGCCCTCCTCCCTCCCTTCCTCTTCCTGCACAATATATGTGGTCCTTTCTCCCTCCTGTTCATGAGCTTTTAGAAATGAAAACCCACCAGGAAAATCCACAAGGGAAGAGAGGAGGGGGAACTGAGAAGCCCAGGAAAGGAGGAGACCCTCTTCAGGAATATTCACATGACCAAGAGGTACCCAGGCCTCTTAATCCATCCCAAAAGGAAGCCACAAGTTCCCTTAAACAGGAGGCGGGCAGGTGAGGGCAGGGGCCACATGGGTGGAGATATCTGTGTCCATCAGGGTCCAGTATTAGGAGAGCAGAGCCCGTGACTCAAGGTTTACTGGCCACAGTGTCAGATTCAGAAGGGCTGCAAAGCCAAACAGGGGATGGGGAGGGGGCAGAGGCCACAGGAAGCCAATCCCACCCTGAGGGCTGGGGGCCAATGGACACTGTCTGTAATGATGAGCATACCTCCTTCCAGGAGACCATGGGGCCCAGCAGGAGCCCCTGCTCGGGGACAGGCCTGGGCTCATCTGTCGGCTCAGGAGAGGCTGCTGTGGGCTGGGGCGCAGAGGGTGAGAAAGGGGCGCCCCACAGCTTCCATCTTGACCCGCCCCTCTGAGTCCTCATCCTCCTCTGGGTGTCTGGCCCTCCCACTCTCCTTTGACCACAGAAGGCTGTGAAGGTGGGTTCTGGGGGAGGCGCTATCATTTGGAATCCCTTACAGTCATGAACAGGGGGCGGTGTGGTGGACAGTGGGAGGAAGCCACCTGGCCCCTCCCAGGTCCAGATGAGGAGGAGGGGCCGGAGGGGTAGGCAGTCCCTGCCCTGGGGTCTGGATCACACCTTCCATTTGTCCACAGGGAGCCACGGCCTGGGGCAGGGAAACCTCCTCAGCTCCACAGGCGTGAATCCCGGCTGCTTTTGTAGAGGAGGCTCCCGTCCCCCCGCCCAGGACGGGCTGACGCCTCAGTGGGTCTGGGTCCAGGGAGCAGCCGTGTGCGTGTGGTGTGTCCTGCTCATGGTGACCAGGGACCCCACACGTGTCCCACTGGAGAACACAGGTGTCTATGTGCCCCAGAAGGCGCTTACTCTGGGGCTGGAGGCTGGCGGTCTTTTTCCAGCTTCTCTGTGCTTCATTTCTTTGCTCTCATCTCATTTCTAAGTGTGGAAATTACTCTCAAAATAATGCCGGACAGAATCACACAAAATCTAGCTCTTTACCCCAAACCTCACCCACACATTCCTTGTTTGGGTTTCTCTTCTGAGGTTGATTTACGTCCATCTAGTTTACCTGACTTTGCCGCATTCACACACGGGCACGTCATCTGTCCTGACGGCATACTGCCGCCTTCCGGGTCTGAACGGAAAACCGTCTACAACCTGGGCCCACATGTGGGACCAGGCACGTCCCGAGTGACCCAGCTGCAGGACCTCCGTCTCCCGGCCAGACTCCTTGCTCCCACTGGGGGACACACGGGTGGGGATGGAAGCATTTTGCCTTTCTTCCTGCCAATGACCAAATTCAAATGTACAACTTACAAACTACATTTGCACTTTCCAGCCCACTGCCTGCAATGATTGTGCGGTGATTATTAAACACGTCATAAATAATAATGTGACATTTTCTGACTGTGCATCTGATTAAGTAGCCATTCTTTGCAGCCTGAGACTGGGCAGCTGAGATCGCTGAAGACAGGACCATTTCACGGGGTCCTCGGCCCCCTGCCAGCCTCCAGGGACCAGCAGTCAAGGCCCCCAGTTAAGTCCACACAGATGCAGCCTCCCCAGTGCCGGGTCCCAAGTGTCAGGGTGGGGGTCAAGGGTAACCCCAGCTGTGTCTTTCGCATGAGCCTGAAGCCTCCCCCCAACGTGCCTAAGTCTGAGAGCCGGGCTCAGCCTGTCTATTGCCTGAGGTCTGAGACCACTGCCCGCTTTCCCAGCCCAAGGTCACTGCTCAGACACAACCTGACCCCAGTCTCCTGCCTCTGATGTTGCTAGCCAGACCATGGCCTCCCCGCCCCCCAGCCCAGCGTAGCCAGCAGCCAATTGGGAGGTAGTTCCTTGGAGACGAGGGAAGGAGGATACACCTGAACAGAATTCCTCGTTCTCAGCAAGATGGCCCAGCTTTCAAGAGACCAAAGAACATTCCAGAGTCTGGGGCGCCTGAATGGCTCAGCCAGTTAAGCGTCCAACTCTTGATTTTGGCTCAGGTCATGATCTCACGGTTGGAGGGACCCAGCACTCCGTTGGGCTCTGTGCTGACAGCACGGAGCCTGCTTGGGACTCTCTGTCTGTCCCTCCCCACTCTCTCTCATTCTCAAAATAAATAAACTTAAAAAAGGAAGAGCTTTCCAGAGTCCATGATGTCTGACTGTGCTGCCCCTCTCCATCCCACTGGCTTGGCAGGGAGGTGATGAGGCTGCGTGATGTGGGTGGGGGGTCAGTGCTGTTCCCAGGGTGAGCCCTGCCACACCCCATGACATTGTCAGCACCGACAGCAGGTCACCTGGACACCAGCACTGTCTCAGGAGCGGGTGGGAAGCAGCCTCAGGAGGGGCTGGAAACGA
Source organism: Puma concolor (assembly GCF_028749965.1). Lineage (NCBI taxonomy): Eukaryota > Metazoa > Chordata > Mammalia > Carnivora > Felidae > Puma > Puma concolor. The sequence continues at coordinate 140,307,241 of NC_141669.1, read as the reverse complement.
AGCCCCGGGGACCAGGAGGCGAGATGCAATGTGGTGTTACATGCACGGTGCAAAACGAAAACATGGGCCAGCGCACGAGGCAGGGGTGCCGCCCTGAGAGGCCCTCAGAGCAAAGCTGCTCCTCCCTCTCAACTTGTCAGGGTGTCTCTCATCTGCTATTTAATGTCGTTCTAAGTAAAGAAAAGTTAAATTCCAAATTATTAGCATGAATTTTACTGTTTGTCCCCATCTTACACAATAGCAGCTATAGAAGCAAATGTAAGAGCTTAACTTCTACACAGAAACATCAAAACCACACAAACGCACCTCCCAGCACCACCTGCACGTGGCTCTGTTCTTGGGAGAATATGCCACACACACCCTGCTTTTGTCTCACTTCCTGATGCGTGGACGGTCCCCCTGAGGCCCCTTCTCCCACTGGCAGTGCAGGAGGAGGCGGGAGAGGAGCCCGGGTTTCCTGCCCCCTCACCCCGTTCCGCGATCACCCTCAGGCGCATGGGGGCTGACGCAGGAAGTGGTGGGAACAAACAGCAAGGGTCGCACCATGGCCTCCCCTCTGCGTCTGTCGCAAGTTCTCGCTGAAAGGGACATGGGCGTCTGCTGGTCTCCCTGTCGGGACGCACTCACTCTGATCTCGCTGGACCCGCGCATGCGTCCCTGGAATTCTGTGTTCAGGGGCTTCCTGAGCCTCCGTGTGGTTGGAGGAAACAATGCAGAAATGACAGACACGTGAGGTTTCTCCTCTGCTCACACACTTGCTGTGTCAGCCCCTCAAACGTTACTTACAAAGTACAAGTTCAAAGACAAAATTATTAAGAATTTCAAGATTGCTACAATGTGGCATTAAACCAAGCACAGGCCCCCCCTGAGGGTGGCCCCTATGCCTGCCCGGGTTATAGCTCGTGAGACTGGCCTTGCTCCCCCCCAAAAATGGATGTCACTCCCCGGCTGGGGAAGGAGACAGGATCTGGAGCCTGAGCACACCCAAACCCAGAGGCCAGCAGTGCAGAAAGGTGAGGCCCCCAGGACAAGAGGACACACACACACACACACACACATGCGTGTGCACACACACCACATAGGTGCACACATGTGTACAGACGCAGGTGCACACACTCACAAGTGCACACAGGTGCACGCACACGGACACAGCATCAGAGTCCCAGCATCAGTGCTCCTTTCTGTGAGGTAGCTGCTGCCTCACTGGGTCGCCTTACCAATTCAAATGTCCCCAGAAAGACACTGAGGTCTCTGCTCCCCAAACCCCTGCCAGGCCCGCGGAGCCCTCTCCCTGCCCGTCTCCTCCCAAGTCCATATCCCACAGGGTGACTCCAGGCTCTTCCACGGAGGGTGAGGAAAAAAGCTCATCAGCAAAGCCCCGCCCTGTGGACACTGAACGTTCCAGAGAGGCACCAACAGACAGCTTCAAGGGAAATGGGACGTTGTGTTTTCACCCCCCACAGCACCACTGTGCTGGGTGACAAGGACAGTGCTGCTCAGGCACGAGAGCCACCCCAGGTCACAGCGTGAGCCCCAAGGCCCCCACCACGACCGCACCAGGACCCTCCTCTGCACCAGCGTGCCCCATACCTGCTCCTTGCAAGTGGCCCCAGCAGCCAGCAGAGGGTCTGGGAGGGGCCGTCATGTCCTGCTTTCTGCCCTCAGCCTCCTTGGCCGTCACAGGACCAGCCCTTCCTTCCCCAGGGGATGGTGGGTCGGCCCCCTCCTTAGAAGAGACAGGGGACCCTGCACACCCCACCGGGGCAGGCCCTGGAGGACGCAGATCTAGGGTTTCCTCCTTGTGGTCAAGTGCATGAGGGTGGTTCTGGCCTGGGCTTCTCCTCCTGGGCCAGCTGCCCCAGAAGCAAACCTGAGCCCTCAGTGATCCTTGCCCTCACCGCCCCCTGGGCCTGTCACCTGCCCAGCTGAGCACAGAGCGGGAGGGGCCCAGGCTCAGCTCCCAGCACCGGAGTGGGTGAGCCCTCCTTCTCTCAAGGCCTGTCACCTCTCGCTGACCCCTCATGTCCAGATCGAGGGTCACCTCCTGTGGGACCCCCAGCCTCCCTGAGCGGTCAGGCCCCACCTGCCCCAGCCCCTGGGTGCCCAGCTCCTGCTCGGCACAGGGCATATTGCCAGCACACCACTGCTCAAAGGAGAGCCTCCTGATCTTTGGGGAACAGGGAGGACAGGGTGGTGGATGCCGGCTGGCCTTAGTAACTTCACAGAGAGTGGTGGCCGTGCCTGATCCTTCCAGAAGGGCTCAAACAGGATCACATGACTCGGTCAGCAAGCAGTTACACCGCACGAGCTCCGCCAGGCTGAGGAGAGCCTGCATTGGCACTCGGGAGGCCGGCGCTCGCCTGCCGGGGGCGCTGGCTCTGGGTCCAGCCCCTGAACCTGACGGTTAGATGTTACCAGGGGCCTCACGGCTCCGGGGCGGCCAGGCCTGCAGTGAATGCTGCCCGTGGACCTGCGTGTCCCTGGGTCCTCCTGGCCCCGGGGCTTGCTGGCAGATGAGGGACAACGGCTCCAGTCCGGCACCTGCCACGCAGCCCCCAGCGTGCCCCCCCCCCCAACCCAGGCCCATGGCAGGTGCCCAGCTTCCCGTGTGGTTCTGTGTCCACCCAGCCTGCTCCCAGCCTGCTGGATACTTGGCAGCTTGCTATTTCGCTTAAAAAGATGAAGAAGGCAAGACATCGGAAGGCAGGACACACACTCTTAGGTGGGAAGCCCGCACTTAATTGAGGATGTAGCTATTTATTTTCTCCCCTCACTGGTCCAGACCATGAAATATTTATTTTTCCTCACTGAGCCTCTGTGCTCAAACAGCCTCGGACCAGCTCCCTGTGGGACCAAAGAGAAAATTGTTAGTCGATAACCTCAAACAAGGGAGCCGAGACGATGCAAGCTGGCAGCTTTGGCAGGACCCCAGACAACGGGGAGCTGCTGTGGGAGGCCCGCGGGCCCCCAACAGAGCCCCACCTCCCAGCCCCGGGTAGCCCTGCGCACGACGCGCTCACGGGGGGCGGCGTCCGGGGGGCCCATCCACAGCCTGCTGTCCAGCCAGGTGCAGCCGCTGGGATGCGCGGCCGGGCCGGGTGGCGGTGCGAACAGGTGCATCTGTGGGCTCGGACCAGCACAGGCAGAGGCGGAGGCCGGGGTGGGAAGGTGGGAGCCCACACCCGAAACCAATGGAACCATCGCAGGAGACGACCAGCGTGTCTGCGTGAGTAGGGGCAGCTTCTTCTGCCGAACCCACCTCCCCACTCATTCTGAGAATCAAGCTTCTTTAAAATCCAGGAGCCACTCCCTGACCCGCCCCGTCCCCTGGAGCCGAGCCCAGCAGGTGGAGAAGCACCAGTTCGGGGAGAGCCGGACGGGTATCACCTCTCCCCCACCATCACAAGTCACACCTGTCAGGGCCCGGCCCAGCCACAGGGACCCCACCCACACTCCCGCAGCCCAGGACACCCGCGCCTGGTGGGTGGCCGAGGCCCTTGGAGAAGGGGGCGCCCCAGGGCAGGAAGTGTGGGGGTGCCCCATCCCGACACCCCCATGCTCCGGGCCAGGCAGGTGGATGGAGCTGTGGGCTTTCCAGAGCCCTGGGACAGAGGGAAGGAGGGGCAGGGGGAGGAGGCTAGACTCTGCCCAAAGCACTCCCCACACAGGACTTCATCACAAGGAGACGGGAAGGAGAAGGAAATGGAGATTTCTGCTGCCGAGTGAGATCCCACTTTAATTTCATGCCACATTAGGGCAATCTGGCAGGCAGAGCCCCCCAGAGAGGGTGTGCGTGCCGCGTCCCCCAGGCCGCCACTGCCCTCGCTAATTGTGACCCGATTCAACAGTGTTGGATTAACTCCATCTACCTCCACGGCCAGACCAGGACTGAACCCGGCCCCTCTCCCGGCTCTTTGTCCGTGTCTCGTGAGCGGGAGGGGGTGAGCACCCACACGCACACAGCGGCACGCCCCGGAACCAGGAACACGACCTTCCCCCAAAGAAATGACCGTCTGCCTCAAGGGGGCACCCGATGCGTGACGTGTCCCCAGCTTCTCCGGGACTGGCGGTTCAATTACCACATTAACAGGCTGCTCGGAGAGCCGTCCTGGGCCTGACCTCAGGTGTGTGGTCTTAGGTGAAAGTGTTGTGTCCGCTCAGAAGGTCCCATGTTTGCACCACTCCTCCTACCTGAAATGCCCGAAGCAGGCAGGTCCAGAGACGGGAAGTGGGTTAGGGGGTGCCAGGGGCTGGGGAGGGGCTGCTAATGAGGACAGGCCTCCTTTTGGGGTGACGGCAGGTCTGGAACATAGTGGTGGCCGCACAATGTACTAAATATACTAAATGCCAGCAAATTACACACTTTAAAATGGTTGAATTGCACAGTGCGTGGAGTACAGTTCAATAACACTGTTTAACAAAACAACGAGATGCGCAGGGCAGGCGGGGGCGAGGGTGAGGAGCTCCCCGATGGGCATGGTGCCTCCAGGTGGGCTCAGGTGGGCTCACGGTTCCCCGTGCTCCACTCGGGATGGAGCCATTGCGTGGTCACGCTGCGTGGGTGCTGAAGAGGGGGGGGTCTGACAAAGACCCCTCCTTGACCAAGCTCCAGTCAGGCTCCCCCGAGTGTGCTTTTGGACCAGGTCTCAAACCCTAGGCCTCTGGGTCCTTCCCTGTACCATCCAGTTCCAGCAAGAGCCCCCCGCCCCCCCTTTGGCCTCACGGGCAGGAGGTCCGGGCCATCGGTCCACACTCAGTCACCGGGTGCTCCAAGTTTGGATGGTTTAATGCTCTGTAGTCACGGTCAGGAAATTCTTCATAATCTTTGAACAAAGGGCCCTGCATTTTCATTTTCTACTGGGCCCAGCAAGTTCTGAGCTGCTCCTGCCTCTGTGGGGAGGAGATAAAGGCTGGCCTCTCTCCCCACCTTCTGGTGGACCTGGAAGTGAAGTCCAGTGGCTTCCAGACACCGCCAGCCTCCAGCAAGGCACAAGTGCCCAGAGAGGCAGCTCTGGGGACCGGGCAGGTCAGGGTCAGCTACTCTGCAGGGGCAGGACCCCAGGTTTCCTGGGCCCTGCCCACCAGGCCCTGCCACCCACTGTTCTCAGCTATGAGAGTCCCCAAACCAGCAAGGGGCCAGCGCAGGATGGACAAGGGGGATGGTGTGTGCAGGATGAATGAATGAAGGGGGCTGTGCATGAGGCATGAATGAATGAATGAATGAAGACCGGCAGGTGACGTGCATGGATGAATGAATGGACCACATTGAATGAATGAATGAAGGAATGGGAGTGGGCATGGCGGGTGAATGAATAAACAAATGAATGGAGCCCAGCACCCGACATGAATGAATGGATAGATGAATGAATAAATGGACGGTCTCCCCAGTGAGTGCAGCCTAGAAGCGTGTGGAGCCCGGGCAGGGGCAGCAGGAGGACCCAGAGCCACAGGGGGCCCCGTGTCCACCCCATCAGAGTTGGGTTCCCCCTTATGAGCAGAACTGTGTCCCCAAAATTCACCTGTTGAGATCCGAACCCCCACGACCTCAGAACGTGAGCTCATTTGGAAGTAGGACAGCTGCAGAGGGAATCAGGTAAATGAGGTCTCACTGGACTCTGTCCTGTAGGAAGGGGACCCTGGGACACACAGCGCGCACGGAGAAGGCCACGTGCTGCCATACGGAGGCAGAGACCCGTCCGCGGCCACCGGCAGACACAGAGCTGGCCCTGCGCACACCTTCCTCGAGGACTTCCGGCCTCCGGGACCGGGAGAGGACCCATCCCCCTGTTCAAGCCCTGGGCCACTCACACGTTGGCCCCGCTGGGAGGGCTGGCGACACACACGTGAGCACGGTAAACACACTGACAGCTCACGTTGGGCCCCACCTGGCGCCTGGATCCAGACGCTTCTTCACGCTGCAGCCCCACAGGCCCCAGCGGCCCCTAATCCGCCGGGCTTCAGCGGCTGGTGCCCTGGCTGGGCTGAGAGCATGGCAGCCTGGCAGAGGACACGGTGCAAGCCGGCCAGAGGTCTCCCTCGAAGCCGCACACGCACACATACCCTCGGCCCGCGTGTCTCCCTTCCTGGCCCCACGGTGGGGTGGGGGGGGCCGATGCCATGGCCCGGTTCTTCCTGCTCCCCGGCCCCTCAGTCCTGCCCAGCACTCTCGAGGCCCCTGGGGCTCCGGAACATTCTTTCCAGAGCCCTCGAGCTCTGTTGTGAGCGCCCTGTGACAAGGGCAGAGAACTGGCAGCCGCAGGGGGAGGCCCGAGTCCCCGTAAGGAGTGCTCAAGAGGAAGAGCCTTTATGCACAGGTGGCCTCCTGTCTGTGTACCTTCACGTCATAAGCAGGTGCCCTGTCCTGTTCTGAAGGCTGAAATTGTGTGGTGTCCGCAGCGTGGCATGGCCTTCGGCCGGCGAGCGTGGGCAGGACCGCTGGCACAGGGGAGGCCGCTTCTCCGGGTCCCAGGAGCTGAGGGGTCTGCTGAGCATCTCGGTGCCTGGGGGGATGAGGTGTGCCGAACACAGGGGGCTGGAGCACCTAGGGACTCCACGTGTTCCCCACTGACTGCTTTCGTGGCCAGAATATTTCAAATGGTGACTCCAGTTTTAATTCATCTTAAAAAATAAAAATTTCGAGGGGTGCCTAGGACGCTCAGTCAGTTGGGCGGCCGACTTCAGCTCAGATCATGATCTCACGGTTCGTGGGTTCGAGCCCTGCGTCGGGCCCTGTGCTGACAGCTGGGAGCCTGGAGCCTGCTTCAGATCCTGGGTCTCCCTCTCTCTCTGCCCCTCCCCTGCTCACGCTCTGTCTCTCTGTCTCTCAACAATAAACAAATGTCAAACACTTTTTTAAATAAATAATAAAAATAAAAATTTCTCCAAGGCCACTCTGTATTGTGCTCAGTCCTCAGTGTCCCACATGACAATGTGAGCCAAACGACCCCTAGCCCCTCCCCTCCCCTCCACAACCCTGCGCGAGAACCACGGTGGCTCCTCTCTGGCCGCACAGAAACCGCTGGAACGTGAGGGGCCTCTCGAAGGAAAACGGAGTCGAGGATCATATGCTTACAACCTCCACTCACCGCTGACTCACACCCCCTCCAGGGAGACCCCTCACCCGGAGGCCCAGGGGCCCCTGCCCCGTGTGACAGGGTGACGTGGCCACTGTCCAAGCCACAGTTCCAGGCTGTAGCGAGCGTTGACAGGCAGGAGTCAGCCATCCTGCCCCCGGCCGCCCCGCCCCATGAAGTGTGCACAGCGTGCTCATCGAGTGAACCAAACGGCGGCAGGAGGGCGGGCCCAGGCCACGAACACGCCACGAGGGCCGTGGGCCCAGAGGATCTCGGCTCACGGGGCGCCCCGGAGAGGAGCAAGGGGCAGGGGCCACGAAGGAGGACATCGCAGCCACTAGAGCTTTGTGGTCACAGCGTCCAGCCGAACGAAGGCATCAGCGTGGAGGCCCAGCCGGAGCGCGGAGCCAGCAGCCCTGACCAGCCGTGTGGCGCCTCCACGTCAGGGCGCATCTGTGCCAAGTGTCTGACGGGGGTTGCTTCCCGCGGGACACCCGGAGGGGCTCTGCCGGCCGATGACACCACGGCGACGCCACGGCCAGCGCTGGCCGTGCCCCAGCAGCAGGGGCACCCGAGAGCCATGGCCGGCCCGGGGGGCCTTTCCTGGGGGTCAACAACCCCACAGCGACGGACCCTGAGCTGCTTCTGCCGCGACGGAGAGGTCGCACGAGTGCTTGTGCGCGAGGGCCTGGAGGCATTTCCAGCTACGCCGTGCTGTCTCATTTCCGAGTCGCTCTGGAGCCTCACCTTATGCGGAAAGTGGGAAATAACGCTCATCTCCCACCCGCTTTGGAAAGCCGCCCACTCTGCCTAACTTGGAGCCTCGGGCTGAGGCGGCTGTGACCACCCATCCCCACCAGGTGGCGCCACCACGGAGCGGCTCTGGCCTCCTTGGGGCCTGGAAGCCGGGTGGGTGGTCAGGGGGCTGGACCATCGGGGTCCGGGGTCAGCGGCCTGATCTCCTCCTGGGCGGCTCCCAGGACAGGGCGCCCAGCTGTCCTGAGCTGGAAGGTTCGGGCACACACGGCCCAAATTTTCTCTGTCGTGGCTGCCCCTTCCCTCTGGATGAAGCCGACCTGGGTTGTCGGTAAGAACGTTTGTCTTCTCAGGGATGACACCGTCCCTGAGGGTAGGATGGACCCGGGGAAGGGGAAGGAGGAGAAGCACGGGGAAGGGAGGCTGGTGGCTCCACTCCCAGCAAGCCCACAGCCCTCTGCTCGAATAGGACGCGACCCAGTGCAACCTCCTCCAGGAAGTCCTCCTGGGACCAGCACAGCTGGGTGACTCTCCACAGCCCTCCCCAGGCCACTTGGCAGACGGGGTGGGCAGGCCTGCAGGGCACCCACAGGCGGATGATCCTTCTAGATGGGGGTCACTCTAGGCCCGTCTCTTGGGTGAGGGTGGGGTCAGCCAACCAAACCACAAGGACCAAGAGTAGGGACGCAGTTTCCCGGCCGAGAGAGAGCAGCTGCCGGAAGGGAAACGAAGTGGTTTCCCCCAGGGCGGCCAAGCTGGGCAGAGGTTCGGCTGCAGCTGCCGGCAGCCTGTGCTACTCGGGGGCTGCCCGCCTGCGAGCAGGGCAGAGCTGAGAGCTGAGGGAGAGCCCTCAAGCCAGCCTCGGACAGCTGGATCCAGCGGTGCCTGAAGCCGTCCTTCGTTCACACAACTGAAAACCCAGAGGTCCCTTTTCTTCTTAAACCAGTTTGCATTAGTCGAGATTCCTTCCCTTGCAAGTGGTCGGGTCCCAGCTCTGACGAAGGTCAAAGCTGAAAGAGACTCCAGACGGGTGTGGAGCGACACCAGGAGGCCACCTCCGGGTCTGCCCTGCACACGGGTCTCTGGGGCCCAGACCCCAGCCTGCTCTCCCTCTGCAGCTCGGAGCCCCTCCCCACCCCACAGAAATGGAGGAGGGGCTGTGGGCAAGGCCAGAGGCTGTTCCTCGTGCCGGTGGGTCTGGGAGGAGTGGAGACCCCCCCCCTCCCCGCCCCGCCGCCATCAATCGATCTCACCGCCATAACCAGCGAACGCGCTCATCGAGCCAGCAGGCTGGGCCTTACAGGGTCCCGCACGCCCCCCAGGACCGCCCCTCCCGATCCCCTGGCACATCATTCACTTGCTTTCCGATTGTGCCGTAAGCAGTTGCTTGCCGGAACACCTCTTTTTAATTTCCACGTGCTGATGTTTAATCTCAACCAAGTACAAAATCATTTGTGCAATAACGTGGGAGCCACGGGAATAAGAATCAGTAACAGACACGTTCAGTCTGCTCTCAGCGTGTCTCAAGGGTCCCCGCCCGCTGGAGGCGTTCACGCCTTCTTGGACACGCGGGCTTCCCAGGACTCCGTGGCCGGGGCAGTCTCGTGGGCTCGGGGCAGGTCCAGGCCAGTCTTCTGGGCCACCTGCGGGATACAGATGGGGCAGCTGCGGGGTGACCGGCCCCTCTCCTCCACGGGCCTTCAGAGGGCCCCCAAGTCCTCATGTCTCCATAGGCCTCGTGTGCAGTGGGGCCCCCTCCTCCTGCCCACAGCTGCCGGAGGCTCTGACAGACAGCTAGAGAGCCGCAGCCACGCCCACCCGGAGAGGGACTCTGCACAGGGGTGCAGGGTGGGGGGAGAGCCAGGTGCCCTCAGGACCCCCAGGTGAGACAGTGCAGCTCCCCCCGCCCAGGACTCTGGACCCCAGGTCCCAGGTCCCAAGCCTGGGGCTGGACTTTATCCCGTCTGCATCCAGACAGATGCAGCGCATCCCTGACTCTGTCCCAGGGCCATGTGACCCTGGGCAAGCCGACCCTCTGGGGGAGGGGAATGAGGTCACCGAGTTCCTGGCAAAGCTGTCGGAGCTGGTGCCTCCCTTGTTCAGCAACAGCGACAGACTCAGAGGCCGAGCTCCCCGGTGGCGGGCCAGCGGGAGCATACGTGGCAGAAGGACCTGTGAGGACCTCCGACCCTGCAGGACTGTGCCCTTTGAGGGACAGAAGTCCGTCTCAGAGCCCTTGGCTACCAGCTCGTCAGCGGGGGACAGTGCCCAGGCTGCGGCTCAGGAAGGCCCACGGGCCCAGAGGCCTCTCTGAGCAGAGGAGATAGAGGCCAGAATCAGGGAGGCCAAGGCAGCGGGCAGCCCAGGGCCGGGGCCCCGCGCGCCATCCGGAGGGAGCCCCAGAGATCTGCAGAGGGCGCCGAGCTTGGCGCAGATGAGGGTCTGCACGCGCAGGGCGCGACGCCCCAAGATGAGGGCAGTGGCAGGACTCACGCGGGGCCGGGGCAACGTGCAGGGCCCCAGAGGGACTCTCTAAGGGTACGTGAGCCGCACACAGTGCTCCAGGGCGCCCGTCAACAGAAAAGCCCGCCCAGAAAGGGTCGGCCTGGGCCCTGCTGACCTAGCTGCACAACACAGAGACCTCCCCGAAGCACTAGGACAAAATCCGCACCCAACGGCACAGGGTCCCCAAGGCCAGCGTCCCAGCAAGGTTGCCAGGGACAGGAAGAAGGGGGAAGTGTCACCCGCAGCGGGAGGAAACTGGCCGGCAGGAGCAGGCCCAGAACGACAGAGGGACGGCTCGGCAGCGGGGACTCGGGACTCGTGTCCTCGGAGCATCGGGTGGTGGGAACGTGACCCCCACGTCTTCTCATCCCACACGTGAAAAACGCAGCCTCTCAAGTGACAAACACAAGGGACAAGATGAACAGCAAATCTCACGTCACAAAAGGAAAAACATGAACGTGAGGACACGGCAATAAAAACTACCCGCAAGGAAGCCCAGAGGGGACAAAGTAGACTGAAACAAGAGTATCAGTGGCATGCGGACCACCAGGAAGGGGGTGGAGGGACAGGAAATACGCCCTAAAAAATAACGGTCAATTGGGGCGCCTGGGTGGCTCAGTCGGTTAAGCGTCTGACTTCAGCCAGGTCACGATCTCGAGGTCTGTGAGTTCGAGCCCCGCGTCGGGCTCTGGGCTGATGGCTCAGAGCCTGGAGCCTGCTTCCGATTCTGTGTCTCCCTCTCTCTCTGCCCCTCCCCGGTTCATGCTCTGTCTCTCTCTGTCCCAAAAATAAATAAACATTAAAAAAAAAATTAAAAAAAAAAAATAACGGTCAAGTTTTCCAAACCTGCTGAAAATCCAGAGACTGAAAGAGACCAACAACTTCCAGCGGAATAAACCCCCACGAAAAGCCTGGTGCGGCGATCCCAATACAACTGCCGAAAACCGGCAATAAAGGAAAACCTCCAGCAGTCCAGGAAAACAGACGAATCACACACAGCGGGACGGGGATCGGAGCTACGGCAGACCGCTGGGTGACACTGTACGGGCCAAACACGGTGAGGAGACAGCTTTAAAGTATCCACAGAGAAAGAAAATCTGTCCAGCTAAAACCCAACGTGGCACAAAAATATCTTCACAGATAAAACGTTTTTAAACAAACGAAGAAAGTCAGAGGATTTGTCACCCGCAGGCTCTCAGGAAAAAGTCATCAAAGATCTTCAGGCACAGCGAATGACACCGGGCTGGTCTACGCAGACGAACAAGGTGGGCCAGACATGGAGAGCACGTGGGTAAAGGTAACATACTGTTTTATTTTTGATTTTCGGAAGGTAATCGAGCGTTGAAAGCCGACTTATTAATGATGTGCCTTGGGCTCCGCCCACACAGCGTGGACCATGCGACAGCGGCACAAGGCAGGGGCGCGAGTCCACGGCTGCCGGGCGTGCAGGGCAGGCGCTGGGTTAGCAGGACCCACGCTGACCCCAGACAGCCGCCACTAAGGTGCGAAACTCGGAGCCAACAGGAGAGAAAAAGATGGAAACACTTCTCAAACCCAGTCCACGGCGATACAGGAAAAGAGGGAAGGAGACGTTTCGTGAAGACGCGTGTCCGGAAAACGCGTGTCTCCTTGAAGACGAGGAGAGAGCCGTCGGTGGAGGCAAGGACACCCCGTCTGGACAGAAAGGCTAACGGATCCATGCGCGTACCAGGGAGGACATCCACTCATCGGCGATGACAAAGGGACACCAGCCGAACTCCACAGGCCAGAGGCAATGAGGCTCATGGGACACAGCCAGGCAGATGTCACTCGCACCCTGGCCGACCAGCCACGGTCCAGATGTGGCCACGGGCCTCCGGTGGGCGTCCGCACGGGTGGCTTCACGCAAACACAGCGGCAGGTGTTGGCGAACACTGGGCCGGGACAAGGCCCATCGCCCAGATCGGCCGGTGACCCGGGGTTGTGTCTTATTGGCCGTGAGGGCACCAGTGGGGGACGGGCTCCCGCCTGCTGCCCTGGGGGTGGGCGCTCCCATGGCCCCGTGTGCAGCCAGGGTGTGAAATGGCCACAACCATCTGACCCAGTGCCATAGTGACGGGGCTCAGAATGAGGTCCAAGGTGCCATGGGCTGAGGGAGCAGGGAGAGGGGACACCTGAGTGGGAGGCCAACAAGCCATCGTGCCTGCCGGCGACCGTCAGCCTTGCTACCCCATTTTACAGATGGGGAAGAGTGAGGGAGGCCTTCCTGGACGGCTGGGCAGGGCACCGGGGTCCACACTGCCATCGTCCCAATAAGGTGACCCACCGAAGTGTGTGAATTGCATGGTGCACACGGGTCCTGTCCCCACACACGCAGACCCCGTCTGCACACATGGGCCCTGTCTGCACACGTGGACGCCGTCTGCACACATGGGCCCCATCCGCACACTTGCCTAAGGTGCACAGAACGTGGGAGGCAGGTGCCATGGCCGGGCCTTGCCCAGGTGAGGAGAGAGCTGCGGGTCCCGCATCAGCCGCCAGGAGCCTGGCCTCAGGTCCCCAGCCGCCACCCGCCAAGGCCTGCTCCTCCTCCCTCTGGGGCCATGCTCAGTCTCCTGGGCCCAGATCCTCCGTGCAGCCAGAACCCACCATCTTCAGGCACCAGGCTGGAACCCCTCAGCCATCGCACAGACGCCCCTGTGCCTCCCTGCAGCCCTTCCCTGTCTGCGGGGCCCCCTCCCGGGCCCAGAACGGCTGCTGGTGCCTGCAGCTCCCCCCATCCCCGCTGGACTCCACCTGATGCAGGGCTGAGGGGGGCAGGGTGAGGGGACCGAGGCTGTGTCCTGATTACCCCAGAGGGCCCAGGGCCAGAGGTCGGGCCCAAGAGCAACCAAGGACGCGCTTGCACTCCATGACTCCGCAGCCCCCAGACCTGCCTTGGAAGCGGCTGGACCCAGGGGCTTGCTGCCCCCTGGAGGCCAGAAGGAGAACCGACCTTAATGGGCCACCCCTCAGCCCGTCAGGAGGTGCTGTGGGGCGCTGAGCCACACCCACGCAGAGCCCCACTGATGCCCGCACCGCAGAGTGCGGGGCAGGGGCCCCGGGCACGGTGACCTCAGGTGACCCGAGCAAGTGCTGGGCAGTCACTGCCTGATCTCCAAGTGCCCGCAGAGAACACAGGCGAGGGGGCAGCAGGTGAGCCAGTACCTAATGGGGTTAATGGGGGAGGAGTGGGCAGAAGACACAGAGGACAGAAGTTGGAGCAGGACTCAGGCAGGCCCCCCGAGAGGGGTGCAGGGGACAGAGGGGAGTGGCATGGGCCTTGCAGGGAAAGTTCTGCCTGCAGATGTCGGGGGCTGAGGGACCACCTGGGCCAAGGTGGGAGTGGGCCGGGTGCGATGAGGCTGCTGTTCTCCCGAGCTCTGAGCGGCAGCCAGGGGCCCCTGCAAAGGGCCGGGTGGGCCACAGTCTTACTGTGAATGAGGGGACCTCGGCAGGGACACACCTGACATGCTTCACCAGGATCTCCCTTGTCACCTGGGGAGGAAGAAACGTGGGGAGCCCGTGCAGCAGCGGGATGCAGGGAGGCTGTCTCAGGTACTACTCCTGCGTGACGGCCACCTTTTATCACTTGTGATCCCGCGTGTTGGGAATTGGAGCGGGCTCAGCAGGACAGCTGTCTGCTCCACATGCCGTGGGCTGGGCAGGGTCAGGAGGTCCAAGAAAGGCCACCGACACCCCGGGGCCTCCTTGCGGGCAGGTGCTAGGCACGTCCTCTCTGGAAACTCTCTCCTGAGGACAATGTGTCCAGGGTAGGCACATCCTCTCTGGAAACTCTCTCCTGAGGACAATGTGTCCAGGGGCCAGAGGCAGTGAGGGAGCAGAGGCAGAAGCACCCCACCACCACCAAAAGAACAGACGCAGCCCCGTCTGCTGCACGGCTGGAGACCCACGTCCGGGGTGGGGGGGGCGGGTAGCTGTGGACACCTCAACTCAGTGAATGCTGAGGCCAACGGCCTGGACCGGGTGGGGAGTGGCAGCAGTGGGCAAAGAAAGGGGTGTCTCCAAGCACCCACTTAAGCAGCAGAAGGAAGGAACGAGGTCTGTCTGCACGGCCACGTGCTTCCAAGAGCAGTGTCTCCCCCAGGACCAGAGGAGCTGGCCCGGACCCCCCCCCCCCCACCCTCACAGGTGGTCCAGAGCACACCCCTCCCTGAGGAAAAGGCAAGAAATTGGGGGAAATCTTAGCACACCTCCTCTTAGTGCCCCCTGGTGAAGACAGGAAGGTGCCCGGGGGCCCTCGGTGGCATTTCCACAGTGTCCCACATCGGCATTACAGAGCCACCTCTGCCAAGGGAAGCCTGGGATCCACCAGCCTCTGATCTTGTTTCCAGCCTCTCCAGCTCTGCCTCCAGTTCTGCCTCCAGGACTCCCATGCCAGCCCTGTCACTGGGTGCTCACAGCCCTCCCCTGCTGTCTTCCCTGCCAACTCCAGTCAGCATGAGTGTGACTGATCAAAGCCAGGGATGGGACACCGGACCCCTCACCATCCTCAGGCCCCAGAGCGAATGGTCTGCCAGCAGCGGGGGGGAGCACAGTCCAACTTCCATTTCCTCCAGAGTCTGAGGTCAAGGCTCTGCCCACTTTTTAAATCAGTTTCCATTTTTTGCTACTGAGTTGTATGAGTTCTTTACATAGTTTGGATATGACCCCCCCCCTTATCACATATATGATTTGCAAATATTTTCTCCCATTCTATAGGATATCTTTTCATTTTGTTGATAGTTTCCTTTGCTGAGCAGAAGCTTTTTGGTTTGATGTAGTCCCAGTAGTTTGTTTTTGCCTTTGTTTTTGTGTCAAATCAAAAAAAAAAAATCATCACCAAGACCAATGTCAGAGAGGTTACTATCTGTGTTTTCTTTTAGGAGTTTTAAGGCTTCAGGTATTATGTTCAAGTGTTTAATCCATTTTGAGTTGATTTTTGTGGATGGTTTAAGATAGGGGACCAGTTTCATTCTTTTGCATGAGGTTGCCTAGATTTCTCAACACCATCTGTTGAAGAGAATGTCCTTTCCTCATTGAATATTCTTGGCTCTTTTGTCATAAATTAATTGGCCATATATGTGTAAGTTTATTTCTGGGATCTCTGCTCTGTTCCACTGGTCTGTGTGTCTGTTTTTATGCAAAAGCCACACTGTTTTGATTACTACAGCTTTCTACCATGGTTTTAAAGAAGGAAGCATGATGCCTTCAGCTTTGGTCCTCTTTCTCAATACTGCCTTGGCTACTCAGGGTATTTTGTGGTTCCATACAGATTTTAGGATTTTTTTTTTTCTATTTTGTAAAAAAAAAAAAAAATGCCATTGGAATCTTGATAAGGATTGCATTGAATCTATAGATGGCCTTAGACAGTATAGACATTTTAACAATATTAATTCAACCCATGGACACAGAGTGTCTCTCCATTTATTTGGGTCGTCTTCAACATCTGTCAACAATGTCACAGTTTTCAGAGAACAGGTCTGTCACCTCCATGGTTAAATTTATTCCTGGGTATTTTATTCTTTTTGATGCAATTGTAAATGGGATTATTTTCTTAATTCCTCTTTCTGATGGCTTGTGGTTAGCATATAGAAACTCAACTGATTTTTGTGTATTAATTGTGTATCCTGCAACTTTCCTGAACTCTTTTATTAGTTATGACAGTTGTTTAGTGGAGTCTTGAGGGGTTTCTATACAGACAGTCCCCAACTTGTGATTATTTGACTTTACAAAGCTGGGAAAGCAATACACATTCAGTAGAAATCGTACTTTGACATTTGCTCTCTCCCCCAGCTAAAATCATGCGGTTGGATCCTGCCTTGTGAGGCTGGGTGGGGATGGCTCCCAGCAGCCACGTGCTCAGGAAGGTCAACAGCAGATCCACTCACAACAATTCTGCATCCAGTCAACATCCTATTTCCTCTTTCCGTACGGCATTCAATAAATCAGATATTCAACACTTTATCATAAAACAGGCATTGTGTCAGAGGACACTGCCCAACTGTAGGCTCATGTCAGTGTTCTGAGCACGTTTAAGGTCAGCGAGGCTAAGGTGTGATGTCTGGTAGGTGAAGCGTATGAAATGCATTTCCTACTTGTGACAGTTTCAACTTACGATGTGTTTGTCAGGATGTGACCCGTCCTAAGTCCAGGAAGATCTCTATATATAAAACCATGTCATTTTCACACAGAGGCAAGTTTATTTCTTCCTTTCCGATCTGAATGCCTCTTGCTTCTTTTTCTATCAGCGATATTGGCCTATGATTTTCTTTTCCTGTAGTATATTACTTGGTTTTGGAATCAGGGTAATGCTGGACTCAAAACATGGTTTTGGAACTGTTCCCTCCTGCTCAATTTTTTGGAAGATTTTGAGAGGGATCGGGGTTAATTCTTCTTTAAATGTCTGATAGAATCTACCTGTGAAGCCATCTGGCCCCGGGCTTCTCTTCATTGGGAGGTTCTTAATTATGGACTCAATCTCCTTACTAGTGATTAGTCTGCTCAGACGTTCTGTCCCTTCATGACTCAGGCGTGCTGGGTTGTATGTTTCCAGGAATTTGCCCATTTCTTCGGGCTGTCCAACTTGTTGGCATACAATTGTTCACAGTGGCCTCAGAACCCTTTGTATTTCTGTGGTACCTTATAAGCACATGGATGTTTATAGCAACTTCATTCATAATTGCCAACAACTAACAGAAGAAATAGAGATGTCTGTAACCATGTAGACATTTTTAACGATACAGCGAATTTGGCCAAATTAACTTACATAAAACATTACACCCAACAACATGCTTTCAAAAAAAAATGACAAAAATTAACCATATGAGATGTCATGGCAATTTAGGGAGAAGGAGGGAGGGACAAACGGGGGGCGCAAGGGCAGGGATTTCTAAGGCATTGTAACTGTTCTGTGTGACGCATACCCGTCACTACACATCTGCCCAAAGCATCGGCACCCACAGCACACGGAGGCTCATGTAAGCTACGGACTCTGGTGTGTCATATGTATCAGCGTTGGTTCATCAGCCGTGACACCTGTAGCTCGTCCTGCAAAGTCAATAACAGAGGAGTGGGGGAGGGGAAGGGTTAAGTGGACACTATACTTTCTCATCAGTTTTCATATGAACTTTAAAACTGGTCTTTAAAGAAAGTGTACTAACTTTTTTTTAATTGACCATATGCTGAGCCTAAAGCAAGCTTCAAAAAGGACACTAAGGGATCTTGTTAACATCTTTAGGGAACAAATTTTTCAGAGCAGTCTTGATGTGCCCAGCAGAAAGGCTTTATGGATGGTTGTCCGCTCCCCGTGGTACAGTCCAGTTACACAGTGAGAGACTGTCACATCTCAGCAGCTGTCAATAGATGAAAGGTAAGAATATGGAGGGTTTGAACAGCACGATACATACACTCGACTGAATTTAGGTAAATATAGACTATATATATATATACACATACATACATATGATTTCAACTGTGTCCAAAAAAACTCCCATCATATGCATGAGCTACGTTCAATGACTATAATGGAATAAAATTAGAAATCGACAAGAAAGGAAAACCAAAAAGGTATTCATATATCTAAGCAGTAGTTACAAACTTTAAAGCTGCTTTCCTATGAAGAAATCTGGTTTTGCTTCAAAGAAATTTAACTATTTTGTTAACGTTTATTTTTGAAAGACAGAGCATGAGCAGGGAAGGGGCAGAGGAGAGGGAGACACAGAATCCGAAGCAGGGCTCCAGGCTCTGAGCTGTCAGCACAGAGCCCGACGCGGGGCTCGAACCCACAGACCACGAGATCATGACCTGAGCTGAAGTCAGACGCTTAACTGACTGAGCCACCCAGGCGCCCCACTTCGAAGAAATGTAAAGGCTCCATATCTAAATGTCAGGGGTGCAGACTGTGTTCTCAGAGGGAAATGCCGAGCCTTGATTGTCCAGAGTCTCTTGGCGAAGCTCTCCACTCCTAATGAAGCACGAAAGATAGTCCAGCTGGGGGCTGGGGGGAGGGTGTCAGGAAGGCTTCCTGGAGGAGGTACATTCAGCCCGATGGGATGGGCAGGGGCATTCCAAGTGGGCAGATGTCTAAAGCCAAGGCGCTGGAACCAGGAACACCCCACATCACACATCACTGGCACCAGTGCTGGGGGCACCGTGGGGTGGGGCTCAGCACGGGGTTGCGCAGGTGTGAACGGCCTAGAGCACCCCCAAGTGGCAGGGACTCTGCCGCAGGTGAGTGACAGCTGCTGGGCATTGTGGGTGGAAAGAGATCGGACCAGCCAGGAACCTGGTGATGGAGAAGGAGCAGAGCGGCGAGGGTGAGCCTGCACGGAAACCCTGCCCGAGCCGGTACACCGACTTGTTCTCTGTGTATTGCTCTAGGTCAGCGGCTGGGCCACGAACCAAGGAGACAGTTTGAGGAGATAAATTCGTGCTGATGCATGCTGCACCTGTCTCCACGGCATCCTTCCTGAATATCCAGCAGGTGCCCCCTCTGCGGGGGATCCGAAGGTCCAGCTGGTGGGACAGGATTTGGGAGTCGTGAGCAACATTCGGGAGGCGGCCAGGAACTGTCTTATATGTGCCTCATCACGAGGCCACATCGCATTAAAACCTCCTCTCGTACGGCGTGGCAGCCTGAAAGTGGCATGCTCAGTTGAGCGAAGCCCACGAGGCATGATCGCAGTCACACGAAATGTCCAGAAGAGGCACAGACACAGACAGAAAGGAGACGGGTGGTTGCCAGGGGCGGGGGGGGGGGGGGGTGGAATGGAGAGCGGGTGGGTGAATACGGGGTGTCTGTTTTGGTGTGATAAAAGTGTCTTAAAATAGATTGTGAGGTGGTGAGGGATGCATAACACCGGGGACATACTGAGAGCCTCTGAAATGTGCACTTTCTTTTTTTTTTTTTTTTTAATTTTTTTTTTTCAAACTTTATTTATTTTTGGGACAGAGAGAGACAGAGCATGAACGGGGGAAGGGCAGAGAGAGAGGGAGACACAGAATCGGAAACAGGCTCCAGGCTCTGAGCCATCAGGCCAGAGCCTGACGCGGGGCTCGAACTCACGGACCGCGAGATCGTGACCTGGTTGAAGTCGGACGCTTAACCGACTGCGCCACCCAGGCGCCCCTGAAATGTGCACTTTCAATGGGTGATCTGTGTCATATGTGAATTACATCTCAGTGAAGCCTCTCTCATCAGCCTGGACGGGCCTGGCTCAGTGCCTGCTCGTAGGGGAGAGGGGGGAGTCCTTTGAAAATCGCCCAGTGCCGTAAAAATGTGAAAGGTTGTAGTTCTGCGAAGCTTCTAACAACACCTAGACCAAAAACAGCTTCTTGGGGGCGCCTGGGCGGCTCAGTCGGTTGAGGGTCCCACTCTCGATTTCGGCCCAGGTCATGACCTCACAGTTCATGGGACCGAGCCCGATGGGATCCCCATGGGATCAAGCACTGGCGGTGCAGAGCCCGCTTGGAATTCTCTCTCTCTCCCTCCCTCTCTGCCCCTTCCCCTCTCGCGCTTGCTTTCTAAATAAACAAACATTTTTTTAAAAAACAGCTTCTTGTAAGCAGACCAGGACCAGTCCGTCCACCTGCCCCAAGAAGAGTGTGGTGACACAGGGCAGAGGTGGGTCAGATGCCGACCACCACCCTGGGCACTGTGGCACAGACTCTGGGGGCTTTGAGGGCGTGCACTAAGCACTGCCTAGAGGCACTTGGTAAGGGGTGCACAGAGACATGTGTCACCTTAAAATGAGCTAAGCAGCACTCTCCTCCATCACCAGAGACCCGGAAAGACAACAGGGGCGGGGGGCAGAGTCCCGCCTGAAATCCCAGAGGAACCACCCAGCCTCCTCCCTGCCGGGCGAGCCGGAGGTGGTCCTGGCTGCCCCTAGGGACCTTGTCCCCGGGGAACCATCCACGCAAAACCGCAAAGAGTTGCAACCTCGTTTGGCCTCCCGCACTAGAGCGATATCACAGAAACGAAGCGCAACCGGAAAGCGGGTGCAGAGATGTGCAAGAAAATCAATAAAAGCATTCAGAGGTTTGAAATAAATGCGTGTTAGGCACCTTTCAGAGAACGTCTGTGAGTGAACGCCCCACGTCCCCACACCGGCCACCGTGGCCTCCTGTTCGTTAGTGGTGTTTGACAAGAAACGGTTGAAACGTCACAGGTGGTGTAGGAATGAGAAGGATGCTCTGCACTAGGAGACGGGAACCCTACTGCGCAGGGCTCATTCCCAACACCGACAGGTGGATCCTTCCGCCCCTGAGGCTGGGAATCCCCCAGAAGGTCCACGCGGTGTGTCCACGGCCTCTCCTTGTCCCGTCTCGACGCCCCTCCATTTGCAGATGAGGAAGTGTGGCTTGCCCGAGGCCACGCAGCAGCGAGCTCTGGGGACCCCAGCGCCGTGTTCCCTGCTACTCCCCTGCCCCAGCCTGCCTGCCTGGCCCCCCAGGTGACTGTGTTCCACACGGGCCCCCACCTGCCCCACCGGCCCCCCTTCCCCAAGACCCAACAAGTGCAGATGCAGGGGCAGCCGGCGCCATCCACTGGGGGCTGTGGCATCCAACCGTCCCCGCCTGGCTGCGGCAGAAGGGCCGGCTGCATGCAGGGACCGTGCCTGCGTGACCCAGAGTGGCTACCCGGAGGGCGGAGGAACCACTGTTCAGAACAGCCTTCAGTTACAAACACAGTCCCACTTTACTGATGCGGAGACGGGCCCAGGGAGGCTGCGGAGCTACCCGTAAGGGGTGGAGTCCGTGCAGCCCTACCTCACCCCATGCTGCCCCTGCCTGCAAGGGTGAAGGGCCCAGAGCTGGGGAGACCTGGGCCACGGGACAGATCTGCTTCATCAGGCTGTGTACACCAGGGCCAGCCTCGAGCCACCAAACCCCTAACCCAGTGACCAGCATGACAGACAACAGGAACCTGGGAAGCAGCCTCCTGCGGCCGGTGAGCAGGTGCCCAGAGGGCGGGAGAGCAGGCCTCCACCTGGCCCTGAACTCCGAGGAGCCCCGGAGCCCAGCGGGTGGGGCGCAATCTCCTGGGCGGCCAGCAGGTGGCGGCGTCTGACCAAAAAACGGTGCCTCTCCCGGCGCCTTGCCGGGATTTGAAGCTGCTTTTCCGTCTGTGGGGAGTAGGCCCCCCACGAAGGCTGTTTTAGGGTCCTGGGCTCCAGATGTGGGCCCATCCCTGCCTCCAGTCCTTCTCCAAGCCGTTGAAGGTGCTTGGTTACGAGGCTATTTAGAAAATGGCCGTGGCCTGAAGTTTAGACATCCCAACTTCCATGCCCACCACAGACCAGGGTCCCTGTCCCCGGCTGCGACGCGGACGCCGGCTTTAACCTAACCTCCCGGGTGACGCCGACCTGCAGCCGTGGCTGGGACTGTGCTCCAGGCCTTTTTTTTTTTTTTAAGGTTAAATCTTTTATTTCCATTTTTTTAAGTCTTTATTTCAATCACGCGGTGCTCATCACAATCCCAAGTGCTCCCCTTAAGCCCCGCCCCCCGCCCCCCCCCCCTCTGGTGGCCGTGGGTGTTCTCCGCACCGAGGAGTCTGTTTCTGGGCTTGTCTCTCGCTCTTTCTTTTCCCTTCTCTTGTTTGTTTCTTAGATTCCGCATGTGAGTAAAATCATAGGGTCTTTGTTTTTGACTTAATTTGCCCAAGCATATTTCCAGACCCAACCATGTCGTGGCAAATGGCAAGATTCCATTCTTCTTGGTGGCCGAATAATATTCCGTTGCCTGTCTGTCTCTACCTCTATCTCTATGTGTCTGTATATCGAGAGAGAGAGAGAGAGAGAGAGAGAGAGAGAGATATCCAGGCCATGACTGGAAAGCCAACCTCACCGTACCTGCACAGTTACTATGTCGGTCACCACGGCGTTCTGCTGACACACCCCTCGGTGATTCAAATGCCCCCACTGGGTCCGTAGCATACCGTCCCCTCAACCCCATCACCTCCAGTCGGTCCTGAGCCCCAGAGGCAGGACATCGCCTGATGCACTTTTCCTCAGGGCCCCTGTGGACCTGGCCCGCCTCTCTGTGTCCCCTGTCACCCCCTCTCCCCTGCAGCTCTGCCAGGCCTGGAGGGACCTCCAGGAGGAAGTGTCCCCAGCCCCCAGAGCACGGCGGCCCGTAGAGAACGCTTCCCTGAGCACAATGGCTGCTGCTGTCCTCCAACATGCCACACTCCTTCTGACAGCCCGGATGCCCCCGCCCCCGGCCCCCTGGTCTCATTAACAGCCACTCACCCTCCAGACCACGGCCCGAACACCATGGCTTCCTGTCCACGCGAGGCTGTCCCCAGAGCTGGCCTGTGACTGACCTCGGCCCAGGCCCCTCTCGGAAACGTCTCGCCGGACCCTTCTCGTCCTTGCCAAAGACAGGGCCCACCTCCGCTCTGGGCCCGGAGACGCTGTGGGGGAGGCCCGCCCTCCTGAACGACAGCGAGGGCAACCACGAGGCCCCAGCACAGGCAGGTGCCTCAGCCTGCAGCTCCTCTCCACTCATTTCCATGCGGGGCCCGGAGCAACGACGCCCCGAGGGCTTCCGCGACAGCCTAGCCCCAGGTCCCTGCCCTCAAACACCAGCACAGAGCGTAGAAGCCCTTGAGAGCCGGGATCCCAGTCGTCGCTGGATTTCCACAACCTTCCAGACAGCAAATGGCTCTTAGCCATTCACTCCACGGCACCTACTCACCTCCCTGAGGACTCAACACCACACGCACCATTTCTGTTACTCCCTCCTTGGAGGAACCTGGAGAGCAGGGACACTAAGCCACTTTGCCAAGGTCTCGTGTGGAGGCCAGGGTGACACTTGTCTCTGGGCTGAGCCAGAAGCAAGGCTTCCCACCAGCTCCCGGGCCTCCAGGCAGCTTCCCACCCGGAGAAAGTCTGGGGTCCTGGCCTCCACCCCTCACTGGAAGAACCAAAAAGCCGGGTGCTGAGGCCGGCAGGACCTCCATCCACCGGGGCCGGATCCGAGAGGCGGCAGCAGCCCGGAGACTCCAGGGAAAGCCCCAGAAGCCAGTGTGCACGCGACGCCTGGGTGGTTTTCCGTCCAAGAACGCGGAGGAAAGTCAGCTGGTGGTGCGCTGGCCATGCGCGGATATCATTCCCTCAGCATACTCTGCAAACAGGGACCCAGGGTTTGAGGAAGGAACCATGGCGCCCTCAGCTCCTTCCCCTGCCCCGTCTGAGCCGTTCTGGGCTTTTCCAAGCTGTGTTAGAAACTCCATGGTTACTCCCATCGTCTCAGACTTTCCGAGAGCTCTGGCACTAGTCCCCAAAGCCTCCCCTCAGCCTCCAGAACTTTTCCTGGTGGGGGCTCCCAGCTCGGCCCACCCCTCACACGGAGGAAGCTGAGCCCAGTGACCAGCACAGCCCCCACCCCTCTGCAGGCTCTGGGAGAATTGCAGAATAGGACCTCATACATCGCAGCACCCCCCCCCCCCACCCCGGGCCCCCAGGCAAAGATCGGGTCTGGTGCCCACCTGGGGATGCTACCTTAGTGTCCCCGGGGCGGGGAGTGTTGGCTGAGACACGGGCCAGAATTACGACTCCTCCCACCTCCACCCCCAGTGTCTCACTGGCCACCCTCCCCAAATCCACCACGGAGGTCACACCCTGACAAGGACAAATGAGAAGACCTCTCTGCCCCTGGACAAGTGTGAGAAACCCTCACACCTGAATTACCAGAAAATTGAAACAAGACGTTGATCCTAAGCAAGTTTTGTCCTCAAAGTCCAATCCCTGCTTTAAGCCACTATGACTTGGGGGAGTGTGGAAAGGGAGGCACTCATCCGGGGAAAGTGCGCGGGGACCACAGGCCCAGGGACTTCCCCCGATGGCGCCACAGGGCGGGCAGCCCGAGTGAGCGGTGCGCAAACTCGGTTCCGAGGCTGTACGTGGGCTCCGTGGGGCACCTACCCGGGCTGCACGCCCAAGACCCCGGAGGAGGCCCCAGGCCAGGGCTCCGCACCTGCTCCGGCCGGGGTGGGGGGGGGGGGGGGGGAAGGTGTCCGGGGTTGTGCTGCGCGCTCCCCGCTCCGACCCCTGCGCGACGCCCGAGCCGGCTCCTGCCTGAAGAACCTGGAACGAGACGGGCTGAGGCAGGTGCCCGCGTCAGACGCGGGCGTCGTGCGGCGGCAGCCCCCGGGGAGGCAGGAATCGGCCGGAGACGCGGAGATGCAGGTAAAGCCGCCGCCAGCCCATCTCCACGCAGACCTCCAGCTCCCTGCATCCGGCGGTCCCCGCCCCGGCCGTCGGTAGGCGCCGCCGGTGGAGCCAGGCGGTCACCAAGTCCCCTCTGATTGGATGGCCGCGAAGTCCCAGCAGCCGCCTCCGCACCTTAAAACGGGAGCCGAGCGCGTGGGAGCTGCAGCCCGCCCCGCCCGGCCCTGCACGCGGCGGCGAGGGGTGGGGGAGGAGGAGGGCAGGAGGGAGCGAGGAGGAAGGACGAGGAGGACGGAGAGAGGAGGCGCCCAGGAGGCGGGGCCCGGGCGGCCGGAGAGGCTCCGGGACCGACCCACCGACCGCCGCCGACAGCCGGACCGACGCGCGAGCCCGGAGCTGCACCGGCCGCGCGGCCATGGCCGAGCTCAAGTCGCTGTCGGGGGACGCGTACCTGGCGCTGAGCCACGGCTACGCGGCGGCCACGGCCGGCCTGGCCTACGGGGCGGCGCGGGGGCCCGAGGCGGCCCGCGGCTACGGCGCGCCGGGCCCGGGCGGCGACCTCCCCGCGGCGCCCGCGCCCCACGCCCCGGCGGCGGCCGAGAGCAGCGGCGAGCAGAGCGACGACGACGACGCCTTCGAGCAGCGGCGGCGGCGGCGGCGGCGGGGGCCCGGGGGCGCGGGGGACGGGCGGCGGCGGCCTCGGGAGCAGCGCTCGCTGCGGCTGAGCATCAACGCGCGCGAGCGGCGGCGGATGCACGACCTGAACGACGCTCTGGACGGGCTGCGCGCCGTCATCCCCTACGCGCACAGCCCGTCGGTGCGCAAGCTCTCCAAGATCGCCACGCTGCTGCTCGCCAAGAACTACATCCTCATGCAGGCGCAGGCCCTGGACGAGATGCGGCGCCTCGTGGCCTACCTCAACCAGGGCCAGGGCCTGGCGGGCCCCGTGGCCGCTGCGCCCCTGACGCCCTTCGGCCAGGCCGCTGTGTATCCCTTCTCTGCGGGCGCCCCGCTGCCCTGCCCGGACAAGTGCACCTCCTTCTCCGGGACGCCCTCGGCGCTTTGCAAACACTGTAACGAGAAGCCGTGAGGGCCCCGAGCCGCCCCCACTCCCGCACGCGTCTCACATTTTACCTTGCCACCCCCCCACCCCGCGACCGTGTCACCCTGCCCCGACCGGCCCCACCCACCGGGAGAAGGCGCCCGAAGTCGCTTCCAGCCTTTGCGCGCGGAACCGTGTAGGGCCGCGAGCTCAGAGCACGTCTGGGCGCGGTGGAGAGCGGAACACGGGAATCCGCGCCCCCGAGCCCTCGGTGCGCGCCCCGGGCAATCTCCTGACTTCCGGCTCCAAACCCGGGACGGGACGGCGGACCTGCCCTGCTTGTCCGGGCACCGCCACGCACCCTGAAAAGAAAACCAGGACTACAGCTGGAGCGGGGACCGGCGGCGTGACCCCGGGGGAGCGGGCCTGCTGGGCGCCAGCCCGGTTCTCACCGAGCGCGGGGACAGAGCTTAGCCCCGCCGGGGCGCGTCCTCCGCCCAAGTCGTCTGCTCCCGCCGGACTGCGGACTGCGGGGCCGGCTCCTGGTGGGCGTGTTCCCGAGGCCGCGTGGCGCCTGCGCCGGTACCTCGGGTCTCTGAGGCTCCGCGACCCCGTCGCGCCCCGACCCAGCCCCAACTGGCGTTTGGAAGGAGCTGCCCTAAGAAGACCCCGGGCCGGCAGCTTCGGGGCCCCCTCGAGTCCCAGTGTGTTACGTTTAGTTCCCCGCCTGCCTAGAGGCGCGCACCTCTAGAGGTGAGCGGACACCGGCTGTCTCCAAGTCTGCGGGATTTGTGCCCCCAAGCAGCCCCCTGGGTTCCCCGGCCACCGCCGCTGACGCCAGCTCGTCCCCGCCGGGGTGCGGCCCGCGTGGAGTTGGATGGAGACCGCGGGGCGCCCTCCGCTTACAGGCAGCCGCGTGGAGGACGGTCCTCAGTGCCCACGACCGCGCTTGGCCTGGGGTGTCAGGGAAGGGCCTGGTCTAGCTCCGGTGACCCGCAAAGCCCCCTCCGCACCAACCCCCACGCGTTTCCAGGGGAGGAGGCCGGGGCATGGGTGAGTAAGCTGGTGCCAGGGGCTACCTGACCTGTGGAAAGGTGTGGGGGGTCTGTGTCTGGGATGTCAGGGGCACGGGGTGGAATTCTGCCACTACAGGGGTCCCCGCACCCGCAGCCCGCCGGCCACCCTGCAGTCCGGCTGTCGGCTCCCAGTTCACCCCAGCCGCTCTGCTGCAACATCCAGCTTTATTAACGCAATTTCCTTGGCTGTCCTTAATGCTATGCTAATGAGGTGAGGGGGGGGGCCTACAAAGCCGCCTGTCTAAAGCATTTAACTTTAATTAATACATTTCAAAAGGCCCTTTTGTATTTGCAAAATGAAGTGTGCGATTAAGCCTTATTCATAAAGACATACGCTTAATACTGGTTTTTGCTAATTTCCATATTTATTTCTTCGCTGTCTTTTCTTCCCCCTAACCCACAACTTTGTCAGTTTTGCACATTCAAAAAGGGGAGTCTTAGAAACTATGTTTCAAATCCCTTTTAGGGAAGGAGGGCAGGACAGGACCAGTGCGAGCCACTTACCCGCAGGGTCATTTCAAGTCGATGGTAAATCGACTCTATAAATCCCTTACCCTAATCTGAAACACAGTTGCTGATTCTGGTTAAAACCAGACATGTTTAGGACATTTCTATTCAGAATAAAGTATTTGATTTCAAGATTTTGTTTTAAATATGATTAAATTTTAATATCAAATTAAATATGTTCATTTGTGACTGAACTCAATTTCAACTTTCAGATAATTGTGTCAACCTGGGCCACATGCTTCTAAATCACAGAGTCTAAAAAGTCCCTGAGATGCAGACAGCCATCTGTAAGCCGTCACTCAGCGAATATATGAAATACTGAGGAGAAGGTGAGGGGAAAAAAAACCTCTGTGCCCCATCTTGGATGAAAAACAATTTTTTAAAAGGACCATTTCAGTAATGAGTTCTTCCAATTACTTGGTTTCCAAAAAAATTAAATTAAATGGGTTCTTTTAGATGCAAAAGCTGTGTGTCTACTCTTCTGGAAAACGTCAGCCTGCCTCTCGCTGGGGTGGAGTGGAGTCATTTTTCAGAGCGAAATTAGGCTGGATTCTCAGCAACACTGATGAAGCAACTTGGTGTATCACATGCATGTCATTTCATACCCCCTTTTTTTTTTTAATGTTTATTTTTGAGAGAGAGAGAGAGAGAGAGAGAGAGCAGGGGAGGGTCAGAGAGAGCGGGAGACACAGAATCAGAACCAGGCTCCAGGCTCCGAGCTGTCAGCACAGAGCCCGACGCGGGGCTCAAACCCATGAACCGTGAGATCACAACCTGAGCCGAAGTCCGACGCTCAGGTGACTGAGCGCCCCAGACCCCCCCGCTCTAAGACAGCCTGGACACTGGAAGAACTCCCAGCACGGCCCGTGTGCCCCACATACGGGGCCCCAGGGTCTCTGCCCGTTGGCCAGCCCACCACCCTCTGGAAACGTGGGCGGGGGCTCTGGCTGTCTTCTCCCAAGGGCTGCGTCCCCACGGGGAGTCACTGCGGGTGACTCCCAGAGGTTTCGTGACCTGACCACCAGCGCGGTCACTTCCTCAGCCCTGGGGAGGACTGAAATAGGAAGCAGCCTTTTTCCCAGAGGCTCACGCTTAGATCCGCCTCAGGGTGAGGGGAGAGGTACATGCTGTGATGTGGGGCGAGGGAGTGTCCCTTTAAACCCCAGCTGCCCCGCTCAGAACCGGCCATGCGGGAAGTTGTAGCTTTTCTAGTGGCCACCTAAAAAGAGCGAATAGATGAAATTAACTCTAATGACTTTTACGTGCCCCAGTGTATGCAAAACAGTATCATTTCAATGTGAAATCAGTGTTTTTAAATTATCAGGGGGGTATTTCACGCTCCTTCTTTTTTGTACTAAGTCTCCAAAATCCAGTGTGTCTGAATTCAGACCAGCCTCGTTTCGAGTTCTCAGTGGCCACACGTGGCTCAATTGTACGGATGCAAAGCATATGAGGCGCCTTTGTTTCCTTCACCCTCATAATAAACAGGAAGTGCCCACTGGTTCGAGGAGTAAATTCCAGAGCTCAACAAAGAGGAGACGCCTTGTGACTCCTCAGTCTGGCTCACCAAGTCTAGGGGCAGGTGGCAAGGAAAGACGTTGTCAGCTTTCTACCACGAAAGGGGGCAGCACATCTACGGCGTCACCGGTTCCCAGCATCGCGCACCCACCTCCAAGCCTGGGGAGCCAGCATGGTGACACTCCAGGGGAGGGGGGCATCCTGAAGCCAACACTGCCTTCTTCCTCTGCTAACCACACAGCTGGAGGGCTCTGCCACGCTGGCCGCTGCTTGGGCCACTCGAAGACCCAGGTTCACTCAAACTCAGTTGTGAGCCCGTGGAGCCTGCTCGTGGCGCCCTGGGGCAGACTTCCCCAAGTCCAGGGGCTCCGCAGGGGTCCCTTGCTGGGGTCGGGAGAGGCGAGTTGCCTGGCTAAGGTCCTGCACCCTGTCTGCATTCACTGACCGGCACATCCGTGGCCGATGCGGGTGCTAACACGCCTGCTTGCCCCGTGGCACCCCCAGCTTGCCAAGTGGAAAAAGAGGGCGCATGGGTCGGAAAACAAAAGTGGGGGGCCCTTATGGTTAAGCTAATGATTGAGCATCCCAGGACGGACACAGCCTCCTCTTCCTTCCTTTCTTTAAAACAACCGACGGCAGATATATCTCTCCCTCTCGTTTGGGTATTTTGATGAGAATGTTTCTACCTACTTGGTGAGCCTCCGTGGTCCCAGTACGTTCTGTTCTCGGAGGGCCCGGGATATTTGACACCCAGGGATCTTTGTTTTCCTCCGGTTAGGAAATTCGCTTACCTGAAACCGCATCCCTGGTTTTCAGTAATAGGTAATGGCATCGGAACTGCGGGAGCAGAACCCCACCCTACCCTAGCTCTGCCCCCGGGGGCCTGGGGCACGGGGCGCACGGGCCATCCCGCCCGCACGAGGTCGTCCGCAGCCCTCCTGCATGAGGCGCGGCGGCTTCCGACCGTTTCATTTTGTTGATTTCGTCCCAAAGATGGGATTTTCTCTTCACCCATGCAGATGTCGCTAGATTCGTCGGGGAACTTTGTTCTACCCTACAAGCAAGCAGATGTGCGTCCGTGCAGACACGCGCTTCGCCAAATATGCGTGTCTCTTTCCCTTGCAGGTTGGCAGCACCATTCAACGACGGGCGCCTCCTCCTACAGGACAAGTGCTGTTCTCCTAAAAGAATGTGTGAGACGCACGGACTGTTATCCAGCCTCACCCGCGGGCGTCTGCGAAGTCTGACTGCAGCTCCCCAGCATAGGCTGTGGAGCCCTGGCCAACCCAGCAGAGAGCGATTACAGCAATTTATCATGTGGATGTGCCTGTGATACGGCCCGAGTCTTTAATCGCTCTTGGCATCCCATCGTAAGGGATGGAAATAGAGGGATTTACAATGTATTAAATCATTTCTCCAACAATTAATTACCTCTTTGGATCATAACCCTGCACGTTATGTTCCGTACCCCAACAAAAGTCTTTCCATAAAACTGGAAAATTAATACACATTTGCAGATTTAACCCCAAAGGGGCAAAACCCACGTTACCATAAATCCAGAAAGGCTCCAAGAGTTAGCAACATCACCTTGGATGTCAGTGTTACCCCCGTTTTACACAATGATTTATGCAGGTTCTCCCCAGTCTGAAGTGCCCGAGGCGTATGCAGTGATGTGAAGGAATGAAGGCTGTTTGTAAGCGAGGCTCTCTGAGTAGGAAGCCGGATTATTTTCAAAGTCGGGGTGGAGGGGCAGCGCTCGTGAGAGGCACACGCGGAGGGGGGTCTCTGAGTAAACCGACGTTTCCACGCTCCTGTTCTGCGGTTGGCTGTGGGATCCCCCAGCTGTGGCCTGGTCAGGACACAGAGGGAGGAGGCTGTCTGGCTCCAATGACCGCTGCAGCCTGCGTTTCCATCAGAATGCGAACCAGAGCTGTGCACGGGCCTGGCCGGTGGTCCCTGAGCCCCGGACACTCAGGCCCCTCCCGGGGTGCCCGCCCCACAGGGTGCCAGCCTGACGCGGGGAGGGGGGGCAGGGGGGTTGGTCGGTGGTGCCACCTGGGACAGGAGCAGGATCCTAGCTGGAGGGTTTCTTAGGAGCGGCTCGCCTGTGCGTTAGACACCGAGGGCCTTCCCAGCCAGCCTGGTTTCGCCTGCAAGCCCCATTTTGTCTAAAGTGATGAGCCCACCGCCAGTTGCGCTCCTGGGGGCCCTGATTCGGCCTGACAGGAGCCAACCTACCGGCTCCGTGGGGACAGCACTCGTTGTGCTAATGAGGCCACAGCCAGTCTGGGAATTGGCCACAAACCCAAGGCACAAATGGGACCCGCAACACTCGCTCATGGCCACAAGGCATCTGACAGGACGCATTTCACTCTGCAGCCGGCTGGCTCTGAGCCTGGAGCCGTGTGTCCTCGGCCCTCCCTGCACCTCCCTGCTTTGACCACAGAGGCACGGAAGTCACAAAATCCCAGGGAACCATTTCTAAGTCTCATGCCTTCTTGTACTGCCTCAGCGAACACCCGGGGCAGAAGCCCGCCTCTGCCCAGAGGGTTCCAGAGCCGGCCAGGTGGGGCTCAAGGGACCCGACCCGCCAGGTCGTCACGATGCAGATAGAAGCCAGGCGTCCTCTGCCGAGGCCCTCGGAGGGTTTCGGGCAAAGCAGCCCGGATGCCGTCTGCTGAAAGCAAACCGGCGAGGGAGCAGCTCGTCACCGAGGAGGGCTACACCCGCGATCGTTGGTCACTGGGACCCAGAAACCCCACATCGGAGTCAGCTGATGCCAACAGGCCCGTGGCAACCAGACCGCTGATGGAGAAAACGCCCGAACAAGATGATTTCGCTGTACAGATCCGTTCATCTTCTGAGCATATCACTAACCCTCCCCGTTAGGCTGGACGAGCCTGGCTGAGCCTGGCTTCCTCACTCCCAGAGGATCCGGAGATCTGCGCAGGCCACACCTGCATTTCAAACAGCACACACAAGTGGGAAGGTGTGTGTTTCGTATTCAGGAATCTGGGTTTCCAGAAGAATCCAAAGCCTCTTAACTACAGAGAACTGCCATCCACCTACACTGGGTTCCCTCCTACGGGCTGTGGGTTTGGCAGCGACATTCAGAATGACCAGGCCCCTCCAGAGCCTCCCGTCCACTCCTTCTCCACCTCCGTGACACTGGGGTACCAGACGGGGTGAGCGCTTCGCCCCAGAATGTCCAAGGGCGGTTTCCAGAAACGCCTGTGTCCAGGGAGTGGGACGTGCCCCCGGAGCCCCTTCCCAGTGTGCCCACCCTAGCTCATTCCGTCCGTCCGTCTCTCGCTCACTCTCTCCCGTAGCTTCTTCAGGAAAAAAGAAGCACTTCGACCTCTCTCCCTCCCTCTGGCCCTGCTCCCCTGAGCAGCACACATGCTCCTTAAAATACTCCACATGCAAAGTACTCCTGGCCATACCTCGCGGTGCGGCATCTGGCTTAGGGGGAGCCCAGCAGGTCCGGGAAGTAAAGGCTGATCCAGAAGGCAGCTGACGGGCCGCCATCAGCCTGGAGCCCGGAGCCCAGTGGGACAATGGGTGGGAACAGGCCGGGGCCACCATTATTGTCTGTGCTCACGAGTGTCCTGAACTCGTGTGTGCGTGTCGGTCGCACTACATACAGTTTCGCTCCCCACGCGGATCCCTGGGTCCTCGGCTGCGGTCAGAATAGACAGTAACTGTCCCACCGGGAGCCCCCTCACGGCTCGCTCCTCCCGACGCCCCACCTCGCCCGAAACGGCCCTTGAAACCCCCTCCCACTCTGTAGACAGCCTGGCCTCCAGTGTGCTTGTCCGAGGCTAGCAGGGTGACCCCCTTGCCTGCTTATCCGGACGGGGGTTTTCCCAAGACACAGGCCTTCCATTTTCAAACCGCAAAGTCCTGGGCAAATGGCTGTGCTGGTCACCCAGGGGTTAGGTCCTCAAACGGAAGAGCACAGAAACAGCATGAATAAAACCGGGCAGAGGGCCCTCCTCTCCGCTCGCACGCCTCCTGCGGGACGCCCCGAACCCCCCGCCATATGCCATGGAGACCGTGGCCTGGAGCACACAGTGTCTGCTGAGAGTGGGGGCCCCACTGCTGTCCCCGTGGCTGCTCCGAAGGGGGGGGGGGGGGCGAGGCCACTCTACGCAGACAACAGGCAGGACCCGAGGGACAGTGGTTTCTGTTTGGTCTGAGGGACAATCTCACAGCAGCAGGAGCGGCTGAAAGCGCTCACAGGAGTGACTCTGCAGGGGAGGGGGGGGCCGAGGCGGGGGAGGGCCGTTCCCCGAGCTACGGCCACTTTCTGTAGGCCTGCTTCTCCCAAGATGCCCGCACCCAGCCGGCCGGCCCAGCACCAGAGCGTCTCCACTCAACACATAGCCCATCCGGATTTTAGGGGAGGTGATGGGGGGGCGGGCCCTGAGGGAGAGACGTCTCCAGAAGGCGCAGGAGCTGGCCAGAGAGGGAGGGCAGCCAGCGGCGGCTCAGCGAAGCTGTAGGAACAGGGAGCAGACAGGAATCGGCATCTCATGGGCACGTCGTCGGGATGATTTTGCTCTAATTTTTTGCTCAATAGGGTTGGTTTAAAAAGTAATTTTGAGGAGCCATGCCTCCCCTAGACCTGTTCGTTATAACGACGGGCCTCCCCCTCCGGCACTGCAGGGGACGTGGTGGTTAATTAATACCGTGTCGGGAAGCGGCCGTGCTGACAGATGAGGGACATGGACGGACTTTCAAGGGTACTGACTTCATTAAGCAGCCTCGTTACAGCCGCAGAGCCGCTAAGTATGCTGTTTAAGGGGCGCTCAGCTCTCAGCCACTCCCCTCTCCGCCCGCCACCTAAGTGAACCAAGGGTGTTTCCAAAATAGCGACAAACGGGCGAACCAGGTCAGAGGCCCCTGCAGGCACCGACAGGCGTGCGCCCCGCGCCCTGAGCCGCTCCGGACACAGCAGCGGGACAGGCGGGCGAGGGAGGGCGAAGACGGAGCCCGAAGCCCGAAGCCGTCCCGGGCGCCAGGTGCAGATGTGCTCTGGGGGCTTCGCGCCCTCTGGGCCCTCGCGGGGCCCTCCCCACGGCCGTCCCTCTGGCCAGACGGGTCAGCAGGGCGCTGCCCTGCGCCAGCGCCGTCTAGAGGTCCCTGGTCCCCCGCAGGCGGAGGGGGGTGGGGGTGGCCTGTGAGGGGGCTGTTCATTCTCTCACAGCGTGACTGCGTCCTCTTCCTTTGTACTGTGGCTTTTTGTTACGTAAACCGACGTTTTAACCATTTTGGACCGCATAGTTCAGCAGCCTCAGATACATTCCCAGCGCTGTGCAACCACTATACCGTCTATTTCCAGAACTCTGTTATCATCTCTAATTTGATTTTTCTCAAGTCGGGCTTCCGAAGATATGATTTACATCCAGTAAAATGTGCCGGCTTAAACACACGGTTCCACGAATATGGGAGACATGTGCCATGTAGACACCACCCCCAGGATCGAGACAGAGAATCCCGCCATCACCTTCTCGCGCTGGCCCAGCCCCACGACCGCCAGCACACAAGGTAGCCTAGCGTTTTCCGAAACATCTTGCACTCGGCATGGTGCATCTGAGGTTCACCGAGGTCCCCCTCCGGGCCTCAGTCTTACTGTCTGTAAAGCGGGATGGTAATCATCAGCCCAAGAGGCTTCTGGCAAACCGTGAGAGACGTTTCCATAAATCTCAGCGCCTCGCCTGCCCCACCTTGGTTTTTGCGGAAGTAGCCCCCACGTGAGCCTCTGTGACCCGAGACAGACTTTCGGGGGGCGAAATGAGCAGTCTTCGCGGGAAGACCCGATTGGCACGTGCTGAGACCTCCCAAGACCGTTCCTGCCTGGGATTCCGGGCCAGCCCCGTGGCGAGGCGGCGTCCAGGGCCATCAACGCCAAGCGCTCTCGAAGTCAGCCCGCCCGTCCCCCTCGTCGCTTCGCCTTTCCGGACACACGTCTTCTGGGTTAAAACTCATGCGGCCCATCTGGCTGCTGCTGGTGGCCCCCGTGACAGGTGAGAGGGGTTGAGGGTTTGGGGCAAGGAGCCGCTGGGTGGCCGGTGCTCAGGACACGCGGAACCTAGAGCCGTTGTGCCGAACCCATGAGAACCTCGTCTGAAACAAGAAAGGCTTCTGGCGAATGAGCCGTGAGTCGTGCTGGGGACATAAACTGCAAAATGGGCCGTGAGAGGCTTGATGCGCCTCAGACTTGTCCCAAACTCCTCCCGCTGTACTTCTTAGATACAGCAACACGGAGACGTCTTTAACAAGCGAGTGAGTTGAAAGTCGTCAGGGTTAAGTCCCTGACGTCATGCACGGACGGGCGTGCGCGTGTGACCCAAGTGGCCGCGGCCGGCGCCCAGTGGAGCCGCGTGCTTCGCCACTGGCTGGACCTCCGCGTGCCCCGGCCACAGACGTCAGCGGGGAGCTATCTTCATAAACAGGAGGTATTCATAATCCCCCGTGTGGCAGCTCAATTATCTGTCCAGCGGCAAGGGACTG
Source organism: Puma concolor (assembly GCF_028749965.1). Classification (NCBI taxonomy): domain Eukaryota; kingdom Metazoa; phylum Chordata; class Mammalia; order Carnivora; family Felidae; genus Puma; species Puma concolor. The sequence continues at coordinate 140,272,053 of NC_141669.1, read as the reverse complement.
CTACGGATGAGGCTATGATTAAATTTCCTCATGTAACGACCCTAAGTAAATCTTTGCAATTTTCATTTTGTGGAGATTTAATATAGATCGGCGCCCTGTTGTTGGCTCCCATTTTAATCCAAAGTCACTCATTAAATGGAGACCGGCAGACGTCGGCAGGCAAGGCCTGTGGGCTGAGCTGCGGACTGGACGAGCCAGCGCCCGTTCCAGATGGACGGCTGCTGGCCTCGTTCTGTGATGGGCGCTAATCTGAAACCTTGACCTGCTTCTCTGCACATTACGCATATTAAATGCAACCTGGACACCCAGGGATGGGACGTTGTGTGGCCACAGACAGGAACTAGAGACCGTCACGTTCACAGTACCAACAGTTCCCGAGATTTACCAAGTAACAGAGCGGCAGGAAGGGCTGTTTACAACAGGCTACGATTCCCGTGTTAAAGGAAGAAAAATGTATGCAGGGATCAGATCTTCGTGGAGGGAGACGAGACGCTGCCCGCGGTGGGGCTTCTGGGGAAGAGGCTGAGGGCCCGGTGGGGAGGGGAGAGGAGACGCGGCCCCCGTGACAGTTCTATACCCAGCCATCTTCACACACTATGGATATTGTCTATGAAACCCGGAGACTAACCGTCGTGGGTTGAGTGTGGCTCCAAGTTACGTCCACGTCCTGATGCCTGGACCTTGTGAATATCACCTTGCAGAGCAAACTGTGTGAGTCAGTTAGGGATCTTGAGAAGAGGCACCTGTCCTCTCCTAGATCACCCGGCTGCACCCCAAAGGCACTCACCTGCATCCAAATCAGCAAAGGCAGAGGGAGTGGGGGGAGCTGCAGGGGGAGGCAGCAGAGAAGGGGCGGGAAGCCCGACGGACACCTACCCCAGGGTGGGAGGAGGCAAAGGGATTGTCCCCTGGAGCCTCAGGAGGCAGTACAGCCCCTGCTGACTCAGCCGTGGCCCAGAACTGTGGGAGAGCTCGGTTCCGACCCAGCAGCGGCCACCACAGGGAAAGTACTGCAGACAGAAGGGAAGTGGTCTAACCTTGGTGGATACAAAACGACCCAGTCCACCCACTTGGGTCTCCCGGCCGATTTCCACTTTCCCTCTGGGGCCTCAAGTCTTCTGTGTGACTTTATTCTTCCAGAGGAACAAAAGGAGGGTGTGGCAGTTGTTGCCCCAGGTATGAACCACACACTGGGATGGGCCCCTCCCAGGGACTGGAAGAAAACCACTCAAAGACACCCCTTCCTCCAAACAAAACTGTCCTCCCAGCAAGCCCGGGGCCGTCTTGTCTGAGTTAAGCTCTGTGGTGCCTGTGGATGTCCGAAGGGGCCACCGGCGAGGAAGCCCCTTTCAGTCTCTTTTCTTTTTTTAGAGAAGTTTTTCTTTTTTTCTTTTTTTAATGTTTTGTTAATTTATTTTGAGAGAGAGAGAGAGCACATGTGCTGGTGCAAGCAGGGGGAGGGGCAGAGGGAGAGGGAGAGAGAGAATCCCAAGCAGGCTCCGCACCACCAGCACAGAGCCCGATGCGGGGCTCGAACTCAACAACCGTGAGATCATGACCTGAGCTGAAACCAAGAGTGGGACGCTTAACCGACTGACCACTGAGGCGCCCCATCAATCTTTTTGAGAGCACGGTGCTGTCCTCTGTCCAGGGTCTTTGCTGATGTCCTTGCAGACAGGGACCTGTGTCCTCTGGGCCACACCTGTCCCTTGGGCCCATCCGCACTGCCCGGATCACGCCTGGTCAAGCAGACACGGACACACTTCCCAGACTTCAGCAGGACGCCTCACCCTGGACCACACGGGGCCCCCCAGCCGTCTCTGCGAGCCCCTCTGTCCCCCAATGCCCTGCCCCAGCGACTGCGGGCCGGGGTGCGGGGGGGGGGGGGACATCCAGACACACTGGCTCTATCAGTCCCCTTATATTTTATTGGTAGTAATAAATGCCCGTGCTAATTAACGGAATAGGTTTAACCACAGTAATGACTGTATCACAGGAGTGGCCCTTCTGCGTCTTACATAAAACCCTCCGTGATAAAATTTCCTCTGCGCCATTTTCATTGTTTCCATTGTTCTGAAATGAGGCACAGGTTGTGCTAGAACATTCTGAAGGGGCTGCTGGAGCCTCACACCCGTGCTCCACTTGGGAAATGGGGTGGGGGTGCAGCGCTCGGATCCCGGGATCTGGAACATGCTCTCAGAACCATCTCTCCCCACGCCGTGGCCAGGCTGGAAGCGGGGGAGGACTGCACAGGCGACCCAGACAGGGCAGAGCCAGAGGCCCGGACAACCCGCTGATCGCCGAGCCTCAGTGTCGCAGTCTGGGTGGGGATGGGAGTCTCTCTCTAGGCTGGGGGTGGGGGGAGGTGCGTGCCTGTCTCCCTTGGGCTCAGCAGACAGACTTCTTACAAATGAGCCATTTGGGGACCCTGGGCAGCACACGAGGAACTGTGTCCCCAGAAACCAACTTGCGCAGTGCTTCCGGAGAGATCAGCCTGCTCTCAAGAGCCTGGGTACATTTTTTCTCCCACGGGGATCAGCTCCCAGGATTCATTTGGACCTTCACCTGGTCCCCAGTGCCCGGGGCTAACTGTGCCCGCTGACCCCTTGCCGTTGCCAGGGAGGAAATGTGGGCAGCCGCGTCTCTCAGACATGGGCGCAGGAGCACCCAAAGACATCACGAGGAAGCCAGAACAAGGACCCCCCAGGCCAGGCCCTAGACCAGAGCCCATCCCGTTGGCAGCGTGGGCCCCGTCTCTGTAAGGGGGAGGCACTCCTGACTCCCGAGCCGCAGGTCTACAGGGACTGGGAACCGACTGGGGGTACGGATGCGGACGCAGTGGACGCGAGTTCCCGCCATCGCTGTGATCGCAGACAGACGGGTACCTGTGTCAGCAAAGCCAACTGTCCCAAGGTCACCACCTCCGTCCTTCCAGACCTACACATGGAAACCCCAGGAGAGTAATGTTGGAAATCAAGAGCCTCATTTTTAAAACATGAGTTCAGGCTTTCCGCTAATTCTGACACTTGTTCTCTTTGTTCTCGACTTGTTTATCCTCCCTGGACCTCCCATCCCCCATCCCAGCCTCCCTCCCCCCCCAGCCTCCAGTCCCACTCCTGAGCCTCCCATTCCCACTCCGTCCACTCCCATCCCCGCCCGGGGCCTCCCCTCTCTCTTCCTCTCAGCCTGGGGAGTCTGCCCTCACGTGAGGCCACTGCCCAGGAGAGGACTATGACCTCTGAGGGCCCCTGTCTGTCCCTTGGATGCTTCCACAGACCCAGGAGGGCGGCAGAGTTTGCCAGGAAGCAGTCACTCTTTGTCAACTGAAGCCAAGAGCCGAGGCCGCAGGGCAGCGCCTGCCCCCAGCTGCTGCTGTCCTCTCTGTAAACCACCGGCCGCTGGGCCCAGCTCAGGCCCTCTCAGGGCCGCCAGCAGGCCCATCCATGAATATTGATGACACTGCCTTTGTGACAAGCGTCCCACATGGGCCCGGGCCCGCTGCAGAGCGGCCGCTGCTCCGAGACCTATCCGGCTTTGTTGAGGGCCAGGACGCGCGGCGACGACAGATGGACACTGGCCTCCAAACCTCTGTGCGCCCGAGCCCTGCACAAAGGAGCCCGGGATGTTTTTAATATCACACACTTGCCTCGGGGCTTGTTTTCAGTCCCATTTACTAAGGGCTTGGGCTTTTTATCAGTCAAATGCCTTAAGCACTTTGTCAACTTGGACATCTGGCCGCGCGCTTACAATTTTTTTATTTGCTAAAATATTTAACAGTGTGGCGGGGGGGGGGGGGGGGTGTCACCGGAGACTCGGGCCGCCGTGGCACATGCGGGCACCAGCCACCCCAGCAAATCACCACAGGGGACCCCGTGGGAGTGGCTCTTCCCTGGTGGAGCAGTGGGAGTTCACCCCATTCAGGGCCTGGTGGACGCCTCGCCGTGTTCCCGCCTCTAAACCGTAGGGATCTGTGAAGTCAGCAGACAGTCGTGATTGACAACGGGGCTGTAATCGATCCTGTATGTGCACGTCCACGGCAGCAGTCTGTTGGGTACCAGAGCGCAGCCGAGGCTGGAGTCGGCCCAAGTGCCCACCAGCCCGTGAACGGATGAACCAGACGTGGCCCATCTAGACAATGTGCGCCACTCAACCACACGAGGAACGTGGTTCTGACTCGCACGGCACGCGTGGACCTGGAGAACGTGACGCGGGGCGAAAGCGGCCACTCACAAAAGGCCACACGGTGTGAGATTCCACTGGCACGAATTGCCCACAGCAGGCAAACAAGGGGGACAGGAAACGGATGGGTGGTTGGCAGGGGCGGGCGGTGCGGAGGGCAGGGGCGGGGGGGTGCAGCGTCCTTCTGGGGTGATGAAAAGTCTGGAACCGTACAGTGATGAGATGATTGTACAAAATTAAAAATGGTTAACATGGTAAATTCGTAAAAGGGAATTTACCAAGATGAGGTGACGCTGGTACTGGCTGTAATGGCCTTAACCCTGATCATCAGAGGTCATCAGTGATTAAGGGTCCCCTTGTGCTCAGCACGGCTGTCTGCTGAGGCCACATTAATGAGCAAGAACAGGCATGGACAGCAACCGGATAACTTAGTCTGAGATGAAGGAAGGCTTCCTGGAGGAGGTGACGTTGGGCTGAGCTCAGGAGAATGGGGAGGGGGTCCAGGCAGGGAAACAGCAGGGAGGCCATTGAGGCAGCAGTGTGGCTCCCAGGGATGAGAGAAGGATGACCTAGGTAGGGAACAAAGAGGTCAAGAGGGCAGTGCCAGGCACCCTGCTCCTGCCCCAGGAACAGCGGGTCACCCGTGTAGAAAGGAGGTACATCAGAGGGCAGTTTGCCTGCCCCGTGGGCCCTTCCCTGAGCCCCTCCCACGTGCCCGGCCTGGTGAAGCTGTTCTCTCATGCCTGCCCTGGGCCCCACACTTCCCAGGTAAGGACTCTGAGGCTCAGAGAGGGTGGGTCACCGTGAACCCACCGGGTGGGTTCACGTGCCCTCCGGGCAAGGCCTCAAGCCTGAGTCTGGAGCTCCTCTCCAGCAGAGGGAGGCAGCAGCCTGCCAGCTCCAGTGGGATTTATCCAGAGGGATAAAGACTCCTGAGAAGTCCCAAGAAACGGGCCCAAAGCCTGTGGTCCTACAGCCTGGGCCCCGGGAAGCCGAGGTCCCCAGTGTTGGGCCAAGTCCTCAGTCCTGGTGAGGACCACTCTCCATGCCTCACCCTCTCCTGGGCCACCGTAAGAGGCCACCAGCAGCACACGAGTGTACGGTTGCAGGAGCCACTAGACTGACTGGGGTGCTCCTGCCTCAGACCAGCCTCCATCACTCGCCAGCAGAGGGGGCCTAGCCCCTGGGGCTGCATGCAGTCTGAGGACCCCATCCCCAAATGCCTGTGCACAGGGGATGACCGTGGTGCCATCCACGTCTGCCTATAGCACTGAAGGTCCACAGCCAGGGCCAGGCCAGCAGGAGACAGCACGAAGGACACAGTGTGGAGGGACAGATCCTGGATGGCTAGGGGAAACTGAGCCCTCCCCAGCCTGGAGGGTCTGCCTGGCTCTCAGAGAACATTCCTGGGAAGAGGTAGAGAGAGGCTGGGGTAGGGGGTGTTGTAGGGCATGTTCTGGGGAGATGGTCAGGGCCGCTGTGGGTCACAATCCTGTCCCCAGACAGGCTGGTGGTCATCGAGCAGGGTCTCTACGTCCAGGAGCCCCCAGTGGCCCCAGATGTGCCCACCCCACCCTCACCAGTCCCATGCCCCCTCTCTCGGCCTGCCCTCCTGCTGTGCCTGGCCCCCTCGGCTTGCTGCCCCCCACCCACTCCCCTGCCTCCTGCCTGCCCCCACTGTCTGAGGACAGAGACGGACCCACTCCACCCCACAGCGGGTTGGCCAAGGCACCTCTACACTCCTGGACCCATCCACAGTCCTAGTGCCCACACTGTCCGGGGAGCAGAGGAGTGAGAAAGATTCCAGAGGCTTCCACACAGTCAGCATGCCCAAGCTTGGGCCAGTTCCCCAAAATGGCCCAGCAGGGTGTTGACCTACAGCCCTCTACACCCGCCTGGCCTTTGGACACTGTTCTCAGAGCCCTGAGTGTTCCCCCGCCCCCCATCTCTTCCCCGTCACATCCACCAGACCCTGCAGGATGCCACCCCGGGGAAGCCACTCGGACTTCCCAGCCCAAGCAGCCCATGTTCCCACCCCATGAGCCATCCAGGCCTTTTTCCTGAGCTGGGCAGGACCCCACCATTGACGCCTGGAGTCAGCACCTCGGACAGGGCCAGGTCCTGGGGGAGCCCAGCAGGGACCCTGGAAGGGGTTCACGAGGTTACCACCCCAACTCCTGGAGGGGACAGCAGCAAGACAGGACTCACCTGTGGAGGAGGGTGGCAGCAGGGACTGGACCCGACCGGCTGGACCCAGGATGCAGCGGAGGGGGCCCTGCGGCCAGCTTGGGACGCAGTGGAGGGGGGCATGACGGCCCACTCGAGACGCTGTGTCCTCCATCAGCTTCTTCAAAGAGGACATCTGTTCGTCTCTCAAGGAGACCGGCTTCTCTCCCCGCCCTCCTCTGGATGAGCTTCCATGTCCCCACAAAGGTGCCGACAGACATGAAATGTGCCCGCCAAGCCCACCCTCATGTGGCTGAGCGTCTCGGGCTGACCCTGGGTCAACTGCACCCCCCCCCACCCCGTCTGTCCCTCCCAGCTCCGTGGCTCCGTCCCCACGGGTCTGGGCCGTGCAGCCCCCTCCGCCAGCACCGCCAGGACCCCAGCCGGCTCGCGCAGGTTCTGGTGCACCTCTTGCCTTTAGATGTTCAGCAGCATGAATATTCTTATTTTTTATTTAAAACTAATTTGGAGTTCTCGCTCTCTAAGGGGCTTCTAATCACCAAAAATCGCCTACGGCAAGAGCTGATTGACAGGCCAACGTGGCCACTTCTGAAGAACAAATTGGCCATTGGCGGAGCCACATACAAAGGGAAATGCCAAGGGCTTGTATTTATGAGCTATTAGGGAGAATGCTATTAGCATCTGCTTCCCACATGGGCAAAAACACCTGTCAGACATCAGGAGACCATAAAACAGCACACGTTTAATAGTTACTTTGTTTAAAAAGTCATTAAAATTGAATGTCAGCTAAAACTTAGGAAAACAGTTATTCTTCAAATCCCTTTGATTCTTGCTAGCAAGCACACAGGACTCTTTCTTCCCAGGACAAAGACACAAGTTTGTAAAGGGGAGGGGGGGACTGCCCCAGAGCAGCTTCAGTGACAGAGCGAGGCTTGAGGGAGAAGAAGTGTCTGTTGGGACCCCTGATGAGGTCCTGGGTGTGGCAGGGTGGAGGTGCCTGCCCGCCCTGTGGGATGGCTGGCTGGACAGGGCTGCACCCTCACCAGAGTCTGCAGATTGGGTCATCCCAAAGGCCTCCACCCTGACTGTCCCCACTTGCCCTCAGTCCTCCCCCAGCAGGGTCCTCCCCAAGCAGGGACCTCCCCAGGCAGGGTCCTCCCCAAGCAGGGACCTCCCCAGGCAGGGTCCTCCCCAAGCAGGGTCCTCCCTAGGCAGGGACCACAAATGAGGTGGGCTCTCTCCAGCCATGAGGAGGCAAGTGCAGGACCCTCACATCTCCTCAGTGTCCCCAAGAGCTGCCAAGTAGCCAACAATTAGGGCCAATTCTGGAGACGACTCCTGATGGGAACTCATGGGCCCAAGCCCAGGATCAGGTCAGAGTGGCAGGTGGGGCTGGGGGCTGCTAGTCAGGCAGCCAGAGCAGGGCCAGGCCAGTCCGAGGGGCTGTCCGCCCTGGAAGGTGGAGACAACTGCCCGCTGCTCGCAAACAACAGATGGTCCCGGGGACAGAAATTGGCCCACAGCCCTTGTCACATTCGCTACACAATGTGGGTCAAATACTGAAGGCGGGGAGAGGTTTGCTTTGGGAGATGGCAGGGGCAGGGAGCCCTGGTACAAGCGAAGCCCACCATCATCTCCACCCCACTGGACAGAGGGGAAGGGAGACGGGGCGGCCCAGGTCACATCCCTGACCCTCACCACACGGAAGGAAGGACTGAGATGGCCGGAGTCACGTCCCTGATTGTCACTGGTTGGAGGGGAAGAACGAGGCCAGGGTTAGGCACAGGCACAGGCAGCTGATGAGAGTGACCAGCCGGCCCTGGGGACTTTGGCCCCAAGAACATTGTTCTTGCTCAGGTTCTTGGCCCATCTTTGCCCGGGGCCTGCATGGTGCTGGGGGGCTCAGCCCAGGGCTGCATGTCAGCTAAAGGTTGATGGAAGGAAGGAAAAGTTCCGCTTGGCCATGTCAGGTCTTCGGAGCTCCCAGGGTAGCTGGACAGCTGGAAATAGAGACCCCGAGAGAGAGCAGACGCTGTAATTGGCCAGTTTTGACAACGTGACCCGTGCTACAATGGACCGGGTAGCCCAGCCTGGTGCATCTTTCACGTAGATGAGTTAACCCTGGTGAAATCGTTTCAGCAGAAGAGCCGTGGAAATGTTGGACATGGTGTGTGTGGCCACGTGGAATGATGAGCAAGGACTTCCGCGGGTTCAGTGAGGAAGCTCCGGAGAAGGTTCTCCAGGGAGCACATCACATGATGGAAGCTGTGTGGGGTCTGTGGTTCTGGTGTCCTCGCGGGTGGTGCCTGCGGATCCGTGCATGCTCGGTCATCCATTTGGGGCAAAGTCCTGGGGATGGGGGAGAGAAATCTGAATGGTGGAACAGCCCTCCTTCCCCAAAAAGCCATCATCCTGGGGAGAAAACAGCATGAGATGATGATGCTGAGGGTCCGTGGGGGACACTGCAGCTCGTCCCCAACCTCCTCACCCCAGCTCAGCCCCAGGGACTCAGGGACTCCTGAGGAATGGCAGTTTGGGAAGACCAGGGGTGGTGAGCAGTGTGGAGGGCTGGGTCTTACTGTCCCTGTCCTTATACTGGGGGAGCCTGGGGCGGGGACTCCCTAGCCCCAAATTCCAAATGACCTTCAGGAAGCTTTCGGACCGTGTACCGTCGAACAACGCTCTAATCCCAGCCTGTGAGACAGGGCTGCTGTCCTGCAGGGACAGAGGAAGGAGGACCCGGGGTTGGACCCCGGGCCGGACAGGCTGGAGCCGCTCCTTGGTGGGCATCAGGGGCCACGGACGGAGGTGAGCGACCCCAGAAAACACCGTCACTGCCCACGAGCTGGGAGGCTCCAGGCGGGTTCGCCGCCCCTCTGCCTTCCTGGGAATGGGGTGCCGGCCTGACGGCCTCTTCCCCTACTGTTCGAGGACGCCAGACAGGCTCCGTGACCCGCCATGGCCTCTGTCCCTCTGGATGCAAGGAGGCGGCCGATACCGGGCGACTGACCCGGTCCCCGAATAGCCCTGTGCGCCCGACATTTGCAGCTGAGGCGAAATTCGCAGGACGTTAAACCAGACGCTTTTTCTTAATGTTATTTTGAGAGGGAGGGAGTGAGCGTGCGCAAGCACCCGTACGCGGAGCAGGGGCAGAGAGGGAGGGAGAGAGAGAATCCCAAGCAGGCTCTGAGCTGTCGGCACAGAGCCCAACATGGGACTCGAACTCAAGAACTGTGAGATCCTGACCTGGGGCGAAACCGAGTGTCAGACGCTCAACCGACTGAGCCCCCAGGAGCCCCGTTAAACCAGACACGGTCAGCGGCAGTTAGCACATTCGGTGCTGTGCGGCCCCACCGCCTCTCGTTCCAGAACATTCCTTCACCCCAAACGGAGGCCCGCCACCGGCGGCAGTCACACTCTGCCCACCCCGATCCCTGGCAACACCGATCTGCTTCTGCCCCTGCGGACTTTCCTACGACTCGTGTCCTCCCGGGTCCGGCCTCTCACCCCACGCCGTGGTTTCAAGGCTCGTCCACGCGGCCGCGTCCACGCTTTGCTCCTTGCTGAGCCCGAGTGACACCCCGCCGGGGGCTGGACCGCGTTTGGCGGACCCGTCGTTGTCTCCAGCTCTGGCTGCCGCCAGCGTCCGCGAGTGGGTTCTGCACGGACACCCCGCCATCCCTCTTGGGCGCACGCGGAGCGCTGGAGCTGCTGGGTTGCTATGGAAACCTCACAGTTCGGCGTCTGAGGATCTGCCAGGCGGCTCTGCCCGGGGGCTGCACCCTGTACCCCCCCGGCCGGCGTGAGTGGGGCTCCGCTTCCCCACCGCGTTCACGCCAACGCTTCCTGCGGCCTGTGTGCTGATTCCAGCCGCCTCCTGGCTGGGCGCCGGGCCCGCCGAGGTGGATCCGCACGTCAGCAAATGATGATGCCGTGCGTCTTTCCACGGGCCGTGCTGTGCGCCAGGGCTTACAGGCCTGCGGCTTGTTTGTGGCGAGTAGGACTGAGCCGTTCGTTCCCCTGGACGCCGCTCGCTGGGGCACTGTGTTCTGTCTGCACCGTGGTCTCCCGGGCCTGCACTGGCGTTTCTGTTTCAGCAAAGGGAGAGTCTCAGACACGGAGGACGTGGGTCTCCCCCCAGCCAGGAGAGGCTGCCCTGGGGGCTGGGTGGAGATTTGCCGCAGGAGGTCACAGGGGGGGTCTCGGCACCACCCTGTGGGGAGGGACGGAGCAGGGGGAAAGCTGCAGCCACAGCCGAGGTCTCCATGGCCCCGCGGGAGGTTCTGGAGCTATGCCGGCCCTCACTGCGGTCCAGCTGAGGCTGGGGGGTGGGGGTGGGGTGGGGCGGCGGGCCAACCCTGGGGGAGGCGCAGCCTGGAAAGGGGCTCGGCTGGCAGCTGCCAGCAGCCCCCACCCCCATCCTAAGTGGGGTCTGGTCGCCCACAGCATTTTCTACGGCCTCCAGGGCAGCCTCACCTGCCCTCTACGGCCCTGGGTTCAGGGCAGGTGGCAACAGAGAAGCCACACTGTATGGCTGAATTGTGTCCCCCAAACCCAATGTTGAAGCTCTAACCCCCGGGATGTCGGGGTGACTGTATTTGGAAGGGGGGGTTTTCACAGAGGTGATCAGGTCAAATGAGGCCAGTGGGGTGTGCCCCACTCCGGTCCGTGTCCTTGTAAGGAGAGATCTGGAGGACGGCATCTGCACGGGTGCCCAGGAGAGAGGCCTGGGGTGGGGGGCGGCCTCTGTGGTTGGAGCCCCTAGCACGCAGCACTTTGTTCTGGCAGCCTCGGGACGCTAAAACGCCACCGTCACACCTACCCCGAGGGCGCTGGGCTGGTCCCTGTGGAGGCGCCTAATTCTGGGAATACAAACGTGCACCCAGGCAGGCACAGAGATAGAAGACAGGAGGGGGGTCGACAGAATACGAAACGTCCCTGCTGGGTGCAGCAGGTGTCGGGGAAACCGCTGGCTCGTACACAGGGAGCCCGTCCCCCAGGCGTCCTCTTCACCGAGGAACAGAAGGAAATAGGAAAATACATTCCCAGCCTGGGCACCGGCTGAAGGCTCTCTGAGCCAGAGGAAGAGGGAAAACTTGAACCACTTACGGGTTTGCCGGATGGCAATTAATGCTAACGCGTTAAATAATTTAATTGGACAGGGTGTACTTCATGTCACATGTCCCTGGCATTAATGGCATCTCCGTTAGTCTGTCCTTGGCACAGACGCTTTCCCGGCTCCTTCCTAAAGCAGCTCCTGGGTCCTCTGCCCACCTGAGCAAAGGCAGGCATTGCTTTTGTGAGCAGGAGGAAGTGGGCATCGGTCAAATTCTCCCTGAACAACAATCGTGAGCCAAGACTGGACAGCCGAAGGGCGGCTGGGGACCAGAGCTGGACACCCTGAAACTCAGGGCCCCCCTGCGGTCTTCCCAAGAGAACGAGCCCCGTTCCTCCCGCAAGCCGGACCCAGCTCAGATGCCCCCAGACCCTCCAGCACCCACGCTGGACGGGCACACCCCTCCACTCTCTCCTCAGGAAGCCCTAACCCGTCACCCGAAAGCCAGGCTACTTTACATCAATCATCATATTCTCTCTAGCAGCCGCTGTAGGTCGGGCATTGGAGGGGGCTCATCTGGGCCATTCTGTCGGGGGCTCCTCGTGCAGTTAGCCAGAGAGCCTCTGTCTCTTCGTGCACACCAGGGCCTCCCCGTGTCTCCCTCACAGCATGGTGGGGACCCCAGACCCAGTGTCCCAGGAGAGCTTTCCCTGACCTAATCCAGAATTCACCTTCCGGTCTTAGAGCCCACCTAGATCCAAGGTGCTCAAGGGAAGGAATTTGGGGGCTACTTTTAAAATAGCAGCTCGGCTTCTCGGGGAGGAAGGGCCTCCCTCCCCTGTGCCCGCTTCCCCCCGAGGCGGGCACAAAGCTGCCTGATCAATGCCAAGGCAGCAGACCCCAGGATTCCCACCACACGTGTCTCAGGGCCTGTTGTTGCTGGGTATCTCTGCCAGGCAGAGCAGAGGGCACAGTGCCCTCCACCAAGGACCACCGAGGCCAGGCCCCAGGCTGGGGGTCACGAAGGAGCACTGTTCATGAGCCCCGCCCTCAGAGCCTCTGTCTAGTGGGGGGCCCCTGCCACACCAGCACCGTGTGTGTGCCTGCACGTAACGTGTGTGCACGCATGTGTACGTGTGTGTTGGGTGATGGGCTGGGGGTGATCTAGGCAGTGACAGAGGCCAGGCCAAGGTCTGGAGGTGGAAAATATAGGCAGGGCAGAGAACAGGTGCGTCTGACCGACCACAGGCACCAGGTGTGAGGGCTGTAGGGACACGGGGCCTGGAGTCTCAGAGACTGAAGCAGGAGCCCCGGGGTCAGTCCCCGCCACTAAGCTGCCTCACTGACCTTGGCAAGAGTCATTTTAGTAGGTGGTCAGGCTGAGAGGGGCACAGGACCCTCTGGGGGGACAGAGACAGAGACAGAGAGATGGAGACAGAGACAGAGGGAGCAGGAACGGGGTGTGGGTCTCGAGCTGGCTGTCTACATCTTTGTCGGTAGGAGGAGGGTGGCAGGAGGGGCCCCGAGGTCTCTGCAACAGCACGGTGGCTGGCGGGCTCAGGCCCTGCCCGCTGGACGCCGGCTCACAGGGTGTGAGGAGCAGGCTGAGCTCCTTACCCCCACTGCCAGGCGCAGCTCTGGTGAGCCCCTGGCCTCCCCGCTGCCCACTGAGGACAGGCAGGGATGAGTGCCTGGTGTGGGTGGGGCCCAGGGCGGGTGGAAGGTGCGGGGACAGCACCCACCCCGAGGCACCTTCTCCCAGCTTCCAGCCCCTGGTCGCAGGACTCGGGGACACGGGGCTGCTTGGGCACGGCAGTGCTGGCCAGCCCCCCTCCCCTCCGCTGGCCTGTAACCCCACATGGCCACCGCCTCGGGCTCAGGAAGGGCATCAGCTAGACTCCAAGGAGGACCAGCCAGGGTCCACTGCCCCACAAGGGGCTGGTCGGCGACGGAGAACACAGCTCCCCCGCCACCGGCACCAGCCTCCCCGCCAGCTTCTTTCAAAGTTGGGAGTGTCTTTTGTATTCCAAAGGCCAAAGGGCCAAGCTTGCCTTTAATTAAAATGCACGTCCTTTAATTAAAGGCCCCATAACACATGAAGGGCATCCACTGAAATAGGACGTGTGACACAGTCATTTCCCTGCTGTTAATTACTAATTAATGAAGCTATTTCAATTAATAGCTTCCCCACCTCACTCCCCCTCTGACAGGCCCCGTGCTGGGGCGCGTCCTAGAATCAGACACCAGCTCCCGTGCCAGCAGCCACCGTGCTGAATATTCATGCCACGACCTCAAAGCTTTTCAATTAAACATAATAAAATAAATCCCAGTCAAAGCGCAGGCCAATTGTAGCTCATCTCCTTCCTCGGGCGCCCGAAGAGGGGGACCGGACGGCCCGCTGCAGACAGGACGGAGCATGGCGGGTGGCCCCTGCATGTCCCCCTGGTTGTGAGGTCCGACTCACCCAGGGGGATGGGTGTCCAGAAGTCCCCGAAGGGGCAAGTGGGGACTCCCAGGGCACTGCAGTCCTGCAGCCGAAAAGACGCAGCCAGAAATGGAGGGCCAAGGAGGGTGGCCCAGAGAGGTGGGGGGCCGTTAACATGTTCATTAGGAATTTTAAGTGGCCATTAAAGATCCTGCTTTAAAGAAACGAGGAGAGGGGCACCTGGGTGGCTCAGCTGGTTGAGCACCGACTTCGGCTCAGGTGATGATCTCACGGTTGGTGGGTTTGAGTCCCGCATCGGGCTCTGTGTTGACAGCTCAGGGCCTGGAGCCCGCTTCGGATTCTGTGTCTCCCTCTCTGTCTGCCCCTCCCCTGCTCGTGCTCTGTCTCTCTTAAAAATAAAAAATAATAAACATAAAAAAAAGTGACCTTATAAAAAGAAACGAGGGGGAAAGTCATTTGTGGTGACCACGTGTGGGCGGGAGGGCACCCGGAAGCCTGTGTGGGGTCTGGGTCTGAGGACAGGACTCAGGGAAGCCTGTGCCCCCACCCGAGGGACATCCGGAGGCTGAACCCCCAGCGCCCCTGCTGCCTCCTTGCTCAGGTAGGTGGAGGACAGCCCCGCCTGGAGGACCCAGCCCCGCCCCAGTGTCGAGTCACCGGCCGGCGCCCCAAGCCCGGCCCCAGCCCCTCCCCCTCCCCCTCCGCGTCGGGCTCCTGCCGCGCTGTCCAGCCTCCCGCCTGCCCTGGCCCGCCCTCGCCGCAGGGTCCCCTGCACCTGGAACATCCTTCCAGCCCGTTCCCTCCAACAGAGCGGAGCGGCAGGGCACCCACGGACAGGGCACTGAGCAGCCCGCCGGAGGCCCCTCCCACGGCACCTAGAGGCGGCTGGACGGCCGGACGCAGCCCTGTCAGACGGCGCCCTCTGTCGGCCAGCTTCAGGTGACAGCAGCCCGGGCCTCTGGAGGTGCCTCCAGGCAGGGCCGCAGGGGCACACACCGACTCCCGCACCCGCGGGGGCAGCGAGCTGCGAGCACGGTTGGGTGTGTGGTGCAGGAGGCCGGCCCGAGCCCTACGCCTCCCGGCTCTGCTGCTTTCGCCCCCGTCGCTGCCTGACCTTGGTCCCCGTCAGCCACCGGGACCTGCCAGGGCTGTTGACAGGGGACGAGTCTGAGCCTGCGAGCGGCAGATAACACAGGGCTGGGCCCCCACCGGGCTGGAACACCCTCTGCCAGCAGCACCCTCCCTGCCAACAACCGTTTCCCCCAGACTCTGCAGCCCTGACCGAGCTCCAACACTGGCCTTGGAGCATCCAGCCCAGAGACAGCTTCCCAGATCAGGAATGGCCGTTGCCGGAGGGGGCCGGGCCCCTCTGCTGGGCACCCGGCCTGTGTCCCCAAATCCCACGTGCCTGCCTCCCTCCTCTGACTCTGCGGAGGGGACCGAGTGGGACCCAATATGGCGTCCTGGGGCCTCAGTTCACGTGTATCTTGGTTCTCCTTCTGAGCAGACCCACCATCGCCTCCTGTGTCCCATGTTCCTTCAGGGGCTCAGGGTCGGAGACCCTCAAGGACTGAACAACCACGGGAAGGGCCACCTCCTTGCTTACACTCTCAGAGACCTCACGGTTTGCTGTGGGTTACGAAGGTGTTAAAGGCCTTACCCCGACAGCCAAAGGTTGAAACAAGCCAGGAGTCCACCGCAGACGAGTGGGCGAACAGGTGTGGCCCGTGCACACACAGGACTGTTACCCGACCGTAAAAGGGAAGGACGAGCCGACACCTGCTACAACATGGGTGGGGCTCGAGGACACCACGCCGAGTGGAACAAGCCAGTCCCTGAAGGACAAATACTGCATGACTCCCCTTATGTGAGGGGCCTGGGGCCCTCACACCCCTAGGGACAGGAGGCGGATGGTGGGCCCCTGGGGGCCGGGGTAGGTGTTGTTTAATGAAGACAGGCTTCCCGTTCTGGAAACGGTGGGTGGGGACGGCCACGCGGCAGTGTGAACGCGCCAACATCCTGCGCCGCCCGCTGGCAGCAGTCATGAGGGCCGACCTCAGCGCCCGCGTCCCAGGACCATCACCGTGTTCTGCGCTGCAGGACGTCGGCCGCGGGGGGCCCTCCGGGGCTGGGCTCCTCCTCCGCCGGGGAAAACCTCCAGCGGAGCACATGTGAAGGCCTTTGTGGTAAATTAACATCCCTAGAACATTTCCACGCCGCCCCCCAGCGCCTCTCCGCATCTCCGCGTGTCGACAACGCCCCCCAGCGCGTCTCCACCTCCACAAACAGGCCTGACCTATGGAGGCCAGACTCATTTTGTAATCAGAGGTCCGTCTTCGGGCTCTTTCTGATCACAAGTGGGGGCGGCAGGGAGCAACGTGTACTCACGCGGAGCTACCCTCCTCCTCCTCGAGCGCACCTGGGCTGTCTGGGCCCGGTTCCGCGGGAGCCGCGACAGGCAGGCCACAGCAAGGCCAGAGGCTCCATGCCACCGCGGGCGGGTTCCCCGGGTGGAGGGGCACCTCCTCCCTCGCCGCCCCTGCGCCTTCACCTCCACCTTCCTTCCTGCATGTGTCTGCTCAGGGGGCTGCCCCTGACCGTCACCTGCAACACTCCCGGGGCTTCCTCCGGGGTGAGCTCAACAAGCTTTTAATATGTGTTTATTCTTTTTAAAAAAGGAAGATTGGGGGTCTGGGGGGTGCTCAGTCAGTTGGGCGTCCAACTCTTGACTTCGGCTCAGGTCATGTTCTCACGGTTCGTGGGATCAAGCCCCACATCAGGCTCTGTGTTGACAACACAGAACATGCTTGTGATTCTCCCCTCCCCCCCCCTGCCCTTCCCCCGTTCACTCAAGCACTCTTTCTCTCTCTGCCCCTCCCCACGTGCTCGCCAACTCACTCTCTCTCAAGATGAATAAATAAAAGCTTCAGAAAAAATAAATAAATAAAGGAAGGTTAATAAAATCG
Source organism: Puma concolor (assembly GCF_028749965.1). Taxonomy (NCBI): domain Eukaryota; kingdom Metazoa; phylum Chordata; class Mammalia; order Carnivora; family Felidae; genus Puma; species Puma concolor. The sequence continues at coordinate 140,255,219 of NC_141669.1, read as the reverse complement.
CAGCCTTCCCTTTCCAGTTTAATCATTTAAATAAGTCTGGTGTGACCTCTCCACATTCTTAGTTCTTCTACATAGACATCTTGCAAAATCTATTACAAACTCACGAGATGACCAGTTTCTCGTTATGAGAGAGAGAAGGACAAGGTGGGAGGGTCCCTGGTCCCCAGAAGCATCCCTGGCAGAAGAGGGACCCACAGGGGGTGCCAGGGGGGGCCCCAAAGATGGGCGAGGACATCTAGCCCACAACCCCCAACAGCCTCCATCAGACCCGCGGTTCTGGCCCAAGGCACAGTCTCCTGAGGACATGTGGTGAGGCCAGAAGCCAGTGCTGGTTGTCATCACTGGCGGGGGGGGTCACCTAGTAGGCGGGGGCCAACTGCTAAACAGCCCGCAGTGCACAGGACGGCACCCCCCAGGAAGAATGATCTGGCCCCAGGGCCAAGAAGCAAAGCAGAGCAGGTCTGAGGGAAGAGTCCAGCTGGGTGGTGCCCCTGCCCCTGTGATGACAGACAGGCAGCCCTCCCACCCAGTGACCACGTGGGCACGCAGACCTACGTGGGACAGACTGTGACAGTGCAGCTGCTACTCAAAATACCAATCCCATTCACCCCTGCCAGCCCACGAACCCCGGGGGAGGGCGTGATCACCTCACTGGCAGGTGGAGAGACTGAGGCCCACCAGGGCTGCCCGGGCTCTGCTGGGGCCCGTCCCCCTCTGCTCACACACCCGGGATCAGGAGTGGGAGGCTCTTCAACACAGCCCGACGCCCCGAGGCGGGCAGCACTGGGTCCTCGGGGAACCGTCAGGCCGAGGCGGCTAGAGGTCCTCGTGGGTAGGGCTCAGGTCCACGCGCTGGGCCTCTCCAAACAGCAGAAAGATGCACAGCCCCAGGCTGCTGATGGCAGCCACCAGGCTGAACATGGACGTCCAGGAGCCCGTGGTCTCGATGAGGTAGCCTCCCAAGCACACGCCCACGACACCTGCACCAGAGGCGGGTGGGGCAGTCCTGAGGGGAGGGCCGGGACGGGGACTGGGGCTAGGGTACCAGGAGGGGAGGCCGGGGGCGGCCTGAGGGACAGAAGCTGAACTCAGGTGTCCAAGCTCCCAGGCCAAGGGAGGGCCGGCCTCAGAGGGTCCCAGAGGGCCAGAGACCTCACGGGCTGTCCGGCATACTGCCTCTCACAGGTCCTCCGTGGGGAGTGAGCCCCAGCGTTCTCATCCAGCCACTCAACCCCTGGAACCCCGGGCCTTGAGGATTTGACTCACATCTGTTGGTCAAGTGAGGGCTGGGGTGCTCTACGTCAGAAAAGTGAACGTTCGCCCCGGACCAGCTCCGGGATCTCACTGTCCCCCTCCCCGCTGGTCTGACACCGGGGGGGCCCTGGAGGGCACCGTGCCCCACCCTGCAGGGCTAAGGGGCTGGCGGGGCGGGAAGACTCAGGGGTGGGACAGCCGGGAGACACCCAGCCCGCCTCTTACCTGCCAAGGCCCCAGCTGTGTTGGCCACACCTGTGAGCGAGACAGAGCGACAAGGAGGATGGGTCACAGGAGGCCCTCGCCCGGAGGCAGCCCCTGGGGGCCCGGAGAGAGGACGGGGGGGGGGGGGGGGGGGCTCGGGTGAGCAACGCCTGGGTGGGGAACAGCCCCTCCTATTCAAACGGGGGCCAGTGGCTCTCACCGAACAGAAAGCCGGCACAGGATGGAGCCAGGTCCTGGATGTTGACGGAAATGCCACTGTGGGAAAGAGAAAGGGAGGTGGGCGAGCAAGTGACCACAGGGCGGCTGCCACCCCCACGGAGTCCGGGGCTGGTCCTCTGAGCACCCGGGGTCTAGAAACTGCCACACGGGCACTCGGAACCCAGCCCAGCCAAGGCCCGCCCCCCACAGCGGGGCGCTCAGCCATGCCAGGGCACAGCCACCGTGCCAGGGTGCCGGCTGGTGAGTGGGGCGCCCGGCCCTCACCTGTGGTTGAAGGTCTGCAGGCCGATGGAAGCTGATGCAAACACCACAGATTTGCAGAAGCTCGAGGTGTGCCCCAAACACAGGGCAAAAACGCTGGACAGGCCAAGGCCCATCACCTGCGGGAGAGAGGATTGGTGCCTGCCGACAGGGCTCCTCCCGGGGCCACCCGGGGCGCACTGAGCAAGGTCACTGGGAAAGCCCCTCCCAGGCCTGCCCAGCGGGTACGAGACCCCCCACTTGTCCGACCAGAGGGGAACGAGGGCGACCCAGGCCCAGAGACGTGTGCGGGGGTCTGGGGGGGCACAGCTGGGAGAAGGGCCTCAGGTCGGCCAAACCAGCCCCCAGCACTGACCCAGGGCACCTCCGAATGCTTTCTGGGTCAGGAGACGGGGGGGTCACAACCCGCAGGTCCCGGGAACAAACCAGGGGTGTCCAGAGGAGCATTCCACCTCCCTACCTGCATGAACTTCCGAACAGTGATGGTTCTGTAACCTGAGCAGAGGAGAGAGGTTCCCACTGGCACCCACGTGGGGTCCCAGCCGGCACGGCTGCAGGGAGGGAGCGTGGAGGGGAGGGCTGGGCCCTGGGCTCAGGGAGGGGGTGTCCCGGGTCGTGCGTGAGACATGTGCACATGTGTGTGGGCACACGTGTCTGCACTGGGCATCCTGTGTGCTGGGTGTGTGTGAGCAGCTGTGTGAGTGCGTGTGGGCATGTGTGCCCTGTGCTGGGCATCCTGGGTGCGTGTGCACACCCGTGTGAGTTCCTGTGGACACGTGTGCCCTGCCTGGGCATCCTGCATCCTGGGTATGTGTGCACGTGTGCAAATGCGTGTGAGTATGTGTGCCCTGCCCTGGATGTCCTGTGTCCTGGGTGCACGTGTGCAAGTGCGTGTGAGCACGTGTGCCCTGCCCTGGGTGTGCATCTAGAGGACTCTCCAGGACAAGGTCAAGCAGACAGGCAGAAGGAAAGCCCCGGGATGGTTTACACACGTGCTGTCTCCCTGTTTCTACAAAGTCTCCACTTTTTCCACAGTGAGGGTGCAGCACTCTCTCACTAGGAAAGGACTAACGTCTAAGAATGCGTGTGCGTGTGCATGCGCATGCGGTGTGCGTGTCTGTGAGATCCTTGTCCTCGGGCGTGTTCGCTGGGGTCCCGGGCTTGCACACACAGCCCCCCCGACCTATGACCTCTGACCCCTCTGAAGACCAAGGAGGAGCTCCACGGTGCCCACAGGAATCGGGTCCTCTCCCTGTGCCCCACCCCCTCCGGGAAACTGAGGCTGAGGTGGTCGGGGCCCCACTCTCGAAGCGAGGTCCTGGGGGTGGCAAGACCCCTCCCATCCCCGTAGCACCCCCAGGAGGGGGCCCCCACCCCCCACAGTGTGGCAAAGCTGGGTTGGCTCCCGGCGGCCCCTCCCCCAGGGCTCACCCTGATTGATGAGATGGTCAGAGAGGAACCCGCTGAACAGACCGGCGGGGATGGCCACCAGCCAGGGCACCACGTTGAAGACCCAGCCCTGCAGGGAAGAGGGAGGCCTCAGAGGGCATGCGCCTGGCCACCCGCGAGAGGTTGCACAGGCCGGTGGTCGCCCATGTGCCCTGATGCCCGGTAAGTCTCTCCCTGCCCACAGGCTGGGCTCCCAGGCTGGAGGGCCCCCCTGACCTTGACCCCCCCCCACCCTGGCCGAGCTCCACGTCCACTAGGGCCGCCCCCCTTCAGGCCGAGTCTCCCTCACTGGCCCCCCCCACCGTGACAGGGCCGAGCAGGGGGGACACAGGCCCACCGTGCAGAGATGCAGGAGGTTCTGGTCACCAGACGGGGAGGGTGGCCGGGGTGGAGTGGGCCAAGCTGACCCTGCCCGTGTCGCGATCCCCACTTGGCCCGTCCTCGGTCATGACCGTGCACAGACCGTCGGCTGAGCCTAGGACAGGGCTCTGCCGGGCGGCCGCACAGGGTGCATCCCGGGAGCAGGCGCTGTGCGGCGGTGGGAGGGGCCCTGTCCTGGGTGGCTGCACCAGACCAGAGGGGCCGCGGGCCCTGAGCACGGGCGAGGTTAGCTCGGGGCCGCGAGCCCGAGTGGGGCCGCAAACAACACTGTGTCTCCGTCACCCCACGGGCGCCAGGGTGGTCCACCCACCTTGGAGCTAGGGAACGTCTCCTTGAAGAAGGTCGGCAGCCAGGAGAGGAGGATGAAGAGAGCGCACGCGGACGACAGCTGAGCGGAGATGGCTGCCCTGGGGGGCGCGGCTGGGCTCAGGGTCCATGCGCCCCAGCCCCGCACGGAGGGGCGCCCCCGCCAGCCCCCGCGGAGCTCAGAAGCCGGGGTGACCCCGGCCCGTGTAGGCTTCGGGAACACCCGAGATTGGCTGGGCTCGGCCCCGTGCCGCCCCACCCCAAGCCGCGGCCCCGAGGCGCCGGCTCACCAGACAGAGGGCTTCCGGAAAAGCTGTCTCCAGGGAACTTTGGTGCGCCTGGACACCCGCAGGCCTCGCACCAGAACGCCCAAGGCCAGGATGAGATCTGAGGGGCAAGCGGTTTCCATGTGGAAGCTCCTCAGAATTGGGGGATGGCGTCTGCTCGTAACAGACGGCTCCCGGGGGGGCAGCTCCAGGGGCCAGCGCCCCCACAGCCCTGCGGCCCACCTGGCTGCCCCGGGGACGGCCACACCGTCCTCCCTGCCAGCACCTTGGGCTGTCGGCATTTGAGGGAGTCTGAACAGACTTCCTCGGTCCTTCCCCCGTCCTCAGATCCCCCAAGCCCCGCTTCCTGCCGTCTTTAGACCGATGGCCCCTGCCAGCTGCCTGTGCCCGGTGGGCACCTGTCTCCGTGTGCCCGCTTCTTCCTGGGGCACGGCTCTCAGGCCTGAACCCGGGCAGAGCCGGCCCGAGAACTGGCATTTTCCTCAGGCTCTAGTCTAGAGGATGCTTTTCCGGACGGGGCCAAGCTGCAGCCCAGGGACCCGCTGAGCGGGTGCTACTCCGCAGGTGAGTTGGGTGGATGTTTAGCGGCCGCTAGAGGGGCCGGGCGCCAGGCCCTCGCCCTCCCTGGGCAGCTGCGTTTGCCGGCCATCGCCCGCCCGGCCGCAGTTACCTTTTTCACTCAGCAGGTACCTGTGCACATAACACACCCACAGCAGGGTGAGCCCGCCGGAGAGGTAGAAGACGCTAGGCCAGCCGTACCGGTCCAGGAGCAGGGAGCCCACGGCCCCCGTCACCAGCGTCCTGAAAGACAGGTGGCCGTGACCCTGGGCTTTGCTGGGGCAAGGCGATGCCTCTGAGCACCCCCACCCGGCATAAGCTCGTCACCAGGAAAGCAGCCGCCCCAGTCTGAGCGTATTTTGTGAAGCATTCGGAGCGTTCAGGGAGACTTCCGGCTGCCTCGGCGCCCAGGGGACGTGGGCACAGCCGTGCGGCCGTGACACGGCACGGGGGCCCTCTGTTGCTTTAATTTCTTGCTTCCGGGCCTCCAAGTTGGCCTCCAAGATGTCTAAACACAAAAGTGGGAGAAGCAAGCACAAAGCCCAGAAGCCCTGTGGATCCTCGCCTCCTGCAGGCCGGGGGGTGGGGGGTGGGCAGGGGGGGCGCCTTCCCCCCCGGAGCCTCCCTTTCCTCATCTGTGCAGTGGGCAGACTGTGTTCCGTGCCTCTCAGCCTAAGACACGGGCCCAGGACGCCTGGGTGAAGCGGGATTTCAGAAACAACGCACACCCTTCCTTGTGGGAGTACCTCCCACACGGCGTATCCAGAGCCCCCATTCCAACTGGGCGCTCTGGGCTTTTATCCGGGCTCCTGGCCTGTCCTCAGGCACCCCTCCACGCTCTGATTTCTTGCCTGCTTCTTGGCAGCAGGGAAGTGAGGGACCTGAGCCCCGGGTAGTGAAGCCCCATCAGGACAGCAACATGTCCCTTCTCCCCGAGCGAGGCCTCCATTCAGGAGAACAGGGACAGGGTCTTCATGTCTGGACCGTGTCACATGCCCCCCAGGGGGGCACAGGTCGCCTCCCACATCGGGACGGCACCCCCTCTGGCTCCCTCAGCACAGATGAAAGGCAACGCCGTGTCCCATTGCCAGAGCCTCAACCACACCACCTGCCCTGGGGACAGAACATGCACAAAGGGGGGGGGGTCCCCCGCAGCACAGAAGCAGCCGACCCGCATCTCCCTGAGCCGCAAAGGCGCCCACGTGGCCTGTCCCAGCCCAGGCCCCCCTGGGCACACCCTCTGTCCCCTGGGCTCTCAGGGCCAGGACTTACCCAAATTGGGAGCCGGCCCCCACGGCACTGTAGGTGAAGGCACGTTCGCTCTCTCGTACCTTCTGTGACAGCAGGCTGGTCAGCGCCGGGAAGTAGACCCCTGAAATGAGCAGAGAGCTGCGTCCCCACGCTGTCACCTGGGGCCAGGGCGGGGCCAGCCAGGACCGAGAGCTGCTCTGGGACGCTCCCCCGGGGACCAGCAGGACTGGGCTCTGAGGACCTGTCAGCTGGACTCTCAGCTGGGGGACAGGTGTGCTCAGGGTCCTGGCACAGAACGGGCTGTGGGAACGACAGAGTCTGAGCTGGCACTCCTGCCACACCAGCTCGAGTCCTGGTGCACACTCACACTCACACACGCACGCCACACACGCACGCCACACGCTGATTCATGCATGCTCACGCGCGCACACTCACACACACACGCGCACGCTTGCTCGCACAGGCCCACTCACACTCGCACACACGCTCACACTGGCACGCCCTGCTCGCACGTGCACATTCGCACTCACGCTCGTGCTCGCACGCACACGCTCACAATGCTCACGCACACTCGCACACGCATGCTCACACATGACACGCTCATGCACGCACGCACACTCACACGCTGTCTCGCTCGCACACACACGCTCGCACGCGTTCACACACGCAGTGCACCTACAGCCCATGAGGCCCGAGCGAGCGGCCCCACGGAGCCACGGTGCCCGGATGTGTCGTCGTCCCGCAGCCACACGAGATGCCGCCCCAGGGAGGCCCGAGGGACCCCGGGGCCTCTTCGCAACTTCCTGCAAATCTATGATCATTGCAAAACCTAATTTTTAAAACAGGGACGGCGGCTCCCACCTGTTGTGCTGCGCTTTTCTCCCCGGAAGAGCTAAGAGGCCAGGGGCTGAGGCAGGGCCCGGCCTTCCTGTCGGGGCCCCACCCCCACCCACACCAACTGCCAGTCACCCAGGCTGATCGCTGCCCCTTGAGCTCTCGTGACGGCACAGACCGGCCCCCCACCTCCCAGGAAGATGGGGGAACAGCCTGAGCCGAGGGCCCCCTGGCTGGATGCCCAGAAACCCCAGCCACGGGACCGGCCACACATGGGGCACCGGGGTGAACCCACGGGGGCTCAGGAGCCGGACTGCCCGAGAGGCGGACCGGTGGGGCCGGTCAGGAAACAGGGAGAGGCCGAGTGCAGACGCGGGTCCCGGAGGCTCCGGCCAGGGGCAGCCTCTGCCCAGCAACACACAGAAACTCAGCAAGTCCCCGCTGCTCCAGCGGCCAGGGGCGCTGACGGCCACCGTGTGGCAAGCTGCCTGCCACCCACGCCCCCGGGGTGGGCCTTTTGGCGGAGGGGGGCATCTGACATTGGATTGTGCCAGACCGTGAAATATTTCTGGGAAACAGACAGAGCTTCGGCGCCAAGGCCTCGCGCGGCACGACAGACCCGCCCGCCACGGGGAAGTGCAGCCAAGCGCCGGCTGCCTGCTGGGGGCGGTCGGTCCTCGTGCCTCCCTGCCCACGAGGACAGCTGCCCGCCCGCCGCGCTGGGGGCTCCCGGGGCCTTATCAGCAGGCGCAGGAGACTTCCTCTGACCTAAGCACACGCGCGGGATTACGCCTGAGTACACGTATGTACCCACACGTACACCCACCTGCACGGACACGTCCACACACCCACGTGTCCACGCGCGTGTACCTACACGCGTACACAACGCGTGCGCGCTCGCCTGGCACTGGCACGGCTGGGACCGCAGAGGGGAGCTGCCAAGACAGCCCTACCTTGGAGCAAGCCCGTGAGGATGCGCGAGAAGGTCATGAGGACCAGGTGAGCACTGCTGAGGCGGGCGAGCAGCGGGGTGGCGGCAGTGATGAAGCCCCAGGCGGAGGCGGACAGCAGGATGACCTTCTCACCCCCGATCCTGGAGGAGGACGAGAGCACAGTGGCGGGTGGCGGGCAGGGTGGGCGGGTCCTGCCCGGAGGAGCCCAAGCCGGTGCCTGCTCCAGCCCGGCTCTGAGCTGCCGCCACCGGGCCGGGCGCCGCTTCCTCGTCCTCCTCCGCAGAAGGGGCGGAGGGTGAGGGCACAGGCCCAGCCTGTCCCTCCGTCCCAACAAGCACCCTTCCCCCGCCCCCCAGGACAAGCGCCCCAAGGGGAGCCGCGCACCTGCCCCCGGACCGCCTCCTCCACGGACCTCGGTCCTCCCGGCCGATGCCTCTCTCCAGGCCAGGCCTGGCCCCACATTCATCCTGCGGGAGCCGCCTCCCCCCGGGGCAGCCCCGGCCTCGCGTGGGGAGCAGGGGTGGTTACCGGTCCCCCAGGTGGCCGCCCACCACCTGAGTCAGGCAGTAGCCCCAGAAGAAGCTGCTGAGCACGACGCCGGCTTCCTTCTTGTTCCAGCCGAAGTCCTGGCTCATGGAGACGGCGCACACGGGCACGCTGACCCGGGCGCAGTACAGCAGGCCCGTGCCCAGCAGCAGCGTCCCCGTCCATGCCTGGCACTCGGGCCTGCGGGACAGGAGAGATGGTGTCACCCAGGAGGGCAGCGTGGCCGCCCCCCCGACACCGGAACCCCCCTGCGTGTCGGCTCCTGAAGCACAGCAGACTCTAGGAACGAGTCACGACAGCAGAGGCTGGGAGCAGCCGGACGGCCAGCAGAGGGGCACGTGGGACAGAGCACAGCTGGAGGGGTGTGCTAGCCGGGACCAGCAGCCAGGTCCACACTCCCACTCCCCGCTCCCCACAGGCCAGGGTCCCCAGGGAAGCAGCTGGGCAAGAGCAGACAGCTCAGTAACCTGCCCAGGAGACCCCGGCTGAGGCCAAAAGGGAGGGTCTCGTGGCAGGGGTGGGCCACTATGGGATAGGAGCAGGGCAGTGGGTCCCCGAAGGCTCCGCAGGAAAGCTGTGTGTGCCCAGCAGAGGAGGTCGGGGCAGGCGGTGCTGGGCGGCCAGCAAGGGGACGGTGCCGTGGGGGTGGTCGGCCCTTGGAGGAACCCGGGCGGAGGAGAGGCAGGCCCGGCTGCCTAGGAAGTCGCCAGACAGGTGTCCACAGGGGGACGGTCCTTGAAACTTCTGGCCAGTGCTCCCCGACTGCCCCTGAGACCAAGGGAATGAGAAACTGCCAGAGCCAGGAGATGATGCCCCCGTGCATGTGGGGTCCCGGATGGGGTGCTGGGGTGTGAAAACCAACGGCAGAAATCTGAGCAAACTCCGGGCTTTTGTCCGTGGTTCCCTGCGGAGAGGGACTCGCAGGCGGGACAAAGGCAGGGCGCTGACAGAAGATGTGGAGGGAGGGGCGGGCGGTAGAGTCACTCCCTTCACGTGACTCTGCAAATCAAGAACCGGCCTCAGAGACAAAGTTTACTTTTAAACAATGAGAGAGAGGGAGCTGTGGGCACCAGCCGTGGGGGTGGGAGATGGGTGGAGAGGGGGTACCGCTGGTGACTTGTGATGTCCCGTGCGGAGGGCGGTGTGTGTAAGCTGGGGGCGGGTGGTCAGAGAGTGCGGGGGCCTTGCAGCAGCCCCGCGGGGAGCTCAGGGGCCCCGCCTGCACGGGGACCCATCCCGAGCGGGGCGCACACACCAGGAGCCCCATCAGTGGGTGTGATACGACGCACCCATTACCACAAACGCCCCGACCTGGAGCGGGGCCCACCGGCCGGGAGAAGTCAGGGCTGCGGGACTCCCCGCAGGATGGACCACTGACCACAGGAGCTGCCCCGGGGGCTGGCCTCCAGGCGCCCAGGTGCGGGTGGGTCTGTGGACACGGAACAAGAGGCCTGGCCTCTTCGAGCCTCCGTCTCCTTAGTGAAGGCAGGCTGGTGCCCATGACAGCTGCCTCTTCATGGGTGAGTAGACAGCAGAGTGACCAGCAAGTTCCCAATGTCCCAACAAGAAGCCACTGTGACCAGGAGGAAGGGAGGCCAGGCAACTGTGTCCGCCTCCTCCGGCTGATGTCTCCACGTGGGTCCACTCCCTGTCCACAAACCACAGTGTGCTCTTCCACGGTCAGGGAGGAGGCGGCCCTCCCCACGGCCCCGACCTGCTGAGTGGCCCCACCGTGGGCGCCCTGGGGCCGCTCCTGCCTGCAGCCCCTCCACAGCCAAGGAGCCACCGCTTGAGGCTGTGGGGTCCTGCAGTCCTACCAGCAGAGACAGCTGATTCGAGGTTCGACACCATCACTCGGGAGTTTGGGGGAGAACGAGTCTGAGTTCCAGCAGCCGGCCTTCTGGCCCCAACAGACCCCTATCTGTAGGCCAGGGCCCCATCTGGGGCTTGGGGATTCCAGTTCCAAAGTGCCTTCCAGCTCCTGATGGGGCGTGTGGTGTGGGCATCAAAGAAGTCCCCGTCCGGGCCCTGGCACGACGCAGGGAACCCCATCCCTTCCCTGGGCTGGTTTCCCAGGCGTGCTCTGGACCAGGCACTTCAGGCTGGGCCTCTGGACCTCAGAGGGGCGTGGCACGCAGGGCTCCAGGGCGCCCTTCTGTGGCCCTCTGCTTTTAGATACCAGAACCAGTGGGAAATCGGGTCCTGTGCTAAAAATATCCCCAGCTGTGCAATTCCAGAAGCCAGACACCAGACCCTGCTTTGGCTGAGGTCGGCTGGGGGACGGCGCTCCACTTGGAAACTGCCCAGTGACCCCCGTCACACGCCCCCCACCCCCACCTCCAGGTTCTTAAAATGTTACTGGAATGATTCAGAAGCCTGGACGACGGGGACAGCAGCATGGACCCGAGGTCCCAAGGCTTCCCCTGCTTGAGAGGGATGGGGCCATAGGGGAAGCTCAGTGGCTGTCCCTCTGGGCCCGGGGGCCCCAAACGCTAGTTTTCTTTCCAGAACTGAAGACCGTGGGGCGGAGGCAGGGCCAGGCACCCGCGAGGCTGATAAGCCCGCAGGTGGCACCAGCTCACTGCCCACCCGACACAGGACACGGGGCCCCTGGCAGGGCGGACCACCGTGGGCTCAGGCACCTGCCCCTCTGGGGTTCCAGACCCGAAGATGATGCCCCCAACGTCTCCCCGACGCTCATCCCTGGGACTTGACCACAGTCGCCCCGTGAGCACCTCACACGGTCCTCCCTCCCACCCAGCTTTCCAGCCGAGGGGCAGCGGGCCTGTTGGGCACATCGCTCTCCTGGGCAAACACTCCCACTGGCCTTATTGGGGAGGCCCAGAGCAACACAGCCCAAACCTCCCACCGGAGTCCGTCCAGCTGGCCTGAGCCCAGCCGGCTGCAGCATCGCCACGGCCTCCGGGTGGCCCGTTCCGGGGGAGCCCACGGCGCTCCCACACCCCCGCGCCCCCTGCAAGCATGTGTATGCACTGCCCAGGGGCACCAGGAGAAGGCGGGCGTGGAGCAGAGCTTCCAATGCCCCCACAGACAGCCACAGTCCAAAGGTGCCTTCGAGAAGGAGCTTCATTCCTTTCTATGGTCAGAGCAGTGGAGGGCCACCCGCGTCCAGACTGGACTGTGCTCCCAGCAAGCCCACCTGGCCCATCTCACTGGTGACCCTGAGAGCCTGGCTGTGTTTGCTCTCTGGGTGGGAAGGCCAGCTGAGGCTGACCCACTCTGGGAGGCTGGCAGGCTCCTAGAATATGGTGCTGCCCCTGGGCCTCCTTGTGACCACGGGAAGCCAAGAAAGGCCCGCCGGCATCCGGGCCAGCAGTCTGCCCTGAGCTTGTGTGGGGCAAGGTGCTGTCTGCTTCCTCCCTGGGAGGCCCCCACAGCCCAGTCCCCAAGCTGGAGGCAATGCCAGCTGGGCAGGCAGAGGTACTTCCTCTCCAGTGGCTGGGGACACAGAACAAGGAAGTCTGGCTGGACTCGGCGGCCCAGGCACGGACTCCTTGATCCTGCGGATGGCCTGTTTGGGAACACAGAAGGCAAGAGTGGATAGGAGAGCTTCATCCTGCCCACAGTGACCCGCCCTGAGCCTCAGGCCTGTGCCCCCAGCTCATCAGAATGCTTCCTATGAACCTTCTAGAAACTTCTGCTTCCTGCCAGTGGCCCTTGTGCATAAGCATCCATGGCTGAGCAAACATGTGGTCACGTGGCCCCTCGATTCAGAAAAGGGAAATGTGCCGGCATTGCAGGCCACGGGTCCAAGGCCACTGGCTGCCCCCACCCCTGCTCCCAGGGCCCACAAGGGCAGACACGTGGCTGTCGAGGCAGAGGGCACACAGGGTGGGCAGCCAGAAACAGCCACACTCACTGCGATGGGTCCACTCAGGGGTGGGGACAGCCTCGCCCCGGCTGAATCCAGTTCCACTCAGGACCCCCAGACCCCTCCAGAACTTCAGGCTGCCTCCCCTGCCAACGGCCTGGGGAAGTGGGGCAAGTGCCCCTTCCAGAGCGAGCACACAGGGAGGCAGTTGAAGCCGAGCCAGCTAGAGCTGCTGAAACGTGACCCCATGCCACCCAGATCAGTACCTGGATCAGCCCCTCGGTATCCAGGGCAGCAGGGGGGTTGGGGGGTGGGGGGGAGGACGAGAGCGTTCCTGGACCCTGACAGGCACCAGCACGCAGCCCTCCAGCTCTAGCAGATGCCTGGAGCAGGGCCCGGGCCAGGGCTGCGGTTTGGGCTCTGGGGCTCCCACGCTCACTGCGGCCCTTCCCACGCCGCTCTGCACACCCTGTCCTGCAAAACGACCAGCTTCTCTCCCGTCTCCCCCACTGGCTTTGCCTTCTTCTCGCCCCAGCCTCGGGGACACTACCTCTTAGGGTCTTCCTGTGACCCTGTGCTGGGCGGCAGCAGCAGGTCCCGAGACCAGGCTCCCTGGGCACTCGGAGACGGACGTGAACTGGCCTGGGAATCCCAGGGCCTGACGTGGGCCCGGGGTCCACAGAACCAGAGGGAGGGCTGCGGCACAGGTGGCCTGGTTGTTCAGCGTGTCACAGTCGTGAGGAGAGCCCCTGTCCTGGGGCCTACTGTCCTCGGCAGTGGATGTGGAAACAGAATGTTTCCCAGAATGTGGGCCCTGCCCCCCCAGGAGCCTCCCCCCCCCCCCACCATGGAGACCTGTCCACAGCACACAGCTGGCAGGTGTGGGCAGGACTCAGCCACCTGCCATGTCAGCTGAACCTGCTCTCAGGTGTGTGGTCACAGGTAGGGACTCGGGCCTGTAAATGGGTGTGGTCCTACCCGGCAGGGTCACTTCTAGGACCCACAGCTGTGTCCGTGAGCTCCCCCTTCACCAGCCAGGACGATGCCCCCTTCCCCCAGGCAGGACTCCTGGGATACCTCCTGCCTGCGCACCCCCCGGGACCCTGGAGGGCCTGGAGAGGGCTCACGGGGGCTCTCGCTGGCCCTGGGACTCGAAAAGGGATGGGGTCTGGGGCTGGGTACTGGTATGCGGACCGTCAGGGAAGTGCACAGCCCATAAGTGGAGAGAAGGTGGCCTCGCCCCGGCCCCAAGCCACCGCCCCGCCCCCCACACCTTGGCCCCACCTGGACCACTGGGCGTCCTCAGCCCCGTCCCTGCGGGCCTCCTCCGGTGGCAGCGGCTGCATCGGGGGCAGCCGTCCGCGGGCGCAGCGCGTCCAGGTCGGGCGCCCGCCTCTCCAACCCACACGGGGCAGCGCCGCCCAAGGCCACGTGTCAGTCCGGGCCGTGCTTCCGTCTGGCGCTCTGCTCTTAGGACGTGTCGCCCCCAGACGGCCACCACAGAGGGAGGGCGGATGGGGCGGGGCACACACTCGGTCCCCGCCCTGCGCTCCACCGGCAGCTGTCAGGGTCCACCTCCCTGCGGCTCCGGCTCCCGTGAAGTCTGGCCGCGGGAGTGGGGAGGGTGCGGGGCTCCCGGTGGCGGGTGGCCCGCTGGGCGGACCAGGCTGTGGAGGGCGGGGCCCGGGGGATCCTGGCGTCAGGGCTCTGGTGTTGGACAGGAGCCTGTGAATGGGGGGATGGTGGTGGTCCCCGTGTCACAGGGCTGTGGACTCGTCCAGTGACAACTGGGAACAGTCTTCACAGAATGCGAGAGCAGGAAGACTCAAGCGCCCCCAGTTTGTAAGGTGGGTCTTCGGAGGTGGGCTCCCGCCCTGCCACCCGAGCCTGCCAACGCCGGGCAGCTGAGCGGGCAGTGTCCACGTGGCAGGCCGTGCGGAACAGGCCAGAGCCCCAAGGGCGTGCCAAGCACGGAGGGTCTGCCAGCCCCCAAGCTGAGTCCCCGGGGCCCTCTCGGTGTGCGGGGGGTGGGCTTTACGTGGCCTCGTCGAGGACACGGCCAGCACGGAGCCGCGGACGCCGGGACCCGATGGCCACAACCGGGCTTCCGGCCACACTGGCTTCTCCTAGCTGCCGCGTCCTCCGTCCTGCACAGGGCAGCCCAGCGAGCTGGGTCCCGTCCCGCCATGGCACAGCCTCCCAAGGCTTCTCACTGCACTTAGAACAAAGCCTAAAACATCCCCGCAGGGCAGGGCCCCATCCTCCAGCCGCGGGGCTTTTTTGGAAGCCAATTCCCCCCCCCTCGGCCTCAGGAGTCGTCAGTACCGTGCAGCCCGAGGGGGCGCAGGCCCAGCGCCACACCCGGTGCAGCTTCAGCTTCTGTAACCGACAGACCTCAAGGACCCGGGCCCGGGGTGGGGGGGGGGGGGTGTCTCCCTGGTGCGGTGCCCCCCCCATCACCTCTTTCCCCTCCCCCCAGCTTCACACCAGCTATTGAAGGGAGGAGTCTGTCTTTTGCACCCAATTACCAACCTAAATGTTAGAAGGACCCAAGGACAAACAAGTGTGCACAACATGACCAGAAACCACAAAAATGAATTTCGGATAATAAATGAATTTAATGCAGCGTAGGTTCTACAGCGGGATTCTTCCAAGTTCCGGAGCGGCTCATTCTTCAACGTGCTGGTGGGCTCACCATCCACGTCTTCAACGCACGCGCTGCTGTTCCGCACGTGATTCACGCTAAAAACACAGCTAGACGCTCGAGACCGAGGACTCGCCGGGCCCGTGGGTCTGGAGCTGCATAGGGCCTGCCTCGCCCTGGGTCTCTGTGCCTCCACTGGCCCCCCACCGGGCCCTGCAGCCCCCGGCCCAGGAGGCCACGGCGACCACCAGGCTCGCTTCCCTCTCGAGCGTGTGGTGCCGTGTGCGCCGCCGAGCGCCAGACGGCACAGCCAGGCAGGGCTCCGCACGCAAGTCCGGAGGTCCGGCACGGCGGGCGACAGCGGGATCGCTGTCTCCCGGTCCCCAGTCTCCCGACGTGAGGCGGAGACTCGTACCGCACCGCACGGCACCATTCCTGCCAGTGCCACACCCACAGCCGGGCACGAGGTTGCGGTGTGACTTGCTCGAAAACACAGCCAGACGGAAGGAAGGTGCTGGGAAGGCGCGTGCAGAGAAGTCCACTCCTCCCGGTTCTCACTCCTCCAGCTGCCAGTTTTGGTTGGAGCCGAGTAGGAGTCCCACAGACCTTCTGCATCACGGTCAGATGGGACCCAGCGACCCCGCCTTCCAGAGGGGGGCGGGGGGACTTCCCAACTCTGCAGATGAATCCTGGTCCCACCACAGGCTCCCTGCAACGAGAAACACCTCTGCCCTGCAGATGCAGGGACGGGATGACCGGTCGGCCCAGACTGCCCCTCCTGCCCCCCACCGAGGGCCCGAAGCCGCCGCAGCTGGGGCCCTGCGGCCTGTGAAGGCGGAGCAGCTGGGGACACCCCACCACTGCCGACAGTCTGCACAGGCACAGAGGCCAAAGGCCCCTGCAAACCCGTGTTCTACGTCTACGTAAGCAAATCACGAGGACAGGAAAAGCGCCTCGAAGGCATCTCAGAATTAAGGCACGACCTCCCACACGGGCAGGCCCCCCGGGCCGGGGACTGTGGCCCTTGCCAAACACCCCGGGTGGTCTTGAGTGCAAACCCAAGCGCTCACTGCTCTGCACGGTCACGCCACCACCAACCTGCAAGGTGGCAGGCGTTGGCAGGAAGAAGGGTTTAGGCGCCATCGTCACATGGGGAATGGTGACGGCGGAGGGTTCCTTTCCCCTCTCCAATGTAACAAACCTGTGAGGCTACACTCAGTAACGCCACCGCTCCGGCATCAAAGCACCCTCCTTCTGCACGCGCTAGAAGGCGCTGGAAAGCTGTCACTCCAAGTCTGTCAATGTTCCGCAAGTGCCTTCCACGCGAGGCGCTCACGGTCCTGACAGCACAGGATGTGTGCCTCTGCAGGATGTGGCATGTGCCACAGGGAGAAGGGCCTCAGGCTCACCACAGCGGTCCCTGGACTTGGACCATCAGGAAACATGCGCGAGTAAAAAAAAAAAAAAGAAAAAGAAAAAAAAGAAACTTTTCAGCTTAAAACCACGCAGATGGCAGCCCCAATCTATTTTCTCACAAACGTGAAACTCGAGTGCTGCATCTCTAGACAAGAGACGAGTTCCGCGTCCACGCACAGCACACACGGACGCACATCTGTGAAAGCAGACAGTGCTGGTGGGAATGGACAGAAGGGGGCAGAAGGACGCGGCCCCGGTCCCTCCACCAGGGCTAGCAGATGGACTTCCCACCAGCCGTGTCGGCATCGTCTCCAAGTCCTTTTCCTTCGTAGATCTTCACGGGCAAAAACTAAAAAGACCTTTCAGGAAATCGCTCTTGAGAAAAACAAGGCAAATTTTACTGTGAAATTAACAACAGGCAGCAAAAGCACCCTACTCTGCATTTTTCAAAGGACGCTGTGGAGGCCCACAGGCCCGCAGGGACACGGCGGACTCAGGACCAGGGTAACTCCCAGAGCAGGTCCCACTTTGTCCTCCGGAGGACCCCGTTGTCCTGAACGTAAAACGTGTGTGGTTCTTTCTGAAAGCCCTGGTACCCCACTGCCCAAAACCAGCATCGTACGCAGAGAAATACGGACACTGCGCCACCTTAACAGAAACCGTCCTCAACACGTTTCCCCACACGGCTTCTGGATGCATCTTGACTGCGTGGGGGGTAACCACCTCCTCATCCCCCGAGGCCTCACACATGGGGTCTTCGGTCACGTGTGAGGGAGACTTTCGCGTCAAACACCAGGCCCGATGAACGTTTGCCTGTTCTAGAACCTGGAAACCTCCATTCAAATGGCAAAATATATTAGTTGTCATTGGATTTGCGCTAATCCCTACGCTTCGTAAAGATTCCAAACTACAGTTATTTTTCACACGACTTCCTATCAGGAATGCAGAGTAACCAGAATATTCTCAAATTTTATTTATTTCAAGGCACTTTCCACAAAACATAAAGAGAATAAACTACATAAAACGTACATTTTCATAAACACAACAGCGAGATCCAAACGAGACGAAGAAAAACCACGTTATACTTAATGTCTGTGGTCTCAAAATGGCTTGATTTAGCGTGCTTGCCGAAGACACAGACCGCCACACGGCGGCCCACGGGAGGCGTCTGCAAAGCCGGTCCCGCCGGAGCCTCCAAGTCCACCGACAGATGGGACGAGCGTAGCCAGGCCTCAGAGGGAAGAGAACAGCGGCGAGTCTGAGAGCGAGTCTCGCCAAAGCCCGGCTCGCACGTCACCCGCTGCCTCAATAGGCGAACGGGGGCCGCCGCCCGAGTGTTCGGGCCGATGGTTCACGGCTCACACCCTGGACTCTGAAGAACGTGTCTGGTGGATTACGTATTAGTCATGCACGCAAACGATCTCACGTGCACTAACGAGGAAAGCCAACCGGAAACGTGCTGGACTCTGGCACCCGCCAAGCACATACGCCGCCTGCTCGTCTCTCCGGCTCCTGCAGCAGGTAATGGTGAACTACCTGAAGATGAAAACCTTTGGCCCTAACTTATCGGCCTCAAGCCTCAGAGGAAACAGCCCTAAAGAAAGGTCACATCTAGACTGCTGAGACGGTCTCGGGTGTCGAGGAGAGACCCCCCCCCCCTTCGTCCTCACGACACCAAGAGGGCAGCAGGAGGGCGAGGTGGACAGAGGCCGGAAGAATCCACAATGCACAGTCTTGCCTCTGCACTGGTGACCACCCAAGGCGGTCAAAAACCCACCACCGACCCCAGGCTCCGAGTGGAAGCAGGGAGCAGAGATGAAGCGGGGGGACCGGCTGACCACACGGCACGTGAGGATCGCGCTCAGGTCTGCAGGCGTGTGGGGGACGTGGCCCCAGCGGTCAGAGGCAGACCACCTGACCCACGGAAGCACCCACGAGCCCGCCCAGCCTCGCTGGTCAAGGAAGCCGGCTCCCCGCAGTTCAGCAGCTGTTGGCATCTGCCTCTACAAAGCCCCGGGCACCGAACCCCGCCCGGGATCCGCACCGGGAGGACGGAGTCCCCGCACCAGGGGGACGTGCAGAGCCGCCCGTGGCTAGGAAGCCCTGCGCCCCCGGGCACAGTCCCCTCCACCTCCTCGAGCCTGCGCCCGCGGGGTCGGCCAGCAGCTCTGTTAACCACCGCCCTACAGGACCAGGGCCGAGCTGCACCTGCAGCGAGTGCACACACACGAGTCCGTGTCCCCGGTCACCAGAGCACCCGCGTCCCAGCAACTGCACCGGCGGCAGGACACGTGGGGACTCACACGCACACCGGCCTGCTGCAGGGCAAGCCCCCCGGCCAAGGCAAGTGTGCACTGCTGGGGGGAGGGGGGGTACTCGCTGTCAAGACCCCACTCCTTGGGGTCCACTCCCAGGGGCACATGGGCCCTCAGGCCGCTGCCATCAGTCACTGTCCCGGCACCGAGACATGAGCTCCGAAAGCAAAAGATTTGAGAGGAGTAACACTTTTTGGAGGCCGTTGTGGTCATTCTCGAAATCAAAGAGAAACCTTTATTTTCAACAAAACTGCCTACAAGAGAAGGTCCACCGATCCGCTAAGAAAGAGTCTCTCACCACAACCAGCACCAAAATATAGATTTAAAAAATTAAAAAACACACAGCCCCAGCCCTCACTCACTCACACACACACACACACACACACACACACACACACACGCATCTCCCCAGGAGCCATACCACCCAGACCAGAGAGAAACAAACCAAACTCAATACCCTCACACAAAAGAAGTCTTTGAATTAGGATTTACAAATTTATATAGTCTTTCCTATGAAAAAACAAAAAACCAAGGGGTAAGAGAAACCTTCTCCACAAAGGCCTGACGAGTCTTCGCAGATCTGAGAAAACGTATTTTCTGCCTACGAGCTAACAGAAAGCAAAATAATGATCAGTGCTTGTCAGAGGTTTGCGAGGGAGGCCTCCGTTCAACAACGTTCCCGAACTACAGAGCGCTCGGTGGCCGATGCGGCCCGTCCCCGCTGTCAGCGCGCCCACCGCGGTCTGCGCCACACTTCCAAAGACACCGCGTCTCTCGCTGCAAGTTTTCCAGCGCTCAGAAGGGCCGTTCTTCCCTTTAAAAAAGATGCCAGGTTGAAAAAAAAAAAAAAAAATCCAGGAAAAGGGGGAAAAAAGAGTTCTCTACTGCGGTAACCTGTCAGTCACAGACAGCTGCTCTGAGTCCGGTCCCGGGGGGAGGGGTGGGGGGGGCACAGGGGCCACCGGCACAGACTACTTGGGCTCCTCGATCACACCTTTGCTGAGGTCTGTCATTTTGGGGTATTTTACTTTCTTCTGGTCCAGCTCATTCTGAGCCCAAAGGAGTAGTTTCAATAATTTTGCCAGCTTGGGTGTGGACTCACGATTTTCATAATCTAGGACAGCTTGGTTAACTTCACTCCACACCTAGAAAATAAATACGCCGGATAAAAACAACCACACGTGCAGAGTGCCCGCCGGTAGGACCAGTTACAATGTGCATTTACACTTCTTAAGACCTTCTTACAGGAGAAGATGGTTACTTATTCAAATGAATACGAAGCCCATGACCGTGAGGCCCTCCAGAGGATGTTAAACACACACTCCTTGCCCAGGAGGAGCTCGCGGCCCGGTCGGTGGGGCTCATACCCGGCCTGGATAGCAGTGAAATGCCGTGAGCCAGGCTTGAGGGGACCGGGACGGAGGAAAGAGCAGGGTGGGGTGACACAAGGTCCACGGGACAAGCCACAGGAGGACCCGCGTGGCGGCGGCCTGGAGAGTAGCCCTCCCTTCCGGCAGGAAAGGGCCATGGGAGTAAAGGGCCGCGTCTGGGGCAGTAATGCACCGTCGTGGGGGCTGGAACACAGAAGCAGCAGCAAGGAGACAAACAGCTTCACAAGCAAATAGGGGATTTTAGGTAAAACATGTTTCGGACACCCACTTCTAAGAGTCTCCAAACAAACAAGAGGAGATTAAGACGAACGAGAAAAGCTGAGACAGAGAGTCTGGATGCCGTGTATGACGTCACGGTGCTCAGTTCCCGGTTCACACAGGGAAAGGGGACGCTTGACGGGAGAATCGGTGCCGTCGTGACTGAGTGTCGCGTGCCCAGACATGGCTTCCGTGCGTTCTACAGCTGTGCCTTTTAGAGTCCCGCCCTGAACACCCACCGAGGGGAAGGAGGCCCCGTCGGTCTTACCTTCTGCCTCTGCATCATGTGAAGCAGGTCTCCGAATGGAGACTCCTCAGGGTTATCGAAGGCCAGCAGGGCCAGAGTGCGCTCCATCTCCGTCAGGCACTCCCTGCTCTCCTCGCCCTGCTCCGCCAGCTGGGTCTGCGCGAACTCCAGCGCCGCCTCCGTCTCGCGCTGGCGGATCAGCTCTATGAGGTGCTGTTGCTGGGCCGGCAAAGGCAGACAGGCTTACCCACCCGCGCCCAGACAGGCACACCCGGTGACGCGCTCTAGCCTCTAGCCAAAGGACGTCTTACGTGACAACTTCTAGCGGCCCTAAATCATGGCATTAACGCTCCTAAAGCAAGAAACAGCTCCTGGAACACACGAGACAACGGCTAACCCAAGCCCCTTCCCCACGTAAACTAAAACAACGTTCTGTTAACGCAAATTAGCCGCGTTACTTCTGAAACGAGCACACGTAACCTCATCGAGTGTCCACAAACCAGACGCCTCTCAACTGAAACTCACTTGCAGGTGGAAGTAGAGATACCGGTTGGTGTCCAGGAGCTCCGGATGGAGGCTGTTGATCAACGCGATAGCCTCCTGGATCTGGCCTTTCAGGATCATCTCACGGATTTTGATCCGCTCGTCAAGTGTTTCCAGATCCACGCTAGGTTCAATCCCAGATTCCATTCGAAACTTCTCTGCTGCTTCCTTAAAGCCCTCTGAAAATGAAAACCATCTTCAGTGCTCAGGAAGCTAGCAAGACACTAACGCAAAGCATTTTTATCCCTAGAAAGCCCATCCAGCTCAGACCAATAACCTTCAACGTGACCCGCACCGCCTTAGGGACTTGGCATTTACATCTCTGATTCACTAGCCGTGCCCCACACAGAAAATGAAAACCACGTACGCCACTCCTTCCCATCCCACCCGAGACGCCGTTCACCCCCCAGCCAGGGCCAAGAGTGCATGCCGGGAAGCCCAGTGCACTATGGGCTCCCCCGGGAAGGCTGCGACCCCAGGCAGAGGTGAAACCAGACGTGCGCAGGCACGGCTGCGCACGCCGACTGCGCCCCCACAGCCTGCAGAGGCCTGACCCTCCTGCCTCCTTGTGAGTGGACAGTTCTCACCAGCATCTAAGCAGCATGTGTGGCCACCCACCCCCACTACAGGCAGACACTTCCTCAACACCTTCCCAGAGAAGTCTCGCTCAAGACTGATTTGGGGGACGAGGCACCGTGAACAACGGAAGGAGACTCAGACCTTTCTGAAACATCGCTGTTTTCCAACCATGGACAAAATTACCCTCTCCTTTCCCAGGATCAAGGAGGACTATAGTTACAGACCCCTTTTGCTACCCTCCATCCGCTTCTGCCCTTCCCCCTTTCTCCTCTGAGCTAGGCACACCTTCTAGAAACAGCCCAGTATAATTTCTCAGACTTGCCAAAAGAGATCAATTACTTGGGGTTTAAACGTACTCCAGAACATTCTTTAGTCACTTGATAAGCTGCAAAAACATTAAAGGTCAAGAAACAGGTTTTTGCTTTAGAGCTCAGATACCTGGCATAACAACCTCACCTCTGGAACAGGTCACCTTTGATACGGCAATTCACAAATTTAGGAAAATTAGCAGTGTGTTTTTATTACACCCAAACACAATTCTACCAAGGAAGTCCAATGTAAAATTCTACCTATACATACCAAAAGGGAGATTTACATTCAAGAGGTAGCACCCTTATGGCCAGCCGTTACCTGTGACCAGGTAGTTCATGATGAGGCGGTTCATGTCTGCTCGCTGGACGTGCAAGTTATTGAGTTTTTCCATCCACTCATCTTTCGTGATTTCATCGGGTTTTTCTGCATAACTCATTCTGACTTATTTTCTACAGGAAAACAGTATTTTAAAAATTAGCAAAGATCACGGGAATGAATTACAGAGAACACGCTCAATGGTCCCTCATAGGGCTGTGTAGTAACAGATGACAGCCAGACTTGTGAGCACAGAGAAACCTACAGGGTCATCAGATACCCATGTTGCACCCAGAAACACTGGGTCTCTACTGTACCTCAATTAAAAAAAAAGGATGTTAAGAATTCCGTTAAGAATCGTAATCATTTCAGAGTGAAGCAGGGCGACGCAGCGCGAAGGAATAAGGAGATGGTGGAAAGATACTTTATCTGGGAAACGGCAAATTCAAAGCGCCTGGCACCAAATGCAGATATAGGGATCAGAAAGAAGGCTAGTATATTTAGAAGATAGGATTGGTGCGAGGAAGAGCCCAGAGTCTCAGAATGGACAGGTCAAGTCGCGGGGTGGGTCGTACCAAGTAAGGCCTCGCCGGATAAAGGAGGAGTTTAGATCAACCCTCTTCTAAGCATGAAGGGCAACCGCGAGGGACATAAGCTAAATATTCAACGCGATGACACACGTGCCCAAGAGAGAAGCCCACGATGAGACACTCCCCAGACCTACCAAAATTAAGAACTCTGACCATACCAAGTGTCCACAGAGACATGGAGCTCCCTCCAGCTCTTTGATGCTGCTGTGAGAGCAGACTGGAAACGCAAACAGACCCGGCATTCTCTGCGGGGCGGACCACACGCGCTCCTCACGGCCCGGGGATTCTATCACTAGACTGAGGTCCTCCACACTCACCACCGCACACCCGACACGGACAAGCCTGCTCACAGAAACGCTTTTCAAGATGGCAAAAATCAGGAAGCCACCCACCTGGATGTTCATTCAAAAGCAGCAGGGAACCACAATCCCAGGCCCAAAACCCTTGGGCAGATCCGTTCCGAAAGTTAAAATCTTGCCGACTGTACCCAGAACTACACAGCACGACTTAGCATATGTCACGTGACACGCACACTGCAGTCTGGGGTGACACCCCACAATTAAATACGACTTTTTTGGGGAAACGTCTGGGCAGCCACACTGGGTGGAATGGAGATGGAAAAGCTTTCACCGGAGCAGATTTTGCCATCAAATAGGTTAAAAACAAAAAATTTCTGATTTTCGGAGCTATCTGGATTTTAGGATTGCTGAGAAAGGCTTATGATCGCGTAACAGAACTTACTAGAACAATTAAAACATGAACACACCCACAGGGAGGACTCTCAGAAACCAGTTGGACGAATAAAGCAAGACCCAAGCGTGGCAGACAGTTTTACAAAGAACAAAAACAACACAAATCGCGTGACACGTGCTTTAGCAACAAATACAAATTCGGCAAAGCGTTTTCTTGTTTTGAGTAAAGACGTGAAACTCAGGAGGCGGTGACCATGGGAAGGAGGG
Organism: Puma concolor; assembly: GCF_028749965.1. Lineage (NCBI taxonomy): Eukaryota > Metazoa > Chordata > Mammalia > Carnivora > Felidae > Puma > Puma concolor. The sequence goes on along the minus strand of NC_141669.1, from coordinate 140,231,294 downwards.
CAGAGAGGTGCCAGCCCTGGGGGCACCAGTTGGGCTCTTAAGATGGCGAGCCCACCACTGTCGTCGTAAGTAATCCATACATCACGGGTACCGCTTTACGCCAGACAAGGACATGCTAAATCGCTTCATTAAGTTAAAAGATCAAAAAACAAAGGCACCTGGGTGGCTCAGTCGGGTGAGGGTCCAACTCCTGATTTTGGCTCAGGTCATGATCCCAGGATCATGGGATCGAGCCCCAGATTCTGTCTCTTCCTCTGCCCCTCTCCCCTGCTCATACACTCCCAATCTCTAAAATAAAAAAGTAAACTAAAAAAATGTTTTTAAATTAAAGAACAGAGAAAGTGGGGCAGCAAAAGCCGAGCAGGAAAGCCAGCGAGAAGCCATCAAACGAGAGCAGCGGCAGGAGAGTCAGAGACACAGCAGGTGAAGATTCTGTGGGCGCAAGTCAACGGCCGTGCTGCCGGCCTGAATGCAGAGGGATAAAGGACCAGAACGCTCGAGGCCGGACCGAAGCTTTCAGGCTTGAGACCTTGGAGGACCGGGCCACAAACAAAAAGAAACAGGACAGGTTTGAGGAGCAGAGCAAGTTTGGGCTGACTATCAGACACGCAGATGAAGAAGTCAAGCAGGCACCTGGATTATAGGTCCCCAGCCCAGCGCTGGAAACATTAATTAGGGAAACAGCCACCCGACAAGGGTACCTATTGAAAGCCACGAGTTGGGCAAAGATCGCCCAGGGAGAGAGCACGGGCACAAGACCAAGTCCTTGGGTGCTAGGAGGGTGCCCACACTCAGCACCAGAGGAGGAAGCCGGCACGGGAGACAAACCAAGCGATGTCATTCGTCCTACAAATGCCCAAATCCTGTAGCTCCGGGCAAGGTGCGTAATTCCCTCAGGCCACTCTGCTGTTCCCAGACAACAACTCCAGGTAACCTCGGACAAACGAGGCCCCTCTCTCTCCATCCCCGTAGTACCCCAAATCACACCAGTACCGCTCCCAGCACGGACAGCGATCTGGGAACAGCAACAACTCCAGAGAAACACTCAAACACACAAACCTCCCAACTCTGAAACCGAGGAACACTTGCTTCCCAAGCAAGCAGTTCGCGTCCTCACCAGCTCAGCTTCTGCTCTGAAGCGGTGGTCATAAAAATCGTTCTCTTCACAGGGACACGAGTGCGGTGCTTCAGGTAACTGCCACTGCTGTGGTTGCCGACCACTTCTGAACCTTGTAGCCTTCGCTCGAAAGGCGCTCCCTTTAAGAATAAACACCGAATTACAGCGCCCGAGCGCTGTGGGGTCAGGACTCTGCTCCGGCCAGGAGGAAAGGGGCAGTTGACAGTGCAAATCCACAAGGCCCCGGTTCTGCCACCTGCTCAGACCTTCGACCCCGTAGGGCCCCCAGCCCGCTCCCGACCCCCGCCCCGGCCCCCTCTGGCCTCTCCCGCCGAGCCCTACCCCGGCCCCCTCCTCGGCCTCCACCCCGCCCCCGCCCAGCCCCACCCCGGCCCGCCGCGCTCCCGCGGGGAAGCTCGGCCCGGCCGCCTGGGTCCGCCGCGGCCATCTTACCGTGCGGATCCCGCCTCCCGCGCAGCGCGGTCTCCACGGCCGCTCGGGGGGGCGGGGGGCGGCCGAGCCGGGAGGGCGGCGAGGCGCCGGGGATGGGTGGCGGAGGCGGGAGCCGCGGCGGAGGCGGGGGCGGGGAACGGGAGGGCAGACGCACGGACGGCCGCCCCTTCAGACACCTCCCGCGAGATCGCGAGAGCGCAGGCTCGCCAGCCTGTAACCAATCAAGCGCTCCCGCGAGGGGGCGGAGCGCGGCGGCTGCCCGGAAGCGCGAGACTCCAGCTTCCGTCCTTGCGCAGAACTCTTCTCGCGGCGCGCTCGCTCTACGGGTTGGCGCGAGAGTCAAAAGGCGTCGGCCGACTCTGGGCAAGATGGCCGCCGTCGAGGTGTCGTTGCGGGGGAACTTCGCGCAGGGATGGCGACATCTAGACTGAGTCGGAAGCGAAGGTCCCAGCTCCCTTTCCGTCATTTGTGTGAGCTCGGAGGGCAGGGGGCGGGGGGCAGGCGCCAGTGCTCCGCGCCGCCCCGAGGCGGGGTCCCTCCGCACCCGGCGCCTGCCTTCGCACGGGCCCGGGAGGAGCCGCCCGAGCGCGACCCGGCGGGAGCGCTTCGTTCCGTCGGTTGAGGAGGGCCCCGGGGGTTACCGAGCGCGCTTTCGCCCGCCGCCTGCGGGGGCAAAGGAACCGGGCCCGCCCTCGGGGCGCCTGCCGCGCAGGCCCGGCGGTCCCCTGGCCGCGCCAGGTGGGGCCAGGGCTGCGGGCGCGCGTGCAGCGACAGCGGCGGTGGGGACACGCGGAGGCGCGCGTGTGCTCGTTCTGTGCCTGCTCGCGGGCTTCGTCCGAGCAGGGTCTCCTTTTCCCGCTGTGAGAAAGCAAGGTTTCTCTGCGGCTTCGGGAAGGAAATGGAGGGGGCAGCCCCTTGCTCCGTCCCATGAAATCCGACGTCTTCCTGAATTAGAGCTCAGGGTTGGATGGTTTCGTGCGGTTGCTCAAAAGTGAGCTGAAGAGCGCGGGGGTGCTGTCGGACTTCTTGCCAAGAGGAAGTCCCATAGGTTTCACAGGGATGACTGGTTACGGGTAGTTTCCAATCCAGTGTGCTGAGTCTGCAGGTACAAAGTTTTGACATGAATCCGTTCAAATCGCACAGAGAGTACACGTTCGTGAGGACGTCTTTTGCAGCTACTTAAGTCTGCGTACGATTCTAGGTGTCCACTTCATGGTGTGCGAAGGGGTGCGGATTTTTAGAATTTCTTTCCAGAGGCACACAAGCAAACACTTGAATGCCAGTGCCCTAGGGAGATAGGATATTCCAGGCCACAGAGGCTTCAGCTGCGCCTTCCGTGGGCCACAGGTTAGTGGCCCGTGCCCCCAGCGGCCAACCCGTTACCGAGTCCTGCAAATTCCACCTCCTTATTTCTGTCTAGACGCTGGCTGCTTTTTATTGTCCCCAGTCTCTCTGCTGCTGGGATTGCCCCTCCCAGGGGTCCCACCAGTTTTTAACGAAGCGCACGCAGCAGGCAGGGTGGTCTCTCCTTGTGCCCGCTCTCTTCACACCTTTCAGAGACCCCCAGGTGCCTGTGCAAAGTGAGCAGGGCCAAAAGCCTCATGGCCCCCGCCCCTCCTGTCTCTACTGCAGCCGTCCTCCTGTTGGAGGTTCTCCACCGGCCGCTTCTCTTAGCGCTGGGTTCGCAAGCTGGGCCACGTGGAAAACACTTCTCCAGGCTGACTCCTCAGAAGGGGACGGCCTTCCCGGAACAAAGCCGAATGTGGCCTGTCTCCTTTAGGCTCACGTCTCACATCCTAAACCATGCGTTTGTCGCATTTAGCACACCATTTTCTGTCGCTGATGCTTGATGATGTGTCCCAGTGCAGCACACGTGTGAACTTTTCAAGAGCTGAAACGTGCAGGAGTGGGGGCTCCGTAGCTATTTGTTGAGAATGTTGAAGGCATGAATGACGAATGACCACTTTAAGTACAAGCAGCCTCAGCAGAAGTGGACGGAGGGAGTGTCATGGGGCAGGGAATGTCCGCAGCCCTCCGTGATTGTGAGTTCATGGACTGACAGCGGAGGAAGACGGAGAAAGGCACTTCTGTAGCCTGGCTGATGAGGTTAACGGTGGGGGCACCAGGTGAGGAAGAGCCATCCGGACAACTCGTGGGCTGGAAGGGGGGTGGGGGGGGCGGGGAGATGGCGAGCTCCGTGTCGGCCTTGTCGGGTGTGAGGTGCCTGGGGGACATGGCTAAGCTCAAGGGAGGGACGATGAGGCCGAAAGCAGAGGTTTTGTGGTGACCCCGTGTGAGAGGAGACAGACCTATTTAGAGGAAGACTGTAGGGAAGGGGAGCAAAGAAGTCCAGGATCCTAAAGGACAGCAACGTATGGTTATTATCCGTTGAAGTTGTCCGTTAGGTCAGCAGAGAGGCTTGACAGGGACCAGGGGGTCAGTAGGCTCTCCGGAAGCCGGGGGGTGGGGAGCTTTAGAAGATGGATGGGCAGTATCGAGTGCAGCAGGGCCGTCCAGCGTGACATTCACCAAAAACTGTTCACTTGACAGTTGTGGGTGACAGGGCAGCGAGTTCAGTGACATGGCAGGAATGGACAGTGGTGGGTGGCGGTGAGGTGGGAGGTGAGCAGGGTGAAGGGAAGACAGTTGTGGTTTAACACCTCAGAAGCGGCAGGAGTGGAGAGCAGGGAGCACGTTAAACACTAAAGCCACAGGACTTGGTAGCTGAAGTGGGGGGGGGGGGGGGGGCGTGTCAGGGAGAATCCGGGCTTCCGGCTTGTGCTTTTGGGTTTATAGGGTGGGACCATCACTGAGTCAGGACACCAGGGAAGGGCCTGGTTGGAGGAGAGACTCCCAAGTCATGAGCTCGTTTTGCATGCCTTAGGCTTTGATGTGCATTTGAGGCATCGAGTGGAGATGACAGAACTGGTGGGTGGATGGCCCCGGCTACAGGCAGAGGTAAAGGTCAGCACAGCCAGGTGTGCATGAGATCCCCTGTAGAGCGTACGGTTAGGGGCCAGCCGGGGCCACCCCGAAGACACATGCCGCAAGGAGTCTGGGGGAGAGCAGTAGGGGGGTGCACCACTTTGGCCACCGCCTGGGGCAGTGACCAGGTTGACAGGAAGGAGGTGGGTCTGTGGAAGGGGGAGCCTCCAGAGCTTCCATGGTTCCCCCTAGCGTGGGTGGAGAGTTTCATTTTATTAGATTAGCAGCTCTTTACAGAGACGCGTGAAAAGTTTATCAGTCTTAAGGAGCATGAAAGAGTTTTCAGAAAGGAAAAGTATTTGGGGGAATAAAATACACACTGCTTCCTCTACTCCAATCCCAGACTGTTCAATAACAGGACATCAGCCGTGTTTTACAGATGTTTTTATCTTATTCTCAAAACCCAAAAGCATAAAATCAAGGCCCTGCTTTGAAGGAGATTTGGCAAAGACAAACCCAGCTCATCACGATAGCGCGCGGTTGTCGCTGCTGAGTCCCCACAACAACCACGCAGGCAGCCCCGAGAGGTCAGCTCCCGAGCTCCAGCTTTTCCCGGTGCTTTATAAGTTTCTTCCCGAAGATCTGGAAGAGTAAGGAAGGATTTTATCATCGTTTAGTGGTGCCGCGCGCATCTCAGCCGAAAGTTCTAAGACTGGTGGAAGCGAGCCTCTCGGCGCGTTCGGTACGGCCCCGCCCTCCCTCCCGGCCCAGGTCTATCTCCCTTCCCAGACTCTGTACCATTAAGTCAGAAAGCATTGCTTCTGAGTTTCTTCGGGTGGGTGAAAGCAACAGTAGTTATTTCCTGATCCTTTGGCCCCTGCTGAGATCCTAGAGAGCGCGTGCAGCACAGGTGGGGTGGGGGTGGGGGGCCCACGCCCTGCAGCTGCAGACCAGCAGACCCAGGCAGCACGCCTGAGTGACAGTCACTTAATCCACCAGGATTTCCTAGGGAATTCACACAGCATTTCATACGAACTTGTACGCTAAGACTTGGCTGGTGAAGAATTTGATAGACCTGTGTTGGCTTGGGATTCCACCTTTTTTTTAATTAAAAGTAGATAATGCACTCACACGGACACACATAAACGCATATAGCCTGCGTATGTGCGTAGTTATATCTGTATATGCTCTGAGGATTTTTTTTTTCTTTTTGTCTAAGCCCAGAGATTTTTTCCAATGGATATCCACGCTTTTCCTTTTTTAGAACGCACTTGGAAATTTTTGGTTTTTGCTTTCTTGACTTTAAAATTCTCTTACATTTATTCTTTAAGGCTTTGCTTTCTGTTGGAACGAGAGGGACTTCTGTCTGACAGACTCCCGAGATGTTTCATTTCTCTGCACAACCATGAAAGGCAACACCCTTGGCCTCCCACCTTCTGTAGACAGATTTGGGAGATGTTATTTCTCCTTGGATTTCTAAATTTTAGAAGCAGTTGGTTCCAATTGCAACTCAAAAATAGTTCTGGTATCGAGCAGGTAATTTATGTGTATTGATTTTGTTGAAGTTTGGAATAAAGCTCTGGGAATCCTTTTGAAATCACGGATGGCTTGGCCTCTGTTACTCTCGTTGGTATTTCCTTCCAGTGCTCTTTCTCACCTTCACTGTTTGAGTTTTGTGAGCCGTGCAAGAGGATGAGTTAATTCCAACAATGTTTCTGCTCTGGACAAATCCAGAAAGCCCCTGTCAGACCTGAGTTCAAACAGTCGCTTTGGCTTTCCAAGTACTTGTTCATTTTGGAAACAAATCTCATAAATTTCAGCCTGTACACTGTAGCTGCAACTCTCCTGAGGTCCCACAGGCCAGGGGTGATGATGGCAGGAGACTGGCACCCTGCCCTAGGACTTGCTTGTCGGGGTGACCTTCCTCCTCACACTCACCAGCGGGCTCAGACTCAGTAAAGGTCTTGGGCTTGTTCCTCCCCACTTTCTCTGCTACGATTAGCCTATGAAGCCCACGGAGTCACAACTGCTTTTCTGTCAAAATCTGTGACAGGCACTACTTTGTCTGGCTTTTTTTATTGCGTGGATTCATTTAGAAACTTAAGAGATGAAAGCAACCAGAAAGGAAATACAGCTCTCCTGCCTCACAGATTAAAATACTGATTTCTTCTGAAGTCAACTTTATTTTCCACTGAATCCGCAGGGCAACATCTCAGAGTAACAGGAACCATTGTGAAAGCTAGGAGTAATGAGCATCGTTCTGCACGAATATAAAACGTTGTACTCCCTCTCATTGGGATCACAAAGCCAGGGCTTTACTATAGCAGAGGAGATAGAACATGTCTACTTGTTCTCTGGCTGAGGATCTCTGGACAAGGGTAGAAGAACTGAGGAGAACACATCTAGACCAGTGCCCTGTCTTGTACCCAGTTCTCTGCCGTGATTGACATACTGTCCTAAACCCTCATCCTGTGCCTTCCGTCCCTGCAAGCACCCACCCGCGTGGCACCTGGGTGTTACGATCTCCCTTTGCAGAGAGACATTGCTGCTGGGTTTGTTTCATTTAAGGCTCCTCCGCTAAAGAGGCTGAGCGGCGTTCCCCCATTCCAACTCCTGGCTGGGGAGGCCTCCTGTGGTCTTCCCCATTTACAGACACCCTGCCCAAGATCACAGTGCTTGTGCCAGCTGGTTTCGCCTCCCAACCGTCTGCTCTCTAAACTCCCCACTCCACCTATCTGGGGGCAAACTTGAAGACGGTCACGATGGAAGAGTGGAGAGCCCATCCCTGCAGGATTCCATGAAGGTGGTCCTTATGGAATCCCACCAGCAGAAAACACTGCGTTGTATTCCTTGGGAGAAAATCCAGAGTCCGGCTCCGAAACTAGCAGGTCTTGTCATCTTTAGAAATAGATGTTGATTGAAAAGCGCATCTGACCCCAACCCGTGGTTCTCACGCATGGAAGCGTCAGGGATGCGCCTGTGGGGTTCGCTGTGTGCGGCTCTACTGCACACAGGGCACCTTTCCGCCTTTTGACCCGGGCTGAAACCAAAGCCAAGGGGTTCCTGCTTCTAAAGAACGTGGGAGCAGGGGGGGCTGTAGAGGCCCTCAGCCACGGAGTTCTAGCCCCCGGGGCCAGTGTTCGGTGTCCATAGCGCCCCGAGGGTGCCGGCGCTTCCCCTCTGCGGTATGTTTGTGGAGCATCTGGGGACTGGCCGGTGCTGGGGTGTCCCTGCTCGGCTCGGAGTGAAGAAGATCCGGATGGAGGGCTGCGCACCTGCCAGACCCCTTTGCCTTTCTGGACCCGGACGCCTCACCGCTCCTTGCAGCCGCTGCGGGCAGATGTGCCCGAGCTGAGCGTGCCGGTGGCGGCGGGGGCCGGCTTGCTGTACAAACTTGAGGGCGCGGCTGCTCCTTTATCCTCGTCCCCGCCTCCTCGCCGCAAAGCCAGCCCTGGGGCCCCGCGGCCCGGGGGCCCCGCCGGCTGAGGCCGGCGCCTGCGGCCCTCGGACTCGGGGAGCCGCGGCGCAAGGCGCAGGCGCGCACGCGGGGCGGGGCCTCCTCCCTCCGCGCGGGGGCGCTGCTCCGGACGCGGCCGGCCCCTCTAGCCCCGCGCCTCGGTTCCCGGCGCCGACCCCGCCCTCCCGCCCACTCCGCCGAGCTCCGAGGAAATGGCTGCGGGACCCCAGAGGCCTGCGACCCGCGGTGAGTGGCATCCCGGCCGCTGGGCAGACGGGCCGGCCGCCGCGGGGCCGCACTCGGGGGCGGCGGCGGGGCGGGAGCCCGGCCCTCCGACAGCCGCGGCGGCCGCGCCGGCCCTCGCTGCGCTCCCGCCGAGGAGAGAAGATGGCGGCCGCCGCGGGGATGGCGGGAGGGAGGGGAGGAGGGGGCGGCTGAGGGGGGAGAGGGGAGGCGAGGTGCGGGAGAGGGAGCGGAGACGGGGGACAGTGGAGGGGGAGGGAGGCAGGGGGCCCACGGAGAGGGGGTCGCGGGGGGGGAGGGGGCCCACGGAGCGGGGTCACCTCCCGAGGCCACTCCGAGGCCCCCGCCGCGCGTGGGCTCCTGCCTGGAGCTGGGTCCGCCGGAGGAGGGTGTTTGCTCGGGGGCCTGGTCCCGATTTGAACGGACCGGAGGGGACGGCAGCGCAGTACTGTCCGTTGACCCAAGTCAGCAGGGCGGGAGGCCGGCTAGTCCGAGGGCAGGGGGCGCCGCTCTTCCCTGGAAGTTCCAAGTCCAGCGGGCGTCCGCGTACGAGTGACTTGTTTGCCCAAAGTGCCGCTGGCTGCAGTGAGTTCTGCTGTCTACCCCGGTTCGCTCGTCCGGACGTCCTTCACGGACGTGAAGTTTCGTTCCGGGATCCTTTCTTGGAGTGTGGGTACGGTTCCCGGTGTTCACTTCCGTTTAACCGGAGGAGTTTGGTGTCTCCACCTGCTCTCAGGAGGGGTAATGGGACAGGTGTGTGGTCTTTGGTGCTCCAGGAAGCAGAGGAGGCTTTCGGAAAGTCGGTTTCGCTGAAAAAGAGTATTCGTCCCATCATAAAATACTGATTTTTAGTTTTCCGTGCAGTTACTTTGTCATCTTGGTGTATACTGGCTGCGTTTGTGTCCCATTTTACTTTCCTGGCCAGCTTTCACCTTCCAGGGGAGGCGTGCCCCCGCAGTCGTCCTCTTTCTGTCTCCCCCACCTTTGGCACTGGGGGCCCCATTTGTTTTCTCCTGCTTCCCGCCCTGCTGCACCGCCCCGGGACAGACAGCCCACTTAGAAGCCCGCTCTGAGGCTGCACGAGTCCCTTCCCCGTGCTTCTGTCCCCTGGAGGCGGGAACAGGCACACAAGCAGTTGTTAAAATGAGTTGTGGCAGGTAAACAGCCCTGAGTGGGGTCCACTGTGAGCCGGCAGTCTGCTTCCCCGACCCTGAGGTGCGTTCGCGGAGGATCTTAAAGGCCGCTTTTGCCTCCTGCGCGGTGCTTGTGACACAGTGGAGCTCAGGGCCCGTTTTCCGCTTTGAATCCAGCGCCTCCATCAGTGAGCCTAGAATCGGCGCCATAGGTCCCAGCAGCGTGAGCTGAGCTTCATTCGTCCCTTGGCCGTAGAGAATGGTACCTGTGTCATTTGCAGTGAATGAGATCTGAGCATTCCGTGCCCGTTCTGACCTGCAGGGAGGGCACTGAGGTGCGAGGGAGGAACGACCTCCAAGCCCAGACCTCGGAGCCTGTTTCTAAGGGGCCCACCCCAGGCACGTGTTCCGTGGTTCTCCCGGAGCCACACAGGCCCTGGCTGGAGGGTGCTCCCAAGAAGGGTGCTTTAGCCAGGCATTTTAAGGAAGTGGCGTCAGCGACCCGTAGAGTGATTCCTCCGTTTGCTCAGCAAGTATTTGCTGCCTCCTGGGTGCCGCGCAGCCTGGCTGTAGCAGCTCGCAGAAAGGCCTCCCCGGCCTCGGAGACCAGTGCGGTGGGGCTTGTGAGGACACGCCAGCCCCTTCGCTGGCCAGCCCTTAGTGGCACCTGTGTTGGTGCGTGTACACACGCACACGTCTCTGGGACCGGTCCCCTGGGTTCCCGTTAGAAACACAGCCCAGGCATCTCAGAAGTGTCACCTGGGGAGACCCAGCCCGAGGCCTGCTGTGAAACTTCCACCAAACGCACGTTCGAGGCCTCTTGTTCTCCTCCTTGCCGGTGTTCTTGGGGGCTTGAGCCATGACTTCAGGAATAGTGCATGTCTTTATTTCTGATTTTCCAGCAGGAACTGTCCCTTGTTACTATGGGATTAAATTCAGGTTATTTCCAGCACAGTTGTGTACTGATCAGAGGGAAGGGCACAAATAAAAAGTTGTGTGATAACAGGTGGCTCCCCTCTCCCGGCTGCTGCTGCCCATGGTTACCACTGTCTGTCCTGTCCAACAGTGATGCTCACAGCTTGTGTGCCTGTGGGAGCATCACAACGGCTCATTGAGGAGAGGTGTCGCTGGGGGGGCCTGGAGGTGGGCCACTCGCTCAGTGCTTCTGCTGGGCTTTGTGTGGGGGGCTTGGAGTGGAGACTTCCATTCCCACTTTCTGCTTGCTTTTGGCGGCGGGGTTTTCAGGTCCTGCTGTTGACCCTGTAAGTCTTTGTACTGCCACAGGGTGTCTGACTCTCAAGGAGTCCGTCCTCAGGCAGCTCAGGGACTGGTTTCTTTTTTGTTTTGCTACGTGTTTGTGAGGTGTTCAGGGTTCTGATTGTTTAATATTTCTGTTAGCACAATACGCTTCATCTTCATACACCTGTCTGATGACACCAGGGGATTTCCATTCGGCTCTTGCAGAGCAAAGATTGAACATATTTACGGGTTAAGCCAGCTCACTGTTGTCCTTGGGACCCTGCAGTGTGGCGCTGTGTCTCATAGAGGCCTGATTCTCACATGTCTGGTGGACTCAGGAAGTCCATTAAGAAGGTTTCTCCTAAATGGAGTTTCTCTTTTGTGTATTTTCTTATTTATGTGGTGTGGTCCCTTAGAATGGGTGCCTCATATTATCTGTGTAAGTATCAAATGATTTGTGCTGATTCCATTACAAAGGCTCCGTGGTTAACAGTTGATGAAAACACACGAATTGGGAAAGAAGGGTCAAATTGAGCTCTCTTGGTGTGAGTGCTCACGGTTCTGGAGAATACTTTCTCTTGTTCAGACTTCATTTTATTTTTTGAGTACTAATTTTGAGGGTAAGTTGTTACTTGAGATTGAGTAGGTGATTGTATGTATTTGATAAGGATTCTTGTAGCTGTGACTAAAATATGCTTAATCAGTAGGTGGTGATTACCTAGTGTAATATTTCTTTCTTCAGGTGGCAGAGTCAGGTGCTATGGTTTTGTTTCACAGACGCTGATACAGACATTTAAATGGCGTTTACCACATCTTTATGAGAAAGTAAATGAGATTCCCCTTCCCAAATACAAAGACAGATTTGCTGTGTGTTGAGTTACAAATGCCTAGAAAATTAAGATAATAATTTAAAAAAAAAAAAAAGGCAAGAACACCAGAAGCCCTTCAGAACCTGCATTACAGCTGTTGCCCAGTTTCTGGACACGGGTGGGTGTGGCAGGATGTGTTTATGGGATGTGGCCACCGTGCTCTTCACTCGTGTGGGACCCACTCTCCATGGCAGTGGCCATGTAGTTTGTTGTCCTTTAATTGCAGTCTTAAAGAATTCCATTATGTGGACGTTTCTTGATTTTTCCCCCCTCCCAAAATCAGTGTCCTGATGGTGGAGATGGATTTGTGTCCCTTTGTTTTTAAAAAAAAAAAAAAACAACAATGTGTGGCTGGGAGGGCCCTTCTACACGCACCTGCCCTTTCCCAGCTGTCTCAGCTGGGTCCAAGTGAGGCATGTCCCCCTGGACCATGGGAGCAGGAATGTTGCCTGCTCTGTCCTGGTGCGGAGTACAGGAGGGCATCTTGGTGAATATTTATCAAGTAGATTCTCCTAGGGGCCTGCTTTCGCAAACGCTCACCAATACGGACATCATCGTTTTAATAGGTGGCCCCTACCGCTTGCTGCTTGCTTCCTGTGTGCGGGCGCTGTCACTTACACGGTGTAGTTGCACGGATCCTTTTAGGAAATTGGGAGGTCACGGTCGTCCACAGTTCCCAGACGGGCAAGCACAGCCCAAAGGGAAGTGCACATTCAGCATGTCGGTACCTGTTAGGTTTGCCCCTGGGGCCGAAGCCCGTGTTCTTGTAATGCGCTGTCGAGCTGCGCCTTGAGCCTCCCGAGCCCAGCCTGCTTGGGAGAAGAACTACCCCCACTTCTACGTGGAGGAGGGGAGTGCCGACTGCCTCGGTCAGGACTGGGAATGCTGAGCCTGCGTAAAGAGGGGCCCCCCCCACAAGTGCCCTAGCGCCCCATGGAGACAGCGGGGCTAGGTGGACACTAGGTGTGGATGTTAGACTGTGATTACACAGTCTGCCTTTTCACAGCACGTTTTTTAGTTGTAAGACATCCCGTTCCTGCACTGCTCACACATACAGCAGCAACAGTCTGAAGTTGCGTGCGTTATGTACCGGCTTACCTGTCAGGCTTGGCGCTACGTGAGGCTTGAAAAATTGACAGGGAAGATCCTGTGGTCCTGTAATTTCTTTGTTTAAGCCGGGACCTCTCCCACTTGCCCCCAGCACAAAACTGGACATTGGCTTCGGCTCATGTCAGAGAGAGAAAAGAAGACTCCAGCTGAAACGTGGTGGCTTCTTGACCTTAGGTCTCCACCGTTAGCCGTCGCCTCTTGGCCAGTTTGTGGCCTGCGGTCCCGACAGCACCACTCACCAGGCAGGTGCTCGGGAGGGAAGTCCTTCGTGTCTTCTCCAAACTCTATTCTCTCTGAGGTCGGGTGGCAGCCTCTGTGTGAGTCAACCATTTCGTACCTGGAAAGAAGCGCCTTCCCAGCGATCACTTGAGGGCGGGACGGAAGGTGTAGAAGAGGCGGATACTGAGCGCCGCTGCTGCCCGCCTGGCCTTGCTGACTGGGAGGGACAGGGCACCGCCTGCTTCTGGCCCGTCAGGAGCAGTCCCGTCAAGTTACCTTAAAGCCTGCTCTCTACACCTCAGCTCAAGACACATTTAGACGCCTAAATTTACTGAGGGCATCACGGAGTCTTGATTTACGTGTGTCTGTTGGTATTTACTGTACTTGGCGTTTACAAGACATCTCAGTTCATTCATTTTTGAACATACAGCCTCACGCGTGTCAACGTGAATAACGTCGTATGAAAACTATTTTCTAAGAAACAATGACAGAGGTCATTTACTTTTTTAACTTCTGGCTTAACTGACAGCAGCTGGATCCTCACGTCTGCTTCTGCATGCAGACTCCAGTACATCGCTGTCATTTAGCTTCCAGAAGGCTTTACCACCCGCTCCCAAGCGGCCAGCAGGAGAGGCATGTGATAGCCTTTGTGGTTGCGGAGATGAGTTGACCTCGGAGACCCCCTGAAGGGCCTGAGGACCACATTTCTTGAGAACTTCTGCTTTCAATAATGATTAGAGGTGCTTTGTTGTTAAGAAATAAGAATTTTACAAAATAGTTGTCTTTAAATGCTCACATCTGGGAAAATGGGTTACTTTTAGGAAGTTAGACGATGTCTTTGAATTTTTATTGGCTCAGCCGTGTGTTTGCTTTTCGGGAAGAACTTGGGATAAAGCTGGTTTGTCCTCCCAGTGCACATGTCTCTCCCAAGTAGACCACCTGAAATGAAGTGAGAGGCCCAGAGCGTGGCCTGGGTGCCTGCTGGGTGGGAGGGGCTCTGAGACTTCTTTGGGCCTTAGGTCACGTGGCCTGACTGCCACGTCTGCGTGGAAGTGGCACTTCACGTTGACTGTAAGACGGCCTTTCGATACACGCTGCCTTTCACTAGATCCTTAATTCCTGCTGCAGCGGAAATAGGGGTGAGGGTGGCCTATGTTGGCTGTGGAATGATGCAGGTCTCCTGCGGCATGACCCCAGGAAACGACAATGCCGTGGGGTCCTGCACTGGTGCCCCCACTCACTGGTGCTGGAAGGGAGTGCCAGCCAGCCACAGGTGCAGATGGGGCCTAGACAGACCACTGTGGATATAAAATCAATAGGGTGGCCAGTAGGGTCGGGGTCCTCCCTGGAGGGTCAGGGTTCTTAACTAATAGCTACAAGACCTAGAGACTCTTCAGGGGACACAGCTCCCAAAGCGCCTAGCAGGGGTGGCTGGCACTTGAACATCATACTGCCCAGGGAAGTGACTTACGGTGCCTGTCCTCTCTGCACACACACGCACATCTCTCCCTCTCTCTGTTGGGGAAGGAAGGAGAGGGGACTCTCCTGTCTGGGAACCCGTCCCAGTGTCATCGTTGGGGATTTAGCAGCAGCCAAGCTTGTCCCGTATGACACTTTTTACTTTTATTTTTTTAATGTTTGTTTTTGAGAGAGAGAACGCGAGCAGGTGAGGGACAGAGAGAGGTGGGGACAAAGGATCTGAGGCAGGCTCTGCGCCGACAGCAGCAAGCCCGACACGGGGCTGGAACTCATGAACCGTGAGATCGTGACCTGAGCTGAAGTTGGACGCTTAACTGACTGAGCCACCCAGGCGCCCCCATGACAGATTTTCTAATGAGTGCAAGAATCTGTATTGTTCAGAGGGTCACTAAGAGCCAGGCGGTGGCCTTGTGTTAAGAGCACCAGTCCCCCAGGATGTACGATTCCAACAGTCCCTTGCAGTGTTTGAAAGCATGTTTTTGTTCAGAGAGACCAGAGGGGGGCTGGCTCAGTCTGCTTGGGCTGCTTTAACAAAAGACCGTAGACCAGGGGGCTTATACAAAACACCTTTGCTTCTCACAGATCTGGAGGCCCAAGATCAGGGTGTTAGCTGGCATGGTCAGGTGCTGGTAAGGGGTCTTCAGGGCTGCAGGGGGCAAGAGAGCTGGGGTGGGGGAGGGGGCTCTTTTTAAGGGCACTGATCCTATTCATGAGGGTTCTGACCTTATGACCTAAGCACCTCCCATCTTCTAGGAGTGCCATCACCTTAGCACTGGGTTTCAAAATGAATTTTCAGGGGTGTGTACAACGCAGACCACGGCCGAAGCCCATTGAAGGTAGTGGCCCGTGGCATTAGGCAGAGAAGAGTGAAAGCCTCGTCTCCTTCTCCTTAACCTTGGCAGATGTAACGTGGCTGCTCTGGCTGCTGACACCCACGTGGAGTTGTCCACCAAGGTCACAAGCCTGTGTTCCGCAACAGAAACTGGGTAGAGGGAAACCTGTGCCCGTTGCATGCCCACAATGACCTGGAAGCCCGGCTGGATGGCAGAGCCTGGCCGGGCCTCAGTCCCCAAGGTGCTTTCAAGCAGCGGCTTTTGCTTTTTGTCTCCACACATGTGTAAAAGCAGCACTAAGAAATTTTAAGCAGGGTCATTTCTAGATGTCTCTTTATATACACATCTGGGCTGTGTTGCGGACACCTTCGTTTCATCAGGATAATTTTTTTTTTAATGTTTTTTAATGTTTGTCTTTGAGAAAGAGAGCATGAGCAGGGGAGATGTGGGGGGGGGGGGGGGGGAGACAGAGGATCCAAAACGGGCTCCACACTGACAGCAGAGAGCCGGATGCCGGGCTCAAACTTACGAACCACGAGACCATGACCTGAGCTGCTCCACCGACTGAGCCACCCAGACACCCCCCCCATCAAGATAGTTTTAATAACCACCATGGGTTTTGGTAGCAGCAGAACTTCGAATAGGCTGTAAAAGACTTAAAAGCAGTTAACGCCGTCAAGTCAGGTTCTGTGTAGATGTTCAGATAAACAAAAATTGGATTGCTTAGTTTCCTTTGTGGGCCGGGGTCAGAAGGCAGGAGTGGCGTTTGCTGCCGCAGACCCCAGGGTTGGCGAGCGGAGGGAGCACTGGCAGAGCCCGCTGCTGGCGGCCAGGACGGTGCTCAGACCTGTGTGCTCGCCGGGGGCCGTCGTGTCAGGAAAGAGTCTTTAGTTGGGATCTCTTTCCTTTTTAGTAGTTGGAGGAACCTAGCACCTTCTCAGCCCTTTATCGTGAGCCACAAAGGGGCGGTTGTGAGGAGGGAAACCCCTTCATACAAAGCATGAACGTGAGCTTGAGCCCGGCCTGGCAGAATTTTAAATTTTCGGTTAATGAGTCAAAACAGTGAGGCTGTGTTGCAACGTTGGCTGTAATTTCTGGCTGGCAGGTTTTTTTCAAAATTGACATCACTTGTTTTGAATATTGTTTCAAGGGTTGGAGGTTTGCCACCAGGTGCGTGGCGGCGTGGCAGGCACACGCTTCGTGTGATCTTTTTGAGACGCAGCGCTGGCCGTTTCCTCACAGTCGTCATGCTGTGAAGACAGGAACTGCACTGTGGTTCTCGGCATAGCGTCTTCGGGAAGGCAGTCTCGTAGGTTGGTAGAACCGGAGACCCGTCTGTCCACAGGCGCATCCTAGTCCCTTCCGTGAGCGCGCGTCCTAGACGCGGAGCCCTCGCGTTTACCAGGTCGAATGTCCTGCAGCACTGGCACCCACGGCTGTTTTGGGTGGATGTGTGTTGTGTTGTGTTTTTTAAAAAAGAGGGCCACCTGGGTGGCCCAGTCTGTTAACGTCCAACTGCAGCTCAGACCATGATCTCACAGTTCGCTTCGGATCCTCGGTCTCCCTTTCTCTCTGCCCCTCCTCCTCCCCCATTCCCCTGCTCTCGCGTGTGCACCTTGTCTCAAAAAAAAGCATTTTAAAAAATAATTTAAGAAAATTTTTAGGGGCGCCTGGGTGGCTCAGTCAGTTAAGCATCCAACTGCGGCTCAGATCATGATCTCACAGTTCTTGGGTTTGAGCCGGGCGTCAGGGTCTGTGCTGACAGCTCAGAGCCTACTTGGGATTCTCTTTCTCTGCCCCTCGCCTGCTCATGCGCTCGCTCGCCCTCTTTCTCTCTCTCTGTCTCTCAAAAATAAACACTAAAAAAAAAAAAGTCACAACTGTCAGCCTAACATTTTGAAAAGTTGTTGGAGATTCTGAAGGGAGAATTTAGCAGGTTTAGAGCAGTTTTGTGGGAGGAAATGCCTGGGCCCTTCTGATACCCAAGTGCAAGACTGTTGCTTTGCACACATGCAGGGCGTGCAGGGCTCCTCCCGGCGTTGTGCCCGCGTCCCCGGGGCCGGCAGCGAGGCCTGGGGACCTGATGGGACCTCACCACTGCGGTGTCCCGGCCTTCGAACGTCCCCTGCGGTGAAATGGCGAGTCCCCCAGAGGGCCCCCGGCAGCCTCCGGAATGGCCCTGGTCCCTGAGAGAACCGACCGGCTCCGCATTCAGGGGGCGTTTTCTCAGGTGAAAGATGGGAGTCTTGGGGAAAGCAACTGCCACTATTCGCCACTGGTGATAAAATTTGAGGTTTCAAGTGCAAATGACAGTCTTGAAAAGCCTCTGTCTGCTGGCACGAGCCCGGTGTTCCCCGGTAAGTAAAGCCGTTTGAGGAGCCGGGGACTGGCCTCAAGGCCACCCTGGCTTCTGTGTTGTAGGGAAGCAGGTCCGTGCAGACAGGTGCACTTCCCCCACCCCAGCAGGTGCCTGCGCTCCGCCCTCTTGCAGGGCCCGCCCCGGGCTGTGCAGGGCGGGAGCTGCCAGTTATAGTAACCGGAAACTTTCTCCATTTGCCTGTTGGAAACAGAATCTTTTTGGGGCCCTCAGCTTTGAAGAGCATGAAGGGGCTCTGAGAGCCGCCGGGAAGCCTTGAGCGGGGAGGACTTACGCCAGGCAGCCAAGGAGGGCACCACGCTGAGATGGAGAACGGTGACTTCCCGCCATCGCCATCTCAGTCTCCGGGTGGCAGAGGCACCCGCCTCCCCCCCCCCCACCCCCCTTGGTGGGGACAGCCATGGCAGCCGGCGGGGCTGCGGGTTCCTGGGCAGTGGACTCTCTCCATTACACCCCATGTCCAAGTTCAACACGGTTTCTCCGCTTTTCACCGGGTGCGATTTTATGGAATTTCTGGGCTGAGAAAATTATCACAAAAGTAATATTGCAAAGATAAAGTCAAGATAATAGTTTCTTCTGAGAAGCAAAGCGTCTGAAGTGTTGAAGCCTCAATTTGAGATGCGTTTACCACATTTGAGAGATTCGGTGGCCAGGAGGTTGGATTCCGCTCCTCCTCGGAGTGGAGGGGTCACTGTCTCTTTAAAAGGAGGAGCGTCAGAATGTTGGCCTTTGTTCTGGGGTCACTAAGGAAACCGCAGTTTACCGGAGGGCTGCTGGAGGTGAGGGTTCAGCTGGCAGGGGGCGCCCTCGGGGTGGAGTGTGAAGTGTGTGAAAAGATCAGCTAGGATTGGCCCGGGAACAGGGGCCTGTTCAGTGTGCGTCTAACTGGGTGCGGGAGAATACGGGTGAGGGCTGGGTGCGCTGTGCCACGCGCACGTGGACCACGGGAAGTAACTGTAAATAACGGTCTTCAGAGTTTTTCTTGGGCCTTTAAAAGGATGGCATGGCTACAGCATTAAGATTTTTTAAGTACTTGTGTTCGTATGCGGTTTGGTGCAGCCTTTTCACGTTCCCTGGTTCTCTCTCTGTGTGGTTTTATGGAGCTGGGTCCGTCTCAGAAGTGAGGTCGTGATTGGAAAGCAGCCGATTTTGCTACCTCTCTGCACTCTCCCTGCAGCTCCCTCCCAGCCTCCCCGCTGCGCCAGCCAGGACCCGCTCCTGCTCCAGGGCTGGCCTGGTCACCATCCAGAGCGTGGTCACCGTGTCTTCCCTTCGTTAAAAGTCCTTGAGGAACAGGATTGTGTTTTTTCTTTTCTTCTTTTTCTTTTTTTGACTCCCTGGATGGCTTTGTGGGTCACGTGGTAACATACAGGCAAATCAGATTACTTGGAAAGTTGATGTTTTGTTTTTTTTTTAACGTGGTTTTCCAGTTACTTACACCTACGAATTATTTTTTTATTTTCTTTTAGGAGCTTACTCCATGCGAATAGTCTCGAGATAATCTTCATTGTTACTTGTGAACCTTGACTGACAACAGCAGTGTTTGAGGCCTAGTGGTTTACTTGGACCAGGCGATTCCATCTGCCAGGTGTTTGGACCTCCAGAAAAAGCGTCCAAGCTTTCAGTGTCCCGGCAGGTAAAGTATAAATAGCGTTAAGGGGCGCCTGGGTGGCGCAGTCGGTTAAGCGTCCGACTTCAGCCAGGTCACGATCTCGCGGTCCGTGAGTTCGAGCCCCGCGTCAGGCTCTGGGCTGATGGCTCGGAGCCTGGAGCCTGTTTCCGATTCTGTGTCTCCCTCTCTCTCTGCCCCTCCCCCGTTCATGCTCTGTCTCTCTCTGTCCCAAAAATAAATAAAAAACGTTGAAAAAAAATTAAAAAAAAATAATAAATAGCGTTAAGTGTCAGCAGCTCCTTTTCACTTAATAGGTTTCAAGTCGGATGGCATCTTATGTGAAGGAACTGGTAGCATGTAACATTCATATTTGCTTGTTGGAAATAGTAAACTTTAGCCCTAAGGTGTTCAGAGAAACATTCAGCCACGTGCTGAGGGCAGGATGCCGGCCCTCCTTCATCTTCACATTGGCGTTTTATCGGAGCATAGACTTGACGTTGTGTGAGAGTTGCGTTTCGTTGAGGAGAGCTTTTCCCGCACAAAATCTCAGGTGACCAGAAAAGTGCTGTGGTCCTTGCGGGGACGCGTGCCGATGTCACAGTCACTCCCACAAGCTTCCGACTGGCTAGAGTGTGCTGGCCAAGTTCTGCACAGAAAAGCGGGAAGGGACGGCACCTTGTGGGGAGTGAAGAATCAGGTCACGTGTGGTTTTGAATTTTGTATATTTTGTATTTTGAAGGTTTTCATTCCGTAGCAGTCCTTCCCCTACACTGGAACATGGCATAGAATCTGAGTCTGCAGTAGCATTTAAATGTGATTGAAGCCTGGGAAGCTTGGAAAAAAATTCTCAAGGTATATACTGGTTTTTTCCCCCAGATTTTATCATTTGAAGCAAGAGTAGAATTTTCACGAGCATGACCTTTTAGTAATCTAGGAAGTTAAGAGCAGAGAATAAATACGTGTAAAGCTGTTGCCTTGGGCTTTATTTTCTCAAGTGTCCAAATCATCTGTTACTTCTTACCTGTGCGACCCTCACCTCCATGAGGTATCCGCAGGGCAGGGTGGCACTCAGCTCACCTCAGGGTTGGGGTGCGGGCACGAGCACCACACCTGCTCCATGCCCTTCCCTCTAGCGGGGCAGCCGGACGTCTTACATAGCAGCTCAGGGCTCTGAAACCCAGGGTGGAAGCAGCTGGTCCTCGAGCCGACACGTCGTTCTGTAGCTGTGCTGGGGTGGGGGGTGGGGGGGGTCCCCCGAAAGCCGGCCCTCCTCTGTTCATGCCCCGTGCGCTGCCCCCGCCGCCTGTCCTGCGGAGCCCTGTGCTGGGCGGCTGAGTGGCGAGGGGACCAGCTGGATTTGCTGGCTGCGGTTCTCCACTAAACATTGAGCGTGTGGCTGTTAAATGTTCTCTAATGAGTCCCCTCAAATCTCCTGTTACTGCCTGTTAGGAATCTTCGGTCAAGATGACTCATTTTGTAGCGCCTGGTGGCACAGTCTGTTAAGTGACCGACTCTTGATCTCAGCGCGGGTCATGATTTCATCGTTCATGGGATTGAGCCCCACGTTGGGCTCTGTGCTGACAGTGGAGCCTGCTTAGGATTCATTTTCTCCCTCTTCCTCTCCCTCTTTCCCTCCCTCTCCCTCCCTCTCCCTCCCTCTCCCCCTCCCTCCCTCTCTCTCTCTCCTTCTCTCCCCCTCCCTCCCTCCCCCTCCCCCTCCCCCCTTCCCTCCCAGCCTCTGCCCTTCCCCTGCTCACATGCACTCATGCATGCTCTCTCAGTCAAATAAATTTAGGGGCACCTGGGTGGCTCAGTCAATTGAACGTCTGACTCCTGATTTCAGCTCAGGTCACATTTTCAGTTTGTGGGTTCACGCCCGGCATCGGGCTCTGTGCTGACAGGGAAGACAAAGCCTGCTTGGGTTCTCTTTCTCCTCTCTCTGTGCCCATCCCCTGCGTGCACTCTCTCTCTCCCTCTTTCTCAAAAATAAACTTTAAAAAATAACTAAACTTAAAATTTTTTCTAAAACGGTAACTGGTTTTAATGGACACCTTCACTCCGTGTAGGTAGAAAGCTGTTGTTGCCCCCGTGCCCCCTCCGTTGTGTGGATTAAAGGCCGCGTGCACTTTCAGCTCCGGGATCGTTGGTCACTGGCCCAGAAATGTCGCCTCGTTAACGTCGCTTGTGGTTTGGTCGTTTCCCCGTTAGGTATGGATGAAAAAGGTGGCCCGAGCAATGAGGAAGCACCCAAGGCCATCAAACCCACCAGCAAAGAATTCAGGAAAACGTGGGGCTTTCGAAGAACCACCATCGCCAAGCGAGAGGGTGCCGGGGACGCCGAGGCGGACGCTCTGGAGCAGCAGCCCCAGCAGGGCCTTTCCTTGCGGCGCAGCGGGAGGCAGCCGAAGCGGACCGAGCGCGTGGAAGAGTTTCTCACGACGGTCCGAAGACGAGGAAGGAAGAATGCGCCCGTCTCCCTGGAGGACTCCGGCGAGCCAGTGTCTTGTCCCGTCACGGACGTGGAGACGGCATCGGAAGGGAGCGTGGAGAGCACGTCGGAGGGGAAGGGCGGGCCCACGGCAGGCTCCGCGGGGGACAAGGAGCAGCCGGCCGCCCCCACAAAGGCCAAAGGGGGTGAGGGCGAGGACGACACCTCTGACAGTGACAGCGACGGGCTGACTTTGAAGGAACTGCAGAACCGCCTGCGGAGACAGCGGGAGCAGGCAGCGGCCGACAGATCCCCCAGGAGCCTCCAGAGCCGCCTGCGGAGGAAGCGCCGAGAGCAGGGTCCCACGCAGACCGGCGGCACGGAGGCGGCCGATGCCACAGAGAGCTCGCTGCCCGGTGAGCAGGAGCCCGAGGCCGAGCAGGGCACCGTGTCGGAGGCCGAGAAAGACGGTGGAGAGCAGGAGCCAGAAGGGAAGGCGGCTCAGGGGATGGAAGGCAGAGACCCCAGGGACACGGGCCGGCAGCGGCCCGAGTGTGAGGCCTACGAGCCCAACGCTCTGTACTGCATATGTCGTCAGCCCCACAACAACAGGTAGGCCCGGGGCCGCCCCCTGTTCTGCTCATGAGGCAGCACAGACTGGGATGCCCCCATCCTCCTAGAGGCCCCTTGCACAGCGTTGCTCTACACCATTCTGGAAGGGGGCCCAGGGGCAGGCTATGGCTGGGTGGGGGGCAGGAGACGAGCGTGGTCTGTAGGCTGGAATGCCAGGAGCCGGGCAGCTCACTCCCAGAATGCTGCTGCCCCCCCTTCCCCCCGAAACAAAAAGACCCGAATTTGAATGATGGTAAATTCAAGAGAAGGGCATTGAATAGTCGTTATTTTCTTCCCTCTTTCCTGTGTTTTGCTTTTTTTCATAATAGGGTTTTAAAGCCAATTCATTTTTTAACGTACCACAAATTGAGCGTTTGTCGTGTTTTCCAGTCCTGATACCATTATTGTATAATTTTAGGTTTATGATCTGCTGTGACCGATGTGAGGAGTGGTTTCACGGCGACTGTGTGGGCATTTCCGAGGCTCGGGGAAGGCTCCTGGAGCGCAACGGCGAGGATTACATCTGCCCGCACTGCACCATCCTGCAGGTGCGGGACGACGCGGAGCCCGAGGGCACAGAGCAGCAGGAGGCCGGGTGCGGGCCCACAGACTCAGACGGTGCTGACTGCACCAGCATGGGGACGGTGGAGCAGAAGTCCAGTGAGGACCAAGGAATAAAGGGCAGAATTGAGAAAGCTGCAAACCCCAGCAGCAAGAAAAAGCTCAAGATATTCCAGCCCGTAAGTACTGGTGTGCGAGGCCAGCGGAAGGGGCGGACCCCATAGATCACAGGTTCCCGTCCACAGAGGGAACAGTGTCGGGACTTGAGATTCTTTCTCTCGGAGCAGGGCACTGTGTCTGCCGTGGGCTGGGCTCTGCTGGAAGGCAGTCCTCTGCACTTTGCTTCGTGGGCCTCCCACACTCGTGCCCCTGCAGGACGCCACAGGGGACCTTTTATTTAAGTCCTGTCTATCTCCTATACGGTTATTATCAAGTTAGCGTTTTCCTTAAACACTTATTTATAGAGTTTGATTTTTGGGGGGTGCCTGGGTGGCTCAGTCTGTTGAGCGTCCAACTCTTGATTTTGGCTCAGGTCATGATTCTAGAGTCGTGGGGTGGAGACTGCTTGAGATTCTTTCCGTCTCTTCCTCTGTCCCTCTCCCCCACTCGCACTCTCTCTTTAAATAAAAATAACTTAGAGTCCGTTTTTCTTAAATATTCTTTCTGGAGTTTCGACCTTCACATACACGTTAACGAAATTATTTTGAGCTCCTGAGGTAAACGTACACCTGTATCACCTGACCCCACCATCCTGAGAGGGCTGGTGGTCTTGCGAGCACCAAGGGCAGTGCTGGTGATCCAAGGTCCCTGGGCGGGAAGGCGGGAGATCCCTCTGGCCTGACCGCCTGTAACAGCCTCAGGTGCTCCCGGTGCTCCCGCCAGCTCAGTCTCTCTTTTCCTAGCTCTGCTACGTGCTTCTCCTTCTAGCTGGCTCTTAGGTCTCTAGGACCATGGCACTCTGTCCTCTCTCTCATGTATGTTCAGCTTGTGCTGTTGAGCAGTGTCACAGACCCTCATGAGCACGTTCCTACAGCCCTTCCTGAGTCCTGGATGGCCTTGAATTGGAGGCCTGTCCTTCAGTGGGCATTGGGCATGCAGAAGCCGTGAGGGCTGTGGGAGCCTCGAGGTAAAAGTGCCATGAGGTCTGGACCAATTAAGGGTGGCCAGCCGGGAGTGCCAGGACGTACTGAGTGGGGGTGTGATGCTCACTGTTCATATCATGTTCGGTCATTAAGGAAAATTCATGGAGGGCCGCCTGGGTGGCTCAGTCGGTTGAGCGTCCGACTTCGACTCAGGTCATGATCTCACAGTTCGTGGGTTCAAGCCCTGCATCAGGCTCTGTGCTGACAGCCTGGAGACTGCTCCGGATCCTGTGTCTCCCTCCCTCTCTGTCTCTCCCCCAACTCATGCTCTGTCTCTCAAAAATGAATAAACATCAAAAAAAGTTAAAAAAAAAAAAATTCACGGAATTGGAAATTAACGGGAAAAGTCACCTTAATTTCACGTCTTTATTGTTGATCTGTTTGAGGTTATACAGGCTTAATTTTATTCTTGGTTAAACTTGGATTTTGTGGAAGAAAAACAATCTCAGAATACGTTAATTGGAGAAGTAAGATTTTGCTCAAGTACACTTGAGGGATAGGTTCATGTGTATTTTAGTCTTGACCACCAAAAAAAAAACCCCACACGTTGGCAAATGTTAACAGAAGTGCACGGGGTAAGATCTCGTGGTAGGTGAGGTCCCTCTTGCTTGCCTAGCGAGTGACCACAGTCTTAGTGGCCTTGCACAGCATGATTTATCAGCTCAGTTTCTGTGGGTCAGCGGCCTCTGCACAGGGTCGTAAGAGACTGCACCCCAGCTGCCGCTGCAGTCTGGGGTCTCATTGGAGGCTCGGCTGGGAAGAGACCCGCCTCTGAAAGACTCCCAAGGGTTTTGTGTCTAAATGTGTCCTGTGCAGTGTCTATGGCACAGAGGTACTAAAAGTCATTCGTTGTTTCTCGGAGATTCAAATTGAGTTGGGTGTTGTGCATTCCATCTGGCAGCCTCCCCCTCAGAACCTGGCCGTGGGGGCTCCCGCACAGGACCACTTGCTTTTTGAAAACCTGCAGTGGGGTCTTCTCTCTGCTGCAAGGCCCGGTCCCTCTTTTATGGTTTTCACTTGACTAAGCCAGGCCCTTTCAGTTATTCAGAAGAGTCTCATTTGGGATCTCAAGTACATCAGCGAAATCTCTTCCTGTCTGCCTTGTAATGGAACCTAATTATGGGTGTGAAATCCCATTGTGTTCAGAGGTCCAGAGAGGCCGTGCACCAGGGCAGAGTCCCGGGGTCCCCTTCGAGTCCTGCCTGCCACGGGTGGCATGAGGGGTAGTTACTGTAAGCGCCTAGCCAAGGGACAGATGGTCCGGGTGCTTTGGATAAACGGAGATGTGCTTTCATTCTTACCAGAAACATAGTTAGTGCTTCCGTTAAAAATCGTGACGTCGCTACTAGTAAGTGGTTCCCAAAGCGCTGTAACCGCTAAAACGGGTGAGCACGCTGAAGCCCTGCGTTTCATCCTGCAGGTGGTAGAGGCTCCTGGTGCCTCAAACTGTATCGGCCCCGGGTGCTCGAACGTGGCGCAGCCTGACTCGGTTTACTGCAGCAGCGACTGTATTCTGAAACACGCCGCAGCTACCATGAAATCTCTAAGTGCGGGTAAAGAACAAAAACCAAAACCTAAAGACAAGACCAAGATGAAGCCAGAAAAGCTCATTCTCCCGAAATGTAGCGTCCAGGTAAGTTGACCGAGACCAGCCCTGTGAGTCGTTGACATGAGAAGCGGGTGGCAGGCGGGCACTTTCGGTGGCCTTTGTGGCCTGGCTGGGCCCGCGCCCCTCCACAGTGCTCCTGTCAGAGTCACAAATGCGCACGTCTTCTGTCCGCCCTCTCGGCGCGGGCGTCACACTCGCGCGGGAGAAGAGCTGGGCCCCGGCAGAGCGTGTGCACCTTGCACTCACTCACAGCGAGGGTGGCGTGGGTCCCCTGCGGCCAGACTGGGCCGCACTTGAAGACCTGCCACGTGGAATTGTTCTGTGCTGCATGTGATCTGGGAAGAACCCGGGATGCTTTAAGGTCACGGGCACTTGTGTTACCAGGAAGCCCTTGACCAGAGTTTGAGCTCAGCTTGGCTTGGCTGTTTCAGTCCCGTTACGTTTGTGACAAGCAGGGTGTCGGTCGTGCTGTTTGGGGGAGTTGTTCTTAAATGCTGCTCAGCCTTTAGATGGCTTAAATTTTAAAGCTGGTGATTTTGAATCCCAGGCTCCCCAGAGCAGCACTTGCTGCTGTGCACGGGGCCGTGGCAACAACGCCGAGTGCCCAGCCTAGGAGGCGGGACGCCACTTTCCTCCACGTCCTGGCATCCACAGGGCTTACCCAACACGTTGTCACCCAGGTCCTCCTTCGAGTCCATCGCTCCCCAGGGGCCTGCACCTCGCTCAGGGTGGCGAGGGGCTTCAAACGACCCCAACCGTAGAGCGTATCATGCCTTTCGTCATGAAGCGCGGCGAGCGAAGGCTCTTCTCTGACCTCCGTAATGATTGGGGTTTTGCTGGTTATCCAGGCAGGCGTGCGAATCTCTTCTGTGCATAAGAGACCAGCTCCAGACAAGAAAGAAAACATAGCGAAGAAGGCGACAGTGGCCCCTTCGAGGAGCGAGGTGTTCGTGAAGGAAGCGACCTGTGAGGGCACGCCGTCCTGGGCAAGCGACCACAATTACAATGCAGTAAAGCCAGAACAGACTGCTGCCCCCTGGCCACCACTGTTGTATAAATGTATGTATCACCTAGGGGTAGCGTCTGGACCCTTCCCGGTCTTTCTGGACAGCCAGCACTTGGGCCTGGCCAGAACTAGGAGCTTTAGCCACGTTTAATGGTGCACCTTCAAAGATCGGAGCAGATTTCCGAGTCCGGGATGCCTCCAGCCCCGTGCACCTCCTCAGTGTGTTGGCGCTTCCTGTCAGTACAAACCTCAAAAAGCTGTACAAACCTCATTGCTAAATTTAGTTTCACCTGGCGATCTAGGTCTTTAATCTCTTTCATTTTTATTGTCGGGCTCTGGTAAGTATCCGTGGTCTCCAGCGAGGTCTCACTGAGGGCTGCGCTTCCGGCACTCAGACCCCACCAGTCCGGGGGCCTCCACCTTCTCTCCTTTCGGCGCGGGGAGGCCTCTGCGGGCAGTGCTGCACCGGATGCTCAACTAAAGTAGGATTTTCAGGAGTTCAGTCAGTTTGGATCCAGCAGGAATTTTTTTCATGTCTGATTCAAATACTACACACACACACATACACACACACACACACACACACACACACACACACACTCCAGCTTTGAAGGCTGTTTACCGCTGCTCCATATGCTCTAAGGTAAGTGAGCGTGCGGCCTGACCCTTGGAGCAGCGCCCCCGGTGGAGGGGGAGTGCCGCGCTCCCTGGTGCCCGACTCCTCTCCGGGGGCGTGCGCTGTCGGGTGGGGCCCTCAGCCTCGGACAGGCGCCCTGGGCCAGAGCGTGCAGTGGGGTCCTTTCTGTTCGCTCATTTCTCAGTCAGGCGCTCCAAAATTCTGGAAACTTAAATTGATCCATAGGGCGCAGTGTACTCCATTATTAAGATTCTTTTTGTTCCATTTTAATTTATGTTCTTTTATATTGTTTTGTGCTTCTTACAAAAATTCCAAAATACTGAGTAGTCTTAAATTCCAAGAGCATAGACTGCGTGCTGCATTCTCCTGAGCGCAGGAGCTGGGTGCTCCTGTAGGTCATTGCTAGAGCCCGTGTGGTCAGGAATGTGTAACTACTCACTCGGAGAATGTAAGTGACCTGAGACCTATGGAATTACAAGGCAGTACTAGGTGGGTGGGGAGGGGGAGTTAGGAGTGAGCTATTAAACTACAGGATTAACCCATTGCTGTGTTAAAATGAGTCTCTGATACACCTTAGGTTGTTGAGCTGAGAACTTCGTTGCTCGCGACCTGTCTCAGATTTTCAGCAGAATAGCACTTTTACAGACCTCACGCACGTCCCCGCAAATGAGCATCACTGAGCATCACGGATGAATACTGGGGGCGGTGGGGGGGGGGGGGGGCGCGGTGCAGGAGCAGTTCACTTTGGAACACTGTGCCACAGTGCTGAGTTGGTCACAGGCACGTGACAGGACAAAGGAAACCGGGAGTCACCCCGGAAGCCCTGGCCGGCTGCAGTACAGTTCCATCTCTGTCGACCAGACCTGGAAAAGCTGCCGTGAGGCTCCCCGTGCGCGTGGGCGTGGGGGTGGAGGAGTGCTGGGCGAGGACGGTGGGCACACGGGGTAGGGAGTCCAGGAGGAGGCCCCCTGCTCTGCCCCTCTCACCTCCACCTGCTGCTCTGCCTCTCTCACCTCTGCTTCTCTGCCCCTCTCACCTCTGCCTGCTTCCTCTGCACATCAGCCCCCCCGCTGAGGCCCGAGCTGCTTCAGCTGACGGGACAGATGAGTGACTGCTGGCCTTTCTCAGCACACTCACATCTCAAAATTAAAGCTGATGGGTAGCCGCCATTTATGGAATGCGTAAGGGACACATTTTTGAGCTAGTTGCTTCTCCTCCCTTTTTGTTGCGCCAGAAATGTCATCTTCCGGTCATTAGTAAAATACCCGACTTCGGTCTCGGTGAGTAGCAGTTGTGTCTCTGCCTCTCTCCACCCAAACTATCACCTCACAGTTGGGGTCGCAGGCAGCGTGCGCACACACAGCAGAACCCTGCGTCCCCACGGGGACCGCCCCTTCCTTTCTGGCTGGCCGCAGAGTGCTCTCCTGGGTTAGGGTCCAGCTGGCGTTGGGACAGTGGTTAGGAGGAGGCATTCCCACGTTGACCTGGGTACGTGTCAAGTCTGTGGGCAAATTGCCACCCAACCTGTCTTGCCTACTGTTGAGGGAACGACACTCTGACCCCGGAGGTGCCCCGGGCTTCCCTCTCCTTCCCAGGCCGCTGGTGCTGACCTTGGGTTGTGGGTGTGGGGCAGCCGTGAACATGGGTGCAGGGAGACCTCCCATCAAACAGGGAAGGACTCAGAAGCTCTTCCTGCTTCTC
This sequence comes from Puma concolor, assembly GCF_028749965.1. NCBI lineage: Eukaryota > Metazoa > Chordata > Mammalia > Carnivora > Felidae > Puma > Puma concolor. The sequence continues at coordinate 140,202,532 of NC_141669.1, read as the reverse complement.
ACAGAAACATCAGCAGGGGTGATGCAATTCACATACCATTGTTCCTCTGACTCGTTTTTTTGTTTTTGAGGATTTCTGTACAGTTTCTTTAACTTCTAGAAGCAATTGCCACTTTATTTCTTCACTCAAGTCATGGTACTCCTTTGTTTTGATAACCTTATTTTTTTCTGTTCTTTTTCACTGTCGGGTCAACCTCCTGTTAAGGCATGAAGAGCTTTTTTCTAAGATGCCCCTGATTTATCAGAGTTCAGAAGTGAAGTGGAATTCTGATACCCATATGCGCCATTCCTGGTACCTTGGATCCCCTATGTGGGCTCATTAGGGGACTTCAAACACTGGGGTTCTGAACAGATTTTGACGGGGAAATGGGATTTCTGCGGTTTCATCTAGTTGAGAAGTAGAATGGACACCCTAGCAACCTCTCCACCCAAGCTCAGATGTCTTAAAACCGCTCACACAGATAGAAGCATCTCCTCACTAAGTGCCGGGCACACCTCACTGTCCACCTGCTTACGAAATGGATCAAGGAGAACATGGATTTTCACGAGGATAACTAGGGGTGTGGGCTCCGGAGGCGTGCTTAGGAGCCCTAAATTTCCTATAACAAATATGGGGGGGGGGCACTAGGACCCAGGAATACTTTGTAGAAATGGAAATCCTTGGGTTCTGCCAGTTGCGGGAGCCATTTTTATCAGTCCGTTCCAGAATGGTCCTTGGCAATAAAATGTGGTCGGAGACCAATGAGACCTGGTACATCTGAACCAATTAGAGGAAAAACCAAAACTTGTACTGATAAAAGATTTAGCTTGGCGAGACTTTAACGTTATCCACGTAGCTGGAGTTTTCTGAGTTCTCAGATGATAGTCTTCTCGCATTTTAAGCAGTTTTACTTTTTACAAGATTAAAACTAACAAGACAGGTCAGGGAAAGGTTTCACATGCCCATCAACTTAACACTCAAGAGGAAACCTTCTGTAGCTCCCAGTGCCGCCCCCTTAGTAGTTGTGCTACAGTCCCTGGCAGGTGGGGGGTTCCGGAAGTTTCCAGCAGGGTAGGCCTCACTCAGGCCAGTGACTTTGGGGAGCTGCGAACCCGCTCTGTTACGTAAAGACAGGCTGCAGAAGAGTCCGTCTGCGGGCCTCGGTGTCCCGGAGTCCACGGGTCCCTTCGACGGCGCTGCTGTAGTCCCACCAGTGCAGCACGGGGATTTCAGGGCTGTCTGCATAAAGTAGGACGTTCTTGATTATATGTGTGCGATGCGTCCCTGTGCACATAGCTGTATTCATTGCTTCAGTAAACCGAAGAAGCTTTGCTGAGAGAAGGCTGGGCCCTCTACTAGTGGCGAGAGCCTGGAGAAGCTCAGCCAGGAGCACACGGAGGTAACTGCGGCAGGGCCCTGACTCTGGTCTGCACGGGGCCAGCAGCCTGGTGGTTTCTGCTCAGCGGGGCCCTTTGGGACGAGGGATGGACAGAGAAAGGTCAGCGGGCTCTCCTAATGTGGCTCAGGCCCCTAGTGTGTTGGGTGAACTAGTAAACCATTTGGGCACAGATGATCCTGCTTACGATCACCCCTGGTGGGAGCTGCGGTCATGCCTGTCAGCCAGTTCAGAGCTCTGAGTCCCACGGGAGCCTCGGGCCCTGTGTCCAGTCCTGCATTGGCCGTGGGCCACTCCCCCGATGGCAGCTATGTCGTCAGGAAGGGCGAGGGGCCCATCTCCCCACGAGACCTTGGTCCCGTCTCTTCCAAGTGGCTCACGTTGGAGGACAGTCACTGGTTCTTTTCTGGATTACCCATCCAATATGAAGGAGCTTCGGGGTTGATTTTCAAAGTACTGGACGTGAAACTTAAAATGAGGGAGAGTGACTTCCTTAAAGGCGTATTCCGCAAGTTTCTCGCAGAGTTCTGTGCGCCTCTCTGTTAAGGCAGAAGTCACTCGAATATGGGACGTCAGTAAGAAAAGCCTTGTGAAGCCCTGACCGTGACAATCTGGGGGTCTTCATAATGACCTCCTGAAGATGGTGTCTAGTCCGAGCAGCATCGGGGTGCAGCTTACGCTTGCTTGAGTGTTCATCGGGAGGTGATACGTGCTTTCTGATAGAAAAGCAAGTTGGTACTTTATTGTGCTTCTCGAAGAAAAATGCACTTTCAAGCGTTTAAGCAAAGGCACAAGAGCAAACTGGTTTTGTCTTGCTCTGGTTCACTTCACTTTTCGTAGCAGGGTAAGTCCTGGCCGTCAGAGGTGGGAAACACGGGGCCGCCCGGCCCTCCCGGCCCTGTGCCTTCCCTTCCTGTGGTGGAGCCCACGGGGCAGGGTGGCCTGGCTCTCAGCTGAGGGGCACAATTGGGGCCGGCGGGATGGGAGCAGGGGCTGGGATCCTGAGCCAGTGGGCGGGTCTGCAAGGGGCACGTGGTCTCTCACTTGGGGCCTTGGGGGACCTACCTGCACCGTGGAGCCCGCCGGCGCCTAACGCCCTGAAGCACTGTTTTCTTTCTTTGGCTTTTATAGCCGGTCACCCGAGGCGGGTGTGCCTGAGTTTCATCTTGGGGAGTTTTTAGGGTAAACTGGTACTAGTTTGGGCAGGACCAGAAGCACAAAAGCTTTAGAGCAATTTGCAGCCGGACTGAGGGTTTGTCACCGGTTCCCGTGAAGGGCAGTCCCTAGACGTGTCTGGGGCCGCCGGGCCGTGCGGGGCGGGAGCTTCACCTGAGTGGCTGCCACTTCCTCTGCTGCAGCCCAGGGCTCCCGACTCCGCTGAGGCCCTCCAGTGCCACCCAGTGGCCAGCGATGCCGTGGCACCACTACCGCCTGGCACTGTGACAGGCTCCGATCCGGGCGTGCACACTGGCCTGGCCTGCCGTGCCCTCTTGCTAGGCTTTGCCCGAGAGCGCTCATCTCTGTCACCAACAAGCGGCCCGATCTGGCAGAAACCGCTCCATCTGGGCCGATGGCCTGACCCCTCGGGAGCGGCCCTTCCTCTGGCTGCTAGAGTCCCGGCGAGCCCCTTAAGTCCTGCCTGGCCCGGCGTTCCCCGTGAGTGGGCCCCAGGGTGTGGGCATTGAGGGAGCCTTCGCTGCCAGAGTGGCACAGGCTCGGCATGCTCCCGGCGGGCGGTCTCCCTCCAGTAGGCCGGGCAGCCTCCGGTGGGGAGTGCAGGCACTTCGCCTTGGTGGACCGGAGCGTCCTTCAGTGCTTGGGGCCAATCGACGGTCCCCTGAAGCTGCCCTTGGGTGGCTGTCTAGAATAACGTTTTTTTTGGTTGGCTGTATACAGTTATTCCTTGCTCTTCTGGAAACTTATACACGGCATCCTACATTTAGTGAATCTGGATAAAGAGTCTGCAAACTTGATTTTAGCTCTGCTCAAAAATAGAGATTCTCTCACTGCGACAGCATTCCGGTGCCGTGCAGGGCCAGTCACTCTGGCAGCAGCCAACGCGGGCCCAGCTGGCAGGGGGACCAAATGCAGCGGGGTCTCCCGCGCTTGCCGGATAGAAGCATGGTGGAAGTTTTCAGCCTGTCAGAGTGGAAGATGGGCGTGTCCGATGCACTGGTGGCTTCCCCATCAGTTTCAGAACGTCGTACTAATAATCTGCTTTTTTATCTAATTGTCATACCTCTTTATATACTCCCTCAAGCCCAGATGAGGGATGACAGGAGCTGATCTTAAAGAGGTAGCAACCGGTTCTATAAAATAGCAGCATGGTGAACAAGGAAAGCCACCCTCTGCTTTTTAAATAGATTGTGTTCATTTACCACCGAAGCGTTCTTGGGTAATAGGTCACTTTAATCCTACGTATTGGGAATGTCCTAAAAATGATGTTGACTTGGCGTTTTGCTGAATGAGAAAACAGGTCAGACAAGTGGAAGTACTGATTTTAGGTTCTGACCGGGACACTTTGGAGTAAGCGTTTTATTTTTTTATTTAACAAAAATTTTTTTATGTTTATTTTGGAGAGAGAGTGAGAACAGGGGAGGAGCAGAGAGAGAGGGAGACACAGAATCCGAATCAGGCTCCGGGCTCTCAGCCTGGAGCACACAGCCCGACGTGGGGCCTGAACTCACGAACCGTGAGATCATGACCTGAGCCGAAGTGGGACGCTTAACCACCGAGCCACCCAGGCGCCCCTGAAGTACGTGTTTTGAGAGTTCCAGTTTTTCACCTTAAGTGAAGTGCAGCCACTCAAATGTCAAGTGACGAGATTTGCTTCTGGTGCCATCACACAGGTGTCCTGTACGCGACCAGCCTTCCCAGGGTGTCTGGAAGTGCCCTAGGCCAGCTTTCTAAGTGTGCTCCTAAAGTGGTCTTGGCAGAGTTTGTCTTCATGAAAGGCAGTGACAGAACCAGTTCTGGGCCTCAGTTGTCATGACGGCTGCTGGCGGCCAGCTGCCTGCCTCTGCTCAAGGTCCGTGTGCTGGGGGCCTTGCTTCTGTCCCTGTCCTTGTGGGCTGCTCTTCTCTTGCCCCCCTGCTTCCTGCAAGAAAAGGGGCCGTCCAGCTGATTTCACCCCAAACTAGCAGCCCCCACCACCACCACCACCACCAGCAAGGTGGACCTTGTGGCCAAATCTGAGTTGCTGAAAATCTGTCTGAGTGTTGAGGTTCGGGACCCCTGAGGTCTGTGAACATGATGTGATGGGGCTGGAGAAATGTTATCTCGTCCCCATTATGTGCCCGCTTCTTACTTTGCCAGAAGTCATCGTTTCCGCGTGCTTTCTTGAAAAGTCCAGATCCCGAGGGCATGAGACATTTACGGGGGTGGCCGTTGGTGACGGTGGGCACAGGTGATGACAGGTGGGGTGGGGGTGGCGCACAGGCCACCTTGGGCGGGGTGGGCGGGAGGCTCTTGTGAGGTGAAAATACCGGCTGCGGAGTCCGAGTTGACAAACCCGGTGGCCAAGTACTTGGGAGGCTGGCTGGCCTGAGATTTGGATCCGTGCAGCACTTGGATACAGACTCGGTAGGATCCGGAAGTTTTGTTTATAAAGCGGAGAAGTTGAGGTCCCAGGCCCTCCAGTTCCCACTGCTGCACCGGCCCTGTCGGCTGCTGCAGGGAGGAGGCCTGTGAGAGCAGCGCACTGGCCCTCTGCCCACATGGCCGGGACCTGCGGCTGCCCGAGGGCCTCGTCTGCAGGTTGGGTCCCCTCTTCCCTCACTGGAGACTTTTTCCCTCGTGCCTTAGAACAGTTAAGAGAAGCAGCGGTGGCGGACGGGTGACCGAAGATCGCTGGAGCATATGTCGAAGCCACCCCCACCCCCCCATTTTAGTGTCTGAGAGGCAGTTTCTCCGGTGGTCCCTTGAGTGACTTAACCGCCACCCTCGACAGCATCCCCACGCGGTATCCTGGCCATTTGGCTCCTCCAGACCCCTGTCTGTCACTACACTGCACCCACCAGGGGCCGTCCATGACCTTCCTGCTTGCGCTGCTCCCCGAGCAGCTGTGTCCCTGGAGGGGCTGCGACACTGGCCCAGAACCGCCTCCCTTGTTTCCCTCACACCTTCACCCTGATGGTCTGATCACAATCGAGACCATCGGTCCTTTCCGTCCTTTCTCTCCCCCACCGACGTGCCAGCATCACGTAAAGATTTGTGTGCAAGTGAGGAACTTTCCACATTATTTTAGCTTTCGACCACAGCCCTTGTTTGGATCAAAAGTGCTAATTTAGCGTCCTGCCCCATAATGGGGTACAAGCAGAAGACCGTGGGGACATCTGTCACACCGCCTCTCTTTGCACGTGGAGCGGCTGGCCGTCCCTGTGCCGTGGGTCCCCTCAGCTTTCCCTCTTGCACTGATGCCCTCCTTTGCCCTTGACTGCTGTCCAGATTGGGGGGGGGGGAGGGGGGACACCCGTGTGCGGTGCGGCCCCCAGCAGTGCAGCTCGCCCTACCGTAGCCCAAGGGCCGGCGAACATGCATTTACAGAGAACGCGTCTGTCTGATTTCTACACTCAGGTTCACAAAAACATTACACTTGTCTGTGAAAGTATTCTTCTGAATCTTTTTCTGATCCTGCAAAATTTGTCATTTAATTTTCAAGGTAGTGATTTAAATTAAGACTTTGGAAACTCAGGTTTGTTGCTTGAAGTGAAAGGTATAACATAATAAGATAGCAAAACATTATTTTCTGAAATATGGCGTGGCCACTTACAAATATTGCTGGCAACCCCTAACTAACACTCGTGAACTTCCTGATTTTAAGTTGCCGTCCCGGAGTAACGCGCGGTAAACTTTGCTGGTTCCGGGGCGAGCGTGCTTTTTGAGTCGGGTGACCGCACAGCCACCTTCTCCCTGCCTCACTGAGCGTGTTCATGTCTCACTTGCAGCCATGAAGGAGGACAGGCGTGTGGAGGAGAAGACCGCAGTGGTGGCTGTTGGGCCGAAGAAGATGGCCCCTCCGGGCTCCTCAGCAGGCGGCAAACAACCTTCACCCAGAAACCTCCTGCCGAAGAAGTCCCCTCCCTTCGCAAACGCAGCAGCAGCCAAAGTGGCCAGCAAGAAGTCGCCATCGGGCTTCAAGGGCACCATACCCAAGAGGCCGTGGCTCTCGGCTGCCCCGCCGGGTGGCACCCCCACCGCCAAGCAGGCCAGGCTGGCGCCTGGGACTGCCACGTCCGCTTCCAAAAAGTCACCGGGCTCTGCCGCATTGGCGGGGGCCCTCAGGAAGCCAGTGGCCACCTCCGGCCCCTTGGCTCCTCCGGCCCCAGGACGCCTGGGGACCTCGAGCCCTGCCCTGTCACAGCCAAATTCACAGATACGGCAGAACATAAGACGCTCCTTGAAGGAGATTTTGTGGAAAAGGTGGGCTGTCCTGCTTGATTTCTTGCTGTCGAAGTGGGTTCGGCCTGGTCGTTTTCACATTTCCACCCTTCGAGACCAGGCACAGGTGGGATTTATGCAGCTCTTCTCTTCCTGTTCCTAGAGTCAACGACAGTGATGACCTAATCATGACGGAAAACGAAGTAGGAAAAATTGCCCTCCATATTGAGAAAGAGCTGTTTAACTTGTTCCAAGTTACAGACAATCGCTACAAGAGTAAATACCGCAGCATCATGTTCAACCTCAAGGATCCCAAAAATCAGGTGTGTGCAGATGACCCGAGTGGGAACTTTCTGGCTTACCAGGTTCTTTTAGCCACACTTCATAGTGAAAAGCTAGACACGGCACGCTGAAGAGCTGTCCTTTCCGTCGAAGTTGGAAGGACCCGCCTTGTTGGTATAGAGAATTCCCGTTTGTCCTTCCCTCCCCTGCCTAACCTGGGGTCGGAGTCAGGGGTTCTTGCTGGTTCTCTGAAGTCCGTCCTCGTTTCACCAGATTGTTCTCTACACGTGGCTGTATGGTTTCTATTGTTCCGTTGGCTCCGGAGTAATATTGAGATTCTTTATCTTAGAGATACGGGTGTCTCCATCTTTGAGCTTCAGACAACTTTCTCTGCCTTGTTACTGTTCCATCAGTTGAGTCAGCCTGCTGATCTGGGTGTCCTTGAGCAGTAATGGGTCCTAAGCACGCCCTGCAGCGCTCCCCCCTTGGACAGGTGCTGTTCTCACTCAGGGAGCGGGGCAGAGTCCTAATGGCAGCCGTGGGGGGCAGTGTCTCGCAGTGAGGTTGAAACGGGAGCACTCAGAAAGCATTGGCCACTCGCCTGGTGTGGTTTCCCCCAGCTCCTGCCCTCTGAGGCTCACCGTCTTCTGGCCTTCTCTCCAGATGTTCAGGAACAGACTCCCATACTCTTACCTCCCATCACGCTGTAGTTAACACTGTAGGGGGGGGTGGTGATTCCCACCTTTACTCCTAATCTTTTTTTTTTTTTTTTAGCTTTCTTTTTAAAGTTTATGTATTTACTCTGATAGAGAGCATGAGTGGACAGGGGACAGGGGGGCGGGGAGAGAGAGAATCCCCAGTAGGGCTTGGTGCCGTGAGCGCGGACCCATTGCGGGGCTCGATCTCATGAACCATGAGATCACGACCTGAACCGACATCGAGAGTCGGACAGACACTCGACCGACCGAGCCACCCCGTGCCTTCTCGAGTTGGTTTTGTTTTCGGTGAGGTCTTTTTAGCAGAGTCAGTGCGGCATGGCCCCAGGGGCCACTACCTGGCGCTGCCCGTCGGGGACAGCGTGGCATTTACCCTCGTGGGCCGCTGGGGAGCCGGGTGAGGTCAGGTCCCCTGCTGCGCTCAGTCCTTCGTCCTGTTGCCGCCGGGCCTCTGGCGAAAGTTCTCGCGCTGCTGAGTTTTTCTCGTATTCTCCCTAGTGTCTCAGAAGCGGACGCCAAAGTGTTTTTAAACGAGTGAACGAAGGGTGTTTGTTTACAGGGCCTCTTCCATCGTGTTCTGCGTGAGGAGATCTCTTTGGCAAAACTCGTGAGGATGAAGCCAGAAGAACTCGTGTCCAAAGAGCTGTCCACGTGGAGGGAGCGGCCGACAAAGCCTGTGAGTGCCAGCCGGTGAGGGGGCTCAGCGCCGGTGGCCTGGGTCCCCGGGGGCGGCTGCTGGGCGAGGCTCGAGCGAGCCCTCCAGAGCAGGGCTTCAGGCTCTGTGTACCCTTTCATGTCAGGCGATGGAGTCCAGAAATAAGCAGCACGGTGACAGTAAACAGACCACCGTTAAACGGGACCCTGTGCCCAACATGGAGGACTCGCCACCCGTGTCCGATTCAGACGTAAGCGTTTGGGGCTCCCGGGGTTTGCGAGGGTCGGGTAAAAGTCCTCCGTTCCCAGGGGCTTCGGTGTCCGAATCGCCCGGCACGGTGCCGGCGGCCCTTCGTCACACGCGCCGTCCCGTGCCGGTGCCGCAGGATGGGCAGGAAGGGCTCAGGCGTCCGCTCGTCGCCCCGCAGGAGCAGCAGGAGTCGGTGCGAGCCGTCCCCGAGCAGAGCGCTGCGCCCCTCCTTGACATCTTCAGCAGTATGTTGAAAGACACCACGAGTCAGCACCGGGCGCATCTGTTCGACCTGAACTGTAAAATTTGTACAGGTGAGCGTGGCTTGGGGCATGAAACCTCGGAGCTGAGACTTCACTGGCTGTTGTTTGAAGTCGCTGTCCTCCTAATGGCAGTCGTACCCGACCCACGTGAAACAAGTTAGAAGACTGGGGCGGTTTTCTGAAGTTGTAGTGTCTGCCTCTACCTTCACGGCTTTTTCTTTTTCATAAGAAATCATCTACTCGTGGGCAAGCTGTGCCCTCCAGTGTGTGGGATTCCTCATGAAGGCCTTCCCCGTGTTCTTCAGGTCAGGTTCCGTCATCGGAAGATGAACCGGCTCCAAAAAAGCAAAAGCTGTCCACTTCTAAGAAGGAAGAGTCGAGATCCAAGTATGACACCGCTCCTTCTGAGCCAGTTCTTAGCTCGGCTGATGACGCGGTTCCAGAAGCTCTGCCCGAAAGTGCCTCCGAGCCAGACCTGGACAGTGCTGCTTCGCACACACACTTGGAGAGAAAGTATTTCCCTGTGCCGCCGGGAGACGGCCACCTGGAGCCTTCTGCCCTGGAAGGCCCCTCCTGCCCGGCCACCTGCGGGGGCCCAGTGCTCACCACGGTCACGGTGTCTGGCCGAGACCCCAGGACCGCGCCAGGCGGGTCGTGCACAGTCACGACCCCTGCAGCAGCCCGCCCTGACGGCGCCCACCCAGCGGAATCCCGACAGGAGGTCCTGAAGCCTGCCGTGACCTCGGTGACAGTGCCCAAGTCCATACTGGCGAAGCCGTCCTCGTCCCCCGAGCCCAGATACCTCCTGCCGGTGCCACCGTCACCGCGCGTCAGGTGCGCTCTACACGTGGAGTCTGGACAAGCCATGAGTTGCGTTCCCTGTGGGTTAACAGAAAGAGCAGAGGGGAGGGATCCAAGCGCTCAGCTCAGTCCGCTGTGCCTAGAATACGGCCATGGTTGGGTGCTTTGCACGGGCAGTAGGAGGCCTGCTTATAGGCTGCCTGCTCGCTATTCTAAACCTGCAGCTCTTAAAACCCGAAACGTGATCTTGTGGTCATTCGGGTTTGTCGCCTCTTCATTTTATTTTTTCTTGACCAGAATGCGTCACAGTTAAAAGTACTTGATTTGAAAAAAACTACCAAAACGTGTAGGAGTTTGCTCTTGCTGTTAATAATTGCCGAAGACGTCCATACTTGGAAAAGTTTTGTGCAGAAAGAAAGATTTATCTCTCTCCTCTGATTTTGTTTTACAGCCTCTCCGAGTCAAGGTCCCCTCCGGAAGGAGATACGACCCTCTTTTTGTCTCGACTCAGCACCATTTGGAAAGGATTCATTAACATGCAGAGTGTAGCAAAATTTGTCACTAAGGCGTATCCCGTCTCAGGGTGCTGTGACTATCTCAGCGAGGTTAGAACTGGGAGAGGGAGAGCGAGAGAGCGAGCGTGTGCGCACAGGCGTACGTGCACGCGTCTTCTGTAGACGCCCTGACCCCACGTAGACTCCAGGGTGGTGGCCTTCCAGCAGCGTGTCCGGACGCATAAGCACGGGAGGCACGGGAGAGCCCGCTGTCACGAGTCAGCAGGTTAAGCAGTTTGGACGGTGGCAGGCACTGAGATGAGCGGTCGGGCATCCCGACATCGACGACGAAGCCGCCATCGTCTTCCCCCCCTTTGTGCAGTGAGGGCGTTTACCCAGGGCGTGCGCTCCCAGCTGAAGGCGAGGTCGGGCACATGTGAGTGTTGGTGTGTAGTAACACGCACAACAGCTCTGCTTTTACAGACTTAGTGCGAACAGCGCTAGGGTGTGCAACCTCCGCAAGTAGCCTAGTAAGTCGTTGTGGATCGTATCTCGTTGCCGTATGCATACGTTCCCGAAAGATGACCTAAGGGTTTTGCAAAACGTAATCCTGTTTGGCTGGAGGCCATCATAGCACGTTTATGTTTGGTGACTCATAATCCTGGATGATAACCAAGCACCATCTAATACTGTTATGACCGTTTCCTTTGGAATGGTGGTTCCCCTGAGTCTCGGGTAGTTGGATGCCTCGAAATTACTGCATCAGTGTCTCCGGGTGCCGTGGGTTTACCGGTCATTTACTCCAAGTATGTTTTGTCTAGGACCTGCCAGACACGATTCACATTGGTGGAAGGATCGCGCCCAGGACGGTCTGGGATTATGTCGGCAAGCTCAAATCTTCTGTGTCTAAGGTACCTGCTTTAGTCTAATCTCTGCACCTGTGGAGGAAGGTGTGTGTTCAAATGCAACTTTCTCTTTTGCTTTTTATCTTGATGGGTCAGTACTTGAAATGTCAGCCTATAAGTTATTAAGCGTTGCCAGGTAAATGTTTAAAATTATGTTTGTAGCTGGATAACAGTATGTTTGGGTGATACAGTGATGGCAGTCTTACTACAAGTAATTTTAATAATGCGTGCTGGTCGGTGTTAGAAATACAGGCGCCATGTCTCCTCATTGTTTCTGTGACCGAGGAAGCCAGCGGGTGCTTTATGGTGACCCTGCTGGGGCTCGAGGCCTGGACTCTGGGGGAGGCCTGGGTGCCGTGAGCCCCTGAGACGCGGCTGCTGCTGGGCTGCGTGCAGGGGAAAGGGCTGCCTTCCTCCTCAGGCTCCACACGGGGCCTAGACCTTCTGGGCTCCTTGAGCCTTCCTGGCTCTCGTGTAGATCACACGGCCGGGTGATCGGGACCACTGTCCTCACAGCACATGATGTGTCGGTGCGAGAACACCACGAGAGGGGCTGTTTCGAGGACGTGGGGCTACGAATAGGCGTGATCTTGAGATTCCTGCCAAGACCAGGGTTGGAGTCCAGCAGCCTGATACTGGACACCGTGTCGTCCCTAGCACTTGTCCCAACATGCGGGCCGGCAGGGCCGTGGGAACCAAGTCCGGGGAGCTCTTGTCCCTCTCCTGTGAGACTGCTGGTGAGGTTCAGGTGCAGGCTGAGCGCGGACGCCTTCTCCGGTAACCGCAGGCCAACGTGCTCTCGTCCTGTTTGTGCCGCAGGAGCTGTGTCTCATCCGCTTCCACCCCGCGACCGAGGAGGAGGAGGTGGCCTATATCTCTCTCTACTCCTATTTTAGCAGCCGCGGCCGCTTCGGTGTCGTAGCTAATAACAGCAGGCACGTCAAGGACCTCTACCTGATCCCGCTGAGCGCCAAGGACCCTATTCCATCCAAACTCTTGCCCTTTGAGGGACCAGGTAAGCGCCAGTTTTCTGAGTGGTGACACCTGATCCCACACGTCCCTTTCCCGCCAACGCCACGTCCTCCCGAGCTGCTCACAGGCTTTGTAGCAGCAAGAGCGCTGAATGTAGGTGAAGCCGTGCTGAGCTATAGGACTCGGCCTCTGGGGTCCTGGGGATGGTGGGGTGCACCAGAAATACCCTCACCGTTGGCATGAACTGTCTTAGCAAGTGGCTCGCAGAGGGGAAAACCCCTGTCATGGCCTCGGGTCCATGGAAGCGCAGAAGAGCCGCAGAGGAAGGTAACCGTTGACGTGGGCTCGCGGGTGCTTGCGCTTTACCGACAGCTCAGAGCTGCGCACGCGCCAGGCAGGTTCCTCTCCTGCCTCCCAGGAGACGCAGGAGAGCAGCTCTGTCTGTCCGTTCCTTACAAAGTTCTGCTTTTGGAGGATTATTTGCAAATTAGTCTTAAGCAAAACACCCAACGATTCAGACTTGTCAAGGGGTTGAGGGCGATTCCAAGGGGCACCCGGTCTGGGAGGGGCACGTGACTAGCCGCACACTTGGCAGAAGGCGCCCACATTGAAGTGTCTCCTTGGCCATGAAGTCCCCAAAGGATTGAGAACGCCCACAGGGCACCGTATCTGACGCACGGTGGGCTCTTTTTGAGGTGCTTTGTTCCGGAGGCAGCGGCCGAGCGCCGGGCCATTGCTGGCGCCGCCCGGACCTGGCACCTCCGTACCCTTGGCCCCGTCACCGGTCCTGGCAGGCGCTCCTGCCACAGCCACGCGCCGGACCCTCCCCACCTAAACCGTAGCGGGGCCCCGCAGGGCTGCTTCGGCCAGAGTGTGCCTCCCACGCCACACGCACGGCCCAGGTCCCTACGTGTCAGAAGCAGGCCCCGGACGGTAGCGGTGGGTGTCTGTGACCGCGGGGCCATGTGTCTGCTGGCACGCTCCATTGAGTCACCTCACTGCCAAATACATGAAAACCAAGTACTTTAGGGTGTCCCCTCCCACACTCTGTGGGGGGAAGAGACGCCACCCGACGACGGGTGGCGGCAAGAACCTTGGTGGAGGTTCTCGGCGAGCGGCTGTGTGAAGTGTGCTGGCCTGCTCCCTGGATCGCCGTCCTGTGCTCCTGGAGGCGAAGACGAAGAAACTGGTCTCTCGGGCCCCGTGGAGAATCTCCGGTCAGTCGCCAGTATAGGAGCTCGTGTGGAGAATGTGGCGGAAGCGTAGGGATCCTGGCTGACACAGACACAGGTGTCCGCAGAGCTGGGCGGGCGGGGGCGGTGGGGGGGGGAGGATGCCCAGCCTCCCTCTGAACAAGAGTAAGCTGTCCCCGCTGCAGGGTCCGCAGAGCATGAGCCTCCCTGAGACTCTGCTGTGGGATGAGCAGGACGGGGCCTGTGTGGGGGCTCTGCCTGGGCAGGGGTGTGGGGAGCTGGGCTCCGTGGCTAGGCGAGCACGGGTTCCTTGCAGCGGATGGGAGAGGAGACCCTCCATTGGAGTCGCAGTGGGTGCAACCCAGCTGGTGGAGAGGCCGGGGCCCCACGGGACATTCCGGGGCAGCACGGGCACAAGCGGGGCGGGCTGGGTGGGGCCTCTCGCCCGACCCGCTGAGCACCCCGACACACTTGGGGATCGGCCACCCGCCCTCCCAAAACTACAGCACCACCCGAAGAGCCCCCTGAAAGAGCTGTGTTTTAAGGGCTTCTCAACCTAACCTAATTCAGCATATGTTTTTTATTCTCCTGATGCCATTGCCTACCATTGATATCTGTGCGTATGTGATCCGCTTCCCCAGTGAAACAGCCTTGGCCCCAGGCCGGGTCATCTACCTGACCTGCCTCGTGTGTTCGTAACATGACTTGGCACTCTCTGGGTGCGGATGCTCGTGTGTCCCGGCCTCGTGGTGGGTGTGTGCGTGTGTGTGCGCATGTGCTTGGAAGCCTGGGTGTGGGTCCCGGTGTGTGTGTCCCGTGTGCACGCATCTGCAGGGCTGGGCGCGGGAACGTTTCTCCTGGGTCACAGAAGTGGCCTCCGCGGCACAGGCTGGTCGGAGGGCGGCAGTGATGTCCCTCAGCGGAACAGCCTGCCGTCCGGCCAGCGCTGTCCCCAGCCTGGCGGGGGCGCCCTTGACTCCCGCCGCGGCCCTGCCCACGGCTGTCCCTGGCCTGAGGTCACACACCCAGTAAATGCTCCCGCTAGGGAGCAGGGCACAAAGCGCAGGCCTCGGCGGGACGCAGGGCCGCGGCTCGGGGGAGCCACCAGCCTGGGTGAGGGGCCTGCTGTGTGAGCAGGGGGAGGGTGTGAAGAGGAGCTTAGGGTGGAGGTAGGGAGGGTGCCACAGGAGCGACCAGCGCTCTTCCCGGAGCTCCATTTGTGGAAAGTCCTTTTATTCCTGTAGAAAATCACAGGTGCCCTCGCCTCCCGCACTCAGGAGCCCAGTAGGTTTCGGTGACGTGGGATTCTCCCCAGACTCTGGCTGTTCGCACCAGAGGGTGCTTAAACCACATCCTGACCCAGGGACTCTGTGAGCCTGTCCCTTGGCCAGTGCTGCGTGTTTTTGCAGCTCCACGCTCCTGACCGGACCCACGGAAAGCGTGTCCACACGCGGTCCATCCTCAGCCCACACACCGAGTGTCCACGCGGCATTTCAGAGCACAGCCAGAGCGCACTCGGCTCCTGAGGACGTTTCCGTCCGTGCGTATTTGTGTGACTCGTCCCCCAGAAATGCCAGGTTGTCATGTTCTGTCACACGGTGTCATTCTAACCACCTGACAGTGTGATCTCAGAAGACACCTGGGAAGCCTGAGTCTCCCTCAGCCAGCAGACTGTCTCCCACTTGGGACGTTAACGTAAGTGGCCTCGAGCTGAGCTGACAGGGCTCTTCTCCCCTGGGGACGTGGGTCTCAGATGCTCTCCACGTCTCAA
Source organism: Puma concolor (assembly GCF_028749965.1). NCBI lineage: Eukaryota > Metazoa > Chordata > Mammalia > Carnivora > Felidae > Puma > Puma concolor. The sequence continues at coordinate 140,187,477 of NC_141669.1, read as the reverse complement.
GGCCTTGTACACGGAAGGAAGACCGGGCACGCTGGACATTCGTCTTGTGTGTGCCCTGTGACCCCGACAGGACTGGACCCAGGCCAGGGCGCCCCGTCACTCCCGAGTGAAACCAGGGCACGGGTTCGCGCCTGGGACGCCTGTTGGGTGACCTTGGGCTTCTAAGAGGCGCACACCATAGACGGCAGGGACACCGCCTGCCCGGGTGCTGAGTGGCGAGGGCTGTCTGCCTGGAGTAAAGCCGTGGTGCCGGCTTCTGTATTCATTTTCACTGCTTTCTAAATTAGCTGGGAACTCTGGGGTGAAGGATTGTCAGGTAAGCATTCCTCGGTTTTCCTGTGTGTGTGGTGTGAATCGGTGGCTGTGCTCACACTGTCCTCAAAGTCAAGCGTGATCTTGAGTCCATGTATCGCTCTTTCTCCTTCGAAATCAATAAAAGTATTTTGTAGAAACTGGTCACTGTTTGTTTGAATTTGAACCGTTTGTAGCTCTTGTCGCAGGTCCGCCGTGACGGAGGACGCGCCGACGCCACCCAGCCGTGGGAGCGCAGCCCGGCTGAGGGTGTGCAGGGCCGTGCTGCTCTGAGCGCCTGGACGAAGACGGACAGCACTCTCCTTTCACCTGAAACGTGTGCTAAGCCCCGTGGCTTCGTACGGGTCTCAGGGAGTCAGACTTAGACGGAGGCGTGTGTGTGTGTGTGTGTGTGCGCGCGCGCGCACACGCGCGCGTGTGTGTGTGGTGGTGGTGGCAGTGGGCTGGGGGTGGTACATACTCTTGCCCTGTATTTGCCAAGTCTCTTTCTGGACCAGTCCTACTTAAGAACCATGGCCTGTTAACTCCCACGTAGTTTCTGCTTAGCAGGAGTGAAAATTCTGTCTTGATGGATTCAGACCATAAGAGAGTCTTCATTTAAAAAAAACGAATAGTGTAGGGTACCAGATTTAGGAGTAAAAGCACTACTTTCGTAGTTCCGGGGTTAAGGAGTCAGCTTTCAGATGGCTTATTAAAACTAAGTTTTGTCCCATGATGTGTCTGGGTGGGGGGGGCGGGGGGGACAGGCATGTGCTTCCCACACCTTCACCTTCCCCGGCATCCCTGCTGCTGACACACCTGGATACAAGCCCTGGTTTTGGTCTCATGTCAGAAACCTGCTGGCACACGACCTTGCAGATGCCCCTGTCCCTGGGTTGGTCCACTGTTTCTGTACGGGTGGTCTGAGTCTAGCCACAGAGGCTGAGGCTGGAGACCCACCAAGAGCACTCAGGGATGCCCGCATAAAGCCAACCAGGCTTGTTTTCCGTGCAACACACCCCGGAGACCCATTGCCCTGGCACTTTAGAGGGCGTGGGTGCCGACGCCCCTGCTTAGCCCGATGGACACCCCTCTGGAGGTGGGACGGCACACCCCACCCGCCCACCCACCTAGTTGCCTGTTTCCATCTGCTTTGCGAGTTACAAACCTAACAACAACCCTCCAAAGGGCGGTGGGGTAAGTAGGCATCTCTGCTTCTAATGATGGATGAAGGGAGGAATTTGGCAAAACCGGAGAAGCAGCCCTGTGCCCTGGGCTGCAGCCAGTGTGGTCACCACCACCGCACCCTCTCCTCTCCCGAGGAGCACTCGGCAGCGGGCAGGCCTGCAGAGGGCCCTGGCTGGGCGACGGGCATTCTGGAGGAGAGCCGGCCCCCTACTGCCTCCCAGATGGGGGCACCCGTTTGATCTTGCCCCCTGTCGCCTCGCCTGCCACCCCCCTTGTGGCAGCAGGAGCCTGGGTGAACCTGGGGCGCACCCTCACGTCAGTAAAGATCTAAAGGTCGATTCCGAGGCCCCTAAATTAGCAAATTTTACTGTTTGTTCCACAAACGTCAGTTACTGCCGTTTACACTTCAGATACTGTGCCAGTTACACTTCAGATACTAATGCAGCCGTGACACGAACACACGCGTCGGGTGATGAGATCCGACTGCTTCAGAACAGACGTAGGCATAAAGTCTCGGTGAAATTCAAAACTTAACACCGATCCTCGTTAGACTGTTTACAGATAGGTGCAGATGCAGTCCGGTCGAGAGTTGAAAGCTACTTAATTAGATGCCAGTGCCTGGCGAGCTTGCTGTTCTCAAAACAAATGTAAATGCTGAGTGATTTAACCGTCTTCCCCCGTGATGAATAGGACAGCAGAGGCTGGAATCTGCAGAGGGCTGCCGAGGTTAGGGGTGTAGTGATCGCCCTCTAGTCTGCATATTCACCCGTTGTAAGTTTCCCTTGTGAAGGCACGCTTCACCAGGACTGAGACCCAAGCCTCCCCGGATTTAACACCATGACTTCCCTGCCATGCACAGCTTACTGACTTCTGGGGCCTGACCCCGAGCCACAAGCCCCAGTTGGGCTTTCCCTGCATGGAGTACAGGTCCCGGGGACTTCCCCCTCACCCAGGCTCCCCGGCCCTGGCTCGCACCCACCCACCCACGTGGCTGAGCGCATTCCTTCACCGTGGCTCTCGTGTCAGGTTCTTCAGGGAGAGCCAGGCTCGCAGAGCAGGTCTGCAGGCTCTGGGGCCGCTGGCAGCCGACCCGTGGTCCAGAAGGGCCAGATAGCCATGTTAGCAATTGACCAAACCCCAGGCTGGGTCTGAGTAAGCAGTCAGATGTCCAGTAAACTGCTACGGTGAGAGGAGTGCCCTTGTAAGTTATCCTTAACTCGTGTTAATTAGGAAATGAACTTGATAGATTAACCCTCAGGTCTGCTGAGCAGAAACGTTTGCCATGTGGCACAGTGTGGGCTGCCTGATTTTCCAGTCTGTTCCCTCCTTTGCCTGGCTCTTCCCTTTCCTGGATACACAGCTTTCGTTGGAGGGCTGGGGTGGGGGGGGGGGCAGGGAGAGGACGTTCTAGAAGCCATGTCTCTTGAGGTGATGGCGAGGTCCTGGTGTGTTACGAGCGGATGTCCTCAATGGACATCTGTGCTCTCGCACATCAGCTATGAGGCAGGAGGCCCAACCTGGGAGGGAAGGAGGGTCTCAGTATGCTGTCTGCGCAGATGCTGGGGTTCCCCAGCTCTCTGGCGCCCCTGATACTCCTGCTCAGAGGCTGGACGGGCCATCCACCAACCCTCGAGTGCTCAACCTATCAACCCATCTCTGTCGGAATTTAGGGAGGTTAACAGACGTTTGAGAATTGTATAATGGCACCCACAAAGAACTATTTCAAGTGACTTGTGATCATCTTTAAAACCAAAAGGAATAGGGAAACTACTGATTTTTTAGTAACTCGAGAACGTATACATACCACGTGCATAAACATCCACATTCTATGGTGATGTTATCAGTTGAGTGTATACGATCTGATTTTAAATATGCTAGTGACATAAGTTTTTGTTCTTTGTATGTCATTTGTGCCTAAAATTACTGCTTTGTGACTTGGGGTGGCGGGGTTTTGTTGTTGTCGTCCCTCTTTTGGTATTCTGGATTTATTGTGAGTGTGGTTACCGAACTATTAACACCCTTGATAAAACGCACAGTTTAGGACGGAGTAAGCCTTTTTTATTTAAGAAATGGGTATTTTTAAGAACCATCCTGTGCCCAGGAACTTTTCCATGCGGCCTGCTCTTCACGGAACACCCCGCCCTTGTCTTTAAGCACCCTGTCCCGTGTTCACAGAGACTGAGCAGGACTTGGCCCTTGTTGATGTTAACAGAATTCCCTTCTAAACCTACAAGGGTGTTTATCATAGCCCTTTCAGTCAGCTTGGTCTTTCCCATTAACTGTAACTGTGACGCCAGCAGCTGGGTGACCTTCCCTAATGGCACGTGCTGAGGGGATCATTGCAAACAAGCCGTGGAACTGCTCCCTGATGGAACCTTCGGTATTCGTACGTGTAGCTTGAATTATGTAGCGCAGTGCGTGAGTTCCAGGAAGGGCTGTTACCTTTCTGATGTGTAGTGAGAGGCAAGGAAAAGAACAAAGCTAAGATTTTGTTTAAAAAAAAAAAAAATTCTGGTGCGTACATGCTTCATCTCTTATAGGTCAGCAGATGCTGACGTTTGCACGCTGGCCTCGCCGGCCTCCTCCGTCGTGCCATTGCTTTAATTACATCTGATCTTTAAATCTGTAACGTAGGCTCTGCTCATTGGGATGACTTGACTCATGAACTGGGCCCTGGGTTCTGTGGCTGTGACGTGGGGGCTGGACGGCGGAGGCGACGGTGTGCCCCGGGGTCTTTTGTTTGCAGTAAGCTGTTCAAACACTCGATTGTGTTTTGCCAGCGAGTTTCTTCCTCCTTCCTATTGAAACGTGCCCCATCACTGCCCTTGACAGGGTTTACGTCTGGAGAATAACGGCTGACGTTAAATTCTGAACTCTGCACGAATGTTTTGTTTTTCAGGTCTTGAGTCACCGCGCCCCAACATCATCCTCGGGTTGGTGATCTGTCAGAGAATAAAACGCCCTTCAAGTGCTGGAGAATTAGATAAGGTAGAGGAGAAGCGGACCCGACTTCAGACCCAAGAAGAAACCGAGGTTTCTGTCTATCCCAAAGTGCCTGCAGCCCCGCAGTCTGAGAGGAAACCCCCCAAGCTCCAGGTCTGCTCCGGGGACGTGGCCGGCAGCACCACACCCCCAGGGACTCCTCCCCCGCCGCCCCCTCTGCCCGAGCCACCCAGTGCCCCGGCGTCGTCGTCCGTGTTGAAAATCCTGTCGTCGCTCAAACCAGGAGCCACGAGCACTACCACGGCGTCCTCACCCGCCACTGCGGCCGTCACCGTGGCCTCTCCCTCCGCCAACCCCTCCACCTCGAAGACAGCCTCACCCCTGGAACACATCCTGCAGACGCTCTTTGGGAAGAAGAAGTCCTTTGACCCCCCTGCCAGAGAGCCCGTGGGGTCCACACCAGCCTCCCACCAAGACCCCAAAGCCACGGCCGACAGTGGGCTGCCCGCGGCGCCTTTACTGGACCCGATCGTCCAGCAGTTCGGTCAGTTCTCAAGAGACAGAGCTCTGGAGGACGAGGAAGATGACAGACCGTATGACCCCGAAGAGGAGTACGGGCCCGACAGAGCCTGTGACGCTCAGCTCGAGCGCGGGAGGCGCCCCGATGGGGACAAGGCCCCAGAGACGGCCGAGCGGGAGGAGGTGGCCTATGACCCGGAGGATGAGACCATCTTGGAAGAGGCCAAGGTGGCCATCGACGACCTGCCCAACAGGATGTGTGCGGACGGGAAGGGCGGCTCCGCCGAGAGGCCCGGCGAGCCCACGGCCGCCGGAGCGGCCCCCTCCCTGGTCGAGCAGCAGCAGATGATCGAAGAGCTCAACAAGCAGATTGAGGAGCAGAGGAGGCAGGTGGAGGAGCAGGAAGCCGCGCTCCGGCAGCAGAGGGCCGCCGTGGGGGCCTCCATGGCGCACTTCTCCGTGGCCGACGCGCTGCTGTCGCCGCCCCCGAAGTCCCTGCCCCAGGCCGAGCTGTTCCCGCCGGAGCAGCAGGTCGCGTGCCGCCCGCCGGCACTCCCCGGCGCCCCTGCGGGGGCGGGCCCCGGCCCCGGCTGCGACCCGCGGCAGAACCGGGACCCCCGGCAGGCCCGGCGGCTGGCCACAGAGCACGGCGAGGGTGAGGCCGGCTCCAGGCCGCCCGCGGCCCGGGAGGAGGGTGCAGAGGCGGCCCCGCAGGCCAAGCCAGACGGCCCCAAGCGCGAACACCCCCCCGCGAGCCCGGTCCCACCGCCCGTGGACGGTGGCGCCCCCTCAGCAGGCTCCAGACCTGCCCGCAAGGTGCTGCTGCCCACGCCCCCCGGCGCAGCCGCCTTTCAGCCCGGCTTCCCTTTGCACGGCGACGCCCAGAGCTTCCCCTCTGCCGGCGGGAGGGACCCTTTCTCTGGTGCCTCTCAGGACAAAGCGCTCGGCTCGTCCCAGTACGAGGATCCGAGGAACGCTCCGTTTGCCGAGAAAAGTGACCACCCGACCGTCGAGCCTGAAGGAGACAGGGAGCCGCAGTGCAGACCTGGCGAGGGGGCCGCCACTCTCCCGGCACCTGGACAGAGGGTGGGGGGCCCTCCGCCCGCGCCCCAGGGCCAGCGGGAGCCGGCACCACGTGCTTTCGGAACGTCTGGGCTTCATGGCCCCAGTTTCCCAGGACCGAGGGGGTCCGTTCCTCCTTTCTCAGAGGAGAGTATGGTTTCCAATAGCGATGGGCCACGGGGGCCTCCGCCAGCCAGGTTCGGGGCTCAGAAGGGGCCCATTCCTTCCTTGTTGTCAGGGCCACACGGGCCCCCTCCCTACGGGGACAGCAGGGGCCCCTCCCCCTCCCACCTTGGGGGGCCCAGGGGAGCAGCACCCCAATTCGAAGACCGGAAGGACCCCCACGGGGAGAAGAGGGAGTTCCAGGACGGCCCGTACGACGAGATGGCCGGCCCCCCCTCTCAGTTCGAGGGACCAGAACAAGCCCCCTTCATGGCGGGCAGAGGCACGGCGCCTTTCCAGTTCGGAGGCCAGAGGAGGCCTCTGCTGTCACAGTTTAAGGGCCCCAGAGGAGGTCCCCCTCCCTCTCAGTTTGGAGGTCAGAGAGGGCCCCCGCCCGGCCACTTCGTGGGCCCGAGGGGGCCGCATCCCGGTCAGTTCGAAGGACCCAGAGCCCAGGCACCAAACTTCATGCCGGGGCCCAGGGGGATCCAGCCTCAGCAGTTCGAGGAGCAGAGGGTGAGCTCGCCCCCAAGATTCGCCGGCCCCCGGGCGCCAGCGCCCCTGCCGTTCGGCGGGCCGAGAGGGTCAGCGCCCTTCCCCGAGAAGAGCGAGCCCGCACCGCCCCGCTTCCACTTCCAGGGCCCGCCGGCCCCGGGGCTGAAGCCGGCCCCCAGGCCGCTGCTGGAGCTGCCCAGCCACCCGCCGCCGCACCGGCCGGAGCGCTGGGACGAGGCGCCCGCGCAGGGCCCCGAGGCCGACTTCCGCGAGGGCAAGGGCCACGAGTACAGAAGCCAGGCCTTTGAAGGGCGGCAGAGGGAGCGGTTCGAAGCCGGGCCCAAAGAGAAGCCGCTGGAGGAGCCCGAGGCCGCGCCGCCGGAGAGCCGGCCGGGCAGGGCCCTGGAGGAGCGTCGGCGGGAGCGGGGGCGGCGCTGGAGCCGGGAGCGGGACTGGGACCGGGGCCACGAGCGGGGCCGTCACCGCGACAAGGACCCGGGCCGCGAGTGGGACCGGAGTCGGGAGCGCGGCGCCGACAGGGACCGAGGGCGGGAGCCGGAGCGGGCGGCCGAATGGGGCCGGAGCCGGGAGCGCAGCCGGAACCGGGACCGGGAGCGCCGGCGGGAGCGGGAGAGGTCTCGCAGCAGGGAGCGCGGCCGGGACCGCACCCGCGAGCACGGCCGGGAGCGCAAGGACCGCAGCAAAAGCAAGGAGGGCGCCCGGGACCCCAAAGCCGAGGCGCCTCGGGCCGCCACCCCCGCCACCCAGACCTAGCGCCGGCCGCGCAACGCTCCCGCGGGGCCGGCGCCCGGGTCGTGGTGAGCGCCTGGGTGTGCAGAGAGCTACGAACTGCGATGCAGAATAGAACGTTCTGGACTTCGACGATTGCTGTAATTTTGTGTATAGTGGTTTCTTACAAAATTTCACATCTTTACAATTCTGTTGCTTTTTAAAAAAAAACAAAACTAAGAACTGAATATTTCCATTTAAAATCACTGAAATGGGAAAGCGTCTACAGAAGCATATTGCTTTTTCAAATTATAAAGTTATCTTTTCCAATAACTTGAGTCTAGTAACTTTTAAGGGAATTTCAGTGGACCCTAGAGCCATACCTTCGCTGACCTCTCACCTGTATTTCTGTTTCCAGAAGCTGTTGTCACAGGTGTAGTGCTCGGGGGCAGGTGGCCTGCTTTCTCCTCGCTCCCTGGGGTGTCAGATGCACAAAAGCCCACAAATGCATTTTCCTTTTGTCCTAAAGAAATTTGAATTGCAAATTTCAACCAGGAAACAAAACATTTCTTAGTTTTGCTCAGTTTTTATATATCACTTTATACATTTTTTTTCAAAAACGTGATTGAAAGCAACATCTGTCCAAGTAGAAATTGTTGCATTTTAAATAGCAATCTATTGAAAAAGGTGTAACCTTTACCAGCCTAAAGAAAGTGAGAAGATAAGCCAATTAAGTGTACTTTAAAAAGGGGGTGGGGGGAGGGGGGTTACTTGGACTTGAACGATCAGGAACATTTTGTTTGTGAAACCCGACCCTCTGAGCAGTGCTTCCTGTGTCCCAGGGAAAGGGCACCAGCTCCAGACTGTTACACTGTCCCGTGATGCATTTTAGAGTTTGTCATTGAAAGCGGAACAGTACTTGTGTGAAGTCTGGGACGGAAACCAGTGATCGTAGTTAGAGAGCTACAACTCAGGAAGCTGTTGGCTGAAACAGCGGCCTGCCTTCTGTGGCGTATTTGCAGGTACTTCCGGAGCGTGAGAGGGAGGAAACCTTGCTAATTTATTTGACTGTACAAATACACTTTGATAATTTTTTATATTTTCATAAACTTACTTTTGCAAGTGTAAAATTAGGGAATTTCATTCATTCTTTGGAGTCTGTTCCATCGTACATCACTACAGATTTTTCACTTTCTAGCACAAACGTACAAATGGTAAGAACACGGAGGACTTAGTGATTTGGAGGGACTGGGATTCCAGAGCAAACGTCAGGTGACACCGCAGCCGAGTGCTGAAAGTTCCAACGTCTCCTACGATGCGAAGGGTTTTTTACATGTAAAACACATTTTTCTAATTTAAATACACAAATGTAAAAATCAAGTGTGTTTCTTTAGGTTTACTTGATAGAAATTTCTGTAAATTGTATTTTATATTACAAAGTATTATATCACTGTACATTAAAACACGGAACTGCATAGGTTTTGTTACTTGAAGTAGAATAAACATCTACAGAAGGTTTTCTGGCGCGCCTGTGTCACTTCCCCTGTCGGGAGTCGGGCTGGGGGGCCCCTCGGCGAGCTCGCACACCCCCACCCCTGCCCTGTGCCGACGACCCCCACCCCCCGACTTTGAGTCGGGTGACCCACCCTACCGCTCTGCCTGCTCGAGCGGTGCCTGGTGCCGTGGCCGCCGTGGCCTGGAGGTGTGGTGGAGCTCGTGGCCCAGGCTCCGGTGCCGCGGGTGGAGTGGATGGCCGTGGCCGAGCCGGCAGGCTGACGCGGTGCCTTCAGGGCGAGGGGAACGGCTCCCAAACCTACACGCAGCCACTGCCGGGGCAAAGGACACGGCGTGGGCGTTGCCCTGGAACTTCAGCACCCAGCTGCCCCCCCAACTGACCTCAGTCCGATGACCGTGTCCCAGAAGCTCACTCTCAGCAGGCACGTCCCCAGCCCCGCTGTGAGCAGAGGCAGAGAGACCATCCTTCCTGAGGACGCTCCCGTCCTGTTGGGTGTCCTGTCACCAGTGGTTGGCAGGTGTCCCAGCCCAGCACAGGGCAAACCAGGGAGGGCCCCTGGACACAGAGCAACCAAGGAGGGTTCCGCAGGGGGCAGCACCCGGCCCCCCAGGCCGCTGTTGCCTCAGAAGAGTGTGCTGAGCCGAGACGGCCCACAAAGGCGCACGGAGGCGGGCGGCCTGTTTGCGGGGAACCGCGAGGGGCCAGGCCTGGCCGGGTGCAGGGCCGCCGTACCCAGAGCTGACCGGGGACACCGAAGAGGCTGGGCACGGCGCCCAGGCCTGCACAGTGCTGTCAGAGGGGTGTCCCCGGAACGTCGGGAAACCGGGCCCCGTTTTCAAGTTCTCAGTCCTTCGTACGCTCACTGCTCAGATGTTTGCCTTCAGTCGTGTTCACCCCAGAGCCTGTGTCTCCCACGCTCCACGGCACCAGGATGCTCTGTCCTCACCCTGCCGCCTGCCACCCCCGTCACCCCTCCAGCCTGTGACCCCATTTAGCCAACGGGACCCCTGAGCTGCACGTGGGTCTCCAGAAACCCGAATAGCGAGGAGTCTGGCTTGAGGATGCGGCCCTTCTTCCCTGAATCTTTTTCCCCTCTGTTTTCTTTTGTTTACAAAATTGGGATTCTATACATTCTTGTATCTTTTTTTTTTAATTTGCTTTGTCCTGGGAAATTCCCAAAGGCATCAAATATTCATCAAAAGACATTTTGGAGGCACCTGGGTGGCTCAGTCGGTTCGGTTGAGCGTCCGACTTCGGCTCGGGTCATGATCTCACGGCTCGTGGGTTCTAGCCCCGTGTTGGGCTCTGTGCCGACAGCTCGGAGCCCGGAGCCTGCTTCCGATTCTGTGTCTCCCTCTCTCCCTGCCCCTCCCCTGCTCATGCTCTGTCTCTCAAAAATGAATAAACGTTAAAAAAAAATTTTTAAGTCATTTTGTATTTTTCCCATTGTTGACAAGGTTTGTATCTTCTCCTTTCAAGAGAATGATGCTCCCTGTAGATCCGTGAGGTCCTAAGCATCAACCGCGGAGCATGTAGGAAATGAAAGGAGCATATGAAGAAAATGAAGATCTGCCGTCCCCTCCCCGTGAATGTGGTCATCCAGAAACATCCAGACACAAGCCTTCCTAGCGGTATTTCCAGCCCCTTTCTTATGTGCACGTGTTCCTGATGTTCGGGTGCATCACCAAGGACACGTATTTAGGAAAAGCCCAATGAACAGAGACCACCTAGCGTATGTCTGCGTGCTTCACACGCACCTAGAGGCAGGCAGTCCCAGTGGGTAGAGCGGCCTCCGTGTCCCTGACAGCCCCGTCCTCAGCTTGTGACTTTGTCCTCATGGTTGCAAGAAGGCTGCCCCTGCAGGCGTGACATCATCATCTCACTGTTCTGGGAGGAAGCCAGCATGAGAGACAGAGCCGTAGCAGGGCAGCCCTGCCCCATCTGCCTTCCTGGTTGAAACTTTTGCTTATATCTTGTCGCCACGCTGTGTCACACGGCCACCCCTTGCTGCACAGGAACAAGTCCGGGCCTGCCAGAAAACCAGAGGAGGGGTCAGCACCGCGGCGAGGAAGGGCAGCCGGAGCCACAGCCAGGCAGGCAGTGCCCGGTTCCTATCAGTGACTTCTCCGTCACCTTCCACACCACCCAGCAGGCGCCCTGCTGGACACATGCCCCCAAAGCATGCGTTATCCGCAGGGCAGTGTCACCCCCGTGGGGGCCAAGGCTGGTTCTGGGGGTACAGGTCTTAGCTACTGCAACGGTCTGTGGCCCTCCGAAGGGCCCAGCGCCGAGAAAAGTCTGGAGGGGCTTCTTGGGGAGCCGCCGTTTTTCAAAGGGTGGGAAGCTGCCCTACACGGAAGAAGACTTCTGCACACACGAAAATCTGTAAGCAAACATCTACAGTGATTTACTCATAACTGCCCAAACCAGGAGACCACCCGAAGTCCCCTCTGTCCACGCATGTCCCAGCCGGGGCTCAGCCGCAGCCCAGCCGTGAAAGTGAGCACGAGCGGGCACGGGCCGCGGTGCGGGGGCCTCTGCTGTGTCGAGCGAGGGGGAGAAGCCAGACCGGAGGCCACCAGCCCATCACGTGACAGCGGGGATAGATGGGGCTGGGGTGAGGGGAGCACGCCGCTGGGGAGCGGCACCAGGGAGTCACGGGGGTGGGGTGTTGGCTGCGTGGCTGTTTGCAAGTGCCAAAACTCACAGAAGATGCCCAAGCGAGTGACGGTTACTGGAAGTGACGCCGTGTCGCCCAGACGAAGAGTGGAGGCCGGGCGTCGCGTTGGCAGCAACCAGAGGTGAGTCCTACCCCCCGCAGCTGCACTTGTACACATACACAAACACACACACACACACACGTGTGCACATGCACACTCACGCACACTCACACCCATGCATGTGCGCACACATCAGGGACAAAAAGAAAGGAGCTCAACTCTGGAGGTGATTCTGCAGCAGTCCGGCTTTGTTCGCCCGGAATACGGCAAAGCCTTATTCCGGCAGTGACTCGCCTTTGATTTCAGAAAAGACCCCCCACGTATCTGTAATTATACAGCCATAAGTGAACATCTCTTCTTCTTTAAAAAAAACAGAACGGAGCGGGGGGTGGCGCCCTCTGACCTGGGCCTGGGGTCTTTCCTCTGCCATTTCCTTCGTTCTGTCTCTGCCACGCGGCTGGATGACCCCTTGTCTGTCCTGCCCTGCGGATCCTGCCTCCTTGTCCTGCCCCTTTGCCTGGAACTCCTCCCCCGAATTTCTCCGGAAGGGACTTGGTCTACCCCTGGCTGCTTTCGCCGTGTTGGGATTTTGCAGGCTGTCACTGGAGACCGTCTGTCCCCGCTACCGCTCCTGATGCCTGTCACCTTGCCCCCGACCAGGGCAGCATGAAGCTCTGGCTTCTGCCAGCCCGTGCTCACTCTCATTTCTCGCAAGTTCGAAGCGGTTGCCTAGAACTTTCCCCTGGTTTGTCTTTCCTTCTGCGTGTGTGCGCGCACATGTGTCTGACTAATCAATACTTTGATAGCTGAGAAATCTTTGGGCAAGCAGAGGGAAACTCACATTTTGTTCCCCGTCCCATTCCTTTGTCTTACAAATCTAGGGAACGATGTTTCTTAAATAAATATTTAAACTCAAAATTAAATGTTTAACGTCCTTATAATCAGTATTTAATAATAACTAAATTTCCAGGGGCGCCTGGATGGCTCCATCAGCAGAACGCCCCACTTGGTTGAGCGTCCGACTCTTGATTTCAGCCCGGGTCACCATCTCGAGGTTCGTGAGATCCAGCCTTGCGTGGGGCTCTAGGCTGACAGCGTGGAGCCTGCTTGGGATTCTCTCTCTGCCCCGCCCCTGTCCACGTACTCCCTCTGTATATGTACGTCAAAACAAAGAAACTTAAAAAAGTAAATTTCCAAATACTTAGATATCAGTTACAAAGATACTTAATAAAAGCCTCCTAAGTGGCTAATGAAACTCACACCTGTAACAAAGGTTTATCAGATTCCCTCAGTCCTCGTTCACCTTGAGGAGCGAACAAAGCTCACAAACCACAGCGACAACGCGACGCTCGGCAAACAGCTTCCTGACTGCGAGTGCCGTGGGCGCAACTCGCTTCTTCATGATCTCTCCTTGCGTGGGTCATCCCGGGCACAGAGGACCCTGAAGACAGGGATACAGGATGGACAGACAGACAGGCATCAGGGAGGCTCCTCATGGCACCTACCCTGCCCGCTGTGGCCACAGGGTAATGCTGTGGGCAGCCCGTGGTCCGCGCCCCACAGGCCAGAGCTCCAAGTCTGCGAGACAGGCAGAGGCAAGGGGAAGCAAGGTCAGGCCGGGGCAGGGGGTCGTCTGTCGTTCCGGCTTCTCCGGCAGGATGCCCTTGCCTCCAAGGTGGGAGGAGTGAGAGAGACACGTGTGCTGGTGCGTTCCCGTGGCTCACGTAGCCCAGCCACAGCCCATGCCAGCCACGTGAGCCGCCACGCACAAGACCCCTCGGTGCTGCAAAGCAGCCGGCGGGGGCTTCTCTTCCGGTGTCTGGATCTCACATACAAGTGCCTCTGGTGACCCCCTGAACTGGGAATATGCAGGAGAGGGCCTCCTGCTCTGCCAGCCCGGCCCCCAGCACAGCCCCCAGACTGGCCCCCAAGCCTGCTCAAAGCTGCCTTTTAAACATTTTTTTTTAATTTTTTTTTTCAACGTTTATTTATTTTTGGGACAGAGAGAGACAGAGCATGAACGGGGGAGGGGCAGAGAGAGAGGGAGACACAGAATCCGAAACAGGCTCCAGGCTCTGAGCCATCAGCCCAGAGCCTGACGCGGGGCTCGAACCCACGGACCGCGAGATCGTGACCTGGCTGAAGTCGGACGCTTAACCGACTGCGCCACTCAGGCGCCCCTCAAAGCCGCCTTTTAAACCTTAAGTTCCAAGGGTGCCTGGGTGGCTCAGTTGGTTACGCATCCAACTTTGGCTCAGGTCATGATCTCGCGGTTCGTGAGTTCGAGCCCCGCATTGGGCGCTGTGCTGACGGCTCGGAGCCTGGAGCCCGCTTCGGATTCTGGGTCTCCCTCTCTCTCTGCCCCTCCCCCAGTCATACTCCGTCTTTCCCTCCCTCTCTGAAAAGTAAATAATCATTAAAAAAATTTTTTTAAATAAAAACAAATAAACCATACACTCTAAACAAACACAATGGCAGAGTGGCGCTCCCACCTAACTGGGTGCAGCTATCCCGGAAGTACGCCCACTCCCAGGAGGAGACAGTCCCTCCTTGCCCTGGCGAAGTTCAAGTTCGGTGTTCTCCACTGGCCCACACTCCCACCTGGAGCTCGGGATGAGGTCAGCCACTCTCAACACACCCGATGTCAGACAAGAGGGTCAAGAGGGCAGAAGAAAACAAGAGTATGCGGTTAATAAGCACACACATGTATGTTATCTCCGAAGCAGGAAGGGACACTCCTGGGGTGGTCACCTCTGCAGTGGGCCATGTGGCCGTAACCAGGGTCTCTTGGCTTCCTTGCCATCCAGTCCATGCTCCCTTGGTCCTGGAGCTCCTCAGCCGGTCTAGACTCCCTGCCTGGTGGGTGCCCCAGAGCGTCCTTCCTTCGGGCCCGAACTATCGGCGATCCCGCCTGAATTGCCTCGTGGTGGCTTCACTGATTCAATCACAGGACTTGGGGGTTACCAAGAGATGGCCCCAGGAATGCTCCAGCATCTCAGGCGTGTTCTCCTGACCCTCACTGACAAGTAGCAGCCTCACTGCCCTTGCTAGGAGGCCGGGTCACCCCGGCCAGGGCAGTCTCCCTCCTTTGCCCGTTCGTTCACTGGCATGGAGGGGCTGAAGTGGCCAGGTGGCCGTCCCCGCCGACAGCCCCGCGAGACCATCACTGCGTCCTCTAGAGGAAGCTCTCTTCCCTTTGAACTGACTCTTCTAGAACCAGAAGTGGCAGGAACGGGCAGCAAAGATCCAGCTAGTGGATCAGCAGAGGGAACAGCGAGAGGCGCCACCCCATTTCCAGCCCTTGGTTCCCAGACCCACGAATCCCGGCGGTGGAGAAAGAGAATCATAAATTGGTGCTGACCCCGAGCGTGCGTCCTGAGAGGCAGCGCCCCAGCCCTGCAAGCTTCTCCCGCCACCCGGCTGGCGCCGTGACGGAGTCTTCCAAAGGCCGCCAAGTACCTCTCTCAGAAGGGCCCAAACCCAGAACTCTGACCCCAGACGCTGGCGAGGGCGTGGGCGGCAGGAGCGCTCACCCTGGCCGGCGGGAATGCGGAACGGCGAGGCCGCTCATGAAGGCAGCGTGGTGGTTTCTTACAAAAGTAAACATACTCTTACCGCACGATCCACAGCCATGTCCTTGGCAGTTACCCAAAGAAGTAGAAAACTTCCGTCCACACAAGAACCCGCACACGGATGTTTATGGCAGCTTTATTCACAATCGCCCAGACTCGAAGCAGCCAAGATGCCCTCGGTGGGTGTGGACCACCCAGACAGCAGAATATTATTCAGGGCTAAAAAGAAATGCGCTCCCAAGGCCCTGGGGACACATGCGGGAAGCTTAATCGCATATTACCAAGAGAAAGAAGCCAGTCAGAAAAGGCTACACACTGTGTGATTCCAACCGTATGACATTCTGGGAAAAGCAAAATCATGGAAACGGAGAAGTCAGTGGCTTCCTGAGGGGCGGGGAGGGGAGGGACAGGCGGAGCACCGAGGATTTTCAGGGAAGATGTTCAGTATGATACCCGACATACGTGTCAGATGCACGTTTTGTTAAGTTCAGACCTCGGCGTATTTTGAGTGGTGGTAAACGTATCGTATTTTAACGGCAGCATATACACGTCCACTGCCGGTGTATGGGAAGACAGCGGTATGTGTGTGCTGTTCTTTTCTGTGACCTTGCCGAAGTCACTTGTTAGCTTTTTTCCAGGTTCCGTAGGATTTTCTACATAGATCATACTGTCTGCACTTTTGTCTCCTTATGAATTCTTTTCTCCTGCTCGTCGTATTGCATAGACTCCGGTGTGATGTCAGACAGACGTGGTGATGGTGGAGATCTTTGCCCTTTTCCTAACCTGGGGAAAACATTCAGTCTTGTGCTGTTAAGTATAATGCTCGCTGTGGTTACTTCCCAGATGCCCTTTATCGGGTTGAGGAAGTTCCCTTCCATTCGTGCTTTGCAGTTTTTCTCAGAAATGGATGTTAGATTTGTCAAACACGTTCTTTTTTCTTGTTGCAATTTTGAGTTTATCATACTTTTTTTTTCTTTGTGGTCTTTTTAAAGTTTATTTTGAGAGAGAGAGAGAGAGAGAGAGAGAGAGAGAGCGCACTCATGCAAGCAGGGTTGGGGCAGAGACAGAGCATCCCAAGCATGCTCCCTGCTGTCAGCCCAGCGAAGGGGGGGCTCGAACCCACGAACCGTGAGATCACGACCCGAGCTGAAACCAAGAGTCAGATACTTCACTGACCGAGCCACCCAGGCGCCCCTTTTTTGGCCGTTAACACAGTACATTATGTTGGTTGATTTTCGAATGTGAACGAAACTTGGGTCACTGGAGTAATCCCCACTTGGTTGTGATGTATCACTCTTCTTTAAAGATCTTGTTGCATTCAATTTGCTAAGATTCTATTAAGGATTTTTGCACGTTTGTTCGTCAGACATTGCTCTGTGGTTTTATATTCCTGTAACATCTTGATCCGGTTTTGATATCAAGTCACACCGGTTTCACAGAATGTATGTTTCTATGATGGTTTCACATGCGGCACTTACCCTCATGAAGCGTGGCTCACACCGAGGGTGTGCTTTCGGTTTTCAATGGTGGGTCCACGGCCGCTAAGCTGACTCTGTGACCCACCGTGGGTCTTCCCCCAGATAAGGACCGCGTGTGCCGTGCTGATTCGGCGCAGTCCCTTCTCCCGGCCCCTCTCAAATTCGGTTTTCTTGCCTGTTTGGGGCAGAGGCTGCTATTCGCTCACAGGAGCCACGGCTGGAGACCTCACTCCCCGCATGCATGCCGGGCTGCGCCGGGATTCTCGGTGGGGTTCACAGCTCTGGGGGGCTGCCTCCCGGGGGGTGGGCGGCACCCCTGGGAGCTGCACTTAGACTTTAGAAAAGCACGTTTGGTATTCTCTTCACTTTTTTTTACTTCCGATGCCAGTTCCAGTGAAGCCACATCATTCTCGCGAATATTCCACCTCTAAACAGAAGAGGCCTCGAAAACTGTCTGCGGGAACCCCACCCAAATGAGAAACAAACACACGTGGTAGGTGCCGATGGTCTTTAATTCCAGTAAGTGAAAAACCAAATCGGATATAATCTTGAGTTTACTTTCTCAGTGACACAGCACTCTGTGATTTTGCTGTTCAGCGAGGTCCTTTCAGCAGCAGCACGCGCATCAGATGGGGCTCCTGAGAAAGTGGCTTCCGGGTCCCACCCAGGCCTGAATTAGAATCTGCTTTTTAACAAGGTCCTGGTGACTCTGTGCGCATTGTGGTCTGTGTCGGTGCCGCGCTTGGAATCTTCTCAAAGGTTTTACCCACGTCCCTCTGTGTATTTAGCGGCTTTGTAATTTCGCTTTTTAAACTTCCATATTTCAATCACCTCTAGCTAATCTCTGTGTCTGGTGTGGAAATAAGTGCTCTAGCTTGGTTTGCTTTTTTTTTTTTCTTTAAATTTTTTTTTTTTCAACGTTTATTTATTTTTGGGACAGAGAGAGACAGAGCATGAACGGGGGAGGGGCAGGGAGAGAGGGAGACACAGAATCGGAAACAGGCTCCAGGCTCTGAGCCATCAGCCCAGAGCCTGACGCGGGGCTCGAACTCACGGACCGCGAGATCGTGACCTGGCTGAAGCCGGACGCTTAACCGACTGCGCCACCCAGGCGCCCCGCTTTTTTTTTTTTTTTTCAAAGGATGAATCCGCTGTCCTGATATCGTTTATTGAGGAGCCCACCACTTCCCTCCCGAGGACGTTTTAAGCGGGAGAAAAGCCTTAAAACCACGTGCACGGTACGATCTCGCATGTGTTCACAGAAACGACGCGGCAGAGGGGCGCTGCGCACTCGGGGAGCACGACTGCGGTGTGCGCCGGGATGCGGCGGTATGACCGACACGTCACCAGGCTGCAGACCGCCTCCTCCCCGCACAGTTACCTCGCACAGGTACCCGGGGTAGGTGTAGTACCTGTGAACGGCTAGAGCGCACGCGCCCGCCCGGCCCCGGCCCCGCCCTCGCCCTCGCCCGGCGCGCGCATCCCCCGCGTCGCCCCGCCCCCGACCTGCGCACGCAGCCCACCACCGCGGCTCCCCACCCACCCACACACCTGCGCGCGCAACTCCCGTGGCACCACCACCACCGCCCTCTCCGCCGTCGGGGGCGGGGCGCGGCGCGGCGCGGCGGGCAGCCGGCCAGGCGGTTGGCGAGGGTGGGGCCCAGGGGGCGGGGCCTCGGCACAAGGGGTGGGGTTTCCGTTGCGGGGCGGCGCGGCGCGGCGCAGGCGCGCTGTAGGCCCAGCGGTTTCCCGCCCCCCCCAACGTCGCCCGGCGACGCCGCGCCGGCCCGGTGCCCGCCGGCCCCGCCGCGCGCCCCGCCGTTGGCGCCGGCATGTCGGGCCCCGGGCCGCGGGAGCCGCCGCAGGCGGGCGGGCCGGCGGGCCCCGAGGGCGCGGACGCGGCGCCGGGCGAGGCGGGGCTGAGCTTCACGACCACCGACCTGAGCCTGGTGGAGATGACGGAGGTGGAGTACACGCAGCTGCAGCACATCCTCTACTCGCACATGGAGGCGGCGGCGGCCGACGGCGAGCTCGACGCGCGCCTCAGCTCGGCCTTTCTGGCGGCCACGGCGCCGGGCGCGGCGACGGCGGCGGGCGGCTTCGCGGCGGCGGGGGGCGCGGCGGCGGCGGCGGCCGGGGGCGCGGCGTCCGTGTACCCGGTGTTGTGCCCGCCCGCGCTGGCCGACGGCGGCTTCGCGGGCGCCGCGCCCTGCCTGGGCCACGTCGACTTTCAGGAGCTGCGCATGATGCTGCTCAGCGAGGCGGGCGCCCCCGCCGCCGCCGAGAAGACGCCGGGCGCCGACGGCCCCGGCCCGGGCGCGCCGCGGCCCAAGGCGCCCGACGGCGGCGGCGGCAAGGAGAACGCGGAGGGCGCTCCCGAGGCGCGGGCCAAGTCGGCCGTGCGCGTCCGCCTGGAGGACCGCTTCAACAGCATCCCCGCTGAGCCGCCTTCCGCCCCGCGCGGCGCCGAGCCCCCCGAGCCCGGCGTGGCGCTCAACAAGTGGGTGTCCACCCCGGGGCGGCCGGGCGTGGGGAGGGCGCGGGGGGCGGGCCGCGCCGGGTCTGCGCGCACAGGAGGCCGCCAGCCTCCGTCAGGGTGCGGACCGGAAGGTCCCGTGCAGAGGCCAAAGTCAGTCTGGGTGCACATGCGGACCCCTGGTGAGGAGGCCGCCAGCCTGGCTGTGACTGGTATCTGCGTGGCCGGGTCTGGGTAGAGACCAGGCGATCTGGTGCAAAGCCAGCGCCACCGCAGCTTGCGTTTTAGTAGGGATTGGGCCCAACTGGGTCAGGGCGCAGGTAAAGTCAGCCGCTAGAAAGCCCCCACCTCCTCCCGGCTGGCATCGTAACAGGGGGCCGGCTTCCGCGGGCCTGAGGCCGACTTGCAAGGTTCTATGCCCTGTGCAGGTGCCGGTGAGCAAGCACTTGGGAATACTGAGTACACACCCCAGAGCGTGGGCTTCTGTGGTCAGCAGTGTCTGCACGCGGAAGGGCTAAGTTCCAGTTGAGATCGGTGTGCCAGTGCTTCTGAGCACCGAATTACCCGCCTGCGTGTCAGGAGAGGTGTGTTTCCCCCATGTTGACCCAGGTTAGCGGTGTCTTCACTGCGCGCACGGACGCAGCTTTGTGGAAGGAAAGCGTCTTGTCCTGAGGCTTTGACCCTGAGGCTTTTCCTGCAGCCAGCCCGTCAGTCCTGCCCCAGGGGCGACTCCTGGAGAGGAGCGGCCCGTGTGCTGCAGCGGCTCCTCGGCTTTCTGTCCGTCCCTAGCCAGTGGCGGTCCCCACTTCGCCCTCAGTCATCAGAGTTTGGAGAATGGCCAAAAAAACAGAGCAAGAGAGATTGTCAGTGACACACAGCCTCCCGATCCTCCGTGAGGAAGAAGCTTGAGCTTGTGCGCCGCAGCACCAGTCGGTGATTGTTCGCCAGAGGTTTCCGTGATGAGGGGCATTCGTTCACCCTAACAGACTTGCGCGTTCTAGAAAAGGCGATTGTACCGCTTCGGGACATTTCCCGCAACACACTCTTCACACGTTTTTTTTGTCTCGGCAGTTTGGTCACTCTTATCCGACATCCTTCCGAATTAATGAACGTCCCTCTTCATCAGCAACAAAACAAATGCACGACGTTAGTGAAAAATAAAACTGCCACCGCGGCCACGGCCCTGCAGTTCACGTACCCCGTGTTCACGGCCAACGCCTGCTCGGCCAACGCCGGCTCGAACCCGTCACAGGTGCAGGTAAGGGGACAGTTGGTCCCGCTTTGCTCTTTTGTTTTGTAGCAAATGGATTTGAGTTGAGTTCATTCGGTCTGAAGGATTTTTCTTTCGCCGAGCTTAATAATCCTTAACATCGAGAGTGTTTATGCGGTCGGGGAATGTCTTAAAATCCTCCATGTAGCGCATGATGTCTTTGACGTGATTCCTGTGGAAGTGCATGTGCTTTGTGTGGAATCGAGGGGACCGACTGGGTCTCATGCTGATAAAGTTCCTGTGGCTTCGTTTTTCCAGAGCTCTAGTAACCCATGTTCTATACTCGAAGCTGCCAAGCATCAGGATTTTGGATTGCCTAGAGCATTTTCTTTCTGTTACCAGCAGGAAGTTGAATCCACTAAACAGACTTTGGGCGGTAGAAACAAAGCTTTGCCTGAGCAGGTTTGGATTAAAGTAGGAGGTAAGCCACAAAGGGGAGCGGGCGCTGCCCTGATGTCATTCTGGTGGGGGGGAAGGGAGGGGAACGGGGGGGGGTGGGGGGGTGGGGAGGAGGTTTGTAAACATGAGATGGTCTTGGAAGTGTACTTCCACATGGGGCACTTTTCTTCACTTTGAACTTTCTTTCGAATTCCAAACATATTTATACTTAGTGTGGAAACATTGAGTTTGGAGGCTCCTCTTTCTTGCTAGTGATCTCCGTGAACGGAAGAATGACGGACTTCCGTAAACTTACCGTTTCCTGCAAGTTGCTGAAAGCATTTAATAGTGTTGTTTTTGTTTTTTTCTTATTTTATATTTCACGAGTGAGCCAGGAGTCTGAAACCTGATAAAAGCTTTAGGAGACAATCTGCAGATGAGCAGAGGATTGAGTTGGGAACAAGAGGCCATAAGGTGATTCAGAAGGGTTTAGAAATAAACTGCTGAAGGCAAACCTTGCTCATCTTGAGAGTGAGCTCGCAATCCCTTTCTCCCTGGGAGCCAACTATTTTTTGACTCACTGGACGAGATAACCCCAAGGTTTTCCAGAGCCGGCGAGGGCAGGAGCGACAGAGCCACCGAGGCAGCGGGCAGTTCTCGTGGTTCGGCGTCTCCGTGCAGAAGCGCGTGTTACCGTTTGCAGAGTTAAAGGTTGCTAGTCAGACCGTGTGCTAAGTTCTCAGCTTCAGGAACAAAGCATTCCCAGCACTGAGCTCCCCACCGGGTCCCCCGCTCTGAAAGATGTGGTGGTGACTCCTGTGCCACAGATTTATTTGGCTTTTGTTTGGCATCCTGGGAACGCACACCCCGCACGTGTTAGCTGGGGGCCTCCCGCTCTGCGTGTGATGAAATTTGCCGCGTTCCTCCAGCAGAAGTCAAAGCTAGGAGGTGGTCCCTCCTCGTGTGGGCAGAATCACTTGTGAGGTGAGGGCACATTTAACCATAGGCCACCTACGTTTTGTCTTCTGGGCACTGCAGTTAGAGTATCCGCTGTCACGTTAGAATAATCGCATAAAAGAAAATCTTCTGGAGAAAAAAAATCTTTTTTCATTCTGAACGTCAGAGAAGTTCAGTAACTTCTTGGTTTCTCCGTTGATAGGTGGTAGTTAACATCTGCTGATTAACAGGGGACTTTTGACAAGGTTGTATCGATTACATAATACTCGGAGTGTTCTCGTTTGGTTACAGATTTATGTTCAGGTTTGTGGTTTGAACCTTGGAGCTTTGTGTACAAGTTCCTGGAGTAGGTGCAGCTTTTCCTGTTGAGTCCTGTGTGTCCCTTGCTCGTGAATGTGTGTCTGGAGTTGAAAATGGCACCAAAGGTACTCAGCACTAATGGGAAGAAGTTAAGTAAAATAAAAAATTGAAATACACTTTTTTCTTCTTTTGCAAAGAAGAAGCGCTATGTAAGCAAGCAATAAATAAGAGGAATCGGAGTAGAATTCGTCAGCTGGACACAAACGTAGAGCGAAGAGCCCTTGGAGAGATTCAGAACGTGGGTGAAGCTTCCACCGCCGCACAGGGCACTTGGCCACCCGTGGAGTCCTCGCAGGCAAACCTCGGGGAGCAGAGCCAGAGCGGGCCGCAGGGAGGAAGGTCGCAGCGCAGGGAGAGGCATAACCGCATGGAAAGAGATAGAAGGTAACTCGTGTGGTTGTTCATCAACACGCAAGTTTATTCCAGTTATTAGCAGTAATAGGCAAGTTATTGATGAGACAGCGGTTTAGTTGATTCATAATGTGTTCAAAGTGGAAAGAGGTTGGCCAGAGTGAATATTGACTTTGTTTTGCTAGGGGGATCGGGGTCCCCAGGACCACCCCCCAGGTTTGATGGTTCTTTAGGACTTAGGGCTTTGATTTATTACAGAGAAAGGAACCTGCAAAATTACCAAAGGTGCTGGGTGGGGGATGGGCGTCCAGTGAGCTAGGTGCAGGCTCCCAGGTGTCCCCCCCCAGGGGACTCCCAGATGCACTCAGCAACCCCAGCACCAGCTGTGGCCAGCTGGGAAAGCTCCTGAGGGACTCAGGGCCCCGAGATTTTCTTGGCGGGCATGTCATGGAGGCATTCCTACCTGGCAAGCAGCCAATCCCAGGACCCCAGGAGAAGAGCCGGTGCACAGCATAAACCATGTTTACGCACATGTTGTGGGTGCAGAGAGCCCCTCCTAACTAAGGGTGCTGGGAACCCCTGGAATCTGAGTGTCCAGATGCCATCAGGGGCCCACCTTGTGAGTAGGCTGCTGGGAGATGGCCAGGGTGCACAATGGGGCACTTAGCTTTGCCTGGTTCTTTTAAGAATGTTGGGAAAGAAAGGGGTTAGAACTGTCGTTTTATCTGCAGGTTTTATTTAGAATCTGCAATATTTTTTTGAATATTTATTTTTGAGAGAGAGAGAGATTGACAGAGCATGAGCAGGGGAGGGGCAGAAAGAGGGAGACACAGAATCCGAAGCAGATTCCAGGCTCCGAGCTGTCAGCACAGAGCCTGATGCGGGGCTCAAACCCACGAACCATGAGATCATGACCTGAGCTGAAGTCAGATGCTTAAGTGACTGAGCCACCTAGGCGCCCTGAATCTGCAATTTTATGTAGAATCAAAAGGTGGCTAGTTTTTCTCTATTACAGTTGGATTTTTACCTGATGTTTCCCTAACATAATTAACATAGTCATTCATTGAGAACTTTGTACCAGTTTCCTTTTTATAGCATGCGGCAAGGCAGACGTTCAGCTACGAAGGGCGAATGTTGACCCAAGGCGACTTCTTTCCTTTTAAAAGGATATATTAGAGCTAGCTGGCCAGCTAGATCTCCTTCTTACACAGGTGCGCTCACACCCACTGGCACACACACACTCACAGACTCTACTTGAAGCACTGTGTCAGCAAGGACTTGTGAACCAGAAAGGACATTTTTCCTACTCTGATATTTATCACATAAACATTTATTTAACACCTACTATGTGAAAACCCTTCTACCGTATGCTGACAGCGAGAACTTAGATTTTTACTCTGCCTTTTCATAGTTTAACAGCCTGAAGAGGGATCACCTCTCATCTGAGTTTCTTACCTACAAAGCAGAGCTGGCTACCACACGGATTGGAGACAGGATGAAACATGTGTGTACGTCACACGTGTCTGCCTCTGTGTAGAAGTTAGCATCTCGTAAATGCCAGCTGTCACATTGACCTCATGAGATCGCTACGACAGATTCTGAGTGTATGCTTGGGAAGATGGGCAGCGAGGGTTGTATAAGCTGGTAATCGGGAAGAGCTAAAAAATGGTGTAAATCATGAGACCACTTGGGATGTAAACGATCTCTAAAAAATGAATGATCTCTCAAATGACTGGGATTCGGGGCATTAACAGACTGGTCGTGTGTGATCCTTTTGACCCGGGGTCCCTTGCCGATCATAGCTGCAACCCTGAGCTGTGGGTGAGCTCCTTGGCCCAAGGAGAGCTGTCCACCCAGAAAACCCCCCACAAAATTTTGCTTCGCGTTTCCGGGGCTTGGGTCCATGCTTGGTCTGGAGACTGGAAACTGGCCCTTGCTCCTGACCCATGAGAAGTCCGTGGAAACCCCTGCAGCAGGTTGGTCTTGTGGAGGAGGGCCACATGGTTGTGGCGGAGCGTGGTCCTGAGCACGCACTTGGTGGCTGGGCCACAAGCGACACATTCAGACATTTGCCTTACTGCTTGGTGTTGCTTTTGCTTCTCTGGGTGATCACTTTGGATTTTGACCGTAGGCGCAGAATCCGCATTTGTTGCGATGAATTGAATCTTCTAGTCCCGTTCTGCAATGCCGAGACAGATAAGGCAACCACGCTCCAGTGGACCACAGCGTTCCTGAAGTACATTCAGGAGAGACACGGAGATTCTCTTAAGAAGGTCAGTATTCGGAGCAGGTAGATTTTTAGAATTTTATAAACTTACCAGAGAGCTTACTTATCCTTTTTTCCCTGAGATATCCTGGACTGTTGTTCTTGCTGGAATCCAGGGTCAGGTACTGAGTTCACTGAGAACAGAACTCCGCTCATTAATGATGTAGCTCTTCGTGTATCGAGATGAGAAGCACGGCCGGGGTCCATTCACTGACATGCACGGTGTAAGTGACTGAGTATCGGTTGTCAGATCATAGATCGAGCGCCTGCTGTGTGCAGTGGATTGTATGGGGCTTGAAGGGGTATCAGAGACCTGGGAGATGTGGTCTTTTGTTACCCTCTGAAAACTTTGTGATGGGATGAAGCAAGAATAGTTAAGGGAGAGACAGACAGATACGTGTTAAATAGTCTGGAATTCACATGCACTCAGAAGGCGGAGAAGCGAGACTCTTCAGTGGGCTGCGTGACTGGGGACCACTTGGGGGCTTTGGAGCCCAAGCATCTGGCTCCTTGTTGCAGCCAGCGCTGCCTTGACCCTGTCTGTTCAGTCCCAGGGGCAATTGTAGCGAGCGAGCGTGGCTCCAGGTAGGACCGAACGCATGGTGTGAATGGGAGTCCAGCCGCCCCTTCCCTGGTGGTTCAGATGGAAGAACGGAGGCGTTCGCGGCTTTGGCTTCAGTGCTCTGCCTCCGGGGGACCTCGGCTGCAGGTACTGGCCTCAGAATGCTGGTGGTCAGGGGGAGTGGTGGCGAGGCCTCGGCGAAGCAAGCCCAGCGCCCCGGCCTTGCTCCTTGTCGAAGCCGTCGTGTGGTTGCTGCTGTGGGCTCAGCATCCGTTAGGCGCTGAGCTGAGGTTGGCGCAGAAACGTGGGAGCCTTTTAGAAAGAGCCTCTCGTGTCTAGATCCTGGAAGGGCCGGGAACCGCAGACGGTTTTCCGTTTCCCTTGTGTCTCCGCACGGCAAGGCTCCGTCCTTCCGTTGTACGTTGGCTGCGTTGTAGAGCAGCGTTTATGTCCCGTTTCTTCTAACTGGGTCACTTACAGTTGTTTATAATGCACTTACTCTTTGACATTATGTGTTGGAGATAGACTGTTAACTTTGATGAAATAAAGCTTTTATGTATTTTTTTTTATTATTTAATTCCAGTTAGCGAGCACACAGCGTGATATCAGTTTCAGGTGTACAACGTAGGGATTCGGCACTCCCACACGTCCCCCGGTGCTCATCACGACAGGTGCACTCCTTCGTCCCCGTCACTTATTTCCCCCGTCCTCCGACCCCCCTCCCCGCTGGCGACCGTCGGTGTGATGTGATCTCTGTAGTTGAGAGTCTGGTTCTTGGTTTGTCTCTTTATTCCTTTGCCCATTTGTTTTGTTTCTTAAATTCCACAGATGAGTGATCTCATACAGTATTTGTTTTTCTCTGAATGACATGTTTCACTCAGTATCATACTTTAGTTCTATCCACGTTGTTGCCAGTGGCAAGATCTTACTCTCTTTGATGGCTGAGTACTACTACATTGTGTGTGTGTGTGTGTGTGTGTGTGTGTGTGTGTGTGTGTGTGTGTGTATATCCACCACATCTTTATCCATTCGTCAGTCAATGGACGTTTGGGCTCTTTCCATAGTTTGGCTATTGTCGATAGCGTTGCTATAAACATTGGGGTGAATTTGCCTCTTCGAATCAGCAGTCTTGTAGCCTTTGGACAAACACAGGGTAGTGTGATGGCTGGGTCATAGGGTACTTCTATTTTTAACTTCTTGAGGAACCTCCACACTGTTTTCCAGAGCGGCTACACCGGTTTGCATCCCACCGGTTTGCAGTGCAAAAGGGTTCCTCTTTCTCCGCATCCTCACCAGCACCTGTTGTTTCCTGAGTTGTGAATCTTAGCCGCTCGGACAGGTGTGAGGTGGTGGTATCTCAGTGTCGTTTTGATCTGTATTTTCCCTGATGAGGAGTGATGTCGGGCCTCACGTGTCTGTTGGCCACTTGTGTGTCGTTTTTGGAAAAAGCTTACGTACGTTCATATATACATATGTGTATATATGTGTGTTTAAAAATTGATATTTGTTTATTTAGAGAGCGCACGCACATTTACAAGCTAGGGAGGGAGGGAGGGAGACAGGGAGAGAGACAGAGAAAGAGAGAGAGAGAGAGAGAGAGGACAGGAGAATCCCAAGCAGGCTCCACAGTCAGTGCAGAGCCTGATGTGGGGCTCGATCTCATGAAGCACAAGGTCGTGGCCTGAGCCAAAATCAAGAGTCAGACATCTAGCCTGCTGCGCCACCCACGCGCCCCAAGCTTTTACGTTTTTGAAAATGATTTTAATGTTTGCCTCTGGGTACCTGTTAGTAATGAATTATTCATGTAATTTATTCAAACGTATTGAAGGCGCTTACAACAACGATAAAAATTCGTTAACTGTCTTTGTCTATACCCAAAGATTCAATAGGTTAAAACTTACAGGTGTTATATTTCACATTTCATATACATTATGCTTCCTGGTGTTTCTGCACTTAGTTACGTTGAATGTGTGGCTTGCTTCTGGGTCAGATTCCAGGGCCGGTCAGGAAAGGGGCTGCAGGGACGTCGGGGAGCACTTTGTTGGGTTAGCACACAGCTCGCCAAGCAGGGTCTCTGGCTGTTTCCTCAGTAACCGGTCTCCCTTTTTCACCTATTTCTGTTCTGACAGGTAAAATACATGAGAGTCTTAAGTGATTTTCCCGAGTTGTTTTAAATTTTTTTTTTTTTTCAACGTTTATTTATTTTTGGGACAGAGAGAGACAGAGCATGAACGGGGGAGGGGCAGAGAGAGAGAGGGAGACACAGAATCGGAAACAGGCTCCAGGCTCTGAGCCATCAGCCCAGAGCCTGATGCGGGCTCGAACTCACGGACCGTGAGATCGTGACCTGGCTGAAGTCGGACGCTTAACCAACTGCGCCACCCAGGCGCCCCTTCCCGAGTTGTTTTAGTACACGTTTCGTTCCGCAGGTCCCTGCACCCAGGCTTGTTCAGGATGCCGGGGGGTCACCCTTCGAATGAGACCAAGAGCCTGCTGGCCAAGCGGACGATGCAGGGGCGTGTCGGTCCTGTCACGAGGAGAGCTGCTCTGTGGGCCCTGCCTGCAGCAGGGGCGGCGGGGGGTCTGGAGGGTCGTAGGCAGCAGTGGCATGTCAGCCTTAAAGACAAAACAGCCGGTGGTTTTACTGGCAAAGTGAGTCTCTGGGGAACAAGGAACCGCCATGCAGGACACGCAAGCTGCGGGGAACACAGGGAAGGCCCGCTCTCTTAGGTTTTAGGGGGAGATCACGGTGGGTCGTTTGGGGCGGCAGTGTGCTGGAGAGGAGGGGGAGTCAGGGTTTGGGGCGGTTTCTGGCTCCGGCAGGCAGTGGCCGGGGCGGTGGGGGGGGGCACCAAGGCCTCCCTCGCCGAGGCTGGTCTCGCTGGGCGGCTGTGGCGCCCGAGCCCCCGCCAAGGCGCCTGGCTCTGTCTCGGGGGGGTCTCCTGTGCCCGTCCCCACGGGCGCCATCTGATCGACGTTTTGCGTGGGGCCCGCCATGGGCCAGTGGGGGCGGGGGGGCTCTGGTTTGTGTGGCCAGATGAGGGTGCTCTGGCCGGGGCGGCCGGGGCGGCCTCCGGCATCTGGTGCAGACGTGCAAGGCTTTCAGCGCCCAGGAGGCACCGAGCCCCGTCCAGAGGGCGACGGGGAGATGAGTCTGGGGCTCCGTCAGCAGACACCTGGTTCCCTCGGCGCCCTTTCTTGTTTCTTCGTAAATTTATTTCACTTCCGGCGTAGTTACCATACAGTGTTGTGTTGGTTCCAGGCCAGTTTGTGTTGTTTTTCTAACGAACATACACGCGGTACAACGAATACCTCCGCACCCGTCACCCAGGGTCAGCGTTTACCGTGTTTACATCACACACTTGCGTGTCGGCCGCGCAGTTTCAGAGACGCTTCCAGGCGTCGTGTCTCCTCACCTCTAGATATTTCTGGACGCGTCTCCTGGAAAATTCTCCCGCGCACCCCCCGTGCCATTACTGTGCCTCACGAGATTGATCACCATGCTGTCATCTAATGGTCCATATTGGCGTTTCCCCGGAATGTTTCAAATGACTTTCGTAGCGGTTTTTCTTTTTTCCTCCAAACCCGCACCCACCCGTGGATTCTGTATTGCGTTTAATTACGCTTTGAGTCTCCTTAAGCTGCAACCACTCTGCCCCACCTCACGTTTGCTTACGATGACGTTGAGGTTTGGGGGAGATGAGGTCGGGTGTCTGTAGAACTCTGAATTTAGATGACTCACTTTTTATGGGGAATTTCGATAGAATTTCAAACTTCGAGAAAACTTCCAAGATTTGTACCGAACTCGGCGGGTGCCCACCAGCCTCACTCAGAGTCACCAGTTGCTAACGTCATAGCCCATTCGCTCTGTCATGCTTCATCTCTCATTATATACTTTCCCGAACCGTTTAATTAAACGACTCGTAGATACCTCAGGACTTGTGTATTTCTGAAGAACAAAAGCCTCGTCTTACCGAACCGGGATACGGTGCTCAGACTCAGGAAATGGAACTTCCGTACAAAACTGTTGTCCGGCTCAGGGGTAACCTCTGGATTTGCCTGGATTTGCCCGTTCTCCCGATAATGTCTTCTGCAGCTTCCCCACTGGTTATGAGGAGCTGTCGAGAGAGAGGACCGGGAATCTCAGCCCAGCCGCGGGCGGCCCCTCCCTCTGCACCTCCCGCCCCCTCCCCCCCCCCCCCCCCACCGCTGCCCTCTCTCCCGGCAGCACCAGCACTTGGTGCTGCGGGAATTCCTGCCCCCACGTCCACCAGCCTCTGGTTGGTTCCTGTTTCACCAGTGACGGGCACCCTGAGTTAGTCCGTGGCCCTGGGGGTGACGGCTGACAGGCTGACGGTCTCCCCAGTTGGTGCGCAGCATCCCCCGGTCCCCTGTTGACTGGTGTCCCCTCCCCGCTGCACACAGACCCCTCCTTCAACCTTCCAGACAGGAACATACCCCCTCTTTGGCTCTGAAGGCGAGGACAGTCACCTGGCCTGGTGGGTGGGCCCTGGTGGCCCCGTTGCAGCTCTGTCCCCCCTCTGCTCCTTTGTCACTCTGAACCTGGGTGCCTCCGCCTGAGTCTCCGCGAGCCTTGGGTGTCCCAGATTCTGCTCTTGCTGCTCTGTCGGCATTTGGGGGGCGGGCAGAGTCAGTGGTAGTATTTTCTCGTTTTTTCTTTTTTGAGAAAGGGGGGGCACAAGTGAGCAAGAGAGAAGCGGGGCTCACCCAGTTCGGGACCCTAACTCACGAACCGCAAGATCATGACCTGAGCCAAAGTCAGACACAACCGACTGAGTCACCCAGGCACCTGATCATGTTTTCTTCTATCATAATTTGCTTAATCATATCATAATTTGCTTTTATGTCCGTTATTTCAAAGCGTTACCTATTCTGTCGTTTTTTTAAGGTTTTATTTTTTTCTGTCACACTGAGGTAAAAGCATTTGGCTTTTTACTTTTTCTGTTTTTAAAGCAGAGGTCTCTGGCTACTTTGTATTTTATTTTATTTTATTTTTTTAAATTTTTTATAAGTTTTCTTTATTTTGAGAGAGGCAGAGTGGGGGTGGTGCAGAGAGAGAAGGAGACAGAGAATCCCAAGCAGACTCCATGCTACCAGCGCAGAGCCTGACTCAGGGCTTGAACCCACAAAACGTGAGATCATGACCTTAGCCGAAACCAAGAGTCAAATGCTCAACCAACTGAGCCACCCAGGCGCCCCTGTTTTTCACGTTTTCGTATTACGTTGTCATCAATGAAGATGGTCTGTACACAGAAACCATTTTTGAAAGTTGGTTGAGACTTCCATCGTGACCTCTTCGTCAGTTTTTAAAAGTTTTGGATTTATTTGGAAAGAATGTGTATACTCCATTCGGTGAATTCTGTGTTTGTTAGGTTGAGACTATTCGTGG
This sequence comes from Puma concolor, assembly GCF_028749965.1. Taxonomy (NCBI): domain Eukaryota; kingdom Metazoa; phylum Chordata; class Mammalia; order Carnivora; family Felidae; genus Puma; species Puma concolor. The sequence goes on along the minus strand of NC_141669.1, from coordinate 140,156,772 downwards.
CGATTCAGACTTTCCCCTCCTGCTCTGCTGTGTGGCACGCCTGTCCCTGCCCCAGACAGGTGGCCGGTACTTTCCCTTCCCGACTTCCTGGTGCAGCTTCCTGATGGGCGCTCAGAACCATCGCCCTCCTTCCTCTTAAGAAATACGCTTAGTTTTTGTAAGATTATTTTTGTTTCTATAATCTCTACACCCAACATGGGGCTCGAACTCACAGCCCCAAGGTCAGGAGTCACTGGCTGTTCCTTACTGAGCCAGCCGGGCGCCCTGAGAAATGCACTTCTTGTGTTTGGCTTCTCTTGTATTTGCACACTCTGGCCAGGCGTCATCAAGGTGTCTTGATGAGCTGTAAGACGCCCTTGAAACTCTGCCGTTTCACTTAGGTTATGTTGAAGTAGATGCCGACTGAGAGGGGAGAGTGGCAGTCGCCCGCTAACTTCTGGCCTACAAGGAGGCCTGGCGATCGCAGCCACCCCAGTGCCTCGTGATTGAGAGCTGGGACCCCGTGGGTGGGCATCCAGGCCACACCAGCTTACCCGCTGCCCGCACAGATGCCCGGCACAAAGGCGGAGGCCCAGCACTAGTCTCGCAGCGTGGACACTGGTCAGGAAATCTCTGGAGTGCTTTCTTACATCGGAAATGATTGTTTCCTTCTTTGTGGCTTTAATTATTCCCAAAGGGAAATTCTGCCTTCTCTGTACAGGCAGATATTTTCTATTTGGGCTTTGGGTGTCAGGATATAGGAAACTGTCAAAATATGGTTCATCTTAAATTGTGTTGAGACCCTAAAACCTTTGAAAGCTCGGGAAGAAAATTAGAGATCTGTGCAGATGTAGCGGCTGAGTGGGATAGTCGTTAGAAATGACAGGTGGCCTTGGTCAGATGCCACTTTGAAGGTGGACAGGTGGCGTGCCCCAGCCATTCCAGATGGTTCCGAAGTTAAACTCGTTCAGCAGAGTACTTCTTCCCTTTCAGGACGTGAACTAAATATAAGCCCACTACAGCCCAGCAACAAAAGCAACACAATACAAAAACAAAGGATTCGAGCACCTTTTTCCAAAGAAGGTGAACACATGGCCAGCAAGTACATGAGAAGATGCTCGCCATCTCTGACCATCAGGGAAATGCAGATCAAAACCACGTGCAAGTACCACTTCTCACCGTGACGTGTGGCTGTTACAGACAAACTAGGTGCTCAGGAGGTGCAGAATTGGAACTCGGGGCTGCTGGTGGGAATGTCAGATGGTGCGGCTGCTGTAGAAAGTTGTCTGACGGTGTCTCAGGAAGTTAGCCCTAGAATTACCGGGCGATCCGGCAATCCCTCTTGGGGGTTATGCACCCGAGAGACTTAAAAGCAGGGACCCGGATGGACGCCTGTATGTCAGTGTTCACAGCAGCTCTGGTCTCAGAGGCCAGAATGTTGGAGGCGGCCCCCGTGCCTGGCAGCGTGCGTCCGGAGGGCGCTTACTCAGCCGTAGGCAGAGAGGGCGCGACACCTTGCTGCAGCACAGGCGCGCCTCGTCGCCGCTCTGAGTGACGTGTCCCAGTCACAGGAGGACAGACGCCCCGTGGGTCCACTTCCGTGTGGCCCCTGGAGCTGTTCCATTCGTAGGGACAGAAAGTGGGATGGTGGGCAGGGGCTGCGGGAGGGCGAGAGTCATGTTTGACGGGGGACAGAGTGTCCGTGTGGAAAGATGAAAAGTGGTGGTGATCACGCGACACTGTGAAAGCAGTTCGTGCGCCGGATAAAACCACATACAGCGGTTAAAACAAAATGTCACATTATGTATTTTTTACTGTAACAGAACCTTTAAGCCTAGACTCAGCGGCATAAGACTGCTATGCTTAAAAAACTCGTGGAAATGTGTCCGTGCACAAACGTGGAGAGAACAGAATACCGAGCTCCTGTGTTCCTGTAACTCTGCTTCAGGGCCAAGATCGCCTGTCTGCGCTCCTGTCCTGCCTCCCTTGTGGGACTCTTTTATTTTGAAGCAGTTGCAGACCTAACATTTTAATTTAATTTGTTAATTTACATTCAAGTTAGTTAGCGTGTAGTGCAACAAGGATTTCAGGAGTAGGTTCCTTAGTGCCCCTTCCCCATTTAGCCCATCCCCCCTCCCACACCCCCTCCAGGAACCCTCAGTTTGTTCTCCGTATTTGTGAGTCTCTTCTGTTTTGTCCCCCTCCCTGTTTCTATATTATTTTTGTTGCCCTTCCCTTATGTTCGTCTGTTTTGTCTCTTAAAGTCCTCCTATGAGTGACGTCGTATGATTTTTGTCTTTCTCCGACCAGTTTCGCTTAGCATGATACCCTCCAGTTCCACCCACGTAGTTGCGAATGGCAAGATTTCCTTCTCTGTGATTGCCGTGTGATGCTCCACTGTATGTATACCGCATCTTGAGCCATTCATCCCTCGATGGACATTTGCTCCTTGTTCTTTATTTCCCGAAGAGACGGAACACTTTGTCCATAGAACGTCTGCCTTCCGCGTTGTGCAGACCCACGATCCCGTTTCCCAGAGGCTGACAAAGATCTGGCTGTCTGCACTTGCCTTCTTTTGTGAGCTTGGGGCTGACCCTGTGCTCGGGACAGCCAGCCTGCCCCAGCCACGAAAGCTGAGGCCTTGAAAAGTTCCTGGAGGCAGGACAGCGTGAGCAAGGGCCGTGCCGACGGTACCACGGGAGCCAGATTTTAGTCTTACGGGTGCAGAGGTAACCCCTGACCCCAGGCCTGCCCCGGAACACTTGCTGGTGTGTGTGGGGTAGGTCATGGGTACGGTGTCTGTGTGGGGTGGTGGAAAGTTCTGGAGATGGATGGTAGTGATGGCTCTGAAACACTGATGTCCTTAATGCGGCTGATTGGACACCGACACGTAAAGGGGTAAAGTGTTATATTATGCTACGATAGAAAATCTGTAAGTATGGCTGCTGCTTTTAAATAAAGAAGGCTTTATAATATATTCAGGCATTATGGAACTCTATTAGAAAGTTAAAAATACATGTAAATGTAACGGAGAAAAATGTTTGAATCCCTTTTATCCTGTACACCCCCTTACGAGATGCGACATGAATTTGTAGATGACGCCTACATATCTTGAAGTAATTTAGCTCATAATTTCAACCTTCTTTGTTTAATTTTTTAAAGGTTTTTTTCATTGTAAGTACTCTCTCTGCCCCACCACGGGGCTCAAACTCACAACCCTGAGATCAAGAGCCGTGCACATTGCACCGACTGAGCCGGCCAAATGCTCCCCCCAGCACACAACCTTTTGTGCTGTGGAGATAGTTTCCGTGTGTGTAAATTCAGTGCATTAACGGTCATTTCTCAACTTCAGGAATTTGAGAGTGTGTTTTGCGGTAAGACTGGCAGAAGGCTCAAGTTGACCAGACCGGACTCCTTGGTGACGCGTCCCGCACAGGAGAGCCTACAGAGCAGCCCAGCCATGGACGTCAAGTGACCGGCACCGACCGCGAGTTCCCGGCAGTGGCGGCTGCCGCCCGGGGCCCCCAAGCGTCTGTGCAACCCAGGAGCCCCGGCGGTTTGACTCTAGGGGGACGCAGGTCAAGTTGATGGGCCTCCAGTGGGGACGTTAAAGCACGTTGTGTAAAGATGTTTGTCTAGAACAAAATACTTACTAGTCATTCGTGTCCTCTTAGACCATTTGGGGATGAAGACGTTGCCAATTGACAAGAAACTTCTCAATTACCTGCCTGATTCCATCATGTTTCTTAACATGATAACTTTGAAAATTACCATCTTTTGTAATTTCCTTAGTCTTAAAAGGTATATTGCTTTTTACTTACTTTATCTGCATTTTAAATGTGCCCGCTTAGCAACTGGAACAAGTTAAATTTTTCTTAATTAGAAGTAGTTTGGAAATTTCACTCTTTTGTTTCTCCCTCCCCTTGTACCGACTCCATTCACACAGGACCATGTTGTGAGATGTGGTCCATTTCCAGCCTTCCCGCTGGACATTTTCCAGACTCCCTTTGAAGCCATTTTTGTCCGTAAATGAAATATCGTCACACTGGGTTACTTCACGCCCTGATTTCCATATTGAGAGTCCCTACTTTCTGTGTAATAAACTCTAGTGTTTGGAACTGAGTTTTTCGAATGAGTGGCTTTATTTATCACAACAGGTAATAGCAGTAGACTTGCGTGCAGTACAAAGTCACCTTCAATAAATACTGTTAATTGGAGACGGTAAAAGTTTGTACACAAGAAAAGCGGGAAAATCAGACTAGACCATGTGTGGTGGGGATGCCGTACGTGAACTTCTTTATTTGTTACACTGTGGTCGTTAGATTTCATAGATCGTCTCACCGGGACCGTGTCTTCGTCCTTCCGCAAATGCTGTGTAAACAAGCTGAATATTTTCTATCTGTGGAATCGTACAGAACTGCGTGTGCGGCCTGTACCCCCAGATGCCATGTCACGTAGGGCCTGGGCTGAGGTACGACGTTTCAGCTGTAAATACATGGGAGACAGAACACGAGGACAGGGCATTGGAGGACGCTCTCAGGGACCCAGTGTCCAGTCGCTGCTGTTGAGGACACGAGGCCCAGGCCGGGAGGGCCTCGGGGGACGTCACAGCGCGGCCCGAGGTCTCTGGGACCTTCCGGAGCTCCCTGCTTGCAGCAGCCTCATCATCTCCCTCACTTCCTTCAGTTGCATTTTAGGAGCTTCTAGAACCGGATTTTTCCCCGCCCCCTGCCATCACGGCTCCTTGGCAGGCAGAGGTGTCACAGATGCCGGGGGTCCCCTGAGCACCAACAGCACCAGGGAGGCCGGGATCTCCTGGAGGCCCGGGCTCGCCTTGGGCCCCGTCTCGGCCGTCCTTGCTCACGCCGGGCACGCCCTGCGGTCCTGGAGACGAGTCGGAGCAGGAAGGTGAGTGTGGACGGCGGGAATGGACAGCCATTCCACCTGCCCCCCCCCCCCCCACTTTGGTCTTAGAGCTTATTCCCCACTCTGGAAGGGCCCAGGGGAGGGGAGGGGGTGCGGGGAGGAGGTGAGGTGCAGTGAGAGGTGCTTGGAGGTCCGGGATCTGTCCCAGGGGTGGCGGCTCGGACTGGAGCTGAGCTCGGTCTGTGGTGAGCCGGGGGGGGGGGGGGGGGGGGGGGGTGCAGAGTTGTCTGGTGAGCAGGGACGGAGGTGACCGGGCCCCCGAGCAGGTAGAGGCAGAGTGGCTGCTGCCTCGCGGGCAGCCCCAGGTGTGGGGGCCGGCAGGCCTCGGGCCCCCGGCCCCTAGGGCGTGGGTGCAGGTGAGACCAGGCCCGGAAAGCCTCCTGGGAGGCCCCGGTCTCTCCACAAAGCATGTATGTTGATGTTAATTCAAACGTCCAGGATACATACGGGCCAGTGAAGGGATTCTGTTAGAATTTAGCTGAAATAGATGGTGGGTGGCCTGCACTAAATAGAGTCTCCTGAATGGGTTCTTGAGTAAACTGTTCTACAAAGTGATTCAGACAGTTCCTGACCTTCTAAGAGTGTTTGCCAAGAGAGAACTCGTTCCTTTAGAAGGCCGTTCGTCGCCCAAGCACGCCCCACGCAGAGTTGGAAGCAAAGCCGACAGCGGCTGGCACACGTACCTTGGAGCCCCTGGTCTCCGTCAGGCCCGTCCAGACCCGCGCCCGCCGAGCCTTTGTCTCCTCGGTCTCCCTGGGTCCCTGTGGGAAAGCAGCGGATGTGAGCCCCAGGTGCGTGACCCACCTTCTGACGCCCACTTTGCAGGCTTTTCCCCAAAGTGACACGCTCAGGAAAACAGCCCAAGCATCACAACCAGTCAAGGTGGTTGACGCTTCAATGCATCTCGGTTTGGGGACCACGGGCACTGGCACGGGGCGGGGCAGGACTCCGGGCCGCCCGCAGGGAACCTCGGGGGTTCCATTGGTGCGGATGGACGGCACGGCGTCTGGGAAGGGGGAGGAGGTATGCGCGTCCGTCTCCGGGGCTCAGGTGGTTCGGCGTGAGGATGTGGGAAATGGCACCGCTAATTTTGGAATACTTTACGCTTCACAAAGGAAGGGATTTACAGATTTAAGTTTCCCTTGGAAGTATTTTTCTTAGGCTACTTTTCAGAAACAAAATTATTGGATCAGTAAGTTGGAATGGACTGGAATCATGAGCGTGATCTCCCTCGTTTGGGCCATGAGGCTCGCTGGCAGGGCCAGCCGGCCGTGGTGGCGCAGCTTAGAGTTTGGAAATGGGGTGAGTGTTCGAGGCCGTTTTGGAAAAGGTTAGTGCCCGCCCACTCACACACACGTGAGGCTCCGATCATGGGCACCGAGCACCCCACCGCCAGCACAGGCCGGCCTCGGGGCCCATGGGGGGCGTGTCTGTGACTTGAGCTGGTTCCTAAATTACATCTAGTGCATCGTCGACCTTTAAAAGGGAGTTCCGTACAGTTTTTGCCTTTTGCCACAGAAACGTTCACATGTTGGTTTTTACGAAGGCACATCCTATGGTGTATAAAGGGGCTTCTGTGTGCTTCTCACGTTTGTCTGTCCTTTCCCCCAGATGTTCTCACGGTATTTGAGAAAAACATCACATTAAAAAAACGTTGCAGTGCTCGTGGGAGACGGAATGCGGGGGCCACTCACCTCTGGGCCCAGGGTCTCCCAGCTCTCCGGTGGGACCACGATATCCAGGGGGCCCTCGCGCACCGGGGTGGCCGATGGAGCCGGGGGGCCCCGGGGGACCTGGGGGTCCGGCTGGACCAGGCCGGCCCGCGGATCCCGGCGCTAAAGGCTTCCTCAGGTGAGCTGCTAACTGTGCAATTTGTTCTTTTGAAAAACAAAGGGGGCACGCGTTTATTCAGAGCGGATTAGCGGAAGTGTTCTATGCCGCAGCTAAAACGTCAGGGCTGCCCGCCTTCCAGAAGGAAGTTTCACAGATTGAAAGTGGCCCGAACTTGGTGTGAGGGCACGAAACTCTAGTGCTGCCAGAGTACCAAGCAGTGAGTCAAGGCCCAGAAGGAGGCGCTCCCTTGGCGCGAGCTCCTTAAAAGCCCTGTGAATCAAAGTGGCCAAAAGATGCCACTTAGTTCCGAAGGGCTGAAAGGGCACAGTCCCCATCCCTCATGACTGATTCTTTGAGCAGACGTTTAGAGCGCCTGGCCCGGTATTAAATCCCGGGGGAGGGAGCCCCCACCTGGTGCAGATGGACAGAGCGGACCCCCCAAGGACCCTAGGCAGCTGGGCAGGGAAGGGGGTGGGAGGGCACTCACCGCTGAGCATCGCCCCACACAGCTCCCGGATGTGCTGCTCGCTGGCCTCTCGCCCCTGAAACGCACCCCGTAAGCTGGTCAGCGGATGGGGGCAGGCCGACACCTCCAGAGGCACCCCGCCATCACTCTCGGGAAGGTGACCCCCGCCCCCGGACGCCGACCTCAACACAGGGAAAGAAGCACGTACCGGGACTCCGGGCTTCCCAGTGATGCCAGGCACGCCTTGGACGCCCTGGAAACCCACGGGGCCGGGCGGGCCTGGGACGCCATCCACGCCGCTGGTGCCGTTGGGACCCGGGATGCCCTTTGGGCCCAGCTCCCCTCGACTGCCGGACTAGGGGAGAACGGGACCAGTGCCCAGCAGCCCCGCCACGCACGTTCCTCCCTCTTGCCCCGCTTCCGGGCAGAGCCAGCTTCGCGACCTGCAGGCCCGTGTCTCCTTTGGGCTTTACTGTCGGGACGGCTGCCAGCCACTTACCTCTCCTTTGGGACCGACGGGACCACCGGGACCCTGCGAGAGAGGAGCCGTTGCGTGTGCTGCTAGGCAGGCGGGCATTTGCTTCCAGAGAACCAGGCCAGCACGTTACTGGTCAGGGATGGCCTCGAACAGCCGGGAAACTACAACTTGACCGCTTCAGGATCTCTCATAAGTACGTTTTTATCTCGCTGGGGTTGTGTTATGACCACTGATGTTTTTGTGACTTAGTTTTCCTAAAGGGTGTTTTCAGTAGCTGCTTCGTACTTTTTCTCACACGTGTTGACTTTGCTCCTGGCCGTCATTGTCATGTGTTGACTTTGCTCCTGGCCGTCATTATCATTATAATAAATGACGCTAAGCTGACAGTCTGTCCCTAAGGTTCCCTTTCCCCAGCTGTGTCCTCCTCAGGAAGCTTCCTGGCTGCCTGTGAACAGGCACGTGGTCCCAACCAGACAGCAGATGGCCCAGGACCTATTCTGCCATGCCGCCATCGGCGAGAGCAGACGCCTCTGGGCTCCGCAGCCGGCAGGAACTGCCACCCCCGTCAGATTATCAGGGACGGGTTCCCAGGGTCCTGCTGGGTCAAGGTCATCCGGGAATTCCCCAAAATAAACCTCGAGTGCGCGCACACACACACACGCAGCCCTGACCACGTCCTGGCTATAGTCACAGGGCTGTGGGCTGTGCCAGAGACGAGGGTCCCCGGGGCCGGGTCGTCGCCATCTCCCCCAGACACCTCGACAGCCTTAGTCACTGAACCGAAACCCTGGCCACGTGGCAAAGACCCTTCCCCCGAAACCCCACGACCGTCGTGCCCCAGCCTCCAGGAAAAGGTCCACCTGTCCATGAGCTCAGTCAAGGGTTTTACTCTAAACATAACTTGATTTTTAGCTCTGTGGGGGCAGAGTTTTCTTGAGTTTTATCTGAACCGTGCCCCAGTTCCCGCTGAAAGTCACCGGTGACGTGACTGCAGGCAGTATCACGTGGACAGGAGCCCACGGGACCCACAGGGACACATGGGCCCAGCCCCTGGCCTCCACGCGGCTTCCCCCACTCCCAGGACCAGCAGAGACTGGCCTCCCCCGGACGTGGCTAGTTCACACTCAGCTGTTAACACAAGTGAGGCCGACTCGGTCACACTCACCAGCTCTCCTTTGTCCCCAGGAAGGCCGTCAGAACCTGCAATGCCCTGGGAACGACACGCCCCAACGTTAAACCACGTTCTCAAGCCTCAGGAGCTGGTTCGCGAGACCCCGGACGAGGGGGACGCAGGCTGACGTCCCTTATTGACCTGACACGAGGCTTTCTTGCCAAGCAGAATCCTCAACCAATATAAAGAGGACCTGGGGCCACCTGGAGGTCACAGGCCCAGCACCCTAGCCTTTCCAGAGAGGACAAATTTTTGACCTACAAACAGGCCTGGAGCCCAGATGCCGCCCTTGACGAGCTCACATTTCCACAAGGTCCGCAGGAACACCCCCTCCCCCGGGGGCCCCAGGAGCCGAGCCGGGGAGTTGGGCTGGGTGTCCAGAGCGGTCACCTCCACTTAGAGGGAGCAAAGAGAAGCCAGTCATGAAGACAGCGGGAGGGAGAGAGGAGCTCCAGCCTGCATGGACGGGACCAGCGGGTACCCACTCACCTGGTCTCCCTTCGGGCCTGCGGCTCCTCCAGGGCCCTGGCAGAGAGAAGGCTCGGCCTTAGAGGAAGCCCAGGGCCCCCGGGGGGGTGGAGCACAGGGGCCCCGGGCGCGTCCCCCAAGTGTCTTAGGGACGCCAGAGCATCGCAGCACACGGGGTGCCGTGGGTGTTTAACGGGCCTCTTTGGGTTGGGTGTTGCTTGTACCACCAGTGACCGTGCGGGCAGCTGGCACCTGTAACCCTTGGGTGGCGTCCCGAGTGGGACCGGACGTGTCTGGGGAGGTGCAGGCTGGGGTCGCCCCGAGAACAGAGAACATTAAAGTAACAATTGTCCGTCTGCTCAAACAGCAGCAGGAGCCAGAGCTGCCCTGGAAGGGGATGGAGGAGGCCGGGTGGGCAAGGTGGGGGGAAGGCGAGGACCCCGTGTGAGCACAGCCCCCGGCCCCCCCCCCCCCACCCAGAGGCCCTGGCCCCTGGGGTTTCCCGCCCGCCTGGAGGCTAACGGAGGGCCGCTTTCTCAGCCAGTGGTTACCAGGAAGAAGCCTGGTAACAGAGGAAGCCCAGGGTCCCCGCCCTGCCCTGCCCGCCTCCCCGGAATGAAGCGAGGTCTGGACGGCAGCTCCTGGGCCTTCCCGTCTGCAGGGGTGATGGCAGAGGCAAGCGCGGCCTTGGCAGGGCCTGGGGCGCGCGTCCAAGTGGGGCCTGGTCCTGCCCCGCCGGGCGCCTGGGCGCTCTGGCCCGACCGTCCCGGGACCACAGGGACCCACACTGAACCCACCGTCACAAGACCGCTAGGAAAGTTAGAAGCAGTCATGGTTAACAACAGTTGGGGTTTTCACACTTGTCTTAAAGCAACGTAACCCTTTGTCCGACCCTCAGCTGAAACCCGACGGGCCCCCACGGAGCCAGGAGCACCGGCCTGCCAGCCACCGGCAGCATGTGGTCCTCCCCTGTGGGTCCCGGGGACTGTGAGCAAGGGCGGGGCGGGGCGGGGCGGGGTAGGGCACCCCCTGCCGGGACAGCCACTTACCCGGTCACCCGTGACACCTCGGAGGCCCTGGGGGCCCGGCAGGCCGGGGTCTCCTGTGTCGCCCTTCCGGCCCTGCAGACAAGGACCCAGCTCGTCAGCACCCACAAAGGAGCCCAGCGGGGACCCCTCCCCCTGCTCAGCTGGCCCCCCTGGGCGTAAACCCCGCCCCAGATCTCACCCACCTGGAAGCCTCGGACGCCAGGGGCTCCAGGAGGGCCTTGCGGGCCCAGAGCCCCCTGAAAGACAAAAGGAAGGTGTGGGTCCAGCTCGCCTGCCCCCAGGGACGCCGGGCAGACACGGGAGCTGGCCCGCTCGCCGGGGACAGAGATGGGGGGCGGCCGGGGGTTGTGGGGGTGAGGCGTGCCCTCAGACCCCACGCGCCCGTCAGCCTTGGGAGCCAGGCACCCACACCCAGGGCTGCCCAGGGCCCTGTGGCCAGTGTCCCCACGATCCCATCTATCCACCTACTCGGACGTGAGGGGTGGGAAGCGCCCACTGCACCTCACGGAGCCTGCGGCGGGCGCTGTGACTTCCTCCCTCGGCAAGGATGGGACAGCTGGGCCTGGCCCTCGGTGTCTTTTGGCTTTTGTGGGCTCAGCTCACTGACGTGTCCCAGATGCCTCCCCAGCCCGCACAGCGACATGGCGGTGCCTCCCTGCCCTTCCCCCCCCCCCCTTGCCAGGCTACACCCGCCTCACTCACCGCCGAGCCCCTGTGGCCAGCCTCACCACGCTCCCCAGGCACGCCAACGTCTCCCTGCACGAGGTGGGGGGGAGGGGGACAGGGGTCAGCAGGGTCCGTGGACTTAGGGCAGGGAGGGGGGAGGGGGAGGGGGGAGGGGGGACACTTACCGGGATGCCAGGCTCTCCCGAGGGTCCAGCCTCACCCAGCTCCCCGGCTCGGCCCTGCACGAGAGAGCCCCGAGTGTGCGCTTGTCCCTCCCTCCGGGGCCCGGGCACCACCCCCACCCCCACCCCCAGCCCCACCCCCACCCCCAGCAAGACGGAGAAGCCACCTACCAGTTCTCCCTTCTCGCCCTTGGACCCTGCTCGTCCGGGGAGGCCCTGCGCACGTCAGAGGTCCGGGCTGTGAGCCCGTGGCAGAGCACCCCCAAAGCGGGGCTCCCCCTGCACAAACTCCCGCTCGGGGACGCACAGGAGAAGACCCCCGTCCCCGAGGCCCCACCGGCGTAGCCCCGGCACCACCGAGGGAAGCCCACACGCTCACCGGCAGCCCGTTGGGACCCTTCTCTCCTGGGGCACCGTTGCGACCGGCCTCTCCCTGCGGGAGGTCGGGGGACAGGGTGCTGAGGCCCGGGAGGCCCCACCCCCGCAGACCCCTTCTCCCCTGCAGGCCAGATACCAACCTTCTCGCCATCGAGTCCGGGCACGCCGTCCCGCCCGTCCTTGCCCGGCATACCCTGGGGATGGGGGGTCGTGTGAGGCCTGGGGCGCGGCGCGTCTCCTGTCACCCCACCCTCCCTCCCCAGGCCGGTATGTCAGTCCCCGCAGGGGGCGTGCGGAGAACGCCGCCCTCCGCGTCTGCCCGGGGTTTTCACCACGCCCACAGCCAAGTTCCGTTGCGGCCCGTTTTGCAGATGAGAAGACAGAGGCTTGGGGGCTGGGATGTGGGCCTTCCCGATCCCACACTCTGGACCGATGTGGGAACAGAGAGCACAGCCCAGTGTTGGGAAACCAGCAGGAGGGCAAGCTTTCAGAGGAGGCCCCCAGGGGCCCGTCCTCGTCCCCGTGGGTTGGGGCTGGGAGGGGCTGAGCAGGGGACCGGGCAGTGCGGGTGCCCCAGGACCCTCAGAATGCCCCACACCTGTGCCCACCGGTCTACCCAGCCCACCCTTCTGTCCCCTGCGGCAGACGCTCTGCCTCCTCCACCCGGTCGGGGCCGTCCGGAACACGTGGCCCCGTGCCCTGCTCAGCCACTGCTAGGAGGCTCCGGACGGCGGCGACAGCAGCGTTCGGCCAAGTGAGGGCCACACGCCGGCCGCAAACAGCCCCGGGCGGCTGAAGGAGAAGGGTTCTCCCGGGGGGAGACACTTGCAGAAGATGGGAGGCCAGCAGGGCCAGCAGGGGCCTGCTCTGTGCAGGGACACCAGGGACACCGGCCGTTGTCCGACACCGCGGCAGCCGCGGGCACTCACCGGCTCTCCGCCCGGCCCAGCCACTCCAGGGGCTCCTTTGGGACCAGGTCTGCCCTAAAAGACACATAAGCCACTGCATTTGGGACCTTGAGGAAGAGGAATGCTCCCCCCCCCAGACTGTGTCCCCGGTCCCCAGGCAGGCTCAGGCCAGGAGCCCTGCATGCGCCCCGTGCCCATGACTCCCGGGCACCAGGGGCTGTGCTCAGGGCTGGGGGATGCCCAACCACGGGGGGAAGGGCTTGTGGACTCGGGACCTGTCTCAGCATCACGCGGCCGCCTCCTGGGCCTCTGGCCACGGGACTCAGCCTGGGGGACGACGAGGTTGAAGGCGTCCGCAGGCAGACGCCAGCTTGGGGCTGTCCCCTCATTGCTCGATCATCTCTCAGCTTTACTCACGGTCACTCGCTCAACCTGAGAGTCATTTTCTCTGTTATTCCATTTCACAGTTGGGCAACGTTGGCGCAGGGCCCAGGGCCTCTGGCGGGATGAGTGTAGCGGCCGGAATGCGCCCCCAGGAGTCTGGTCCTACAGCCTCCGCCCCGCTGCTCCCGGCACGAGCTCGTCAGAGCCACCAGAACTGCCGGTGACCCAGCTGCTGGCCAGGGGCCACCCAACCCTCCCTCCCCAGAGGTCGGCGTGTCTGGAGGAAGGACCCAGAGAATCAAGGTCACTTTACTTACAAGGTCACCCTTGGGACCACGGAATCCGTCTGGGCCCCTCTCGCCTCTGTCACCCTAAAATGACGGGGGGGGGAGGTATGGAAACAAAAAGTTAAAACTGCAGAAGGTGGGAGGGCTGGATGGAGGGTCACAGGGGCCAGAGGGACGTTGACCACACCTCACACACGTCCAGAGGGAAGAATACCAAAGTCCCAGCGAGAACAGGCCCCCGCCGTAAACTCAACCCCCCCCCAGGTGTACCCACTCCTGCCCCCAGGTGTGCCCACTGGCACCTGCCCAGGTGTGCCCAGGGGTGCGTGCCCATAAGAGGACTCCGCTCCCGGAAGGGCCAGCCCGGCGCAGACCAGGGGACTGAGGGAGGCGTCTGAGTGAGGAAGAGGAAGGGTACAGAGAGCCCAGGCCTGCGGGGGGCCACCCTCCACCCCCAGACACACACATACCACTTTCCCAGGGGCTCCTGGGATCCCCAGCGGCCCTCGGAATCCGATGGGACCCTGTAAAGGAGGCGGGGGGCCATCTGGGGCCTCTCATCTGGAGCCTGGCCAGCATCCCTTGGAGGACGTGGCTCCAGCCAGAGAGACCCTGCCTCCAGCACCCCCAACAGACACCCCCAGCGGGCCCCTCCCCGGTCAGCCGCCCAGGGGTCCCAAACCATCCCCCACCCCCCTTTTCCAAGGCCTCCACTCCGCTTGCCTAGGGCCCCTCTCCACCTGAGGCGGGGCTGACTTACCCGATCCCCGGGGGGCCCGGCTGGCCCCGGCAGACCTCGAAGTCCCCGAGGCCCCTGTAAGAGGAAAGCTGGAAAGGCAGGGCCTGGGCCAGCAGCACCCCCAGGACCGCACGCCCCCCGGGAGCCACGGAGGGCCCTAGGGTCTTCCCTAGAAGCACCTGACCTCGGGCCAGGTCCTGGAGGGGGCAGGGCCACAATTCCTAGGATCTGCAGCCTGGCAGAGGCAGGACCCTGGCCCGGTCCCTCTTTCGGGTGTCGGTGGACCGTCCCCTGCAGCCCTAAGCAGTCGAGGGGCTCTGGCCCCACATCCCCACCCACGTCTGGCCCCTTCCCCTGCTCACCTGCAGCCCTACAGTGCCTGGGACGCCAGCGGGCCCGGGGGGGCCAGGATCACCCTGCAATGGAGATGAGGTGCCGTGAGCTGGGTCAGGCCTGAGCCCTCCCAGCACCTGTCCAAGCCCACTGGTCCCCCCAGATGAGCCCGTGCAGCGGGGGCCGTGGCCCCATTCACAGCTGAGCCTCTGAGGTTAGGGGGGTTCTGGCCTTCCTCTGGAGGGCAAGGTCCCTGTGGCTTCTGCTCCTGCAAGGCCCCCAGCCTTTCCCAGACGCCTCTGCCTGGCTGGCGTGGGCACGTCTACTGCCCGAGCGGCGACCTCACCGTGCCGGACATGTACCCAGCCTCACCTGGTGCCTGTGGGTAAGGGCAAACCAAAATCTTCCGCGGCCAGGGGCCATGGGGGGGTGGCAGGGGCCTCCAGGAGACCTCTCCAGCCACCAGCGGGGCCCGCCTGAGCTCAGGGAACTTCCACGTGAGACCAGGCAGGTGGGGGGTTCGTCCAGGGACCCTGCCCCAAATCGCTTGGCTCCGACTGGCCAGGCCCCACAGAGGAGGCGTGCATAGCATGCCCCAGAGGCGGCCGGCACCCCCTCCCTGACCCACCGCCAGCGGGGCCCTGGCCCCCCCCCACCAGGCGCCCCTCCCTCCCTCCCACCCCCACCCAGGCCGACGGCCCTGGCGCGGCCCACATTCACCTTCTCGCCATCCTTGCCGACCTCTCCTTGCTCCCCTTTGTAGCCGGTGGGCCCCTGAAAGCCAGTGGGGGCGAGGAGTCACAGCCCACCCCCAGCAGCCCTGAACAGAGGCCTGCGTGGCCGCCAGATCAGGTGGGGAAACTGAGGTCCGGTCAAGAGGGGACAAGGCCGGGCCAGGGAAGGGAGTTGGTGGCCTGACGCCAGCTTCCCTGGCTGCAGCTGTTGCCATGCCGCCCGGTCCCAGTGGCCACACCGGTGCCCAGCCCGTTAACTGTGCTGAACAGGGGGGTGGGGACAGAGCAAGGCCCCCAGGCTGGGTCGGAGGCCAGCTCTCCCTTCTTCCTGGAACAACCAGGGCGGGCTTTGTGGAAGCCCACCTCCCCCCGAGTCCCCTCCGGATCTTGAGGCTCGGGTCTGAGTCACCCTGTGGCCGCCGCTCACCTTGAACCCTGGCATTCCTGGGGGCCCGGGAGGGCCTGGGGGGCAGATGGCCGGGCACTGTTGGAAAGCAGAGTGGTCAGAGCGGGACCTGCCTCTCAGGTCAACACCCAGGGGCCCTGAGATGGGCCATTCCAGACGAGTGAAGGGACCTCAGGCCACACCAGGGCCTCCCGGGGAGCCCAGACGGGCCCTCGCCCAGTGTGGCCGCCCGGGGTGGGGTGGGGGGTGCAGAAAGGCACTGCCCGGAGCAGGATGGCGGCTGCCTGACCCCTCGTGGGCTCGCACTGGGAGCCAAGCTCCCCTTTCTCCATACTCAGCGCAGCGGCTTCACAAAGGGGCCCTCATCCCGTGTTCCCGCAGCAAACCTCGGGCCGGGGCTCCTGTCAGTGCACAAATGTGCTCTAGGAACGGACAGGTGTCCTGCAGACACGGATGGGGCACTCCGCGCCCAGGGCACCGTAACCCCAAGGGATGGCGCTAGGTTTCCTAGATCATTCTGCAGCTCATCTCTGCCCCTGCCTGGCCCATCGCCAGGGGCCCAGCCATTCTCCCGATTCTGGAAGGTTCTGGAAGGTTCTGGAAGGTCTCTAAACCCTCCCTCTGGGACATGCCCTGGTCAAACACTCCGGACACAGGGGTGGAGCCAAGGGCGCCGGCAGCAGGCAGGTCACATCCTTCAGGAGCACCGGACGCTGACCCCTCCGCACACACAGCGGAGAAGGGCCTGGGGCCGCCCCAGACGCGGTCTTCGTTTTCACGGGAGCGACAAAGCTCACAGATAAGAGTGAGTCCCAGACGCTAGTCCAGAGCCTTCTCTGCTGGGGAAACCCTCTGTGCCACCCGTTGTAGCCGACACCCGCCGAGTGTGGCTGAACGGTCAGCGCCCGGCTGTGCCAGGCTACAACTGGATTCTGTTTCACTTCGATTCACATTCACACTCCTGTGAGCAGGGGGTGGGGGTGGGGGTGGGGGTGGGGGTGAGGGGACCCGGGGGCAGGAGCGCGGGAGGGAGCGGCTCATAGCCAGTGGGCAGAGTTGGCGTGGCGAGGCCGCGCCCAGAGCTGGTGCCACCCACGCGGACCCGGGAGGTAGGGAACGAGCCACGGGGTCCCCGAGGCGGTGGGCTGGGCTCATGCCCCCTCCCCCCAAGACGGGCAACCTTCACAGATGGCTGCAAGGGCCTACCTGCAGGTCAGTGGCGCCTTCAGGGAGGACCCCTGGGTGACCCTGGGACACAAAGACAGCTGACTTGGACGCTGCCGTCCCCCGCCCTCCCTGTCACCCGCCACTCCGGACTCAGTCCCTTCATCCCTCACGTGGCCAGTGCTGGGCATTAACAAGGACAGAAACCACCTGTCCTGAGCCACTGGGCCTGAGCCCTGCCTGTCCCCAGGTCAGCTGACCCGGCTGCCACTTTGGCCCCGGACTCCGCCCGTGTCTGAAAAGGGGATGGGAGTCCACGTGGGTGCGGCTGGGGGCCCCGGGCACAGGAGAGCCGCGTCATCGCTGCCTGGCACTACCCCAGCGAAGCCCTGGGGTCCCCTGCCCGGTACTTACAGGGGGTCCAGGAGGTCCCGGGGGGCCAGGGAGGCCCGGTAGTCCAGAGGGTCCCTGGGGGGTGGGTTATGACGTTAGGTGAGGGTGACCAGCGGTCTCCCTCCCTGTGCCCTCACGGGGACGTTGCCACCTGCCCGCCTCCCCCAGCCTGGCCTGTGCGTGTGCCCACAGCGCATCTCAAGGCCTAGCCCGTCCTTGTCCCTGAATGTCACTTGGGGTTTCCATCAAGGGCCATGAGAAAGGAAATGGGGGAGGAGGAGGAGGAGGGTGGAAGGGGTGAGGGGAAGAGGGAGGGAAGGGAAGGGAAGGAGCAGAGGTGGGAGGAAGCCCTGGGGGTTGAACTGGGGGTGTCCCGGCGGGCAGGGCCCTTGCTCTGAGCAGGGGGGAGGGTCAGGGCCAGCCACTCACCGGGGGGCCCCGGAGGCCAGCTCCACCAGGGATGCCGCTCACCCCTGCCTCTCCCTGGGGGGGGAAGGATGTGAGAAACAGGGGTCTGCACCCACAGACCCACACAGGGCTGGTCTGCCCCCTCTGGAGGGACAGGAAGTCCGGTGGGGGGCGGCTGGCCCCAGCCCCGGTTTGGGACCTGGCAGCCCGCCTGGCCCGGAGTGTGGTGGGCGTGCTTGGGTGGGGGCGTGAGGGTGGTCGGTACTCACCGGGGGTCCAGGGAGGCCTTTGCCCTGCAGTGACAAGCACGGGGTCAGAAGGCGCTGGGGACAGCCCACCCCCCCCTCCCCTGAGACAGGCGGGCTGTACGAGGGGGACCCCCAGACTCCTGGTGCAGGGGGCCCTCCCTGGGGGAGAGAGGACACAGCCCAGATGGTGTCCCAGGACCCCGGCCTAGGCTGGCTCGGCCCCGGAGGGACAGCAGGCAAGAGGGCTGGACGCTGCCTCTCAGGGCTCCCGAGGGCACCCCACCCCGGTCAGACCCTCTAGCTCCTCAAAGTCCCACGCGAGGGGGAAATGACACTCACCCCCAGCCCGGGGGGCCCCGGAGGGCCCAGACTTCCCTGCAGAAGGAAAGAGGGTCAGGAGTGAGCTGAGCCCAGGCGCCCAGGACTCTGTGAGCCAACCTGTCCCACCCGCCCCCCACTCTGAAGTGGGAGCTCTCCGTTTTACAGAAGATCGAGGCCCCGGGGGGACCTCTGAGGCCCAGCGGCCCGGACAGGTCTTTGCCAATAATCCCGCTGAGGAAAATCCATCCAGACTGTTGCAAATGAACCCAGGAAGCAGCCCAGAGCAGGCAGGACACGCCCCCAGGAAGGCCCGGGCTAGGGCTGACCCGAGCCACACAGAAGGGCCCTGTGCCCACCTCTCCAAGAAGCCTTCCAGGTAGCCCCCCCACAAAGGTCACGAGAGCTTTGGCCCCTGCCCTTTCTGCCGCTCCCCTGTACCCCGAAGACGCAGGCCCGGCCCGGGGGGCCCCCGACAAGACACTCCCTACAGAAAGCCTGGAGCCAGGCGCCCCGGCGCGTAAGGCCGGTCGCCCCCGCCGGGTCTGAACGCTAGGACGGCTGCGAGCAGGGGCCCGTGTGTCGTCCCCCTGAGCCCACCTGCCCTTCTGTGGCCTCCACCTCACCGCACACGCGGTAGGACGTCCCAGCTGCCCTCAGGGCCACCAGCCTTGTGGACAGTGCTCAGCACTGGGGGTGGGGTGGGGACCTCACTCCCGAGTGGAACCCATTCAACTTGGGGCAGGCACTGACCCGTTCTCCAGGTGCGCCCTTGGGGCCCGGTGGTCCGTCCTGTCCTGTCAGACCCTGGGGAGAGAGGCAGGGGAGGGGGGGGCTCGAGGGGTCACGCTGGGAGGACGGTCCGCCTCCCCCCAGAGGGCACTCTCCTAACTAAAATGGGTCCGGACACCGGGAAGAACCTTGCATGCGGCCCCTTCCTCTCCCAGAGCCTCTGGGGGAGGTGAGGAGCTGATAAGCCCAGCAGGTGGGAGAAGTCCCTTCTCAGAGCCCTGCCGCGGCCCCCAGGGTCCTGGGGCCAAGGCCTTGAGCCCCGAGGACAAACGCAGCCAGCCTGGGGCTCAGAGGGGCCCAGGTAGCCAGAGAAACAGAGCTAGGAGCATTTTCACCCCTGCCGCGAGCTGGCTGCGTCCTCTGCCTGGGCTGAGGGGTCTGGGATGCAGGCCAAGGGACCCCCGCTGGGGGACATCCGGAGACTCTTGGGACCGAGCAGGCCCAGCGCAGGCCCAGCCCCAGCGGGAGAACTGCAATTAAACTGGACTCCTGGGATACGACCCCTCCGGTCCCAGCTCAGGGGAGGAGAAGGGAGGGGGCTCACGAGAGGGGGCTCTCAGGAGGGGAAGGGGGGAGGGGGAGGAAGGGGCGGGCACACTCACGTCCACACCGGGCAGTCCTGGGAGCCCAGCCTCCCCCGGTTTCCCTGGCTTCCCTGGGGCCCCTTTTGGTCCCTGGAGGGAGGAGGGGGAGGGCAGAGGCGTGAGGGCAGGTCCAGCCCAGAGCCTTGGCCTTCACCAATAAGGCTTGTGTTTTCCAGCTGTGGCACCGCCCAGCAATTAGAGATTGGCTCTTCTCCACCGGAGGCCCAGCTGCCGGCTTTCCTGCAGACCCCCACCCAGCTGGGCCCGGCGCCCACCCTCACTGGCCCCAGCTGGCCGCCCTCTCCAGGCGCCTCCCCCCGCTTAGTCACCTCTGTAGGAAGTTCACCTGGATGCTTCGTCAGCCGCCCGGGCTAAGGGCCTGTGCATCCCTCTGTGGGATCCCCGGTGTGCCCTAGAACCCTCAATTCCTGGGCCTGAACAGCTCTGTGAAAGCCCAGGGCCCCCTCGCCGGCTGTAGCAACCTGGCCTGCCTGGCACCGGCCCAAAGACCGTCTCAAAGCCAGCCGCCACCCAGGGACACGCTGAATCCCACACGCTCCCCTCCCGCCCCCTTCCCGCCTCTGAGGCCTCCCGCCTGGCGGGCAACCCAGGGCCCAGTGTGGTGGGAAGGGGGCGTCCTGACCCCTCGGTTCTAGGTCCACCCCTCCCCTCGCCGTAGCTGGACACTCACCGGGGACCCTGGCAGACCCGGAGGCCCAACTTCTCCCTGTAGAGGGGAAGACACCCACACGTGACCAAGCGTCCCCTGAAGACCCCGGCCCAGGGGAGCAGAGACCCGAGAGGCGACACGGGACCCCCCCCCAACATGCGACCTCATCCACATCTAAGGGGCCCCCTCCTCTCTGGGGCCAGGCACAGGGACACACCCCCCACCCCTCCACCAGCCTGAGAAGCCTCGGAAGGTGGGCCACAGCCCCTCAGACTTGCAGAGGCCCAGGGGGAACGCCACCCCCGTGACCACTAGGCCCGAAACCCTTGGCGTGAGGCTTCCAGGCTTTTAAGTGGAACCCTCCCCAGAAGGAACGGCATGACTCCCGTCAGCCTGGGGCTCCTGGGGGGCCGGGCGCCCAGCCCCAGCGGGAGGGGTGTGGGGGCCCTGGGTCCAGGGCCCAATGTGGCCACCACGACCTGCCCCGCCCCCACCCTGCGGGTCGAGATCAACCAGGGTTGGTGTGGATATGAGACTCAGGGCCATCTAGGGCCTTGGGGGCTCAGAGAGAGACTGAGGACTGGTCAAGGGGGGCTCTCGCGGGCGAGGAGGTCCTGGGGCAGGTCTCTGCTTTACATGGAGGTGGCTGGATGGGGGGGGTTCACCCAAGACAGTCCTGGGGGAGGCTGGCCGCGGGATTTCAGCTGCTTGGATTGGGCCACACTTGACCTGGGGCACCCCTGGAGACAGCATCTCTGGGGCGGAGCCAGCTCCAGAGCCCCCCCAAAGCTGGCTCCAGCCCGAGACCCTCAGGGGACAGCCCTGCACCTCCACCCCCTCAGGGCCTCAGGATACAGGAGCAAGGGCCCCTCGGGGACCCGGAGACACGCACATCAGTGCCCACATTCCCAGGCCAAAGACTACCGTGCACCCCCCACCTGCTCTGGGGACAGGATCCCTGCGGGCTGAACCCTGAACAGGAACAAGGACCGTCTTTGTCCCTCTTCACACCCCACACCCCGCTTCGCCCCAGCCCCGACGAGTGGGACTTAGTTTTGTCTCCATCAGGTCTAGAGGCTCAGGGAGGTTGCAGCCAGACTAGAACCCCACGGAGCCCTCCCCACCCGCAAACTCACATCAATGCCGTCCTTGCCCGGTTTCCCAGGTGGCCCTTGGGGGCCCGGGGGGCCTTGGGGTCCCACTTTCTGAAACGGAGAAGTGTCATCATGGAGTTGATCCCTCCCACCCTCTCCCGCGGGTCAGCCCAACAGAGCGTCCCCTGTTCCTGGGTCGGGAGCGGCACCGGGCCTGGCCCCGGGCCCCCCACCCCCACCCCGCCCAGGCCTGCCTCAGAGATCCCCCAAAGCCCGGGGCTGGCAGCGTCTGCTGCCTGGATCCTCCAGGAGGGGCTGCACCGCAGGGAGCCTCGGGGAACAAAGGCGACATTGTGCCCGTCTGGTGGCAGCAGCAGCCGACCAGGGCAGGCGAGGACAGGGCGATTCCTGGGCTCATCCACGAAGGGTCGCGCCATCCACGAGGGCCCCGTGGGGCAACCGGTCTCTGTGCTCCACGGCGAGGTGGGCGATGGGCCTCGAGGCTGCGCAGACGGTCCCCAAGCGTCCCGGGTTCCGGGCTCACTCACTGGCCCAGGGTGGCCGGGGAGGGGGCAGGTCGGTCCCCCGGCTGTGCTGCTCGACGCCCCGTCTCAGAGCCCCCGGACTCCCACCCTGGCCGCCAGTCTCCGGCCCGCGCTCACCTGCGCCTCGGTCACGGTCGCGGCCAGGAGCTGCCCGAGCAGGAGCAGGGCCAGGGTGGGGGCTCCGGCCATGGCTGCACTCGCGCTCTGAGCAGCGGCAGCGCCGGCGGCCCGGGCTCAGGGCGGACGGCGGGCGGGGCGGGCGGCGGGCTGGACGCCAGTTCCCGCCCCGCCGGCTGAGCACAAGCCCCCCATTCAGCAGGGCCCACCTGGGGCTTCCGCGCCGCCCCACGCCTCCCCGCCCCGCCGAGCCGGCCAGGGGGAAGAAAAGAGACCCAGTGGCATTTTTTGGCCAGCCTCGGAGTTAAAATTATCCCCGAGACCGATGAGCTACACACATATACCTTTTAGCAAAAAAGAAAGAAGTTCTTTTCACCACTTGAGCCCGGAGCAGGGCGTAGAGAGGGAACAGTCCCGCATTGAAGGGCTCCTTCCGAGAAGGGGCAGCCCCAGCCCCAGCCCCAGCCCCAGCACAGGGCGA
This sequence comes from Puma concolor, assembly GCF_028749965.1. NCBI lineage: Eukaryota > Metazoa > Chordata > Mammalia > Carnivora > Felidae > Puma > Puma concolor. Next base: position 140,134,571 of record NC_141669.1, on the reverse strand, counting down.
CCTCCTCGGGATCCTGAGGGCGACCGAGGCTGCCCAAGGCCCAGCGAGACCCCCAGCGAGGGCGAGCATCCCTGTGCCCGGGGCCAGACCAAGCCACGCCTCTGGCTCCCGCGCCGTGTCCTGCCGTGGGCAGAAGTCTAGGGCCATGCCTGCTCGGCCGGGGACATCGCCCATGCCCAGGGGCCTCACCCCAAACTTTAGCAATCCTGAGTGGCCCATCCATGTTGCCCATCACTGGCAAAGGGCAGACTCTTACCCAGCGCTCCGCACCCCAAGAGAGGGCAAAGTGGCGGCCTCGGCCAAGAAGAAAGCCCCACCATGAGTCTGGGCCTGAGCACGAGTGGTGGACGGGCCCCTGAGGCTGGTGTTGGCTGTTCCCGTTTTTCACAAGATTTGGGCAGCTCAGGGCTCGCCAGATTTAGGCAAACTCTGCTTCCCCCTGGGAAGGCACAGGAACAGCAAGGTAGGGGGCAGCACCTGGGGCCAGGGGCCTCCATGGCCACCCTAGGGGACTCTCAAAACTCCAGGTCACCTACAGACCCATTGCATTTGCAGGATCTCACCACCACCCCCCCCCCGCCCCCCCAGGTGTCTGAATGTTTAGAATCCCCTAGGAAATGCTGTTTTAGGATTTAGGGTGTGCTGTATGAGCTCGGCTTCTCTATCTCTTTTCTTTTTCCCTTCCCTCCTTTTCCCTCCTCTCCCCTCCCTTCTCCTCCCGTTCCCTTTCCTTCTTTTTATTTTATTTTATTTTATTTTTTTAATTTACAACCAAATTAGTTAGCATCTAGTGCAACAACGATTTCAGGAGTAGATTCCTTAGTGCCCCTTCCCCATTTAGCCCACCCCGTCTCCCACACCCCCCCCCAGGAACCCTCAGTTTGTTCTCCGTATTTGTGAGTCTCTTCTGTTTTGTCCCCCTCCCTGTTTCTATATTATTTTTGTTTCCCTTCCTTTATGTTCATCTGTTTTCTCTTAAAGTCCTCATGTGAGTGAAGTCATAGGATTTTTGTCTTTCTCTAATTTCACTTAGCATAATACCCTCCAGTTCCACCCACGTAGTTGCAAATGGCAAGATTTCATTCTTTTTGATTGCCAAGTAATACTCCATTGTATATATATATATATATATATATATATATATATATATATATATATATATATACCACATCTTCTTTATCCGTTCATCCATCGATGGACATTTGGGCTCTTTCCATACTTTGGCTATTGTTGATGGTGCTGCTATAAACATGGGGGTGCATGTGTCCCTTCGAAACGGCACCCCTGTATCCCTTGGATAAATGCCTACTAGTGCAATTGCTGGGTCGTCGGGTAGTTCTATTTTTAGTTTTTTGAGGACCCTCCATCCTGTTTTCCAGAGTGGCTGCACGAGCTTGCGTTGCCACCGACGATGCAAAAGAGATCCTCTCTCTCTCTGCATCCTCACCAACATCTGTTGTTGCCTGAGTTGTTAACGTTAGTCATTCTGACAGGGGTGAGGTGATATCTCATTGCGGTTTTGATTTGTATTTCCCTGGTGATGAATATGTTGAGCATCTTTTTGTGTGCCTGTTGGCCATCTGGATGTCTTCTTTGGAGAAGTGTCTGTTCATGTCTTTGCCCATTTCTCCAATGGATTATTTGTTTTCCGGGTTTTGAGTTTGAGGAGTTCTTTATGGATTTTGGATACCAGCCCTTTATCTGATATGTTGTTTGCAAATATCTTCTCCCCATTCTGTCGGTTGCCTTTTAGCTTTGCTGATTGTTTCCTTCCCTGTGCAGAAGCTTTTTATCTTGATGAGGTCCCGGTAGTTCATTTTTGCTTTTGTTTCCCTTGCCTCCGGAGACGTGTTGAGTAAGAAGTTGCTGCGGCCGAAGTCAAAGAGGTTTTTTTCCTGCTTTCTCCTCAAGGATTCTGATGGCTTCCTGTCTTACGTTTAGGTCCTTCATCCATTTTGGGTTTATTTTTGTGTCTCGTGTAAGAAGGTGGTCCAGGTTCATTCTTCTGCATGTCGCTGTCCAGTTTTCCCAGCCCCACTTGCTGAAGAGACTGTCTTTATTCCATGGGATATTCTTTCCTGCTTTGTCAAAGATCAGTTGGCCATACGTTTGTGGGTCCGTTTCTGGGCTCTCTATTCTGTCCCATTGATCTGTGTCTGTTTTTGTGCCGTCCCTTTCCTTCTTCCTCCCTCCCTTCCTTTCTTTCCCATACGAGTCAATGCGAGCGGTGGGGAAAGAGTGGCATGCAGAATTCCATCTGTAACTGACGGTGGACAAGGGGGAAAACTCACAACCTCCGGCCCAGCCTGTAGGAGCTTCATTTCTGTGGGTGGGAGCTCAGGGCTTGCAGGGGGCTGTCGGTTTACCCGGGAGCAGCAGGTGGGAAGCGAAAAGGATAGAGCAGCGAGGCAAGATGACTGCTCACCCCTGGGGTGGACCGGCCGCCCCTCGGGTGCGAGGGTGTGTGTGAATTCCATCCAGAAGGGCCGAGAGACGCTCACAAGAGTTCTTGCCCCCCCAGCAGAGTCTGGGTCATCCTAGGACCCCCTCAGATAGCAGGGTGGGGCTTGGGGCCAGCCCCCCCCCACCCCGGCCCCTGCTGGACCAGACTCAGAGGCAGCCCAGCTGGCCTTCACCGGGTCAAGGGAATGAAACCCTGCTCCACCCTTCACCCCCAACCCATCCTTAGCTCCACTCAGCCCCCCCCCCCCCACCCCAGCTGTTCCTGCCTTGAAGCTTGAACAGCCGCAGTGCGCTAGGGCTGGAGGAGGCCGGGCAGGGGGTGCCTCACATCTGGTATCACCAGGCAGAACCAAAGCATCACCCGTGTTTCGGGCCATCACTCTCCGTGATGCTTGGCGGGTCAGAGCCAAGCACGGACCCGCCCCCCCGGAGTTCCTCCGATGGGATTTTCCTTCCTCTCTGCGGTTCCAGCTTCCCCACCGAACCTTGCTCCATACTGGTCTACACTGAGGACCCTGACCGCTACGGGCTCACACTCATCTTGGTGCCTTAGTTTCTCCCCTCTGTGGTGGAAACGGCATCACCCACCAAACCGGAGTTCAGGCACCTGGGGTCCTACCCCTCCCAGCAGATCAGGGGTGGGGGTGGGGCGGGGAGGGGAGCCAGCAGCCCAGGACATACGCCTCCCCAACTCCAGCTCTGGGGAACATCAACTCAGGGGCCCTCCCTCCCAATGACTTCCAGTTTGTGCAGCCCTCCCCCCAGGACGGGAGCGGACCGTCGGCGCTTTTTGTGAGAATGGAGCCCAAGTCGCAGCTGGTAACTCTCGGGGTGAACCGTGCTCCCTTCTCCCGTCCCCAGGAGAACTGTGACATTTGTCACTTCGCTTGTTCAAAGGCAAGCGCGTGGCCCTCGGCAGTCTCCTCACCCCGCTGGTGTCGGCGCAGAGGAGCCAGCGTGTCAGGAAGGGGGATCCTCAAGGAGCGGGAGGTGTGCTGTGCCCACGCCAGGGCAGAGGGTCCGGAGGCCCCGGGGAGGCTGTGCCTTGATGCGGAGGGCTACCAGGGTAGGGACAGAGGGCACGGAGCCAGAGAACGCCGCTGACCTTGCTCCCCGAGGCACGACACTGTGCCCCATATCAGCGTGGGCACAGGTCCTGTCTGAACCCAGGCCACGCCACGACCCTGCTCCTCCTGCTCAACCCACCCAAGGGGGCGGCGCGTGGCTCCCCAGACTTAAACTAGTGACAAAAGGCAGCCAAGGGACAGAGCGCCCGGCTCCAGAGGCCCCGGGAGGCTGCGTGGTCAGGGTGCTCGTGTGTTGGGGGGCGCCCAGGGGACACCACCCCCGGATTCCCGAAGAGCAGTGCCCCTCCCCTGCCCACTCACGGGACTGCTGCCCATGTCCAAACACTCAAAGTCAAATGAGTTTATTCAGAAAAGGTTTCGGCACCAGACTAAGAAAATGAGCCCCCATTCCCACCCCCCCCCCCCAGACCCTTGAGGGCCAATTTACAAAGATGGGGGGGCGGTGGCTTGGAGGAGGGAGGCAGGAAGTGAGCTGGAGGTAAGGATCCCCAAGTCCCTGGCCTTCCCAGAGCGGGGATCTGCTCCTTCCACGGCTGCGGTGACCAGGAGGGACAGACCAGTACTGCTCCGTGCTGACAACAGCTGACCACCTGGCTCCCCAGACCCGCGGCAGGACGCAGGGCAGGATGCCCAGGCGGCCCTTTCCCTTAAGGTTTTCTGGGTTTGGCCTCAGGCCCCGCCTCTGCTTCCCTATCTACCGAGGGTCCCGCGGGGGCTGAGCTCCCAGGGGCACCCTGCTCTAGCTCTGCCCGGCCACAGGCCTCCTCCACCTCATTATCCTTCTCTCCGGCCTCGGGGCACCCTGGCAGGGCGCAGCGCCGGGCGGGGGCTGGGGCCTCGGCCCCACCACAGGCACCCACCGAGTCGCCGCTCCCGGGGCCCTGGTCCACCTTCCTTCTCTTCCTCACCTCCTCCACCACCTTGGCCGCCGGGGGGGGCTGGGGGCAGGGCTGCTCGGCCTCCCCCGGGGCCCGGCTGCCCGATTCCTGGGTCCCCCCGCTCAGGCCGCCCTGGCTGAGGGCGCAGCCCTCCAGGTTCAGGGCGATCTTCTCCACGTCCGAGGCGCTCTGGCCGCCCCGTTCCCCCGGGGTCTGCTCCCGCCGGCTGGCGTCCAGCTTCCTCTTCTTGTTCTCCTTGGGGCTCGGGGGCTCCGGGCCCCCCTCCCCACGGCCCCCCGCCTCCCCTTCCTGGCCCCCGGCCCGCCCCGGCGCGCCGGTCTGGTCCCCCGAGGCGCCGGCCCCGGGGAGGGGGTCCGGGGCCCCGGGGCTCCCCTCCCCCTCTCCCTCCCCCACGGGCAGGGGCGGCCGCAGCCTCCGCAGCTTGTCGTGCGGCCCCCACACGAACTTGCGGCGCGGCCGGAAGTGCTCCCAGGCGAAGCGCAGCAGCTTGCGGCGCTGGCGCGGGCAGCGCACGGTGAACACGAAGTAGTCCAGGGCGCTCTGGCGCACGGCCGGCAGCTCCTGGCGCACCAGCGTCTCCTCCAGGAAGAAGCGCGCCAGCGGCGCCTGGTAGCGCTCCAGGCCCAGCTCGCCCAGGGACTTGAGGATGCGCGTGATGCGAAGGTTGTTGTGGCTGTGCCTGGGGCCGGGAAGCGGAGGGGCGCTGGCGCGGGGGGCGGGGCGCCCCGCCAGGGCCCTCCCTCCTCCTCCCCCTCCCCCCTCCCCTCCTCCTCCTTTCCCCCTCCTCCATACTCCCCTCCCCCCTCCCCTTGCCTCCTCCCCCTCCCTCCGCCAGGCTCCGTCCCACCCTCTCGTCCCCCTGGCGCCCTCCCCCTCCCCCTCCCTGTGCCCCACCCCAGTCCTGGAGAAAAAGGCCTGTGTGCTGGACCCCGCAGGTGGGGATCCTGATGCATCTTTTAGAAGGGGGCTGCCCCCTGGGCCCCGAAGATCTCCCCCCACCCCCCTGCATGGCTGGAGAAGAGCCGGAGGGGGGACCCCCCCCCCCCGGGAACCCCCCCCCCAGAGCACGGGACCTGTTACCCACGTGCAGGGGCACTGGTGTCATCAGCAGACCCACCCCCTTTACCTCCTCCCCATCCGGTGCCTCTCACCAGGGAGGAGGAGGGCCGTGCCTGCCAAGGTGAGGGTGCTATGGGCATCCTGGCCCACACCCAGGCGGACCCAGCGCGGCTAGCAGTGAAACTGACCGGCTCTCACGCCCCTATCAGTGGCACCACCCCCACCCTGCAAACACGGAGGGTGTTCAGAGAGCCTTTAGTCACTTGCCCCAGTGGCCCTGGAGTCCCTCCTCCGCCGAAGTGCTCCCCCCACACCTGCCTGAAACCTAGCGGCCCCATCCTCCTCGGTTGTGGTGGGGAGGGGCGGTCCTCACCAGTTGAGGTTCTGGAAGCGCTTCTGGTAGTTCTGTGCTCGGCGCACCTGACCCGAGCTCCTGTCTTCTAGCTGGATCCCGTAGAACCCCAGCATGAGCTCGTAGGCCTGCACAAACCGCTCCCTGACCTCCTTGCAGCTTTTAAATGCCTGGAACACACCCCCGAGGCCAGTGGGGAGCCCAGGGGTCGTCACCCATACATCCGGCTGGCCAGCGCCCCCCTCGGGCCCTGATTCTTCTAAAGGGCTGGACTCAGACTTTCAGGGTAAAACGCCAGGGCGCAGGAGCCCGGACAGGAGTGAATGATGAACCTCTCTAAGCTGCCTCAGAGTCTCACTGGGGCCTGAGGCGCCGGCTTCACCCCCAGGGGAATCTAGCTCCTGAGAATCATGCACCCCCACCCCCCACCCCAGGGCTGAGCACGTGGCAGGAAACACGTCCTGTTTCCCCCTCCCCCCCCCCCCCCAGACCCTCTTGTCCCTCCAGGAGCTTCTGCTCCAGCCCCAACCAGGTGTGATGAAACTCCCGTCACCATGATTCTGCTCAGAGCCCTGGCTCTGGGCTCCCCCTTGGAGGCAAACTGCCGGAGAGAGCCAGATTTCTCTAGAAGCCTGTGAGAGCACCAGGGGCAGAGGCAAGGGCCAGCGCGGAGGGGAGGGGCTCCCCGGGACGGCTTCCCAGCGATCAGAGCTCACCTCAACCTCCCGGAGCGTGAGGGGCTTGGCATGCCAGTTCACTCCAGGTTCACGCAGAGGAAACAGCCTGTGGGAGGCACGGTTACAGGTCCGTCGGCGGCAGGCACGGGCTCCCAGCCAAGGCGCACACCCGCGGTCCCGGGAGGCTCACCAGCCTCTCTGGGTTCACGGCTCAACTCTAGGAGAGCCTGGCTGGATGAACATGTGTGTGCGCTCTCACGAGGCAAAGCCGAGGCGTGAGGGGGGGAAGGCTGCAGGGAACCTGTTACGGGCCAGGGCACCAGATGCGTGCACACGCGACTAGCGGAGTCGTGCGCGTGCTCGGCAGCGAGCCGGTCTGCCAGTGCTGCCCAGGGCGTTCCAAGCAGTCCTCCTAATTCTTATGTTCTCCTTGCGTCTCCTCTATCCCCCACGATGCGCTGTGCCCAGGAAAAGGCCCCCGACGTGCCATTTTCAAACGCACACTGTGTTTGTGCGGCAGCGTCAAGGCTCTCCAAGGCAGCCATGCCGGCAAGGATCACCTCAGGCCACTGTTCGAGGCCTGTCACTGTCAGTGTCCAAGGGGCTCTGAGGGCCCACGAGGCCTCTTGGCACCGGGGCCCGACCCGTCCCAGGAAGCCGGCCTGTCTAAGGCTCTTCCTGCGCCCCACGCCCACCTACAGCCTCAGAGGCCGCGCACCACCGCTGCCCTGCGCCGCCTAAACCCCGCCCCGCCAACGGTACCTGCTCAGTAAGCCCCGCCCTGCCGACGGTGCCTGCTCAGTAAGCCCTGCTCCGCCCCGCCCCGCCAAGGGCGCCTGCTCGGTAAGCCCCGCCCCACCGAGGGCGTCTGCTCAGTAAGCCCCGCCCCACCGAGGGGGGGGCCTGCTCGGTAAGCCCCGCCCCGCCGAGGGGGCCTGCTCACAAGCCCCGCCCCGCCGAGGGCCCCTGCTCAGTAAGCCCCGCCCCACCGAGGGCGCCTGCTCGGTAAGCCCCGCCCCACCGAGGGCGCCTGCTCAGTAAGCCCTGCCCCGCCCCGCCCCGCCAAGGGCGCCTGCTCGGTAAGCCCCGCCCCACCGAGGGCGTCTGCTCAGTAAGCCCCGCCCCGCCGAGGGGGCCTGCCCAGTAAGCCCCGCCCTACCGAGGGTGCCTGCTCAGTAAGCCCACCCCAACGACAGTGCCTGCTCACAAGCCCCGCCCCGCCGAGGGCCCCTGCTCAGTAAGCCCCGCCCCGCCGAGGGCGCCTGCTCGGTAAGCCCCGCCCACTCACCACTGGATGTAGGAGTGATTCTCTTCCAGGACGTCGTAGTCCTCCCTCCAGTTCTGAAGAATGTCTTCAATGAAACAGCCTGGGGGCCCCACGGGGATAAGTCAGTGAGGAGCTGCTAGAAGTCCCCCCACTTTCCCTCCCCTCCTCTGTTGAGGACCTCGGGGCTCTGAAGCTTGTGTCTGTGTCATGTGACAGTAACCCCCCAACCGAAGCCCTCGGTTTCTTTGCAGTCCGACACGGGCTCTCCGTTGCTGCCTGAGCACAGACCCGAGTGAGAAGGGCCACGCTGGGCTCGTCGGGCCGGAGGGCCCAGGAGGACATGGGGTCCCAGACCCCCACCTGCCTTTGCAGAAAGGGGGCCTCACTGCCCCCTCCAAACCACAGCTGGTTCGCTGGAACCCGACCTCAGACAGAACCTCCAGCGGAGCCCCACCCCCCATGGCCTGGCCTCCTGTAGGGCGGCCACTGTTTCCAAGGGCCAGTGACTCTCTGAGGCCACGTGTCCTCTGCTGCAATTGTGCTGCGTTGTAGTGGGAAGGCGGCCACGCCTGAACGAATGTGCGTGGGTGGCTTCCCACGGACTCTCCCTTATGGACGCTCACAGTTGAATTTCGTGTCACTTTCACATCACAGAACATTTTCCACCTTGAGTTGTTTCCAACCACTTGGAAATGGAACAATCACTCTTACTCGCCAGTTTACACGTGCGGCTTTCCCACCAAGGCAGCAGTAGTGAGCGACACGGCCCTTCCCAGGGCGTCCCCGCAGCAGCCTGCAGGGGGCGCTGCGGGGCAAGCCGAAAACCGCGGGCCCAACAGGAAGCCGTCCCCAACAGGGTCCTAGTGGGGCCACAGACGCCCCCCGGGACAGGGCGCAGGCGGCCCAGCAGACGCGCACCGTTGGGCAGGAACCGGATCTCGTTTCTGTAGAAACTCAGGTTTGGCATGTCACCGTTGCCATCCCGTTCTATCAAATCCTGAAGAGCCAGAGAAAGTTGCCGGTGGAGACATCTCCAGAAATAGGCTGCCTCCGAGGGCCCCTCACACTAGAACGTTCGGGGAGCGGGCGTCCGCTCTTGGGCCCCTGAGCCTCGACATCCTGAAGGCTGGCGAAGACCCGAGTCCCCAGCCGGGGCCCCTCGCCCTGCAGGCGAGGACCAGCCTCCGCACTGGGAGGACAGCAGCTCCCTCTGACCGCCACCTTCCCTCCTCACCAGCGCGGGCCGGGCGGCAGGTCCCCTCCATCTGTACCCCTAAAGTAGCCTAGGGGTTGGCTGACACTCACGGTGCAGAGGGCAGGGGCGAGGGCCACGGGAACGCCACCGACATGGGCCCCGACCCGCGGACCGACACACGGGGCCACATGTGGCTCCGCCACTAGCTGGCGCTGCTCCCCTGCTCTAAAGGCTCCGAGGCAGAGGCGGTCCTCCTCACCCCCCTCCCCCGGGGGGGAAGGAGCCGCAGTCCCAGGGGGGCCATGGGACCTCGTCTGAGGAGGGGGGTGACGGGACGTCTTGTCCCGATGGCCTTCTCCCGGCGGAGGGCGGGAGACTCCGTCCCGGGCGGGCTGCCGAGGTGTGCGGGCGCCGAGGCGGCTACGTACCGGGTAGTGGTGCCGGTACCTGCGTGTGTCGCGCGCGGCTCGCCAGTTTCGGGACCCCGTCGTCCTGGCCTGGGGAGAGAGGAGATGGGTGAGACCCCTAGGGGAGGCCCACCCCAAGCCAGCCCCTGTCCCAGTAAGGGCAGCAAGGACGGGGTCCGCTAGCAACAAAACCGGAAGGGACCAGAATGGGAGGAACCAGCCCTGCCCCCTGCGCCGCCCCTGCCGCCGCCCCCGCTCCCAGGATCCCAGGCTGACCGGCGCGTTCTTGGGGCGCAGCACCGCCCCCGGGCCCTGGCTTCACTGCCTCCTCCGGTACTTGCCGGCTAACTCCATTTGGACCGCAGCCCCGGGACTCGCCCCTGGTCCCCCTGCCTTCGCCAATGCTTTCTCTTTGCACGGTGCTCTAAGTTGTCACAAGGCTTGTGTCTCGAAGGGCCCTGGCCTCCCAGCCTACAGCCCCAGGAGGGGCCCCAAACACTTGCCTGACGAAGAAATGGATGACCAAGGCCCAGGGAACCAGCCTGGCCCCCGCCCAACGCTCGGCGACCAGACCCCGCGTCTCCGGGCCTCCGGCCCTATGGGAGAGCCTGCGCAGGGAGACACAGGGGCTCCTCGCTGCCCCCCAACACCTGCAGCCCCTATCTCTGCAGGCCAAGCTCCCGGGATCCTGGGGGGGATAGAAGGTAACTTCGCGGCTAGGATGCTGGGTAAAGGCGGCTTCACCCACCCTCTTAGAGGGTGGGAGGCGTGAGCGAGGCTGAGCCTGGCCGGAGGTCCGACAGAAGCCGGGGCAGGAGAGAGGGCCCAGGCAGGTACGGCTCCTGGGCGTGACTCCACAGGAGACCCACCGCTCATCCCAGGGAAACACCTGGGTCCAGGATCCCGGAAGGGGCACTACAAGGGGAGTCAGGAGGCCAGGCCTGTCACTGTGTCCCTTGGCTCTGACCCCCTCCCCACTCCCCAAGATGCTCCAAATGGTTCTGAGCTCCAGCAGGGGCCTGGGGGTGCCTCTCTGCCCAATTTATAGACCAGGGCCTGCTGGTGATGTTCTTGCCTACCAGCCAAGGGCCCGAGGAGACACCAGAACTCAGCAGGAGCTGGCCCCACTCACCATCCCCAGGTCAGCCCCACGGGTGCACAGAAGACACAGCCCAGGACAAAGTACCAGACAGCTGGGCCCCGTGTAGAAGTCAACGACTGTGGCGCCTCTCAGTGGCCGAGGGGCCGGCGCACTGCTGTGGGAGTGGGGCTCACGGAGCTACAGCAAAGACAGCACCCTCTCCCAATACGTGCCCCAGCCGGCGGGCATCTGCCACAGAAGAGCCAGATCCCTGCCCCGTGACCCCTGGCCACTGCCCAGCCTGCTGCCTCCAGAAACTCATGCCTGCCCCGAACACCATAGATGTGCTCCGCCTTCTGGCCTCCCTGGCAGGCCCAGGAGCCCGTCCGGGTCCCTCTCCCTGACCAAGACTTCACCACACAGCCAGCTAAACCCGAAACCAGAGCTCTCATCTGTCTGGGGGAGAACGCAACCCAGAGATCACACGGGATGGAATTCAAGACCCCATAGACACGATGCCACTACATCATCCTCCAAAAGTGACAGCTGTCAGCTAAGTCCCGATAACACCTAGAACCCCAGCTGGGACCACCCTGCCCTGGGACAGAATGTGAGGCTCAGGGAGTACCGGCCCCTGGTATTGAGTGACCCTAGTAACAAAAGTAACCAGTGGTGATGAGAAGAAAAGAAATCCGTGGCAACAAAAGTAACCGATCGTAACAAGGACTATCACCAGTGAAGACAAAAGTAACTGCTGGTCACCTAGGTAATCAGTAGTAACAAAAGTAACGGCTGATAATGACAAACCAGCAGCCATAACTGCTAGGAGCTGGTGCGAGCAGCCCTGGCTCAGGCAGGTCACGTAAATGTGGCCTCCAAGGCCACTTTCGAGAGGGTGGGAGGTCCCACGGGTGGGCGCTGCACCCAGCGAGGAGCGATGGGGGTGAGGCGGGCCGGGGCTGGGAGGGAGCAGGGCGGGGCAGAAGCAGGGGGCACCCAGAGGCAGAAAGGCAGGCAGAAACAGGCGGCCGGCACGGAGAGCTGGGATCTATTCAGAGGACAGAGCCAAGGGCCCGGAGGCGGGAAGTGACAGAGGCGAGTCCAGAATGTGCCCAGGGCATCCGCTTGAGGAAGTATCATCACACCGCACGGAGCTGAGGGTGGCCCTGGATCTCCCTGCGAGGTCCCCCCCCTCCCCCCGGGCTGGGCCGGAGCTGGGAGGCGCGGGACGGGGCGGGTCTCAGGGTGTCCAGCGATCCTGAGGGGGGCACCAGGGGGCCTGGGTCGGGGAGAGGGCAACAGCTGGAGAGGGAGAGCCAGGCCCCAAGCCGGGTGTCCGGGGGCCGGGAGCGGGGGCGGCCTTCCCGGAGCGGGGCCTCACCCCCACCTCGCGGCGGCCGGGCGGGCGCCCCCCGGGGCTGGGCGCTGGGTCCCCGGCGCGCGTCGAGGCTGCACCTGGAGCGCGCCGGGCCGCGCCGCCGGCGCGTCCTCTTCGTCCTCGTCCTCGTCCTCCGCGTCCGCGTCCCCTGGGGCGCCGGCCTCGCCGTCCTCGTCGCCCCCAGCGCTCGCGCCCTCGCCGTCCTCGTCCTCGTCCTCCTCCCAGGTCGAGTCGCAGTCCGGGTCGTCCATGCTCGGGCGGCGGCGGGACCCGCGCTCCGGCGGAAGCGAAAGTGAGCGAAGGAGGAAGCGCGGGGGAGGGCCGGGGGCGGGGCCGGGGCGGGATCGGGGCGGGGCCGGGGGCGGGGCCACCGGCGCCGTCCGCCCCGAGAAGGCCCCCCACGCTCCGAGCACAGCCCCTCCCGGAGAACGTCACTCCGGAGGACGCCCGCCCCCTTCCTCGCTGGGATTGTCCCCAGGGTGTCCCCCCAGGACCCCCCCCTACACGATATCCCTTCCCTTTGGGAGAAGACACCTCCCCCAGGATGCCCTCTGGAGTATACCGGCTCTACAGGTATGTCCCTGGAAGATGCTCATCCCAGAGAATCACCCCAGAATGCCCCTGAGGACAACCTCCCCCCAGAGGAAGACGCCTAACTGCTGGAAACCCCCTCCTCCAGAATATCCCTCTTCCCAGAGGATGTTCTCCTGGAGGAAGTCTACCCACCCCCTGGAGGATGCCCACAGGAGGATGTCCCTCCACAGGGCTGACCCCAGGAACATAACCCCTGGGAGCTGTCCTCCCCAGAAGGGAGGCCCCCCCAGGATGCTCCCACGTGGGATGCCCTCCAGGTGTAGGCTGGGGCTGTGGTCTCATGAGAGGCTCCTTTGGAGAGCAGTCTGCTTCCACGGTCCCCCAGACTGTGGGCAGAAGTCATTCTCGGGCGGTGGGACACGGATCCTCGTGTCCCTTCACAGACGGTTCACAACTGGGCAGTTTGCTTCCATAAGGCCAGCAGGAGGGTCTCTTTCCAGTGTGCCGGGAGTCGTCTGCACCGTCACCGTGGGCCTGGCCTCTGCCCCTTTGCCACATCCTATCAGCGGTAAGGTGCTGCCTAGAGGGAGGGGACGCATGAATGACTGGGTGACTGGGGTCATCCTGACGCTGCTCAACACAGGTGGCCCTGGTTAAACATCCCCTCGGGGGCCTCTCGGGGCGCTGGGGGCAGCCGGCGGTGGCCGCCCTCTTCGCATACATTGGCGTGTGTCAGACAGCTGAAAATCACCTGCATTTGCAAATTCCCCAGTGACCTCCCACAGATTCCCTTAATCTGTGCCCTCACATCTGCTGGTGGCTGCGGGAGTTCCAGCAAAGTTGGAGACCCGCCCCTCAACATGCAACTTGGGAGTGGCCCGCCCAGGTAGTATTTGGACTCTGTGACCACTGTGCACCTTCAGTGTTTCACAGCATTTTCGCTAAAACCAAAGTCTGGCCTTCTGACAGATCTAGCCAGGAGGGTAACTCCCGGGGTCGACGGGGTAGAGGGTGAAGGCCAAACCCAGGCCCCTGGGGTCGCTGACCTCTCCCAGCCCCGCCAGCGGCCCCTGGGCCTCAGGGCTGCCTGTGACAGCTGAGAGGGAGCACAACCTTCCGACCTTGGCTGTGGGCACAGCTGAGGGCCCTTCTTGATGCGGGCCGTCCTCATCCATTCTCCGGGTACAGTCTCACCTGGCTGGAGCCTGTGTACACACGACCTCACTCTCTAAGAGGACGGAGGTGCCCCCCCCCCCCCCCCCCGGAACGGACATCTGGGCATTTCTGTAAAAGGTGTGCCACCGGTGGGCAGGCTAGGCTAGGTTTCTTGGGCAGCGGGCAGCCGCCGCGCCTCTGGCGGGGGCCGCGGGGGCGGATTGCCTCCCCCGCCCCCTGGGCCTCACCTCCCGCTTGCCTGACTTGCAGGTGGCCCCGCGAGGCCCCGGCCAGGGCACCGGGCAGATGACACCGGGAGGCCCTGACGCAGGTGTCCGCGTGTCCGGGGCGGAATGCAGGGGTTTGGCTGCTCTGAGGGGCACTGCGGTGGGGAGGCTGTGCCTTTCCACGGGCCGAGCGGCAAGCCTCCCCGCCGCTGCCTCCCACCAGGGCCGGGACGACGGACCCTCCCAGACGCTGCCCGACTTCCGCTCGACAAGGAAGAGTCACCCCGAACCGCACCTCCGGCTGCTTTTGTGCAGTTTGCCTGGGGCTCCGCAGGGCGCGTTAACCCGGGAGCCCAGATTTCTGCTGCAGAAGAAGTCTTGTGCTGTTTCCTCCCCTCTGCAGCCTGGGGACGCCCGCTGTGGGCTCAGGGCTCTGGACAGCTGGCCGCCCAGGCTGGGGCGGGGCTGAGCAGGGGTGGGGGGCAGGACTGGGGGGCGGGCCAGGGGGGCCGGGGCGGGGCCCAGAGGAGCGACGGCGGCGCGCTCGCTCCGGTTCCTCCTCCGAGCACCGGCAGTAGGTGGCGCGCCCCAGGGTGGCCCTGCCCCTGGTGGAGGAGTCTTGCAGGAGCTGGGCAGGGGCAGGTTCAGGTTAGACCTGCCTTAACGTTTTCCTCAGGCGAAACCAGTTGCAGCCTCGTTGTTTGGCCAAAGCCCCACGCCCTCCCGCCCCGCCCCGCCCCGAGGGAGCCCCGCTGCGTCCCGTTGCTGCCCTATCGGTACGCACTTGGGAGCACACTCTCCTCCTGCATCAGCCCTGGGGGCCCTGGGCTGGGCCAGGGCAGGGAGGGCTGAGGCCGCACCCACCTGTCCCCGCCCAGGGAGGCTGCGCCGTCCCGTTGTCGACGACCCGGCCCGGCGTCCGAGGCACGAAGCACCTCCCGGAGGTTTCTGGTCTCAGGTCTGTGGCGCCTGTGTCTCCCAGGGTCCTGCAGCCGCTCACACTGGTTTCTCCCCAGCGCCTCTCCTCTGTCACACTCCGTCTACCTACGTGGTGGGGGCACAGCTGTACCCCATGTCACAGAGTGGACCCCTAGGCCAGGAGAGGGCAGGGGCGGGGATGTGAACTTGACCTGCACAGGCCACACGCAGCACACGAACCGGACCCCCTGTGTGAGCCTCACTCCGGCTGAGGACTCCGGCCGCCGCAGGCCTAAGGGCGTGGGGAGTGGCCCCAAACCGGCACCTGGGGTGGGGGGCCATCTACCTTGCTGGGCGGCCTTGCGCGCCCCTCCCCCCACATCTCCTGGAAGGGCAGCGAATGTTCAGTCATTAGGAAACAGGTTTGACTTATTGACTAGGCTTTTCCAGCATGTTCTGAGGTCCCTGAAGATCCTGCTCCAGACCAGGGTCTACGTCTGTTAAGGGAAAGACCCCCGTCTTCATAGACAACGTTTGCCCCACGGCTCTGCCGGTTCTGACTCCC
This sequence comes from Puma concolor, assembly GCF_028749965.1. Classification (NCBI taxonomy): domain Eukaryota; kingdom Metazoa; phylum Chordata; class Mammalia; order Carnivora; family Felidae; genus Puma; species Puma concolor. The sequence continues at coordinate 140,119,306 of NC_141669.1, read as the reverse complement.
CAGGGACCAGGCTCCTCTCGGGCAGCAGGGTCCCAGCGACAGAAGCCGGTACAGAGTGGGCCTTGAAGGAGGGCTGCCGGCGATGCGCTCCAGGCCCCGCGAGAGACGGCGGGCCGGGTAGAGCAGGCCAGCCTGCATGGGGCGTGGGGCACCGGGTTCCTGCCCTCGCCTGGTGGGCCGAGGCCCGGCCTCCTGCTCCGAGACGGTGGGGGGATTCAGCTTCCTGGTGACTTGTCCAGATGAAGGACCCGGGGCGCGGAGGTCAGCCGGGACTGAGGGCGCACCCTTCTTGCTCTGCCCGGACCCTCCTGTGCGGAGAGCAGACTGGGCCCCGAGACTCACGTTGCCAGAGGATGAGCTCCCGGACGTCCGGGCTCAGCCAGCCACCGGCGCTGCCTCGTCCGCTGTCCTGGCATTTCGTATCTGAAGGACTTGTCACACTCGACCACATTTCCACTCTGGCCCGACTTCCTGTCGGTCGTCAATACATTGTATCGAGGGAATGCTACCAAGCGCACTGAGTGTAGGCTGAGGTTATAACCCTTGGAAAAATAAACACTTCCTACCGTAAGAAAAGGGAACTTACTTTGGTATCAAAATCACATGACTCCAGGCTGCTGCTTTTGTGCTTTAATATTCCGCACTCAAACGAAAGTATTTCAGGCAACCCTGGGCCCCGGTGCCCCTTCCCCCCACTCACTCATTTGGTCTGTTTGCAAGTTACCGGAGGATACAAAAATAGCCGCTACAAATCCTCTGTTTCTGGCATATAAAAACTGAGCGAAAAGTGTCTCAGCAGTCATGACCTTAACACAAAACATCTCAGGAAAAATACAACACAGGTTTCACTTCTGCAGTGTTGTTTTCATATAAAACACTAGTAAAATAGGCTTCTTAAAAATTAAATAGTGAAATACCGCCAAATTATATACATCGTTACAGTACAAGCGAATGAGGCAAAACGTCCAGTTCTCAGTTTCTCAGGTGGGGCGACGGTCCGCCACGGGGTGGCCTGAGTCTCTCTCCCGACGGGGCAGCCGGTTAGGAAGAACGGCCAACGGACGCACAGACGGACAAAGGGCAGCACTGAGCTGCCCGGCAAGACCAGCGCTCCTCAAGGACACAGCAAGAGCGGACTTCCTGCTCGCTGGCCCGGGTCTCCTTGCCCGTGCCCCTCGCCCTGCTCCGCGGGGCCTGGACCGCGGCCCGGCTGGAGAACTAGCATGGCTGGAGCTGACCCGGCGTCACGGGAGGACGAGGAGGACGCCTGCCTCCCAGCTCTCCGTCCCCGTGGGAGGTGGTCGCGGTCGGGCCCTGTGGGAGCCACGGGGACGGCGGGCAGGGGGGGAGGGGGGGGGCGGCGCGTCCGGCCCGGTGGCCGCCGTCCCCCTGCCCTGTGCCCTGGCTGAGCGGCGTCTACGTTCGGCGCCGCTTGGCGGCGCTGGGGCTGGAGGGGTTGCTGTTTGCCGTCAGGACTTTGTCGGTGACGCGGCTGCGCTTCCGCTTGTCCACCCCCTCCTTGGAGCCCAAGTCCGAGGGGTTCTTGTCTTTGCTGGCCTTTTCCGTTGCTTTGCCCAAGCTTCCTGAAGACGAAAAAACTGGGAGACAAAATCATTTGGCTGAAAACAGAATATCCAGAATTTTACTTCATCTCCCCGCTCAGTGATAAAAAGCCGCATCTACACACACGACGCTCCGAGCTGGGCTGCCGTGTGGCCCGCGGGCGGCTGGGTCCTCCTGAGGACCCGCCGTCCCTGCCGTGTGGAGTGTGCCCCCTGCACCCGCACCCCCTGCACCACGCGCTTTACGTGCCGCGGCCCGGGTGCCAGTGCCCCGGGCCGCCGCGGGGCTCGCTCGCAGTGTGGGCCGTGCACCAGGCCAGGTTTGCCCAGCAGGTCGCGCCCAGGCAGTTGGAACCAGACGGCGCAGCTCCGGCCCCAGGCGGACTCAACGCGCGGGCTGGGGGTGCAGAGCCGCCTGGCTTGCTCCTGGGGCCCAGGGCGGGGTCGGGGGGCGCTCCCCACTCACCGTCGTCCGCCCCGTTGTGGGGGTCCACATCTTCCTTCATTTCCTCCTTCATCTCTTCTTCAATGACCACTTTTCCTGTGGGGCGACAGCTGACGTTTACCAAAACGGTGGGAGACGCGGCCCTGCCCAGCGCTGCGGACGGCTCAGGCCGGGGACGGCTGTGTGTGTGCTTCTCAGCTGCCGCCAGGCCGCTTTTAAAGAGAGCCCATTGTTCTTGAACAAGTTCCCGCCAGTCCCCAAGACTCCCCAGACCTCCCAGTCCACCTGGGCCAAGAAGCACCCCGCCAGCAGCCCTCACTCCTCCCCGAGGCTCGTGACCTTCGCCCGACGCCACCGCCCTCGGCCCACGTCCTCCTTAATTCCCGAACCTGACCCGCCCGAGTCTCACCTTCTCGGACTTCGTGAATGATTTCTTCCGGAAGGACGAAGTTCCTCTCTGGATTTGGGAATGGAAGAATCTCAGATTCGTGCTGACGGCAAGTAGGGCGATTTTTTAAAGAAACAAAGAAAAAAATGTGATTTTAGTAAGTCACCAAAAACGTGTAAGAGCCAACTTAGGAGCACCTGAGGAGCAAGCACACGGCCGGTCCCCGAGAGCCGAGGGGGAGGGCACCAGCGGGGTGGGGACACTTCCTTCTTTCTGCCGGCAGTCTACCAGGAGCTGGGCTTCTCCAACAGGCCGCAGAAGCAAGGCTATGGCTCTAGCCACCAGGAGTCCAGCCACCAGGAGTCGTCACCTGACCCGAGGCTGGGGCAGCCCCACTTCCCAGCATGCCGTCCCTACCCCCAGGGCAAAAGCAGGCTACGGCTGTCCTGCTGACCTGTCCTGCTCCCTCCCCAGAAGATGACAGTGACAGTGGAGCCCGCAGACACGGAGGGTGCCGGACGGGAAAGCTACTGCCTCGGAAACCAGGTAAGGACTACACAGTGGTGTCAGGGACACTGCTTATCAGAGTCCCACTTGTCCTACACGTCACACAGGCCCCGCGTGCCAGAAGGGACGAGACCCTGGAGGCACAGGACCACCAGAGGAAAGGAAGGTGCGCTGGTGGAAGGGGTCTAGACAGGGAGGGGCTCAGAGGGAAGGGCCTCCTCTCCGCAGCTCGTGGTAAAGCTCAGTGCTTAGCCCGCAGACGTGCTTGCGTCTCCTGGAGCTTTGGAAACCTTGTGGCTCTTGGGGCTGCTGGTATCTCCGTGATGGGGGCCACAGACGCACATTGCCAGGGTCCCGGGTGACTCTGGCATCAGCTCCAGAGGGGCACTGGGGTCCGGAGCGACAGCCTCGAGGTCGTGCCTGGTCCCGCACAAGTAATAGGCCAGACTGAAGTTCCGGCAGAGAGGGGGGACCGGCTGCTTGCCCTGGACTACAACCTCTGAGAGGCGCCCTGCAGCTCCCAAGTGCAGCGAGGGCCTGGTGCCAGCTGTGTCTGTGTCCCTGGCTGCACTGGGCCAGGGACCCTGCCACCCTGATGTCCGTGTCTTGCTTGGGGTCCCCACTGGCCTAGAGTCACGGCATGGAAGTCTGGGGACCAGGTGACCCCACAAGGTGACAGGTGTGGGGTGAGGCCCCTTCAGGATGACGGCTCGTCCGTGATGAGCTGGTCCCAGCAACAGGGACTTCACTTTCCAGGGTGCTTCCTCCGGGCCGGGCAGTCAGTCCCCAGAGCACGGCTGTCACCCTCATCTCCTTCCAAGAGTAAGGCAAGGAGCTGCGAACCACCTGCCCAAACCCACAGGAAGCAAGGGTGGCACCACGTTCGGGCAAGGAAGGCCTCAGCTGGGAGGGCTGGCGTGGCCCTAAGTCAGCCAGGGGGGCAGAGACTCACCCCTGCCCTGGCACACGTGCCCCTTTGCTTGCCTGTAGCTCTCGCTGCCCCCCAGCCCCAGGGGTCCACACCTCCTCTGAGCTCCTCAACCCCCCATCGCCTGCTGCCACAGAGCCCTGACGCCTGCTGTTCCTCTGCGGGGAATGTCCACTGTCTCCTCTGGCCATCCTGGCTTCCCAGTTGACCTGCCTGCCTTTCGATGAAACTGCCCGGGGGGTTCTGTGGCGACAGGGCCCCGGCCTGCCTGGCGCCCACAGAAGCCACCGTATTCACCTGAATGTGACTCGGATCCAGTCACCTTCCTGCCTGGCGCGCCGTGGGGCCTCCCGTGTGACTGCCGGGTCCTCACGCCTCCTCCACGGGCCTCGGCTCCACGCTTATCTCCCCGGAGAGACTTTTGCTAACCACCCCACATAAAGAAGGCTCCTGGAGGGCAACCAGCTACCCCCACTGCGTTTGTGAACTACTTGAGGTGCCTTGTTTAGTTACCGGTGCCCCCTCCCCCCCCCCCCCCCCCCCCCCCCCCCCCCCCGGGGAGGTCCACAGGCCACAGGGCTCCCTGAGGAGCAGCTCTGTCTGGGGTTAGGGGGGCCCTGGCCTGAGGACCAGGGAGGGTGGGATCCAGCTCACCAGTGCCTGCATGTCATACATGGTGCTCAGGTGGTCCCAGATGACCTTGGATGGGACCTGCCGACCAATGTTCTGGCTGAACTTGTCCCGGATACAGATCATGTGGAAGTGTCGATTAACACCTGTGGGAAGAGGGGGTCACCTGTGAGGAGGGGGGAGGTGGAAGGCAGTGAGGGAGCTGGAAGCAGGGGTCAGCAGGGGAGAAGTAAAGATGGGGGCAGGAGGGTGGGTGTAGGAGGTGCAAAAGGAGGGTATTGGGGGGCAGGGTGGAGGAGGGCGAGTGGGTGCAGGAGAGGCACAGCAGGGGCCAGGGGAGGGTGTAGGGGGAGCAGCAGGGGTCAGAGGGAAGGTGCAGGGGGGCAGCAGGGGCCAGAGGGAGGGTGCAGGGGGGCAGCAGGGGCCAGAGGGAGGGTGCAGGGGCGCAGCAGGGGCCAGAGGCAGGGTACAGGGGAGCAGCAGGGGCCCGAGGGAGGGTACAGGACGGGCAGAAGGGGCCAGAGGGAGGGCAGAGGGGTGCAGGAAGGGCCACAGGGAGGGTACGGGAAGGCGGAGGAGCGCAGGGGAGGGGTGCAGGAGGGGGTAGCGTCAGCGGAGGTGGGGTAGGTGGGCGCAGGGGTCGGAGGAGGCGCAGGTGGGTGGGCGGGCGTGGGAAGCCCCGCCCCGCGCCCCGGCCGTTGCCCGGCCCGCCCCGCCCCCACGCGGGTCCGCGGCCTCGGCGGCGCTCCGCTCACCGACGGGCTTGTGGCCCAGCATGGCGTGGAAGAGGCACACCTCCACCTCGGGGCTCCACACCACCGTCTCCTCGGCCGGGCTGGTGGCCGCCTCCCCCGGCCCCTTGTCGCCCGGCGCGCCGCCGCCGCCCACCTCAGCCTCCCCCATGGCCCGGCCGCCCAGCGACGAGCCCCCGGCGGGAGCGGGCGCGGCCACGGCCTCGGCGCAGGCGCACTTGCGGGGCGGGCGCGCGCGCGCGGCGGGCGCGCGCTCGGGTTCGCGCGCGGCGCCGGCGCAGGCGCAGCGGAGGGTTGGGCCCCGCGGCTCCCCCTGGCGGCCCGGCCCCGCGGCGCAGCGCGGTCGGCGCCGGCGGGCTGCGGAAGCGCGGGGGAGAGGTTGCGGCGCCTGCGGCGCGGCTCCGGGTGAGGCTCCTCTGAGCTGTGCGCTCTTCGAGGCGGGGCTGCCAGCAGCACGTCCCCGTCTGAGGAGCTTAGGAAGAAGAACGGGCCACTGACAGCGCCTGCCGGCGTGGGCTCCCTGCGACCGCCGCTGCCCCGGCCAGACCTGGCCTTGACCGCGGGCTTCGGTGGGGGCCACCCCCACCCCCGCACCGCCAGCCACGGAGGGGGCAGGGCCAAGGCGGGGTAGCCGACATCACCCAATCAGGGCCGCCGACTCCGCCCCGTCCCGCGGACCGCGCCCCGCCCCTCCCCAGGCCCCGCCCACCGCGCTGTCAAGGCGCCGGACCCGCTGCGGCCTGCGCGCCTCCCCTCCCGCCGGGTTGTGGACTCTCGGTCCCGCTGCCGGGACCCGTTCCGGGCAAGGCGCCGAGCGTCTCTAGGCCTCAGTTTCCGCCTCCGTGCAATGGAAGCAACAACGGCGCATTCCTCAGGGGTCCTGGTGAAGGCTGGGGGCCCTTCCCGCTGTCTGCTCTGGTGCCCCAGACCTGGGCCTGACGCGGACGCATGCCCAGGCTTCACAGTTAACTGCTGGTGTCACATTGCTGAGCGCTGCCCCTTGGCCGGCGCAGGCTCCGGTCAGCCACACCCCCGGGGACAGCCCGGAGGAGTCCAGGCTCAGTTGCCTGGGGCCTGAGTCCTGCCTGTGAAGGGGGCTGCTGATGATACCGGTCCCCTCAGTGGCACATGGGAGCTGTGGCCCTCTTGTCCGGGGGGTCGGGAGAGGCCCCTGGGGTGGCAACCTTGGACATGGGGGACAGGCAAAAGGACAGAAGGAGAGGCATGTGTGGCCCTGGGCTGGAAACAGAGCGGGCCTGGCCTGGCGGGCTAGGGTGGGTCATGGGTGGTGGCTTCTGGAGGTCAGTTCCTCCTCACTCAGTCCTTGACCAGGGACCGTGGCGAGGTGTCTCACCCTGACCCCCAGACGAGAGGATCCCACTTGTTCCCTCATGTTCATACCCCTCAGCAGGTGTTCTGCCGTGCTCCCTGCTTACTTGTCATTGCAAACCATTGGTGACAGCGTCGGTCTTCCCTGCCAGATTGTCAGTCAGATCCAGGGGACCAGGGCTGACCTGGCACAGAGCAGGTGGACAGTGACCGTTCGTGGACCCAATGACCAACTGACCAACTCACTTTCTTGATCACTAGGGCTAGATGATCCCCCCCTACTGCCCACTGCCACTTGTGATGTCCACATCTTAAAAAGATGCATTTGGCCTCCCAAGCCTCTGAGTCCCAGCAATGGGGGGGCTTGGACCCCCAGATGGGAAACATCTAGGCCCTGGAAAGGGATTTCTCCATGAGCCATCTGGTTTATACATGAGCCATCTGGTTTATACATCAGTCTTGTATGAGTTTGGCTACTGTGAATTATTCCCAAGACCAGGTCTGGGTTCTGCCCAAGTGGAGTTTCTTGCCCGGGAACTGATGTCATCTCTGGAAAGCAGTGACCATCACTTATAAAAGGGTACCTATCTTTCACTCCTAAGGGGACACCGGGCTCTTAGTTGTGAGAGCTGGGTTCAGAGGAAGGAGTGTTTGGAAGGCTTTGGTCAAACATCCCCTTGTGTGTCCACCTTCCCTTGGGCGCACTGTCCTCCCCTCCGACTGAGTCTCTGGGACAGAAATAGAATTCCGCCCCAGCATGGCTGGCACTGGCCCCCCTCTGGTGCTCTCACACTGGAGCTCACACCCGAGGCAGTGGAGGGATACGCTCATGTAGGAAGCGCAGCCCCCACTCGCTCATATCTGCCTGCTCTACCATGGCCTCCTCGCGCCTCGTCCTGACCTCTGGACATCAAGGACAGCAACATCATCCCTGTTCCTGGGCTGAGGGACCTCCGAGGTGTGAGGTGCCCAAGGGACCCAGTGGCTGCCAGCCAGGGCGGCTGAGACGTCTCCTTCAGGGTCAGCTGCGGCTTGCAGCCCCACATCACACCTCTAGAGGGCGTCTCCCACCCATTGTTTGGACTCAGACCGGGGCTCCTGTCTCAGAACCCTGCAGGCAGGAACCACACGGACCCACTTCGTCTTCCCTTGGCAGCTGGCCCAGAGGGCCGGTCACAGCCTTTTGAAAAGAAAGTCTAATTCTTCCGATGGGCATCATCGCCGTGATGACCCCAAGGACGTTTATCCTGCCCACGGCGCATGGCTCTGTGGTCAGCTCCGTGGATCCTCACAGATCCTGTCCTGGTACCATTACCGTCCCCATCATGTCACCTGCATGGCTAAGCCTGGTCCAGGGGAGGAGGGGAGCCGTGGGGTGCCAGGCTCAGCTGCCAGTCACTCCTGATTGGTCAGGGGGGTGTTGCCTTCTCTGTCGGGTTGCCAGATTTGACATATAAAACTAGGGGCACCTGGTGGCTCAGTCGATTGAGTGTCTGCCTCTTGATTTCGTCTCAGGTCATGGTCTCATGGTTTGTGATCGAGCCCCGCATCGGGGCTGCGCTGACAGGTCAGGAGCCTGCGTAGGATTCTCTCTCCCCCCTCTCTCTGCCCCTCTCCCACTCTCCCTCTCTGTCTCTCAAAATAAATAAACTTAAAAAAAGAAGATTCTCTCTGCCCCTCCCCCCTACTCGCACGTGCTCTCTCCCTAAAATAAAAAAATAAAGGATGATGCTCAGTTACATTTGAATTTCAGATAAATAATGAGTCATTTTGCAGTGAAGGTATGTGTCAAATATTGTGTGGGATGTACTTACATTCAAAGTTACTCTTTGTTTATTTAAAGCACAAATTTAACTGGATGTTCTGTATTGTATCTGATGATCGTGTTCCTTTTGCCCGAATTACTTTCTGGTCCGCAGATTTTTTTTTTTTTTTTTTTTAATGTTTGTTTATTTTTAAGGAGGAGAGAGTGTGCTCAGGGGAGGGACAGAGAGAGAGAGGGAGACACAGAACCCGAAGCGGGCTCCGGGCTCTGAGCTGTCAGCACAGAGCCTGATGCCGGGCTCAAACCCACGAGCCGTGAGATCATGACCTGAGCCGAAGTCAGATGCCCAGCCGACTGAGCCACCCAGGCGCGCCTGGTGGGCAGCTTGATTTGTCTTGACATATGGAGACTGCTGGGGCCATAGTGTTCTGTCCGTCTCTCCCCGGAGTGAGCCTTGTGAATTCGAGACAGGGAGGTCCTGTCACCGCTGGGAGCTCATTAGGATTTGTAGGCGGAGTGAGCCATTTGGGCTGTGATGGCCAAGGGCAGACCCCAGGCCCTGGCTTCCCAGGCGCTGATTTTGCGGGTGCAGAGGGCCCCCAGGTAAGAGCGCACGACAATCGATTTCACCACCTCTGCCTTGAGAGATAGGCCCCTTGTGCGTGTGTGCACTTCATGTCCCTGCGCTCGGGGCTGGACCACAAAGAGGAGGCGTCAGCTCTGGCGGCCTGGTGCCCTGGCAGGGCGCGGCCCCTCCCAGCAGCTCCTGTCACACGGGGGCTCGTCGGAACGGCAGATTCCGCAGGGTGGGCCCACGCACACGTCCGTGACACCCAGCTAGCTCTGCCGAGTCGGCGGGGGGTGGGGGGCAGCCCTCCAGGGTGTTCAGGTGAGGACCACGGAGCGGTTCCGCCCAGCAGCCTCTCTCCAAGTTCTCAAGTGGCCTTGACGGGGGGTGGGGTCAGGCTGAGCTGCCCCCTGTTGTGTTTTCTTGTTCTGATTCCCTGGGGGAGAGGAGCCTCAAGTTTACTGCCTGTCAGAGGACAAGAGGCCTTCCCAGCCCTTGGGCATCAGAGCCAGGCCCTGAGCATGGCTGTGACAACCGATGGCTTCACCTGTGACTGCAGGGACCAAACAGTCAGGAAATACCCTGGTTATCATCATCCCCCCTGTGGGCGCGGAAACTGAGGCACAGGAGCGCCGGGTAAGTGATCTGCTATAGCAGCTGGGAAGCTGGCTTTGACCCTGTGTCCTCACCTTCCCTGAGAGCGGGGGGTCCCGGGGGAGGACACCCATTTCTTTCTCCCCCTTCGGGTGCTGACCAGTCTGCCCCTCCTCCTCTTCCCACGGCCCCGAGGGAGCCCGAGGACCAGTTTGCAGGAAGCTCCCCCCGCCCAGGACGGCGTCACCACTGAGGGCAGTGGGGAGAGTGGGCAGGGGCGCAGGGAAGGGGGCCCTACTGTAGGCAGGACGTTCTGGGTTTATTCTCAGCTTCTTGGCTAGATGTGGCCCAGCCCCAGGGGACAAGGAGCAGACCCTTGGCTCCCGAGGCTGGTAGCAGACTCCCACCCCCGAGAAGGCTCTGGGCCGACCCAGCACGGCCCCTGCCCCCTGCAGCCCCAACCCCCGCACTTTTCAAGACGGAGGACCGTGCCGTGGCAGTCGCCGAGTGCCACGAAGGCTGCGCCTGGGCTGCTGGTCGTGGCAGCCCTCGAGCCAGTTTCAAGGGGACCCGTGAGGGGCTGAGTTTATTTTTAAAAGATAGAATCTTTCCCCATCAGTTCAGCTCCCAGTGGCCAGCATGGCTTCCTTGTGCAACAACAGAAGGAAATGATTCATCGGGTCAATGTGGAGAACATTCTCTTTGTAAAAGGGAACAATTCTTTTTTTAAAAAAGTTTATTTACTTATCACGCGCGCGCGTGTGTGTTTGTGTGTGAGAGAGACAGAGAGAGAGCACGTGTGGGGGAAGGGCAGAGAGAGAGAGAAAGAGATTGAGAATCCCAAGCAGTCTCCATGCTGCCAGCACAGAGCCCGACGAGGGGATCAAGTTCATGATTCGTGAGATCACGACCTGAGCCGAAATCAACAGTCGGATGCTTCACCAACTGAGCCCCCCGGGCGCCCCAGGGAAAAGTCATCCTGAAAGAAACCCCCCATGGCCCACACTTCCCCTGAGCCAGGCTCTGCCGCATTCTGGCCTCGGTGTGTTTCTGTCCCCCATGGGGAGGTTAGACGCGGGGCTTGTCAGCTGGAACCCTGGGGGGGACGAACCAGAGAGGGGACCAGGAAGTGAGCCCCTGGGCTCCCCGTGTACCTAGCGGCACTGAAGCGGGAGGGTGCACCTGCGGGTGATGTCTCAGGCCCCGGAGATAAGGAGAAAAGGCAGGAACTTCCGGGAGAAACAGTGGAGTGGCCCCAGGACAACTCAGGGCCAGAATGATGGCGGGCTCGGACCGGCAAAGGTCACAAGGAAAGCAGTGCTGGGCCCAGAGCCCCCGGCCAGGCCACAGCCTCATCCAGTGTGGGGACCAGGTGCTGCGAGGGCACCGGCATGAATGGAACACGAGGTTCAGGATGCAGCCCGGTGCACGGCCAGGAGACCATTACCCTGCGCCTTCTCCCCCTCTAACCCTTCCCGACACTTTTACTTTTATTAAAAAAAAAAAGAAGAAGAAGAAGAGGAAAATACAGGGGCACCTGGGTAGCTCAGTCGGTGAAGCATCTGACTTCAGCTCAGGTCATGATCTCACGGCCCGTGGGTTCGAGCCCCGCTTCGGGCTCTGTGCTGACCGCTTGGATCCTGGAGCTGCTTCGGATTCTGTGTCTCCCTCTCTGTCTCTGCCCCTCCCTTGCTCCTGCTTTCTCTCTCTCTCTCTCAAAAATAAATAAACGTTAAGAGAAAAAACAAAACAAAAAACTCCCTGAAAATACAGGAAGGGGATTATCTCCAGGGATCCAGAGAAAGTATTCGTGGAGGGAGGGATTGGAAAGCAAGTAAGGTGAGCAAGAGATAGGCCTGATGGTACGCGGGGCTCCTGTGTAAGTCCTACCACAAATTACTTAAAAGTAAAAATTTAAAGACATATATAAAGACTGCAGAGGAAGACAGGTGCGTCAGGGAACCCACCACAGCGGTGGCTTTTTCCCAGCAGCACTTGCGTAATTTCATATAGGATTAATTCCCGGGTCCCGGCCTCTCTCGCTGCTCCAGAGCAAGCATTTCCGATTAAACGAATTCCCAAACCTTCTTCTGAAAATGAAAGCCTCATCTCACTTGAGGTCCGCAGAGCCGGTGGACGGAGGTGGTGGTCAGGGTGCGCGTGCGCCTCCGTGCTCTTCTCCGAGCGACGTGGTGTCTCTGCCGGGACCACATAGACCCAGAGATGGGGCTTGGGGGCCTTTGGGGGCAGGGCGTGGCTCTGGGTTCCTGGGGACGCGTGTAGAGAAAAGCTCCGCACTGGTTGGAAGGAAGGCACTCACAGAGAGCCAGCAGGAGGGGAGAGACCCCGTCGCCCCGTTACAGGGGCAGCTGAGGACCCCTACAGCTTCTGGCAGTGGCAGCAGGTCCTCCCCGGGGGCCACCTCCGTCCTGGCCGCTACTGCGGTCTGTCCCAGGAGGGAGCATTTGCAGAGAGCTGTCCCCAAACGGTGACACGCTTTCCGCCGCGTCAGGAGACCTGGCCGTCACTCTTGTCCAGCTCTGGGCACTCAGCCCCCACTGGCATCCGTGGGGCCGCTCTTGCCCAAGATGGGCCGGGAGAGGCAGGGGAGGCGATGACGAAGGACGGCCCCGGCAGGACAGGTTCTGACCAGAGTCCTCTTTGATGGCTGTCACTGCTCTGAAAATCCCCCGTGTGTGCACCGGGCTCCTGTCCTGTCCCTGTCTGCAAGGATGTGCCCCCCTTTCCAACCGTTCTCCCTTGGTTTCCGTACGGGCAGGGTCTGGGGGGCAAGCAGCGGAGGGGACCCTGGCTGGCTTAGGGGTGGAGAATGATTGGAGGGCCCTGGTGCCCACAATGCTGATGGGAAGCGGGGGTACCCTGGGACAGGTGAGGTCCCCGTTCTCTGACTCTGTCCCTCTGGTCTGGGCTCAGAAGGGGGCGAATGAGCACCCAGCTGCTTGGGTCTTGGTGGGAAGAAGCTCTTTCCTCAAGGAAAACTGAGGTGTTGGGAGAGAGGCCGAGGGCCCCGCTGCACCCACATGACTCCGGGTCACATGAGAAGGAGTCTCCCCACCGCCCTCACGTGGGCTTGAAGGGCAGGGGAAGCAGGACCACTCCCCGGAGCCCAGGAGGGCCCTATAATCCCCACGTGAAGCAGGTGTCTCTGAGAGCCCTCCCACCTGGGCTCCCTGTCCTGAAGTCTGTGCACCGGGTCCTGGGTTGGAAGGCGCCCGCGTGGGCCCGGGCCAAGTGCCCCTGGTTAGCTAATCGCTGAGGCCGGTGGGTCTGGCTGGGTCCCCGGGGCCAGTGGGGCCAGCTCATGCTCACGCTGGCCCTTCCCAAGACAAATCCAGCCATGCAGTGAGCGAGGCAAGCGGGGCTCCAAGCCCAGCGCCTCTTGTGGCTCTGAGGAGCCAGTGGCCAGAGCCAAGAGCTGTCCTCAGCCAGCAGAGCTCCAGGCAGGGTGGAGGGCTGCGAGCCGAAGCAGAACAGCAGGCTTCAACCCCAAGCCCAGAAATGCCAGTCGGGGCCCGGCCCGCCGCTGCCCGGCGAGCTGGTTCCCAGAGCCCCGCGGTTGTCCTGGGGCCGCGAGCTGCGCGGTGCACAGGCCCCGCGAGCCCCGCGCCAATCTGCTCTCTGCGGAGCTGCGGGAAGGCACTGCATGTCCACGGCCAGGTACCTGAGCCGGGTCCGTTTCCCGGTAATTCAGCCTGGGGAGCCTCGCCGGCGTTGCTGATGCCTCTGGCTTTGGTAAAGCGGCCTGGCTTTGCTCTAGGGGGCCGGGCAGGTGGACAGGAAGTCTGGAAAGTGCTTCCTCCGGGGCTCGGCGCCAGCCTCTCCCATGGAGCCTCCGCGGTCTGAGCGTGGCGGACGTCCCTGGGCCAGAACTTGATTGCCGATAACCTCCCCTGCAGCGTGCTGGGCCTCTGGGCCTCTGTCTGGGCCAGAGGGGAGGGTTCGGGGTAGCCTACTCCCGGCCGCTGCCCTCACGGGCTTCGCTTGGTTACTCGCAGGGACTCCCAATCCCGAAATTCCCGGTGTGGGACACGGGGCCCTTTCCCTCCTCCGTGTCAGGGAGACATTATAAGCACAGGACCTTGACACATCACACGGCCCCACGAAGTCATCGACAGACACATGGTCACCCCTGGGCTTCAGTTGGGGGGGGGGCGTCCTTCATTTTCTAGTTCAGGAGCTTCCCCAGAGGAAGTGAGGACAGTGCTGCCCAGAGCTGGGCGCGGGCTGCTTGCTTCCTCACCTGGTCCTGGGTTGGGGTGCCGGGGCTGCTGCCAACCTCCTCCCCCACCCCACCCCTCCCCTTCCCCGCAACTCCCTCCTTCCGCAAGTGCTGAGGGGTACGTGCTTGTCCTCTGAGCTCATGCCCGTTCCTTGCCCGACATGGTCCTGAGGTGCGTAGTCTCTCCACACTTGGGTGGCCTGTGGGAGGGAGGTCCCTCCCGTGTGAAGCCTCTAAGTGGGGGAGGAACCATTTAGAAGCAGCAGGCGGACGGGGTGGTGGGAAGGGCTCGGACCTCCAGCCTCTGGGCTGGGCCTGTCCGGGGCTCCCTGTCATGGCGGACCACATGGAGTCTGGGGCTTGGCCCGTGGCTGATTTTCCACCCTCACATTCCGTGGCCATATCACGGTCCCACCCTCACTTGAGGCTGCTGGCAGGAAGTCTGGTTGTGTGTGTGCCCTCAAGTACCGGATCCTGTCAGCGTTCTCCGTGGCGCAGCTGTTCAATCCATTTCCACGATGCAGCCGCCAAACTGAGCAGAAGCCTCATTTCCAAATGGAAATCTCCTTGGCAGTTTGGCAGGCACTGACCTTGCTATTAGCTCTACAGGCAGGAAGTTTCCTCAGGTTGCCTCTCTGCAGATAGAGGGACAGGATGATCAATGAGAAGAGCAGCGTTTTCTTCCTGAAGTGTGCTGCACATCTCCTTTGCCATCCATCCGCCACCCATCCATCCATCCATCCATCCATGCATCCATCCATCTGTCCATCCACCATCCATCCCTCCATTCGTCCATCCATCCATCCGTCCATCCATCTGTCCATCCATCCGTCCATCCATCCATCCACCATCCATCTGTCCATCCTCCATCCACCATCCATCCATCCATCCATCCATCCATCCATCTGTCCATCCATCCATCCATCCATCTGTCCATCCATCTGTCCATCCACCTGTCCATCCACCATCCATCCATCCATTCGTCCATCTATCCATCCACCATCCGTCATCCACCCACCCACCCACCTGCCCATCAACTCACCCATCCATTCACACATCCACCCACCCACCCAGCCACCCATCGACTCATCCATCCCCCCATCCACCATCCATCCATCCATCCATCTGTCCATCCATCTGTCCATCCACCACCCATCCACCATTCATCCATCCACCATTCATCCATCCATCCATCCATCCATCCATCCATCTGTCCATCCACCACCCATCCCTCCATTCATCCATCCCCCCATCCATCCATTCATCCATCCATCCATCCATCTGTCCATTCAACCATCCATCCATCGACCCACCATCCATGCATCCATCCATCCATCTGTCCATCCACCATCCATCCCTCTATTCGTCCATCCATCCACCATCCATCCATCCGTCCATCCATCCACCCATCCATCCATCCATCTGTCCATCCACCATCCATCCATCTGTCCATCCATCCATCCACCATCCATCCATCCGTCCATCTGTCCATCCACCATCCATCCCTCCATTCGTCCATCCATCCACCATTCATCCATCCACCATCCATCCATCCCTCGATTCGTCCATCCACCATCTGTCATCCATCCACCCACCCACCTGCCCATCAACTCACCCATCCATTCACACATCCACCCACCACCCAGCCACTCAGTGATTCATCCATCTATCCATCCATCCACCCATCCATCCATCCACCATCCATCCATCCCTCGATTCGTCCATCCACCATCCGTCATCCACCCACCCACCCACCTGCCCATCAACTCACCCATCCATTCACACATCCACCCACCACCCAGCCACTCAGTGATTCATCCATCTATCCATCCATCCACCCATCCATCCATCCACCATCCATCCATCCCTCGATTCGTCCATCCACCATCCGTCATCCACCCACCCACCCACCTGCCCATCAACTCACCCATCCATTCACACATCCACCCACCCACCCAGCCACCCAGCGATTCATCCATCCCCCCATCCATCCATCCATCCATCCATCTGTCCATCCATCCATCCACCATCCACCCACCCATCATCCATCCCATGAACATTTACGGGGTGCCTGCTCTCTATGTACCAGGCCCTGAGGAGTGAACACAACTCACAGCAGAGAGAAGAGAGACAGGTGATCAGAGAACATAATACACTGGTAATGAAGAGAAGCGTAACAAGACTTTTCTTGTTGAGACAGGTGTGTTAGCAACAGTAGGAGGCCCATTGCCCTGAGGCCATACAGGACGCCTGTGGGGTCCTTCTTCGGTGTCGCCGTTCTGCACCTCTGGCGGCTATTTCTCCCGGTCGGGACTGTACTGTCCAGGACGACCCAGCTCGCCTGTCTCAGGGCAGCAGCATGGTGAGTGATGTTAATATTTTTCTGTGTGCCGTTGTTTCCCAACCACCCTCTCAGCCACCGAGAATTCTGTTTCCCATAGAAATCGACGCTTGACGTCTCCCGAAGCTTTCTCTTTCTTCCGTCTGCTTGCAGAGTTGGGGATTGTTCCTCTGTGGAGTCTGGGGCCATACCCTTGTCTAAATCAGACAGCCCGGCAGTCTTCATGTGCTGCGTCCAGGAAACCCTGAGCAAAGGAGGGAAGGAATCCAACCTCACGGCGTGGTGGGCACAGGCCACGCCAGGACGTTGGACTGAATGGTTTCCTTAACATTTTTGACATAACCTCTCAGTTCCAAGACTCGGAGACCTGGCGTATTCACCAGAGGAGTCTCCCTCTGTGTTGATGAGAAATCACCTGGAGTGTTTTTCCGCAAAGCAAACCCTTCCTCCCGGACTTGAGTAAGAAAGACCCAGGACGTTCAACTCATCTATACACAATCCTTCCGGTGACCCCAGGCCCAAGCCTCTGTCAGAGCCGGACCCTGGGGTCACGGTGGTCCCTTCCAGGGAAGCCGAAGGCTCCACGGGGGCGGCCACCAGAACAGGTGGGCACTGGTGAGCCAGCAGCCACGGTATGAAGCAGCAGAAGGAAGGGGCTGGCAAGGCAGGGGCCCCCGCTGGGGTCTCCAGCCAGGCTAGAGTGCATGTCCTCCCATATCTGCCCTGTGCCTTCTCTGTCCACTCACCAGTGACCATGCTATGCTGGCCCATCTCGCCCTATGGCCTTCTTCCTAAGAGCAGTGCTCAGAATGCCATGGAGAGCAAGGCCTTTTGGTTTGGGAGCTCAGACCTGTCCATGCCTTGGCGACAGGGATCCAAGACCCCTGCCCCATGTGACCCACGGCCCGCAACTCAGGTCCAGGATGTAGTTGGTCAGGACCAGGCCAGTGATGGCTGCAGAACTCCCGGGACTGGAGTGCGCCTGCCGGGAGGGCCCTGGGCATTCCTGGCCGAGCCAGGTCCTGCAGCACCAAGGGAGAGGACTGCGTGCAGACACAGCCTCTGTGCCCGGCCGGGGCGGGGCGTGCTTGACTCAGGGTCCCTGAGCAGGGCTACCCTCTGCCACACGTGCACACAGACAGACGTGCTGGGACAAAGCGAAAGACTGACAATAACTTGCATCTGGATGGCCAGGGCACTAAGGACGTACTGCAAAGCCGCACGGCAGGGCACTCCACGCTTTCCTGCCTCAGCACATCGTCCGGTAGCACCCACTCGCACCCCGTGTTCTGTGGGCCCGGCCGGGCCCTCCGCTCGGGGTCCCACGTGCTGAAGCTGCGGTGTCCCCAGCTGGGCTTGTCCCCGGAGGTTCCGGGAAGAAGGCGCTGCCTGCTCGTCCAGGCTGTGCTCAGGGTCCAGGTCCTTGCGGCTGTAGGGCCGAGTGTCCTTTCCTCGCTGGCCGTGGTCGGGGGTTGCCCCCAGCATCGCTGGCTGGGGGCCTCTGTTTCCATCTTGGGAGCCAGCAAAAGCGGCTGGGTCTTTCCCACACACGAGTCTCTATGACTTCCCAGCCTGCCTCTGGAAATGCCCGAGAGAGCGGAAAGCAGAAACCGCTCTGCTTTTAAAAGGTCGTGTGACTATTTGGGGCCTCCCTGGAAATCCAGGATAGTCTCCCCACCTTGATGTTTACGGCCTTAAACACATCTGCAAAGTCCCGCGCCCTGCCACATGCCGCGGACACACGCTCACAGGTTCTGGAGGTAGGGGAGTGGACGGGCCGCCTCCCACAGGCACCAAGCAGCCGTCCCCAGAACGAGCACGTCTGCGGTGCGATGACAGAGGGCCCGCTGCTGCGGGTGGAGGCGGAGGACCGCGTGCTGACAGAAGGGGGACCCGCTGGCCCGGGTTCTCGTGCCCCTGGCTTATCCCGCCCACAGAGCAGAGGCGCCCCCGCCCCGGGGCCCTTTGGGGGAGGCCCCGAGGGGCAGCAAGGGCATCTCTCCGCACCAGCTCTGCCCCTCTTTGGTGCCGTCAGTACGGGTTAGGGCTCACACGCAGACACGCTGATTGGGAAGCTACGCTGGGCTCCCTGGCATGTCATAACGGAAAGTCATTTAAAGTCACCTACAGCCACTTGCCTTTGAAGAAAGGGAACTCGGCCTGGTGTTCGGGGCGGCCAGCCATGAGGCCATCGTCACCGTCCCTCCGGTTCCACACGGCGTGGCTTTCTGGGTGCGTGAAAAGCCATTACGTGCCGGCTCGCCTCTCCTGCCGCCTGGGGAGGTGTGCCGGAACGTGCCTGGGGCGGGGGGGGGCTGTGCCGGGCTCCCCGTTAATTTTGGGGGCGTCCGCATCTTGGGGTGCAGCACATATCACTCCCCACCCCGGGGCACGTGGGCTCTTCGCTGAGAAGACGCCACGTCCGCGGGTGTGGGAGGAAGTCGAGAATCAACCACTCAGTAGCTTCAACCGGAAACCGGCCAGGGACCGTGGGGAGGCACCGGGCGCCAGGCACGCGGAGCCGGTGTCACTCACGGCATGTTGGCGAAATACAACCAGAAACGCAATCTGCTAGCCGGGCACACCTCTCCACGAAGGTGGAAGAGAAAGAGAACAGTTTTATTATCAAATGAGTGTGTAGCTTGCGTCACGGGCCATCCGCCAAGGGCTGCCAAAGACAGAAGAAAGTGCACCCTTTTCCGGAGCCGAGGAAACACCCCCATCACCTCGTTCTTCAGCTCGCGTAGACACTTCTCAGGAAGGGCCTGACAGCACCTGCCGTCACGTACGGCCCGTCCCCCTCCACCTCTAACTGCGGTGACCGTCTGTGTTAGCTCGCCGGCTTTATCGGAGGAAAAATAAACTCCCGCACCCTCACGACAGGACAGAGTTTGGGGGTGAGGCGCCCACGGACGCCGGGCTCCTGCCTCTCGGGGGCTGGGGCAAGGGGTGCTCCCTTCCCTGGGGATTAATTTCAGAGAGACGGCTCCCAGGTCCTTGAGAAAGACAGTCCTGGGTTGTAAGCTGGAGGGAGGTTTATTTAGCTTTTAGAAAGATTTATATACCTCTCAAAGGAACGCACCCCTCCTTTGAGAGAGAATTTGCAACTTCCAGTTTTGTAGAGTCGACGCTGGAAGGAAACGGAGGGAGTCTCTCCTGTTAGCGCTGGGGGGGGGGGTGATTTCTCAGTTTCTACCTGTGGAGCCTGCAGCACGGAGGACCTGGGGGGAGGAGCTGGGGCTGAGCACGGGGGCCGGCGGGCGGCGGGTGCCGGTGGCACAGGGTCCCGTGCAGACTGCCCGGCACCCGGGAGCCTCAGTGGCCCCGTGATGCCGCTGTGCTAACGGCTCCTTCTTGGGGGCTGCGGCAAGCACAAAATTGCAGGCGGTTGCTACGCACAGAGGTCCCGCGGGAGAAATGCTGCTGTCGTCACTATGCCCACGGTTGGTGGCCGGATGGGGGGGCCAAAAGCTAGCACATGCTTATGGGGCAGTGCGGCGGTGGGGGGGGGGGCAGAGAGCGCCCTCTGAGGAGGAGGGGATGAGAGATGGGGAGCAGCAGGGACAGGGCATCCTAGGCCCAGCTAGGAACCACCCCCCCCCCCACCAGGATTCAGGGACCTTCGTGGTCACCGTTGTGAGGGACAGAGACCTCCTGATCACAGACACCACCTCATCATGCAAGAATCTCAAGCTTCTTAGTGCTCCGATTGGGTGAGGCCAGGTTGGGGGTGGGGTAGGGGGCGAGGGGTCAAGACCCAGGGCGGAAAGAGGCCCTTAAAGTTCATTTCCCGCCCGCCCCCACCCAGGCTGGATCCCACGGCAGCAGGGAACGGGGCTCCCTCTCGGCCCCTCCCCCTCTGTAAACTGGACACTGAGGAGGGGCAAGTGTCCTGGGGCCGTGGGGAGCCTCAGAGGGGGCCGGTCCACACAAGACTTGCCAGCTCCCTCCTGGAGCCCTGACACGGGGACAAACAGGCACAGCCTGGTGTTCTGGGCTGCCAAGGCCTCCCACCACAGACCCCTGACTTTCTGCTCCTTGCCTGGCTTGGTACATACAGTAGGCACTCATTAAGTGTGCTGGGTGCTGGAAACAAAGAAGCCCAGACTGGGCTAAGGGGGCAGGTGGGGGCCGCAGGGGGACCGCAGCGGGTGTGGGGGAGCCCGCGGTGCCCGGGGCCCAAGGGGCCTGCCCTCAGGGGCCCCGGGGTCAGACCAGGGTGGGTCCACCTCACGGGACGGCAGGGCCGTAGCGGGGAGCGGGAGCAGGGCTCTGCTGTGCTGGGGAGGCCGGGTGTGGCCGTGCTGGTCAGAGCCTCTCCCTCCCCGTGCCCCACTGAAGTGTCACTTTCTAATGTAAACGAATGACAGGGACGCTCAGAGGAGCCTGCCTGCCGAGGAGGAACATGATTAGAGTAATTTGGGCCCAAGAGAAGTGACTGATGTGGGGAGACAGGGCCAACAGGGCCGACACCCCGTCAGACGCCAGGGCCCCATCTGCAGGGCTGGGCCAGCTCCCGCGGTGGGGGGCCCGCTCCTGGGGGGCCGTAATGAGCCCACCACACGTCCCCAGGAAGCTCAACATGAGCCCCACAGCCGCACGGTGCCGCCCTGCCCACCTGTCCCCCCTGCTGCCCTCGGCTGTCCTTCCCGCGATAGCGGGTCACTGTCCCCACCGGG
Organism: Puma concolor; assembly: GCF_028749965.1. Classification (NCBI taxonomy): domain Eukaryota; kingdom Metazoa; phylum Chordata; class Mammalia; order Carnivora; family Felidae; genus Puma; species Puma concolor. The sequence continues at coordinate 140,098,578 of NC_141669.1, read as the reverse complement.
GGAGCGTGCCCCTCCCAGCCACCCTCTCTGTCTGCTCCTGACTGCTCACCCCAACCACCTCCTTTCTGTTTTCCGGGCTCCCATCCGCCCCCCCCCCCCATGGGAGCCCCACGGCCCACGCTGCTCAACGCAGTGTCCCCACACAGCCTGGGCCGGCAGCCAAGGGGGGCTCTGGTAAATCCGTCCGTGGGAATCTCCACGTGGACGCCAGGGGAGCACGGCCCAGGCTGCCCCCTCCACTGCCTCCTCCAAGCAGCCTCCCTGGATTAGAGCCACCAGCCTGCCTGGGGGAGGGGACTCTGCTTCCTTGCTGAGCCTGAGGTTCTATCCCCCATGGGTGGCCCAGTCTGGGCAGGAGTCCCTGGAGGACCCCGGGAGGCCGGGGTTTGGGTGGGAATTTGATGTTTTCTTGGGTGCCGCTGAGGCACCCAAAGTGACACAGATGATTTGAAATGGGGTTTTCATGTCTCCATCAGGTCCTCAGATGACTTGGGGCCAGAGAGGCCATAAGCTGTGTGCTTGTTGGCCATCGAGGAGAAGGACCGTGGGAAGGAGAAAGGACAGTAAAGAGACCCCTGGCTGAGTGCGGCTGGAGTGGGGGCAGGGGAGGGTCCCTAGGGGAAGGAAGCCCAGTCCTTGGGCTGGTGTTGGGGGACCAGAGCGTCCTCTGCTTTGCTGCTGGCCCTGAGGGGTCCCACAAGGTCTCCCTCTCAGACCCACACCCTCATCAGTAAAAGGAACTGTCCCCTTCCTGCTTAGTGACCACTGCGAGGTCCCACAACTGACTGAGCATAGCACGGGTTTTCGTGTCCCTTCTCTGCTGTCCCGGCCCCCTTCTGCTGCCCCCCCCCCCACTGTCCCCTCCTCATTGTGCCTGTCCCTTCCCTGATGGTCACTGGCCTCACCTGCACTGCCTCAGAGGTGGCTGCACGAGGAAGGGTGGGTATGCAGGCCGAGCCCCCCGTCCCACCCCCCAGGACACCTGCAGGGCCGTTCTGACGCCTGAGCTCGCACAGGGTCAGCCGAGGCCTGTGGAGACACAGCAAATCCTCTGCTTGGGCGCTCTGGGGACAGGGACCTCACTTCTGCACAAGACAGCCCGTTTTACCTTCGGGAACATCTGAATGTCAAAGATTTATTTTAACTTCGCGTGCAAATGTGCGCACGAAGGGCCGAGCACGGTTCGGCCGGCGTGGCTGCGCCGTGCGTGTGCGTGTGCGCGTGCGCGTGCATGAGAGAGCGCGCGTGCACGCGTCCGGGGGCTGGTGTCTGTGTCCCGCCACCGCCGGCCCTGCCACAGCGCGGGGCAGCGCGCTCCCCCCTGCCAGCGGCGGCCACCCCCCGGGGGGACTAAGCGGGGACTTCACTCGGTACCGTGTACTCCTTTCAAATTTTCCCTCGGAGAGTGGACCACCTTCTACCGAAAGGGAAAGGCTTTGCATCCTGAAAGTCAGCGCGCACACGGCCAGCCAGGCAGGCGGGGAGGCTGGGGCCCGATCCAGGAGCGTCTTCCACACCTCGGGCCTCTCTCCCCCGTTCCGCTCGCTCGCGCCGAGTCTTGTCCCGACAAGAGCCTGAGCCCACGCTCCTCGGACGGTAAAGAGGCAGACAGGTGGGCGTGTGGGGCGGCGCCTGGCAAGAAGCTCTTTGTCACCCAAGCAGCGAAGTGACGGGACAACGCCACGGGAGTTGTCTGCCCAGCTGGAAGGCGGGCGCGGGCCGGGGGCTCCCACGATGCCCGCTGCTGCCCTTGGGGCGCCAGGTCTCTGGCGACTCCAGCGGTTCAGGATTCGGCCCGCGGTTTGCATTTTAGAGCGGGCACATCCCGTGTAGACGAGGCACGAACGCTCAGAGGGGAGCCGCGAGGTCTCCCAAGGCCCCTCCTGGGGAGCGTGTAGGGTCCGAGAAAGTGAATCACTGCCTGGGAGGCACGGGGGCGGGGGGCGCTTGGAAGGGGCAAGGCAGAGGATCATTCCCAGGGGAGCCCGAATGCTTTGGTTGGGGCCGCCATTCCCCTCACCCCTGCAAATACGCCACACACTCAATCGGACCCCCTTTCGTTCCCAAAGCAGATCTGCCCACCGGAAACCCCCGAGCGGAGAAGCCAGCGGCTGCAGCGCTCCAGCCGCGGCCACGAGCCCCCCGAGCCGTGGCCCTGAGCGCCGGGACTGCTCAGATCACAGGAAACCGCTCATCCTGAAGGGTCGATGAGGCTGACGTTTTCCTCCGAACTCCCGGTGACTAATGTGGCAGGGAGAGAATGACATGGAATATTCAGCCAGAACCTTCTTTCGAAGGACCTGAAGGGTTTCATCACCAACACTCGGCACTGGTAGGGGTGTGCTCCACCAGCTCTGCGGGAGGCGTTGGCTCTAGCGGTTAGAAGTGCACAGACCGTGTGGCCCAGACTGTGGTGGGGACCGATCGTCCACTCCCAGAAGCTGGGAGGGGGATGGCGAAGGCAGGCGGAGCCCCGGCACCTCCGTCCCAGCCCCCTGCTTGGGGTGTCCGGGCCCCCGGTGTAGAGTATCTGTGGGTCTCGGGAGGCAGACGAGTGGGGCGCTGAGCCTTGAAGCTGCTGGGCTCGGCTGGCACGAGGCCGCAAGCCAGACGGCCCTTCTGGAGGCTTGTTCAGACTGGACACCAGGAGGCAGAGCCCTGGGGAAAGTCTTGCTTCCCGAGAGCCCGGGGAGCCCGGGAGCGCCTCAGGTCTCCAGCCAGTTTGCAGGGGCCCCTGGGCTCCCCGAGGGGACACCGGGGGTGGGGGACTTGTGCCCTCATGCCCCACCCTGAGCGCTCATTCCGAGGAGCACCCACACCTGCCTCCCTGGTGGGTACCCCCCCCATCAAACGCTGCAGGATCGTGTCGTCACAGGAAGGCTCACAGACCGTCCTGGGTGCGTTCACCTGGCTCCAGGCCTGCCGTGTGTGTGTGTGTGTGTGTGTGTTTCCGTCTGCTCCCCCTTCTGCTCAGCGGGTTTTGCTGAGCCGTGCGGGGGTGGGGGTGGCACAGATCTGGGAGGTCTGTCATTCTGGGGGTCCACCTTGTGTGTCTGTGAAGTTCCTGCCCCTGGCCCCTGTCTCCTCTCCGCAGGGGCCCTGCCCCCACACCTGGTGAGGAAGGCGGACGTTTGCTTATTCGTTCATTAGATTTTCTTTAATGTTCATTTTTGAGAGAGACAGAGCATGAGCAGGGGAGGGGCAGAGAGAGAGAGACGGAAACAGAGAATCTGATGCAGGCTCCAGGCTCCGAGCTGTCAGCACAGAGCCCGACGCGGGGCTCAAACCCATGAACCGTGAGATCATGACCTGAGCCGAAGTCGATGCTTAACCGACTGAGCCCCCAGGTGCCCATCGATTTTCTGGGTGATAAGTCCCAGCGTCCATGGGCAAAGATGAGCGAATTACGGCGGAGGGCTGGCTGGCCGAATGGCTCTCAAATCCAGCAGCTGGAGTTTGAATTTGTCATTCCATCACAAGTGACAGCCCCAGGGTCTCTGGTTCAACACCCACCAGGAACAAGAGGGCAAGAACCCTGCAGGGGCATGAGCACCAGACTCCACCCCCCCCCCCCAACCCTGAGCCAGCAGGGAGAGTGAGGCCTGGGCCCTGTCCCACCGCAGCTCCCCGAGGGGCCCCACCAGGGTGGGCAGGGGCTGAGTGGAGGCTCTGGCCCTGGGCGTGGCTGGCCATGCCCTGGGGGGCTGCAGAGAGCAGGACAAGCCCCCCCCCATATCTCTTCATCCCCAAGGGGGCGGGGAAGGTAGGGGCCCGGAGGTCCAGGCGGCCAGTGGTCTGTGCCTCTTGAGCTGGACTGAGACCGGTGACCTCTCTGAGCTGCAGGAGGAGCCCCAGTGGGGCCAGGGGCCGGTGCCCTCGCGTGTGTGTGCTTGCACGTGTGTGTACATGAGCGTGCACGCGTTGGGGCTGGCCTCCCCTTGTCCTCGTCTCTCCACACGGCCATTTCTTTTAGACGTTCAGCCTGGACGTGGTTTCCATGGAGTTCTGACAAAAACCGGGATTCAAATCGTCGTCACGGGCAGCAGGAGGGGGAGGGCGGGGCCGGGAGCTTTCCCTGCACTCGGGATCCAGGAGCAGGCCTGGGCCTGTGGTTTTTTTTCCTCCTTCCTTCAAGGGTATTTTAAAATGTATGGAATTCTCTCCCAAGCCCTCCTCCCATTGCCTGGCGGTGCGACCAGAGATGCCTCTAGTAGAACCTGGAGGGAGGATTCCTCCCTATGCGTGTGCTGGAATAGGGATCCAGGCTCAGGAACTTGCAGGAGGGGCTTGTCCAGAGCGCTGGCCTCCCGGGGCAGTGGCACTGAAGTGTGGTTAGGGTTCCAGACCGCCTTCCCACTGACCCCAAAGTTTTGCCTCCTTGACTGGCCTGAAATTCCACCATTAGAGTTTTATTCCTTTGGATGTTCTCGTAAAATGTCAGTGCACCTATTGGAGCTTGCCAGTGAGTCTCTCACATCTGGGAGTGAAGGGGTGTCCTGAGCCATCCCTGCCGGGAGGGCGGGACACTCACGAGGAGAGGCAAGGGAGTGTTTGGAGCCTCACCCCTCACCCCTGTGCCAATCAGAAGGGAGCCGCGAGTCAGCTGGAGGCAGCAGGTGAAGGAAGGACTGCAGGAACGGAAGGGGGAGGGCACGTGGCCCGGATTCTGGCGCTTCTGCACAGGCTGTTGAAGGGGCAGGTCCCCCTCCCCGCGCCCCCACCTTTCCAGGAGCTTCCGCTCAAGCACACGGGGCAGGCTGGGGCCTGGGAGGCTGGCATCTATGGGCTTGTGGTGTTTCCCTGCAGCCGGGAAAGACGCTGTCCCTCCCGCCCCCAGGCTGGACACCTCGGGGACGCCGCCCATGAGGGACGAAGGTGTAGCAGGAGAAGCCGAAAGACGACGAGGGGTCGGCTGTGCCAGAGGTCAGGGTCAGTGCTTGTCCCCATCCCCGGGCGTCCCTCACCTGCCGACCCCTGGGGGGAAGCTCACTGGCTTCCCCGTTTTCTAGGCCGGCCCCAGGGGCCGCGGAGACCCGAGTCTGACACTCACAGACCCTGCACCCCCGTCACGAGGCCGCCTCTGTGCTCAGCCCGCGGACGAGGAAAACGGACACACGGAGGGCAGCGTGCTGGCCGCACCCCCAGGTGGACCCAGGTCTCCCCGACTCCAGGCCTCAAGGCGGCCCCGTGGCTTATGGGGTCTTCTGCGCAAGCTCCTCCTGCTGCTGTTCCTTGCTCTGGTGGCAGCAGGACCCGAGCAGGGGGATCCCGGCCCCCAGTGCCCCCAGCCTTTGGGGGACACCACCAGAGCCCACACGGTTTTGGTCAGAGGGCCCCAGTGGAGGGCTGTCCCCCGAGTCAGGAAACGCCCGGTGAACAAACGAATGAGGGGATGAACAGATGTGGGCCCACTGGCCCCTGGACATAAGAGTCCCAGCCACGGGGGCCACTGTCTCCTTTATTGAGAGGCTCGGGGGCTTTGTTCTTGCCGATTACATCACGGGGGCGGGGGCGGGGTGGGGGGCGCTTGAGCCGTCGGCGGGGTTTTGCATCACTGCTGACCAGTCACACCGGACACTGTTCTCTGAGACCGGCTTCGGGAGCTCCAGTGTGACGTGGCCAAGAGCTGACTCCACGGGGCTGGACGGCACGGGGAGGGGGGCCTGGCTGCGCGGCTGCGTCTCTACCTGCACGAAGTGCGCACATGGGAAGGCGGGGTCCATGAGAGTCGGACAGACTTGGGGCTGCGCACGGACCCCGCCCCCGCTGCGACTCGGAGGCTGTGGGGTGGTGGTGGGGGGCCCACCTGCGTTGACTCCGCCCCCACCCCGGGGAACCGTCCCTTCTGTCCATCCTGGGCTGGGCCCGCTGAGACGGTCGCGTGAGTCCCGGCCGAGAGGGAGGAACGGCCCCACCCATTTGTCAGGCGGCTGATCCCGGGCGCGAGGACACGTGCCCGAGGCGCGGAGCGCCAGCGAGGGTCCAGGCCCTCGTCCCGACGCCCACCGCCAGGGCCCAGCCGCCCTGCTCACCCGCCCAGAGCAGACGCTGTGTGCCAGGTCTGGGCTGGCCTTGGCCCCTGCGTGGGTGGCCCCTGGGTCACGGGGCTGGCTGTGGGCTGACCTCCTCCCCCTGCCCCCCTGGAGCTGTCCCTGGTGAACGGAGAAGGACCCCGTGGGGTTTAAGCAGGACACGGTTCGTAGCGGGGCGCCCATCGACATCCTCCCATCCACCTTGTCATTTTCGTGGGTGGGACATCGAGCCCTGGTCACCCAGGACAGGGACCAGGCCTCCTGAGTCCCGAGTCAGGGCTGTTCCCAGCCGTCGGCCGGCCCGACGGTCTCCCTTCAGGCCAAATATGCTCCTGAGCCCAGGGAGAACCTGGGCTTTTAAAAAGCCTGTACCTCTCTTTCCAGGCCCTTCTGCCACTGTCTCCTTTGGCTCGGGGGACCTTCTAGGGCCAAGGCCGGGACCAGGCCACCCTGCCTGGAGACCGGCTCTTCCAGACCAAGGAGGCGCCTGCCCCTCTGGGTCCCCGGAGCCGGGGCTGCTGCCTGCTGGCTGTGACGGATGACGCTGGCCGGCGGGCTGGCTGTACTCATGACTCCCCGTCCTCACCTGTGGCCGAGTCCCCAGAACTGGCGTCTCTCTGGGACCCGGCCAGCTGCTCTCCACTCCAGGGAGCCGACCCCGAAGCAGCTCAGAGCTGGGCAGTGGGAGCTGACCCGCACAGCGGACAAGAGCCCGCGGGGACGTCCCTGGCCTGGCCTGGGGCAGGGGGGTGTGGAGACAAGACTCCGCCGACCTGGCCTTGCCTCCGCCAAGCCAAGAGGACTTCCAGGGCAGCCCCCCAGCAGCTGGCATCCCTGTGGAGCCCGCTGCTTTGGCGAGGAGGTGGGAGAGGAGGGGGAGGCCCGGGTCCGGCCGATGCCCGGCACCCCGACCCCCGGGTGGTCTGTGGGGACACAGGGAAGCTTCCCGGGAGTCGCCCTTGGAGGGGGGCCGTCTGGCTGCCTGCTGTACCAGAGGAGGGTAGGGGTCCTCTCCTCGCTCCCCCGGGGCGCCAGGACCTCGGCCGGCCTCTTCCCACCCCCCCCCCACCCCCCCCAGAGGCACTGCCGCCCCCAACGCCCGCCTGGCCCGACCCTGCCTTTCATTTCTGTCCACCCTCAACACACAGCCGTCTGGGAACAAAGAAGTCTGCCTTTCACCCAGCGCTAATTTGTCCTCATTAAAGGCCCTTTCTGGATCCGGGAGAGGAACAATCTCTCCGTGGCGTTCAAAGAGGAGAGGAGGGAGGGGTGGGGCGGGCTGGGGGAGAAGCTGAAAGAAGTGGGGCCCCGGGCCTCGCCGGACCCCTCCGCCGCCCCAGGGGTGGGGGTGGGGGGGGCTGCCGAGCGGCGGGGCCCCACCCGCCTAGTACAGTGTTTCCCGGGTGACGTTGCTGGAGAACGTGTGGTTGCTGGACACACTGTTGCTCCTCCTGGAGAAGGCTGGCCTCTTCCTCCTGCGCCCCCACAGGGGACAGAGGCAGGCCAGGGTGGACAGGAAGGCCTGGCGGAAGTTGGCGGAGACCAGGTTGTACAGGATGGGGTTGATGGCGGAGCTGATGTAGAAGAGGGCGTTGGTCAGCATGTAGAAATAGTGGTAAAAGTCGTAGAGGAACCTGGAAGGGAGGGGCGAGGGCCGGGCGCTCAGACCCCGCGGCCCCCACGGCCCCCCGGCCGGCAGGAGCGCGGGCTCGGGCGGTGGCTTGGGACAAACGTTTAGGAAACGCCTTGTAAATTTTTGACCCGGGACATTCCGTGGTAAGTTCCAGGACTCCGGCTTGTCTCGAGAAGCCGGACGTCGTGGCCACACCCCCCCACCGAGCCGGGCTGGGGCCGTCCCCCCTGGGGGGTGCGGCCGACCCGCCCGGCCCGGCACCTCCAGCGCTCCCCGCGACACACCTGCCCTTCCGCCGGCGGGGTCCCAGCACAGCTGGGCTGCGGGGCTCGGCCGCGCCCTGGCCTCAACCCAACAGCCAGGGAGGGAACCCCTTCCCGGCCTCCTGGGCGGCAGTGTACCTCGCCCTCAGGGGAGGGCGTTCTGGAAGCTTCTACACGGCCTCCCGGGACTCCTCCACCAGATCTTCCTTCTGCTGGTTTTGCCGTGGTCCCGTGGGTGTGGTTCCCCCTGAGTCCCGGGGGTGCTCCTGCAGCTCCGCCAGCCTGCGGTGGCCCAGCCCCCTCCCACATCCAGCAGGGCCGGCCCTTCCTTGTCTCTGCCTAGATCTCTCAACTTGTCTCGTGCCCGCTCGCTCAGGGTCTGCTTTCCTTCTCTGCTGCTACCTGCTCCTGGGCACCTGTCCCTCTGTGAGCTTCGTCCTTCCCCCGGCCCGGTCACAGCCACACCAAGGACGTGTGGGGACGTGACCCGCACCCTTGCCCTGAGCTGCTCTGCTCAGCGCCCTCCCCCCCATGCCCACCTGCTGTGGGAGCTTCTCCCAGCCAGAGCCCCACCCCCTCCTGGTACTCACGGGGTCCACTGCGTGTCTGAAATGTAGCAGAACATGAGACGCCGGACGTGGTAGGGCAGCCAGCAGACCACGAAGGCGATGACCACTGCCCCTGAGACACAGAGAGACGTGGGTCTCCGTGGGGTGAAGGGCCGTGTCCTGTTATGTGTGCAGGAGACCTAACACTTGTAAAAGTGCAGACTCAGGGCAAGCTCTCTCGGCATCCTGACGACATTTTGTTTTGGAGAAACAGGAAAACCCATCTTAAGATTCACGTGGAGTCTCGAGGGACCCCAGAAACAGTCTTGGGGAAGAACAAAGATGGGGGGCTTTCGCGTCCTGATTTCAAAACCTACCATGAACCCACAGTAATGAAAACAGTGTGACACTGGCTTAAAGACAGACATGGAGACCGTGGGATAGAAAGAGCCAGAAACCAGCCTCACGGATGTGGTCAAATGACTCCCTATGGGGCTGCCAGGACAGGACCGTTGAGGGGATGGTCTCTTCAACAAACGGTGTCAGGGAAACGGGCAGCCACACGCAGAAGACCCCTACCTCACACCCTATACACGGTTAGCTCAAAGTGGATCAAAGACCTGAAGGTAGTAAGAACGACGAGTCCCAAGATCTTAGGAGAAGCGGAGGGCGCAAACCTGACGATGTTTAATCTGGCAGGGATTTCTTGGATATGGGATCAAAGGACACAGTCAACAGGATGAAAAGGTAACACACAGAATGGGAGAAGGTATTTACCTAGCATATCTGCTCACGGATTAATATCCAGCATACTCAGAGAGCTAAACTTCAACAGCAAAAATCAAACCACCCGATTAAACATTTAAAAATGGGCAAAGGGCTTCGGTAGACATTTCTCCAAAGAAGACACACAGATGGTTAATCGGCACATGAAAAACTGCTCAACATCACTCATCATGAGGGAAACGCAGTCCCAAACTATAGTCAGATCCCAGCATGCCCAGGATGGCTACTATTAAAGAAAAAAGCCCTCAGAAAATAGTGATTTTTGGTGAGGATGTGGAGAAATTAGAACCCGTCTGCGCTGTTGGCGGGAACGTCAAATGGCATGCCTACTTTGGGACACAGCATGGCAATTCTTCAAGACATTAAAAACAGAAGTACCCCAGGACCCAGCAATTCTACTCCTGAGGGTGTTCCCCAAAGAACCGAAATCAGGGCCCCGAGCAGACGTTTGTACACCAGCAGCACCACTTACAATGGCCACAAGGTGGGGCAACCCGAGGGTCCACCAACAGATGATGGAATATTACTCAGCCTTAAGAAGAGGGAAGTCCACCTGGTGCCACAGCCTGAGCCTTAAGGACGTTGTGCTCAGGGCAGTAAGTCAGACACCAAAACACAATGATTCCACTCCCATGGGGCCCCGAGAGTGGTCAAATTCAGAGACAGAGAGGAGGTGGCAGTTGTCAGGGGCTGGGGGAAGGGGGTGGGTAGGGGCAGAGTCTCGGTTTGTAAGATGAACACATTCTGGAGATGGATGGTGGTGATGGCCACACAGCGTCACGAATGTACAAAATATCACCGAACGGACACTTAGAAATGGTCGAGACAGTAAATCGTATGCTATGTGTGTTTTACTGTAATTAAAAAGGGAGCGACAGAAAAGCCAACCTCTAGGGAAAACCTGGGGCTGGCTGGCCCGGTGCAGAGAGGAGCGCGGTCCCCAAGACAGCACATCCCCATCCTGGGACTTGGGCACAACTTCAGGAGGTGCTCGGTTTGGGGCCCCGGAGACCCGGGCCTGGGGGAGGTCCCCCGAGGGGAGGGCTGTCCTGCTGGCAGCAGTAGGAAAAGGGTTGGTGGCATGGGGCTATTCCGGGAAGCCCGACCCTGACAGGGAAGCAAATGCTGGGACCCTGACCACTGGACACAGCGTGCTGCTCACTGGACACGAGGCGACTGTTAGCTGAGTAACTCTCTCATCGATAATATTGCGATGATCAATGCTGAAAGGGCAATACTTTGGAAATACTAAACCTAATCAATTACTAACATTAATTTCATCTGTCTTTTTGCTTTTTAAATATGTTGCCACATCTCAGTGGTCACTAGACCGTTTAACATTTAACTGTCATATATTATGACATTCTGGACCTCTTCTAAGAACCAGGGGCTGCTGAGGGACAGGTGGCCTGGGGCAGAGGCCCAGAGGCCTGTCTGCTGGGGTGAGGGTGACAGCAATTGGGAAAGCTGCTGGGCTGGGGGGAGGCACAGGTAGGTGGTCAGGGTGGGGGGTTGGGTCGGGTGGGGCTGCCTTCAGCAGAGCAGGGCGGGGGAGGCGGGTGTTTGAAGAAAGAACTCTCCGCAAGGAGGCCACCTCTGGGCACAGGAGACACCCTCATGGTGTCCCACACACGGAGCCCCACACCCACATGAGCATAAGCTCCACCCAGGGCTCTCCTGTGACGGGGGCTGGCTTGGGACCTTTGTAGGGGTTGGTCTTCAGGATTCCTTATTAGAATGTGGGTCACTGTGCAGGGGGGCTGCTCTTCAGGCCTCTTTGCCTGGCACCTGACGGCACGTGATAACCCCACCTCTGCTGCTCGATGACTGTGTGAGCGAGCTGCCTGACCCGGAGACGTGCTCAGGGACTGAGTGAATTGAATTGGCGAGTGGATGAGTGATCAGACAGATGGGTGGACAGATGGAGGGATGGATGTGTGGATGGCTGGAGGGACGGGTGGACGGATGGGTGGGTGGGTGCGTGGACAGATGGGTGGACAGCCGGGTGGACAGGTGGGTGGGTGGGTGGGTGGATGGATGGATGGATGGATGTGTGGATGGATGTGTGGATGGATGGAGGGATGGGTGGACGGATGGGTGGACGGATGGGTGGGTGGACGGATGGGTGGGTGGGTGGGTGGACAGATGGGTGGACAGCCAGGTGGGTGGGTGGGTGGATGGATGGATGTGTAGATGGATGGAGGGATGGATGGGTGGGTGGATGGATGGACGGATGAACGTGTGGATGGCTGGAGGGATGGATGGGTGGATGGATGGGTGGGTGGGGGGATGGATGGATGGATGGATGGATGGATGGATGGATGTGTGGATGGATGGATGGATGGATGGATGGATGGATGGACAGATGGACGGATGTGTGGATGGATGGAGGGATGAATGGGTGGGTGGGTGAACGGATGGACGGATGAACGTGGATGGCTGGAGGGATGGGTGGGTGGGAGGATGGATGGATGGAAGGATGGATGGGTGGGTGGATGGATGGACGGATGAACGTGTGGATGGCTGGAGGGATGGATGGGTGGATGGATGGATGGATGTGTGGATGGATGGATGGATGGACGGATGGACAGATGGACGGATGTGTGGATGGATGGAGGGATGAATGGGTGGGTGGGTGAACGGATGGACGGATGAACGTGTGGATGGCTGGAGGGATGGGTGGGTGGGAGGATGGATGGATGGAAGGATGGATGGGTGGGTGGATGGATGGATGGATGAACGTGTGGATGGCTGGAGGGATGGATGGGTGGATGGATGGATGGATGTGTGGATGGATGGATGGACGGATGGACGGATGTGTGGATGGATGGAGGGATGAATGGGTGGGTGGGTGAACGGATGGACGGATGAACGTGTGGATGGCTGGAGGGATGGGTGGGTGGGAGGATGGATGGATGGAAGGATGGACGGGTGGGTGGATGGATGGACGGATGAACGTGTGGATGACTGGAGGGATGGATGGGTGGGGGGATGGATAGATGGATGGATGGATGGATAGATGGATGGAGGGATGGATGCATGGGTGGGTGAATGGATGGACGGATGAACGTGTGGATGGCTGGAGGGATGGATGGGTGGGGGGATGGATAGATGGATGGATGGATGGATAGATGGATGGAGGGATGGATGCATGGGTGGGTGAATGGATGGACGGATGAACGTGTGGATGGCTGGAGGGATGGATGGGTGGGGGGATGGATGGATGGATGGATGGATGGATGGATGGATGGATGTGTGGATGGGTGGATGGACGGATGTGTGGATGGATGGAGGGATGGATGGGTGGGTGGGTGGACAGATGGACGGATGAACGTGTGGATGGCTGGAGGGATGGATGGGTGGATGGATGGGTGAGTGGGGGGATGGATGGGTGGGGGGATGGATGGATTAATGGATGGAAGAATGGATGGATGGATGGATGAATGTGTGGATGGATGGAGGGATGGATGGGTGGACGGATGGAGGGATGGATGGATGTGTGGATGGATGTGTGGATGGCTGGAGGGATGGGTGGACGGACAGATGAATAGGTAGAGGAGTGGAGTTAAGAGCACCAGCCCCTGGCTGGGGCTGACCCTTGAGTCTCAGCTCGGACTGCTCCGTTTCCCGGGTCTTAAACTTTGCCCTGTTTGGCAGTGTGAGGCTCACAGCTCTGCCAGCCCCTTGCCGCCACCCGGCCCACCCCCCAGAGGGCCCGGCAGTTACGTACGTAAGACCCGAACGCCGTGCCGCAGGGCCTGGACCCTGCCAGGCTCGATGGACATGTTGAATGAGCTGTGTTGGTCCCCAACTGCGCACACCTGGCCCTGCTCAGATGCCTGGCTGACCATGATGGTCAGCTTGTTGGCGATGATGGTGTTCAGGACGGAGATGACCACCATGGGGAACACGAAGGACATGAAGGTGTTAACCTGCAGGGACAGAGCAGGACAGCCATCAGGCTGGCGTGCAGGGGACGCTGCCCTGGTGCCTGTCCCTCCGGCTGGGGGTCTGAGGCCCGGAGTATGGAAGGTGCTTGGTCTTTTGCGTCAGACTTGTAGACATACCCCCCACTTCCTGCCCGTTTCCCACCCACTCCTGGCTCAGAGAGCGGTCACAGAGTCTTTGCCATCTCAGGGAGCCACTCTGCATGGGGTTCAGCCTGTAGACAGTGTGGTGTGCCCTGGCCGCGGTGAAAGGCTGGGGCTCTCTGTTTCCAGCTCTGGACACGACATGTCATGGGTATATCCCTGAGCATGGCACTGCCCCTCCAGGAAGGCTGAGCCCAGCCTGTCACCCTGGATGCAGACAGCTCACGTCTGGACAGAAATGGAACGCCCTTCCCCTGCCCCCCCCCACCCCCCGCCTCTCCACGCATGAAAAGTGCTTCTTACTGGCCCCTCTAACTTCCGTGTCCTTTGCACTTGGGGAAATTGAGCCACAGACTGGGGCTGGACCTGTACAAGCCCGAGTCTGGCCTTGCCGGGACACCAGGCTGAGATGGACATTCGCAGCCACCTCGCAGGGGTGGCCCTGGTGGGCGGCGGGGAACGGGTCTCCCATGGAGCTGGACCTAACGCGGCCACCGCCTCCCAGGGCAGCAGCCTCGAGCGGTATAAATCCACGTGTGGCTTTTTATTCTTCCTGAGCGCTCCTGTTGTCTGACGCCCCTTTGTTCTTCCACGTGGCCTCGCCCTCAAGATGCCACAGTGGGTCTGTCCGTGGTCGGCTGCTCCGAATGTTCGTTTTGAACTTCACGTTCAGAAAAGCTTTTGGTTGTGCCTGGCTCTGCCGGGCAGCTGCAATCCCTCTGGGGAGTTCCAGGGCGTCTGCGCCCAGGGTTCCCTGGGCCCCGGGCTGCACCCCTGCTACCTCCTAACTCAGTTTGCCCGCAGCCCTTGAGAGCAGAGCTAAGGGTCCTCCACAATACGCAGACATGGTGTCTGCACCTCTGTCCTGCTCATACAAGCAGGGGACGGGGGGACCAGTGGCCACCAAGAAATGCCAGAGGTTCCCAGATGGGGACGTTGGCAGGTTTGCTCCGCGGCCCTCTTGGCGGTCAGGCGTCTGTCCAGAGGGGGGCAGGCTCACACGCCTGCTCTCTTGAGGGCGCTGGCTGAGGCTTCCAGAGGCCCTGCCCACCCACACAGTGTTCCAGAACCCACCTGGGAGATGGAGAGGGCCTCCAGGAGGCGGTGGCCGGAGGAGACCTCAGTGCCATCTGAACAAAGCTCTGCTAGACTAGGGTGAACGGGCCCTCGGGAGGGCCTCTCCCACGCGCTGGCCCCAGTGCCCATCACTCACTGCCGGCCCGGGGCTCCTGACAGCCCCTCCACCAGGCACCCTTCTCCCCCACGTCCTCAGAGCTCGGGAGGCCCGAGATGGGGCCCCATCCCAACTCCCTTGGTGAGGACGCTGCTGGCGTGCGGCGGGGCAGCTCCGGGAAGGCTTCTGAGGCTCCTGCTGGGCTGCGGGCTGGGCAGGGGTGCAGGGGGACGCTGTGTCTGGGCCCAGGAGACAAACTAATTCCCTGTGAGTCATCGCAGCCCGGTATTATTTAAACAGAACAAACGTATCCAACACAGATTTTAAATGTCAAAACATTTAAGATACCATACCTCGCTGAGCACAGGCAGTAGGGACCGCTGCCTCGGAGGGCCAGGTGGGGGCCACGGGCAGGGGCCAGGGCCCTGCCTGGTGGGTTAGGAGGTCTGGTGTGAGGCCCGCTGTGGTTCCCCTTGATCCTGAGGTCTGCAGCGAGGAGAGGGGGCCTCACCCTGCAGGCCCGCCCCGGTCAGAGGCTTGGGCCAGGCCTGACTTCCAGGGGCCGGAATGCCTCTCCTCGGCATCCCCCACCCCTGCAGCCTGGAGGTGGGCATAGATCTGGATTGCGGAGGCACTGGGGGGCACGCCTGGCTCTGGGGGCTTGCCTTCCCTTGTCAAAGCTCACAGCACGGACGGGGGCCCGAGGCGGCCTACCCTCTGACAACGAGTGAACAGAAGCACCTCTATTGAGCCTGGTGCAGAGTCTCCGGGAACACTGTAAATGCCATCCCAGGAAGGCAAGGAGGCCAGGCGAGGGAAGCCAGGGCCTCCCCAGACAGGTAGGTGCAGGTGTGGACGCCATGCCTGGTCTAGGCATTTGTCCCAACAAGACACAAGACTTGGGAACAGAGGCTGATGCTAAAATGCAAATCGAAACACGTCATCTAAGAATGGCCAGGAAAGCTCTAGAAAGGAAGAGCGATGGGTCAGTACCGGGCAGGGAGGCGGCAGCCTACCACCCACTTAGCAAATACTGACCCACGAGAGAGACTTGGTGCGAACACCCTGGCACAGGGGGAAGGGTGGACGCGGAGACCAGTGCAGTGGAGACGGGCCAGAAATGGCGCCCAGTGAGGCAAAGCGTGGTGCTGGGTAAAGAGGGCAGCATGTCAGGGAGAGGGGGCAGAAGGGTGGCCGCCTGCAAAGCCAGGAGACTGGACCCTCAGGGCCTGCTGTCTCCGCCCCCTTCCCCGGGCCCCTCCCCTCTGCCTCCCTGCAACTGCCCACCCTCCAGGTCTGTCCAGTCGGCGCATCCCTAAAGCTCTAGGTGGGCCCTCCCTGGACAAATGCAGGCCGTTTCTGCAGCCCTGCACCGTTTACACATATCTGGTGAGAGCCGACCCCAGGCCTCTTGTTCAGGAGGGACCTGGGGCAGGGGTGGGGGAAGATGCGGGGGGGCGCCGCCCGGCCTCGCTGGAGCTCCTACAGCCGCCGTCTGCAGCCGCTGCTCCCAGCCTCTAAGTTTTTCTTCAGCAAAATAAATATTTCCTTATTCTCCTTAGGACAATCTGAACTGGTTCCTGAAACTTGTACCCTAACTCATGGAGATCCCACACCAAAAAGACAAAGCCAGGTGGAGCAAAGATTAAAACCTAGAAAGGAGAGCCACAAAACAGTACGAAACTGAGGGAATTTCAAAAATAAAGTTCAGGCGCTGCTATTAAAAAAAAAAAAAGAATGATGGAAAAAAATCAATTCTCTCAGCCGTCGGAGAAATTCCTGTCCTGCCTCGCCTCCAGACATTCCCGTAACCCCAGCCCCGGCCATCCTGCCTCAGTCTCCCCGTGGACTGTGGCGGCTTCGAGCTGGACCCAAGAGGCCGGCAGGAAGCAGACTGCCCAGCGGGAGCCTCCAGAGGCCCAGGTCCTGGCTTTGTCAGCCCAGCACCTCCCTCCCAGAGCCTGTCCTCCGTCCCTGACGCGGTGGTTGAGCGCCCTCCCCCGTGGCCCTGACTGACCGCTGGGCGAGGTCTGGCCACAGCGGTCAGCCTGCTTCGGGGAGGTCAGGTCTTCTGAGCTCCAGGCCACAAGTTGAGCTGCCTCCCCGCCTCCCTCTGTCCCCTGCCTCTGGGCTCCGCAGCCCTGGCCGGAGCTGGAAACCCCTGAGGCAGGCAGGGCCTCCAGGAAGCAAGGGTTGGGGGTGGGGAGGGGAAAAGGGAGGGAGTGGGGGGTTTGATCTTGGCCTCAGACACCCCTGGTGGTGCGCTGGCTGGCTGGCTACGGCTTTGGGCGGTTCCAGAATGGCCTCTCAGCCTTAGCTTTCTCACTTCTGAAAGGGGGACAGTAAGAGTGCTCAGCTCAGGGCTGAGAGCACGGTCCATACTCAGTGGCGCCCAGGATGTTACTGGGGGACCCGCTTGGGGACGGAGCCAGGATGCTCTGAGGCGCTGTCACCGCCAGTCCTGTCCGAGGACTCGGGGCTGGTGTCTGCCCCCCAGCACTTGTAATCTCGTGAGGGAGGTGGAGCAGAACGTTAAGCAATAAAAAGGAGGTGTGCATCTAGGGACAGAGGTCTCCCTGGGAGGCAGGGCCGGCCCCCAGTCCCGGGGGGGCGCACACGTCAGGCCTGCCAGCCTCTGAGGGGCACCACCGTGGATGCGGGCAGCCCGGCCCGCCTCCAGGCCCTCGGTCAGCCAGGAAGGTTCTCCACTGAGACCCCTCTCCTTCCCCTTTCAAAGGGCCTCGTCTCACTCCTCCCTTCTTTTGTTCTGCACTGGGGCCCAAGCCTCTCTACTTAATCCCACATGTTTAGAGAGAGAGATGGCCTCTGGGCTCACACTGCTTCAAGGCTCAACTAGCAGCCTCCGGTGAGCGGAAAGGCACAAAGCAGGGTCAGGTCATTCGCAAAACCCAGAGGTTCGGCTTCTCGCCCAAACTCTCCACTGTAGAGACCGCTGGGGCCTCCTCGGTGCCTGGAAAGAGGACCCCCTCCCCAGCAGATGAGCAGCCCCAGCCCGGCCCAGGCTCACAGGGGTGGCCCCTGCCAACTTCCAGGTCAGACTCCAGTGGAAAGGAACGTCCCTCAGACCCAGCAAGTGTGGCCCACGACTCTCCACTGGGACAGCCACGGCTGCTGAGGGCGGGGACGGCCAAGTGGGTCATCCAGAGCCCTGGTGTGCCACCGTCCCTCAGCACAGCCTCGCTCGAAAAGCAAAAATCCAGGAACAACACCATCTGGGCTGGTTGATAAGTTACGACGCGTCCACACCACGGGGCACCCTGTTGACATCGGGAATGAGGCGGACTGGATGCTCCAGGGTGACAGGTGAAAAAAGCAAGCACAGAGTGGCCAGGTGAAGTAAGGAGACAGCTCCATGCTGGCGTCCCCAGGAGGGAAACCCAGCAGAGGCCGACATGGGCGGGGAGGGCCTGGGGAGCTGGGAGGCTCCTGTCATGTCCTCCTGGATCGAGGGCACAGGGATGGAATAAGGGCACACTTGGTCTGCTTCTCCTGCGTGTGTGTCCCTTGCCCTCTTGGTTGCATGAAAATCACACGTGTCACCCCGCCTCCCCAGGACTGGGAAGCGTGAGGGGCCTAAGGGACCAGATCTCAGCAGCTATGTCCCCATTCCGGGGGGGGGGGGGCAAAGGTAAGAAGAGGGGCTTGCAAGGTGACACAGCCCAGGGTTTCCCATCCCTCGTCTGACAAGCACCCCGGCACTCTAGATGCTGCTGGGAACTGGAGTTCAAATATCTGCCACCCAGCAGGGACACGCAGACACGGACCAGTGTCTAGAAAACAAGACAGGGCACCACGGAGCTGCACACCGCTCTGTGGGTCAGTGCTGGCCACAGGCCTGGGTTTTGGTGGCACAGGTGGAGGACCAGGGCAGAGGACACGGCACGTGACCTGGAGGGGCCATGCGAGTCATGGTTAGTGTTTGAAAGGCCAGCACGGGGAGGAGGGCCCCAGGCACTGGGTGCCGCCTGGGGCTTAGCTCGCCTGCTTCCGGCTGCAGGTGTTGGCCTATCCGACACAGCCCATCCCGCCACAACGGCCCTAATAGGCAGACTCTGGCTCAACGTAGAAAGGACATTTTGAGGGCCTCTAACTTCCCCTTTCACGATACATAGACTTTAGCTAAGCATGAGCGGGATGCTTTACATGAGCCAGAGAGCATGCTCGGAGCCCTGCCTGCACTTCACTGAATACACGTGTCAGAGACAGACATGTGTATTGAGACAGAGAGAGACAGAGAGTGAGCAGGGGAGGGGTAGAGAGAGAGGGAGACACAGAATCCGAAGCAGGCGCCAGGCTCTGAGCTGTCAGCACAGAGCCCCACGCGGGGCTCAAACTCACAAACTGTGAGATCGTGACCTGAGCTGAAGTCAGACGCTTAAGTGACTGAGCCCCCCAGGTGCCCCGAGTGCAAAATTTTGAGAACAACTTCTAGTTCAAAGACCATGACTCCTTGGTGATCTCCCAGAGCTGAACCTCTGCATTTCTCTCCTTTGATCTCCCTTCAGCTCCACTCTGGTCCCCATGCTCCTCTCTGGCCTGAAACTTCTGGAAGAGGCTGGGCAAGTCACTGGGGACTCGGTGAGAGACGATGCTCCAGCCCAGGAGGCTGGGTGTTCAGCACCATGGACAGTGCCACCAAAGCCGATGGTGCCACTGGGGGCCTGGGGTGGGGAAGACCTGGGGTGGGGGTCAAGGAGTGGGGGGGGGGCAGGGGTGAGGGGCTGGTGTGGGGGAGGTGGGCTGGAGTCGGGGAGACCTGAGGTAGGGACCCCAAGCCAGCTAGGAGCAGGGGCCATCAGGAACACTCCACCGGTCTCTAGACCCTTCCTATCTTGATGAGAAGGGGGCGAGCCCCCGTAACCTGTGTAGGAGGCACTTCCCCACGGCCCCGCCCGCTGCTCCTGCTGCCGGCAGCCCTGTACTGGGGAGGGAGTCTCCCTCCTGTAGTGCGGGAGCCACAGAGGCCACAGTCTGAGAGTGAACTTGAGAAACAGGAGCCCCTCTGGAGCCACATCCTGTCTGTTCCTGGCGGTGCTGCAGGGCTGGCACCAGCTGGGCTGCTGGGAGACCCTCAATCGGATTAGGAAAATCGCCTTCCCAGGACGCCTGCCCCTTCCTGAGGACTGGGGAGGCATCCTCCAGAAGGAGCAGGATGGCCACTCCCCTGGGTCGCAGGCTGGAGGCGCACCGGGGGCCCGGCCTTGGCTGAGAGTTGGGGGACTCACGAGCCCCCGCGGCAGCTGGGGTGGCGAGCTGCCTCGTGGTTATGCCGGCACCTCTCAAAACCACACGGAAGCCATCCGTACGGTGCAGCAAGCTGTCGGGGGGCGTGGGCCGAGGGCCTCTTTGCTGTGTTGTCAAATATCTGTTGGCTAACAAGCCCGTGAGAATGTTCAAATCAGTGGGACATCTGTTAAGTGGCAACAAACGGGCTTTAAAAATCCTTGACAAGGACCCGCGGCAGAGCAGCGAGCGGGTGTGTGGCAGTCTGACCCTGGGGCACGGCCCCCACTTTTGTGCCCGGTGGAAGGAGGGCAGGAACCTTAGTGGTCACCTAACGCACAGAAACCATGGTCCATGTGGCGTATGCCCGGCTCTTGTCCCTACCCGCCCCTCACGCTGTGATGGTGACCCTTTTCTTGCGGTGACAAAGTCCTTCTTGCAGGATGGCTTCTGGTGTGTAAGAACCGGCTCCTGCCAACCCCACCACGCAGGTTCGAGCCCATCTGACCAGGTTTGCTAAGCCCTTTGTGTGCATTTTCCTAACGTGCAGGGAATTAATTCGACTCTGAGGGATTACGACCAACTCACGCAGCACAGAGCATTCTGGAGGTTTTGCGTGAGCCTTTGACAGAGTTCGAGGTGTCGGGGCTCTGCTCCATGCCAGGAAAACCTGGGGACCCGGTCTTGATCAAGACCCCAGGGTGAGGGGAGGCACACACGGATGTGGGGGGTGGGTTTCCAGGGAGTTTAGCAGATCCCTCGGCTGTGCCTGGGGAAGGGGTTCGGAGAGGCGGGGAGCTCACACACCGAGGGGCCGAGAGCGCGAGCAGGAGCACCGACTGCCTGTTGGCAACGCGGTCAGGAGAGCGGTGCAGGACCAGGGCTCGGCCTGGGGGCTGTCCCCACCTCGGTGCCGTCTCCCGCCCTGTTCCCCGTGTTCCCGGCATCACAGGCAGATGGACGTGTGGCCCCACAATTGTGTTTCCTTGCCACGTAATTGTGTGCGCAGTTTAGCAAATATCCTGTTCCTTCCCAATTTCGAATTATTGTCCCCTTGGCCACTGTGCTCCGGAGGACATCTGCTCTGTACTCATCATCTCCGCTCCTCCCAATAGAATTAGTGCCCTTTCCCTGCTTTAGGTGAATCTGATTATGGTGGACCCAGAGCCGAGTGGCCGGTGTGAAGGAGGAGGGCCGGGGGCCACTCACACCCCAAGCCCAACTCGGCCCGAACGTGGCTCTGGTTTCTTCCCACGCTGACCAACTCCTGGGCCCGGACGGGAGTCTGTGCCCTGGCTTAATTCCCAGCGGTGACACCACACGCTCCCTCGGCCAGGCTTCCTCCGGGCCTCCTGTCCCCGGACGGCTGTGACCTCAGAAACGGTGGTGGGGTCCTCTGCCCCTGCTCCCGCCCAGCCCCACCCAGCGAGGGCCCTGGCTGTAGCTCTCAGCAAAGCGGGAAGGCCAGCCGGCGTGCCGCCCAGTTACCCCAAAGCGGGCCCCCGATGCCGGGAGCAGCCGAGAACTTCTTCCCTCCACCCCGAGGACACGGCGCGTGACGAGTGGGGCCCCACTCTGCTTTTCTCCTCTCCAGCCGCAGACTCTGCCACAGCAGATAGCCCTGGCCAGTGGATTCGAGACTCGCGGTTCTCCGTGCATGAGTGCGCGAGAGAGGGTCGCGGTGGGGGCGAAGGGCCGCGCTTCCTGTTTCTAGATACTGGAGCGCAGAGCAAGGCGGGCCCGGATTGGGGTCTCGCCAGACGACTTGAGTGCGTCCGTTCCCAGGCTGGGCCTGTCTCCCGCCTATGAAGAGGGAGGTGGGCCGGTCCATCTTGAAGACCCCGGTCCTCGGGAATGAGGGCGGCCCGGGCCGGGCACTGCTCGAGGACACGCAACATACCCCTGGCCTCCGGCTCCTGTTCTTGGGCAGATGGCAGCTTGCTGGAGGGACTCCACTGCCCGCGGCCGTGGACGCCCGGCGCTGTTGGTGTTCCGAGCCCACGAGGGCAGAGGGCTGACCGGCTGTAGGGAAGCCTCGCTGTCCGGAGGGCCACGACTTCCCCAGTGTTCCACTCGTGGACCATCAGCTTTTCTTTTCTCTTGTGGGAGCTCAGTGGCAGCTGGGGCAGCTGAAGGGGACCGGGCTGTGTGACTCAGGCCTCCCCATGATTCGGGCTGTCACCTGGACACGGGCCCCGGGCGGCGGCTTCTTCCCAGCTCGGGAACCGCAGGCTTGAGCAGGGACATGTCCTGCCCTGGCGTCTCCTGTTGGAATATTCTGGCGCCTCCTGGCTGCGCCCTCCCTTCTGTCTACCCACGCCATCCTGGGTTCACCAGCCCGTCGTCCTCTGTCCTCTGTCCTCTGAATGCACCGGCACCTGGGCTCACCATCTGACTTTCAGAAGCATTTATTGAGCATCTGATGTACGCGGGGTGCTCTGCACAGACTGAGGTGAGTGTGGAGGACAGGTAAACACACACGACTCACGGTGGGCACGAGACACAGGCTGGTGGGGGGACAAGACGGGTAGGGCCTGGGAGCCAGGAGGGGCCCAGGCCCGGAGAGATGCCATGGTGGCCTGCGTTAGGGCGGTGCTCACGGGGATGGACACGGTGGGCCACCGAGGGAGGACCCAGCAGTGTCAGGCAGGAGGAGTCAGGGAGAAGCCAAGGGGGGGGCCCATGAGACTCGGCCTCTCTGGTGGACCCGGGGGCTGCACCTCAGAGGCGTGTCTCCTGCTTTAACACCCCCCCACGCGGACATCTTGGCCGCTAATGTCCCCCCCCACACACACACCGGTTAGAGGGTCCCCCTCGCTTTTTCCTCCAACAACCTGAGTCTCCTTCTCGTGCAAATGTCTCAGCAGAGATGCTTTCTCATCATCATCAGCCCGTCTGGGAAGACGCCTTTCCTCGGGAGCCGGGACATCCCCCGCCCACGGCAACCCCCTGAGGCGCATGCCACGCGTTCGTGACACGCGACTGGCTCCGCTTCAGTAGGATCAGAGGAAGCCGCAGTGTGGGGCTCTCGGGCTGCCCTCCCGGCCGGGCCCGGGCAGGCGGGGAGATGTGGGCAGAGGCAGGCAGAGGGCGAGAACCGTCCGTCTGCCCTTGGGAGCACGCGGGACGCCCCGACAGGCTGGGGCCACCGCAGGCCGGCGGGCCCGGTGCTGCCGACCCAGGTGAAGAGTGCAGCCTCGGGGGGTCCGGCTCCTTCAGGGCCGTCATCCGCTGCCCTGTCCACGCCGGCCCCTCCACGCCCAGCTGGGTTTTCCCCCCGACGGCTTTGCAACGGCCACTCAGAGGCGCTCGGAGGCCTCGCTCTCCAGGCGTGGACGCTTCCCGCTCCCGGTGGGCAAAGCGGCACCGGAAGGCGCCGACGTGGCCACCGTGCAGCAGTCAGCACGTGAGGTCTCCGCCTCCCACGGTCGGTCTGCTGTCATTCCAGTGAGCTCGGCCGCCACGAGACAAAGTCCCACCAACACAGAGGCTGCGAGGCGAAACCCGCAGCCCAGCTGGGGGCGGAGTGGACACAGAGCCTTCCTACAACCGGGTAAACAACTTCGAGGCCGCCCTCTGGGCTGGGAGACGTCCGACCGATGGGCTGCTGTCCCTCGAGCCCCACGCCTGGTTCTGGCTCTCTGCACCTGCTCTGTCCCCCGACCGGCTGCCCCACACCCCCCTCAGTGGCCCACACCTTCGCGATCCCCAGGACCTCCCGGAGACCTGAGAGCCCGCCTTCCTAATCGTCGCGGGCGGCCTTGGCACTGAGGTGTCACCTTGGGGCCTTCACCCTAGGCCAAGAGGCAACTGTCACGGGTCCCTCCGCTAACAGGACCGCGCCACGGACTCTCAGCTCCCTGCCCGTGGAGGAGGGTCCTCAAAGACTGCTGATGGCTTCCCGCGCCCCTGGACGCGCTCGCCTTTTGCCATGGGGCTGGCCGTTGCTCCCACAGAGACGTGGGGCCTGCGGCCCAGCCCTTGCCTGTCCTGGCTCTGACCTGTGACACGCAGCGCAGTCCTGCCTTCCAAGCCGGGCCTCATGCTTTCTGCTCCCAGAACGTGGCTGCCACGACGTGAGAAAACCCCGACTTGCCTCCTGGACAGCAAGGCCTAGGCAAGAGCCAGCACCAACCTGCAGACGGCGAATGAGGCCGTCTCAGACTCATCCAGGCCTGTGGGGCCACCAGATGACGGAAGCCACATAAGTGGCCCCAGCTGAGACCAGCTGAGCCGGCCCAAGTCCCACCCAAAGAATCACAAGCAATGTTACTGTTTGAGGCAACAAGTTTTGGACTGTTTTGTTGTGCAACAGAGGCCAGCTGACAGGGGGGAGGGAGAGAGAGAGAGAGAGGGAGGGAGGGAGAGAGAGAGAGAGGCAGAGAGAGAGTCAGAGAGAGGAAGAGAGAGAGAATCAGAGAGAGAGAGAGTCAGAGAGAGGGAGAGAGAGAGAGAGAGAGGGAGGGAGGGAGGGAGGGAGGGAGAGAGAGTCAGAGAGAGGGAGGGAGAGAGAGTCAGAGAGAGGGAGGGAGAGGGAGGGAGAGAGAGTCAGAGAGAGGGAGAGGGAGAGAGAGTCAGAGAGAGGGAGAGGGAGAGAGAGGGAGGGAGAAGGAGGGAGAGAGAGTCAGAGAGAGGGAGGGAGAGAGAGTCAGAGAGAGGGAGAGGGAGAGAGAGAGAGGGAGGGAGGGAGAGAGTTGGGGGAGGGAGAGAGAGTCAGAGAGAGGGAGGGAGAGGGAGGGAGAGAGAGTCAGGGAGAGGGAGAGAGAGAGAGGGAGGGAGGGAGAGAGTCGGGGGAGGGAGAGAGAGTCAGAGAGAGGGAGGGAGGGAGAGAGAGTCAGGGAGAGGGAGGGAGAGAGAGTCAGAGAGAGGGAGGGAGAGGGAGGGAGAGAGAGTCAGGGAGAGGGAGAGAGAGAGAGGGAGGAAGAGAGAGAGGGAGGGAGAGAGAGAGGGAGGGAGGGAGAGAGAGAGAAAGGCAGAGAGAGAGGCAGAGAGAGGAAGAGAGAGAGAATCAGAGAGAGAGAGAGAGAGGGAGAGAGAGAGAGAGAGGGAGGGAGAGAGTCAGAGAGAGAGAGAGAGTCAGAGAGAGGGAGAGGGAGAGAGAGAGAGGGAGGGAGGGAGAGAGTCGGGGGAGGGAGGGAGAGAGAGAGAAAGGCAGAGAGAGAGGCAGAGAGAGGAAGAGAGAGAGAATCAGAGAGAGAGAGAGAGGGAGGGAGGGAGAGAGAGGGAGGGAGAGAGAGTCAGAGAGAGGAAGAGAGAACCTTAAGCAGGCTCCACGCTCAGTGTAGAGGCTGATGTGGGGCTCGATCTCACAACCACGAGATCATGACTCGAGCCAAAATCAAGAATTGGACACTTCGCCAACGGAGCCTGCCAGGCGCCCCAGGGTTTTTAAATTTCTCTGCCCCCCCCCCCCCCCCGCCCCACGACACTTTCCCTTTGGAGAGAAACACCCCTCGCGTAAGTAACATGCAACCCACCCCGGGCGCTGACAGGAAGTCCAAGAAGGCAGGGGGGTCGTGGTGCAGCTGACGGGGCTGTCCCACCCCAGAAACTGGGGGCTGGTCTTATAAAGACAGCTGAGGTGGCACCTGCCGTGTGCAGAGTCGGGGTCAGGGGTGTGAGGAGGGCGGAGGACAGTTTTCTTTCATTTGTGTTTCCTGCAAAGAGGCTCATCAGTGTCACCTACGGGTCCCACTTCTTGGAAAAGGAGCAGCGTGTAACGAAGCCTTGCAGGAGGAGAGCCGGCTCCTGGCTGGTGGGTGAGACTCAAGTGTGCAAACGGGTGTGGGCCCTGGGCAGCTGAGCCCGGAGTGGGACGGGTGGGCCTGGGTCCTTCGAGAGCTCTGCGGTGTGATGATGTCGACGTGGGATCCTCCCTCGATCCCCACTATCAGCAAACGCCGGTTCGTGCCTCGTGGGCTTACGGTCACGTGCATTTGTGTGCCTGTCTGCGCACGGGTATAGGAGCGTTTCTGTGTGTGTGCACGTGCTGTGAATGTGTGCACGTGCACGTGTGCTCATGTGTTTCCGGGTGTGTGTGCATGTGTGTTTCTGGGCGTGAGTGTGGGTGCACTTGGCTTCCCCGTGTGTCCCTCTTTTGCTATCGGCTGGCACAGAACCTGGGAAGTCACTTTGACAAGGAAATGCCTCGTGACCGTGAGGGGCTTGGGGACCTCAGCCTCCCGCCTTCGTCCCGTTGCCCCCAGATTCTGAGCAGACCCCCTGCCCCCTGAACCGGAGGGGACACGTTTCAGGACAGGGTGTCCGCTCAGCTAACACGCGGGCCCTCGCGTTCACGCTTCTGCAGACGGCGACTGCAGCTCTGGGCAGTGCGCGGCCCTGGCAACTGGGCTCAGCAGCGAGGACGGTGCCGGAACACGGGCTCCGACTCTGGCGGGCAGACCAGACCCCCAGGAAACAGGGTTCGGTTGGAACCCCAGTTCTCGGGCGACCCCTTGGCCACTTGCCCTCCTGGGGGGGCTGCCCTCCTCCCCTCACGGCCTCACAGGGACGGAGGGAACCAGCAAACCCCACGGCCGGGCTCCGCCCCCTTCCTCCCGCACCTCTGATGCCAGCCCCGGGCGCGCCCGCCTCACGCTGCCCAGAG
This sequence comes from Puma concolor, assembly GCF_028749965.1. Classification (NCBI taxonomy): domain Eukaryota; kingdom Metazoa; phylum Chordata; class Mammalia; order Carnivora; family Felidae; genus Puma; species Puma concolor. Next base: position 140,072,200 of record NC_141669.1, on the reverse strand, counting down.
GACAGAGATTCCGCCACAGACTGAAGGGCGCGTCCCCCCAAATTCATAGGCAGGATTCTGGCTCCCAAGGATATGGTGTTAGGGGGTGAGGCCTTTGGGGCGATGAGGTCACGTGGGCGCCCTGATAACAGAGACCCCAGAGAGCTCCTGCCCCCGCTTCCTCCACGTGAAGACACCACAGCCGTCGTGACCCGGGACTCGGGCTCTCATCGGACGCGGGACCTGCCGGTGCCCTCGGCTCGGACCTGCAGCCCCCACAGTTGAGAGGCACACGTGGCCGCTGTTTGGAAGCCCCCGGTCCCCGTCAGAGCGGCCAGAGCGGACGAGACAGCTCTCATCGGTCGTGAATCTTCCAGAAGCAATGGGGCAGGTCTCTGGGCCCGAGGCCTGGGCCACACCTGGGCCCGGGGGCCACTGGCCTCAGTGCAGGGTGGGGCCACCCGCTGGGCACCACCCCTCCACCCGCGAAAGGAATTTCATCTCCTTCCTAGTAAGGTGCTCGTCACAGACACAGAATCGGCTCGCTTGTTACACGTGGAGTGTTTCTAGCAGGATCTGGGTCTTTGTCGGGGAGGGGGGCTCTGGCTGGACCACCAGCAGCCTCTGCGGAAAGCAAACGAGGCATTCCGTCTGTCCCCTGCCAGGGCGCCCACCTCTCCCGCCGCCACGCTTACGGCGATTTGCATAACTGAAGGGGGCTGGCCAGGGCGCAGGGCTGTCCGGAGCTCCGGGAGGGGACAGGCCGACCTCTCTGGCACAGACGGAGGCCAGGTGTCGCCTGAGCACCAGGTAAGCATGCGGCGGGCTGGAGGGACAGCTTACCTTCCGTTTGGCTGGCACATGGTCGTTTGTGATGGGACACGTGTTTGTGCTGTCTCCACCAGTCGGCTGCGTGGGGACACAGCCTGGCGCTCCAGCCACCGAAGCACTTCCAGGGTGAACAGCAGGCAGAAGGGCACTGTCTCAGTGCCCTCGGGCTCCTGTGACCATGGCCACGGCCCGAGTGGCCGACAGACAGCAGAAATCTGTTTCTCGCAGCCCTGGAGGCGGGGGTCCGGGATTGAGGGCGCTGGTGTGGAAAGGGGGCGAGGGGGGCCTCTGGCCTCTTCGTAGAGGGGCGCTGACCCCGTCCTGGGGGCCCCACCTTCTGACACCATCCCCCAGGGGTCAGAGTTTCAACGTATGAATTTGGGGGCGAGGGACAAAAACATTCGGTCCACGACAGCTGGCAAAGGGAGGGCCAAGCTAACCCGAAGTGGGAGCGCCCTGACCTGGGGCAGCGTGGACGGGCTCTGGAAAGGCACACGGGACAAGCTGGGTGTGCACAGACAGGCGGCCCCACCGGAGAACACCAGCCCCTGGGACTTAAAGATTCCCAGCAGCTACAGCACGAGCCGCAACGGGTGAAAGTAACTTCGGTAAAATAACTTACAACTCAGCACGTCCAAAATACTATCGTTTCAGCACGTAGCCGGCATAAAAATATCCAGAAAACATCGACTTCTTCCCCGCACACCAGCTGTCGGGATCGCGGGTGTGCGTTTCACCCTCGGGAGGCTCCTCGTGACCCACACCAGCCAGCGTGCTGGGTCCTTATGAGAAGCCCTGAAGGCGGCGTCCACCCCCATCCCACGAGGTGGCACCAGCCACTGCCCTCCCCTGGCCCCGTCTCCGGTCAGAGGAGGAGGAGATAGAGTGCAGCCCCCCCAACGACCCCCAGATCACCCCCAAGCAGGACGAGTCAGAATCCGCACGAGGTCACTTAAAACGACGCGTGAAAAAGTTGCGCTGAGAATGGAAGCCGTCCCGTAAGAACAAAGGGGCAGGAAACCCGCTTGTAAGACGTGGAAGGCACGTCGGGGGTCTCTGGACGGCCCGTGTTTGTAGCCAGGCCTTCTGGAATCCGCGCCCGACTTCTGTGTCCCCCACGAATCACCAGCTGCACCAGATGCTGAGGGCGCCAGAGGTCTCACGGGCGGGGAGCCCACAGGGCGCGCGCGAGCCAGGGAAGGCACCCTCCTTTCTTACTCCAAGTAGTTGAGCCCCGAGGGCAGGATGCTGGGGTGGGGATGGGGAGCACCAGGGGTCAGCGGCACAGACCTGACCTGGGACAGACCTGTTCCGGGGCCATCCTGGCTGTGTGTCTGACCAGATGGCTTCCCCATCCGCAGCCTGAGTCTCCTGATCCATAAATAGGGACAGTCCTAGGAGCCCCCAGCCCAGAAGGTGGCCCAGAGTCAGCTCTTATTAAAAATGCTTATTTATTTTTGAGGGAGAGCAAGCGCGAGTCGGGGAGGGGCAGAGAGAGGGGGCCAGAGGATCCCAAGCAGGCTCCGAGCTGTCAGCACAGAGCCCGACGCAGGGCTCGAACCCACAAACCGCGAGGTGATGACCTGAGCCGAAGTCGGACGCTCCACCGACTGAGCCACCCAGGGACCCCCAGAGTTATCTCTTAAAAGTGTAATTAGTGGTGTGAACCATCACGTACGGGGGTGTCTGTCCCAGGGCTTCGCTGAGATAACACGCGAATGACACATTTATCACAGTAACGCCTGCTCACCCAGCTCAGAACTTCCCCAAGTCGAGAGTGGCCGTCCCAGGGCAGTGTCCCCCCTCCCCGAAGCTGCCCACTTGTGTCCTCGGGGAGGTGGCCCTGAGCTTCCCAATCTGGGATGCCGGAACGGACCGGGGACGGGGTCCACACCCCGGGAGGCCGCCGTCCCTGCAGACGGGGGTCCCTCGGAAACCAGCTGCTCCCCTCCCCCACCCAGCGCCAACGACGACGTCCCCCCAGAGCCGAGACTCTGAAGGAGCCTCCGGCCGCCTAAGGCCGGGGCCGCTTCCCCGTTATGCCTGGTGATCGAGATTCATTTTCTCTGACACATCTTCTCCCCGGAAGATATTCACACGCTGTTTATGACATTTAAATTGCTTGGAATTTGCAAGTCCCATGCTGGCGTGAATATTCATGGCTGTGTGTTACCCAAGCTTGTTCTCTTTTCCGTGGCTCCCAGGACGCAGCTGCCTGGGGGGCCACGCCTCTGCAGTGAAGTGACAAGTCCTACTGACGCCTGTGGTGGCTTCTCGCCAGAGAACGTTCCGGAACCTGAAAGCCACCAGAGGTCCCTTTCACCAAGCCGTCAGGGCTGTGGGCCACCCACCCCACCCCCCCGGTGACCCCACCAGACCAGACACAGAGCCAAGCAAGGGCAGGAGGGCTGGAGGGAGTGCAGGAGCTGCGTGCTCTTCTTAAACCAGAGGGGGCTGTGAGGGGCTCTGGTACAGATGCTGACCTTGGCCGTGGCTGGGCCCCCCAGGACATGCCGGCCGCCCCCCTCCCGTCCTCCACCAAACACGGAGCTGACAGCATCGGGGATGCGCCCCCAGTGGCCACGGGCACTGACAAAGGGCCACGGTGCTGTCTCTGAGCCTGGACGGCCGGAGGGAGCCAGGGGTCCACGCCTTTGAGAAACACCTGACCTGCGGAGGCTGCATGACCCGGCCGCCACGTGGCTGACCGGCACGACGACGGCCCGGCCCGGCCCGGCCCGCTTACAAGTAAAGCAGGCATGTGTAGCCTCCATGCAAAACGGTTGGCAGGTCCTCCGAAACAAAAACAAGAAAGAATTGCCATACGGCCCAGTAATTCCACTCTGGGTCCATCCCCTAAAGAGTGAAAACAGGGTCAGAGAGATCCTTGCACATCCACGTTCACAACAGCGACAGGTGGAAGCCGCCCAAGCGCCCACGCACGGGTGAACGCAACGTGGTCCACGCACACAGCAGAATGATTCAGCCTTACGAGGAAGGGGATTCTGACACCTGCCACCACGTGGGTGAACCCTGAGGACGTCTCGCTGAGCGAAATAAGCCAGTCACGAAAAGACAGAACTCGGGTGCTATTTATAGGAGGTCCCTGGAGGAGCCAAACTCACAGACACAGAGAGTGAGGGGCTCCCCAGGCGCTGGGGGGAGGCTGAGGGGGACAGTGTCAGTTTTGCAAAGCGGAAAGGGTCCTGGTGGTGACGGCTGCACAGGCGAGTGGATGTGCTTGGTCCTGGGGACCCGTACTCTTAGAAATGGCCAAGATGGTGGGTTTTACGGGAACTTAACCACACACGTTGGAAGGAAACGCCAAAATGTGCAGAGAACTCAGCAAGAAAACAAACACCTCAGAAAAACGGACCTGCACAGACGACAGAAACGTCATCAGAGAAGATCCACAGACGACAAGAGGAGCCTGTGACAGGGGCCCGGCGTCAGGTGCGGAGGGGTTCCCAGGGGAGGCAAGGAGACGATCCGCACGGCTGAGTAGAAAGGGACCGGGCTGTGGGATGGCAGGTGCACACACGGTTGGCGGCTGGCAGGAACGCAGCAGGTTTGGTGGCTCTGGGAGGTGGCGTGGTGATTTCTTACAAAACGAACCAGACTCCTACCGTACGACCCAGCAACACCCCTCTATTCACCCAAAGGAGCCGAAAGCTTCCGTCCCCACAAAGACCCACACACGGATGTTTACGGCAGCTCTGTCCGTAATCGCCAAGACTCGAAGCCACCAAGATGCCCTGGTGGGTGGGGACCACCCAGACAGCAGCAGATCATTCAGGGCTAAAAAGAAATGAGCTCCCAGGCCCTGGAGGCACACGGAGGAAGCTTAACCGCGAATCCCTGAGTGACAGAAGCCACTCAGAAGGCTCCACACCGTGTGACTCCAACTCTACGACATTCTGCAAAAGGCACAACCGTGGACCCGGGGACAAAGTGAGTTGGCTTCCGGATGGAACTCCATCACACCCTTCAGATGTTTGGAAAGTTACTGGGTCCCCTAGTTCCCACTGCCGTCCTAGGTGCCCCCACCCATGTGGTCACCTTCCTCGGGACACATCCAATTTCATTTAAAACGGGCACAGCATCAGAGCATCAAAAGCCAAGCCAGGACCTGCCAGGTGCCTCTGTGCGAACAGGTGAGCCCGCCCAGCCCCGACCAGACACCGGAGCCATTCCCCTGCAGCGGGCATGAGTGCCTCTCCCCAGCCCCCGCCGTCTGGGCTCCGTCTCTCCGATGATGCCCAGCAGCCCGGCCCATCACGTCCGCCTGACTGGGGAGGGGTGCGGTCCGTCCCCCGCCCCAGGCCCCCCGCCCCGGGGCGTGGCATCAGATGTGTCTGGGCCGATGGCTCCAGAGGCCCCTGAAGGGACCAAAGGCGTCTGGCAGAGCCGAGGCAGAGACCCCACCTGTCCCCCCACAGCCCCTGGCCAGCTTCCCGAGCACAGGAGGGTCACTCTCCTCTCTCTCCCTTCACCATATCCGGGGCCCCGCCAACCGCATCCGGCCTGCCGCTGCCCTCTGTCCGCAAGACCCCACCACCCCCGATCCGAGGACAGGGCCCTCCCGCAAAAACGCACATTGCTGGGGGAGAATCTGCCCCCCCCCAGGTCCTAGGGGGGGACAGCGCTGTGATGTGGGGGTGGGACAGTGCCCTCACACCTGCACCAGCATCACCAAGAGCCCAGGGTGGGGCCTGACGTTAGGGCCAGTTCAGGGGGGGTCTCAGCATTCGTCACCAAGCTCCACGGCCTGCCAGGGCCGTGTTCCCAAACCAGCTAAGACCTAAACCTCAAACCTTCTCTGCCCAACGAGCTCCAGCGTGGGCACCCCCTCCCTGGCCCTTGGTGGGGGCACCCTGCCCTGTTTGCCCGAGATACCGGCTTTAGCGCTGAAGCCTCACGTGCAGGAAGCCCTCAGTCCCGGGCACAGGGGACAGGGCCCCTGGGGCTCAGCTCCTGCTGCCCCTTCCCCACCCATGGCCAGCTGGGCCGAGCTCAGATCCCACAGAGGGGTCGGGGATGTCCCCTGCATCGAGTCAGCTGCCCAGCCGGCCGTGGCTTCTCCTGCACAACCTCCCAGCCCCACATCGAGGCCTGGAGCCCCTGCAGGTGGGGTGAGAACTGCCCCCGGCCACTGCCCCCCACCACCCCACCCCAGCCACTGCCCCTGGCCTGGAGATGCGGAAGGCGAGAGCTCAACTGCCTGGCCGAGGCCGAGGGCTGATGCCTGTCTGAGCTTCTCAGGCTCAGGCCCGGGCCGGGGCTGAGGGTCCTGGGCCTTGCACGGCAGCCCGACGGAACACAGGTGCCACTCTTGCCCTTGTGTACCCACGGGACCAGGGCAGGGAGGCTGTACGTTTGAGGCCCACAGGCAGGGACTCAGAATGTCCAGGCCCACCCGAGGGGTGCTCTCCCTCCCTCAGATGTCACCACAGCCCTCCCCCTGCCCCCGGGCCACACGGCCACCTGGCTGCTGGTCACCCTGAGCTCTGCCCCGGCTGCTGGCAGGCGTTACAGACCCTCTGAGCGCTGAGTGCTGCTACCTGAGGCTGGGCTTGGGCAGGGCCTGACCTCTGGGCTGGGCCTGGGCGGGGACCCGGACAGAGGTGTCCATGGGGACACGGAGGCCTCCCCATGCTGAGGGCTCAGGCCTGGCTGACCTGAGCCACTCCTGGCCATGAGGGTCTGGCGTGAGAGTGGAACAGCCTCTGGTCCAGGCCCCCCTGGGATCGGGCTGAGGGTCCCTCCCCGCCCCACCCTGCGATCCTGAGAGCCCCTTGCCACAGCCCCCCTGCCCCAGAGCAGGAGGAGTGGGCCTCCTTCAGCTCTCCCTTCGCGTCACCCCCTTCCAAGGGGCTGGGAACCACAGAGCCTTCCCCGATGGGTCAGCCCTGGGGCTCCAGGGAGTGCTGTCCCCACCCCAGCCCGGTCCCCTGCCCCCTGCAACGCCCCCTCCTGGGGCCGCGCAGACAGCCGACTTGGGCTGAGGAAGGGGCATTGAGTGCACATTTGGACACGGTCGCGTCTCAGCGTTGAGCCCCAAGAGCTGTCCCCGTGTGGACGGGCCGAGGGCTGGACATCTGTCCCTTGGCTCTTGCAACTGGCTTACCTGACTGCTGTTGGGAGGGGTGGGGTGGGGTCGGTGGATGGCCCTGGGGGCCCCTCCGCCTCAGCACCACCCCGAGACCTTTTCCTGCCCCGAGGCGCCTCCGTCCTGACCCCAGGGCAGGCGACCGCTGTGTTAGCGCCCTGCAGAGGCAGTTCAGGGCCGGGTGAGCACATGGCCGGTCTGTGACCGCCGGAGGGGACTCCTTGCCATCCGCTCGGCAGAGAAAGCACGGCTCAGAGCCAGCTCGTCCTGCACGGACATTCTTTCTGCCCCTTTCTCTGAGCAAGACTCACACACAGAGACCCACGTGCACTCCACCGAGCGCCCGGCCGGCCCCGTGTGGCAGGGGGTCTGAGGGCTGGCGGGCAGCTAAAGCCACAAACGGCTTCAATTTTTACTGAAATAGAAACAGCTTTGCAGAGAGGATGCTGAGAAATGAGCTCTCTGCCATTTTTTAGAAACCTGACAGTCAGAATCCGCAAGAGCGGACTGTTGAAAACGCCAGCTTCACTCACTCCCGGGTGGGGCGTCCGGCCGTCCATCCCCGAGATGAGCTCTGGTCGCCTGCTGGCCCCACGCCGGGGCTCAGGGCTGCGTCACTGAGGAAGCAGAGCACGGGGATGGTGAGGGGGACGGGGGGAGGGCTTCGTGGAGGTGGCAACCCCGGGCCCAGCTGAGCAGGTGGGGGGACGTGGCATCTATTGGGGGGGGGACACGAGGAGCCCAAACCTGCCTTCTGCTGCATCCAACACTGGGTGTGGGGAGCACACAGGGCACGGCAATCCACCCACGTTCCCAGACGTGGAAGCCGCTCGACCCTCCTCCAGGAAGCCCTCCCCGTGCTCTAGCCCAGCCTGCCCATCAGTCAACGTTGCTCTCCCTTGTCCTCGTAGGGAGCCCTGGGAGGGGGGCAAAGAGCCACACGGGTCCCGTTGGGCCCTTACGTGCTGCGGCTTTGGGAAATCCCAGGGCTGTGCTGGGCCCGGCACGTTCACAGCAGAGTGAGCACCACAGGGGGGCGGGCGCTGGCTCGGCTCTGCACTGGTCACAGAACCAGGGGCCCAGGACACAGAAAAGGCTGCTCTGTCCCCTGGCCCATTTGCTGGCCTTGCCCAGGACCCAGACCCGGCTGGTCTGGGACAACATCTCTCCTTGGGCCCCTCAGGAGGACCCAGGCCCCTTTCGAATTGACTCCGGCAGCTTCTTGGACACCCGCGCCTGCCGGGCCCCACCCCCCAAGTTGGCCCTCGGGAGGCTCCTGTAGACGGAGGCCCCACCCCTGGCTGCCTGGGCCTGGGCCCTTCGCTGTAGAGGCTTTCAGGGTCCTCTACTTCCAGCCTGAGCCCCTCCCTCCAGCCACCCGGGACACGCGTCCTCGTGGGAACCCAGGTCCCCGCTGCCTGTGACAGTCACTCCACGGCCGGCCCAGGGCTCCGAGCCACCGCCCGCTGGCCACGCACGGCGACGCCCATCGGTGTCCTTCCGCTGAGCACCGGTGGCCTCACAGAGCACCGAAGTTGGCTCCGGACCTGACTGCTGGCTGGGCCGTGGTGCCAGGCGGTGACGCCCTCGTTCATTTTTGGTGGCCGCGGTAAGCTGTTCGCGCCTTGCGCGCCGCAGCACTTGGACCCACCTGTTGGAGGGGCGTCCGGGCTGAGACGGGCTGTGATCCCACCCGGGCTGCTCCCTGACGCGTGGACGTCTCAGGACGGTGCCGATGAGCTGAGGCGCCGTGCCGGTGGGGAGAAGGCACGGGGAGCTGGGGGGGGGGGCTGTCCCCCCCCAACAAGTCTGAGGGGCCGTGGGGGGCCACGGCGGCCTTTGTGCACGGGTCCCCAGGGGGGAGGATGGGACTGGGCCCGGTTCCCCAACCGGACCGGAAGGTCTCTCTGGACCAGTGAACACAGGGAAGGCGTCTCGTTCCCGCCACGCGCTCCTTAGGAGCACCAGAGCCCCGCCCTCCAGCCGGTTTCCCGACTGGACTCAGGACCCAGGGGACCGACTGGACTCAGGACCCAGGGGACCGACCCACACACGGCAGCTGGTTTGCAGGCCACCTGCGTGCGGATGGCCGTGCCGGCTTGAGCATCGGACAGTGTCTGTAGTTTTGCTCAGCCGTAGGGGACAAGCTGGAGTTCTGGCCGGGCTGTAGGTGGCCCCATTATCCGCAGAGATAGCACCACTGGCCCCCAACTCAGCCAAATAACGAAGAAAGCCCTCGACGCCTGCAAACACGCCTGGGCTCTACGGGCCTGCCCCGCATGGGACAGCTGGATTCTCTGGAGACCGGCGTGCAGGGGGCAGGGGGCGTCAGCTCTACCTTCTGGGGGGGACACGGGATGCAGAGGGAGGGGCGGCCGGGGGTCTGTCGCCTCCCACCCCCCAGGCCAGGCGCCTCTGCGGTTCTCTTCATAAAGAGCCCGTCCTTCTGGGCTCCCCTCTCCAACAGCGGCTGTTTCTCCAGGGCAGGAGGAATGAAAACACGTTTAATTTATTGCCGACAGAAGCGAAAATCCTCGCAAGTGGGGGCCCAAGCTGCAGGGGGGGGGGGGCCTGGAGAGCCATCCTGCTTGCGTCCTGGCCTGTGCTGGGGCTCCAACTGTGCTGCCCCCAGCTCACGAGGTCAGGGCAAGTGTCGATCCAACACTCCACCTACCTTGTGAATTAGTTACAAAGGTCAGGGAAGGATTCCACTGAACGTCAGCAGGAGGCCCCCCAGAAAGGGCTGAAATTGGTTGTAAACGCTTTAAACGCTTTAAACGCCAACCAAAGCATCCGGCCTGGGGGCTGCGAGGAGGTGGCCAGTGACCACGTGCTGATGACCCGGCTGAGTCTTGGTGAAATGTGGCTCCTGTGTGGTCAAGCCCTGGGGGCTGGGACAGAGCAGAAGATCCCTGGGCCCTCGTGGGAACCACTGAGGCACAGGCAGTGGTTGGAACAGGGGCTTGGAGCCCTCCTGTTCCGGGGCGGGGAGCTCTTGTGGGTGGCAAGGGCACCCGTGCCCCGGGCTGAAGGGAGCCAGGGGCCCTGACCACACCCTGGCCTCCCTGCCTGGCCCCCCACGTTTCCAGCTTGCCTTTGGGCCAGAGCAACCCCCTGACCACGCTCCCAGCATCCACGCCTGCCCTCCGGCCCACCCAGCACGTCAGAGCCGCCCCGGTGCCGGTCCCAGAATTAAGCCCAGACCTGCTCTGCACGCACGTCCCTGTGGCCTTCACGGTGGCTGCGTGGAGGCACCTTCACGGACCCTGACCCAAACTCAGTGACCTGCACCTGTGCGAAATGTCATGGGCTTGGGGCCGGAAGGCTGGGCCCCAGAACCACAGACATAACACCCCCTCGCCGTGGCCAGCCCGACCGTCAGAGGTGCCTGTCCCCTGTGTGGCCGTGAAAGCCATCTGAGCTCGTGGCCCGGCACAGAGTCAGACAGGAACCAGTCAGCGCACTGGGGCTGGCACGTGGGAAAGCTTCCTGCGACGGGACGACAGGACAAGGTGTGGGCAGGCAGGGCAACTGGCCGGGGCTGGCGCAGGATTCTGAGGCTTGTGCCGGGGAAGCCTGTTCCACTGCAGCCCGGAGGGTCAGGGGAACGGGCAGCGACAGCCCAACAGGTGCACGTGGAGACAACGCCCGAGACGCGGCAGGGGCAGACAGGCCACACGTGCCCCAGCGCACCTGCCTCCTCCCGGGTCTCCCGTGGGCCCTGCCTGGTGGGGGGCAGGGCCAGGAGAAGGGAGAGAGGCACTCGGGGCAGGCGCGACGGAGAAGGTGGGGGTTCTGGGGTGAGGGGCACACGGATGCCACATCACGTGCCACCGCCTTGGCGGGAAGACGGATTTGTGGCGCCAGCCCCCCAGGGTCACTACCAGCATTTCGTGAGATTACGGACGAAAGGGGGTCCTTGGCATGCCCGAGCTGCGGTCCCCTCCCTCCCTATGCCCCACCCCCACCCCCGCCAGGGGTCGAGTCCTTGCAGGGGGGCCAGAGGCACTTCCTCAGCTGAAGACACTCAGAGCACAGCCCCGTCACGCTGGGACGATCGGGACCATCTCATCGGAGGGCCGTGAGCTCTGCACCCGCTCCTCCCCGTGCATCTATCAGGGGGCCCCGGGCCTGAAGCTGGGGGCCGGTCAAGGGCTCAGGGGACAGAGCGCTGCGTCTGCACCCGGGAGCAAGACGGCCCAGCGGGCAGTGCGCGGGGAGTGAGCCCCCGCTGGGACAGGCAGCCCTGGCCCGGCTTCCGCCTCTGGCCACGAACTGTGGCCCAGTGGGGCTACCAGTGGACACTGAATGTAGGTCCAGGCCCCGATGCCCAGAACCTGTGGGTGGAACCGTACTTGGGAAAAGGGTCTTTGCAGATGCAGTTAAGGACATTGAGATGAGATCACGTTGCCTTAGGGTGGCCCCGAGTCCGATGACAAGTGTCCCTGTGACAGGAGAGGAGAGCCACAGACACAGAGGAGACACCACGTGAAGACACAGGCAGAGACTGGAGGGGCGCAGCCACGGGTCAAGGGACGCCTGGGGCCACCCGAGGCTGCAAGGGGCGGGAGGGACCTTCCTCCAGGGTCTGTCCACACCTCGGTTTCAGACTTCTGGCCTCCACAGTTGCAACAGGACAGGACAGGACAGTTTGAGCAGCATGGTCCGTGGTCCCGTGCTACCGTGGCCCCAGGGTCCGCGCACACGGCTCCTGAGACCCACGGCACTTTCCATGGCCCTCACGATAGGCAGAAGCAGAAGAGGTGTTTGGGGTTAGAGCCTTTTCCAAACAGGAATCTCTGCCCCCCCCCCCCCCCCGTGGTTTCCACTGGAGCTTTCTGAGCGTCTTCTAGCTGATCTCAGATCCGACACAAATGTAGGTATTTTTAATACATTAGATGGCATCTCTTAAACAAGCTGTCAGGAAAATGAATTGCAGAGGTTTTACGGGTGCTCACTTTGCCTAAATGCCCTGCAATTAACTGCGCCTCGTCGGCGGGCGCGTGTGACGGGGAGCCTCAGAGGCGCCTCACCGTTCCAGAAAAGCTTCTTCAGCGGGGGTGCGCGTCCCGACCCCAGGTCACCGCTCAAGCGTCTGTGTGGCAGCCTGCGTGGCCGGCTCGGACTTTTTCCCAATCTGCCGAGCCTCGGAGGCCAAAAGGGCCCCCAGAAGACCACTGCCCCTCAAGCCCAGGCCCGGGCGTGGCAAGTGCCCTGTCCTCCTCTAACTCCGCCCAGCACCCAGCTGGGCCCAAGTCTCCCCGGGAGGACGGCTGGCCTCAGCAAAATGGGCCTCAGGGCCGGGCAGAGTCTAGGGCCCAGGCATCGTGCCAGCCCGTGGGGGGGCAGAGGGGCCTGTGGGCTGGTCACGTCCCTTCCCGCCTCACGGGGGCATCGCTGCAAGTGCCACACAGGACTGCCAGGGACCCAGCTGCTTGACGCCTTCCTCACAGGGTGCTCCTGTCTGCATTATCCTGCCTCCCGCCCTGGACCCTGGTGCCTGTGCTCCTGGCCCGCTGTCAGGGGAAGATGGGCGGACCGCCTGGGGGCCACCGGGGGTGAGGTTCACCAGAAGCTGGTTTCGAAGAAGTCTAAGCGCTTTTCCGGGGCTTGGCCCTGTCTCCCCGCCCCCCGGCGGTGGGGGAGTGGGGAGCAGGGAGGATTCAGTGGTGCTGTGCAGGATTCCCCACCCTGAGGACAGTCCAGAAGGGGGTCTCCAGGCTGCATGTCCAAACCGGCTGGAAAGCTTCCGGCCCCCACTTGGTGTTCCTTTCCTTTAAGGGTTCCCGGGACGGGGGGGGTGGGGGGGTGCTGGGAGCTCAGGGGAGCCCGGAGCCAGGGATCCTGGGAGTGGGGTGAGGACAGATGCGATCGCTTCTCCCTCATCCCCAGGCAATAAATAGTGACCCTCGACAGCTTCCAGCCGCGAACATCCTGTTGGGCGCAGTGCCTGACGAGCTACAAATGAGCTCATCTTTGATTTTGGCCCCATCGGCGAGTCCTGGACGTCCCGACGCTCGGGGTTCCCAAGTGACACGACCCAGACGCGCTTCCACTTGGGCCCGAGCCGCGGGGGCTACGGCTCCGCAGTCCTGACAAACCGCGGGGAAGTTACGCAGCCCCCGGCCTGTCGTGAGCGGTTACAACTTAATCACTCCCGAGCGGGGATTATTACCGCCCCAGGACTCTCTGAACTTCAGGAGATTGAAAATGGTGTGTGTTTTTTTAAATAGAGGAAGTGTTTTTTTGAGTTATGAGAGCACAAAAGTCGCTGAAGAATGCTCTTAACCTTTAAACATGTCAAGGGAGAGTTACTGAACTTTACAATAAAATCACCTTTTAGCAGACAAGGAGCTAAAAACGTTCAAGTCCAAATCATGTCACTCTTTCATAAGCTTCTGTAGAAGACTCACTGGAACACAGAGGCCGTCTTCAACTTCGTGTTCCTGGGATAACTATGTTTCTTTGTTAGCCATTCTTTTGCAACTTTGTTTTAGTCATTCCTTTGAACCCAAGTCTTCTATCATAAGCTGCCTGGGATATTTTTGAAACTAGGCAGCGTTTCAACTCCAGGGACGCGTCCCGCGTGGGGCGCTGGACTAAATCCGCTGTCATAAACAGCCATGAAGTTGTACACAGAGCATCGGGCTATTGTTCTCACACACTGGACAATCCGCAGTGCAAGACTGTGGTGGCTGAGGGCGGGGGAACTCCCCAGGTGAGCCCCGCGGTCACGTGTTGATCTTCTTGGGGGTGTTTTCGCCATTGCAACGTTAGGAGTCGGTGGCGGGGGGGTGGTGGTCTGGACAGAGCATGGCTATTCCAGTCAAGAGGCAGAACTCAAAAACTGGGGCCACGGGAGCGGTTTAAATCTGCAGAGAAGGCACTTGGGGGGTATCCTGCACGGTGGGGGTCCTCAGAAGCCTGAGAGGGGCTCTCCGTGGCTTCTGGGCGGGCTGGGCTGTGTACACAGCCTTCCGGGAGATGGCTGGCATTCTGGCAGCACCGGAGGGGAGAGGCATCCTTGGCACATGGAGTGTCGTGCTCGGGTGCCAGCAAGCCCGCACCTTAGGAGTAAGCGCCACGCCCCAGAGGGAGGGCCACGCGCGACTCATCTAAGCCTCAAAACCAACTCCAAAACCCCCAGGGGACACTGAGTCTACGGCGGGGTCCTCCCCAGTTAGAAGGGCTTGAGCTTTCTGCAGAGCTGCACGGACAAGGTGTAGACCGAGATGATCAGTCTGCAACCGAGAGCCCCACTAAAGCAAGAACCGACACTCTTCAGAAGAAGATAACACAACAGAGTCTCTTCGACGCGTCATCTGCAATGCCCAGTAGAAATAAAAAATTACGAGATATGCAAAGAAGCAGGAAAATGTGACCCACTGCTAAGAAAAAAAAGCAATTAGGGGCGCCTGGGTGGCGCAGTCGGTTAAGCGTCCGACTTCAGCCAGGTCACGATCTCGCGGTCCGTGAGTTCGAGCCCGCGTCAGGCTCTGGGCTGATGGCTCAGAGCCTGGAGCCTGTTTCAGATTCTGTGTCTCCCTCTCTCTCTGCCCCTCCCCCGTTCATGCTCTGTCTCTCTCTGTCCCAAAAATAAATAAACGTTGAAAAAAAAAAAGAAAAAAGAAAAAAAAGCAATTGGCTAAAACAGACCTCCAGGTGAGCGACGGGAAGTGGGAAGTGTCAGGTGTGAACGGGTATAATGTGAATTTCTATCAGACGCCGATAACTTAAGGATGCACGTTTATGGCCCCGGAGCAGCCGTTACAGGAATAGAGACAGGTGCGCCTAAAAAAGTCAGTGGGGGAAATAACACGGAATTCTCTGGTGCCCCAGTCAGAGGACTAAGAAAGGGATCTCTGGAAACCACAGAGCGTGGGAGGAAGTGTCGGCAAGGAGACAGTGGGAAAAGGGGCCCCCCAATTCTTGCATGAATCGACAGCAGTCCTGGGGTTACCCTTGACCTGCACGTGTATGGGACGCACCTACCGAGCTGGAGTAAAGAGCCTGAAAACTGCACCGTGACATAAACCACCTCCAAGAACCAGGACTACACCCTGAACGGTGGGCGCACGGGGGAGGGCACGCGGGCGGGACGGACGCCACAGCCACCGCCACCAGACAGCCCTCACAGGCTCCCTGACCAAAGACGAGACTCAACCGAAAACCTCAACGTCTTCCAGAGGGTTCTAAATCACCCCAGATGCCACGGCAATATTCTAAGTGTCCAGAAAGCAATCCGAAATTACTTGATGTTGAAGGAACCGGGAAAACCTAAGTCTTCTGCAAAAGACGACACAGATCGCCCTCAGGAGGACGCAGAAGGTGTTCCCAGACAAGGGCGTTAGGCAGGTGTTGGAACCATGCTCCTTGAGGTAAGCCAACTCTCTCGAAATGGATGGAGAGAACCAGTGGGAATTTTGGAACTAAACAATACAGCGTGGCCAGCCAAATCAGCCCTCAGAGAGTGATACGCCCCACAGAGCGCATGCCCTGCGAGGGCGCACGCGTCACTCGCCAGCTCAGACGGGGACTCGGGGCCGTCGGACGAACGTGAACCCCTTTGGGGAAGTGAAATCGCGCAAGCATGTTCTCCAAACATATGGCATTACAAATCAATGACAAAGCGTCGTCTGGAAAATCCCCAAACGTTTGCAAATTAAACAACACGATTCTAAACAGTCCAAAGAGCAGAGGGAATTAAATCTCAGGAGAAATGAGAAAACCTGTTGGACTGAATTAGAACCCATTTTGCAAATTTTGAAATGCTACTAAGGCAGCATTTGGGAGGGAGTCTGTAGCATTAAATGTTTAAACTGCAAAAGAATAAGGCCTTGAATCATGAGTCTAAGCTTCTACCTTAAGAAGTCTAGGAGCTCAAAACAGACTAAATCCAGACCAGGCACAGAAAGGAGACGAAGACGGGAACATAAAATAAATACGACCAAAGCAGAAAGACACCAGAAAAAATCAGTGAAGCTGGTTAATCGAAAAAAGAGTAACAATACGGGTAAACCGGCCGTACTGAGCAGGGGAGAAAAGAGAATGCACAGACCACTGATATCAGGAGTGGAAAAAACAAGGGATGGTTACGGACCCCACAGGTAGGACCCGGTGACAGAGCCAAGCCACAAACTGCAAGCCGCCAGATTTGACAACTTAGAGAAAATGCACCAATTCCCTGAAAGACACAAGTTGCCCGAACTTGGGAAGAAACGCACCCCGGACCCTCTCCGTACCTAGGAAGGGCCTTGAATTCACGGCCAGAACCCGTCCCACGAAACTCCGGGCCCAGACGGGTTCACCGAAAGATGCCAGCAAACCTTTGAAGAAGAAATACTGCCGATTCCACACAATCTCTTTCAGGAAATAGGAGAGGAGCAGATACTTCTAGACCATTTTATGAAACCAGCATTATCCGGACACCAAAACCAGACAGAGACATACAAGAAGCCAAAGCTGCAGACCAATGTGTCTCAGGAGCAAACGCACAAAGATTCTCAACCAAGTGTTAACAAACCAAATCCGGCAACATACGAACGGGACGATACGTGACGTGACCAGGTGGAGTTTGTACCAGAAACGTGAGGCTGGGGTCGACCCACGACGCAGCGATTGCAGGACGAGGTATTTGGGCAAAGGACACAGAAATACAGACTTGAAGGGGCACACGCACCACGACGTTCACAGCAGCACCCTCGACAACAGCCAGACTATGGACACAGCCTGCCTGTCCATCGACGGATGATGGGTGAGGAAGATGTGGTGTTTATATACAGCGGAGTACTACTCAGCATCACAAGGAATGAAATCCTGCCATTTGCAACGCCGTGGATGGAGCTAGAACGTAGTATTATGTCAAGCAAAGTAAGTCAGAGAAAGACAAACACCATATGATTTCACTCATATATGGAATTTAAGAAATAAAACAGATGAATATATGGGAAGGGGGGGAAGAGAAGAGAGGAAAACAAACCATAAGAGACTTAGATACAGAGAACAAACTGAGGTTGATGGAGGGAGGGGGGTGGGGGACGGGCTAGATGGGGGATGGGCACGAAGGAGGGCACGTGTTGGGATGAGCACAGGGTGTTGTATGTGAGTGATGAGTCACTGGGTTCTGCTCCTGAAACCAATATCGACTTAATGAACTAGAATTTAAATAAAAATTTGAAAAAAAAAAAAAAAAAAGAAATGTGAGTCTGGTTCAACATTAAAAATCAGTCAACATTTTCCACTGATACAAGGCGCCCAGAGTAGTTGTGTCCACAGAGGCAGAAGTAGAGGGCAGGGCAGGTGAGCGGGCAGTGGGTGGGGCAGGGGCAGGGCAGGGGGAGCAGGGGCGGGCAGTGTGAGGACCAAGTTCTCAAGTTCTCGTCTGGGAAGATGAAGGAGTCCTGAGGGCAGGTCGTGGGGACGGCCACACTGAAATGTGGGTGTGCTCAGTGTCATTGAAACAGACACTTAAAAATGGCTAAAATGGTGAATTTTATATTATATACGCTTGACCACAACAAAACACTAATCAATGTAATTCACTGTATTAACTAAGGAAGAAAAATCATACGATCACACCAATAATGGAGAAAAAGCATTGGACAAAATTCAGCATCCGTTCATGATAAACACCCTCAGCAAACTAGGAATAGAAGGGAAATTTCTTTTTTTTTTTTTTTTTTTTAAATTTTTTTTTCAACGTTTATTTATTTTTGGGACAGAGAGAGACAGAGCATGAACGGGGGAGGGGCAGAGAGAGAGGGAGACACAGAATCGGAAACAGGCTCCAGGCTCCGAGCCATCAGCCCAGAGCCCGACGCGGGGCTCGAACTCCCGGACCGCGAGATCGTGACCTGGCTGAAGTCGGACGCTTAACCGACTGCGCCACCCAGGCGCCCCTAGAAGGGAAATTTCTTAATCTGATAAAGATCATCTACTAAAAACTTAACAAAAAACCTCATATTAATTATAAAGCACAAACGCTTTCTCTCCAAGATCAGGAACGAGGCCGGGAGATTTTCTCTTCTGCCCAGATTACGTATCAGATGTCACAGCCGGCGCGATGAGGCAGTAAAAGGAAATTACAGGCATACAGATTGGACAGGATGAAATGAAACTTTCTCTATTCACAGACGACAGGACTGCCTGCACAGAAAACCCCAGGGAACCTACAAAATTATTTGCAGAATTCATACGTGTGCTTACCATGGTCACAAGACACACATCAACCCACAAACCCACTCACGTTTCTCTATGCTGGCCGTCAACGACGGGAAAGAGAAAAAATTTTAAGAGCCCGTGTGCAATAACCCCAAACACGAATACTTAGGTGTAACCTAACCGAGCACGTCAGGATCTGTGTGCCGGCAGAGGCACAGTAACCGCGGCAAAGGGGACCTAACCGAACAGAGGGCTGCGTTGTGCTTGGGGACCAGATGTCTCAGGGTTAAGATGCCAAGTCTCCCCCCACTGAGCCACACACTGTCCCAGTTTAAATCAAAACCCCTGCGGGCGCTTCTGTGGACGCTGAGAAGCGGATTCTAACATTTACATAGAAAACAAAGGAACGACAGTAGCGCAGGGCTTCTGGGAAAGAACAGGAGGACCGAGGAGCCCGCCGTCTGGAACACCCCCCACAAGGCTGCGGTGCTGGAGGCAATCTGGGGGCAGGGACGGCACAGACACGCAGACGGAGGAAGGTCTGGGCAGAGCCCCGCACGGGAGGTCAGGTGACTTTTGATGGAGGTGCCAAAAAACTTCAGCGCGGAGAAGATCGTCTTTTCTCGAGCGGCACTGACCGCTTGGATGTGGATATGTAAAAAGAAAAGACAAGCATCCATTGCTCACCCTGTGGAAAAATTAACTCAAAACAGATCATAAACCTGCACGTGAAACATAAGTGACGAAGATGATGGAAGGAACCGGGGAAGGGGATCTTCGTGAATTCCGAGACACAACACCAAGAGTGTGATTCGTTAAAATGTCTGGTAAGTTGGAGTCTGTCAAAACGACAGCTGTTTGCTCTGTGACAAACGAGGTCAGGAAAATGCACAGATAAACCACAGGGGAGAAAATGCTTGCGAAGCACGTATCTGCACAGAGGACTCGTATGCAGTTTTCAAAACTCTCAAAATTCAGTAAGAAAACAAGTCAGTTTAAAACCTCTGGGGGGCTCCGTCGGTTAAGCCTCCGACTTCGGCTCAGGTCAGAATCTCGTGGTTCGTGGGTTCGAGCCCCGCGCTGGGCTCTGCGCTGACAGCTCGGAGCCTGGAGCCCGTTTCGGATCTTGTGTCTCCCTCTCTCTCTCTGCCCCTCCCCTGCTTGTGCTCTGTCTCTCTCTCTCTCAAAAATAAATAAACACTAAAAATGAAAAAAAATACGTAAATAAAAACTGGGCAAGGTACCGAAACCGACATGTTGTCAGAGAAGGCGCACAGGCGCGGACAGAGCGTGGCGAGCCGCTCCACGGCACCGATCATTAGGGAAACGCAAACCAAACCTCAAGGTCCCACGGCACACCCCTGGGGGCTAGAGGAAAACAAGGGTCGCGCCTACGACAGCAGGTGCGGGCAGCCGCAGAGCGCCCGGACGTTCCATACGGCACCTCCACCTGGGAAAAGCTTGGCCGTTTCCTAAAAGGTCGAACACCCTCCCGTATGACCCGGCAACCCGGCTCCCTCCTCAGGATTCACTCCGGAGAAATGAGAACGCACGTTCACACTGAAGCCTGAACCAAGGACGAGCTGCTGCTCAAAACTGGAAACGAGTCAGTGCCCCTCACCCGGCAAACGGATACACAGACGTGGTCCAAGCTTCAACGGAATCCTCCATAAAAGGAGGAAGAGCTCTCGACTCAGACAACAGCGAGCACCGTGGTGAGTGACAGAAGCCAGACTCGGGAGGTGACGCCCCGTGAGGCTCCATTTACGTGACATTCTGGAAAAGGCGCGAGGCTGGGAGGAAAACAGATCCTGGGACGGGGCATGCCTGCCCCAAAGCAACAGGACAAGACAAAGCTTCGGGGCGACAAGACTGGCCGCGATGCTCCGAGCTGCGGCTACGGGGCTGCGTGCGTTTGCCAGAACTCGGAAGGAAGCAAAAGGAAAGTGATTTTTACCAGGTGTAGATCTTAAATCTTTGTTTAAGTTTATTTATTTGAGAGAGCGGACGTGTGTGCGCACGGGAGAGGGGCAGAGAGAGAGAAGGAGAGAGAATCCCAGGCAGGCTCCAGGCTCTGAGCTGTCAGCACAGAGGCTGATGCGGGGCTCGAACTCACAAACCGCGAGATCATGACCTGAGCTGAAATCAAGAGTTGGACGCTTAACCGACTGAGCCCCCGGGAGCCCCTCTGGGGGTAAACTTTAAAATAAAAGGTTTCTGGCAGGACCCGGGGGGTGCACGAGGACCCCCAGAGCGTGGACGCACACGGATGACAGAAACAGCTCCCAGCCCCGGGACGAGGACCCTCCCGGGAGGAGAGCAGTTCTTGTTGCCTTAAAACCACAGATCGCGGGTCCTGGTCTCCCCACGAACGCCGCTGTTCTGTGGTGTGCGCGTCGCGGAGCCCTCGCGCAGCGCCCGGGGCCGTCCCAAGCACGCCAAGTACCCTGACCCCCTGGGCTGCGAGCCGCCACCCGCAGCTGGTGGACAAAGAAATGAGGTGCAGGTCATGTCGCTTGGCCAGGGTCCTACGGCTGGCCAGCGGTGAGGCCTCCGTGCTGCGTGCCCCCGAGGGGCCCTACTGCCCCCCTGCCCCCGCCCT
The DNA here is from genome assembly GCF_028749965.1 of Puma concolor. NCBI lineage: Eukaryota > Metazoa > Chordata > Mammalia > Carnivora > Felidae > Puma > Puma concolor. The sequence continues at coordinate 140,051,519 of NC_141669.1, read as the reverse complement.
GCCCCCACACCAGCCCAGGGTGATGACGCAGGGGTGCGGTCCCGCAGGCTGCAGGGGAGCAGCCTCCTGGCTGGACCCGAGGAGCCCGGCCCTCACCGGACGGCACCAGGCCGGGCCGGCCACACGGCCCCTAGTGGCTGCACCTTTGCCGGTGGCTGCTGGGGACGGCAGGGGTCTCCGGGGCCCGGGCGGAGCCCAGGGCCGTGAGCTCGGCAACACTGTGCTCCTCTGGGTGTGGGAGTCGGGCCCTCGTCCCCTGTGCCTCCTGGGCCCCCAGCACCTGCCTGGCTCTCGGTGCGAGCAGAGGGGAGACGGGGCTGCCGGGCTTTGAGCTCCCCGTGAATGTTCCCAGGACCCCTCGGGTCCTTCCGGGTCATTGGGCCTTCAGGAGGACCATGAGAGGGGACCTGGTGCTCCCCAGGGCCTTCACGGGGTGAGGTCTCCGAGCGCCCTCAGCTTGGTTCCTGACGCGCTCACTGACACGTAATTCAGTCATGAAATTACCCCTCAGTCCACAGCTCCACGAGCTCTGATAAAAGCCCTGCCACGTAAGGGACACCAGTCAGGAGGCAGGACACTGATGGCCCAAAGTCGACCCCGCCCCCAGCCCGTCAGCCACTAATCTGTCCCCAGTGCTGTCCCTTTTCTGGAATGTCGGTGGTTTTCTGACGGTGCTGCTTTCGCTCAGCGCGTTCCTTCGGGGACCCCGACACTTCACGGGTGAGGAAAGGCCCGAGACCCCGCAGACGAGGGCGGACAGCAGTCAAACCTGGACCCAGGAAGTGGGAGTGGGCAAGGTTTAATGGGGACGCAGAGCCCTTCCCGACTGACGGCCGAGTGCTGGCGGTGGGGACGGCTGAACCGGTAATCTGCTGTGTGTGCGTCACCGCAATGGAAAACAAGAAAGGCTTCAGATGCCTTTTCTCCTCGTAACACAAGCCGCTGGGAGACCAGATGGGGTGTGTGGCTGTTCCTTCTGTGCTGGAGGGAAACAAAGCCCCACCCCCACCCCCAAGCCCCGACGTCATGAGCAGGTGGGATACCCTCCCCCCGCTGCCAGGCACACACCCCCCCAGGACCGCCCGTCCTGCAAGCCTGTCCTCCCTCGGTGGACACTCTGCCCTTGGGCAGTGCCCGGCTTTGACAGCTGGCTCGCAGCCTTCACGGCGATTGCCCTTTCCGGCCCAGCGTCTAACTGGAAACCCCGCATTGGGCTTACCGGCCCTGTCTCTTTAATCCCAGGGCACTGGCGCTGATTTCAGGAGGTCCCTCACTTAGGAGGCGGAGGGGGACCCATGCTCTGGAGGGGCCGCTGCGCCCTCAGTGCCCAGGATGGGGGGATGTGATGGTACCAGCTGGGAGCTGGGCACTCTGGCATCCGCCGCGTCCCCCACTGCCCTGTCACGTTGGTGGGGACCCTGCGGCTCGCTACCCTTTACCCACGAGAGTGCCAGCATCACTGAGGCCGGCCGGCCGCGACCACCGGGCCTGTGGCTCACAGGCAGGGGCAGGAACGGAGAATCGAGGTGCCACAGGGCAGAGGCCCTGAGAAAATGCCTCCTGGTCTAATTTTATTGGATCCAATTTTCTCCCACTTTGTGGAGGCAGGTCCTGGCTGCCTCTGCCCCCGCGGAGCCACGTCAGCCCTTGAGGGCCCGTGATGGAGCTGCCTCGGCTCTGGGCAGGGGGGTGCGGGGCGCCAGCTCCTCCCCCACGCCCCTGCTCCTCCGGAAAGACGGTGTATCCCTGCCGGGGACACGCCTGTCTAGGAAGGTGAACAAAGGAGCAGGGAGCCCCCAGGAGCAGGATCCTTCGTCCACGCAGCTGCTGCGAGGCCCGCGGGGGCTGGAAACAGCAACAATGAAGTGACAGCTCCAGAGCCCTCGCTGGTGCCCACCAGGCTCCCCGGCTCCTGCCCTGCGCTCGGAGGGGGGGGGGGCTGTCCCCGACTCAGCTCCCCCGCCCCTGCCCTCGCCCAGGCACCGCGGTGCGCGCGGGGTCGCTCTGCCCCGGGAGGCTTCCGGGCTCCCTCCGGCCCTGCCCACGGAGCAGATTTCTCCGAGGGCGGACACACTTTGCCGCTGGTTTGAGCATCACAGAGACCATACATTTACCAAAAAACAGCAGAACCAGGTCTCCCCGGAGGCAAGGCCCTACCGCCCCCAGGACATTCGCCAGGGACAGGGCAAGACCGCCTCGGGGCACCACGTGAGCGCTCGCTTGGGTCCCTGGGATTCTGCCCAGTCATGCCCCTCAGCACCGAGGGCTGGGGTGACCCTGATCCTGGGGGCCGATGCGCACGGCACCTGTTAGAGAAGGATGGGTCCTGAGCTTCCCTCACCAGCCTGCTGCACACGCCGGTCCCCCAGATCCTGTGCCCCGAGCAGCACAGAGGCCTCCCTACTTTTGACGGAAAAGATGGGGCCTCCCAGACCACCCGCTGTTAACTGAGCTGCACAGACAGCCTGCCGTGTGGACAGGATGCTGCACGGGCACACAGTCAAGTACAGCTGCGTGTGCTCGTGTATGTGTGCATGCATCTGTGTGTGTGTGTGTGCGTGTGCAACCTGTGTGCACACGTGTGCTCATGCATGTGTGCAAGCGTCTGTGCACGTGTGTCTGTGTCGAAGCACACATGTGTGTTTATGTGTAATACGAGCACACACGTGCCTGCGTGTTCCTCTTTGCATGTCGACATGCACACGTGTGCACGTCCGTGTGCCTCTGGGTATCTCCATGTTCGTGCATGTATGTCTGTGCATGTGTCTCTGTGTGTGCACCTGTATGTGTTTGCATACGCGTGGCCACAGTCCCCAGGCTTGAGAACACTGGTCCGGACGTCAGCGCCTCCCCCGCCCCTTCTCTAACTGGGAGAACACATGGGGACAACATGAGTCTAGGGAGCTGGGGCTGGCACCAGGCAGAGCTGGTGACCAGGGTAGCGACCGCCTTGGGGCAGGCGGCATATTTGCTGCTGAGTCCTGGGTCAGGCTGGGGGCCGCCGGGATTATGAGGCTGGACAAGCCCCCGGCCAGGTCCGATCTGAACCAGATGCACAACCCCCCCAGGCGTCTGCCACCCCGGTCACCGGTCCCCTCGGCTCACTGCCTTTGGAACTCGCCGCACTCAGTAAGTGCTCAGGTCGCATTCGCCGGAGGGATGGGCATCCCACCCGAGCAGCAACAGAGAGCGTGGCTGAGGTCAGAGCAGGGACCCGGCAGGGCTGCGTGGGACCAAACACGACCCAGCCCGGGGCAGATCCACAGGAGCAGGGCCACCGGTGTGGCCCGCTGCCCAACCCCGGGCAGACACCTGCGTGAACGGTGGAGGCGAAGCTTCTCAGAGGAACTTTCTAAGGGGAGGGCCCCTCGGTGGCTGGTGCGTGCATGTCTTTCACTCAGGACGGCTGCACTGGAACCAACAGTGCGTTGGAAAGCCTGAGTCCAGTTCCCTCCTAGGGCCAGAGGAGGGACCGGATTAGGGAACGTGGCAGGCTCCGTGGGCTCCTCCTGCCAGACGCCCTTGTCAACTGGGGGCCCAGGGCCTGGGGTCTCCGCTGGCCCGGGCGTGGCCCTGCCCTCTGTACAAGCTCCCCTCGGCCCAGCTCCAGGCTACCTGCTCAGATAATGAGATACCTGCTCAAGATGTGTTCGGCAATGACCATTCTAAGCTGCTCAGATATCTGACTGAACCACCTCATTTCTAAGCACTAGTTTGCATGTAAGTGCCCAGCATGGGCTCGTGTGGATGGTGGGGAGGGGCGGCGGGGGGGGGGGGGAACGCTGGTGGCCTCCTGGGGGACACACAGGCTGGGAGAGGCCCCCGCTTTGGAAAGAGGGACCATTCGATCGGCCAACGGCTGCACGCTTCCACCGTGGCCGGTGAAAGGGCGACGTACGGATGGACACAAGCACCCAGCCCCTCCCTGCCGGGCAGACGTCGCTGCTTAAAAGACAGCGGACGTTCGCCCCCCGTCCTGCCAAGCGGCCCAGAGGCCCGAGGGGGGAATGTCAACCGGGGGCACCTCTCCTGAGAGGGAGGGGTCGTGTAGAAGGGCCCGGCCACACTCCTGCCGTCCGCCCTCGGCCGTCAGCACGGAAGGAAGGGCGCCTGGAGGGAGCCCTATCGGTCCTTCCCAGCACAAGGCTGCGGCCGATCTGGGGGGCGTCAGGAAGCCAGCGAGCGTTTGGTCAATGCTGGGGCAGCACTATGTCCGTGGGTGCAGAAGTGGGGCCTGTCCGTAGTCAGTGCTCAGCAGACATCCTGGACGAATGACACGCCCTGGGCAGTGTGGGTGTGGCACCCTCTGAGCACAGGGACTGGGAGAGACGGCCCTTTGAGAGGTGAAGCAGTGTCACTGAGGCGTCTGACCGCGTGGGGCCAATGGAGAGGACGCTTTGGGGGGGGGGGGCGTGCCCAGTCTGCTCTGCTGTGGTTTGTTTTTGATGACCCAAACCCGACCGCTCCCGGCCAAGGCCCCCGAGAGCCAAAGGGGCGGGGGTCCGAGTGGAGGCGTCTCCTGGGGTGGGGGCAGTGCTACTGACTCGACTTGCTGACCTGAACGGCCGCATCATACCTTCAAAGGCAGGCGGCAGTGGCCCCGGGACCCAGCCGAGCGAGACAGGAGCAAGGGAGGAGAAGACTCGGGCCTCGGGAGGAGCGGGGACAGCTTCCCACCGTTCACTGCACGCGGCCCTGCGTGCCCCTGCCTCCTGTGCAGATAGGCGGCTGGGCTCTACTCTTTCCCCTGCTACGTGTGGCTGGGGTGGGGGTGCCCCTCCACGCAGGGGACCCCGTGGCCACAAGCTCTCAGTGCAGGTGCGGGGGGGGCCACTCGTGGTGGGTCAGCCAGAGCCCAGGGAGTGACGTACACATGACAGTTCCTACCCCACTCCCAGCATGAGTCCTGCCGGGCCGTGTGGAAGGACAGCCCCATGGGGACAGTGGCCCCTCGGCCCCGCCCACCGTCCCCACCCCACCTGCACCTCCGTGGCTACCCGGTCCCGGGGCCGTGACGCCGTCCACGGTGGCATTTCTGTCCTGGTCTGAGAAACCTTGCCTCCAGGGCCAGAACCCCCCACCTGCCAGGAGGCCTTGTCGGAGCCGATTCCCGGGGAGCCGATTCCCGGCGGAGGGCTCCCGCCTGGGCTCTCGCGACACCTTGTTCGGACCCTTGGGCTCTGGCGTTACCCGCCTCACGCGGGCCCCCCACCCGCCACCACGCCCAAACGCCGGAAGCCCTTCCCAGCAGAAGCAACTCTTCACCAGCACCACCAAGACAGTGCTACTGAACGTGCCGCGTGCAAGCCCTTCCCACACGCTTCCTCCTCGATCCTCTGTCACTTGAGGCCACGGCTGTGATCACCCTGGTTCACAGACAGGAAAACCGAGGCTTACCTAAGGAACCGGCCCCACAGGGCATCAGGCTCGACTCCACCTCCCAAGTTGTGAGCAGGGGGCAGAGCAGCCAGGAGGCCCGGTGGGGGGGGGGGGAGCAGTGCTGACCCCCGGGGGCTCTGCTGCAGAGGAGAGGGACCCGGCCTCTTGGGGTCACACAGCCTTTTGAGAAGCCGAGGAAAGGAACGGCCTCCGGCATGCACACCGGGGTCTGGAGACGGCTGAGGCCCATCCGTGGACCCTCAGAGACCTCGCTGATCTGAGGGCCCAGCCCCCTTGGATAGAAGGAGGGGATGAGATGGGGGAGCAAGGTCTGGCCGCGCTGGAGTGCAAGGTGGGAAGAGGAGGGCGGGCTGATCCTGAGGACCCCCTGCCCCCCCATCTCCTTCCCAGCTTCCGAGTAAAACTTCCCGGTGACGTTCTCTAGCGCGCTGTCCCAGAGGGGGACACAGACTGGAAACTACTTTTGGGGTGGGGGAAAGAGAAGCCCGCAGCTTCCCTGAGGGAGAGCCTGCCGACCCTGGCCCCCCCCCCCCCGCGAGACCCCTGTTTCTTCCCAGCCCTCCTCCCGCGCGAAGCAGCCGCTCACCTGGATGACGACCTTGATCGTGGCGGTGCCCACTATGGGGGTGCACACCAGGCCGCCGGGGTGATGGCCGTCGGCGCTGCGGTTCTGCTGGCCCATGGTGAAGGGCATGGGCAGGGCCAGCAGGCCCGAGGCCAGCCAGATGGCACTGATGAACTTCTTGGTGCGGCTGCGAGACATGAGGGTCTTGGCCTTGAAGGGGTGGCAGATGGCCAGGTAGCGCTCCACGCTGAGGCTGGCCACGTTGAGGGCGGTGGCGTAGGTGCAGGCGTCGCGCAGGAAGTAGTAGCCCCGGCAGCCGGCGTCGCCGAAGGCCCAGGGGTGGTGCACCCAGATGAAGTTGTACAGCTCCACGGGCATGGCCAGCATCAGAATGAGCAGGTCGGAGAGCGCCAGGCTGCCCAGGTGGTAATGCACCGTGCTCTGCAGGCTCTGGAGCGACTTCTTGCGCGCCAGCGTGAACGCCGTCACCGAGTTGCCCACGGTGCCCACCGCGAAGAGCGCCAGGTACACGGCGGTCACCAGCACCTTGGAGTAGATGTCCGTGTTCACATCCAGGTCGCTGCTGGGCGTCGCTCGGAGGCGCTCGGACTCATTGACTGAGCCGTTACCGAAGCCGGGGACCAGGAACGCCGCCTCCAGCCCCGAGGGTGGCAGCGGGAAGGGCTTGGCGCCCGGCGCGCCCCGCGGACCCGGCGCCGAGCCGTTGAGGCGCATGGTGGGCGCGGCGCCGGCGGGGACCGAGCGGAGGAAGCCGGCGGGGTGGGCGCGAGACCGAGAGCGGGCGCGCCGTCCAGCCGGAAGCGCCACCCGGAGCGCCCGAGGGGCGCCGGCCGCAGGGGGCGGGGGGCCGGGCCGCCCTCCCGCTCCCCGCCGGCCCGGGCTTCCTCCCCCGACCTCCGGACCCCGCGGGTCCCGGGCGCGCGGAGAGCCTGTGGCGCCGAGCGGAGCGCACGCACGGCCGCCCCGGCGCGCTCACTCCCTCGCCTGCGCTCGCCTCCCGCGCGCTCTCCGCGCACACCGCCCGCCGCGCCCGCGCCCTCCCGGGCTCCGCGCCTCGGCTCATCGGGCAACGGCGCGGCGCGCCCGGCGGCGGGGGGCGGGGCGGGGTGGGGGCGGGGGCGGCCCCGGCCTCGGCCCCGCCCCGCCCCGCCTGAGTGCCGCTCCCGCCCGGCTCCCGGGGGCCGGGCCGGGGAGGGGACAGCGGTTCTCTCCAGGCACCTCTCCCGGGGCACGCCCCTCCTTCCCCGCCTTCCCAACTTCTCGGGCCCCCCACCCGCCCCAGGGAGGGAACTGCCCCCTGGTCGTTTGTAGCTGGTTCAGGAGGGGTGAGGGAGGTAAGCCCCGTTGGCGCGGCTGGGGCGCTGCCCTTCCCTCGTGGGCGCCCAGGCGGCCTCCAGCACAGCTGGGTGGGAGTGGTGAGTGAGGGGGGCAGAGAGCACCCTCCCCCTGCCGGCTGGGTTCCTGCACCTGGCACCTGGGGGCGGGGGCGGGGGCGGGTGGGCACACCTCCCCCCCCCCATGGCCGCCTGGATTTGATCATCACAGGTCATGGTCCCGGCCCAGGCCCAGGGGGGTTGGGAAGGGTGGCCCTGGGGGTCACAGTCAAGGCCTGGCCTTGTCCGTGTGTGGACCCCGCTGTGCTAATAGGAACCCTCCGTAGGCCTAGGGGGTTGAAGGAAGGGAGCGAGACCTAAGAAGCTCGCCCAGACCCCAGACCCTGGCCCACACCTGCCCACGGCGAGCGCATTGGGTCTGTGTTTGTTCCTCTGTGAACTGGCTGTGGGCCGGCCTGGTCCGCGGAACCTGATGGTCTCGTCCGGGGTGCCAGCACAGAAAAAAACGCGCTTCAAAATGTAGCGTTCAAAGACACCACAAGCGTCTCTTCGCGGGAAGCCAGCATAGGAGGCTTAATCTTGGCCCTGCCACGTGGTGCCTGGGCATCGTCTTTAGCTTCTCTGTGCCTCAATTTGTCATCTGTAACATGGGAATAGCGGTTGCACAGATGCTCCCTGGGGCGTCTGGGGCGGGGGCTGTCACGCACGCAGGCTGCGCTGGCCCGCCGTGGACACTCAGCAAACGCCTGCGTGGTGGGAGTTGCTGAGGGTGGTGCGGTGGCTTCGGAGGGTGTGAGGGGCCTAGGCCAACAAAGGTTGCAGGAAAACCCCTCCGGGTTAGCTGAGCTTGTTCTCTGGAAGACAAGCCCACCAACGAAGTAAACGGGTCTGGGGGTTGGGGCACAAAAGGAGGTGATCCCGCCAGACCACGCTGCCGTGCCAGGGGCTCGCTGCCATCTCGGCACACAGGTAACACGGGGCCCTACCATGGCCCGTGCGGTGTGGCCGCCTCTCCCAGGAGCCTCCCAAGGGGAAGGGACCAGCCAGTGACCGCGGGGGCCTGTCCCTTTGCCGGCCAGGAGCCAAAGCTGCTCAGGACGTTGCTGGTGGAGATGTGCCCTGGCCCAGCTGCTTAAGCTCACTGTTTGGTTTTTAAACCCCTGACCTTTCCGTTAAGCTGGCCTTCTTTTCAAAGATTTCTTTCCGAGCCAGCCTAGGAGCTTAAAAAATCATAAAAGTCAACTTAGCACAAATATTAGGACAAGGGATTTGCTTAAAACCGTGGAGGAAATGTCACTCGGAAGGCCTCGTTCTACAAAGAGGGCGGCAGGCCCTCCTGGGGGGGCTCCCTGGCGGCCGGCTTGGAACCACTCTTCTGCGTACTGACAGCCCGGACGGCACGGAGGCCGGAACCTTCCAACTGGTTCGGCCCCTTCTCTCTGACTTCCCCTGACGTGAACACTTCCTAAACAGCTGGGACCCTTTGAAGAAAGTGTTGGCAAGGTGCGGGGAGGGCCGATCCTGGGTCCAGCTGTGTCTGTGGGTGACCCGGCCGTGCCCTTGGCGGGTGCCCGGCCCCCAGGCTGACAGGCTGAAGCCTGGTACTTGGCTGGCTTTGGGGGAGCGGGGACCTGTTGCCCTGCCCCCATGCCCCAGATGCTGCGTGTCGGGGGGGGGGGGCGGGAATCGGCTGTCCCCTGTGCACTGAAGCCCCCGAGCCACCCGCCCCACAGCTGTGGGGGAAGTGGGGGCTACTCACCCATCTCAGGAGTGAAGGTCCTGGTTGGGGAATAGGAGTGGTTTTCTGGCTACAGGAATTTGGTCCCTGGGTCACCGGCGCCGTGGGGCCCCTTCTGCTTTGCAGGTGTGCCTCTCTCTCCCCTGGGCCCCGTCCGCCGTCGGACAGCTCTTGGTGGCAAGCGCTGGGGCTAAATTAAAAATAAAAAAGTTGGGGCGCCTGGGTGGCTCAGTCAGTTAAGCGTCTGACTTCAGCCAGGTCGCGATCTCGCGGTCCGTGAGTTCGAGCCCCGCATCGGGCTCTGGGCTGATGGCTCGGAGCCTGGAGCCTGTTTCCGATTCTGTGTCTCCCTCTCTCTCTGCCCCTCCCCCGTCCATGCTCTGTCTCTCTCTCTGTCTCAAAAATAAAATAAACGTTAAAAAAAAAAAAATTTTTTTAAAGTTAACGGCAGGACCGTGTCGGTATATCATGATGTTTCCTGCGGGGGGCGGGGGGAGAACGTTCCTTTGGAGACACCGAGGAAACGTAGTGTGCGTGTGTGAGTGTTCGCTGTAGATCTTCTCATGCGCGGCGTGGAAATTGCATATGTTCCAGAACGTACAGCATTCCAAGGAAAATTGTAAAAATAGGGCAACACACGTGCAAGTGTGAGCGAGGTGTGAGCGCGATCCGGCGGAGGGGCCGGGGAGCCTCCCTCCGCCCGGGCGCCCGTGTGCTCACGGCACATCCCGGCTGCGGGTGCGTCCTGGCCGTCTGGCCCCTGGCCCCTGGAGCTTCGCCGCCTGGCCCTCGCCCCTCCCGTCCTCCTGGTGACTCACCCGCCCCTCACGGGGTCTGTGTGCACGTGTGTGCGTGCGCGTGCCCACGTGTGTCGGGCACCCGGGCACGGGGGCTCAGAGGGTCTCCACCGGCCAGCCCACCTGCTGCCCCTGCCCTGAGGCCCCCTGGGCTGGGCGTGTGGTCGTAGAGACAGCAGAGCCCAGAGCAAGAGCCAGGAGGGCCCCGGAGGGGGCTGCGTGCGTCCAGGTGACCCCTTCCTGGAAGCCGCTGCTCGGGCTCGTGACTGGGCTGCACCTTTCTGGTGAACATGCATTAGAGCCACTGAGGACGCCTTCACAAAAGGGTGCTGCGTGGGCCCTGGCCGCCCCCCCCCCCCCGCCCCTGGGCTCCCTGGGGACAAATGCTGCAAAGAGACTTCGTTTCCGCCGACCGGAGGCCCTCTCCGTAGGGCTTCCCCTGCATTCACCGTCCAGTTCGCCACCTGTCCAGCACTTACTGAGTGTGGTCAGCGCCCAACGACAGGAGGCCACTTTCACAGAGCTCACGGCACACTGTCTGCACAACACCAAGTGCACAAGTGTTTTCTGGTGGAGGGTGACGGGAGTGACGGGAGGAGGGCCGGGGGGCCTGGCTGGCGGGGGGACACGGGTGGTGTGGAAAGAGCTCCGCGGCCAGAGGTGAGGAAGGAGAGGCAAGGCCGCAGGGGCGCAGCGGGTGTACGTGTGGGGGTTTATTCCCCGTGCGCTGCAGGCTCCGTGCAGAGATATGCACGGACGGCTGAGCTCGTGGCTGCAGGTCAGGGGTTGGTTCCCTCAGGATCGTCGGCCTACATCTTCACAGGCGTCAGTCACCCTGCACAGCAGCCAGCCTAACCGGAGATTCGTCAAGCAGAGCCACCGCCGAGAAGGGCAGGTGGGGAGCCCCGGAGGCCCTGCGCCAGCCAGTGGGAGCCCCATTTGGGACACTGAAGGCTTCTCCAAGGAGACGCGCAAGGAAGCTGGTGATTTGCAGGAAGGGGCCCGTTGGCTCACCTCCTAGGAGATGAGAAAGTCTGACTTCCAAGGCCTGTCAGTGCCACGCGGTTCTCTACGAGTGTCCCGGGGGGCTCCCCATGGCTTCACCGCGGGCCCCGGAGGGTGCTGGTTACACTTGCCTTGGAAGCTGCAATCCAGCGTCTCTGGCCCAGGTTTGGAGCTGATGGGGTGACACTCCCACCGGAGGTCGCTGCCGCCCTCCCCTCCCCCCTCCAGGTCATGCTGGAAGGAGGGTCCCTAATTTGCTCTGGGCAAAGACACACACACACACATGCGCACGCACACGCACGTGCACACACACACACAGCACGTCTGACACAGAAGGACCAACTTCCACCTGCTCAGTGTGCAGAGAGGCGGGGTGCCATCACCTCATCCCAGGAGCCTGGGTTTTTATGCCTCTTATAAATTTGCTGATTTGCGGTTGAATTTCCCAGGCACGCCTGGGAACGTAGCAGGCAATTTAAAGCCGAAAGGATCCCTTTCGGCTAATGTGAGGCTTCCATTTATTGTCGGGAGGAAGGGGGACGGGGATTCGCAGATTCCACAGTGCGCTGGCTCTCTGACGGCGGGGTGCGGGGACCCCTCCCTGTGCCCCCCCACCCCGGCCCCAGGCACCTCCCTCGGCTTCACCAGGCAGGCGGCACCAGGCCGGGCTGGGCAGCTAGGTTCCCACCTCTCTTTCCTCCGCCTTCCCGTCTTCTCTCCTCCTTGGCGGGGAGGATGGAGTTTTGCATAAACATGATGCTCCCGCTTCCAGCTTTCTCTGTGGATCCGAAGCACACGCTCCCTTTGTCTGTAATCAGGAATTCTAGTTGCCTAGAAATATTTAAATAGAACACTCTCTCATCTTCCAGTGACTTCATACAAGTTCCAGAAATAAAACCTGAACCGGAGCCTTCTTTGTCATTCCTGCCTCGAAGCTCCGATGGCCCTGGCCCGTTCAAGGCAACACCCTTTCCAAATGCAGCCAGGTGCCCCGGGGGGGGGGGGGGGCGCGGGCAAGTGAACTCCAGAGCCTAGAGCCTAGGGTGGTGGAGGAGGGGTCCCACAGAAGCGCACAGCAGGCCGGGCAGCCCGTGGGTTCCGGTGCGGCCCCCACGGCAAGTTGGGGACCCCAGACAGCCGCGGCCACCGGGTCATCGGCAGGTATCCCTGCGTCCCTCTGCCCTCCACCCTGAGTCTCCCGGCTCTGCAGGCAGACGTGCCGTGGGCATGCGCTCTGGCCGCGGGCGTGCAGAGAAAGGCCCACTCCAGGTAAGGCCTCTTCTGGCTTCTACATCCTGGCACGCGCTCGTGGCTGTGGGACCCCAGGTTGGAAGCTGTGGGGGAGATGCCCAGTAGCAAGAGAGAGGGTGCTGGAACCCCTCTTCCTTGCAACCCCCCCTCCCTGGGATCTCCCCGCCCCCCTCCATCCATGAGACTCCCTCCCACCTCGCTGGGGGAGGGGAGCATTAGCACGCGGGAGGAAACGCGTTCCCGGGGAAACGATCAACGAAAACACGCTCCGATTATGCGTGCCTCACAGACGGACAGGATCTGCTGAGATCGTAAGTACACGCTCACACTCCTACGAACCGCACGCTCACGCAGCCCCGCACGCACACGTGTGCACACGCGCTCACACACACTCGGACGTGTGCGCACACGCACGGCACTGCTTTCGTCACGACAGCACGACTCTGCGGGATTCTCTGTGCCTGCTCTGTTCCCAGTGCTTTTCCCGCCTGAACCCGCTCGCTCCCGGCACACACGGCCGCGTCGCACGCGGGCTCCCACGCACAGTGAGCGTGACGGCTGCGAGGCGCGGTGGCTTACTCGCCTTCCGAGGCCGCTCGATGGTGCTGAGCAAATCGTCTGGCCGGCGACTTCCTTCGCGGCCCAGAAGCTCCGAGTCTGGCTTCTGTCATCTTGTTCCAAACAGCGCTCCTGCGTGGCAGCCTGGGCCTCTGGATGGGAAATCTGTTGCTCCTTTGTTAGCCCTCACAACGGGCCAAACAGCGCTGCTCTGCCGTGGACAGCTGGCGCCGACCCCGCGGGGGACATGTGCTGGCCTGGCTCGCCCACACCCCTGGCTCCCCCAGGCTGGCCCTGCCCTCTCCCGCCCCCAGGAAACCAGAGACCCCATTCCCACGGCCCCGGGGGCGCAAGGTGGACCCTCAGACCCCTCCCCACTTGCTGGGAAGGGCAGACACTCTTGGTTGCGGTCGCCAAACTGCTTCCGGGGACGCCGCTCTGAGCCCTGAGTCCCGGGGCGCCTGGAGCCTGCCCACCCCCCAACCCCCCCACCCCCTGCCCCCCCAGTCTGCTCTCAGTCTGGTTCCGCTGGGCTTTCCGGCACCTGCAGTCGAGCACTTCAGACGTCACTTGCGGGTTCTGGTGCCCCTCGACCCCCCGGCCCTTTCTGTGTGAAGTGGGGGGAGGGCAGGGCAGCCGCCAGGCAGGCCCGCGGTTTCACGCACCCGGTCGGGAAATGAGGACAGAGGCACGCACCGACGGACTCCCGCCTTCTCTGGAAATTTCAAGGCTTGATGATGAAGACATTAGCTCCCGAGACACTTCGGTCTGCCGGGAGCGGAGTGGGGATAATTTGCTTCTTCCTGTGACGGCTGACGATTAGCTTCATAGCAGCACGTCACCGTCTCCGACTGACTTGCCTGCACAGCCGGGTCACTCGAGAAAAACACACTTCTGAGAAAATACAGTTGGAGGCTCCCAGTGCTATGTCCTCCCCAGTTCACCAGCAGCTCTGCCCTCGGCGTCCACCTGAGCCCCCGAGCAGCCCGGTCCCGGTCTCTCCCGGGGCCACAGGGAGCCGTCCTCCCCGCGGGGCCCTGTCCTCCCCAGGCCTGCGGGGCGCCGTCCTCCCGGGGCCCGTCCTCTGCGACCTGGTGGCACCGGGCGGCCAGCCCCCCCCCCCCCCGCGGTCTCCCCTCAGTAAGCTAAGGGGAGTCACCCCGAGGCCAACAGTCCACCCCCTTCCTGACCCGCCCGCACACTGACAAGGAGTATCTGACTTTGTCGGAAAATGCTAATAAAGGAATTTGGGGGAAGAGGGCAAGCCAGGGCACGAAGCGCATTGCAGGTCAGGGAGGCCGGCGAGGGGCACCGTCCTCGCGTTTCTACACACTTAGCAGAACCACGTCTGGGGTCGAATAAAACTATTGAAGGGCAGTCCTCTCTGCCCGCCGTTGAGTCGTGGAGCCGGGAGCCGGGCGGCGCCTCCTTCCCGCTCAGGAGTCCACGGAGGCGTCTCCTGCCTGAACGAAGGCCGTGGAAGGAGAGGTGAGCCCCGAGTAATGACGCGGAGTCACAGGGGCAGGGAGGCAGCGCAGGGGCCTCTGGGCCGCGAGCCGGGGCGCGTTTGCAACGGACCCGCTGCCCCTGCTCCCTTCTCGTCGGGGTTCCTGCTGCTCCTGCAAAGCCTTCCCCAGGCAGAGGAGGGGACAGAGTCAGGCGGCCTGGGGGCCATTCCTGCCTTGCCCGCAGGTCGCAGCCTCTCCTGAGCTCCGTGTCACCCTGTGGGAAAACAGAGCGGGACGTGGGGGGAACTGATGAGATCTGAGGGTGCCGGGAAGACGCCTGGGTCCCCCCCCCACCCCGAGACAGACGTGAGGCGGGAGCACACGCAGGGAGTATGGGGGCAGGACACCAGGAAGCAGGGCTGGGGGCAGACGGGGCAGGTGAGGCACACGTGACAGCTGCTTTGCCCAGGGCGCCCGTGGAAACGTCCCCTGAGCCCCACACCGGTGAGGCGTCGGCTCCACGGCCACCAGGGGGCCTTCCTTCAGCTCCACCCCTCCCTTGGCCACAGGGTCCCCCCGCCTGGCATGCACGGTGCCATCACCTGAGCAGCGAGGGCCAGAGCGGTGGACACAGGTGTGGGGGCATCAATGTGCGGGCCACCTCTGTTTGGAACACAATAGGGGTTCCCGAGCCGGGCCAGCCTGAGACTTTCCAAGGTTTTCTAGGACTTTCTGGAAAGTCCTGGGGGGTCTAAGACCAGCAGGAAGTCTTTGGAAAGGACTGGGCCCCATAGGAGGGGAAGGTGTGGGATGGAGACACTTCTCGAGAGTGACCGCTGAGCTCGGGTGGGGGCGGGGTCCCCTCTGCCACGTCCCCCCTCTGACTGTCTGCTGTCCGCCTCAGGAGGCCCTGAGCGTCTGCCTGTCTGTCCGCGTGGCTGGTGTCCTCTGTGCCCGGGATGGCGTCTGCCCTGTTCCGGATTCTCCACGAACCCTCCTGTGACGACGTGACAATGAAAGGAAAAGGAAGACGCCGTGTGTGCGTCCCGCCCGTCCCCACACGTCCCTTCGGGCCCCGGCTGCCCCCACACGTCCCTTCGGCAGGCGCGAGTCAAGGCCAGTCCACGGTTCCGGGAGGGAGAGGTGACGGTTGGTTCTTTGATGACCAGGCTCTGTCCCTGCGGGAAGGGCGGGGGCCTCCAGCCTGCCCGGACTGGACCTCGAGGACTGTCTTGCAAGAGGGAAGGACAGCGGGGTCTTAATGGGAAACAAACTTCGGTGACTCTGATTTTCCAAACTTTTGGACAGATGGGTTTCATGCTGAGATGTGTGCCCACGGGGCTTTCTCAGGAAACGATAACCCGCCTGCCCCGCCAGCCCGGCACCCCGAGACGCCGGAGGCTTCTCTGCTCCGCTGGGCACTCTGGCTTGCAGGTCCTCCGGGGGCATGTGGCTGAGGCCCGGCCCTGCCCCTGGGGCGTGGAGTCTGCCTAGAGAGGTTGCCCCTACCCGGGGTCCCGACGGAGGGTCTGCCCGTGGGTCCGGGGCCGCCCCCCGCCCGCCCGCGCCTGGCTCACAGTGTGGGTGGTGGAGGGCCGCCGTCTCCAGCCGTCTGGGCCCTGGGCCGTCTCCACACACCCCCCTCCGCCCCCGCCTGCCGCCTCCTCCCCAGGTGTCGGCTCAAACTCACGTTCTGCACGGGCCCCCCGATGCCCACGGTGCCCCCCTCCGCAGCCCCCCCCTCGGTAGGCATCAGCACGTACCCGGTGTGGCGGGGGCCTCACTGCGTTGCCTGCGGCTCTGTGCTCAGCGGCGGCTCCGGGCCCGGGGGCGTCTGCTCACGGCACCGAGGCTCGCCGCGCCCACGCGGCAGCCTGGCCCTCAGCCATCCTTCGGAGCACTGGGAGGCTGAGCCCGAGGCCGGCCCCAATTAGGGGGGAGAATGAAGACTTTTGTCTTCAGAGGTTCCTAGCTCGCTTTGGGGGCTTTTCTTACAGCTGGCACCCTTTCCACCTGCCCCTCCTCTGTGGCCGCATGTACCCTGCCACCCTCTGCCCTCCCCCACGTCATCCAAATCTGCTGGTGAAATAGCCGATACTAATTCAGACTGAAAGGTAAATGACTGCTAAGTCTTTCAGTGGCCCTTTCCTTTATATCTTAGAACAGGATTTTCAGGTTTATTTATTTTTTATAATAATATTATTTTTTAATTTGGGGGGGAGGGGGAGGGGGAGAGAGAACCTTAAACAGGCTCAGCGTGCAGCCCAGCTTGGGCCTCAACCCCATGATCGTTGCCGCGATCGTGACCTGAGCCAAAATCAAGAGTCAGACGCTCAGGGGGCCTGGGGGGGCTCCGTCGGTGGAGCGTCCGGCTTCGGCTCAGGTCATGATGTTGCAGTTTGTGGGTTCGAGCCCCGCGTCGGGCTCTGTGCTGACAGTTCGGGGCCTGGAGCCTGCTTCGGATTCTGCGTCTCCCTCTCTCTCTGCTCCTCCCCTGCTTATGCTCTTTCTCTGCCTGTCAAAAATAAATAAAACGTTAAAAACAAAATTAAAAACGAGAAGAGCCAGACGCTCAACTGACTGAGCCACCCATGGACTTTATGCCAAGAAATCCCGGGTCTGTGGCCGGTCCTGCCTGGGTGTTGGGAGGTGGGCCCGGGTCAGAGCTGCCTGGGGCTCAGCAGTGGGAGGCGCTCCCCAGGTGGTGGACACATCTTCCACCTCCCTCCCCACCTCCAGCCAAGATCCTCATTCTGAAGCCGTGGAACAGGACGTTCAGTCACAACTGGGGACATCAGAAGAGTGACAAACCGTCCGTCTCTCAGTCGGCTGTTGTCCTTGGTAAACAAGGAGGCGTCTGCCGCATTTCTCAGCTGCGAGGAGAGAGAAGGCTTGTTTAATCTGGTGCTTGGAGATAACAAGTCGAGAGCTATTTAGACGTCACCTGTCATCCTGAGCCCGGGAGGCTCCTCTTGGGGCTGGATTCACACGGAGACACTAGACACTCGGCATTTTCCAGAAGTAGCCCCTGTCCCCAAACACAAAGGTGGCTCTGCCAGATGCGTGTGGCCAAGACACCTGGGCATATGGCCCCGGGGGGCTCTCCGAACCGAGGCGCCCACCCCACCCTGAAGGGCCCCATCCCCTACGCAGCTCTGGTCTTAATTCAGTAGTTGTTGCTCATGGCGTGTGTACTGTTGTCAGAGATCAGAGGTGGCCAGGAAGGGGACAACTCAGCTGCCGGCTTATGAGCCCTGCAACTGCAGCCTGGGGCAGAGGAAAGGAGCTAGGACAAGTGGGGCAGGGGAAGGAGCGGGGGAAGAAGGGAGAAGAGGAGGACGGGAGGGGGGAGGGAGGAGGGGAGGAGGGGGAGGGGTGGAGAGAAGGGGGAGGAGGGAGGAGGAGGAGGAAGAGGGGAAGGGGAGCGTGGGGGAGGGGTGGGGGAGGGGTGGAGGAGAGGAAGGAGGAGGAGGAGGGGTGGAGGGGAGGGGCATCTTGGAGGAAGAAGCCCGGAAGACCCTCTTCACCAAGATATACACTCCATGCGGTATTTCCTTGTGATCAGACAGGCGTCCCCCAAGCTTCATTATACAACCCTAATTTTATATACATATGTATTTAAATGTTTATTTGGGGTGGGGGGAGAGAGAGAGAGAGAGAGAGACAGCGTAAGCAGGGGAGGGGCAGAGAGAGAGGGAGGGAGAGAATCCCCAGCGGGCCCCCCACTGCCTGCGCAGAGCCCAACACGGTGCTCAAATTCACAAACTGAGCCCGAGACCTGAGCTGAGATCGGGAGTCAGACGCTTAACCGACTGCGCCACCCAGGCGCCCCTAACCTTCATTTTATTTATTTTATTTTATTTTATTTTATTTATTTATTAAAAAAAATTTTTTTTTCAACGTTTATTTATTTTTGGGACAGAGAGAGACAGAGCATGAACGGGGGAGGGGCAGAGAGAGAGGGAGACACAGAATCGGAAACAGGCTCCAGGCTCTGAGCCATCAGCCCAGAGCCTGACGCGGGGCTCGAACTCACGGACCGCGAGATCGTGACCTGGCTGAAGTCGGACGCTTAACCGACTGCGCCACCCAGGCGCCCCAGCCTAACCTTCATTTTAAACGACGCCCCTGGTGCTTCTCAGGACAAGGACTCCGCCGTCCGCGGCCACGACCGTCCTTATCTGGCCCTTCTGGGCCCGGGGCGCTGCAAGAACGCGTTTATTTCCTGAGGGGCGGACCGTCCGGCCGGGCCGGGTGCTCGCCCTGGTGGGCCGGGTGCAGGCCCAGGCAGCGGGAACCCACGGTCTGCCCTTGAACACGTCCTGGCTGGGGCGCCCGCCCGCCCGCCGCTCCAAGTGCAGCTTTGACGCCCCCCCCCCCCCCAACAGCCGCTGGCCTCCGCTGGCGGGAGCGTGTGCACAGCAGCAGCGACCCCGGACTCACGCTGGGCGTGCCGTGTGTGTTGTCGGACCCTCCCCACCAAGTGAGCTAGACGGAGGGATGCGCTAAGAAAAGAAAGAAGACAGAATTCGCCCACAGGGCCGCCCTGTAAGGTCCTGCGTGCCGTGGACCCACGTGGTTCACATCCGTGTTGCTCGAGGGCGGACGGCACCCGCAAGGTGCTCTCAGGTCCACGGCCCCTGAGTTCACGCTCTCTCCCCTTCAGACCAAACGAGAGACGCCCCACGGGTGAGGCCACCGCGGGCAGCGCAAAGGGACAGTGTGCGGAGGTGCCCCCACGAGCCGTCTCTGGGGAGCCAGGGTAGCTGGGGGGGGGGGGGGCAGAGGGGCAGAGCGGCCGGGTCCTCCCCCCTTCCGGCCCCACCGGCTCCACCCGCCCCTCCCGTCCCTCCATCACCACCATCCGTGTTGCTAGGACAGAAGAGGGGGGCCACCGGCCCGTGCGCCCTAGCCTGACCGCCCGCTGGCTCCGGACGGGGCTGCGGGGCCCGCAGTGGCTCACATGTGCTGCTCTGAGCCTTCCCGGGAAGGTGGCAAATACAGACACACACACAGACCAGTCTTCATTACTGTGGGTGTTGTGACGATGCCAGGGCCCAGACGGGGCCAGCAGAGGACAGGACTGGGGACCTCCAGGCTCCGGATGAGTGACTTCCGGGGGCGGCGATGGCCTCCGCGTTGCTCCCGTGCACGTGAGTGACTCCTGGGGGGGAGGTCCTGGGGGGTCCTGGGGACGGCCCCGCACGACGTGCATTACCGATCACGCTGTGAATTAAACACAGAACGTAATTACCGTGGAGCAGCCCTTAGAGGACAGAGGATCATACACAGAACAGGCGTCACACGGTCATCCGATGTGCGTTTCTAACGTGCTGCCGATTAAGATAAATCTGAGCGTAAATGACCAGAGTAATTGCTCTCTACACCTCGTCTCTGTGCCCCAGGGAGCGGCCAGCATGGCCACTGGCCTCCGACCAGATCAGAAAGGGGCCACCTGGGGTCCTGGAGCCACCAGGGGTGACCGGGCATCTTTGGAGCTCCACCCAGACGGATCAGCTCTTCCTCTCCTCGCCCCGGGAGGCGGGTCCCCATCCGGGCCCCATTTGCAGATGGGAACACTGAGGCAGAGGGGCCAACATTCCTCGCTCAAGGTCAAACCACCTGTGAGTGCCAGAGCAGGGATCAGAACCCCGCCCCAGGGTCAGCACTTTAGAAGTGAACGTGTGTATGTGCGTGCAGGGGCACGGCCACGCGTGCACACAGACATGTGAGCACACGTATGCCCCCGATTTGAGTCCACACCCTCGGTTGCTTCCCGCCCTCCCCCAAGGCGTGGCCCTCCCCAGGCTGCACGTCGGGAATTTGGGGAGGGCTGGGTGGGCGTGGTGCTCAGGACCCAGCAGCCCCCCCACTTCGGAGGGAGGTGTCCCGTGGGAGGTCCTCGCACCGGTGCTGCGGGCGGCCTGTCCCCGGCCCAGGCCTCTGGCCAATGCGGCTGACGGTGGGGCGTCCCCCGGGGATCCAGCCAGGAGGCGGCTCTCCCCGGCCACGGTGGCCCCGTTCCCCTGGGGCCTCTGTCCTGTCTTTTCTCCCCCATCTTGTGTCCACACACTTACCTCGTAAGTGTTAACCGTAGAGGTTTCCATCGGGACTTCGAAGGCCTGCGTGGCAGGACACCAGGCGGCTTCCGCATTCCCAGTGCTGCATGTGGCCGCTTCCTTCGGGGGCGTCTTGGAACCGACATCTGATAATTGTGCCCGGCCCTCCCTGCACGGGGGCGGGGGCGTGCCCTGGACCAGGACCCCCCTCAGGGCCCAGGGCTGAAATCCTGCCAGAGTGACAGACTTCGCCCCCAGCTCTGGGGGCCGTGTGGCCGTCCCAGTAAGGACCCGCCTCGTTAGCAGACCTCCCTCTTGTCACGCCCTCACGTGCTGGGCAGGGTGGGGGCTCCGGGGTGCCCTCTCATGAGGACATTAATCCCGTGATGAGCCCCCCGCCACTCCACGGGGGCCAGGCCCTCAGCAAGAGAACATTCGATTCATGACACTTGTCTCTGCCAGTGTGCCGCCGTGGGGCCGGTCGGGTCCTCAGTCTTCCCATCAGTAAAATGGGCAATTCCACCCCCCTGCAGATGGGCACACGCGGCTCTGGGCACAGGGGCCACCCTCCCCACCGTCCCCCCATCTTCCCTCGCCCCGTTCTTCCTCCTGCCCTTCCAGGCCTGGGTCCCAGGACTCATCTCTGCCGCACAGGACATGTCCACTGGGAGCTTTGAGGCCACACGGCTCTGGCAGGATGCAGTGGGGCCAGGGGACACGGTTCATGCTGTGGGGTGTGAGCGTGTGGACTCAACTGACCCCCTGACACACTCTGCCCCAACTCCTTCTTTGGGTTCTTGGTCCAGATGCCGAAGCCAGGCTGCCATCTTGGAACACTGGGGTGGGAAGGGGTGGGAGGGGGTGGGAAGGGGTGGGAAGGGATGGAAGGTGTGGGAGGGGGTGGGAAGAGGTGGGAAGGGGTGGGAGGGGGTGGGAGGGGGTGGGAAGAGGTGGGAAGGGGTGGGAGGGGGTGTGAGGGGGTGGGAGGGGGTGAGAAGGGATGGAAGGGGTGGGAGGAGTGAAAAGGGATGGAAAGGGTGGGAAGGGGTGAGAGGGGGTGGGAGAGGGTGGGAGGGGGTGGGAGGGGTGAGAAGGGATGGAAAGGGTGGGAAGGGGTGAGAGGGGGTGGGAGGGGGTGGGAGAGTGGGAAGGGGTGGGAAAGGGTGGGAAGGGATGGGGAGGGGGTGGGAGGGGGTGGGAGGGGTGAGAAGGGATGGAAAGGGTGGGAAGGGGTGAGAGGGGGCGGGAGAGGTGGGAGGGGGTGGGAGGGAGTGGGAAGGGGTGGGAAAGGGTGGGAAGGGATGGGGAGGGGTGGGGGGGAGGGGGGGAGGGGGTGAGAGGGGGTATTAGGGGGTGGGAGGGGTGAGAAGGGATGGCGCAGGGTGCCAAGGGGTGGGGTTGTGAGGAGGGGTGGGAGGGGGTGAGAAGGGGTGGGAAGGGGTGGGAGGGGGTGGGAGGGAGTGAGAAGGGATGGAAGGGTGGGAGGTGGTGGGAGGGGGTGGGAGGGGGTGGGAGGGGGTGAGAAGTGGTGGGAAGGGGTGGGGATGGGGTGAGAGGGGGTGAGAGGGAGTGAGAAGGGATGGAAAGGGTGGGAAGGGGTGAGAGGGGGTGGAGGGGTGGGAGGGGGTGGGAGGGAGTGGGAAGGGGTGGGAAAGGGTGGGAAGGGATGGGGAGGGGTGGGGGGGAGGGGGTGGGAGGGGGTGAGAGGGGGTATTAGGGGGTGGGAGGGGTGAGAAGAGATGGCGCGGGGTGCCAAGGGGTGGGGTTGTGAGGAGTGGTGGGAGGGGGTGAGAAGGGGTGAGAAGGGGTGGGAGGGGGTGGGAGGGAGTGAGAAGGGATGGAAGGGTGGGAGGTGGTGGGAGGGGGTGGGAGGGGGTGGGAGGGGGTGGGAGGGGGTGAGAAGTGGTGGGAAGGGGTGGTGATGGGGTGGGAGGGGGTGAGAGGGAGTGAGAAGGGGTGGGAAAGGGTGGGAAGGGATGGGGAGGGGTGGGGGGGAGGGGGTGGGAGGGGGTGAGAGGGGGTATTAGGGGGTGGGAGGGGTGAGAAGAGATGGCGCGGGGTGCCAAGGGGTGGGGTTGTGAGGAGTGGTGGGAGGGGGTGAGAAGGGGTGGGAAGGGGTGGGAGGGGGTGGGAGGGAGTGAGAAGGGATGGAAGGGTGGGAGGTGGTGGGAGGGGGTGGGAGGGGGTGGGAGGGGGTGAGAAGTGGTGGGAAGGGGTGGTGATGGGGTGGGAAGGGGTGAGAGGGAGTGAGAAGGGGTGGAAAAGGGTGGGAAGGGATGGGGAGGGGTGGGAGGGGGTGGGAGGGGGTGGGAGGAGGTGGGAGGGGGTGAGAAGGGTTGGAAGGGGTGGGAAGAGTGAGAAGGGATGGAAAGGGTGGGAAGGGGTGGGGGGGGAGGGGGTGGGAGGGGGTGGGAGGGGTGAGAAGGGATGGAAAGGGTGGGAAGGGGTGAGGGGGTGGGAAGGTGTGAGAGTGGGTGGGAGGGGGTGGGAAGGGATTGGGAGAGATGGGAGGGGGTGGGAGGGGGTAGGAGGGGATGGAAGGGGGTGAGGAGGGATGGGGAGGGGTGGGAGGGTGTGGGAGGGTTGGGAGGGGGTGAGAAGGGACGGGGAGAGGTGGGAGGGGATGGAAGGGGTGGGACGGGTGACAGGGGATGGGAGGGGTGGGAGGGAGTGGGAAGGGATGGAAGGGGTGGGAGGGGATGGGAGGGGGTGAGAAGGGATGGGGAGGGGTGGGAGGGGGTGAGAAGGGATGGGGAGAGGTGGGCGGGGGTGGGAAGGGGTGGGGAGGGGTGGGAGGGATGGGAGGGAGAAGTGGTGGGAAGGGGTGGGAAGGGGTGGGAAGGGGTGGGAGGGGATTGGAGGGGTAGGAAAGAGTGGGAAGGGATGGGGAGGGGTGGGGGGGTGGGAAGGGTGAGAAGGGTTGGAAGGGGTGGGAAGGGGTGAGAGGGTTGGGAGGGGGTGGGAAGGGGTGGAAGGGGTGGGAGGGGGTGGGAGGGTGCGAGAAGGGATGGGGAGGGATGGGAGGGGTGGGAAGGGGTGTAAGGGGTGGGAGGGGGTGGGCCACAAGGTCAGGCCCTGGCAGCCCCTTGCCCAGGAGCCTGCACATAGGAACCGTGCTCCTCTCTGATGGAAGCTGCTGTCCGTCGCGGGCAGTGAGACCTCTTCCTGGGGCTCACCCGGGACCTGCCCCTCCAGCCTCTCGTCACCACCTGGCCCACAGGCCGGACCACCGCGGGATCTCCAGTGTGACTCCGCCAGCCTCACCTCCAGCCCGAAGGCCCATCTCCTGTTTGGTGGGAGGGGCCTGCTCGGCCCCGGGCACTCTGCCCCCCAGACCTGCCCCTGCTAGTTGACTGCTTGGCACTCCGTGTCCCCGGATGCCCTTCCCCGGCCGGCCTGGGCCAGAGGTCACCCGGGTGAGCCTGGCGGACCGCATCCTGGGGACCCCACGGGCCGGGGGCGCAGCAGGGCAGACCGGTGTGGATGCGGCTGTCAGGACGTGCTTATGGGGTGCGCGTGTGCGCGGAGGATGCTGTGTCCCCGCGACGGCCACAGCGCGGCTCGCGGTCAGAGCCCTGCTGGAGGCCATTACCCCGATCCCAGCATCGAAGTGAGCAAAACTGTAGTTCAGCCTGGAAAGGACGGGGAGAAGCCAGGGACCTTTGTTTCTTCTGTAAGAAATGTGACCGACGCAGCGGGGCCCGTCCACACGGCGGACTGTCATTCGACCTTAGACAGGATTCGGGATACGGCCTGGACGGCACCTGGCGAGCACAGCAGGCGTGGAAGACGCCATCGGTGCGGTCCCGCCCACAGCAAATGCTCCGAGGAGGCAAACAGGGAGGAGAGTGGATTCGTGGCTGCAGGGGTGGGGGGGGAGCTGGGGGGCGCAGGCCAAGGGGGGTCTCCGCGAGGAGAACGTTCCAGCCGGCCTTGGCAATGCTGGTCCAATCCTGTGAACAGACCAAGACCCACTGAGTTTTCCTTTATTTTTTTACGTTTATTTATTTATTTTCAGAGAGAGGAAGAGAGGGAGGGTCAGAGAGACAGAGAGAGAGAACCCCCAGCAGACTCCGTGCTCAGCGCAGAGCCCGACAAGGGGCTCGATCCCATGACCCTGGGATCGTGACCTGAGCCGAAATCAAGAGTTGGACGCTTAACCTACTGAGCCACCCGGGCGCCCCTAGTTTACTTTAAGTGGGTGATTCGCATTTCAATAAAGCTGCTTAGAAAAAGACATGAGCTTAAGTGAGCGCCACCCCAGCTTGGACCCTCTTCAAGGGCAAAGACAGGGTGGAGGGAATCCAGAGGTACCAGCGTCCACCAGGATGAAGGGGGTTTGAGGGCCTCCTCCTCTGGGGAGAGAGCATTGGCGCACCTAAGAGGGTCCCAGCGCCCCTGCCAGGCTGTGTGTCCCCGGGCCCGCTGCCCTCCCACCCGGCCTGGGTTTGCCGTGGGGACCTCTCAGGCAGTGTCTCCCCCATTCCCCGCCACTCAGCACAGGGCCTGGGATACAGTAGGTGCCCCGTCAATTCTCGAACGTGGTCCAGAAGGCCAGGGAGGCCGTTTCCTGCTCACCACGTAAACCTTGGCCAACGAAAGCGGCCGGGTCAGGATTCAAGCGTGGGGAGTGGAAGGAAAGGCCCGTCCGGGACGTGGGTCCACGTGGGCCGGCTGGTGAGACTGGTGTCCAGGACACCTGTGAGCTGCCCCCAGGGCCCCCCCGGGCCGTAGTTGTGGACTCTCTGGGCTCCACCTGGGAGGGACTGCGTCAGATCTGGATACCCAGGGAGAAAGCCCAGTGGGGGTGGGGGGGGTGTCTCCCTTTGTGTCCCCTCTCACACACACGCACACCCTTCCCGAGCTACCTGCTGAATCCGGCCGTCCCCATCTGAATCCTGGTGCTGCGGGTCCCTCAGGAAAGTGGGACCCTGGGTGGAGGGCTCAGGCCCACCCAGCTGGCGCTGGGCCCCCAAGGGAGGGGACTCTTGGGGCACAACGGGGGTCACTGGCGAGGCGGGTGGCGAGAGGCCAACCGGGAGGGCGCAGGGCCAACGGAGCGCTTGTCCCCGGGGCAGCCCGACACTGGCTTTGGGGCGCAAACTCACAAAAACCCACACGAAGGGGGTGTACAAACATCAAACTCTGCACCTTCGTAGAAAGAAAACACATTGGCCAGAGAAGCTTGCTTTAAATATCAAAATATATTTATTTACACATAATTTTGACTGAGGACACCCGCGAACATTCCATTGGAGTCCCAGTGTCCTCCAGGAAGAGTTCACGAATGTCCGCTGAGCCGGCCGCTATGCCCACCACACGAGCAGGTAAAAGACAAATTCTATAAATAAGGTTCTGCAAAATATTGGTCCATAAATATCTGCTTTTGCGACGCGTCCCGTCCCGCTGCAGCTCTGAGGACGGGAGGGGGCAGCAGGGACCGTGCCCCTGGGGACGGCTGCCCGCCCAGCTGCCCCGCATCAGAAGAGACACAGGAAGTCGGAGCCAGGCTGGTCCCCAGATGCGCCAAATGAGGCCCGTTCGGGAGCACGGCCGGTGACACGCCCCGGCGGGGGTCAGGGCTTTGTAATTCCCACCCCGCGGCGTCGACGGTGTCACGATGAACAGGAGCGGCACGAGCCCCGTGTGCGCGCCACAGGCAGTGATGGGCGCTTCTCCAGTCTCCAGGACAGAACGGTGACTTCCGAACCCCCCGGCGGCTGCCAGCTTCACACCGGCCGGCAGGTGGTTCTGGACTTTCTGTAACAGTGCAGCTCAGATCGCATAGAGAGGCTGAAAATCACAGCTGTCGACGCATCCGGGGTTCTCGAGGCCCCCGGGCAAAATCCAGTGCCTCGCGGCTCTGTCCGTTCACGGACTGTGAGAAGGGCTGGGCTGCGGGGCCTCGGTCTTCCTGAGCCAGAGGGACCGTCACACTCTCCCCCGGGGCTAGGGGGGAGGCGCGCCGTGTCCCCCCATGCCTTGCGTTCTTCCTCTTCGGCGTCTCTGAGACTCGGACGTGCGGCCCCCACCAGCTTAGTACCCTCAGGATCCTAGGAGAGATTTTTGGAGGGTCCTCAGCCCTGGGGTATCAATCGGCGAGGGGTCAGCCCTTCTGGGGAGAAATCAGACAGTGCTTGCTGGCTCGTGTCCCTAGGCAGACGGGTGGGCGGTCAGACGTCACTCTGGAGCTGGAGGGCCGAGGGGGTGTCCTGGAGGTCCATGGGGGTGTCGGAGGCCGAGGACTGGCTGGGCAGAGAAGCTTCTAGGCCATTGGGAGCCTCCAACGGATGCTTGTACAGGAGGCAGGCGGCGGCAAAGAACAACAAGCCCAGTACCTGGGAGAGAGGAAGAGGCCAGGCGGCCCGGTTGCTCCCGAGGTCCCGAGGACCCCGCTTCCGGAGAGAAGACCCATCTTTCCTGCATAACCCGCCCCTGCGTGGACACCCATACTGTCAGTGAAGGAATGAAAACCAGCATTTGACGACATACTGGCCCTGGATGGGGTGGGGGGGTTCGTCCTGGGCTGAACAGTGTCCCCCCGTGTGGAACCCCAGAGCCTATCGTGGGAGCGGTGTCTTGGCAGGTGTAATTAAGTTCAGAAGGTTGAGATGAAATCATCCTGGGTGTCGGGTGGGCCTGCCTGCAGTGACAGGTGTCCTCGTGGGAGCAAGGAGACAGTGGCTTTACAGAGACACCCAGGGGAAGGCCACGCAACACAGGGGCAGAGACGGGGCTGGAGCAGACCCTCCGTCAGAGCCCCCAGAAGGAACTGACGTGCGGATTTCGGACCTCTGGCTCCCAGAACTGAGGAATAAAGATCTTCAGGGTTTTTTGTAATTAAAAAAAAGTTTGTTTATTTTGGGGGGGGGGGAGGGCAGAGAGAGAGGGAGACACAGGATCTGAAGCAGGCTCCAGGGTCCGAGCTGTCAGCACAGAGCCCGACGCGGGGCTCGAACCCACGAACTGTGAGATCATGCCTTGACCCTGAGTTGGACACGTAACTGACTGAGCCCCCCAGGCGCCCCTGTACACGTGTGTGTTTTAACGTGCAGATGCTGGGTTTTAGCGTTTCTGGGAGCATCACCAGCCTGAGAAGCCTGGCACCCGTGTCCACTCTGGCGCAGGGATCAGAGGGGGTGCGTTGAGAACCTGTCTGCTACTCCTGCTGAAACTAACACTGACCTGAGAAGTCACCGTAACCGCTGTGCTGACGCAGAGGGCTCATCGTCTGGGTGGACAGACGGCCCGGGTACCGGCCTGTTGCTCCGGGCACAGGGGCACAGAGGAAAAGTCGGGGGCAGCTCCCAGGAAGCCATGTCCCCCTCCGACTGACCCCTTGCCTTCTGCTGGGGTCACGCAAATCCCTTCTCACACGTGGCTATTATTATGCTAATCCGTGTGGAGATAAGCCCAGGGGGCTGAGGATTCGCCATCCCCGAGATGCTTCCAGACAAACGTGAGGCAAGGGGGGGACCCCTGAGCAGCCCCCCCACCCAGAGAAGAAAATCGAGACACTCCTACAGGCTGGCCCCAGGATTTCACTTTATTGTGAAGGTTCCGTGTCCCTCCCATCGGGGAAAATTCAAACTATAAATACCGTGCTTCTCCCCACACGACACGAAACACGTGATAAAGCGGGCAGTTTCTCTTCCCAGGGTCGGGCGGAGGGTGGGCCAGCGCCCCAGGCACCTCAAGGTCAGGAAGCGGAATTGCTCAGGGGTCCATAAGCCCCGCCCCGACAGCCCCCAGACACCGACAGGCCCGCCAGAATCTGCCCTCGCAGGACGGAGCGGGGTCTTATCCCTGCAAAGCCCTAGGGGACCAGAGTCCGGGGCCAGCGGCAGGGGGGAGGCCCCGGCAGGCAGGGGCTTCGTGGGGCTGGGGCCGGGCTCTCACTTGGGAAGGAGGCCGCTTCTGGGAACCGGGGCCCCGGGTTCGAGCGGCTGGAAGGCCCCGGTGGAAAGCCTGGGCCCCTGGGCCAGCAGGAGGAGACCCCGGGGCCTCTGGAGCCGACCCGGGACCGCCCGCCTCCAGCGCGCCCCCGCACTCACCTTGTACACCAGCCCCGCGATGAGCATGTAGCGGCTCATGGCCGAGTTCTGGTACACGAAGCAGGAGCCCTGCTGGCCACACTGGTCCTGCCAGAGCAGGCACGCCTTGTCGATCACCCAGCCGAAGGCGATGGGCCCCGGGATGCCCCCTGCAGAAAGAGGCTCACTCAGGACCCAACCCGCGCGGGGGGCCAGAGGGGGCGGGTGGGCAGCGACGAGACCCAGAAGGGTGACGTCAGTCAGCCACTGGTGTCCGCGGGGGGGGGGGGGGTGCGGACTGGACGTAAATGTTCCTTTCTGGGGACTTGGCACCGGGGGGGGGGGGGGGGGGGGAGAGGTGCCGAATCACCCGCGACTCCCCTGGACCCTTTGTGCTAATCAGGAAAAGGCAAATAAATGACCATGGGTCCCCCTAGTGGACGGCGAGGGGATGGCGTCCTTCTCCAAAGCGGGCACTAGCTGTTCCCGAATGCACACCCGCCGCGTGAGGGGACACAGGCCGGGTGCCCTTGTGCAGCGAACGCACTACGCAACTGTACGTGGCTTCCTCACGGGGCACAGTACCTAGAGTTCTAACCACAATCCACTGGATTCCCAGCGCAAACGATCTCTGCCGGTCACAGACACACCTGAAACGTGAGACAGCCGCGTCAGCGCCCGGGGAGGTGGGGCCGTCTGCCAAGTCACACCCCCCACGCTAGCAGCCAAGTCCTGGCCACGCCCCAGGCTGCAGTGGCCACCTCCCCAGGTGGCAAGCACCTCACAGAGGCAGTTGGCTCTCTCCTGCCGCGGCGTTTGGGGGGCCCGGCACGTACCCCGCGGGATCTGCAGAGCTCCACCGCAGCGTGCTGCAAGGGAAGGTTCTGGGCCTGAGCAAAACCCAGGCCCGGGCTTACCGTAACGTTGCCGTGAGCGCAGGAATGCTGCTGAGGAATGTAAATATGATTACAACGAATATGAAAACCAGAAGGAGGGGCTTTCTTTGACAAGTTGAGGTGCATTTCCCTGCAGTGGCATGGCCAAAACCAGAGGAAAAATTCTGAGGGACACAGCTACAGTCTCGGTACACCTGAGGGGCGCAAACAGCGCGGATTACCGGAGGAAGGGGCAGGGGCCCTCCCGGGGCGCGGACGGCACGGGGGGCGGCGGCCACGCTCACCTTCTGGCCGCCGGGGCCGGGTTCGGCCGCCTCCGGGCAGCCCGCGTAGCAGGGCGAGAAGTACGTGAGGCCGTCGGAGCCGCACACGGGGCTGTAGAGCTCGGGCCGGCAGCCGCAGGCCGCGTTGCAGGCGGCGGTCAGCTCCAGGTGGCCCTGGGGCAGGAGGCTGCGGGCAGGAGACGAGGGGGCGGTGGGGCTGGGGCCGGGTGGGGAGCCCAGCCTGGGGCCTCGCGGCCCCCAACCCCCAGCCACGGCCTCCGGTTCCCGAGGTTCCCGGTGCTCCCCTCCCTGCCTCCTGCCCGTAGACCCGCTGGGCGTTCTCACGCCACGCAAACCGCGCTCCGCTCTGCTCTCCGTGTGCGCGGCGCACTTCCCCCGACTTGGTGGTTGGACGGGCAGGTGGTTCAGAGCGCCCGGGGACAAAGCGCCCCCCAGAGGCACCAGCCCCTCAGGTGACAGCTGTGCACCTGCACGGCTCAGGGGCGCGTGCACACGGTGGCCATCACGGACG
Organism: Puma concolor; assembly: GCF_028749965.1. NCBI lineage: Eukaryota > Metazoa > Chordata > Mammalia > Carnivora > Felidae > Puma > Puma concolor. Next base: position 140,021,619 of record NC_141669.1, on the reverse strand, counting down.
CGCGGGCTTCCTTCTCTTTCCACTCAGATGGAAGACCCCATGCCCATCCGGACCCTTCCCGCCTCCCTCAGCACCCTCCCTGGGAGCTGGCCCGGGACCCGCCTGCCTCCCTCCCGTGGCAGCACGGTCTCCTCGTGGGGGGACCGTGGCGGTCCTGTCGGGGGACAGTGCTCCCACGGCCACTTTGAGTTCTGCGGTCCTGACCCGCCAGCGGCACCAGGAGTCCCTGAGAGGGGCCGCCCGTCCCAGCGGCCACCGTCGCAGCCTGCTTCAGATATTAGCCTGACCGGCTGTCGCTCTCACATTCCCGTGACTCGGTCACACACGGGAGCCGACCCTGGGCCACCTTCCACGTCCACACGTGGAGAGCGGCTGGGTGAGCGGAGTCTCGTTTTCCAGATGGGAACCCCGGGCTTGGGGCTGGGACGGAGCCCGGGGCTTCCAAAGGGCCGATGCCGGGCTTTCAGTGACCGTTAGCCCTGATCCTCTCCAAACAGTGACCGAGTCCCCACCCCACCGCCACCATCCCCCGGGGCCACCGGTGCCTCCGACAGGTGCGCTGGGCTCTCCCCTTCTCCCGGGCACCTCTCGGTCCTTACCCGCCGTGGTAGCTGGCGGTCACACCCGCCACGGGCACGTTGGGACAGTGCATGAAGAACACGAAGATGGCCAGCAGGCTGGTCAGGGCACAGAAAAGGCACAGCTTGATGATGCCCGCACCACGGAGCTTGAACTTGTTCACGAAGAAGCCACCCAGGAAGGTGCCGCCACCCCCGGCAGGCACCACCAGGTACCCTGCGGCAGAGGGGACGTGCTCGGTGAGGTCCTGCGGGGCCACAGGGGCGGGGCAGGACTGGGAGGGGGAGAGGCCAATAGCCCGCTGCCCGCCTGACCGGGAGGCCGCCCAGGGACTGTGCTCCCCAGAAAACCACAGCTTCTGCGAGTCCAGCTGTGGGCCACCTTCGAGAAATCCGTGGCCCGCGCCATTTCACGGGAAGCTGGGATTAGTTGGCGCGCGGCTCCCAGGCCGTCCCAGGGACGGGGTGCGGACGGGTGTGGGGCTCGGTGGGCCTGCCTCTCCAGCAAGGACCAAAGCCGGCTCTGACATGGACCCCTTCCAGCTCTGGGCTGCAGCCCGGAGGACCCCAGAGCGGGTGGCTGTTCTGGGACAATGTGAGCACAGGGAGGGGGCCGCTTTGGGAAAGGGGAGGCGCTGGTGGATGGGACCGAGAGGCCAGGCAAGGAGGGGTGTCTGGGGGCATTAGATAGGGGGAGGGGGTCCCTAACTGAATGCCCAAGCCCCGTGCCGGAACAGAACCCCGAGGGCCGGGGGGCGACCTGCACTGGCCCATGTGCTGCCCAGAAGTCCCCACATTCCACACGGGGTGTTGACCCTCCCGGCCAGGATCCACGCCACGTCTGGCAGGGCCCGGCATCGACCCCTTGTCTGGTAACGCGTCCCGCCTGGTGTGTTCTCCGTGAGGCTGCAGGTGCCCTCTGGGCAGCAGCAGGAGGGGGTCTAAGCAGGGCCCTCGTTCTCCTCGGGGGGGCCAGCCTGGCTCTGGCCACAGAATGTCTCTGGCCGGGCGGGTCCTGGGGCTCCGACCTCACGGTCCCGTGAAATCCTGGGACGCCGGCCACCTGGCTCCCGGGTGCAACCGGGCCTGAGGGTCTGGATGCCTCTAGCCAAACCCTTTCTGCAATAAGCCAGGGACGCTGGAGGGGGTGAGCGGGCGTCACAGGCGATGAGCTCGCCCCGGACCCTCCCAGCCAGAGTGGACCCCCCAGGAGGTCAGCACGCTGTGGTCCGTGCTCCCCACCTCCCGGGAAGGACCATCAGACCCACGAAGCAACACTGCACACGGCCCAGCACCTGCTCCGGGGGCCTCCCCTGCAGGACCACGCGCCCGCGTGTCCTCGCGCGTACAGGAGCCGCGTGCGCTTGTAAAAGAGACTCGGGATACCCCTCGCTCGTCCGAGAACTCACGAAAAGTCAGAGGACCCCGAGGATTCAGCGAGTTTTCTCACCGAACAAGGTGGCAGCTTCCGAGGCGCTCAGGCTGAACTGGGACTCCAGGAACTTGGGGCCAAACGTGGACATGCCTGCGATGAGTGTGGCCTCGGTGGCTCCCGCCAGGCACAGCAAGATGAACGTGGGGTTTTTCAGTAGGAGCCAGATGGAGCTGGATGGGGAGACGAGAGAGAAGAGACAGAGAGAGAGTCAGAGCAGGCCAGAGCAGGGAGGAAGTGCCCTTCCAGAGGGGAGCGCAGGGGGCTGGGGAGTGGGGGGCCCTCCACGTCTCCCCCAGAGCGGTCGGGACGGGGTGTGAGGCTGGCGGAGAACCAGCTCCAGGAAAGCAAGCCGCCAAATCAACCTCCTCACCGCCTCCGCCACAGTTCAGCTCTGGCGTGGGGAGAGACCCCGAGCAACCACAAAACCGTGGAATCACTTGGCAGTGGGGGGAGTCAGGAGCCGGGGGCCGGGGGAGGCGGCTGTCCCCAAGTCCAGGACTGGCCAGGTCCCCACGGATGGGGACCGGCACTGAAGGCTGGGGTCCTTTCTCAGCCACCAGCTCTCGAGAAGGGGGCCCTCCAAGGAGCCTCTGGGTGGACCGGGCTGGTGTGTACTTTGGGGGTGGTGTCGTAGGGATCCTGAGGAAGGACCTTGGCCCTGGCCCCTCGGACCTGACCTGCCCGTTCCCTAGTGAGGCCGGCCTTGCTTCCCTTTGGGGATCAGGGCGGGGAGCCCTGCACGGCCCCGTGGCGCTCTCGGCCTCAGGTCTCACCGAGAAGCGGAGAGACCTCTGTGAGTGCCCGACGCGGGCTCTGACTGCTGCCCGCCTGTGTCCCTGCCCCGAGCGACGGGCTGGGCACCAGGCCCTGCCCCACACCGCCTGCCCTCGCGTGAGCACGTTTCTCCGAGGGCCGCTGGCTCTGGCCGGACTGCTCTGCACCTTGTTGGGGATTCGGGCCGAGCAGGGCTGGCGCCCGGGTGTGCCGACCACACACGCAGCATAGAACACAGCACACCGTCCTTACGGGGCAGTGGAGGCACGACGCTTGGAGTGGGAACGAAATTACAGCCGCGGGGGGTCCGCAAGTTCGGAAGCTCGGCCTTGGGGGGCAGCCAGCCGCCCGCACTTGAGGCTCTACTGCTTTCCCGATTCCCAGAGCCGCCGGGCGGCAGGTGCCTGGACCTGGGCACCGAGGTACAGACCGGTACGCTTCTGTCCCTGGCCCCCGGGGAGTGATGTGGGCTGGGGGCAGGGTTTTCTCTGGAGCCCCGGGTCACCGCCTCCCTCTCCCGCACCTACGAGAAAGCAAACCCTGGAACTGAATGACTACCCTCAGCCCACCGTGGGGGCCGGCTCTGAAATGGCCCTCGGGGCTTAGCTCTCCGGGTCTGCAGCTCAGGGCTGTGCCACACGTGAAGCCCGTCCTCGTGAGCCCCGGCCCCGGAGACCCCGCTGCTGGTCGTGCTCACACTGGGAGGGAGCCCAGAGTCCCTGCTCACATCTTGGCGGTGGGGCACCGGAGCCCCCTGGGCCCCCCCGACAGCAGCGAGGCCCTGCCACAGGCCGGCTATTGGATCTTGGAAGTAGGGACGTGCTGTGCAGCCGTGACTAGGCTTTGCACCGGGACACGCGAGCAGGCGGCCGGAGGAGGCGAAGGAAAGACGTTCCACGCGGCTCGTGGCACCTGACCCGCCCCAGAGCGACACACATGCAAAACTGACTTTCGAGCCGGAAGACTGAAAACAATGCTTTTTGGTTAATTATTTGGGTCCCATGTCCATGAAGGGAAGAAGAGGGGTGCTGGTGGGTGGGGGCTCGGGGGGGGGCCCAGGGCACCGGCCCCTCCCCGGGACCTCCTCTGTTGGGGCTCGAAGGTCCTGCCTTGTATGGGGGACGCCCTGTGTCTGGCTGGCCCCTTCCCTGGGTCTTGTTCAGATCGGCCCAGGCTTCGGGGCGCTCGGCTAGGCTTGTGGGGGGGGGGCAGGCGACCCTCCCCAGGGTGTGCAGACCGTCCCAGGCTCTAGGTGGCTCTGCTAAAATCTGGTGTTGAATTTGCTCGGAGAACTAGTCGTGATGTTAACAGAGGGCACACGTTCCAGGATTTATTTTATTACCGGCAACTGGCAAGGGAACTAAGCCTGGACACAGACCTCTTCTCGGCCCTCTGTCCCCAGCGCTGCTGACGTGCTGGGTCCCTAGCCCTGCATGTGGGGCAGTGGTGGCCCTGCTCCAGCTCAGAGCACCTCCCCGTGGCTGCCGGGAGACGGGGCGACCCGGCCTTCACACAGACGCTCTTGCGCCCCTGCCCGGTGCGGCCCCTGGCGGCTTACCTGCCTTGGGGCACCCTGCTGAGCGGGCAGCTCTTGGGTGGCCCCACAGGAAGCAGGACGCAGGAGAACAAAGCCCGAAGCGAGGCAGGCCCGTCCACCTTCCACCCCTAGCACGCCAGCCCTGCCTCCTCTCCACCGGACAGCAGACAGCCCCGGGGCTTCCCCGGAGGCCACCTTCGGCCCCGACGCCCCTCCACCCTTCCCACGGCGAAGGTAGGCAACGAGGGCTCATTCCTGCCACCAACAGCCCCTGGCCCCACGAGGCCAGTTAGACATGGCCGTTCCTGGGCTCCGGCTCCAGACTACTGGGGGGCAGGGGGTACTCAGCGAGGCCGAGGAATCAGGCTGGAGGCCGTCTGGGGGCTCCTTCCCCATTCCCTCAAGAGCCCCCTGTGCGATGCCTGGTCCCGTGAAGAGGGTGTGGGCGGCCAGGAGCCCCCCCCCCCCAGGGCCCCGAGTCTCCCTGAGACCAGAGCAAGCCAGGGGTCCTTGAAGCCCACAAAACAAGACCAGGTCTCACACAAGGGAGGGGAGCACACGAGGAGTGGGGGCTGCTGCAGGGCAGTGAGGGCAGGGGGCCGGAGACAGTCCCATCCCTTCCTGGGTCGTCAGAGGCCTCAAGGCAGAGAGAGGGCGTGAGCCTGGAACCCTGGCACGTGCAGGTGACCTTAATGAGAAGGTCAGAGGACAGAGGACACAGCAGAGTGAGGGCCCTCCGTCGGGACTGTCCCTCACCGGCTCTGTGTGCAGCTCTGAATCTCCCAGCCCGGATTTCGGGGCTGAGACCTCGAGTCCGTGGGGCCACAAAGTAGGTTCAGAAGCTGTGTGCTCACCGCGGCCCTGGAGGCGCCACGCGGACTCTCCTAGCTTGGGGTCAAGGTCCGGCATGTGTGGGCCCCCCAAGGGTCTGCAGGATACATGGGCACGGGCAGGAGCGCCCCCCCCCCCACCGCCCACAAGGTCCTTACAGAGGCAGGTCTCTGATGGTTTTCCCGAAGTCGGGGTTGCTGGCTGCCTCGTGGCCTCTGTCCTTCAGCCGGCATGTCTCCGACGCTCTCATGACCACGTAGTGTCGGGACCCTGGAAGGACACAGACGTCGGCGAGTGGCAGGGACCAAGGTCTCTGCCTGAGGCTCCCCCCTCCCAGGCCTGGGGGCGCCTGAGGGTCAGCTGCACGTGGCCGGGCTGGCCCTGCAGGACGGTGGCCTCGCCCCGAAGGCGAAGGGCCCGGACTCCCCAGGGGTGCCCCCCCAGGAGGACAGAGGAGCGATGCACCCACCTGGCAGCTGCCGGGGGTAGCCGAGGATGGGGATGGCGATGAGGAAGGCGGCGGCTCCCGCCCCCAGGAAGCCCACCCACCAGGCGCCGACCCACAGGGGGCTCTCGGTGGTCAGCTCCGTCCTGTGGGGGGAGACACTTGGGGTCAGCGTCCTGCCCACGTGCACTCAGGGCGCCCACACCGGGCATCCGCACGCTGCTCCAGAAAGACCTTAGCCCAGGGGATCGGAGGGCTCCGGGGGGGGGGGGTGCTGGGGTGGCGCACTGCACATCACGGAAGCCCGCACCCCCTCCCACACCTGGCCTCTCCACCTCCTCCATCTGGCGGCTCCTGGGTCGTAATCTGCTTAATAAACCGGTAATCTGGTGCATAAAGCACATTCCTGAGGTCTGGGAGCTGTCCTAGCCACTCACGAAACCCAAGGACGGGGCAGTGGGAACCCCGATTTGTAGCCAGGTGGGACGGAAGTTGTGGGGACCCAGTGCCTGAGGCTGGAGTCTGCAGGGGGTGGTCTCCTAAGGCTGAGCCTTCACCTGTGGGGTCTGTGCTGACCCTGGGAAGTCTGTCAGACCTGAGCTGAATTTAGGACCCCCAACGGGTATCAGAAGAGACCTGCCTGGTGTGGAAAACCCCACACAGAAGCTCACATTGGCAGCACGAAATCTGCTCTCAGTTCTGCAAAGGGTATCAGAGAACTGGTGACCTGGTCTCGCCTGGTTCCAGGTCTCCGTCCTCAGGGCCTGCACTCAGGGACCCCCAGACCCCGGGGCCGCCAGAGCAGGGCCAGCCCCCCCAAGGCCCCTGGGGACCACCCCCCCAGACCCCGGGGCTGCCAGAGCAGGGCCAGCCCCCCCCAGACCCCAGGGCCGCACCCCCCACCCAGACCCCAGACCCCGGGGCCGCCAGAGCAGGGCCAGCCCAGCTTCTTCCTGCTGTGTGTCCTGCTCTGAGGAAGCCACCGCCCAGGCGAGGTGCCGTCCGCGTGGGGCAGATTCAGCTGGGGCCACTCACTGTCGGCCTACTTCTGTGTAAATGTTGAGCAGGGTGCCTCCGATCAGGTAGCCAGCGGCGGGGCCGAGGATGGCCGCCGTGTAGAAGATGGCTGGGGAGAAGCAGAGAGGTTGAGGCCGGCCACGTCCACTGCCCCAGGGCTCGTGAGCCACTGACACTCAGAAGCCCACCTGCGAGGAGCCCCCCACTCCGTGTGTCTGCACCTATCTGCCCCCGTCACACGGACCCTTTGGGCCAGGGTTTACGTCGGGGAGGCCTTCACAGAGTCTGAAATCTGGCTGCTTTTAAGATTTTTCTGGGGGCGCCTGGGGGCTCAGTCGGGTGGGCATCTGAGTTTGGCTCAGGTCACGATCTCATGGCTCGTGAGTTCGAGCTCTGCGTCTGGCTCTCTGCTGATGGCATGGAGCCTGCTTAGGATTCTCTGTCCTCTTTCTCTCTCTGTCCCTCCCCTGCTTGCGCGCGCGCGCTCTCTCTCTCTCTCTCTCTCTCAAATAAGTAAACATTTAAAAAAATTTTACAGCTTTCCTGGCCAAGCCGACCGCAGACGTTATTTGGACCCTTTCTCCCGGAAGAGCAAAGCCCCCCAGAGCCCGTGTTCCAGGCCACGGCTATCTCCACGCAGCATCACAGGCCCACCAGGGCGTCGCTGGACTAAGGAGACCCCAACGTCCCTGGGTCGGCACCGCTAGGTGACTAGGGGGACAGAGTCTGAGGTGGGAACGAGCAGGCTGCAGCCAGCTGACGGGGTCAGGGCAGGCCTTGGAGCGCCGGCCGGTCCCTCGCGCGCGTCCCCGAGCACCTCTCCCTGGGAAAGCCTGGCCTGGCAGGAGGGATGCGGGGACGTGGTGCCACGAGGTTGAAAACCCCGAATTCTGACACCCCCCTCCCCCCCACAAACGAGGGTGTCTCAGCGGGAGCGTGAGGCTTGAGCCCAGTCCCAGGGGCAGCAGGGCAGCGCCTGGCTGACCCGGGGCACGAGCCAGCCCTGGGCCCACTTACTCTGCGCGCGCCCCCCCCGGACCCCCAAGACATGCTGGGGGCCAGGCTGAGGTCGGCCAGGACCACCGCCAGCCCCTGCGCTCGCCCGCTGCCTCGCCTGCGACCCCACTCACCGATGTAGACGGGCGAGTGGCTGGACTTGACGTTCTCGTCCAGGTAGGTGACGCCCAGCGTGTAGAGCGGCGTGGCGCCTGCACCGTGCAGGAACTGGCCCAGCATGAAGACCAGGCGGTAGGCGGACAGGCCGGAGGCGCGGTCCCCGCAGGCCAGGCTGCGGTTGGCCCGGCACGCGCCCAGGCCCTCGGCACCCTCCGCCTCATAGGCGCCCGCGGCGAAGTGGGGCAGCGCGAACACCAGCGAGCCGGCGCCCATGACCAGCACGCCCCAGCCCAGCCAGCGCGGCTTGTGGCCGGTGCCCCCAAAGTAGCTGACGAAGGTGAGGCACAGGCAGGCGGCCACGTCGTAGGAGCTGGCGATGAGGCCGCTCTGGTAGCTGCGCAGGTCGTAGCGGCGCTCGATGGAGGTGATGACCGTGTTGATGAAGCCGTTCACGGTCATGCCCTGCAGGAAGGCGGCCGCACACAGGAAGAGCAGGAAGGCCCTGGGCGTGTTGAAGGCCCGCAGGCACTCGGGCGCGAAGGCCCGCCAGCCACACACTGTGCTCTGTGGCCCCGCAGCCACGCGGCGCGTCTCGGGGGCCGCCCGGGGGTCACGCTTCCCGGCCGGCGGCTGGCACAGCGGCTGGCTGCAGGAGCCCAGGGCGTCGTGGCTGGGGGGCGAGCCGAGGGACGCCCGCCTGCTGGGGGTGCTGTGGCCGCTCCCGCCGTCCGCGGCCGAGGGCGGGCTCGGGAGGACCAGCTGTGGCACCGACGTCGGGGGCTTGTCCCCCGTCGAGTGCTGAGGCATCTCCGCCGGGGGGGGGGTCCCGGGGGCGGCCACGGAAGCCGCCGAACGGTATTCCGGGGGCCGGTTCGTCCTGTGAGAAGAGTTTCCGGGTCAGAAAGCTTACATCTGCCCTCGGATGCACGGATATCGCGGGGAGCGTGTCCCCCTCCCCACCCCCCACCCCGTGCCCGGTCCCTCGGGGCAGCTGATGGCTCTGCTGTCCGCTACCCAGTCTGATGGGGTTTGACCTTCCCTGGCCAGCCCCCTTCTGAATCCGGGGCCGGACCTCCCAGACCCACACACGTGAGCAAGCCACAGTCGGGGAGCGGGGCTGAGGCACAGAGGGACCGAGCCGGATGGCCCCCCCGCCCCCCGCCCCGGCCTGTGCCCGGCCGGCGTGAGCCGTGCGCTTTGCTGCTGGGAGGGCTGCCCCGTGTGGACGCGGTCTCCGCACTGACCGTCCTGCCTCACTTCCGCAGGAGACTCACACCCCACTAGCTTTCCGTGCCCTCAGCACAAAGGGGACATCATTGCAGTCCAGCACTTGGAGGGCGCGGGCCACGCGGGAGGGGAAAAGGGCGCCACAGCTGGCCCGGCTTGTTCTGCGGCCACGGTGCTTGCTGCCCACGGCACGTTTTTCGGGATGTCGCCGCAAAGCACGTGTGCGGCCACGCGGACGGGTTAGGAGAAAGGCAGACACTCCTCTCCGCCGAGGCCCCAGCCCAGCCCCGTTCCCTCCTGGCCCCCACACCCCCAGCCCGCCCTCCGTTAGAAAGGGCAGCACATCCTGCCGGGTACACGGTGGCTTCTGGGCGCCCCCCCTGCGCGGCCGGCGCTCCCGCCAGAACTAAACTGTCGTCCCGCTCGCGCTCCCTGCGGGAGAAGACGCCGGACCCTCCCCGTAGCCCACCTGCTTCTGGCAAACCCCACATAGTCTCTGCTTCTCGGGGCTGACGGTCCTCCCCAAGGAAGGCGTGCTGCAGCCCCGACCGCCGGCCCCTCAGAACGGGGGCGTGTTTGGGCCAGGGCCTTCGAAGAGGTGACTGAGGTCAGATTCGGGGGTCAGTGCGGGCCCCAGTTCACTGTGACCGGCGTCCGAACTCAGGCACACGCAGAGCGAACACCACGTGCGCACAGAACACTGTCCCCCGGGCAGGTGCTCCCTCGCGGCCGCACCTCCGTCCCAGGCATCCTGCTCCCAGGACTAAGACCCTCAACACCTGCTGTGTCAGCGTCCGGTCTGTGGTCTGCCGTCCGGCAGCCCCAGGACACCGCCACGCCCTTCACCTTTGGGGCCGGGCCACTTTGTATGCAGAGTGTTTCTGAGGCCCAGCCATCCTGGGGAGCCTCACGCCGTGGGAGGCACGGGAAACATCACGGGGTTGTGCTCGGAGGCCCGGAGCCGCCTGCTGGCCTCCCCCAGGGCTGGGGCCCCGTGGCTGGTGACTCAGGACCCCGACGTGTCCTCAGACCCAGAGCATCAGGCCACAGGGGTTCACTCCCACCCACGCCCCCACCAGGCACAGAGACGAGGGTGTCCAGAGCTGCCTCCCGTCCACTTTCGCCGGCTGAGACTCCTTCAGGGACCCGGTTACGGGGCGCTGCCTCGTCGGGCCCTGCGCTGGGCGAACGGGGGTCTCCCCAAAACAGCCAGTGTCCACCCAGACACCGAGTGCGACCTTATTTGGAAAAAGCCTTTGCAGACGTCGTTAATGGTTTGAGATGAGGTCATCTGGATTGGGGTGGGCCCCAATCCAGTGACAAGGGTCCTTAGAAGAGAAGACACAGAGAAGTCACATGACAACGGGAGCCAAGAGCGGAGAGACGCAGTCACCAGGAGGCCAGGGGCTCCCAGGGCACGAAGACCCTCTCCTGGAGCCTCCAGACGGCACAAGGCCCGCTGACCTCAGGCTCTGGCCCGCAGAGCCGGGAGAGGCTGAAGTCCTGCGGCTTTAAGCCCCCGGTTTGGGAAGCTTGGCGAAGGCAGCCGCCGAGGACGCCACAAGAGGGGGTGGGGCGGCTGAGCTTGACAGACACCCGGGAGCCGCGTGCGTGCGACACGGCCGTCCTCGCCAACACCGTGCTGAAAGAACCCCGACTGATGGTGGCGTTCGCGCACGGGGCTGGCTGCTCCCCGTGAAGGGGGCGCCGCCAGGCCATCCACACCGAGTCCCGAGGCCGTGCAGGGACAGCGACGTCGTCCCACGGCGGCCACTAGTGTTCCAGGTGCCTTGCTAGTTACTTGTAGCGCCTCCCAGCCTTGTAGGCCTGGCTCTGCTGTGAGCAGAGTGGGGAGGGGGTAGCTCCTGGGGACCCTGCAGGACAGGCGGAGCGGGTGCTGCAGCTGATGGCCGAGGGGCCACCTCCAGCCCACGCAGCACAGGCGCCCGGACCACGGCAGAGCCTCGCAGAAGAGAGCAGCCAGTGCGAGCCCCGGCACGGGCGGGCTGCCGAAACAGACACACGGAGAGATACCACGAGGGCTGGACGTTCCCAGAAATGCCAAGGCCCAGAGGCCAGCCCGTGCTGTCGCTGTGGCGTGGTTTCCTCTAGATGCACCAACACACACGTGCGTGCGGGTCCACGCGTGCACACAGAGCCATCTGCACCTTTGCACGCACAATGCACACATCGTCTGGGGCAGGCCCGGAAGCAGAGGAACCTCAACCAGGTGAAGGCCAGCAGGGGCCACGGGCAGCTCAGGGAGGCCACCAGCAGCCTGCGTGGATGACAGGCCGGGATGGGGCCTTGGGAATTATTCGTGGGTCGGCGTTTCCAGTAAGTGGCGGAGACACCAGCCGCGGGCAGACGCCTGCTGCCCCAGCTCTGGGCTCGCCTCACACGCCCCGCCCCTGCAGGAGAGACACAGGGCAGGTGACCCGGAAAGATCAGGCCCACAGCAGGGTTCAGGAGGCGGCGGGACAGCCAGCTGTTGTGACTGGGGCCAGGCACAAGATCTGAAATCAAAAGCCACAAGCGAGCACCCACGAGCAGCCCCAAGTCAGTGGGAAAATCCCACCTGCACCAACACTGTGGACGGACCTCGGACGTGAGTGTGTAAGGCTCAGGCCAAATCCTATGCGTCCCATTATTTAAATTAGCAAATTGAACCGCCAGTCGGGGTGCTGGCCGGCGACCCACTTGTGGCTGCCACCCGCACACGGTAAGAATTATCAGCAGCGTTCAGGGCCGCCGGCCCTGGCGCCTCCTCCAGGGGTTCCGCCAGGAGGCTGACTGCGGCGGGCACGGCCGCCTCTCCTTGCTGTCCGCGGCCAGGTCAGCACGCTGTGGAAAAGCCTTTGCAACCTTACGCCTGCAGCTCCGCCCCAGGTTTCCTGTGCCTCCTGGAGGCTGGAGTTCTTTGTCTGTCCGGCTCTCACCCTTCCGGACGGACGCTCTGGATGGGGAATGAGGAGGCCGGCCCTCCCGGTGGCCCCGGCGCTCCCGGCACTGTGGCGTGAGCGAGGAGAGGGTGCTCATGCCAGGATCTCACACGGCCCTGCCTGGACACTATCGTGTGCCAAAGCCTGGGGGTGGATGCACAGACGGCCATGCCGAAGCTTGCTGTGTGTGCCCGAGGCCCGACACGTCACCGCGGAGGCCTGCTAGAGAACGGGGTCCTGCATGACAGCAGTCGGCCGCACTGGCCGAGCCCGGTGGTGCGGACGTGGAGGCGAGGGCCGGATATCACGGCTGCGCTCGGAGAAGCCTTGCTCCCGAGGCCCTGTGAGCATGTGACAGGTGCCTAGTTTCTGTCCGCTGGGAACCGTTTGTACAGAACGTGTGTCGGCTTCCCACCTGCCGATCGGGCCTCACTGGATTGCTGAGCCGGGTCCAGCCAGTGCCAAGGTGCTCACTGGCGCTGGTGCAGAGGGGCCGGGCAAGGTAGCCGGACGGTGGAGGAGGGAGCGTGTGGACGCAGGAGGCCGGCCGCGGGAGCCGAGGGGCAGACAGACCCCACAGCGGGAGGGACGGGCCGCGAGGCCGCCCTCACCCCCCGGGGGCTCCAGGCACAGCCCGCGGGTACCCCCACCCAAAAGGACCCCAGGGCATCTCACCCCTGACGACTCCTCCCCCTCCTCCACCCAGACCACCGCTCAGAGTCTGGCCCAGAGCCACGGCCACGGCCTCAGAGCCAAGGGCAGCATGATGGTGGATTCCACCTGTCAACCTGGTGGGCCACGAGGTGTGTGGGCAGGGGTGTCTCTGGGAGAGATTAGCGTCTGAACTGGTGGACCCAATGCAGGTGTGTGGGCCTCGTCCAGCCAGTCGAATGGCGGGATAGGGCGGCAGGGCTCACCCTTCTCTGAATTTCTCTGCCTGGCTACCTTTGAACTGGGAATTGGCTTTTTCCTGACTTAAGACTCGAACTAGCACGTTGTTCTTCTCAGGTCTCGAGCCCACCCTGCCGGCCCTCAGGCCAGAAGCGCACCTTTATGTGTCCTGGGTCTCCAGCTTGCCGACTGCCCATTTAGAGAATTGTCAACCTCCACAGTTGTGCAGCCCAAGTTTCTAATAATAAATCTCTTTATATATAAATATCTCCTATTGACTGTGTTTCTCTGGAGAATTCGGGCCGCCGCGGCGGGTGGTTCTACACCGACACCTGCTGTACGTGAGGCTGTGCCGGGCAGCGGGGCTTGGGGACCCCCGGGGCACTGTCCCATCCACCAGGAGCTCACAGCCCCCCTACACCCGGGAGCCATTTAAGAGCCAGCCGCAAACTGCCCGCTACCAATCACAACAGCACAGGCTGCGAGAGCCAGCAGAGGCAGGAGGCAGGCGGCCAGCAGAGGCCCCGAGAGGAGGGCTTCAGGGCAGTGGGATCTGGCAGGACGCCCGCCACTGTCGCAGGTCATGAGCATTCTGCAGCCTGGTGCCGGCTGAGGCCTCTCCCACGCACACATAACCTCTGAGATCCCCGGTCTCAGGAGGGGGGTCCTTTTACCACGGAGCCGTGTGTGTTGCCCAGGACGAGGGAAAAGGCCTCCACGGGAGCCCCAGCCACGTGACCCCCAAACAGTGGCGGCAGCAGGAAGGAGCCCCCGCGACTGGAGTGGACTGGGGGGCTCCGTCTGGTGCCCTCCACCCCCTGCAGCACCTGCTCACACGCTGGGCCGTCCCTCCCTGCTGCTCTGCTGCCTTCAGCCCTGTGGAGGCGCATCTGGGGCCTCCAGATGCTCCGCGGGACGCTGGGAGGGCTTCCCAAGACCCGAGAGGAGAGACAAAGCATCCCCGTCCTCCAGCTGTGCAGGGAGGAGGCAGCTCCTTCACAGGGAGCCACTGTACGGGGCCTTACCCCGTCCTCCAGGCTTGTGCCGGGTCCCTGGGAGCCTCCGCCTACTGCCAGAGGCCCTCCCCCTGCTCCCATAGGAGACGCGCCCTGTGGGATTAGGTGCCCAGGATTAGCGGCGAGGACAACGGGGTCCCTGGAGCCTCCAGCCAGAGGCTCTGCACCTGGGGCTCCGGTGGGAGGGGCAAGGGCGTGGCTGCGCACGCACACGTGTGGGGGGGGGGGGTGGGGGAGGTGAGCTCGCTCAGGAGGACAACACAGATCTCTTCCACCGGCCCAGCCAACAGCCACAGCTCTCCGAGTCCGAGCCACTCGGCTCCAGGAACTCCAGGTGCATCTCCTCCCCGCCCCGCCGGCCCCAGCGGCCGCAGCGTGAGCACCGGGGGCCCCTGTGTGGGAGGCTCGGGGTCCTGGTCTCAACCCAGGGCTGCAGCAGCCCTAGTACCCACAAGCCCCTCTGCCGGCTCAGGCCTTGTGCGCTCACCCACGCCCCACGCGGAGGCTGCCCGCAAACCCAGCGGGCGGGAAGGACGCAGGTCGCCCCCGGCGCTACTGGTCCTCGCCTGGCGGCTCAGTCTGGCTCTGGCCCAGCCAGCGCCCCAGGGGGGCCTTTCCTGTTAGGGGCCGGGGCGCTCCCAGGCTCCGTCCTGAACCCTGTTCGCCGGGGACGTGGCAGCCGGGGACACACACACGCTGGTGTCACTTCTGCTTCCTCTCTGCGCTCCAGCCGGTAGGTCCCCTTCTTTGCACCGATGGCTCTGAGGTTGACAGCCACAGCCCACGCCACTGTGACATGGCCACCCCACATGGTGGCCTCTGCCTGAGCTCCTGCACGTGGGTCCCCTCCCTGTCCCCTCCCCTTCTCCCTCCTAACCCCCTGCATCCTGGGTCCTTGCCCTGTGACCCTGGACCCTCGCCCCTAGGGCCCTGAGGCTTGTCCCTATGACCCTGGACCCTTGCCCCTGTGACCCTGGGCCCTTGCCCCTAGGGCCCTGGGCCTTGTCCCTATGACCCTGGGCCCTCACCCCTTGACTTGTGGAGGTCTTCAGGCAGCTCTCTTTTCTGGTCTCCTACATCCATCTTGGTGTCTTATCCTCTGACTGAGGGAGACGAGGGGACTTTCACTTGTTGAAAACGAGGCCAAAGCTATTCAGAGGGCAGACTGCGGGTGGCAGACAGATCTGGGCTGGTCATCCCAATTTGCATACCAGGGTGAGCAGGAAGCCGGCCACTTTGCATGGAGGTCAACAACGAAGGCTGGGAGAGAGCCAAGGACCTGTCCCTTGGGGCTGTCCTGCACGGACGTCCCTGCACCCACCTTGTCCCCACCAGCGGGCAGGAGTGTGGGGAGGGCCGGATGAGCCAGAGAGAGGGGAGTCCAAGTTTACCGGTCTTTCCAGTTCCCCACGTTTGATCCCTGGAGGGATGAAGATAGGATGTGTTGCAGCCACGCAAGCGTTCCCACCTTGGGCAGTGGTGGATTTCTCTGCACTCTCTGTGCCTCAATTTCTCCACTTAAACATAAGCGTGGCCTCACGGGGAGGAGGGTGTGAGCCTCTTCTCAGGTGGGTCTAGGTACCACTTGGGGCTCGTGAGAAACGGAGACTGGCAGAAGGGCCCTCATAGGGTTTGGAGGTGCTGGGTGAGGCACAGGTTGGGCTGGGCCGTGTCCCGGTGGCCTCTGAGGCCTGGGGCTCCAAGTACCAGGCTGAGAGCACCTGCTGAGAGGCAGACCCCCAGCCCAGTGGGCACCACCCTCAGCTCAGCTGGTCCCAAGCCCTAAAGGGCACTGAGCCGAGGGACGTGGCCTCGGGTACCCCCAAGGCTTCCTGGATAAAAAGCCAATGAGGAAAGGGGGCCCCCGTGGGAGGAGAGGATGTGTTTGAAGTTCCCCAGCCCAGGAGCCTGTGACTCTCCGGGCGGCCATAAGCGGAGCGGCCAGGCCCTGGCGAGCAAGCCCCGCCCTGTGCCTGGTCCTCCGTGGGCCACACCTGGCCACGCTGTGAGCGCCGTCTGCAAAAGGCATGATGTTGTGCAAAATGTCCACCAGCCCCAAGAAATGTGGTTCAAGAGGCTAATTCTGTGTAATGCTGGTGGGAGGGGGTGCACCATGGCCACAAAGGGGATGTGAGGGGTATCTGAGAACAGCAGGCTGAGGGCCTACAGCAGGAAGAGTCCCCATGAGCAGCCGAGGAGGGGATACGACCCGGGGCCCAGAAGGCCGGTCTCCTCCCCTGCTAGCAGGCCCCGGGCTCCACGGACACACACGAGCTCTGGTCCCCAGAGACCTGAGCTGGTGCCTCCTTCCCACCCACGGGCAGGGGCCTGGTGGGCCTGTCGGTTACCTGCCGTGGTGGAGCCCCGGGCCTGCCCTGAAGTGGGCTCACCGCGACCAGGCCCAGGCCAGACAAGCAGCTCAATGTTCCAGAACAAAAGCAGCTGGGTTTCTGAGGATTATTGTCTATCCCCTTCCAAAAGCAGACAATGGGCTCTTTGCCATGCCTGAGAACAGGAGGCCACGTGGCTCAGGAGGGAACATTTTCGTGGTTTCTGTCCACAACAGAGGAAGCAGAAATTGGGGCTGGGCGGGTCTTCTGGGTTCGCGCCGGGCCAGCTGTCGAGCCCCCTCCTGACCGCGAGCACCGGGCGCCGCTCTGCTACCCGCCGGAAACCCGGGGAGGCCTCCCGGACCAAAACCACCCCAGCGAGCTTCAGCACTGACACCGGCTCAGCAGTGCCGGCCCAGGAAATGGATCACCACTCGTGGAGACTTCTACAGCGTTTAGAAGCCGGACCCAGAAGCGGACCCAGAGCCCGGACTGCCGCAGCGGTTTGTCAAGGCGAGGGTCCACTGCAGACTGGGGACAGCCAGACTCTCTGAGCCGAATCCCTCAGAACAGGTGTCCAGCAGACAGAAAACATCAGCCCCGAGACTTCCATTCACTCGGCCACCATCAAGCCCCGCCTCCAGGCCCCGGCCACCTCACCATGGTGTCGGGAGGGACTCGGTCGGGACCTGCCCAGGCACCTGCCTGAGGGGCCACACCCAGGGCGGACTGGGTCACAGCCACCCAGGAGGTAAGCAGCCCCATAAAAACTTTCCAGGTAGTGTCCACCAGGCCTGTCCAGCAGGAAGGCAGTACTGAGGCAGGGCAGCCCAGAGTACGGGGGTCCAGCCAGAGGGGCCCTTCCCTCCTCTCCCTGCATCCGTGGGCATTGGCCATCCCTGCCGGATGCTCCAGTCCCCTTAGCCACGGGCCCACCTTTTGGGACACTGCTCTGCGTCAGGCCGGGTCACCCGGGTTGCCTTCTCCCCACCAGCATGAAGGCTGTGAGAGCTCCGGAGGCACCCAAGTCTGGATGAAAACCTCTCCATCACATGCTAGCGGTGTGACCGTGCTCGAGTCACCTAACTCCTCAGTGCCTTGGTTTATTCATCTGTGAAATGGGAGTGGTAGTAGCCCACTCCACAGGGTTGTTGTGGGGCTTACATGAGATAACGCTCAGAGCACTTAGCACCGGGCCTGGCACCTTCGACTGCTCAGCAAACAGCTTCTCCCCCGTGAGCATTACTGATATTGTCAGACTCGAACGAACACACAGCGGCTCAAACCAGACACTTTCTCTCCTCTGAAGGCCACGTCCCGTGCCACACAGGGAATGAGATCTTCCCGGGTCGCGGGGTCCCAGCCCGGCTCCCCAGAGCCAGGGTCTGGTCTGACGGCAGGAACCCAGGTTCCAAACAGCCCAGCGGAAAGCGGCGACTAAGCTGGTTCCTTCAGGTGGAAAACTACTGCGCTCCCCCGCGGCTGCGGAGAGGAACAGGCCCCTCCACCCAGTCCGCCGCCCACGAGGGAGCGCACGCACGCGGCCGGTCTCTACCCTCGTGGCGCTGACCCCGCGGAGCCCCGCTCGGGTCCGCACGGCCGGCCGGCTCGTCCTGCCTCGGGTCTCCAGGTCCGGGGCCAAGGGTGCCCCGCGGCGCCTCAGGCGGGTCCGCACCCTCGCTTCCATCCCCCCCACCCCGCCCTCTGCTGGCACCCGGGCGCCCGGGCGCTCCCCGCCGCGCCCCGCGCCTCGCGCCGGGGTACCCGCGCCTGGCGTGGTGGGGCGGGAGAGGGGCCGGCCGGCGACGCCCGGGCTGGGGACCAGCCCCGCGTGCCCGCCCCAAAGCCCAGCGCTCCGCCCGCGCCCCCGCCGCGGGGTGTCTTTAGCGCAGCCGGCGCGCGAACAAAGCCCGGCCGCCCGCGAGAAACTTCTGCGCCTGGCGATTTCCTCCCGGACCCGGCCCGCCACCACTCTGCACCCCGGGGAGGCGCGTCCGTCCCTGAGCTGACCCGCGGGGCCTGCGCCTGCGAGCGCGCCCAGCCACCTGTCCGGCCACCAGCCCGGCCGCTCCCGCCCTGCCCTCCCCTGCCCGTCGCCCTCCCCACCCCCCCCCCCAAGGCTTCCCGCCCGGGCTGCCGGCGGCGACCGGGGTGCATTTGCCTCGGATTTCCCAGAGGCGGCCGGGCCGCCGGGCGCACCGCCCGTGCCCTGCGTCTCGCCCCGCCCGCGCCGGCGCCACCTCGAGCCCGCTGGCCCCAGCCCGGCGTCAGCGGGCACCTGCCGCGCTCCTGACGTCAGCAGGCCGGGGCCGGCGCGCCCGGGCGGCGCCCCACGAAGGCGCCCCGAGCCCCGCGCCCGCCGGAGCGCTCACCGTCCCGAGGTCCGGCCGCCGCGCCGCGCTCCGCGCTCTGGCGGCCGCTCGCAGCCGCCTCCCGCTCCATTCATCCGCGTCCGCGCCCCCGCCCGGCCGCCCGGCACTGGCCCCACCTACCCGGGCCAATGGCCGCGCCGCGCCCCGGGCCCGCCCCCAGCGGTGGGGCGGGGCGGGGCGTGCCTCTCCGGCCCCCGGGTCTCCGTCGCCCCCGGCCGCTCCCCGACCCCTCCCCAACCGCGACAGCCCGGCCTCCGCCGCCGCGGGTCGGAAACCTGGAGCCCAGCGGTGAAGTCCCCGGGCCGGGCGTGACTCAGACCTGAACCCGCGCGTGTGGGACCCGGGCGGTGGTGGAGGCCGCGGTGGAGGAAGTGAAGTTTCCCGCCCAACCCTTCGGAAAGGCCGCAGGGGGCCGAGGGAGTTGGGGGGGTGCCGCTCGAGGGGGGGGGCTCGCCCCAGCGGCGCATGGTGAGGCCAGCACCCTTGCCCGGCGAATCCAGCGTTCCCTGCCTGCAGCCTTCTCGGTAAAATGACCCTTCCTTAGATGGCAGCCCTTGGGGGGGGGGGGGGTGACGGGCACCAGACACATCCCCGTGGAAAGGAGGTTCCGTCTGAATCCCTGCCCCAGCTCTCTTCGGCCTGACCTTGAACACGAGGCTTAATCTCTCGGAGCCTCCGTCGCGGGGTGGGGGGGGATGACAACAGCTCCTCAAAGGTCCCTGAAAACCCTGAGCGGGAAGAAAGGGAAGCGCCCTGGGGGTTGCCAAACTCCTAGAGTAACAACACATCACGACCACAAGACTTTTTGCTTTCTGGTTGCCACAAAATGAATGTATTTTAACAGAAATGTACAAAAGTCAACCGTGTGTGTTTAAATCCTGAGGTAGGTTGGGGTAGGGGAGAAATGACCAAAGCATGACCTTAGGCCGGTGAGGGGGAGCACCCAGAGCTCGAGGTGGGTGCAACCACCCCGGAGGGAGGGAGGCTGGCCTCTTCCTGTGTGTGCAGGGGGAGGGGAGGAGAGCCGCAGCGGAGCGGGGGTGGTTGCTGGGCCTTACGGTCATGTCCACATTTGCTCGTTATTTATGAAATGCTCTGCCTTCAGAGGGCCGCTCCCAGGGTCCCCGGTTTTGCCTTTGTCCCCACACCTGCAAGCTGGGGCAAAGTCTCGCTGCTCCGGGAGCATTAGCCTCCACTGCCCGCACTGCCCTTTAAGAGGAAACCCCAGCACCTGTGCTCCCAGCTGGAGACCGTCTCTCTGAGACTGTGAGGCAACCTCGCTGGCCTGCCTGGAAGAGGAGGCTGTTGGGAGAAAGTGGGAGCACGGTCTCTGCCAAGATCCCCGCCCGAGGAAAGGACGGTGAGCTGGTCTGCAGACCCAGCCTCCGTGCGGAGCCTGCTGGGAGCTGACCAGAGATGCCTTTGGGAGATCGCGAGCTCCCCATCCTGGGAGTGTGTGAACAGGGCTGGCCGACGCTGCGAGAGTGATGCCGTGAACGCACCTCAGATGGCAGAAGCAGCATGGGACTCACTGTTTCCAAGTTCATTTTGGATTCTACGCCTTGAAACTGTTACATACACATGATCTTCCTTTGGACGACTCATGTATTTCACTGAAAGAGTGAGTTTCCTTTTAAAAAGGCCAATCCGTATCTTTATCGGAGAGCACGGACGCAGATAAGAGAACATGGAAAGTGGGGTTACGTTCTAGACAGATGCTACTGTCTGCCGAGCGCTCCGGCCACAGACCCTCTTGCCTGAAAAAGGGCTGGTGTCAGACAGGCGTCCGAAGGGCTGTCGCTGACGAGGGGAGCCCGTCTCCTGGACGTGTGGGACGTGTGGGACGTGTGGGACGATCGGCGGGTGGGACAAGGAAGGGGAGAGAAGCCGGTTCCCGCTGTGACTCACTGTTGTCCCCGTGCTTGTTCAGGCACTGTCTGCATCACCCACCCCAGGGAAACACTGTCCCCGAGGCCCCCCGGGGAGCCTGGGCTCCTGGCCCTCCGCGTGGGCCCCACCAAACCCAGGGTCACATAGGACAGTCTCCTCACCGGGGACCCTCCTCCAGGACTCATCCACAGGTGCAATTTGAAAGGTAAATCAGGAAGGAACGTTTCAGGCACATTAATGCAAAACTCGGGCCTTTGGTTCTCCAATGTTAAGCCGGTGCCTTGGTACCTCGGGAGGCCCCTGGGAGCACCTGTGTGCCCGAGACCACGCCCTATGTGGCCTGCCCAAGGGGGCAGCCAGGTGCCTCGGGGCAGGTGTCACGGGGCCGAAAGTGCCGGCCCACGCTCCGGGCCACTGGTGCCGTGGGACTGGGTGGTGGCCTGCTCTCCACAAGCCACCCCTGCCCTTCAGCGTGTGGGGGACGGATTAGGAGAGCAGGGATGAGGCCTTCGAGAGGTCACTCACAGAGCACAGCAGCCTTTGAGAATAAGCCAACCTGATAAAGTGCCCTGGAACATTCTGAACTCAGTTTTATTCTGGGGGGAGTTGGGGGGGGGGTGGCAGGGAGGTTTGTCTGGAGAGGAAGTAATTAGAAGGAAAAGAAAAAAAGTGCCCAAGTTGCACCGGCCCCCCTGTGGTCCCATGGAGGCCGTGCCACCGCCTGTCAGAGCCTCTCTAGGAGACTCACAACAGGCATGTTACATTTTTACGGTCGATCACCACTGTCTGGTGTCACCTCCGGAGGCACCCCAGGAAACCAAGACGTGTAAGCTCCTGCCGACCGGCACACCCTCTCTCCGTGTTCGCCCGCTGTATTTACGCACATCTCACATCTCCTCGTACGAACAGAAGCAAAGAGAGAGGGAGAAGCGTTCCCCGCGTCTCAAGACAAGTTAATGGTCAAACCAGAAGTGCCCCTGACGCTCCACAGGCAGCAGATGGGGCGTCGTGTTCTTTTTAGGAGCCGCTCCTAACTGAACAGGTCACTGCTCAGAGAAGCTGCTGTGACACTTTAGTTTCTGGTGGAGAAAGAAGGAGTCCAGGCTTTCCTGCCCGACTAGACGGCCGTGTGATCTGAGGACGTCACTTGAGGACACCCAGGGCACCAAAGTTCCAGGAAAGTCCGACTCAGCAGAGACGGGGGAAGGCCCCTCTCTCTGCAGCTCCACGGCACAGGTACTCCGGGACCCGCCGAATGGCAGGTGCCAGGCTCCCGCGACCCGTGGGGTCCAGCCCTTGTCGAGACCCAGGGCCTCGGCCGCCCGGCACTTCCCTGGAAGGATCACTTGACTTTCATCGGGATCCACTTGTGCGGTCCTTCTCCGTTCGCTTCCACAGAGGCAAATGTCTGCCAGCGGGAGGGCTTCTGGAACTGCCCAGGCCTGCCCAGGGCCTGCCCTGTCGGACTGGGGTGGAGGTGGGGTCAGAAGGTCTGTTTGGCAGAGACCTCACATTCCAGAATGACCTCATGGTAGGTGAGTTGTTATTTCAGCCTCACCGATCCGCACGCGGGGCCTCCCGACGAGGCCTTGGGGAGTCCAGCCTTCCCGCTCGCCGTCGTGCCCACCCAGGTAACGCGCGTCATTTGTGAATCCTTTAATTGGCCTGACTAGGAAGACGGTATTGCATCAAGGGTGTTTTTGTGTCGGAAACACTTAAAGCAAACATTCAAATTATCAACAATTATTTGTAGGCCTGCTTGGGCATTTCTTCATGTTTGATTTTGTTGGAAACCTCAGCAAATGGAGTGGGCGGGACCTTTCCCGCCACCGAGGCACTGCCCGGGGCATCTCTGCCCCTACGGCCACAGGAAGGGACGACACAGGATGCAGGGGGCCGGGGCCTCTGCTTCTCCGTGGGGCTGGGTGGTCTGCCCCGTGCCCTTCCGGCCCCAGCCCTCCCTTGTCCAGTGTCCTTGTCCTGTCTCCCGCCCGCCTGGGCCGCAGCTCACACCCCACAGCCCAGGCCGACCTGCCGCCTGCCCTCTCACTCCAGCCAGGACCCTCCTGCACCACAAACACCTCATGGGTCGTCCCGTCTCCGTGCCTTACACTTGCAGCGTTCTTGTTTCTGGAAGTTTCCTTCCTCGCTGACTGTGGACACCTCTATCCCACCTCCTCCAGGTCCTCAAGGACCATGTCTCTCTCCGCACTCCTGGAAGCCAGATCTCCGGGCTCTGTAGGTCTTTGTTCGTGGGTGTAGGCCTCACCCTGGTACCTGCCAGGCTGCATGCTCCCTGCAGAACCTTCCAGAAATCTGGCCATCCAGCATCGACACTCAGGCTGCCAGTGAGGCACTGATGGTGTGAGGAAGGGGGGACACATGTTCATGAGACATGATCGCAAGGGGGCTGCCTCAGTTTCCCCAGCTGTGGGAGGCATCCTGGACATCCACAGCCTAGTGCCGGCCCCAGGGTCCCCTCTGCTTGGCATGGCTTCATCATGGTCCCAGAACTGCTACCTGGGCTGACCCCTTCAAGCCCAGTGGTTTTGACCTTCTCAACCTCCATCCAGGACAACATGGCTCCTACCCAGCAGACAAGCTGCAGGGCCTGAGAGCCCCCTTCCCCGGAGTCAGCTGCCAGACCTCCCCCCCCACCAATCCCTGTCCTGGAAATAAGGGACAAATTCCCAACTGAGAAACAGACCTCCAGGGGCTTCTAGCTTAGTGATGGGACAGCAACAAGGTGGAGACCAGCTGCACGGCAGTTCTCAGTAAGTGCTGGGGGGCTGCTAGGAGGGAGAGGCCACGTCGGGAGGCCTACCGGCCAGTGTGAAACGGCTCTGGGGCGGCTGGGGAGGGCAAAGCTGGCAGGTGCAGCGGGAGAGCCAGGCTGTCCGCAGGCAGCTGACCTCGGGCACTGTGCACTGGCATCGGGTGGGCCTGGTGCGGGAAGGACAGACGGCTGTAGTCACAGAGGAGGGGCCGAGATTTGCAAGGAGACAGGACGCTGAGTCTGGAGCCTGCCGGGCACGAGTCAGGTGGAGCCGTCACTGCAGGCAGGGAGACCGCCCTGAGGGGGGTCCTGGGGCCCAGGGAGACCCTCGTGGGAGGACTGAGACCTTGGGACTTCGCCTGAGGGGGGTATGTCCCTGCAGAGCCTGGCTTGGGGGGCCAAGGGACCAGGCCCTCTCCAGGCTCCCCGGCTGTGAGCAGAGAGCTGCCCGCAGAGGCCCCTGGAAGGACCACTGGGGGGAGGCCAGGAGCGAGCCCTCTGGTCCCCCAGCTTCCTTCTCCGGAGCCCTGGTGGCCACCAGGACCCCGACAGCTTGCCGACCCACCCTGCCCCGGGACGGGGGACCAGGGGGCTGGGTGAGCTCAGGTGAGTTCTCCCAACACCCGAGCCTGCTCAATGGTGAGATCTTTCCCAAAGTCTCCACGGTTCGGTGGCCTGTGGCCAGCATCCTGCGGGACCGGTGGGCACCTTCCCCATCCCGGGGTTGAAATGCGATTCTCCCGCTCGCCCAGAGGCCTGAATGTTCTATCAACCTCAGGAACACGGAGACCCAGAGGGGATTTGGAGAGCTGGCTTAATTTCCGGATCCCAGATGGCTTGCCCCGTCACAGGAAGTGGGTGGCTCGGCAAGGCCCGCCGAGGCCCCCTGCCTCCCTCACCCCGCCCCTCCCCTGGTGGTGCCTCCCCCCTTCTGCCTCCAGGCCTGCGGGACCCCTCCCTGCAGTTACACCTGAGGCTTCCCAGAAATGCTTCCTGAAAACCCTCCCACAGGCTCCTGGCTGGGCCGGGGGACCCTTCTGAGGTCACCTCCGAACCCGGCCCCACATCCTCCCGTGCAGACCCCACCCCCGCCTCCTAAGACGACCTCAGCGCCCACTCCTCACTTCTCCCCCCTCACTGATCACTGCCCCTCCCGGGAACGCATCCCCCCTGCCCGCCAAGGCCTTACACGCCTGACGTCCTTCTCTGCTCCCTCTGTCCTGTCACTCGTGAGGCAGGCTCGCCGTGGCCCAGGCCCCAAACCTGTGCCCGCAGCCGGCGTCCTCTGAGCTCTGCCTTCCAAGACCCATGGCTGGCCTCCCCCGTGTCCCCCCTGGGAGGGGTCCGTGTGGGTCTCTCCGGCTGACCCCCGACCACAGGCATGGCCCAGGGCCTCCTCCTTGGGCCTCGACTGGCTCCCTCCCGGTGTGCTCGTCTTGCCCAGGGACCTGTCCAGACCGTTCGGGTTCTCCAGTCTCCCGTCACCGCTGCTTGCCACTGTCCCTGCCAGCCCCCCGGTGGATCATCGTGTGTTCGGAAAACGCCAGCCTCCCTGCCGTCGTTCCGGGGGCCGTGCTGGGCTCCAGTGCAGACAGCCCCCTGCACACCTCGGCGTTTCAGCCACCTTGTCCCCACCTTGTTCACGGTCACATCCATGCCCCTCCCCAGGGCCCCACCTCCAGGGCTCCCGGAGACCCCAGAGCCCTCGGCCAGGACGTCCCACACCCTCCGTTCGGCCCGTTTATCCCACCCGGGTCTTGCCTCCCTTCCTCCCTGCCAGGCTTTCTTCTCCCCACCCTCCATGACTCGCGCTCCACCTCTGTCTCTGGCTCTCTGTCTCTCTCTGTCTCTGTCTCTGCATCTCTGTCTCTGCGTCTCTGTCTCTGCATCTCTGTCTGTCTCCATCTCTGTCTCTCTCTGTCTCTGCCTCTGCATCTCTGTCTCTGCATCTCTGTCTCTCTGTCTCCATCTCTGTGTCTCTGTGTCTCTGTCTCTATCTCTCCATCTCTGTGTCACTGTCTCTCTCTGTGTCTCTGTCTTTCTGTCTCTGCCTCTGTCTCCATCTATGTGTCTCTCCGTCTCCGTCTCTGTCACTGTCTCTCTCTGTCTCTCCGTCTCTGTCCCTGTGTCTCTGTCTCATTTGTGTCTATCTCTCTGCCTCCTCCTTTGTCTCAGGAAATTATTTATTGCCAAAGCGACGTTGCAACAGTGTCACAGGGAACGTTTAAAGGACAGAAGTTTGCTCCCGGCCCCGGGACGAGAGCACAGTGGCTGGTCTTCCCTATTTTTCTTGTTTTCTCTTGGCCTCGGCCAGCGACGTGGTGGGTGAGGTACAGCTCCAGAGGCAGCCTCTCCTCAACACCGCCTCCACGTGGACACGTCCCCTGACCGGTGTCAGCACTGTCCTCCTGCCGATGGCCACATGCCTGTGTGGACATGTGGCCCGGGGGACGTCGGCACGGGTGGTGGGTCCCCGCCACGGCCTTCGGGGAACAGCCCGGCAGAGCATCCTTGCTGGGGCCTGGAAGGCACGGAACCCACACCCAGAGATGCCGGGGACCTCCCCCTGCAGCCACCACGCGAGAGCCAGGCTGGTGTCGCCGGAGGCGGGTCCGCACTACGCTCGTGCGCGGTGGGTCCCTCCATCGCGCACCTGTTTTAGCGGAAGGTGGGGAAGGGTGACCGCTGTCAGCACTGGGGCCGCAGGCGGAGGGAGGGGGGCAGTGTGACTTCTCCTGGACGCCCCGGCTGGGTCCATGGAGCTCATGTTCCCTTGTCTTAAGAAACACACGAGGGCCCAGGCACCGCAGAGGCCAGATGCCCCCAGTGTGGCCCCCTGGGAGCAGCCGGGGGAAGGGAACTCGGTGAACGGCCGGGGCCAGGACGCCGTGCTCCTGAGGATGGGCTCCGTCCTCCACCTTGGCGCCAGCTCCCTGGGTGGCCTCCCGCATCGGGCAATTACCACCTCAGTCACCTCCCACGCGTCTCCGTCCAGAGCCAGGGCAGCCACGGTCTTCGGGCAAGACGCCGCCCACGCGGGCGGGGGGCCGGCTCCCTCCTCGAACCCTCCCCCCTCCCTTCTCCCTCCCCCTCCTCCCTCCCTCGTCCTCCCTCCTCTCTCCCTCCTCCCTCCTCTCTCCCTCCCTCCACCTGGCTCCTCACCCAGGTCACCTGGGCTCTGCCCCCCCCACCCCACCTTCATGTCCTAGGCTGTCCTCCTCATCTATGAGCACAGCCTCCAACACGGTCCTGCCACCTCCGCTCCGACACGGGCTGCCCTCTGTCCCCGTCCGCACCCTCAGGAGGGTGCTCCCTCCTCCCCGGACCCCAGGCCGAGGACCCCCAGAGAAGGTGCCCACTCTACCCCACGCTCCACAGGGGGGGCCCCCGGCAGCTTCTGGTTGGGTAGAGGCCCCAGTCCCGGGGAAAGGGGCCACCCCAGGTGGGCAAGCGAACCCCCTTGGCACAGAGCGTGCCTTCAGGTAGGAAATCGGCTGATGTGCCGGGAGCCACAGCTTTCGTGCGGAGACGGCGGAGGCGCAGGTGCCCGCCCACCAGGCGCCCTGGGCCCGGCTCTCGGCGGGCAAGCCCCCTTCTCCCCGCTGCTCCCCGTGGGCCCGAAGTCAGCCCCTGGCCGGAAGCCCCTCCCCCACCACGGTGGACTCCCGGTTTACGCCTGGGCTCGGCGCGTGTGGGATGCTCTCTCCATGTCGGCAGGTGACGCGGAGCCTGGCGCCCGCCGGGGCCAGAGCTGTCTCTGGGCTGCCTTGGCCCAGACGTGGTTTCTCAGGCCATGTGGCGGCATCTCTCAGGAGCACACCCACCGCTCCTCTCCTTCCGGGGTCTTCTGAAAAACACACGGGCCAAGCTCCGTTGGTGAGGATGGGACGTGGTGTAGCTGCTGGGGAAAATGGCCCAGCGGTTCCTCGGAAAATTCGGAACGGAATTGCCGTGCGAGCCGGCGACCCCACCTCTCGGCGTATGCCCCTGAGAGCAGGGACTCGGGGGGATCTGTGCGCACCCACGTTCACAGCAGCCTTATTCGCAACAGCCGACAGGTGGAAGCGACCCGAATGTCCGTCAACGGAGGAGCAGGCGAACAAGCTGTGTGTGTCCATACAGTGGGGTATTCGGGCTTAACGGGGCCGATGTGGGGCAGTTGCACGGGGTGGGGTTCCAGATGGCAGGCTTCACAGTTGGCTGAGTGAGGTTGGGGCTGCCAGGCCTGCTTAACTCACAGCCAGTTCCCTTAGATCAGGGAGGTGGAAAAACCCCAAGAATGTGAATAAGTATTTTCCTTACAACCTTCGTTAACTATGTCTCTACATGGCCCGGGAGATGTTAATTTCCTTGTGTCCAGGTCTCACTCATAGTGACAGAAACACTGTCTGGGGGTGTCTCTGCCTCCTGGGTCCCCCATGTAGGGAGAGGCTCCCTCCCTTTCTAGGCAAACTAGGAAAATGATGATGGTGATGGTGAGAGTGGAGATAACGGTGATGGTGGTGATGGTGGGTCAGCAGCTGGGCATACAGCTCTGGGTTTTGAGAACAGTCAGGCTGGAGGGCAAAAATGGGATGTTGTCTGTGACACTTACGTGGTATTTATCTCAGACCAAGGCCAGGGCCCTCTGTGTGGGGTTTGCAGGGAGGAGACTGGGAAGGACGGGTGTCTGGGACACGGAGAGCGGAGGGACCTGCCTTTCTAGTCTCCTCTGACATCCCACCTCATGATCATGTGTCTCGAGCCCGGGTGGCCCTTGGCGGCACGCATGCCTGGGGACGGCAGGGTGGCCGGCCTCCTCCTCCCTCGGCACCGCTCCCCGTCCCGACCACACCCTCGGCAGGACCAGCCCCACGAGGAAGTGCATTCCGGCAGCTTTCGTCCTGGGCGCTGCGGCTGGGTGGGCGGGAAGGTGGCCCGCCCAGGACTGTGTGTTGTTCTGTCTTCGTTTAGGGCAACATGAAGCAACATTAAGCTCTAAACCAGAGACTCAGAACCGCAGGATTCCATCGTGCCCGGTGGAGCAGAGAATGCTCACTGGGCCCAGAGAGTGACCGGCCCGCCGTCCCTTGCTGGGCCCAGACGGTGGCCTGGCTGCGCTCCGCACGTGGACCATGCTGTGCGCGGCTAACGCACCCGCTCCGTGTTTCCTTTCTGCACCACAGGCGGTTACCTGGAAATGGGAGGATGGTTCATGACGAAAACTGAGCTCGTAAGGTGGGGATTTGCATGAAGCGTTCTTTGACCTCGTTTCTGGGGAGGAAGTAAGAGCTGGAGCGTCTACGTGGGTGACTCCAAACTGCTGGCCCGTGTGTGCCCCGTGCGATGCTGTGTCACTCTCGGTGGCTGGGAGGGACGCGGGGACGAGGGGCTGTGGGGCCAGAGTCTGACCTGTCCCGGCAGGCAGGGCGGGGGTGGGGGGTGGGGGGGCTCGCCATGCCCTGGGGGCACCGGCTGCAGCACAGTCCGCTCTTCCTGGAGAAACTGGAAGGAGTGTGGTGTGGACGGCGTTTCCCTTTTTTGATAGTCACACACTTGGATAATAATAAAGAACTGCCCTTAAAAATATCCAAATGCAGAGTTGCCGGGAGGTTTTGTAGAAGACGAGGCTCGCTCAGGGGCGCGTAGGGGCAGCATCCGCTTCTGAGGGGGGCGGTCGGCACGGGCCCACACGAACAGGTCCCCGGGCCCGGGCTTCGGCCCCGGGAGCCCCTCTGGGTGCCGTGCAGCCAGGGCAGGGGAGGAGGAGCTGGGGAGCCGCACACGAGTCCTGAGGTCTCCCGTCCAAACTGCAGACTGCCACATCCTGTCGCTCTCCACGTGGGCCCCTGGCGGGCGGAGGTGACCTCCTGCCTTGTGCCTGAAGCTGGAGGAGGGCCCCTCGCTTGGTGCGGCGTGGTTTGGGTCCGGTTCAAGGTTCATTCTGGGGGAACGGGGGCAGAGCTCGGCCACGGAGCCCCTGCCGCCTGCCCGCGGTGGGTGGGAGTCCTGAGACCTCGGGGCTGAGAAGGGTGGCAGCATCTGATACCCGTTTCCTTGCGCTCTCCCGCCAGTGGGAGCTGGGAAGGAGTCACGTCTTGCTGGCCTCTCTCCCGCCTGCGGCCAGGGTCCTGAGTTCTTGGCCACCTGGGCCTGCCCCCCGGAATGTTCTGTACCTGGGAAGTGATGCTCATGTGTGGCCAGAGATGCACGTGGTCTGAAGGTGGCGGGGGGGGGGGGGAGGGGGGGACGGCCAGACCTCCCAGCGCCCCACCTGCCATGGCTCTGGATGCGTCCTGGGACGGCACCCCGCCCCCACAGCCGGCGGCCCCTGCCTCCCATCAAGAGCTGCCTCTGACCCTGCTCTGCCGGCTTCCCTTATGCTGCTGAGTCACGTCCCGGATCCCACTCTGGGCAGTTGCGACTTCTGGCTGGGTTGTCAGCAGCTGAATGTCCTTCCTGCCCCTTGACAGGAAAGTTGCAGCTCTGGAAAATTACCAGGCCAGGAAGCAAGGGAAGTTTCTGCCCTGGGGAGGCTGACAGAGGAATTTCCCAGGTTGGTCCCAGCCTGCGAGGAGAAATACTGACTCCTGGCAACCTTTATAATTTTTTTTTCTTTAATTTAAGTAGGCTCAACGCCCAGCATGGGGCTTGAACTCACGACCTCGATATCAAAAGTGGCATGCTCCACCGACTGAGCCGGCCAGGAGCCCCACCCGGTAGCCTTTATTAGAACCGATTTCCTCATTCTGGGGCAGCCGGGAAGGCTGTGTCCCAGACTGCGCTCGTGGACCCAAGCCAGTCTGTTCAAGAGAAACTCGGTCCTTTGTGAGAGGTGGAGACTCTAAGCGGACTCCTTCCAGAAAGCACGGGAACCCCCAGTGACGGCCTGAAGTGACTAAAACACGGCCAGGAGGCACATCCCTGCCCCAGCCCTCCCTAGGCAAACTTTGTGTTCAACGCACCTGAGAGTCAGGTAAATACCGATAGCAGGTTAAATACGAGTTGAACCATTAGAACAGAAAATACAGCTGCCGAGCAGCCCAGAGAGGCTGCGGGTTCCGGGAGGGGCAGGCCCAGCACTGACTGAGCTCGCCGCCCGGCACAGGTCGTTCGCTTCTGTAGGAACCACTGATCTGGACACCCGCCTCCCCCCCTCTGTCTCTCTGCCGCTGGCCCGCGTGTTTGTCGCGCCCACGTGGGTGTCGCATGGCGCACAGTTCCGGGGAAGGCTCCCGAACGCTCCTGAGGAGAAGCCACTGAGGAGTTATGCACAGCTCAGCCCTGGACGCAGCACGCGAACCTGATGAGCGGAGCTGTGGACAACCCCAGCAACCTGACGGGGGCCCCCGAGCAAGGGGCTTCGAGGCCAAGTTTGATACTGAAAGAGAAAGCCGGCTGACAGAGGCACACGTGGCACCCGAGGATGCCTGCAGGGTGACATCCACCCGTCTGAGCTGCTCTGCCGTCCAGCACCCACGGGGAGGGCCAGTACGCAGGCAGGCCTCAGTTTGCCCATCTGTAAGATGGGGACCCAGCCGCGCTGCAGGGAGAGCAAAGGAGGCTGTGCCACCAGGGGCAGGGGCCGCGTGAGCCGTCCGCAAGGGTCCTGGGGCCACCCTCCCAGCAGGTGCTCACAGTTAAGAAACACAGACTTAGACTGTATCTCTTCCTGCTTCAAACCCTCCACGCTCCCGGGAACCTCCCCGCACTCAGCACCCACGCTCCTTCCCTCAAAGGCCACGTGAGTCTCCTGTTGCTGCTGTGACAAATCACCGCGAGCCCAGGGCTGAAAACGACACACGGTCCCAGGGCCGAAGTCCAACCCGGCCTCACCGGGCTGCAGGTGTCCACAGGATGGAACTCCTTCCGGAAGCTCCAGGAGAGAATCCGGGTCCTTGTCTGTTCCGGCTCCTGGGGGCAGAGGCCTGGGGTGGGGGGCATGGAGTCTCCACAGAAGCACGGTGAATAGAGAAGAGTCGAGCTCTGGGCTCCCGGGACCCTCGCTGTAGGACTTGTCGCGTCCTCCGCTCCCCATCAGAGTGGGTCTCCGAGAGCGGCCGGGTCGGCCTGGTGCGCCAGCTCACGCGGCCTTGGAGTCCTTGCTCATCCCTCAGAACACCGAGTGTCACCTTATGGCCGTTAACCCAGGTGGGCTGCCTGCAGGCGGGGGGCTGGCAACATGGGTTTTGAAACCCCAGTCCCATCCGGCAACCACAGAGTGCTTTAATCTGACTTTAATTAGGTCAGATTTAAAAATGTTAATGACAGGGGGTGCCTGGGGGGCTCAGTCAGTTAAGCATCGACTTTGGCTCAGGTCATGATCTCACGGTTCGGGGGCTCGAGCCCCACGTCGGGCTCTATGCTGACAGCTCGGAGCCTGGAGCCTGGTTTGGATTCTGGGTCCTCTCTCTCTCTGCACCTCCCCTGCTCCTGCTCTGTCTCTGCCTCTCTCTCAAAAGTGAATAAACATTAATAAAAAAAATTTTTTTTTTTAGGTTTTAATGACAGTTCAGTTACTGAAAACTTTTATGTATGTTTGGAACAACTTAGGTAAATGTCCCTTTTGGACTATAAATCTTATGAAATGTAAGTACAATCAATCATATCTGATAACAAGTTTAGCGAGTAAATTGAAAAGTGCTGTAAGTGTAACAAAGACACTGGACTTTGAGGACTTATAGAAAAAAAGGAAAGTATCCCACCAATAATTCCTTATATTGATCACATGTGTAAGTGGTAAGTTTTGGCTCTGTTGGATTAAATAAGATATTCTTTCTCTTTTCCCTTAAGACAGATCTTGCTCAGCCCAGGTAAATAAAACGTATTATTACAGTTAACTTCGCCCATTTCATGTAAAAATTACCCACGTGGCTCCATTATATTTTTATTGGACTGTTTCATTCCGGGTGCGCCAAGTGTAAAAAACCCAAGCAAAGCCCGGCGGTTTTGCGGCGCCACCTAGTGGAACCGCGGAGAGAGTGCGTTCTCTGGAGAGCCGGCGCGTGGGTGCCGGAGTGCGACCCCCGGGGGCGGGGTGGGGAGAGCAGGGCTCCGTCCCCGCGCCCGAGAGGGAGTCCGGCCACCGTCGCCGCAGGGGCTGGAGGCCTTTCCTGCAAACCCCGAAGCCAACTGCAAACAGCAAGGCTGGCGCAGCGGGGACCAGCCGCGTGCAGTGGCCTGGGCCTCAGGGCGCCCGGGACGCGGGCACCAGGTCCGGCACCAGAACCTTCCAGCGGCCCCGCTGCCCTCCGCGTCCTGTTGCAGCCTGTGGGCTCGGAGCCCTTTCCGAGCCGGGGACCGCGGGCACCGCGCCTCCGTCTCCCCACCCGCCCTCTGCCACCCGGAGCCGCACGCGAACGGGGCACCTCGTGCCAGCCGACCCCACCTGTGCCGCCCCAGGCCCCCCCCCCCCAGCCCACCGAGCGGGAGGCCAGTGCCTGCGTGGGGCTTGGGCAGGAGGCCATCCCCCTGCGGGGCTCGCAGCCCTGCGTCGGGGGCGGGGGTGGGTGGGGGTGCGGTTCCCGCCCCCTCGGGGAAGGTCCCGGCTTGGCTTCGTCACCCTCCCATCAAGGCCACTTCCGGGCGCACCGTGACCCCGCATGACTCAGCCCAGGCCTCCGCGCTCAGGAAACGGCAGGTGACGCAGGGTCACAGTGAAACCACCGTGACTGTGACCCGGAGCTGGAGTGGAAACGTTTGAGGAGCCGTAAATCCTTCCTGGGAAACTCCCCGGGCTTCGCGGGGGGCCGAGCCGCCAGACTCCGGCCTGTGCCGCGTTCGCGTGCGGCCCCGGGTGGCCGGGGGCGGGCGGGAAACCGAGGGGCCGCGCCCGCGGTCCGGAAAGGGGCTCCGAGCCCGCGGGCTGCAACGGGACGGGCGTCCAGCGGGGCCGGGGAGCCCCTGGAAAGTTCCGGCGTCCCGGGTGCACCGAGGCGCCGCGCCCTCCTCTGCCCCCTGGAGGCCGGCGAGCCTGGGGACGCCCCCGGGAGGCACCGGCAGCCTCTCCACGCCGCGGATTCCAGGCAGCTGGCTTTCCCCGCGCCTCCCTCCCGGATCGCGGGCAGGGACCCCGGGGGACGGCAGCCTGGCTGCACGCTGCGGGGGTTTCGGTCACCGGTGGTTCCCTACGCGTGGCTTCCACCGCCCACACCGCAAGATCGCTGCGCGCAGGAGGCGGGGCGGTCCCTTCTGGAATCCCGCGCCCGCCCTTCTCTGGGGAGAACACACAGCAAAGCAGGGGGAAAAGCAGGTGCTCCAGCTGACCCCACCCACCCCAGGCGCAGACACTCCCGGACCCCACAGTCCCTACAGCAAAGGCAGCACAAATGCCTCAGTCTTGCCTTAAAAACCAAACCAAACCAAACATTTTTCAAAAAGAAAGCCTGGGCTGTGCTGCTGTTTTCATCACCGACTCGAAGGTGTGCGTCTCGACGCAGCGGCAGGACGGGTGTGGACAATGGCTGCCGTCACCCTTCCCGGTGCCCAGTTGGGCCTTTCCGAGGGCTTGCCACCACCTGGCCCTGCGGAGCTGCCATCCTGGCTCGGGGAGGCGTGGCATCGAGGTCTGGCCCAGGGCCCCGTGGGGCCTGCAGGCCCTCCTTCTGGCACCTTCCCTCCCCTGTGGCCTGGACCCCCTCTCTGCTGGCTCTCACAGGCTGTGCGTGCAACTTGGGCATGGTTAGGGGTCTTCTCTACATATAAACGCTACCTTTCTGACAGTTTGAGAAAGAGTAGAAGGGAAGGCAAATGCTCAGCCGGGTCCCCCCAGCGCCGGGCTCTCTCCAGGCATATGATGCACACGCCTGCTGCCCAGAGGGAGGGGCCCCGCTCATTCATTCGCTTTGCTGTAGGCCATTGTCCAAACACGCACAGTTTACCCATTGAGTTGTTCGCGGGCACTTGGGCTCCTACCACTTTGGGGCTGTTCCGAACGGCACCGCCACGCCTGCGGGAGCGGCCACAGTGGCGCGCCCGCGTGTGCACTTCTGATGGAAGCGGGTGCCGCGGCGTTGTGGCTCCAGGATACGTACGTGCCTCGCCTGGATCTGTGTGATCCGTGCCAAGCAACGTTCCCTTGGAAAGAGGCTGTGTTCTTCTCGAATACATACAGCAGCAATACCCAGGTTAGCCGTAGCATGGGTGTTTATCAAGTCCTTCCAAAGCGGATCCCAACCCTGTGAGGTGCATCGAGGGGGCAGACACGATCACTTCTGTGGTGTCACAGATGAGGATAAAGTGAGAAGTCAGGTGGCTCGCCCTGAGTCCATCGCTAGTGAGCGCGGAGCCTGAATCCCACCCGCTGGGCGCTGGTGCTGAGGTGAACAGTCTTCGTTCCCATCATTTACCTCTCCATCACTCGCATTGCCTTGTAAAAAATCGGTTTTAATTGCAAGAGGACTATGGTAATGGTTGTTCCACCGCGCCCCGGCTCTTTCCTCCTCTGTTATGACAATAACCCGCTTGCTAAGCGGATGCCCGTCTTCCCTGTGTTTGCAGCCCCATTCGGGTGTGTGCCTCCTTGCACTACGATCCTAAATAACTCCGTTGGACGTGATTTATAGAACAAAGTCAGTGGGAACAGATAGGGGAGTCATCAGCAGGACACTGACCGGCCTGTCTTGTAATTTCTTCTGATTTGCCGCGAGTAAGTTTAGGAAGGCCCGCTGCTCACCCCGGGCACGGGTGGGGACGGCCCTGGGCCCTGGGCCGCCCGCCTGTCCGACTCTTACAGAACTGCGTGCGCATCTGCCCACTGTTTCTGGAACTCTCTTCACCCCACTCGGCCGTGCTCGGGGTTACATGCTTCGTCAGTGAGCGTTCTTTTACAGCATTTCAGTGGCTGTGTACGATTCTCCCACAACCTGCTTATGCTCGGAGACCATTTCCAGCTTCAGGTGCTATGTGGAGCGACGGTGCTGGATGCAAATCTTCCCGCGGGAATGCATTTTTTACGGACATATTTCTATGAATTTTATTAGGATTTCGGTTCATTGTATCTAAATGTGCCCCGTTGCCTTGCCCCCACCCCAGCCTCCATGCCGCAGGGCATAAGGGGTCTTTTCTCTGTTCTTTGGCCAGAATTGGTTTTATGATTTAAAACACTGTTTGCCAGAAGATAAATTGAACGCCATCGATGCTTTTGTGGCATTTCTCTCACTCCAGCGAAGTGAAGCATTGGTCATGAGCTCACTGGCCACAGTGCAGTTTGTGAACTGCCTGTTCAAGTCTTTTGCCCATTTCTTGTGGGTGCACTTGTCCTTTAAAAATGTAGTGCTTTAAGGGCGCCTGGGTGGCTCAGTCAGTTAGGCATCTGACTTCCACTCAGGTCATGATCTCGCAGTTCGTGAGTCGAAGTCCCTCGTCTGGCTCTGGTCTGATAGCTCAGAGCCTGGACCCTGCTTCGGAGTCTTGTCTCCCTCTCTCTCTGCTCCTCCCCTGCTCATGCTCTGTCTCTCTCTCTCTCTCAAAAAGAAACATTTAAAAAAAATTTTTAAAAATGTATTGCTTTATAAGATTATTACTAACCATTTGTGACATATATTGAAACACTTTCTCCTGGCTTGCCATTTGCTTCTAATTTTGGTTTATGGCAACTTTAACCATTCAGATGTTTTACGTTTTTATGTGGTCAAATATATGAGTCTTTCCTTTTGTGGTGCTTGGAAAGGACTCACCATCCCAGAGCAATAAAATAACTCACTGTGTCCCTGTTATTTTATCTGTCTGGCGGATTTGGGTATACGGTGACGTGAGGCTTCTGAACTTTGGTTCCAACTGCACATTTAAATAATTAGCTGAGGGTCTGGCACTGGTGACCCACGATCGCAGATCGCGTGTAATTATACGGTTTGAAAGGGATAGAGGCTAATGTTTTCTAGAGATCTTCATCGACAGCCCTGAATAAACTCATTTGTCCATGTCCGTGGGGTTGGAGACAATGATTTTCCCCCAACCGGAGATCTTTCAGCTACTGGGCAGTGACCCCTGAGGTTGGGGTCTGTCTCAGGGCCACTGCCGCCCCCCACGCACACACACGAGGTCGCAGACGGAAGGGAAGAGCCCGAAGCGGCGTCCTCGCACGCAGGCCCGGTGTGAGTGTGGCCTGGGCTGCGTGGCTGCGTCTGGAGATCAGTCCCCGGGGGCCAGGCGGGCCCCCAGGAGGGTGTGGGCCGGAGTGAAGGCCGCCTCGCACCGGGCGGAGCCGCCTGGGAGGACGCCCCTGCTCGCGACGCCGGGCTGTCCGGAAAAGACCTGACTCGTGGGATTTCATAAATCAAGATGATTTTCGTGTCGAGGGTTGAAAATTGATTAAAATCTGAGCTGTCACGTGTCGTATGGATCCGGGAGGCCGGTCTCCCTCAAGCTGTCTCTGCCAGAGTCCCGGGTATCAGCAGTTTTCCCGGAAAGCAATCTTTCCACGTTTAGCGTCGGTGCAATTACTGTGATGCCGTGGTGGCCGCGGGCCTGGCAGGCGGGGGCTCGGTGACTGGGGTTCGCACAGCTCCCGGCTCCTGAGCACCTTGGCCGGGGGGACCCGTAGGGCAAAAGCTGAGGCGTGTTGGCCCGATGCCTCAGGACCTCCCTGCCACGGGGGCGGGGGCTCCCACTGACGTCAGATCGCTGGGCCGGGTTTGCGCTGGGGCGGGGGCCTCAAAATAGCTGACCAGTCGCTCTATCCTTGCGCCAGGCTCCCTTCTGCCCCCGATAGAGGTCGTGCGGCGTCATCACCCGCTTCCGTGAGCAGGGGCCTCGAGGGGGGCCCCCGCGTCCACCAGCCCGCGGAGTTTTGGTGACCGTGAAGCCAAGGCCCGGACCGAGTGTGGGCGTCTGGCCCGTGTGCTCGTGCTTGGCCGTCACCTGACGAGGACGGGCCCTGGGCTCCCGCCGGTCCCGGAAGACTAAGGGGGACGGGAACGGGAAGGAGATGCTCTCTCCCACCCGCCACGGGGACGCTCGTTACCCGGCGCCGGGTGACTGACACGCTGCCCGGCTTGGCCGGCAGGTTCCTGGTGCCCGCCTGTTGATTCGGCTCCTAAAGGCTTCGGTGTCCGTGGGCTTCTCTCGCTCCCCACCCCCTTCCTTTCCCTGAGACGCGAACCGAGCGGCAGGGAGCCCCTCCGGGTCCGAGGAGCAGACCCCACAGCGACTGGCGAGCTGCCCTCTGCACTCCGGCACCGGGCCGCCCCCTGCCCTCGACCCGCATCCCGCCTGCCCTCCGCTCCCAGCCGAAGGGCTGCGGGGGAACGGCTGGGCCGTGGTCCCCGGTTGCGGGGCCGGGGCTCGGGCGCCTGCACGTGTGCAGCGGAAGCCAGAGGGGCTGCCAGGGTCTTCCTTTGGGCAGGGCCCCCGACGGAGGCCACGGTCCTCACGGCCCCTCATGCCGCACTCCTGCCGACCCCGCGGATCCTCCGGTGTCCTGAGCGAGGCGGGCAGTCCACACCGGCCAGCTGCCACCCGGTCCTCACCCACACGGGCCCGTCTCCACAGCCGCTCGGGGACACCGAGCCGGGACCCGCATGCCGGCCCGGAGAGGCCACCGGCAGCCTGCCGGCCCCAGGCGGGGCGGGGGTGCCTTCTCAGGTGGCTTCTCCTGCCCCAGCCCGGCGTCGGTGGGGGTCCCGACCTCACCCACCTCCTGTCCCTGGCTGTTCTCCATACAACAGCCGTTAAGGTAAACCGTCATCCTTTTCATGGCCGAGGGCTCTCAAGCCCGACTGCGTGTCTGCCCACACAACCCCTGCCCGTTCATCCTCGGGCGGCCCGGGAACCTGTATTTTTCTCGCTGTGGGATTTTGTGGCTGCGTGGACTGCTTGCACACGTAACAAAGTTCCAGACCCACACGGGGCAGCCGCACGCCTCCCAGCCCCTCCCTTCTTCTAGAGCTGAAACGTGTAACATCAAACCGAAGGCTCGCTGGTGTCTGCGAAACCGTATCTCCTCAGTAAATTTTCAAGTTGTGATTTATTTTTCTCCTTCCTGTTTTAAACACACATGGAAAATTTTAGAAGGGTTTCAATTTACAGAAATGCTGCAAAGAGAGGGTGGCGAGTCCCCACGTGCCCCCAGCCAGATGCCCTGCCGCTCCCGTCTTGGGTCACGATGGTACGTCTGTCACAGGGAAGGAGCGTGTGAACCCGTGATGGGAAATGGGCTTTGCTGACGTCCCACTGTCCTCCTTCTGTGCCAGGACCACATGACGCTTGGTCACCACGTCTCTTTGGGCCCCTCTCGGCTGGGACACTCTTGGACTTTCCTTGTTTTTGGCGACCTTGGCAGCTGTAAGGAGGATTGGACCGGTGCTTTGCAGAATGTCCCTCAAGTTGGATTTGTCAGAGGCTTGTCTCACGATGGGGTCATGGCATCTTCTCCGCGGCCTGGCGTGGGCCCAGCGAGCCCACGCCGCCCCATCCTGCCCCCTTCAGCTTGAACACAGGCTGGCCGGCCTCCCTAGGTTGCAGGTGGCGGAAAACACAACCCGGAAGGTCAGGGCATGCTGATTTCAGGTACGGCTTGATCAAGGGTTTAGAAGGTGTGGTGCCTGGGTGGCTCAGTCGGTTGAGCGTCCAACTTCATCTCAGGTCATGATCTCCCAGCTTGTGGGTTCGAGCCCCGCGTCGGGCTCTGTGCTGACAGCTCGGAGCCTGGAGCCTGTTCGGACTCTGTGTCTCCCTCTCTCTGTGCCCCTCCCTTGCTCATGCTCTGTCTCTCTCTCAAAAATAAACATTTTATTTAAAAAGGATTTAAAATGTACTGCCAAGATGAGATTTCTCCTCTCTCTGTCCCACCCACATCAGCTCTGTCCTCAAGAACCCATTTCACTGACATGGATGCAGTCCCCGAATCAACCCCCCCCCCAGGGTCACGTGCCCACCCTGGATGGCAGCCAGGCAGCCGAGCCTGTAATACGTGGGCTGGAGGAGCAGCGGTGGATCCCCAAGGCAAAACCAGTCCACCACCGTAAGAGGGGGGCCCCTCCACTAAGGTCTTCTGCAGCGGGGAAGGGATTCCCAGCAGCCCTGGCCCCACTGGGCCTGCAGCCCAGAACTCTGCTGAGGAGGCCACGAGGAGGCAGGGGTAGGACATGTGCCCTCAGCCCCGACCCAGATCGTTACACAGCGTGAGACGCAGCGTTCGCGCCCCCACGATAATTCTCCAGGCGAGTGACGTGGAGCAGTGGACGTTCAAACGCGGCCGTGGCTGGCCCTGCATTTGGGGCCGAGTGACACGGGGCACGGGCAGGATGGACGAGGCCCGTGTAACCCATCAGGAACCCTTCAGGGAGGTGACTGTTGCTAGGTCCCTTGAATGGTATTTAAGGAGGAAATGAATTTGTGAAATTACCTAAACGTGCGGCCCAATGGACACACGGCGGCCCTCCGGGTCTTCAGCGGGAAATGACCTGGGACTTGGGCGGAGCAGGGCTCAGAGAGTCTGCCCCAGTGGCGGGATGGCAGACGGTGTCTCGCACTTGCGTTAAGGCCAACCAATGAGCGGTCACGTTTAGAAAAGGGTGTCACCCGAAAGTGCTCTGTTCCTCACTCACGAAATCAAGGCAGCGAGGCTCGAGCCTCCACGAGTGTCTGAGAAGGCTGCTACCACAGGTGTGGGGAAGAACCTTCTGGAAGAGGGCGCTTTCGCTGCACTTCCCCAAAGTGGAAAGTGTGAATTTCCCTGGGACACCGGCCTATTAGGAGGCCACAGCGTGACCTCAGAGAAGTGCGGATGGTAAGTACGAGAAATGTCATTCAGAAGGGCCACTGTGGGCTCCCCCAGCCACCCGCTGGGCTCCCTGACCACTCACCCCTGCGGCCCGCCGGATATGGAGCTGGGTCTGTATGTCCCTGCCCCGCGAGGACAAGGACCGGCCTGCGGGGCAACCTGGCCCAGAGCCTGGGCAAGTGCCAACCCCAGGAGTGGACGACAGGCCATCTCCGAGAGATGCTGAAGTGCAGGGGTGGCTGGGGAGGGACATCGGACCCCAACAGGGTCCCAGGTGGGGGCGTGACGGGAGCTGGCAGGTGTCCGGGGCCGAAGGGTCCGTCAGTTCCATCTTCCCTCTCCACCCGCCCACTCCACCTCTGTCCGTCCCACCCTGCCTCTCCCCTGCCCGCCCCTGAGCCTCTCCCGGAACTTACCCTCTGCAGACAGGGTTGTGAGTCGGTGCCTGGAGCTGGCTACACTGGGGTTGCTCTGGACACTGAGCACTGTTGGTGCAGGGGACTGGCCCTGGGGACCGTCCAGGACAGGAGGGCTGCTGAGCATAGAGCCTGCTGCAGGGGGAGGAGTGAGGGGCTCGGAGCATTGCCCGGCACTGAAAGGAAACCAGGGGACGCGGCTGGTGGGGCAGGAGCGCCCTGGAGGCCCCGCCACCCTGCAGTCCCGAGTCCTAAACCGCTTCAGGGCCTGTGCCTCCAGGATCAAGGCCAGCAGGGCTTTCCCCCTAGCCCCCCCCAACCCGCCCCGCCTCCCCCCACCCCGCGCTCTCCACTGCCCTGCCCTCCGACTCCACCCTGGGCTGAGACCCTGCCCTCCTTCCGCCTCCCTCACTGCTGGGCCAGGATGGGCAGTGTGTGACCTGCTGTGACCTACAGGTCTGCCCGGGCTGGTGGGGCAGGGGCGCTTACCTGGGACACCTGGCGGGGGGCTGCAGGAGAGTCTGACCTGTGTTGGCTCAGCCTGCTGTGCACACACTTCCCGCGTCCAGGCTCTGAGCCGGGGGTCCCCGGTCCCAATCTGGTCCTGGGCCAACCTCAGGGGGGGGGCACATGTTCCTACAGGTGTCCCCTTGGGTGTCCCCCTGACCCCCAGGGCACATGGTTGAAGAATCACGCTCCTGCTGAGCACAGACCTTGGAAATGGAAGGAACAGACAGCCCAGCCAGTTGGTGGGACCGTGGTGGAACTTGGGCCCTTTTAGTGGCTCAGCGCCCACCCCCACCCAGGAAGGAGGTCCCTGTGTGGCTTGTCCGAGCCCTGGCCCACAGACTCTGAGAGCAACACACGAGGTCATCTTACAACCTGAGTCTCGGTGCTTGTGATGTGGTAGTCATGGGAACAACGTTTGAGGTCTGGGGGCAGGCCCTGGGACATCTGGGGGCTGATCCCGGTGGGCTGTCGGGGGAGGCCCTGGGGGTCTTACAGTGGCATTTGCTAGACAAGCATCTCCTGCAGCAGCCTAGCTGACATCCTTTGGTTGAAGCAAATATTGGCCTTGGGGGCTCACCTCCCTCCAACCTCGCCCACACGTGCTCTGGGTACATGGTGCGTCTCCTGCCACAGGGCCTTTGCACACGTAGGTCTGGCCTTGGGGAAAGCTCCCCTCACCCCGCATGGGTGAGGGCCTCCATTATCCAGCGCCCCTGTACCCCAAAACTCTTCCTGTTCCCATCAGGTCTGTGCCTACTGTTTCCTGCTGGGGACATTATCTGGCACATAATAGGACCTTACTTTGTATTTGCGAATAAAAAGCG
This sequence comes from Puma concolor, assembly GCF_028749965.1. Taxonomy (NCBI): domain Eukaryota; kingdom Metazoa; phylum Chordata; class Mammalia; order Carnivora; family Felidae; genus Puma; species Puma concolor. The sequence goes on along the minus strand of NC_141669.1, from coordinate 139,979,990 downwards.
AATGGAGTGACATTTATGCGGCCCGAGCGCCCAGTCCCTCCGTGTCTGTGGTTGAACGTGGGCCCCGCCCTCCCACCTGGCCTCCAGAGCTCACGGCCCAGAGGAGCTGGGTCCCCCAGCCTCTCCGCTGCCAGGATGTGACCTCCCCCCACCACGCTGTGAGTCCTCAGTCCGCGGCTGACCTCTTCGTTGAGATCCTGAACCTGAGAATTCTCAAGACACTGCCTTCTCCCCTCTCCCCCAAGACAGCTAACCCCTGGGACGAGAGCTTCCTGCCAAAATCCCAAAGAGCCTGTTTTATAGGCTTCTTTTATTTGGAAGCACTCTCTGGAAAGCTGACCTTTAGGACGCACTTGCCCCTCTACCGTTCAAGGTTTCAAGTCGGCACACATGGGTCTCTGAAGGGAATGTGGTTTGTCACACTGGATCAGGACAGGGGCCCCCTCGGGCTGTGTGACCCCAGCAGGTGTGCCAAGGGCTCTGTGGGGGGCGGGGGAGTTCCCTGGTCACCGGTCACCGCAAAGGTGAGAACGTAACTACCCGTGAGCAGACCCACACCGTGCAGCCGGCCCGGCCCAGGGTCCCCAGAGAGGAGACAGGGGCGCTGAGGCACGGGATTCTCGGGGGCTGCAGAGGGGAGCTCGGGGGTGGCGTGGGGAGGGGGCCCAGACGCACTGGCGGGGCCCCGGGGCAGCCAGTGATCTCATCAGAGCAGATCAGAGGGTTCCACCCAGAGGCGGGGTGGGGTGCTGTGTGTCCGTGACAAGGGGGGAGGGAAGGGGGGCAGGGCTGCCTGGGGGTGCTCTCGCCCGCAGGAGACCCAGGCGGGGGAGCCCCGACGGGGGGTGCGGGAGCTGGCAGAGTGGGCTGGGACACGGGTTGAGGGGCGCCCCTGAGATCGCTAGCGGACGGGCCAGCGGGAGCCGGATGCTCAGGCCTTGAGTTCGGAGGCAAGAGTAAGGGTGACGACAACTGGGGGACAGATGCCGGCTGGTGCTGATGGGGGCTGACGGGGCTGCAGCTGTGGAGAAGGACGGCCCTGGCCCCAAGGGAACGCTGCCCGGGGGACGTGGCCTTATTCTAGACTCGGGGGGGGGGGATGCCCAGGTCCTTCCTGACCTCACTATTCTCCCCAAAAAGGGACAGCAGATCTGGAGGGACTGTAGTGTGTGGGTGGCCCAGGTTGCAGCCTCCAGATGGCCAGTGTGTGGTTTGGGGCCGCGGGCCCTCGCTGTCCCCTCTTCCCGGCTCCTGCTGGTGGGGGCCAGGGAGGGGCCCGCAGGGGAGGTGGGCATCGTAGTGAACAGGAAGGGAGGGGCCAGGTTCACCCCCATCCGGATGTGCCCTCCGTCCCGGCCTGCCCACCGTCCCTCGGAGGCTGGGCAGGTCCTACAGGGGGGGCACGGCCCGCACGTGTGTGCGCACTGTGGCTGCCACACCGTCCCCGCCCGGCCGCCACGTGACGGGGATTGTCGTCCGCGTCCGCACAGAGCCTCGCCCGCGCTGGCACACTCAGGGGACGCTTTAGCCAAAGGCCATTAAGCTGTCACGCTCCATATGTCTCACGTCCTTCTTCCTGCCCCGTGTGTGTGCGACGCCTCTGCCTCCCGTCTCCTCCTCTGCACTGAGTCACCGCTGTCCGGCCAGACCGCCCCCCAGCTCTGAGCTCACCGGCCCCGCCATCAGCGAGCCGCCCCGGAGCGGCGGCGTGGGGCCGAAGAGACCGGGTCCTCCCTGCAAGGACTCAGCCGGCCTAAGCGGCTGGAGGAGCTCAGAGAACGCGGGGCCGGGGCAGTGCCTCCGTGTGACGACGGAGCGGGGACGAGGTCCGGAGGCCCCAGCTCAGGTTCCGAGTCCGGCCCTGCGCCTCCCGTCCCCACGGCCGTGGGTGTGCCGCTCCGGGCTGCCCGCGTCTGAGGATGCCGGCCCGACGTGTGGACACGAGGGGGCCGATCCCCACTCCACCTGACCCGGCCTCTGGCCGCAGCCTCCCCGCCAGTTGCGGGTCAGCTCCAGCCAACTGCCAGGAAGAGTCCTCACCACCTGCCTGAGCTGCCAGCACCGCCCGGGGGGGGGTGGGGGGGGCCGCACCCAGCGGGGGCCCACGCTCACTCGCCCTCGGGCCTCAGAAAGATCTTCCTGCAAGCGTCACGGGCAGGAAACCCTCGAAGGAGCACAGAGGTGGCGTCTCCCACGCGGCCAAGGTGCGGATTGGGCGACAGCCCATCCCTCCACTAATCACAACGGAAATCCACGCAAAATGCAAACGAAAACTTCTGCCGAGGACGCGGTGAAGTGCGCAGAACTTCTGGGTTTTCCCGGCGGCTCTGCCCAGGAGGCGAGGCCCGGCCTCGGGTCAGCGCGGCCACGCGAGAGGCTCTGATTGTGATAGAAACCCCCCCTTTCCAGGGAGAGGGGCTCCTGCGGGCCGGGGGGGGGGTGGCGAGGACCCGGGGAGGGAGGGAGCCGACAAGAGGGTCCCCTAGTTCCGTGTCTGGCCCCGCACCCACCTCAGAACAGCCCCGGAGGGTGCACGTGTGAGGCTCACAGAAGGTGAGGTGAACCCGCCTCCACGCCACCAATGCCAGCATCTCCAGAGGATTAAAACAGGACCCGGCATCTATGCAGCACGGCATTCCAGTGCTCATGATGTGAAACAAAATCGCTCGACAGAAACCAGGAAAATGGGGGCCCCCGGACGACTTGGTCGGTTAAGCGTCTGACTCTTGATTTCGGCTCAGGTCATGATCTCACAGTTCTTAAGATCGAGCCCCGTGTCGGGCTCTGTGCTGACAGCATGCAGGCTGCTTGGGATTCTCTCTCTCTCCCTCTCTCTCTGCCCCTCCACTCTCCTCTCTCTCAAAATAAATAAATAAATGTAAAAAAAAAAAAAAAACAGGAAAAAGATCAATCCTCAGGAGGAGGGACGATGGATGGCCAGATGCCAGCCCTGGGTATGACCAGGTACTTACAGCTGGCATCCGGACTGTGTTTTGTGAGACCTCTGTCTCTCTCTCTCTCTCTCTCTCTCTCACACACACACACACACACACACACACACACACACTGTATGATAAGAAATTAATAAGAATTCTCAGCAGAGGGGTAGGAAACATAAAAATCAAATGAGTATTTTCGAATCCAAAAATGCAAGGTCTGAAACCCCCTGATGGAGTTGAGAGCAGAACAAGGATGAAAGAGGAAGCCAGTGAACTTGAAGATAAACAAAAAAGACCCAATCTGAAGAAGAGAGACAGGAAGTGACAGCTGAGTGGAGGCTCAGGGGCCAGCGGGCACGACCTCAGAAAGTCCAGGCGGAGAGAAGAAAGGTGGGGAAGGGATTCAAAGGAATAGTGGCGGGAAACATCCCCAATTTGGTGAGAGAAACGCGTCAAAACGTTGAAGAAGCTCAGAGAATCCCAAAGAGGATGAACTTAAAGAAAACCACACTGAGAAACATAATAATCCCTGAAAACCAAAGAAAACGTCTTGGAGGCAGCTAGAGAGAAACGACACGTTGCAGTCACCGTCCGGTGATTCAGTCGCCGCACGTCTCGGGGACGAGGCGCAGGCAAGCGGCGCCTGGAATGCGGAAAGAAAAGCGCTTTGGCCAAGTTTCATTTCCGGTGACTACCTCTTTCAGGAATGAAGGTAAAGATCATCCCAGGTGAAAGAAGCCCGAGAGAATCCCCCACCGCAGACCGTCTGCTCCCGAGATGGCGCGGGGGCTCCCCAGGCTGGTGGCGAGCAGCGCCGGGGAGGGGAGGGGTGGGGGGAGCCGCCTTCACAACAGAAATGTGGTTCCCTGAGTAAACACAGGAGTCTGCTTCCCTCCCCCTTTGAAAAAATGGCCGCACTGCGGCCAGATGGTCAGCCCTCGTCGAGGACACACGGGCGGCAACCTCGACGGCCAGCGGGGCCAGGGCGGGGGGTGGGGGGAAGGCGCCGGGATCCGCAAGCCCACTCTATTTTACGGGAGGGGGTAAAGACGCAGGGTACTGACAGTGAAAATGACAGAAGAAGAGACAGCCGAAACGCCGGCGAATGCCTGACCGTGCCATGCTAAGCAACATATTCGTTACAACAAATAAACGAACCCAGAGGAGAGAGGCAGAAAACAAAGGAGAAGACGACAGACCTAAACTCAGCCAGTGGATAATTACATCAAGGGTTAATGGGTTAAACATTCCCATTAAAAGGCAGAGACCGGGGGCACCTGGTGGCTCAGCCGGTTAAGGGTCCGACTCGTGGTTCCGGCTCAGGTCGTGATCTCACGGTTGGTGAGTCTGAGCCCCGGGTTGGGGGCTCAAATCCCTGCTTGGGATTCTCTCTCTCCCTCTCTCTCTGCCCCTCCCCCGCTCGCACTTTCCCTCTCAAAATAAATAAAACAAGGTTAAAAAAAAAAAAAAAGGAAAGGAAACAGATCCATTACCCGAAACCCCCTTGAACTAATTTACGATGAATCCCCTTTCTTCCCGGGGGCCGGCATCCACTGATTTGTTGTCCGTCCCTGTGGTTCTGTCTCTTCCAAAATGTCGTGTAAGAGGACCTGCGCTGGACGGGATCGTGGGTCTGGCCTCTTCCAGCGAGCGTGACGCTTTTGTGATCCATCGCCATGATCACGCCCGTCGGTGGCCTGCTCCTTCCTGGTGGGTCAGTAGGTCGCCGCATGGTCACGTGGCCGCCTGCTCGCCCAATCACTCTCAGGACACTGGGGTCCTTTACAGCCCGGGGTGATGCGAAATAGGTCCCCTGCAAACACCCACCTGTGAGTATGTGGGTGAGCATGCCTTCACTTCTCGACTCACGAGGAGCGGGGCTGTCGTGTGCAGCGCGACACGCGTGGGCCCGGCTGGGCAAGAAGCCGAACTATTTTCCAAAGGGGCTGTTCCCACCAGGGATGCCCGCGTCTCACGTGTTCTGCATGCCTGTCAGCTGCGGGAGCCGAGCCTGCTTGGGATTCTCTCTCCCTCTCTCACTCACTGCCCCTTCCGCGCATGCTCTCTCTCTCTCTCTCGCTCAAAATAAATAAATAAACTTAAAAAAAAACTAAACACTAAAATAAAACGAACACGAAGTTAGCCTTCCCACGTGTGCTGGCATCTCCACTATGGCGTTAACGTGCGTTTGTCTGATAATTAAGGATCCTGAACATATTTTCAGGTGCTCACTTGCCGCCCATATACCTTCTTGGAGGAAGCGTCTGCTCAAATCTGTTGCTCATTTTAAAAGCTGGGCTGTTTATGACCGAGTTTTGAGACCCCTTTATACATTCGGAATTCCAGTTCCTTATCAGGTAATGGGAAGGGCAAATGTTTTCTCCCCGTCAGCTCCTCTGTTCCTTGTCTCAACTGCCACAGAAAAGGCTGAAGTTCTTAATTTTTATTAAGTTCAATTTACAAATTTGCTTTTTTATGGATCACTGCTCTTAAGTGTCATATCTAAAATCTTTGCCTAACCCAAGGTCACAAGAATTTCCTTTTCCGTCTTCCAGGAGTTTTATGGTTGCAGACTTTCTGTTTAGGTCAATGAACCAATTTGAATTAATTTTTGTATGCACTGCAGTGTGTCGGTCAAGATTCTTTTCTTTTCTTTCTTTCTTTTTTTTTTTTCCGTATGAATATCTGATCGTTCCAGCCCCATTTGTTGAAAAGACTCTCTTTTCTCTGCTGTATTGTCTTCGAATCTTCACTGAAATCAATTGACCACGTGTCTGTGGGTCCACGTGTCTATCGTGTCATAAATACCACAGGCTCGTAATGACTGTAGCCTGACAGTAAGACTTGAAATCAGGTTAGAATCTCCCAGCTTTGTTCTTCTTTTTCTTTTTTTTTATTTAAAAAAAAAAATTTTTTTTTCAACATTTATTTATTTTTGGGACAGAGAGAGACAGAGCATGAACGGGGGAGGGGCAGAGAGAGAGGGAGACACAGAATCGGAAACAGGCTCCAGGCTCCGAGCCATCAGCCCAGAGCCCGACGCGGGGCTCGAACTCACGGACCGCGAGATCGTGACCTGGCTGAAGTCGGACGCTTAACCGACTGCGCCACCCAGGCGCCCCTGTTCTTCCTTTTCAAACCCTTCTTTCGGTGGTTGTAGCTCCTTTCCCTTTCCCTGTAAGTTTTAAGATTGGGTTTCCAACTTCCACACAAAAACATTCTGTGCTTTCCCTTTCATTTTTAGTTTTCGGCCTCCCATTGGATCCATAGGCCAGTTTGGGGGAAACGAACATGGTAACGATCCATGAACATGGTTCATCTCTCCATTTATGTGCATTTTAGCTGACCTCGATAATAGCGTTTTGTGGTCCTCAACTTACAAAATTTACACTCGTTTCATTAGACTTACTAAGTCTAAGTATTTCATCTGTGTTTGGTGCCGTTGTAAATGGTACTGTTTTTGTTAAAAAATTTCTTTCATGTTTGTTTTTGAGAGATAGAGCATGAGCAGGGGAGGGGCAGAGAAAGAGGGAGACACGGAATCTGAAGCAGGCTCCAGGCTCTGAGCTGTCGGCACAGAGCCTGACGGGGGGGCTCGAACCCACAAACCATGAGATCGCGACCTGAGCTGAAGTCGGACGCTTAACCGACTGAGCCACCCAGACGTCCCTGTTTTTAAGTTTCAGTTTGCAATTGCTCGTTGCTGGTATACAGACATAGGACTGATTTTTGTACAGAGACTTTGTATCTGGGGACCTTGCAAAGCTCACTTATTAGTTCTCCTAGCTTTTTGTCGGTTCTTGGGGACTTTCGATACGGATTCACGTCACCCGTGGGAAGAGTCAGGTGTGTGTCTTTTCTCCGGCCAATGTGGCGTCCCCCCGGCTCGTCATTGCCTCATTACACTGTCTAAGCCCTTCCACCATTAAAAGCGATGTTAGCTACCGGGGTGCCCGGGGGGCTCAGTCGGTTAAATCCTGACTCCTGATTTCAGCTCAGGTCGTGACCTCATGGTTCAGGGGATTGAACGGTGTTGGGCTCCACGCCGACAGTACGGAGCCTGCTCGGGATTCTGTCCCTCTCCCTCTCTCTCAAAATAAATAAATAAGCATTTAATAAAATGACGTTAGATACATACGGTTTCTTGTCTACCGTTATTAATTTTTGTAGATGCCTTTAATCAGGTTGGGGGCTTCCTTCCTTTCCGAGTGCGCTGAGGGTTTTCATCGCGAAGAGAAGTTAAATATTCTTACGGCATCTACTGAGATGTTCTCATGGGTTTTCTTCTTTGGTCTGTTGGTAGGGTGACTGCAGTATTGAGTCCGGAACCAGCCACACACCATAGGGACAACTCCACTTGGTTAGGTTGGTTTATTTTTATTTTTGCTGGATTCATGGCCTAGTATTTGTTGAAGATTTTTGAATCTGTTATGGGCCGAATGTTTATCTCCCCACCCTCCTGCCCCCGGCCAAGTTCCCTCAAAGCGCCTATGTTGAAACCCCAACTCCACCGTGATGGTATTTGGAGGTGGGGCTTTCAGGAGGTGTTTAGGGGAGGACGAGGTCGTGAGGACAGGCCTTCCCAGTGGGATTTGTGCCCTGTAGGATGGGTCACTCTATCCGCATGCACACCAAGGAGGGGCCATCTGAGGACACAGGGAGCGGAATGCGGTCTCAAGCCAGGAAGAGGCGTCACCAAGAACCAGATGGCACGGGCACCGTGGTCTCAGACTTCCAGCCTCTGGAAGCGTGAGGGGAGGGGTTTCTGTCGTTTAAGCTGCCAGTTATGGCCTTCTGAGCTGGCCGAGAGAGCCCTGACGTGCATGCGGCCTGGCCTTCCCGTCAGCACACCACAGCCGAATGCAACTCTTTCTCCGGGACCCACGCCCAACCAGAGCAAGGATGTGGGGGCGGGCGGGCAGGGGGGCCCCACCAGCCCCGTTTCCCCCCCTGGCTGTTGGAGGGCCACTGTCACTGCTCGTCTGCACCAGATGTGAGTGCTGGGAGCGGGCCCCGGGCAGGGCTCCTGTCCTGATGGGCGCCGCACCCAGAGGACAACGGGCGAGACCGCTGTCCTCATGCTACGTGTCCTTGCCTCCACCGGGCTGGGGCCGTCCGGCCTGCGGGAGCCCCCGTCTCCTCGTGTGACGACGGGCCCGCCCCGTGGTCACAGTGAGGGCGGCACAGGGCAGACGCCCACGGGAGGCCCTCTCTTGCCCCACCACCGGCATTGGCAGGGACCTGGCACCTACCTGCCCCGAGGGACCTCTCCGTGGGTGACCTGGTGGCCGTGGGCAGGTGAGGGCAGGGTGCGAGGGGCCCGGTGCCCCCCCGGGTTCTTGTCTCTCTGCGGCCCACTGGCTACCCCTCACTTCTGCCGTCTGTCTCAGTGTCTCCACGGGGTGAGGAGGAGAGGCGGGGGGCCCCCGCTAACGCCCACCCCAGCCCCGCCCCGCACGGCGCCCCTCGGAGGCCGGGACTGGCTCCCCCGCGCTGCTGAGAGCTGGCGCAGGAAAGGCTAGTTCGGGGTGAGAGCGTGTTGTGCCCGTCATCCGGGCTCCGGTCATTTGCCAAGCCTCTGCCTTGCTTGGCACCAACAACAGCTTTGTGTCCAAGGCCCGGGGTGCTGGCGGCTTTCAAGCACTCGCTGTCTGCCGGACGTCAGGCGATGGACGGGTCGGGTCACGGTCCCGGCATGAGCAGGGCCCGCCCAAAGGGGCTGCCGGCCGCTTTGACTCGGGACCCGAGCCTCCCGCCCAAGGGGGCCCCAGGAGCTGCCTGGGACACGGATGTCCCCAGCCTCCCCTCTTCTCCTGCTGGGCTTTTATCGTTAATATCAGGGCCGAGGGGAGGCGGGTACGGTCACCCCAGCACAGGCAACATTGTCTTTGGGGGCTTCAACAAACATTAATAAACCCAAGTGAAAGTCAGAGAGGTGATTCTAAGGAAAGGGGCAAGGAATCACCCCCCTCTGCCCAGTGGTGCCCCTGTCCTTGGCACACTGCCAATCACACAGGCCGCAGACTGCCTCTCCTGGGCCCAGCGGCCTCCCTGAGCCTCCTCACCTGCGCACAGGTAGGTGGGTGACGCTTGAAACAAGCAGTGTGTGGGAGGTATTTCTGCGTGTGTGTGCATGTGTGTGTCCGTGTGTGCGTGTGCAATGCTGGCAGGCGAAGGCACTGTCCGGCCACCTGTGTTTCCCACCGGGTCTCAGTTTATCCCACGGATCCCCCAATAATCGGGTCCACAGCCCCACCCCCGGTGCTCCCTGGGGGCTCTGGGCGGCTGGCCGGGGCATCCGTTCTCACCAAGCCCTCTTGCTGGGTCCACCCGACTCGGGAAGCCCTGACCGGCCCCCCCTCGTAGAGGCTGCGTGGGACCAGACGGCACGCACGACCACATGGCTTGCACCTGTGCTCCTCAGCTCAGCGGGTGATTTAGTATGCAGGCAGGGCAGGAACCCCCAAGTCAGCGGTCCTCAAAGCGGGGTCCCAGACCAGCGACATCATGGAAAGGCACATCCTCAACGCCCCAGACCTGCCGAGCTCAGTCCTCCGGATGCGCCTCGCGGGAGTTTGAGAACCACTGCCCCCCGGGGAACCGCATCCCTCTCCAGGGCAGTGCGGCCGCCAAGCCCAGCGCCTCCACAGGCCAAGGGCCCCTTCTGTCCCTGGTCAACGGTCACAGCATCTACTCCGGGGGGAAGTGTTCTGCGGGCAGGAGGGCACCCTGTGGTCCTGCCTCCCTGATTCACTCGAACCCCACTGGGGCCTTTGTGGGGTTGAGGGCACCGGCCCGAAAGAAAGATGTGCCGAACGGACTGGCCGGGAAGGGGGTGCGGGGTGTGCAGGGGGCTTCGGGCGTCAGCACACGGGTAGCCCGGCTGTGCGCCTCCCACCTCCTCGCCATGGAGACCCTCTGTGTACTCTGCTAACCGCACACTGGGTGCCCTGCGTGGCAGGCGGAGCCTGGAAATCTCAGGAATCCAGGCTGCTCGTTTGTGGACCAGGAACTGAGATGCTGGACCCCCCCCCCTCCGCCGTCAGGTTAACCAGCCGGGTCGCCCCCCGGGCCTCACAGGGAGAGAACACCAGAGGCGAGCAAAGGTCCGCTTGGGCGCTGATCCAGCCCACAAAGTCGCCCAGTGTGTTCACGCGAGCCCCGGCTGCCCTTTGCAGATGATGGGCGGTGGGGGGGGGGGAGTCTCCACAGGTGACCCCGGAACAAATCCGCTGCTGCTTTGGACGGAGGCAGGTGACTACCGTCTCTTGACCAGCAAACTCTGAGCCAAGTAACGATACCTTACTGACATCACATGCACCCCTCTGGGCCCTCCCCCCACACCCGCCCCCCTCCTCGGGTCACGGGGTTGGAGGCCACAGGGCTCGGCCTCTTCTCCCAGCCGTCCGCACCCCATGGCCTCAGACAGTCCTGACGCTTCAGAGATCACCCGTGCACTATGACCCCCGTCCACACCCACGTGCCAGCTTGTCTGGGTCCTCGGTCACCGGCTCACCCATGTGAAGGCCCGGCAGGCGGCCCAGGTTGGGTGAGGCCAGGTGGCCCTGTCCACCAGCCCTCCGGGCCCGGCTGCCCCAGGCTCTGCCGTCGATGCCTCGGTGTCCCCCAACTCAGCGTCACCGCACACCCGTCAGTCTGCAGCTCGCGGCTTCGCCCCCAAGATACATCTGAAATTCCCCTCCCGTCCCACCACGTCTCCTGAGAGATGGTCTTGAAGCCCGGCCTCCTCACTGCCCTCTGGCTCCGCACACCCGCCCCTCCCCACAGCAGCCAGAGGGTCTTATGAACACGGGGGCCAGGCCCTGTCGCCTGGGCGCCCCACAGCACCCGGAGGACCCAGCGCCACACCGGGACCCACGAGGGCCCTGAGACCTGTCACCAGCCGTGAGGGCCTCCCTCCTGGGCGAGGACCACCATCCCGTCCCACGCACCCCAGGTCCTTTGCACCTGCTGCTCCTGCCTCTGCAGTGCTCCCCCCCCTCCCCCGCACTCCCCCCTCCCCTCCCCCCCCCCCCCATGAGGCCCTGTAGCTGCTCCTTCCCGGGGCTCAGGCACCATTTCAGACATTTCTTCCCCAGGAGGGGTCTTCCTTGACCCGCCCCTCAGTCCCTTCTGACATTATCTCAGCTGCTCCCTGGCCCCTCCCACTAGGACGTGACCCCTGGGAGCAGTGACCTCCTCTGTCTGTCTTGTTCACTGAGTCCTGCTGCCCGTTGTGCTGAGGAAGAAACTGAGGCACCAGGAGGAGGGGGAGCGCGCCCAGCAGGCAGCACTGGGGCTGGAGCAGGACCTGAACCCCGTCGTGGGGAGGCCGTGGCCACATCCTGTCTGGGCCAGAGAGGGGCTGTACTGGTGGCTGCCTGAGGACGTGCTCACGCTGCCTCCACAACACAGCTAGGACAGCGGCGCTGGCAGGGGAGGCCGCTGCCGTGGGGCCCGGGCCCAGAGGAGCCTCCAGGCGGCTGCTGGGTCTGGCGAGGCTCCCAGGCTCCTAATGGGCCGGCAAGGTACCCCCCCCCCCCCCCCCCGCCCCCGGGAAAGGGGTTGGAGCAGGGCTGAGTGGTGGCCCAGATGCACCCAAGCCCCGCCCCCAGGGCCAGGCCCCAGAGGCCGCCCTCCGCGGGCCCGCCCACTCTGAGCAGGGGGCGGAGCCTCTGGCCCGGGGACCCCAGTGCCGGGGGTGTGGCGTGTCCCGCAGGGGCTCAGCCGGTGAGAGCTGTGTTGCACGCCCCCCATTGTGTCCTGGCCGGGGCTCCGCTGTTCTCCGGAGAGAGGTGCATCCTGGCCTCAGCCCAGGAGCTATGCAGGGGCCCCCTAGGCCTCAGTTTCCCCAGCTCTAAAGTAATCCCTGGACCCACGGAGCAGGTGTGCCCCTCCCACCTGCGTCCTGCCTGCCCTTGGCCGGCAGCCTGGAGCCCGCCGTGCCTGCTTCCTGTCTGGGTCAGCTTGCTGAATAATTCACTCGGCACGGGGCAGGCCCTGGCGGGACGGGCAGGGGTGGGGGGTGCGTCCTCCTGGACCGCGGCCCACCCCTCCAGTGCTGTCTGACTCATCTCTGGCTCCAGCTCCGAGCTTCCGTCCTGTTAATGGAACCACAGCCCCGGCGGCTCCCCGGCAGCCAGGCCGGCCCCTCCTCCCGCGGCTTCCTGGCTCTGGGGCCGGCCCCGGTCACCCGTCCAGCACGTCGACACCGCGTTTGCAAACAAGGCTCCAGCCAGTCGCCGCGTTCACCCGCGCACCTCACCGTCCACCAGGCAAGGAATCCGGCCGAACTGGGGCTCCAGAACCCCCAGGGCCGCGGCGGCCTTGTTTTCCCAAAAAGTGTCTCCCGGGAGCGTGGAAAGGGCGACTGTAGGTTCGCTTTGAGGGGGGAAGTGTGTGCGTGCACATCCAACGCACCCAACACGGCTTGCATCGCCTCGGCCTCCCCTGAGCGCACACCAGTGTGCACGTGTGCGAGGACGCTGACCCAGCAGGTCCGGTGCGTTGCAGGCCTGGTCGGCCGCGGTGCTCCCACGTTTGGTGTAGGGCCGGCTTATCCTCGCTTGCCACTTCCTGCCGGTTTATCCAGGATCCCCGCTGGATACAGGGACCAAATCCCGGTCCCTGTAAACCTTTGGCACCAGGTCTGCTGGGCCCCCGTGAAGCTCCAGGCCCAGCCCTGTCCTTCAGCAAGGAGAGAGTCTGTCTGCTAAGAGGGCCTCGGATTCCCTGCTCGAGGCCCTCAGGGCAGAGCCGGCCCCCCACCCCGGGACAGGCAGCATTCCTGGGGGTGCTGGGAAGGACGGCCTCTTCCAGGTATGTCTTGGGCCGCCAGGAGCCCGGCGGAGGGGATTCTGGACAGATGTGTAAAAGCCCCTAAGGCCCAGTCCATGGGGTCGGAACCACAGCACCCCCAGAGGGAGAGTCCAGCTTCAGGGTCAGCAGCCCTGGCCCCTCCTCACCCCCAGCCTTGGGCCGTCTCCCCCCGGGGAACACGCACAGCTCAGCCTGGTATCCTGACCCTGGTTCGATGCCCTCAGGGAGCTAAAAGTTCTGCAGGGAAATCTCCCTCCTGGCCTGCCGGTCAGGGTCCCTGGTGGGGTCCCTGGCAGGGTCCGGATGGGGTCCCAGATGGGGTCCCGGATGAGGTCCCTGGTGGGGTCCCAGAAGGGGTCCCGGATGGGGTCCGGAGCCCCCACGGCTCCTGCACGGGTGGAGTCAGGTGCCGCCACAGGGCCTGAGTTCTGGCCGTGTCCACACCCCAGCAGCCCCCACCCCCACCCCAGGCACTGGATGATATGTAGCAGAGCCCCTCAGGAGGCCCCCAGCCGCTGGCCCTTTTCCGCCTGGCTGCCCCGCCCCCCAGCTCTGATCCCGGCGGTCTGAGGTGGGCGTCCAGGGAGGCAGCGCCCTGCAATCCGGCCATCTGCACTGCGGTCCCCTTTCCCGGTGTGGATGGGGGACGCCGGCCGTAAAAACCCAGACAGTCACCCAGGAGGCAGGTCGCCGACCGGCAAAGCCCTTTGAGCCCCGGGTGCTGACAGAGGTGGCTGACTTGAACCACATGAATCCCCCCCCTTCACTCGCTGTGTGACCCAACCCGGGTCCCCCCCACCCCCCCACCCCGCCTCCCATCTCGCTCCCCTCAGCTGTGAGATGGGGCCTGTCCAGAGGCGTGTGCTGGGCTAACGTGAGGGGCGTGGGGAGCTGAGAACAGGGCCAGGCAATGCCCAGCAGATGCCTCTGATGGAAGCATGCGACCTCTGGTCCCCTAAGTCCCCCAGATGCTTCCTCCGAGCTCAGCAGGCCTAGGGCCCCCACCTGGGGCTCCTGATATCACAAACCCCAGTTCAAACCTCAGCCCCCCCCCCCCCCCCCCCAGGCGCTGTGTGGCTTTGGGAAGCTGCCTGGTCTCTCTGAGGCTTCAGTTCCATCTGTGGTTTGGGGAAGCGAACCCCACACACTTGGGGCCATAGTGAGGAAGAAGCGGGGTGACCACTGGCACCTGCTATGTTTGGGGTCACCTCTCCAGCAGCAGAGCCAGAGTCCCCAGCCACCGAGAGCCAGGCTGAGCTGCCCGCCAAACTAGCGGCATAAAGAAAGGGCTTTTGGAGACCAAGGGCTGCCATTCAGCACGGAGGGCTTCGCAGAGAAGGTGCCCTTGAGCTTGACCTTGAAAAAGAAGTCAATTTTGATGCTGGGGGCAGGAAGGGTGTTGCAGGAGGTAGGGGGACCCCCAGCCCCCAAAACACAGGTGCCAGGTGGAGCCCAAGCCCCTACCGCCTGCACAGCAGAGACTATCCTCCCCTGGTCCCTCCAACACCCGCAGCACGCTGACCTCCAGGGACCCATTTCCCTCCTGTTTGTGGCGACGGGGACTCGGGCCCACCGGGACACGGAGACATGCCAGGGAGGGCTTGTGTCGGAGCTGCCTGCGCGGGGCCCGGGGAGCAGCCTGGTGGCCGCACGGTGGGCTCCCGGCTGTGGAGGCCTCCGTCCCCCAGCTCCCTGGGCGCCTGCTGCCTATAAACCCCGCATCGCTGATGGGAGCTGAGCGTCCCCCTTAAAAGGCCTCAGAAGATAGATTCGATTTGGTCATTCTGACTGGCAAACCCAACTTGAAAGCCCCGGCAGATTTGTAGGAAATTGGTTACTCGTGCCCAAAATGAGAGAGTAAATCTTGGCCCCACACGAGTCACTGCCTGAGAGGCCGTCACCCTCAGTGTCCGCAGCACTTTCTGCCTTGGCAAGCCAGCAGCATAAACCTCCGTCTTCGAAGTGATTTACAAACCGGAGCTGCGCCAGCCCGCGGCCCGCCCGGGCATCGGGCTTCGGGGATGAAGACAGACCCCAGAACGGGTGGCACCCGGGCTCTCCCAGGTGCTGGAAGCCGGCGGGGGCCGGACGGCCGTGGTGGACATCTGCACGCCCCCCCCCCGCCCCCCGTCGCCGCCCGAGGCCACCCCAGTCCTGGAACCGCCAGCCTGAGAGCATCTGTGGCCAAGAGCAGACGGCGCGGGGCGGGGGGGGGGGGGGGGGCAGGCTGAGAGCGCCGGCGATCCGTGCCTGCAGGAGAGGCCCCCACCGAGACGGCCGGGGGCCGTGGACAGACGCCCGGTGTCCCCACGGGGGGCCAGCTCCCAGTGCGCTCACCAGCGTGCCAGAGAGTACTCAGCACCACCTGTCAGGAACGTGGCTCCTTGTCTCTCCTCCCCGGCCGGCCTCCCGGCCGCCGGCTCTCCACCTCTGACCCAGGCTCTGCTCCGGGGACCCCGGGCCGGGACACCAGTGCTCCCACTTAGGGGGCACCCTCGATGCTTAGACCAGGGCCGTCATGTTGTGTCACACGGAGCTTCTCTGGAAGGAGACCCCCTTCATCTACCCTCTGGCTTCACAGCCCCCACTCTGCTGGAGCTGCCAGTGGGGCCCTACCCTGGGGGGAAGGTGGGTGGAACCAGCTGTTTCTGGACTGTGTCCCTGGCAGGCTCAGTCCCAGCAGGCAGCCCAGGAGCTATGCGGTCAGAGCCTCGGCACAGGCTTCCCAGAGACACCGGTGCGCGGGCCGCGTGCACAAGCCTGCGGGGCCGGCACAGGGGGCTTGTGTGACCTGGGTGCCGGGCCCTCCGAACGAGGTCACCAGGAAGCCCTTACGTCTACTCACCCGCCAGCCTGCATTTCCTAGGAGCGCTTGGCCCACCGGGCCATTGATCGCACCGGCTCCGGAACGTGGATCTCTTCGGTGCGTGTAAGCAGTGTGAAGTCACCACATTGCGTCTCCACACTCGGCCTCAGGAGCACGTAGTTCGCATGTCTGTGAAATCCTGGGAGCAGGAAGCATGCGTCATCTCTGTTCGTGTTTCCAGAGCCCGCGGCGCGGGGCCCCCAGCCGCCCTCCGAGCGCCGGCCGCGAGGGTGAACTGTGCGCGTCGCTGGGTCCTGCCGACCTCACCGGGCACGGGAGGGGCAGGGTGCGTGGCGCCCCGCCCCGGCCATCTGTCACCCCAGGTCTGTTGCCACAGAGCTCACCGTTGCTGAGGAGTGCTCTGTGCTCTAAGGTGCCACCCCGGTTCTCTGTCACCCCCATTTTACAGACAGAAGACCGAGGCCCAGACAGAGGCAGCCACTTGTCCGGGTCACATAGGACAAGCGGTGTCTGCGTCCCTACACCCTCAGTCCCAGACCGGCCTCCTGTTCTGCATCTGAGGGTCTGGCTGAGCTGCCCTGGAGAGTGTGGCCAGCTGGGAGACACGGTGCCGGGCAGGGGCCAGGAACGTTCCGGACGCCTGCAGGCTTGCCTGCGTCTACACTGCCCCAGACCCGCCCACAGCCAATTCTGACCGGACAGCCGGACACCTCGCCGGCGGGGCTGACCCGTCGTCACCTACAGCGGACGTGTGTGAGTGGAGCTTGTGTGGTATACATTTGTAGTCGTGTGTGTGTGTTGGTAAGGCCGCGTGGGGCGACAGTGTGTGCGGCGTGTGGGGTCTCCACGGAAAGGCCTAACTCCTGTGGATGCACCGGCCCCCCGTGTGTGCGCCGCGGGGTTTTCGAGGTCGTGGCGGCCGTGGGCGTGTGACTTCACATCGACGGGCCGGGCCTCGGTGCCTGCCTGTCAGATCACCCAACACCAGTGTAGAGGCCGCTGTGAAGGTGTTTTCAGACGTGATTCACACTTAAGCCCGCCGACTTTGAGCAAAGTGGAGGAAGGACCCTCCGCAAAGTGGCTGAGCCTCCCGCAAGCAGCTGAGGCCGTAGGAGCAAAGACTGAGGTTTCTGGAAGGACTTCTGGGCCCAGAGACCCTGCCTGAGTGTCCAGCCTGCGGGGCTGCCCCAGAGTCACCTGAGCCGATTCTTTAAAATAAATCTCTCCCTCTCTCATTCCGGACGGATAAACAGCCAGGCAGGTAGGTGGACGGATGATGGGTGCATACATTGATCCGGCTACAGGTGCCCATACTGCGTCTGTCTGTCCCGCGAAGCTTGACTGACACAGGGAGGCTCCAGCTTTCCAAGCCCGACCCACCTGTCCTCGGAGACGGGTCCGGAAGCCCGACGGACATGGTCTTGTTCCAGGTCCGAGCAGCTTAGACAACGAACAGTCCCCCAAGTCCATGCCTCTCCTTTCTCCAGGACCCAGAGCCCCCACTGCACTTCCTTTCCCCACCACCTGTGCTCTCCCAGCCTGGATCCTGTCTGCCTGTCGTGGGACAGCTGTCCTTCCAGCCCAGCGGAGGGTCCAGGCATCAGCAGGGAAGGCAGGAAGGGGGGGGGGGCGCGGAGTGTGGCTCCCACGACGGCCTCTTCTGTGTTCACCCACGTGCCGGGGCTCCTGGCTCCCGGACAAATATTTTACGGGCAGCCTGGGTCCGTGGGTGCGAATCACAGGACACTCCCTTGTCGCACCTACGCTGTCCTGCGAAGTCTGGGCAAAGTATAAGTGCTTTCCGTCCACCAGCCCCGACGAGCGGATCAAATGAAAGTCAAGTGAGAGGTCTGTAGCGTCCTTGTGAAGTCGTCTCCAGGGAGGGGGCCGCTGACAGCGCGGACACGGGCTGGGGCTCCTGTCCCCCGGGAAGGCCTGGCAAAGGAAGGGGGCCCTGGGGCGGGCATGGGGGTGCGGCACTCGAAGCCTGATTTCTCGTGACCTGGGACCTGTGCCTCCCAGCTGCACCCGAGTTTTGCTTTTTAAATAAAAGCAGCCCTCGCTGCTGGTTTAACATTGAGACTCGGGAAGGGTACCAGTCACCCCCCACCCCACCCCTCCCCGCCCCGTACAGCCTTGCCCTCCTCCAACCGCCTCAGCCCAAGGTTTCTCCAAAGCCTGTGGAGCACACGGTGTTCCAACCCTGTGCAAGTGTAGACGCGTTAAAGCAAATGACCCCAATGCAGCCAGCAGTGGTACATACCCTCCCGCGACCCCGCACCCTCCCGCGACCGCACAGACTCCCCACGCACTTTCGTCCCTGAGCGCAAACCCACCGCGATGCGTGGCCGCCGAGGGCCTGCTGCTGCTGTGATGCGTTCACCAGCCCGGCTGTCCTCACTTGTGCCCAAGGGTCCTCGCCCGGGAGCTCCCCCGCCCGGTCCGACCGCAGGTGGACACCCACAGGCCGCTGGCTCCAGGGGCCACTGTGGGCCAGGCTTCCGGCCACAGGCGCGATGGGCCCTCGAACCCCTTGACAACCTCCCCCCGCCCCCACCCTGCCCCAGGCGCAGGGCTGGCCTGTGGAAGAGGAGGGCGCCGTCACTTGCTCAAGTGGCCTCGGGCTCAGGGCCAGGCTGCACTCAGTCCCCTCACAGGCCTCTGCGACTTTGCTTTTCCTGGAAGGCCTCCTGCCCCCAAGCCCCCCTCCCCGGGCCGTTCAGGACCCTGCGTGTCTCCCCACCTCCCTCCCCCAGCAAACCCCTCCTGACGTCCCCACCTGCCAGCTTGGCCTTCGGGGTCGGGCCCCACGGGGAAATGCCGTCCTAGAGGGGCCCGCCTGTCCTGTGGCCCCCAGGTGCCAGCTGCCCAGGGCACAGGCAGAAGGCAGGCACTTCCCGGACCGCTGTGGGCTCCTGGGCGTCAAGCCCCTGCCAGCTTCCTGGTTGAGATAAGAGCCGGCCTCCAGGGACAAATCATTCTTCTCCAAATGAGCCCAAGCCCCACACCCTCCTGCCCAGGGGACCCTTTGCTCGGGGGTGAGCGGCCTGTTCAGAGATAAGTTGCCCAAAGGGAATAAAGCAAGTTGTGTGACTTCTGTCTTGGTGCTAAGCTCTGGCCCAAGTCCTGCTGCTCCAGAGGAACCAGTCCCTGAAGGTCAAGGACACAAGCACATGTGGACGGGAGCATGGGAGGGGGCCGCCGGGCGTCTCTGTGGATGCTGGGGGTGCAGCCTGCAGAGCTCCAGTAAGGGACCCTTCCAGCAACCCTCCAGGAGCCACCAATTCACAAGGAAGAGACGGAGACAGGGAGAGAGACAGAGAGAGAAGGAGGGAGAGAGACAGGGAGGGAGGGGAGGAAGGAGAGACAGGGAGGGCAGAAGGGAGGGGCACAGAGAGAAGGGAGAGACAGAGAGAGAAGGAGGGAGAGACAGGGAGAGAAGGAGGGAGAGACAGGGAGGGCAGGAGGGAGGGGGACAGAGAGGAGGGAGAGACAGAGAGAGAAGGAAGGAGAGACAGGGAAGGAAGGAGGGAGGGGGACAGAGAGAAGGAGGGAGAGACAGCGAGAAGGAGGGAGAGACAGGGAGGGAAGGAGAGAGGGGGACAGAGAGAGAAGGCGGGAGAGACAGAGAGAGAAGCAGGGAGAGAGACAGGGAGGGAAGGAGGGAGAGACAGGGAGGGAAGTGGGGAGAGAGACAGAGAGGAGGAGGGAGAGACAGGGAGGGAAGGAGGGAGAGACAGGGAGGGAAGGAGGGAGAGACAGGGAGGGAAGGAGGGAGAGACAGAGAGGGAAGGAGGGAGAGACAGGGAAGGAAGGAAAGAGGGGGACAGAGAGAAGGAGGGAGAGACAGCGAGAAAGAGGGAGAGACCGGGAGGGAAGGAGGGAGGGGGACAGAGAGAGAAGGGGGAGAGACAGAGAAGGAGGGAGACACAGGGAAGGAAGGAGGGAGAGAGACAGGGAGGGAAGGAGGGAGGGGGACAGAGACACACAGAGGCAGAAGAGGAGGGGGAGGGGCAGGGGAGGGGAGGGAGGGGAGCTGGGGCCACACGAACCCCCACCCCGGTCTGGAAACTCGTGCCTGTGTTTGGAGCCCAGCTGGGTTCCTCCAGGGGACACTTAACTTGCCAGGGTCTCATTTCCGAGCCCGTAAAACAGGGCCGAGGAGGGTGATCGGGGCAGAAGCGTCACCTCGGAGGTGGACGGAGTCCGCACGTGTGTCACACGCCCCGGGAGGGCTCCGCGCCCTAGGACCCCTGCCTCCGTCGTTCCCCTGGATGTTTCCAGCCAGGCCGTCGCTCCGAACACCAGCCCTCCAGATCCGCGCTTCTAGACCAAGCCTAGGCCTCCACCCCGGACCCCTTTCCGGGCGGGCCCGGTGGGGAAGTGGGGCTGCGGATGCGGCGGTTTCCAGAATTTACTCCAGAGCTCTCCAAGGAGGGAGACTGGGCAAAACCCTCAGGGGGGAGTAACGGCTGCTCCGAGTGCCTGCTCTCGCGGCTCCGAGCCTCCCGCGGGGTGGCACGGCCGCTGTACCCATTCTGCAGATGGTACCACGGGGCCTCGGGGGCCGGCCTGGCGCTCCCGCCCCCCACGCGCCCCCTTCTCTGCACTCCTCCCGCAGGGCGGGGGCCCCTATTCCGTGACTCCCTCGTCCCAGGGCGGGACCTCCCGGGGAGGGCGCGAGCGCGCGGCCAAAGACTGGTCACGGCGGTGGCTCTTCGCATTGTCGTTATTAATTATTAATATATCGATGCAATTAATACCAGCCGCATGAATAATTCACGAGCTTGCTGGGCGGCGGAGGGCGTGTTAGGCCGGTTCTCGGATCAGGGAGTCCCGGGTCCACGAGCCTCCGCGTTAACACCCTCCTTCCAGTTGTGCCCGGGAACCGTTAGCAGGCAAGCATTTTAATTAACTCGCACAGACTCAGATGAAGGGTCCCCACCTTCCAGCTCGAGGGCTCCTATCTACCTCCGGAGGGAGGCTCAGCGCCTGGCCTGGGGACACGGGGCGGGGAGCAGTCCCTGCACTCCGCGCCCACCTGCCACCAGCCCGGGGCGCTGGCAGGGCGCTGGCAGGGCGCTGGCAGGGCCTGGCCGGGAGCTGTCCTCAATCGGGTCCTGAAAACGCACTCGCTGTGGCCGCATTGTCACCGTTCTGTTTAAGCAAACGCTGTGCTTACACCCCCACACCTGACCTGAGGGGGGCAGTCTTTCCTGGGGGGACAGTCCTTCCTGGGGGAGCCAGTCCTTCCTGGGGGAACCAGTCCTTCCTGGGGGGGGTGGAGTCCTTCCTGGGGGGCCAGTCCTTCCCGGAGGGGGACCAGTTCTTCCGGGGGGGGGGGGGGGGAGTCCTTCCTGGGAGGGGCAGTCCTTCCTGGGGAGGTCCAGTCCTTGCTGGGGGGGCCAGTCCTTCCTGAGGGGGGACCAGTCCTTCCTGGGGTGGGGGGAGTCCTTCCTGGGGGAACAGTCTTTCCTGGGGGGAGGCAGTCCTTCCTGGGGGGGCCAGTCCTTCCTGGGGGTGGAGTCCTTCATGGAAGGGGCAGTCCTTCCTGGGGGGGGCAGTCTTTCCTGGGGGGGGGCTCAGTCCTTACTGGGGGGAGTCCTTCTTGGGGGGAAGTCCTTCCTGGGGGGACCAGTCCTTCCTGGGGGGCTGTCTTTCCTGGGGGGGATCAGTCCTTCCCGGGGGGAGTCCTTCCTGGGGGGGCAGTCTTTCCTGGGGGGGGTCCAGTCCTTCCTGGGGGGGCAGTCCTTCCTGGGGGGCAGTCTTTCCTGGGGGGGGCAGTCCTTCTGGGGGGGGCAGTCCTTCCTGGGGGGCAGTCTTTCCTGGGGGGGGTCAGTCCTTCCTGCGGAGGAGGAGTCCTTCCTGGGAGGGCCAGTCTTTCCTGGGGGGGCCAGTCCTTCCTGGGGGGGCAGTCCTTCCTGGGGGGCTGTCTTTCCTGGGGGGGTCAGTGCTTCCCGGGGGGAGTCCTTCCTGGGGGGGCAGTCTTTCCTGGGGGGGTCCAGTCCTTCCTGGGGGGGGCAGTCCTTCTTGGGGGGGGGCAGTCCTTCCTGGGGGGGGCAGTCCTTCCTGGGGGACAGTCTTTCCTGGGGGGGGGGTCAGTCCTTCCTGCGGAGGAGGAGTCCTTCCTGGGAGGGCCAGTCCTTCCTGGGGGGGCCAGTCCTTCCTGGGGGGGCAGTCTTTCTTGGGGGGGGCAGTCCTTCCTTGGGGGGGAGTCCTCATGGGAGGGAGTCCTTCCTGGGGAGGGCCAGTCCTTCCTGGGGGGGCCAGTCCTTCCTGGGGGGGGCAGTCCTTCCTTGGGGGGGAGTCCTCATGGGAGGGAGTCCTTCCTGGGGAGGGCCAGTCCTTCCTTGGGGGGGTAACAGTCTTTCCTCGGGGGGCAGTCCTTCCTGGGCAGGTTTGGAACACGTGCAGAAAGCAAGTCACATACCCAGGGTCTCCAGTGGACTGGCCAGTCCTGAAACAGGTCGCCAGCCTTCCCGTCCCCAAAAGCCTTCCTTGGAGTCCTGTCCTGTCCCCCTGCTCTCCTGGTCAGGTGCAGGGACTTTCCATTCGGGGCTGACAGCACACGAGATGTACAAATGGAGCTATTCTTATTATTGTGTCATTACGTTATTATTGTCACAGACGGGATTGATTAGAAACCGCCAAAGCAAGAGTGGCCGGAAGGTCAGTGCCATGGGCGGGGAAGGGCCCACTGGGGATGGCCGAATTGCTAGGAAGGGTCTCTCGGAGGCGTCTCTGCTGGCCCGGAAGGAGGCGTAGCCGTGGGCACTTAGAGCATGGGCGGCCGGCAGAGAGGAGCACGTCAAACTCAGGAGACCGTGGTCACCGTCCCGGGAGTGAGAGGACCATCCCCCAAGGACTTCCGTCCTGAGGGGAAATTTAAATGTGTAAGCAAGCACGTCCTGAACCCCAAGGGGGTCCCCAAATCCTTCTGCCTCCGAACAGGCTGCGGGAAATGGGGGAGGCACGGGATGGAGATGCCCACGGGGCCCGCACACCCCGGACGGAGCCCGCACACCCCGGGCACAGCGCCTCGGGCCCCTCGAGCCTCCCGTGAGGAGCCGTGCAGGGCAGTCCCGAGTTACAGGGGAGAACAGGTCTGGGGACACCTTCCCAGGGTCCCCGGCCAGGACTTCTCCGGAGGCCTGTGCAGGGCCCAGGGCCGCTTCAGAGCAGCACACGCCTCCCCCGAGGGCTGCCTTGAGACTCACAGAAGAGGCCTCTTCGGGTGGCCCGGCAGGCACAGCCCCAGCCCCGTGCGTCCTGGGGGACAGTGGCCTCAGGGACAGGGATCCACCACGGCCACCGAGGTGGGCAAGGTAGGCGGGGGCCGGAGCCCCCAGCCCTATAGGACTTGCTTCAGCTGCTGGCTGTCAGGCTCCACGTTGTCTGACTCAGCAGGAAGACCGATCCCCGCCCTCCGAGGACGACAGTGGTGCAACCAAGTGACACGAGAAACCCGCTCGCTTCTGACAAGCACTGAGCCGGGGCCCAGCGCCCCTCATTCTGTCCTGTGACAAAGGTCAGATGTTCCTGGTGCTTGTTTTTCGAAGCAGACACCAGCATGGCCTGCCCACCGCTGCTGCGGCTGTCGGCACACTTGGGGTCTTCCGTGTGTCCTGAGAATGGAGGGGCCGGAAGAGGGGTCCGGGGCCGGACCTGGAGTCTTCAATGGGCCCCCCTTCCCCTCTGTGCTGGTCAGAGCCCCTCTGCCTACCGTGAAGGAAGGAAGCTTCCAACCCCTGGGGGACCCCGGCCCCACCCACGACCGCTATCTGGTTGGCCATCTGGGGGGACCTGTCTCCTGCTTGCCCCGCACACCGTCCTGCCGCCCTCTGACAGACGTCCAGGG
This sequence comes from Puma concolor, assembly GCF_028749965.1. NCBI lineage: Eukaryota > Metazoa > Chordata > Mammalia > Carnivora > Felidae > Puma > Puma concolor. The sequence continues at coordinate 139,956,547 of NC_141669.1, read as the reverse complement.
GCTGCCCTGGAGCAAACGGAGGCCAGATGAGGGCCGCGGGCCCTCCGGAAAAGGTCAATACAAAGGACAAAATGAGCCATGTCAATCCGGACCCACCTCCCCTCCGCCCAGGCGGCCCCTCTTGGCGAGCACTACCCCCCCGCCCACCCCCACCCCACCCCGAGGGCTCCAGTGACGCAGGCCCGGCCATGAGCATCCCCTGGGACGCTTGCTGGGGCTGCTTCAGTGAGTCCCCTGCCCCCCCCCCCCAGCCCCAGGCCCTGCCCCAGAATGAAGCCAGCCCAGGGGAAAGTGGTGAAGAGGTGGAGGCCAAAACAGATTTCCGATCACACGGTAGGAGGTTCTGGATCCAGCCCGAGCTTCAGAGCTCGCGGCCACGAGCCCCTAAATTCCCTTCTGAGTTGGGTTTCTCTCCCCGGCCGACACTGAGCCCGTCCGGACTCCTGAGCGACGGCAGACCGCAGCCCACCGTGTGCCCACTCCTCCCCGAGCCCCTGTCTCCTCCCACGACGGCACACGCGATGCTGCCCGGCAAGGAGGGGAAGGGGAGCAGGCGTGCCACCACGCACGAGTCTCAAGAAAAGCCCAGGCAATGCCAGGCAGAGCCGGCCACACACTGAGGCGTGCGCTGAAATTTCTGGAAAAGGCAGACCTGATCTCTGCCGACAGAAGGCGGATGGAGGGGGCGTGCGGACAGGACCCCCATGCCTCGCAGCTGCACGGAGGCCCATAAAGGTGGCAGAGCAGAGGGCTGGAGGGGCCATGGGCCCAGGGAGGGGCGCGCGCGACAGGGGCTGAGTCCTCCTCAGCGGGGTTGCCAAGGAAAGCCCACAGTCCCCAGCCCGACCGCCTCGGTCTGAGCCTCACCCCACACGCGCCATCCCCCTGCCTCCCCAGACGTGACCGTGAATCGGGTCTCTGTGCGTGTGTGTGCGTGCACCCCTGCCTGGGTGTGCCTGTGCGTGTGTGTGCGTGTGCGGGTGTGTGTCCCCAGCTGTCAGTGCTGGGACTTGCACAGAAACAGATGGGCAACAGACAAGGACAAGTGCACTGGGGCGCCAGCCGCACGGGGTGTGAGTGGCGCTGGCACTTGGACGTCTGATGGAGGCAGTGTTTCCCCAGGACGGGAGCACTGTCCCAGGAGGTGCGGGGCAGGGGTGAGGACAACGGACCATGCTGGATGCTGAAAACACACACCGCCTTCATTACACAACCACATGAGCTCCAGATACAAAGCTCTTCAGAGGCCGTGGAAACAGCAGGGAGGGAACTTTCCAGCTCGAGGACCCGCCTCCCCCACTGCCACGCGCCCACCCTGTCCCCGTGAGGAAGGACACTCCGTCTTGCTGTCACTCACTGTCCACGTACAAAGCATCTGGGGTCACTTACTGGAAAAGCATCTTAACATTTTCCAAGAAAGAAGAATCTCTCTCAAAGGCACATATTCTTTTCTCTACTGAAATGTAGCGACATTTCAGGGCCCCCTCGGAGTAAAGAATGTCCAGGGCAGGAGCGCAGGTCGGGGGAGCGGGGGTTCTGAGAGGCGGGGGGGCGGGGGGGTCTCTTTCTCTAGGAGCTCAAGGCCCAGGATCAGGAAGCAGCCAGGCCTAAAGCTGTCAGGCACACGGCCTTGGTCCGGGTGGCTGTCGGCAGGGACTGGTGACCGTCATTTCCTTCTTCAACAGCTTCCGGAGGCCACAGGTCCCCCTGGAGACCCGGAAAGCCGAGTTCCCGCCCCGGGTCCACCCCCGACTCCCGTGAAGGTTCTGGGAGGCACATCGCCTTCACCAACCTTCGCCGGCTTCCTTGACAAAAGTGTCCAAGGACAGTCTCGGCCGGAGCATAGGGCCAGGCGAGGACCCCATCGAGGGACCCTGAACTCACAAGGGACCCCACAGCCGGGTGCTAGGGACAAGAGGCACCGTGGGGACACATGGGGGGCACCCTGGCCAGCGAGGCCTAAGGAGAGGTGGGGCGCTGGGGCCGGAGGGAGACAGAGGGCCAGGCCAGGCTGAGGTGCTGCAGGAGGCCCGGGAGGCCTGCACCCTGAACTCCCGGGGAAGTCGGCGTGTCTCCAGGAGGGGACAAGTCCCCAGGTGGCCTCAGGGGCAGCCCAGGTAGGAAATCGTGGCTGGAAGGAACCCACCGCAGACGAGAGGGCTCAGCACCAGGGCCGCCGTGAGTGACCCGGACGGTGATTGGAGTAGCTAATGATACGGAGCAGGGAAGGCTGGCCCCTATGCGTCCTCCGAGCACAGGGACGGGGCCACAGCTGCGGTGGGCTGTGACAGACACCATCTGTGAGCGCTGGCCCCTCAGACCGTCTCCCCAGCGAGGGAGCCCCTGCCCGCTCTCCCCTGGAGCCTCACCCAAGGCGAGATACTCAGGCCCCCGCAAAGCCGAACGCTCAGCATGGCTGGAAACCACATGCGGGACCACCCTAGCGGCCCGAGCTCAGCCTGGACAAGGGCCTGGGTGGAAGGACGAGCCCAGGCCCCACAGCCCCGCGTGCCAACCCCAAGCTGAACTGGGCAGGGACTGCCGTGTGACCGTGGGCGCTTCCCTCACCCTTCTGGCGGCCGCGCCCAGCCCCAGGGGGACACAGACTCTGGGGCCATGACGAGCAGAGTGTGAGGCTGGAGGAAGTGTGGTCCCCCGGACGAACCCACGTCCCTGTGCCCTGGCCCCCTGCCTAGGCCCCGAGCTGGGCCCTGGTACCTGGTGGATGCCTGCTGCAGCTACTGGCCCTTGCTCGTGGGCACATCCAGCCGAGAGCCAGGCAGGCCGCCCAGGGGCAGGGACAGCCCCACCTCCGGACCCACAGCCCAGCCAGGGCTCAGGACAGAGCGTCTCCAGCTACAGAGAACATGGACCCACCCCCGGCTGCTGGGCTCCCGCTTATGCGCTCGCCTGCCGGGTGGGCCAGGCCTCTGTGCCCCCCCCCCCCCCCCCGGCTCTGGGAAAGCTGGGACCGGGCGAGGGGCTTCCCTGGGGGCCTCCCCCTGTTCATTCACCAAATGTCTGCTAAGCAGCTAATACCAGGAACAGAGCAGGGGCCTCCGTGGCGCTTTCCGCGCACACTGTGCCGAACACGTGTCTTTGCTGTCCCTTTGGGTGGGGCAAACCGGGGCCCTAGGGCCAAACCCCAGATGGCTGCATGCACACTGCCTGAGAGCCGAGATGGTTTTTATATTTTTAAAGGCTTGAGGGGGGAAAAAAACCCATGACCGGTAAAAATTACATGGAATTCAAACATCAGCGTGCGCAGTATTTATTGGAAAGTACCTAAGCCCATTTGCTCACGTATTGCCGGTGGCTGCTTACTGGGGCTGCCTGGCCGTGTGCCAGCCCCGCTGGGCACACTTTGGGCTGGTTTGGGGTCTGCAGTCACTTAACCCACAGCATCCGTGCGGTCACCCGTGGCAAAGGAAGCAGAGGGGTCTCTGGTCTACGCAGTGGGTCTCACGGGGGACCTGACCAAAGACAGCCTGCGAGGGGGCGGGAACCAGCAGCTCCCCCCTTTCCAGTAATTCAGGGGCTGGTGTCCATGGTGCAGGTGGAGATGGGAGCCGGTTTTGGTTGGTCCATCCTTTCATTTAGAGGGGAAAGCTAAGGCCAGGGGCAGGGGGCCCCGAGGCTAGACTGGACCCTGCCGTGACCCTCCTCCTGGGCTCCCCCTTCCTATCCTAAGCATCACAGAGGTTCTCGGGTCCTGGCAGCAGCAGGTGTCAACACAGGTCAGAATCAGAACCACAGGCGCTGACCCAGAGTGAGGCTGCAGGGACAGGAAGGAAGGGGCAGGCTGGGGACAGGTGTCCTCACCCACGGCCGGGATCGTGTCCTGACTCAAACCGTAGCTCGTGTCCCAGGGGCCTTCACCAGTTTCAGGGTTTCCTGAGTGGGTGTCTGGCCAGGGCTGGCCTCTGGTCTTGGCACAGTATTTGCACAAGAACCTCCCTCCCGTAAGGACGGGACTCGGTTCCAGCCCTGCCGCGATGGGAGAGGGACGCGAACTGTGTCTAATCAATCGAAGAGCTGACTGATCTGCTCCTGGGCCGGTGGACAGCGGTGAAGACCGGTGAAGACCGGTATTCTCCTCTCCCGAGGACCCGTGGGGTGTGCCCCAGAGTCCCCAGCGAGGTGCCACATTTCACACTGGACCGAGAGCAGCCTCAGGCAGGAATGAGACAGACGGGGCGGGTGAGGTCCTTAGCTTGGGCTGGATTCCCAAAGTGGCCCCTTGGGCCGGAGCCCTGCCTCTTGTGTGAGTCCTGGCCCCCCCCCCCCCCACCGGGCAGGGCGTGTGGGATCCCACTGCCCACGGCCGGTGGTGCCAGGGCCTGAAGCGACTTCCAGACATGCAGTGCGGGGCCTCCCCGGCCACCACCAGAGCCGTTCCTAAGGCCATCAGCGTGACAGGGGTGCCCGGTATGGTGAAGGGCCTTCGGGCCAAGGTCACCCTCAAGGAGAAAGGAGAGCAGAGGCGGAGAGGGGTCTGCCTCTCGGGGACCGGCAGGATGCAGGGCTCCAGGATAAACTTCCCGGCAGCGCGCCGGTGTGGAAACGGACAGACGTTTTCACGGTACCCTGCTGAGGGCCGCGGGGGGCAGGCAGCCACAGCTGGCCACCGTCCCGGCCGCCCCAGGGAGCACAGCTCCGAGGGATCCACACTCGGAGCGGGGGGGTGGGTCTCGGGGGGGTTCAGCCGGGAGTCCCACCCGAGGCCGGTCAGGGGCCCGGGCAGGGTAGGGGTTTCGCTTACTTGGAGCTGAGCAGACCTCGCCGGGCCTCCGTGTGGCCTCCGCTGTGGCCTCTGCGTGGCCGCCGTGTCCTCCAGCCTGGCCGACGGTGCGATCAATGCGCAGCTACAGCTGGTTGAAGGGGACCAAATCCATTGAACAGTTGATTTGGTTCCATTTTACCAGCTTTAGCAAAGCATTTGGCTCCGGGATCCACGGGAAGCGGCGACGTGGATGACAAAGTCGGCCCCAGGGTGAGGTCCGGACGTGGTGGGGGCGCCCAGCCTCTGCCCCCACCTTGCCTGCAGGGCTCACCATGGCGGAGGGGCCCTCGAGCCCTGCAGGGGCTGAACGTGAGAGGGACGCGCCCAGGGTGGGGGTGGGGGGGCCCCACGCCGGACACACGTGCACGGGGCCCCCTGGGCAGAGGGGCTCCATCCAGAGCAGTGGCGCCCCGGCCCCCCACTGGTACATCAGGGACCCTGGCACCTGCCACTGGTCTCAGCCCCGGGGCCCAGCCAAGAAACATCAGGGCCCTGCCCTCATGGGGCTAACAGCCTGGGGAGAGAGACCACTTGCCCACCCCCACCCCCACCCCTGTCCCGGTCACATTCCCAGCCGGAGCTGACACAGGACAGGCCCCTGGGTCCCACCTGGGCCAGGCTGACCATGAGCCTGGCCTGCGGTGACCTCGGCCCAGCCTGGCCCAGGAGGGGTGGGTGGGCTCTGAGGGGGGAGGGGCTGGAATATTCCGGGACAGCACCCCCTTGTGTGGCTGGGGGAGGTGAAGCAGGACAGGGGCACCCACGGAGCTGACCGCATCAGTGCCCAGGGCCCTGCCCCCCCCCAAACCCGCGACCTGTCGGGGACGTGACGGTGGTCCCCTTGACTCCCAGGAAGGGCCCCGCATTCAGTGTGAAGACAGCACCTGGCCAGCGGAGGCCGCAGAAACCTCATCACCCTCAGTGACTCTGACGGAGCAAGTTCCTTTTTAGAAAATTAGTTTTCCTGCCAGCACCCAATTCATCAGCATCGATGACGAGGGAGGACAGCAGCCTCAGTGCCAGGGACACTGCGTCCTGGGTGTGTGGACTTCCCTCTGAGCACAGACCAGCCTGACAGCGAGGGGTGACCGCACTGACCCGCCAGAGCCCTCGCTCTCTGCCCTGCCCTCCCGACACCGCGGGACCGATGCTCGGGGGGTGGGGCTGGGCCGCTCAGCATCATACACCCGGCCGCCCGAGGGCGGCAGAACCCGCAGACCACCCCCCTCCACACCTCAGCCCCCATGCCCCTCCCCAGAGAAGTGAACTGGTCGGTGCCACAGGGTCCTTCCTCTGGGAACAGCCTTGGCCGTTCCCTCGAGACCAGGCCCCGAAGTTCACCGGGAGCCCGGGGTGAGCCCCAAACCTCCGGCCTCTCATCCCACGACCAGCGGACGGCCCCGGAGGACGAGGAGCCGCCAGGTCCCAGCCCTGTAAACACCCTTTTTATTCTGGCTCCGGAGCACGGGGAGCGGGGGGGCCCCGAGGACCCCCGGAGCCTGGCCCTCCCTTGCCCTCCAGAGAAGGCCCTGTAGACCGAGCGACTGGCCCGGCTCTGACCCGCCTGCCACTGTTCCAAACAGAGCAGGGATGTGACAAGCTGCCCCGGGCCAACACCGTCACTCCCGTGTCGACCCTGCGCCCAACACCATCGGGGCACCCGGCCCTTCCCCACCCCTTTGACACCCTACTGCCACGTTCACCACATCTGAGGGAATCTCCCCCAAATCACAGACCTTCTGCTTCCGCATGCTTCCCCTTGGGGGGGTTGGTCCCACCGCGGCCCTCGGCCGAGTCAGTCCAGCCCCGGCCTGTCCAGGCCCCTGCTCGAGGCCGGAACACTCCGGGGCTCGAGTCCAGAGCCGCCGATCCTTGTCCGTGAGCAGGTGGGAGCTTCGAACTCGCCAGGGAGCACAGCAAATGTGGCCTAGGGGTTTTAGCCCCAGCACCAGGCACGGGGCTGGCCGTGGGGTCTTGGCTGGGCTGTCTCGGCGAGCGCAGACCGAACCCCTGCGTGCCAGGCACCGGGATCCTGGCATCCCGTTAGAGGGCACTGGGCTCGGGACGCCTCCCTGTGGCCATTCTCCCGGGGGAGTGGATGTCCAGCCACCCACTCTCGCACCCCCGCACGGCCTTGCCTGGGGAATGTTCTGGCAGCTCTTTCCCAGACGAGTGACTACCACACGTGACGGCGGGTTTGGGGGGGCTCGCTGGGTCTGTGTCTGCAGTGGGGCTCCAGGGGGAGGCGGTCCCTGTCTCTTTGACTCAGTTGCCCAGTGACCGTGTTAACTCAATTTGGCAGATTTCCTGCCTTCCGCCACCCCAGCATCCCGGGGTCTCAGCCTCTGTCTGGGGCTCCCGACTTCCCCACGAGCCCCTGAACGACCCATGGCTCAGCCCAGGTGCCTCTCAAGCCCACCCTCCCAGGAGCCCCCCGCCCAGCTCAGGCCCTGCCACTCACCTCCACCAAACAGCCTCCGGAGCCCCCGCAGCCCCTTACCCCCACCGCCTGCTCTCTGGAACTCTGACCCTGGGGCCAGAAGGAGGCGCAAAGAGACTGAGCCCAGAGGACTCCAGAGAAAACAGACAAAGCTAGTGCCAGGCCTTCACCATGACTCGCAAACGCATCACCGAGTCTGCGTTTACGTGCGCGATGCGTCCCGCCAGAAGGTAAGCTTGTCCTGGGCAGGGACTGCGCCCCAGGCCTGGGCTGCAGGGCCCCGAGTTCCGGTGAATGTACCATCTGCCAGAAAGGCAGGCCGTGGCTGGAGCCGGGTAGTGGTTTTGTCCGAACCCCTCCCTGGCCCTTCTGCCTCTCCTTCCGCTAGGGCACGAGAGACCGAGGCTGCAGCTAAGACACTTTGTGCATTTTACGAACAAAACAATTAAATAGATTTTAAAACATCTGCTGACGGAATTGTCCCATACGGGGAAGTACACTCAGCATTTTTGAAGCAGCAGCTGACACTGGATGTGGGGAATCACTGCGGAAAACACCAACGGCCCTGTTAAAATCGATAGAAAATTAGACGCTATGAACATGCACTAGGTGTCCAATTAGTTATAATTGGAGCAAACCACCGTGTAGATGAAGGCGCGGTGTGTTCGCCAAGACGCGTGGCTGGCGTCGCCCCGAGAGGTCCCGGTGGGGCAGCGACACCACCAACGCAAGAGCCGGAGGCCTGTGGTGCTGCTGGCACTGCCCCCAAGTGCCCCCCGGGGCCCAAGCGGCAGCTGGCACCTCTTCCGGGAAGCTCTCCGGCATTTGGTGAGGGCCCTGGACTCAGCAAGGACTCAGTGAGCAGCTGAGCTCCCCGGACAACCTGGGCCGCACCGGGCTGCCCCTGTACCCTAAGCTGTCCCAAAGTCTGACCCACCCGTCGGGGGCTCTCGGCGGGCTTCCTCGGCCTCTCTGAGCCTCAGTTTCCCCATGTGAGAGGGCCGGCCACGCCCTGCCCATAGCCGATGTCAACCCAAGCCCCGTCACGGCGGTCACCGCCGTCCCAGCTCAGTGAAAGGCCCTGGCCATTGTCCCTCAAGGGCAGCGAGCAGCGTCTCTCCCACGCCGCCCCACAGCCCCTGGCCCAGGACCCCAGGGCGCAGCGTTCACTTTGGGCAGAAACCACACAGACTCCTCCAGAAGGAGGTGTCAGTGGCCCGGCACACTGAGCACTGCAGCCCGAGTCCCGGGGAACAGGTGGCACCAGCTTCTGCTCAAGGGCAACCAACAGCGCAGACAGACCTGCAGCTAAAGACACGGCGCTTGGAGGTCACAGAGCAGAGGTGACGCGAAACCCCCCCAGCCCCGCGAGCACATACCCACCCGGGGGCGGCCCCCCAGCCCCCCAAACACATGCCCACCCGGGGGCAGGCAGCCTGTGGCCGCGACAACACCTTACACAGCTAACAGATCCCTTCCGTCCACCAGGAGGTACCAACAACTCACATCCGGATGCGTCTGGTGTTTTTTACTACGAAGCTTTTAAAATTTAAACGTAAGTAACCTAATATATCTCCAGCAGCAACATTACCTATCAGCACTCAGATTCACCACTAAATTAATTTTTAATTCCAAATTTCGGTTAATCATTAAAATAAACAGCAAAGAACGACAGTTGGCCCCAGGAACGTGAGCAGCCCGGCCAGGGCTGTGCCGAAGGAGCCTTCCTGGGGATTCTGTTCAGGCTGCCGGGTCCTTACAAAGGAGGCTCGGGGGAGACCCGAGCAAAAGCAAAAGCAAAAAAAGTGAAAAGGCAAAAGCAAACCCCGCCCCCAGACATTTCTCATTCTCGCGACGCTGACCCAGCCAGGTGCCACACAAGACCCGCTCGGCCCAGTCCTGTAACTTTTCTGTCTATTCAAAAAAATATGTATTCTTTCTCAATACTGATAAAAGTTTAATACGGAGTTGCCCGGGTTTTTAATAAACTTGTCAACAAAAGAGCAGGGCAAATTGATGGGGCCCCTCCTAGAGATAAATTTCACCTCAAACAGACCCAAAGAGCATGGGGACAGGCCGAGGGGGAGGCACGATTGTTTTGCTGTTCTTTGCAAAAAGCGGTAAGATGGATTTTTGTGTCTTATTAGCTCACAGATAGGGCCGGGGTAGAAGCAGGTATAATTTTCAGGAAAGAAAGCCGCTTGGCTGAGAACCAGATCCGAGAGCCCTGAGGTCAGGGGACAGTGGCAGCTCGGGAGCAAATTAGCAGCCAATGTGCTCGGAGACAAGAAGAAGCCACCAGGCTCCGTGGTCCCTCTCTGGAGTCCCCGCCACACCCCCTCCACCTGCAGAAACGGATCCCGGCAGCCGCCAGAGCCCGGAGCGCAGGGACGCGTGCTTCACCGGGTCAGGGGGGATCAGCAGTCTACCGTGGGAGGCCTGAGCTGCGCCAACACAGACCGCGCACGTCCAACCCTAAATTCTGCCTGCTTGGCGAGGTCTTCCAACGGCGGAGACGCGTGAAGTGTAGCTACCCGTCTCCAGGCAGGGAGTGGCACCCCGTGCTTTGTGGGGTATAAGCAGGCCCTTTTATTCCCTCACTCAAGGTCACCTGCTCCACTGGCTGCAGAGCGGTTTGAAATTCCACCATTAGAGATTCACTTCTTGGGCCAAAGGTGGAAGGAAAGCAGGTCCCCCTGGGAAGCTGCTGGCCTACCAGCTATGGGGCCTTGGGGCAAGCTGCTGTGTGCAGCACAGGAGGCCACGGCCAGGGACAGACGAGGAGGTATAGAGGGGACTCTGGCGACAGCGTCCACGCTGCGGGACAGAGCCCGTGGGAGCCGGGCCAGGTGGCTCCCCGCCCTACCACACATAGCCCCCAGGCCGGAGTTGGGGTCCTGGCCCTCTTCACCCCTCGGTGCCCTTGGAAGTGGACGACAGGAAGTCTCCAGGTCCTGCCTGGACTTGGGGCCCACGAAGGGGAGAGGTGAGGAGGGCACAGGGCTCGGAGCCCCCCCACCCCACCCCAGCCTGTCACTGCAGCCGGCACTGGGGTGGTGGGCAGGGTGCAGGGAGGCCGCCTGGGGCCTCCCCTGGCCCGGAGTCATCTGAGTTCAGCCTCTCCAACAGGACAGCTGAGAACGTGGACTATTTATACCGGCCAAGGCGGGCAGGCGGCCGCACAGACACATAGCCCAGTAGCCATATGTGGGCATGACCGACGGCAGACAGGCCTGCCAGGGGGACAAGGACCCAAAACAGTGTGTCTGTCTGTCCTGGGCGTCCTTCAACCTCCAGATGTCCCCCACTGAGCGCCCCCCCCCTCCGTATCACCCCCAAGCCGTGACAGGTTCCCGACAGCTGCCTTCCCCCACCCCCACCACTCAACTGTTAAAAATACTCTGGTCACTGAGCCTCCCGTCCTGCGGCTGTCCTCTGTGCCCCAAGCTAGCCATCTGAACCCGTGGGGGTGACTCCAGACTCTCAACCACCAGGTCCTTCGGGGCTCCGCTCCCCAGGATGGGGAACAGCCAGAGACCTAGCCACCCGGCTCTCGTGCAGTGGAAACTTCCTTCCTTCGTTCTCTCCCTGGGCTGGGCACCAGGGGCCTGGGAGGGGCCTCGGTGCCCAGTGTCCCTGGCCCCGTCCCACGCACCCGGTCTCACCCCCAGCCCAGCACGAGAAGCAGACCTGGGCCTCTGGAAACCTCGGTGGGTGGCACCGATGGCCAGTGCCCTGCCACGTTTCAGGGCCGGTCGCCCTGAGTCTCTACCTCAGGAGCAGCTGCCGGGCTGCCAGAGCCGGCCCTCTTGTCCCTGCCCTTGAGACGCGCAGCCCTGCATGCCGCCTGCACAGCTCTGCAGCAGCCTGCACTGCTCGGGCCACCGCGCCGGTGGCCCCTCCCCGCTGGGCGGGCTGGGCCTTCCCGGGGTCAGAGCCAGCCTGCGACTGGGAGCGCTGAAGGCAGTCCCCACCGGGGAGCCAGGAAGGCACCCAGGAGCAGCCCCAAGCCGGGGCCAGCCAGGTCCAGGGCCTTGTGGGGCCGGGTGAGAGAATCCCCAAGCAGGATGCGGGCGGGAGACGGCAGGAGCTCCCGGGGGGCCACCGGCGCTATGCTGGGGGCCCCTCCTCTTGCCCAAAGTCACGCCAGCCTCTTCCCCTCTGAGGCTGGCTGCTGGCGGGCCAAGGGCAGTAGGGCCAGGCCAGGGTCCCCCAGAAAGCCACGCGCTCTCATCCCCGGGGCCCCTCTCCAGCAGCTCGGTCCCCAGGCCTGGCCACCCTGAGGAGCAGGGGGCGTCAAAGGCAGGGAGCCGAGCGGCAGCGAGCGGAGGCCCTCTGCAGTGGGACGTGCGGCCGGCGAGCGAGGCTGAGTCAGCACAAAGCTGCTCTCACGGAGGCTACCCTTTATGCTAAGGTGGCACAATTAATGCGATCGCGCCGGCCCCGCCCCCGCCCGCCGGCCCCGCCCACTTCCGCACCCGCCCCGTCCACTTTCGGCCCCACAAGGCCTCCGGCCTCCAGGCTCCAACGCCCCGCGCTCTGCGCTGGCCCTGAAGAGCCCTCGGGCCCTCCCGGTTCTCACTCAGGCCGTGGGGGGACAGGGATTTGCAGTTCCAGCAATGTCCACTTTGATTGACTAGGGCTGCGGCAGCTCGACCATCCTCCTGCAGGGCAGTCCGATCATTTGTTCTTTAGCGCAGCGTTTTTCGCGTGAGATGGACCGTTTTCAACGAGATTCCTAAGCCCTGTTCACAAATGCCTTCACCAGCCCTCCCCCCTTGAAAACCTCACGCAGGGAAGGGCTTTCCCGCCCGTGACGAGTGCACCACCACCACACCAGAGCCACAAGCACCCCTCCTTGGAAGCAGGTGCCACAGTCCACGTGGCCACCTGGCTACAGACAATTTGTGGTCGGCACGAGCGCGGGCACGCGGTGCGACGGGGCTGCCCCAGCCTCCCGACCCCCTCGCACGGCTTAGGTCCATTTGGAGCGTAGCTGGGTTTGGTGAGCCGTGCCCTGGAAGAACGGAACCAATGACACCCTGACATGAGGGCCACGATTCTCGGAGCTGCCGTTTCTACCTCAGAATCTGGGGCCTGCCACCGGCCCGCAATCCACCCAAGTGTCCCGGAAACCCAGGAGCCCCCCCACTCCTCACTCTGAGAGCTCAGAGAAAGGGGCACCGGCCCCCCCCCTCCCGACCTGGGTTTCTCCCCACGACCTCACAAAGCCCACGTCCCCAAGGTGGCAGGCAAGCCCTAAGAGGTGGAGCTCTGACCCCACCCAGGAACGCCCCAGGCCCTCTCCCCCTGCCAGGGCCCCAGGGCCCCCGCGGCAGCCCATCTCTGGTGGCAGGCCATCCCGGAAAAGAGCTCTGGGCGGAGGACACACCCTGTCCTGCCGCTATCTCCTTCCCCCACAGAAAGGCCCAAAGACCCAACTCAGAAGCCACGCTTGCTCTGGGCTCCCTCCCTGGCTCCTTCCCCGGGAAGCCAAGAACTAGGGCTTCCCGAACAGAAAATTCCAGCCACCCCCAAGACTCCCATCGGGAGGCGTCCAAGTGGTGCCCGTTCTTAATTTGGCCAATCAAGAGACGGGTGGCAATTTACAGCTCTCTCCCTGCGAACTCTCTGGCTTTACTGCTCAGTCAAACCCGATTCCAAAACACTAACGCTTTTATTTAAACACCACATCCTGCAATAAAGCCCTAATGTGCAGCGGGATGCATCGAGGGGAAGAGCCGTGTGTCTGCGGCCAGCCCCGGTGGCCATGCGCCCTGCTACTTCCCTCCCTGTGGCCGGAGCCGGAGGCATAGGGCAGAGATGACCTTCCTGGGGACGCTGGGCACTGACCCCTCTGGGCCCCGTGGCCGGAAGGAAGGCAGTTCCCAAGGACAAGCCTGCCTCCCGGACACGCATGCCGTCGGAGTGGCCCTCGACTACGGTGTCCCCCCCGCCGCCGCCGCCCCCCCCCCGCCCCCCGCCGGCCCGGCAGCTGGGAGCCACGTGCGAGCTTGGAGCCGCCCATGTCTGCCCGTCCCCCGGCTCCTTGGTGGGACCTTAGTGTCTCAGGGAACCTAGCTGCCCCCAGACCCAATGCTCCCGGCAGCTGGAGGAGGCGGCCTGCTGGCCTGCCCCTCCCTGTCCCACCCCCATGCAAGAGCCGTGTTCCTGCCAAAGGTCAGCATGTGGGAGGGGCTGGGGCACCTGCCGTGGGCCCCAGGCAGCAATGCCAAGGACGCCCAGAAAAGCAGAGATGACACACACATTGGAAAAATAGCCCTGAGCCTGAGGAGGACGTGCCCTGGGCAGACACGCCGGCCTCACCCCACTCTGAGGGCCAGAGACTGGCAGAGACGCCTGGCCCCTGCCAGCCACCCCACCCCCAACCCCCGCCGCCCCAGGGCCCTCTGCCCTCAACCTCCCCGGAGGAGGACCAGCGCCCTGGAGACCACCTCTACAGAGGCTCTGCTCTCCTCTCCTGGGCCCTTACCACCCCGCCCCGGGCTCTTCCCCTGGCAGGGGCTGGGGTCACGCGCGGACATGGAGAACAGCTCAGGCTGGTGTAGCGGCCTGGGGCAGGACCAGCTGGGGAGAGGGGCTCAGGGCCGGCCACGCTCCGCCCCTGCGGTCTCTGTCTTCACCACCACGGGCTCCCGAGGGGCCCTCGGGGTCCAGGGCTTGGGTGTTTTCAGGCGGGAGCGGGGCCTGGCACCATGGGCCTTCTGACCCTGCTCGCTGGTCCCCGGGGGACTGTGCTGCGGGGTCCCCGCCTCACAGTACGGCCCCTGGGAGCCAAGGAGGGTCCCCACGTGGCCACAAGAGCCCCTTCTCTCCTCCCTTTCCTTGCCCCGCGTGACTCCCTGACCCTGAGGGGACTCCCTGCGCTTCTGGTGCCCGTGAATAGCTTTCTGCCCCTACCTCACAAACAGCCCTTTCTACTGGCACGTGACCCCTTTCAGGGTGCCCAGAAGCGATGGCCCGGAGCCCCAGGCACCCTGCGTTCCCAAGCCAAGGCCCCCACCCCCAGCCCTCCAGCCCCCGCGCCGGACCCCACTCCTGCCACAAGGCCCCCTTGCCTCTGCCGCAGTCAGCACGTTGAATATTTAATGTCTGATGAACGCTTCCACCTGCTGACACAGGCAAAGTGACAGAACAATGCCGGCAGGGGACAGGGCCGTCCACTGACGCCCAGGCGGCCTGCCACGGAGGCCTCGCCCCGGCCACAGCTGCCTGCCCGGCTGTCTGTGTGTCCGTCTGTCCCCCGGGCGGCCCCGCGGGTGAGAGGTCCCCGCCTGAAATACATACTTCTTTACATTCCATAGCTTAGGTCCATATGGGCATATAAAGAAGTATGTTTCCCAAGCAGGTAATTCAAGGAGTACAGTCACGTGGGCTCCGGGAAGGGGAGGCCCCACGGAGGCCACGGGGCGTCTGCCTGGAGCCTCGCCTGTGCCCGAGGCCCCACGCCCTCCAGCTCTGCCCTGCCCCCTGCCCTCAGGGCTCCCCCTCTGTCTGGGGCTCCCGGGAACGTGCACACACATGGTCAGGAAGGGCAGAGGCAGAAACCCGCTCGAAGTCTCGAGAAAGCCTCCCTCGCCCCACAGTTATCTGGTTTTGCGTCAATGGAACAAGAAAAGCAAGGACCCAGGCTGTCACCTCCCACCCTCACCCCGGAGAAGGGATGCGCCATTTCCTCTCAGCACCCCCCCCCCCCCCTCCATCTGGGCACCTTGTCCCGGCCAAGTGCACGGGGAGGCCGGAGCGAAGACACCGCAGCTCAGAAGGAGCCCACCAGGGGCGATCAGGGAACCGGGTGGCCAGAGTCCACGGGGCGCCGGCATCACTGGCCTCGAGCCCAGAGGAAGGCAGCAGGAGCCCCCGAGAAGTGGACAGGCCTTACCTGGGCAGCTGGCGGGCAGCTCGCTGGGCTGGTCCCTGGTGGTTCTGCCTCCCAGGAACCAGAGCCCTCAAGGGCAGGGCTCGGTCGGTGCCTCTGTCTTTGAAGACATGTGTGACAAGGGCGGCTGCCGGGAGACGCTGGGAGGCGGCCCTCGCCTCAGCCAGCCCTTGTGCCGGGGGGGTGGGGGTGGGGGGTGCCGGCCCAGTGGGGGGCAGAGCCGACTCCTGCTCCCCTCTGTGGCTCCTGTGTCCCTTCCTCGCCTCTGTCTCCCTCTCCCCTCCTGGCACGTCACACCCTCTGCCACGGCCCCCAAGAAGAGGCTGGCCCCAGCGAGCAGCTCACACGGGTGCCGGGGCCACCGAGCACTGCCACCAGTTTTGGCGATGTGGCCCAGGGGCGCCTGGCTCCTGTGGCCCGTGCCCGGCCTCCACCGGGCCTGATCAATACCAATTTACTGTCAAACGCAGGGGCCGCCTTCCCGTTAATGAATTTCCCGGTGCTCACCAGCTTCTAATGAACCCGTTAAAGAGGGTTTAAGTAAACTTAGCAAGTGGCGAGCTAAGCACTTTGGAACACTTAATTGTATCGATATTGTTGTCACTGCATCTCAGAATGTCCCTGTGATAGAAGCAGCCCCTCGTCCCCATCGCCTGCCTTCTACGGCCGCCCCGAAGCCAGGAGTCAGAACCGCAGAGTCTGACAGAGAGCAGTGTGACCTCTGGGTCAGGTCCCCACCACAGGAAGGGGCACTAACCCCCCCCCCCCGCCAGCCTGCGCCCAGGGGCGTCAGGCGTCCATGAGGGGGGGTCTTGCCATCGCCAGGGTGAGTGAGGCCCGCGGATGGGGCAGTGGCACGCTGAGGCTGTCAGGTGCCTGCAGGGGGAGAGAGCCGGGGGCAGGCAGGCTCACTGGGGGCAGGAGCCGGGCTGGGCACAGACAGAGGAGCTGGGCCCAGGGTCCTGGTGTGGCCGGACGAGGCCCCGGGCCTGAATACACTTCAATTCTATCAGCGAGACAAGGCCTGGGGCGCCCCCACGCGCCCCTGCCCACCGGGCAGCCCACCTGTCCTGTGCAGACGGGCCCAGAGAGGGTCGTCCGGACGCTGCCGTCCCCAGGGCCGGGCTGTGTCTCAGCAGAGCCTGCAGCATGCAGAGGCAAGTAAGCAATTTCTCCAGTCCCTGGGCTGTGGTGGCTGCACTGGGGACAGCCAGGCTGGAGTTTTCCGTGGGGCTGTGTGATCTGGGCTCCAAGAGGCCCCCCCACCGACAGGAGAGAGCCACCCTACAGAAAGACACCGAGAAGCGACGTCCCGTCGTCCCATCTTCGTGTTGCTGCTCTCGTCTATCACCTTCACGCAGCCCGCATGAGAAGGGCGGCCGGGGCACCCCCACTCCCCCCTGCGTCCCAGAATGTGCCCTCGAGACCCTCACACGAGAAATTTCCCTGCCAGCCTCTGACAGGTGAGGCCTCAGAGGCACTGCTCAGGCCGGGGACCCTCCCTCACCGCCCTCCCCACGCCAGGCCTTCACACAGGCTGCATCTGGGACACAGAGGAAAGTGGGGGGCTCCAAAGGGCAGGAGGGTTAGACTAGGTCCGGCCAGAGTCCCGCGAGCTTCCGCCCTGCTCCAACACGAACCCCGGCCACTTTTCAAACAGTTTCCCATCCTGTGAGGACAGTGAGCAGTAGCCACCTCCAAGGGACCCCACGGTGGGGGGAGCAGCGGGCTGGCACCCTGCCCGGCTTCGCCTAGCACTCCTCAGCCGCGATTCCACCCCCCCCCCCGCCCCGCCCCCAGCCGCGTGGAGGTCATGATCCCTCGCAGAGACCCCTGGCTGCTCCCCACCCCCGCCCCATCCCCCATCCAGCCCCCAGTCTCTGCCACATATGCTCCCCGCGGGGCGCACCTAGCATAGGACCCCTCCACCCCCCCCCCACCATGGGGGCCGTGACAACTACAGAAGTCTAGTGTCCCAGCCTGGGGCGGCCACACCGACGGCCTGGGACCCCCTGCCCCGGCATCTCCACCGTTAACGCTGCAAGTTCCAAGGTAAGTTTAACCACACTCCCAGCGCCAAGCTTTGTGCCTCGGGGCAGGTTCGTCGCGCCCTCCCCACCCCCACCCCCCGCCTCCCCCCTGGCCCCCCCCCCCGGCCCCCCCCACCCCGGCACCAGGACCCCCGTCCACCCCGGGCATCTGGAGGCAGCTGCTTCCTTGCAAAATGCCCGCATGTCAAAGTTCGTGCATCCCGGTTGGACGCGCCCTCCCGGCCTGCTGGCTGCTGGCTCTGCAGTTTTCCAAATGCGGACGGAGCCGCGAGCCAGGAGAAAACTCCAAAGCGCCCCCGCTGGAACCACGCGGCCCGCCGCCCCGGCTCCCACCCACCGGCAGGCACACCCCCACCGCGGCGGCCGGCAAGTTTGTGGGGCCGTCCGGGCCGGCTGAGCAGGACTCACCGCGGAGCCCCTCCGGCCGGGCTGGCGGCAGCGGCAGCGGGCGCAGGGTCGCGGCTCCCGGTACGATGCGCCCGCGTGGCTCCCAGGGAGATGCTGCAGCCGTGGCGGCACCATCCACCTTCTCCCGGAGCCAATCGCGAATGCAGGGGTGGGGGAGGCCAGAGCTCCCGATGCGTCCGCACTTGGGGGGCGGGGGGGGGGGCAGGCACAGGGAAAGAAGACACCACGCACCCCCCTCCGCACCGGCCCTTCCCCCAGCCCTCCCGCAGCCGCGCAGACTTAGCTGGAAGGGAGATCTTGAGAGGAGAGAGGGAGAGAGAGAGGGAGGGAGGGAGGGACCGGAGGCGCAGGACTGGCGGGCGATGCAGAGTTACGGAGGAGCCACCTCGAGCCCCTGCACCTTGAGCCCTCCCCGCGCTGGGCTGTGTCTGCAGACGCTCCCGCACCCTCAGCCGGGGTCAGCGCCAGGTAGAGGTCAGGGCGGAACAAAAGGGGACGGTCCCGTGGGTGTGCAGGCTCACACATGCACACGGCCCTCCGCCGAGCCTCCCGCAGGCGGGGGAGGGGAGGGGATGGGAGGAGAGGGCTGACCCGAGGGGCCGGAGCGGGCATGGGGGCCCCCCTCGGGTCAGGAGCCCGCCTCACCTTTGCAGTCCTTATATACCCGGCCAAGCATCCCAAACACGCGGCCCCGGCCAAGTGGCCCCCTCGGGCTGTGCTCCCTGACCATATTTAGTCAAGCAGGGGAAAAAATAGCCTGTCAGCTGGGCCTCGGCTGGCCGGCCACCGGGAACAGGGTGGGAGCACCAGCGCCATTGACGGCCGGTCCTGGGCCCCGAGCTGCCGTCCTCGGCCCCCTCCGGCCCCTCCCCACGGGCCTCCCACCGGCTGTCCCTGCCCTGCCGTCCCCCCCTGCTATTTTTAGCCCAGCCCAGGACAGAGGGGCCCTCTTGCAGCAGGAGCAGTGGCCTCCCGGGCCACACAGCCCGTTCCGGGGGTGCCCGGGGGAGACCCAGGCGGGGAGGCCGGCCGCCTCCACCCCGCTCTTGGCCTCTGGGGACGGGGCCCCACCCAGGCCACCCAGGGTCTCACTTGGTGCCCTTCTGGCCAGAATTGGGGGCCAGGTCAGGTGATGACAGAGCCACCGGGGTTTCCGGAGGCTCCCAAGCCAGCTCTGAGTAATGAGGACCACAGGTCACCTTGGACAGAAAGCCAGGCCACCCAGCTCACCACCGGGTACCCCAGGCCCGCAACCGGGGGGCACGCGCTAGTGGGAGATCCTCGTGCACACTCTGGCTATGCTCAGAGCACCCCCATCCTGGGTCCGTGCCACAATGATGTAATGGGCATGTGCTGGGCACGGCCTGCAGGGGCCTGTCCCCACGGGGCCCGGACGCGGAGGCCAACTGTCCCCCACAGCCGTGTGAGCCGCGTGGGCCTCCTTGTCTCCCCAGGGCCCCCAGGACGCAGGACGGACCCACTTCCCTGAAGGTGGGGGGCAGGGCCCACACAGGGTGCAGAGGGCTGCTAGCTTCACTGTCTGTGGAGTCCTGGCCACTAGAGTGCAGGCAGCAAGATGTTCTATTGTCCCAGAAAAGCCATGTCACAGACCTCCCTGCCTCCTGTGCCTTGAAGGCCTGGCCCAGCTGCGGGCGTGGGGAAGGGGTGTCCACACTTCTCGGGGCAGACTCCCATAGGCCCAGAGCTGCAGGGTCCCAGCCTGGGGGCAGGGGTGCCACGGGGAGGGTCTGCGAGGACCCCCACATAGGGACAGGGGCGGGCAGGGAGGGACATGCTGGCAAGCAGTGGCCACGCAGGCCCAGGAGATTGGGCAACGGCATGGGGTGGGGGGGTGTCAGGCAGCGGCGGGGGGGGGGGGGTGCGGCGCTCCCAGAAGCTCTGAGCGTCTGGGAGCCCCCACGTGGAGACGTCAGCGGGGGGCAGTCAGGCCCTGCTCACAGGCCTGCAACCCCAGTTGAGGGGGCCTGGGTTTGTGCACCCAGGGGAGGTGGGGACCCTGAGAGGTTTCAAGCTTTGGTCGAAGTGCTTTTCTGAAACCAGCCGTTTGGCCCCCCAACAGTGAGGGGGTGTCTGCAGTGCCCCTGCACATGCCCCTGTCCCCTTGGTGGGCAGGGGTGGGGACAGGAGGGCGTCATAGAGCTTGGCCAAGGAGGTCAAGGCAGCCAGGGCCCTAGGTGGGCGAGGGAGGGTGGCGAAAATGACAGCAAAGACAGTCCAAGGCGATGGGGGCGGGGGAGAGTGCATGGAAGAGACCCCACCATAAACCACCCAGATAGTCACCCTCCCGATGGCAGCCCGGCACGCACAGACAAGGGCTGTCTCCCCCTGGAAGAAAGGCTGGTTGGGTGGCCGGTGCCCAGGGGTCCCCAAGGTCTCAAGGACAAAGCCAGATGACAGGGCACTCTATTCATTTATCCACAACACCGGCATTTCCAGGTATTCCGGAAACTTCTGCGTGGATTATGTGCGGATCTTCAAAGCATCACTAAGAGGCGGGCCTCCTGTCATCCCCACTTGGCGAGAAGGTAGGAGCAGGTCAGAGGGAGCAGACTCGCCCGAGGTCCCAGGGCGGGGGCGGTGCTGGGCAGTGGCCCCCCGCTGTCCTCCAGAGCCCCTTGCCCGGAGGGTCAAGACTGACCCGGTGCCCTCTGCGTCGGATGCTGATGGAACCCCCACCCCAGGGAGACCGCCACATGTTGGAGACACGTGGAAGGTGGCAGGTGTTGCCTCTTGGTGGGTGCGGATGAACCCAGCAGCGGCCAGCAAGCCCCACAGTCCGCCTCCCTCCTTTGTTCATCAACAAGAGCCCAGGGGCCTGCCTGGCACCCGCCGGGGCCACGGGGGCCAGGCCACGCACCATCTAGGGGAACGTTCCAGCACAGGCAGGTGCACTGCCCTCACCAAACGGGGCTACCTGGCGCTTGTGGCTGCTGAGGTCTCGAAACGGGGCTCGTGCAACCGACCCCAACCTTGGATTTGATTTGATTTAATTAATTTTGGTTTCAGTAGCCACATCCGAACAGCTATGCTGGGCACGGACGGCAGGGGTGTGGAGTCAAATAAGCCTGTTCACGATGCTGCGTGCTGAGGGGCTCTGGGAGGGAGGGTTTGGGGGAGGGATGGGTGGGGCCTGGGTGGCCATGTAGGTGAGAGGTCAGGGAGGCTCCTGTGGAGGCTGAACAGGGGCCCAGAGGGGCACCCAAGCCTGGCCTGCCCAGGACAGCAAGGGCGGGCAGGTGGGCCGATGGTGGCCCTGCCCTGGCGCAGGGGTGACGGCGGGGCTGGCTGGGCCGTCAGGAGCCCCAGGCCACCACGGCTGCCACTTGGACCCACGGCGCCACGTGCAGCGGGGAGAGGCACCGAGGTTCTGGCCGGCTCTGGAAGAGCCTGCCCTCCAGCTCTGTCGCAGCGTGGAGGGCGGTCAGGCAAGTGGACCCCAGGAGGACGGGGCGATCTCCCGGGAGCGAGAAGGGGGGTGTCGCAGAGGGGAGGCGAGAGTGGGCGCGGGGCTCAGCCCCGACGGGAGGGCCTGGAAAATGGCCTGTCCCCGCCGGAGTAGGAGGCCCTGAGCGGGCGTGAGGAAGGACACCCCTGCGCAGAGGCTGCTGCAGACCCCAGAGGAGGTCCCCAGGGGCCCGCCTGGGGGTGAGGAGTCCCCGGGGAGGGGCCTCTGGCATCCGGGCGGGTGGAAGCCGTGCGGTTTCTGGGCCGCGGGGCCTCTCCCCCGTCGAGCTGAGTGGAGGGCGGAGGGGCCACTGGAGACGAGCCGTTTCCTGGAAGCTCGGACGACAGTAATGGAGCCGGGAGCGCCCCCGGGAGCAGTGGCTTCTGACTGAGAGCTTTTCCTGGAGCGCCATCCCTGGGGGCGCGGGCCGGGGTGGGGGGCGGGTGGGGGGGCGGCCCTGGTGCGCAGCCCGCCCTGGGGAGACAGAGGGGTGCGGCGTCCCTAAGGCCCCGCCAGGTGGCCCCGTGAGGTGCGGGAGGGCGCCACGGGGGGCCGGAGAGGCCACTCCCTGACTCCCCGAGACTCAGCTTCCCCATGGGTCAAGTGGGGCCATGGCCCGCGGGCGTGATGAGGCCGAGCCCCTGCACGAAGCCTCAGTGGGGTGGGGGGCAGGGTCAGTGCTGCGGCGTCAGTTCAAGAAAAGCCCCCCAGACAGGACTGTTCTATCCCTCACCTTCCCGTCTTCTGCACTCAGAGGGATCTACTGAAGGAATGAATGAGTGAACGAGTGAATGACTCCATCAACAGGTTCTCGATACATCTTCGACTAGACTGGGGCAGTGAGGAGGCACGTGGGGGCTGGTGGGGAGGCACGTGGGGGGTGGGGAGGCACTTTAGGGGTGGGGAGGCACGTGGGGGTCGGTGGGGAGGCACGTGGGGGCTGGTGAGGAGGCACGTGGGGGTCAGTGGGGAGGCACGTGGGGGTCGGTGGGGAGGCACGTGGGGGCTGGTGGGGAGGCACGTGGGGGTCGGTGGGGAGGCACGTGGGGGTCGGTGGGGAGGCATGTGGGGGTCGGTGGGGAGGCACGTGGGGGTCGGTGGGGAGGCACGTGGGGGCTGGTGGGGAGGCACGTGGGGGGTGGGGAGGCACTTTAGGGGTGGGGAGGCACGTGGGGGTCAGTGGGGAGGCACGTGGGGGTCGGTGGGGAGGCACGTGGGGGGTGGGGAGGCACGTGGGGGTGGGGAGGCACGTGGGGGTCGGTGGGGAGGCACGTGGGGGGTGGGGAGGCACTTTAGGGGTGGGGAGGCACGTGGGGGGTGGGGAGGCACGTGGGGGCCCGTGGGGAGGCACGTGGGGGGTGGGTGGGGAGGCATGGCTAGAACCATGTTACTGTGTGTTCAGTTTTGGGGTTAGAGGTGAGGCTGGGGTGTCTGGAGGGGGTAGGGGCAAGGCAGGGCCAGTGCCCTGGGAGGATCAGGCCAGTCAGATGTGGGGGTCCCCTAACCCCTGCCTGGGTGCCTCTTGTCCCCAGCTATGTCCCTCTGAGGAGACTTGGCTTTTGGTCATTTTGTCCACAAATCTTTAAGTAAAATGAAACGAAACCCAGGTTTTATTTTACAATTTGGTTGTACTTTCAGACCGCGGCCAACACGCCCTGCCATGGCCTCTGTTAAGGTAAGCGGAGCTCCCCCAACAAAAGTGACGGGCGGAGGACTGGACGTGCGGATGGCCAGCAAGCCCACGAAGAGATGCTCGGTGTCATCGGCGAAAAGCAAGTCAAAGCCACGGCGAGACACCATCTCTCACCCACCGGGACGGCTGCAAAACCAACAAAAGCCGAAAACCAGAAAATAACAAGGGTCGGCGAAGACGAGGCGAAACTGGACGTGGAGACGTTGCAGGTGAGAATGTAGGACAGTAACAGCGGCCACCGCGGAGCGAGGTCTGTGGCTCCTGCAACCTGCGACCCCCCTCCCCCACCCACCCCGGGCTCAGCCGGAAGAAAGAAGGCAGGGACTGAGATGCACCCCACCCCCACCGCGTCCCCGAGCGCAGGAGCCCAAACCACCCGACTGCCGTCTGTCTGTCCGTCTGTCGTGTGCTGGTTGGTAAATCCGACCACAGAAAGGACTGCGACACGGGGGAGGTGAGAAAACAAGACGCCTCGGCTGCGAAGTGTCCAGAACAGACAGCACAGGGAGGGCTGGGGGCGGGGATGCCCCGCAGACTGGCCGCTTAATGGATGCCGGCCTCCTCTAGAGGGTGAGAACGTTCTGGAACGAGGAGGGGAGGCTGCCCAGCACTGTGAGTGTGCTAACTGCCGCTTGGCTATTCACCCTAAAGTGTCTGGGGTTTTGTCTCGTGATTTTCACCTCAATAAAAAAACAACAAAGGTAAGTGGAGGCCAGGGTCAGCCGCACTCTGTGTCCCCATGGTCCCCCAGCACCTGGAGTCGGGGCTGCCCCACGCTAGGCACTTCGGCTCTCCCAGCGCCCCTCCCGTGAGGGAATAAATGTGTGTTGTGTTAACGCATGCGGCCCTGTGTTACAGCACTGCCTGTGCCCCTCGGTCTAGGAGACCCTCCTAGCTGGACGGGGAGGGGGCCAGCACGGAGGACGAGCGAGCCAGGGGCAGTCGAGGGGTACCGTGACCCCAGAGATGCCCACATGTTGCTCTGGGAGAGCAGGACCGGCTGCTGTGGGTCAGGAAGACCACCGGGCTGGGGAGGGGTGATTGGTCAGCACTGCTCACAAGCAGGGGGAGCCTGGGAAGGGCTCATCCGGCTCTTGAGGGAGGCGAGGTACCCAGAGGCTGCCCGGCTTCCAGCAGCTTCCTGTGCCCTGGGCCAGTGTGGGGGCTGCACGAAGCCAGCATGGCCATCGGAGACCATGGTCCCCGGACTGGGCCTGGCCTTGGTGCTCCAACTCACACGCACACGTGCACACAGACACACGCACACACACGCACGTGTGCACACAGCAAAACAAATGTGCATACATTGCCATAATGGCAGCGGGAAACCCTCCCTGACAGCTCGTAAAGAAGTTATATTTCATTGCCATGATGTCAGCAGAGAGCAATTTGTTTCCAGAGACGTCGCATCCAGAATGGTGACAGCTTTACCATCATAGAGGCGTGGTTCGTGGTTCGTGGTTCACTTCAGGGGGCCTGGCCCATGCGGTGCACCGGGGGCCTCGGGAGATGGCTCGCACCGGGTGGCCTGGGACCTGCCCCATGATGCGGCCCCACCAACACCGAGCTCCGGGGCAGGAGGAGGACAGCCCCAAGGGGTGAGGCGGGGCAGGAGGGGAGCTGTGGGGTCCGGGCCGGTGCCCTCCCCGGGGGCTCTGAGGCTGAGATCCTGCTGGATCAACACTCTGACTTCTCCTCCCTCACCGTCTCCTCTGGCCCCTCAGGCTGTCATTGGGGGTGACAAGGGCTGTGCCGGCCTTGAAGCCTGTCCACTCTTCAGGACTCCCATGGACCCCTCTCAGAAGGGAAGGAAGCTTAGCTGGCACAGGGCCCTCTGAGCCTGCCCCCTGCAACCCTTGACCTTCCCCACAGATGCACCCAGAAGGCCCCGGGGAAGTATTTTCTGGATCAAGAAACAGATTCCTGTTTCTAGGGAGAAGGAGGCTCCTGAGCACAAAGACCTGGAGACTGGGCAGGGGATGGGGTGAGGGGACGGCCCAGGGGCCATTTCTTCTTTTTTTAACGTTTATTTATTTTTGTGTGAGAGACAGAGAGAGAGTAAGCGATCGAGGGAGGGGCAGAGAGAGAGGGAGACACGGAATCCGAAGCAGCTCCAGGCTCCAACTGTCGGCACAGAGCCTGATGTGGGGCTCAAACCCACGAACTGTGAGATCGTGACCTGAGCTGAAGTCGGACACTTAACCGACTGGCTGCATTTTACAAAACCTTAAATGCGAAAACTCAGCCACAGCAGGGATGCAGCCCTCAGAACGAGCTTTCAGACAGGAGCACATCTCCACCGACAGACATCGTCACCCAGCAGAACTGGGGGACTGCCTGAAACCCCCCAGGGTGGGCCCGCCACCTGCTTGTACACATTTCTCCCCTTCTGTGGGCTCCACCCCATCGTGGTCATTACTTGGCGGTCCCAGACCCTCTTCAGACACCTCTGAGGCCGTGGGAGACCCGGCGGGGGCCTGACCTGCTCTCCCTGGAGCTTGGGGACGTTGGGGATGGCCAGAGCAGGATGGACATCACCTTGGTGGCCAGGGGGCTGCGGCAGGTGGGGGCCGGCTCGGCTGGCTGCGGGCCCCTTGGGCTGGGAAGAAGCCCGGATGACCCATCACCCGGTGGCAACTGCGAGCAGGGGGACACGATGCCCAGCTCCACAGGCTGCCTGCACATCCACGAGCCTTACTCTGCCCGGCACGTGGGAAGAGGGCCCAGCTCTTAGGGACGCGGAGAATAGACAGGAAGCCCTTGGTCTGGCTGTTCTGTGGCCTGGAAACCTTCTCGCCACACCTCACACCTTCCTCTTCTTCTGAGCTGGGCGGAGGCCTCCCCCCCACCCCACTCTTTGCACAAAAGGAGACCCGGCTTAGCCCTCAGAAGTTCTCCAGATGCATCAACAGAATCGCCTGCAGGAGAAACGTCTGGGAGCACTTAGCTCCAAATGCCCTCACTATCGGAAAGGAGGCCGCGACCCCGTCCAGGAGAGCCAGCCTCGCTTTCCTGTGCACAGACTCCTGGGAAGCGGTGCGGGACCCGCGTTTGGCAAAGCGGACTCCCCGGGTCCGATGTCCGGCTGCTCCCTGCCGTCCCAGCCCTTCCCACCCCACTCTGGTGGTGCCCGAGGGGCACCTGTTCCCTGCCCCTCTCCCCTCCCTGGGACTCAGCTGAGGAGGTGGAGGAGACCTCAGAGGACCGCTCCTCTCCAAGGCGGACCCCGGGCGCCCCTGGGGTGCACGGTTCCAGCTGCCCTGCCGGATGTCCGAGGGCCACCGGGGTCCCGGCTCCTGGTCACACAGGATCCTGCAGGCAGGCCCCTGGCTCCCAGAGCAGGCGCAGTAGAGGACGCGGAGGGCAGGGTCCTAAGAACGTCCCCAGAGCCCCTGACTGCCTTTGACCATCAGCACCAGGCTGCCACCTGCTTGGCTGAGGTCTCCTGGGGGTCTCCTCCTCGTGTCCGCGCTGGGAGCACGGCCAGGAGCCCCGGGATGAAGGGCGAGGCTTATCTCTCTCACACGCTGTCGCCAGAAGCCGAGGGGTGTTGATCCAACAGGATCTCAGCCACAATTAGCCTGTTCCCTCATTCTTGCCCTATAAATATCCATTCTGAGATTGTCATAAAGGTGCTTTAAAAAAAAAAAAAAAAAAAAAGGGCCGAACCCGTTTGGAGCAAGGAATCAGCTGCCAAGTGAGTCCCACCGCAGAGACCGTGGAGATGCTGCCCCCAGACGGCTTTTCTCAAGGGCCAATGTGGGTGCTCTCTGGGGTTCTGTTTAATTTGGGGTGGGGGTTCCGGTCCCCTGCATGTAGCATTTATAAATGTCACTGTGTGCTCCGGAAATGCTGTGCGTGGGGACAGTGTCCCTGCAGGGGGTGGCCGGGCCCCACAGCCACGGGAAAGGTGTGCCAGCCACCCACGGGCCACACCCCCACCTCCGGGCCCGGGTCAGACACAGGGGGCTCGTGGCCACACCCCTGCCCCAGGACCCACGTCACGCACACGGGGGTCGGGAAATCGGGGTGCCATCACAGGGCCAGGCAGCCGGGCTCCCCCAGAAGTCCTCCAGGCGGGGCCCCCGTGGCGCCTGTGGCCAGTGTATGTCCCCTTCCTCATGGAGCCCTTTAAGCCTCAGAGGTTGCTTCCTCCACAAGGAGCCCATCCCCGGAAGCCAAGGGTAGTTTCCTTCTCTTTCATTATCCCTGACTTTTTCAGGAGCATTAGAGTGGCCTGCCCACTCACACAGGGGCCACGGGGCCAAAGGGGTCCTGGCCCAGCCCCAGGACCCTCAGCCACCCACAAATCTCCATCTCACCCAGAACCCCATCGATTCACCTCAGTCCCTACCTCAGATGATGGCGGCGGTGGTGGTGGTGGCGGTGACGGTGTGTCGGGCTTTGGCTTGCCTGCTAGGAGGCTGCCCCTGCCTTGCCCCCCAGGTCCAGCTCCTGCCTCTGCCTCTCATTAACATGAGTTGGGTGGGCACCTCCCGGCCGGGCAGGCAGGTCTTGTTAGGAAGTGAGGACCCCACTGACCTTCACGATCGGACCCTACATTCCCCCGGGGGTAGGTATCCCAGCGCCTGGCCTAGGGCAACCCCTCCTGCCGCCCGTGCTCAAGGCTCCCCCTGGCTGGGTCCCCAGAACAGAACCTACCGAACGTGCACCTGCACGCACCAGCCTGAGCACACCCCGACAGCTGCCTCTTGCCCGGGCTGCCACCCCTCCTTCCCCTGGAGCACCCCCGCTTGCCTCCGCCCCCGGTTTCTAAGCAGCCAGAAATGGAAGCCCCAAGCCTGGGGGTGGCCACACCCTGGAATGTCTGGAGGACGTTTTGCCTTCTTGACAACAGATTTTCCTGATCCCGGGTTTGCGGACATCGAGAACTAGCCTGCCTGAAGGGAGCTGTCCCGTTTAACAAATGGATCTCGGCTCGGTCCTGATGGATGCCTTTGCCTGATCGTAAAACTCCGGAGGAAGTCAAATTCGGGTTCTCAAAACCTTGGAGATATTCCTTGATTTTATTATGTGACCTGATAAATTATTGAATCTGAGTCCTCAAGTAGCTTTAACAGGCACAGCAGACCGGAGACACTGAATGTCCCCTGGATGTGGGGGACCCGCCAGCTACACTTTAAGGTTCCCACCAGAAAACTCTTCTGGGAACTCGGGCTGAGTATCCGAGCATCCCAGGGAAGCCTTTCTGGGGTCAGAGGGCAGCAAAGCCTGAGAGGTCCCCTAGGGCGGCCTCTGGGACCCTTCCATCTCCATCAGCGCAAGGTCGTTTCGTTTCCCTGGCCAGCCCTCCCTCCTGGGGAACGAGGGCTCAGAGTCCTCAACTTCCTTTGCACACACACCTGTTGGTGGCAGAATCCCGTCCCCCTCGAGTACACACCTTGTCATCCTCTCCCCTTGAGCAGAGGCAGGGCCCGCAGGGAAATCACTTCTGAGATTAGGGCACCAATCAGGCCACTGCAAGTTCATCAATGAGAGCAATCTCCTGGGTGGGTCTGGCCTAATCAGGCAAAGCCTTTAAAAGGAACAGCATCGGAAAGATGCCATCCTGATGGTCTCAGAGAAGGAAGCCAATGGCAAGGTAGTGACCTACCTTTGGGGGCCACGTGGCAAGGGCCTACAGGTGGCCCCTGGCCCACAGCCGGACAAGGGCCTCAGTCCTACCCGCACAAGGAACTGAACGCTGCTGACGCCCTGAACGAGCTGGGAAGAGGCCCCGAGCCTCAGAAAGAAGCCAGCCCCAGCCGGCGAGGTCGGGCAGAGGAGCCGGCCACGCCGCGCGGCGCTCCTGCCCCACAGAAACTGCGACATAATAAACGGATGGCACTTTAAGCCGCTGGGCGTGTGGTGGTTCGTTACACGGCATCGAAGACGGAGGCCAAGTGAACCCCAAACTGTAAAATGTGGGCGCGTGCCGCTCACGCCACAGGGGCCGGCACCTCTGCCCGACCCGGGGCAGCCGGTGCCCCTCCTCCGCCCTCCCACCCCGGGCGGTGGCCACGCCCCCTCCGGGGGTCTCCCGGCCCGGTGCTCAGAAACCCCGCGACGGACATGCTCCCGGCTTTCTCACCCAGACGGCGGGTAACGCACGTCCCGCTCCTTGCTCCGCGCTCTGGGCAGCAGCGTGATCCCGCCCCCGGGACGGTGAAGCCGGGGGTCGCGACTGCCGCTGCCGGTTCCATCCGAGGGCGGGTGCCGGGACCCCCGCCCCCTCCCCGCCTCTGTGCCCACCGGCCTCACAACCCCTTCCTGGAAGCCTGTGCAGCTCGTCACACCCACCCCCCGCCACCGCCTCTCGACTCAACAGGGACCCTCGTCCTCACAAGACCCCTCCCCCGGGAAGTGACCCCGCCTGGATGTGAGGAGGCGACATTGGCAACCAGCTGACTGGTGCCGGGGTGACCACCTGACGGACGGAGGAGCTGGCGGAGCCCCTCGGGGGTGGGCAGCCTCAGCCCAGGAGCGGAGCCACATGGGAGGGGGGACTGCGCCCACCGTCCGGGACTGACCCCAGCCTCCCTCCTGGGCCCCTGCCAGCCCCGCGAGTGACCTTCGCCAAGGCTGTGAAGCCTGCGGCCAGCTCTGCCGAAGCATCGCGCCTTCTCGGTTATGAGCTCCTTTTATTGCCCAGTCAGTAAAAACCTTCTGATTATGTCACTGCGGAGGCAGTCGAATGCCAAAAAATATAAATTTCCTTCTGTCCGTCATGACCCCTCCGCCTCCATGCTGGCCTCCGTTCTGGTTCCTTCCCTGTGCTTTCGTGAACTGTCGAGACCCCGCCCCTGTGCCAGCTGCCTCCAGGCCCAGGGCCCCTTCCTCGGCAGGGAAACCAGAGGAGGGGGCGCAGGCTGGGGGTGGAATCCAGACCCCCCCGGGAACCAGGGGCTCCCGGAAGCAGCACCAGCCCCCCTTCGAAGCCCCCCCCCCCCCCCCCCCCCCCCCGTGCTCCCTTCGTGCGGACAGAGGCGGAGTGCACACTCACTCGTCCCCTCGTTCGGGAGACATTTGCGGAGTCTGCCCTGAGCTCCTGCTCTGCGGGGTGCTGGGATAGGGCACCCAGCCTCTCGGGGGCTCTGACTCTCCTCCGTGAGTCAGCGGTCACCATGCCGGCCCTCGGAGGAGGGGCCTAGCACAGAACCGGACCCAAGCACCAGCTCGGACCCAGCCCAGGCCTCCTCCAGAGAGCCCGGCTCTGAACCAGCAGTGACGTGGGAACAGGACGAGGTGGAGGCACGGAGGGCTTCCCAGAGGAGGTGATACCCGTCCCCACGTTAGGGTCCCCGGTCCTCCCTAGTCCCGGCTGAGTCTGGAGCGTCAGGATGCTGGCCGCCAGCCGCAGCGGGGAGCCCTCCGCACAGAGCCAGTCCAGGGCTAAGCCGGCCCTCCGCGGGCCCAGGGGGCACCTGTCCAGCCAGGGGCGGAGGCAGCCTTGGCATCGGACCAGAACACTTTGGGAGGCTGACATCAGCGCAGACTCGAGCTCCACGCTCGGCACCTGTTGGGTAGACCCAAGAATAGCCTCTTCCAAGAAGCCAAGTCGAGTCGGGTGTTGGGAGGTTCTGGGGGGTGGGGGGAGGGGGCCGCTGGAGTCGCTTTGCCCTCAGGCCGAGGGAGGCGGGTGCCTGACCCCTGTGCCCAACCCTACAGCTGCCGCCCCTCCCTGACCTCCGCCTGCCCACCTTCCAGTGTCCTGGGGTGGTGACCCAGCACGGAGGGTCTGGCCCACAAGCAGGACACGGCCCTTTGAAAGTCAGTGACTTGAGACGCCCTCGGCCGACTGGATCACAGTGGCCCAGGCCTCCGGTCCCTCCAGGGGCGCCCCTGACCGCCGGAGCATGAGGACCCATGGGCCCCAGGACAGACCCACCCCAGCAATACACCTTCGCAGGCCCCACGATGCACTTGGGGAGAGCCACCTGTGACGCCTCGGGCTCCAGCTCCCTGGGCCCAGGGGCTTTTCTCTCCTCCACCCACCTTCGCCCCCAGACCCCCCCCTCCCTGGGGCCTGACCCCACAGCTCCCCTGAGGGCCGCTCTCTGGCCTGGAGAAGAGCTGACAGAGCCTTCCCAGGGCTGGATGCCCACGGTGTCCTCCCTCAGACTGAAGGCTGGGCGAGGGGGCCCGCTGCTCCGTGGGTCGGGGGACCGGGGTGCGTCCAGGAGACGGCCCCTCCCTCGCCCCCCGGAAGCCACCACTTCTCCAGTAGCTTCCAATCACCCGCGGTGGTTTCCGGAGGTGTAATTAAATATGACGACAACGCCCTCGCCCAGCCCCGGTCGGGCTTTTTAATTAGCTGCTCCAATAAACGTGTCAGAAGCGCCCCTTGAAAATATATGTGTCTCCCAAGACCGAGTCGAGTAACAAAATAAACAGGGGCTTAAAAAGCATTGCCTCGGGGCGCCTGGGTGGCGCAGTCGGTTAAGCGTCCGACTTCAGCCAGGTCACGATCTCGCGGTCCGTGAGTTCGAGCCCCGCGTCGGGCTCTGGGCTGATGGCTCAGAGCCTGGAGCCTGTTTCCGACTCTGTGTCTCCCTCTCTCTCTGCCCCTCCCCCGTTCATGCTCTGTCTCTCTCTGTCCCAAAAATAAATAAACGTTGAAAAAAAAAAAAAAAAAGCATTGCCTCAAACTTTAACGCCAAACCACACTACCTGGTAACAGAGGGCCCTGCCGGGGACCTGGCGGGCCTGGGTCTAGGCGCTTGTCGTGAGGCCGGTGCCGGGGACCCAGCTTCCCCTGCGACAGTGAGGAAACGGGGAGCCGCGGCTGGCGGGGCTCAGCTGGGTCTCGAGGGCCGCCCTGCACCCCCAGCTCCCCTCAGGGACTTGGGAGGGAAGGAGAATAAAGGTCGTGACTCGTCCTGGGGTTGGGGGCCCAGGTTCGGGTGGGGACGGCGTCCGCGTGGCCTCAGCTCCTTGAGGGCGTCTCCTGGACGAAGAGGAGGAAAATAGCGGAGGCCAAGTCCACGCAGCAGAGCCGAGGGGACAGAGTCGGGTGGCAGGAGAGCCCCGTCTTGACCCCGGCATGGCTCTGGGGAGGGCCTCGGAGTCACCGGGGCGCCCGGACTCGGAGCAGAGGCGGGCAGATCGCGGGCGGGCGTGGGGGAAGCGGGGGCTCCCGTAGGCGCAGCCAACGCTCACTGGGCACGTGCTGGATGCCGGGCACCACGTCTCAAAGCCCAGACTTGCTTCTCGTTTTAGGCCCAGAGACAGTGCCTTGGGGGGGAGGGCGAGGTCCTGTCATGAGGACTGGGGGATCCCCACCGGGGCCCTGGAGCCCCTCACCTGCACCCCCAGACATGCCCCTGCCCCCCAGGCCCCCCATGTGGGTCCTGCGGCCGGTTCCCGAGCACACAGAGCCGGGGAAGTTCTGCGTGCAGGCCCGCCAAGGACTGGTTGACGGGTGAAACCAGAAGTCCTTTGTTGCCGATAAACAGGGTCTTTATCTGATCAGCAGCCAGTCTCTGGTCACCTCCCAGACCACCGGGGCGGGGGTGGTGTTGGGGACACGGGGCTTTGATCCACCCGCAACCAAGGGTAGTGGGTGGGCAGACCCAGATCGCCACCCTGTGGGGGCCCTGGGTCCGGGAGGCGGTGCTGAACCCCAGTGTCCTCCCCTGCCTCTGCTCCGGGTCCCCGGGCAAGTCGCTGAGGCCCTCTGTGCCTCAGTTTCCCTGTCTATCAAATAAAACACTAGTGACTGATGACACTGGGCCTGGCTGGGTTAGAGCAGGTGCAAACTGGCTTGTGCGTTTGTTCGGCTGAGGGGGATCAGTGCCCTGAAGAGCCAACGCCTGACACGTTTCACACGAGTCGCTAGTAATGTTCTCAAGGGTGCCAGCCTCCCGGGGCGGGCTCCGCGGTGTATGGGGTCACGGCAGCAGAGTCCCGAGAGTCGGAGGTCCTCACGGGGCGCAGTCTGTGTTTCCCAGACGTTCTGAGTGCCTGGCCAGTGCGAGGTGGGCCGGGCTTGGGCATGACCTGGGGGGACAAAGACCTCCAAACACCACCATCAAGGCAGAAAATATGGAAGGGGGGGCGGCCGGGGGCGGGGGGCCACGTGGGGTGGAGACCAGGTTAAGAACTCTTTGTTCTAAGGCTGTGGGGGGCCCCACCCCAGGGTGACACTGGCCCTATAGGACAAGCGGCACCGGCCCGGCTGGGCCAGGAAGGAGGGGTGGGCTGCACTTCTGGGCCCATGCCCCCTCGCAGAGTGGTGACCTCCCGCGTCCCGCTTCTCAGCTCCTCACCAAAGCCACCAAGGCCTGGACAAGGAACTTCAACCCCCCAGGCAGCCCCCCAGAAGCCCCCGGACCCTCCCAACCCAGCACAGCGCTGGCGCCCCAGCCCCCCGTGTGCCCGGCGCTCGGGAGCAGGGTCTGCCTGCACGGCTCACTCTCTGGGCCGCTGGCCTTTCCCCGGCGGTAACTGACTGTGACATCACGAAGGGCATTTCCCGCGGACAAGGTCACTTCAGGGCTGGCCACCGCCTCACTGTCTGCCGCGGTCCCTCCTCGGGCTGCAGCTTTGACGAAGGGGGTTCCGCAGACCCGGCTGCACGACTGGAGGAGCACACAGGGAGCTGAGGCTGCTTTCCTTTTGCAGAAACCAGTCCTCGCGGCTCGTCAGCTGCTAACGGCCCGGACGGGCGGTGGCAGGGGTGACTGTCAGGGCCTCAGCCTCCTGCACTCGCAGCACAAACTTCTGCTCTCCAGGAGCTTCGGGGTGGGTGCTGGGCGCCTGCAGGGAGTGCAGTGGGCACACAGCTGGGGTAGGGGGCCCCGGGGGGCTCGCCTGTGCCCGCGTCCTCCGCCGGGCACGACGCGACAGCGCGGCGACCTCGCGGTGAGAGCGTGTGTGCTCGCCAGGCGTGCGTGTCCCGGGGCTGCCGTAACCGATCCCGCAGACGCAGGGCTTCGAGGTGGATCGTCTCCTGGTTCCGGGGCCGCAAACCCAAGCCCAAGCTGTCACAGGGCTGGTGCCTTCGGAAGGCGTCTGTCCAGCGGCTGCAGGCCATCTCCTGCCGGCAGAGGCACCGCATGCTCTCCGTCTCCATCGGCACCTGGCGCCCTCCCCGTGTGCACGTCTGGGTCCCGATGTCTCCTTCCTATAAGGACACCAGTCATGGAGACACCCTAACGGCCTCACCTTAACTAATTCCCGACCACAAACTAACGGCCTCACCTTAACTAATTCCCGTCCACGCAGCCCCATTTCTAAATAAGGCCTCGTTCTGAGGTCCTGGGGGTTAGGAGTTCCACGCAGGACATTTCAGGGACGCGAGTCGCCCCACTGCCCTGGGACTGAGTGCCGCGTAGGTCCAGAGCAGCCCCCACCCCACAAAGCCCTGCGTGGGGCTGAGCACAGCCGCCTCGTCCACGACTGACGGAGCTCGGAGGCAACCAAGCTGCCCTGCAGCCGGTGACAAAGAAACACTCCACAGTGCACCAGTCAACGGACTATTCCTCAGGCCAGAAAGAAACGGGCTCTCGGGCCATGAGGGTGCGGAGGAGGCTCCCGTCGTGTTACTAAGTGAACGTGGCCGGTGGGGACTCCACACTGCGTGGTTCCAAGTCGACCACCTTCCGGAAAAGGGAAAACTGTGGACACAGTAAAAAGACCAGTGCTTGCCTTGGGGGCGGCGGGGGGGAGGGGACAGACGGCGAGCAGAGCAGAGGATTCCAGCGCCGTGAAGATACCGTGTGACACGATCGCAGTGGATACAGGTCACTACACGTCTGTCTAGGACCACGGAACGCACGGCCCCGAGACGCGCCTAAGGTGAACCGCAGACTTTGGGTGATGACGAACGTCCGTGTAGGTTCATGGACTGTCATGGGCATGCCTGCTGGTGGGGGTGCAGACGGTGGGGTGGCGGCGTGGGGGGCAGGGCGTACGGGGAATCTCTGGGCTCACCGCACGGTTCCATGACACTAAAACTGCTTTAAAAACTAGCCTATTGGGGCGCCTGGGTGGCGCAGTCGGTTGGGCGTCCGACTTCAGCCAGGTCATGATCTCGCGGTCCGTGAGTTCGAGCCCCGCGTCGGGCTCTGGGCTGATGGCTCAGAGCCTGGAGCCTGTTTCCGATTCTGTGTCTCCCTCTCTCTCTGCCCCTCCCCCGTTCATGCTCTGTCTCTCTCTGTCCCAAAATAAATAAACGTTGAAAAAAAAAATTTAAAAAAAAAAACAAAAAAAAAAAACTAGCCTATTAATTTGTCTCTGCGTTCAGCAGAGGGATGCTTCTCACGGCGCCCTCCCCACCCGTGACCTGAGATCGGATGGCAGTGCCTCTCCCGGAGGCCCCAGGGCCATGCTGGGCAGGCCCGGCCGGCGTCCACCAGGGGGGCTGTGCTCGTGGGCTGTGCTTGGAGCTCGGGTTGGCCAAGGTGAGGAGGGCCCTGGGACACAGGCTTGCTCAGCAGTCGCCCCGAGGAGAGGGAGGTGGGCCGATGCCCCTCGCCCGGAGCTCCGGGAAGGGAAGCGGCAGGAGGTCCAGGGCTGAGGGCCCTGCCTCCGGTGGACGTGAGGGGGACTCAGGCCTCGGGCACCTGCCCTGCGGCCACCAGCTCCTGTTCCCGCAGCCGAGTGCCGGGGAGGGAGGTGAGCACGCGGACCCGGCCCAGGTTCCCGGCAGCCCCCTCGCCCCCCACAGACCCTCGCTGTCTGGTTCAGGCTGTGGCACCTCCATCAGGCCCACGGTCAGCCCAGCCATCACCTTTGGCCCAGGCAAGGTGATCTGAGTACAAGCCTTGCAGATGGGACACCGCTGCCACACCGAGTCCTCCTGGGAGCCGACGCAAACACCAGTGTGAGGCCGGGTGCGGCTAGCACAGTGCTTGGAGGGGAGCCTCCTGGCCCAGCCACCTGTGTGTCACAGGTCACCGCATCCCCAGGGGGGAGGCACAGCCACGGCCCCCACGTCCTGATCCTCAGAACCTGTGACTGTCAGCTCACGTGGCAGAAGGGACTTTGCAGACGTGGTTAGGGACCCTGACGTGGGGAGATGACCCTGGAGTATCCAGGGGAGCCCCGTTCAGGGCCACAGAGGTCCTTAAAATGGTCAGAGAAGGAGCGTGAGCAGCACAGAGATGCTCTGAAGACCAAGGGCGCCTCCAGCAGCAGGGAGAGGAGAGGAAATGCGACCCCGGAGCCCGCAGGAGCCACCCGGCCCGCACGCGCCCTGATTTTAGCCTAGGGGAGAGGGAGGGTGGCCGTGTCGGACTTCTGACCTCCGAACTGTGCGATGACAAATCTCCGGTTGAAGCCGCTGGGTCTGGCGGTTTGTCCCAGCGGCAGCAGCAGGTGCGCCCTGCGTATCCGCCACGGGTGCTGGTGCCGACGAGACACGAGCGCTGTCCCCTGCCTGCGAGGTCACCGAGAGGACCTCTGTGTGTTCCCCAGGCCAGAGGGAAGCTGGCCGGGCCGGTGTGGCCCAACTCCGGGGTGCGGACATGGTCGGGTCCCAGGCAGGCCTCTTCGGGCTTGCAGACGGCTGTTTCCTCTCGTGTCCTCTCGCGGTGGAAGGGGCGGGGGGCTCACCGGGGTTCCCTCTGTTGGGACACTCATCCCACTCATGGGGGTTCCACCCTCACGACCGACCCCTCCCGAGGGCTCCACCTCCTAGCACCATCACACTGGGGTTACGGTTCCAGCATAGGAAGGAGTTTGGGGGGGCACACGTGCAGCCCCCTTGAGTTGAGGGGATCGGCCCACTGGACAGACAAGGAAATGTAGCAAGGGACCCCTCCGGCAAGCACGGGGGCCGATCTGTTGGGCCGCTGCAGGGAAGCCTGGACCCCACCCCCCACCCCTTCATGCACCTGCCCGGGCTGCGTGCCCTCTGCCCTGGTCAGACCGGGTCTTACCAGGCTGCAGGCCTCTGGGGCACCTGCTCCGTGGGGGCGGCCCCAGCCCTGCCGGTGGACCCGCAGCACCACGAGTGACGAGTGACGTGAGGCAGGGAACATCCTGCTGCGGGAGTCTCCCTCGTGTCCCAGGACAATTTTGGCTGGAAGTTGCCAGGCGGAAGCTTCATTTTTACTCAACGTGTCCCGCCCAGTTCAGCGTGTCACTGGCCCGCTCGTGCCCCCGGCGACTGGGCAGTGCGCTGTGGCTTAACACGAAAAATAAATCTAAGTAGGCCCGGGAGCAGAGAGCTGCAAACCACTCCACACAACTTCCGTCTCTTACAGAAAAACCACCTCCCAACAGGGGACTGGTCTGCGCTGAAATGTAACACGTTTTCTCTGCCAAAGATCCTCGTAAGAACCAGAAGACAAGTTTCAGGCGGGAGAAACGTGTGCACAATGAACGCCTGGTCAAGGACCGTCATCCAAAGCACGGAGAGAACCCTGCGCTCCACAGTAAGAAAACAACCCAATTAGAAATGGGCCGGGGACCCGAGCAGGCCCCTCACCGGAGAAGACGCACAGATGCAGACGGGCGCGGGGACAGACGCTCCGCGTCACAGGTCGTCAGGGAGACGCAAATCACAACAGCGAGGCACCACGCACGCCTGTCACCAGGGCCCAAACCCACGACCCTGACGACCCCAGACGCTGGCGAGGGCGCGGAGCGAACGCAGGACGGCGCGGCCGCTTTGGAGGCGAGTCTGGTGTTTATGCTACAAAACGAATCATAGTCTCATCGGACGAGCCGGCAATCGTGTTCCTTGCGATTTATCTACATGAGTCGAAAACTCGTGTCCACACGAAAACCTGCCTACGGATTTTTACAGCGGCTGTGCTCGTGGCTGCCAAAGCTTGGGAGCGACCACGGCGTCCTTCAGAAGGTGACGGATAAACTGTGGCAGATCCACAACGTGGACCATGACTCCGTGCTCACAAGAAACGAGCTCTCGGCCGCGAAAACGCAGGGAGGAGGCTCCGACGCTCGTCACTAAGGCAGGAGGCCGATCTGAGGAGCCCCCACACGTGAGTCCAGCCACACGACTTCCTGGAAAAGCACAGCCGTGGACACGTAAAAGGTCAGTGGCCATCGGGGCGGCGGCAGGTGGGGGTGAGGGCAGCGGGGAGATGAACACGCGCAGCTCGGGGGGTCTCGGGGCCGTGGAACTAGAGCGCGCGATGCTGTGAAGGCAGGTGCACGTCACCGCACGTTTGTCCAGACCCGCAGAACGCGCAACTCCGAGAGTGACCCCAAGGCGCGCGTGGACTTCAGTCAATAATCTGTCAATATTGGCTCATCAGTTGTGACAAATACACCACGTCAACGCAAGATACTAATTGTAGGGGAGGGATACATGCGAACTTTCTGGATTTTAGACTCAGTTTTTCTATAAACCTAAAACTTCTTTAAAAATAAAGTTATAATTGGGGCACCTGGGTGGCTCAGTCGGTTAAGTGTCTGACTCTTGATTTCGGCTCAGGTCATGATCTCACGGTTTGTGAGTTCAAGCCCCACATCGGGCTCTGCGCTGATGGTGCAGAGCCTGCTTGGAATTCGCTCTCTCCCCTCTCTCTCTGCCCCTAGCACACTTGCTCCCTCTCTCTCTCTCTCTCTCTCTCAAAATAAATAAACTTAAAAAAATTTAACAAATTAAAAAAATAAAGTTAACCGGGGCACCTGGGTGGCTCAGTCGGTTAAGTGTCCAACTTTGTCTCAGGACATGATCTCACCGTTCATGGGTTTGAGCCCTGAGTTGGGCTCTGTGCTGACAACTCAGCCCCTCCCACGCATGCCGTCTCCCTCTCTCTCTGTCTCTGTCTCTCTCAAAAATAAATAAATGTTTAAAAAAATTGTTTTTAAAGGAACTTAAGTATGACAGAGAAAAACTTCACAGCCGTCGGGAGGCCCAGTGCTGTCTTGCCCCCTCTAGGAAAGCCGTCCTTCCAGCCTTGGGCCTGGTCGCCCACTCTGGTTCTTGCCAAGGCCTGAGTGACCTGACAGGCCAGCAGGCGGGTGAGGGTCTGTGTGCTATGCATTCACCCCTTCCCGCCCCCCACCAGCCCCAACATCCCTGAGCAGCCAGGGCCCGTGTGAGGGGAGCCCAGGGGCCAGGGAGCAGGGCTGGGAGAGAACATGCCAGTGTGGGGGCAGCGGCTCCAGAGAGGCCAGGCCTAGAGTCCACAGGTCCCTCCCCACTCTCAGAAAAGCCCTTTCAAGCCCCGGGTTAAATGACTCCTCCCCCAGAAGCTTCCACCACCCCACACCCAGCCGCCTCCCCCGTTTGTAGGTCCGTGAGCACCTCCATTTACCTGTGTGGTCACGTGTCCTGCCCTGGGCCCCGGACACAGTCAGGTTTTCCCAGCGCTGTCTCCCTAGCACCTAGGAGGGCCGGCACATAGTAGGTGGTCACTAAATACTTGTCAAGTGAACAAACAGATGAATGAAGCCAAGGCCAGCGGCCTAGGGGACCTGAGGTCAGGGGCCATCTAGGCCACCTGTACAGATGCCCTGGGCCCTACCAGGCTAAGCCAGCTGCCCGATGCAGAGGCCAGGCCCACCTCACTCCCACTGGTGGGTCACGTGATCCCATGTGTGGCCATACCTAGAGGGGGACGGGAGCCTTCCTGTGCCTGGCATGTGGGCACTCTCACCGGGGCTCAGGCCAGGACACCCATCTCAGAAGCCTTGACCCCAACAGCGTTATCAAAAATAAAACTTCTTTAAAAATCAATTGGACGCGGGGTGCCTGGGTGGCTCAGCCGGTTAAGCGTCTGATTTGGGCTCAGGTCATGATTTCACCGTTGGTGAGTTCGAGCCCCGAGTCGGACTCTGTGCTGACAGCTCGGAGCCTGGAGCTGCTTCAGGTCTGTGTCTCCTTCTCTCTCTGCCCCTCTCCTGCCCCTGCTCACACTCTCTCTCTGCCTCTCTCTCTAAAAAATAAATAAATATTTTTAAAAAATTAATTGGACGTGCTGGTTAGTGTACAACCTTTGGGGCTATCGCCGGTGTTTTCAATATGCAAATATTCATTAATGCAGCCATAAAGGGTGGGAAGCAAAATAACATTTTCATCCCTGTGCCAAGTACACGGAGGGGATCAGGTATCCCAAAGAGCTATTTAGCACTGACCTCCTGAAAGGCAGCATCAGTCAGGACTTCACGGGGGTGTCCATCCAGAACGCGCAACGATTCATCCAGCTCTACCCACCCAGACCACGCAGCCTGCGGGCTCTACCCTCCCACCACCGCCCACAGGGCTTGTGACACACACCCCAGGAGCCCCCTGGGCCTGCCCACTCCCCCGAGACCCGCAGGGCATACGCCTCTTAGAACTTGGCTCCCTGTGGGCGCCTGGGTGGCTCAGTTGGTTCAGTGTCCAAATTCGGCTCCGGTCACGATCTCATGGTTCATGAGTTCAAGCCCCGCAGCCGTGCCGAGAGCCCAGAGCCTTCTTTGGATTCTCTGTCTCCCTCTCTCTGTGCCCCTCCCCCCCCCCCATAGAAGTAAACAAACATTGAAACCAACCAACCAACAAAAACTTTCGCTCCCTGGAAGTTCCAGCCTTAAAACCAAGTCCGGGAAATGGGGCCCAAACGCAGTAAAGCAGAGAAGCCTCTCAGTGATGCCTCCACCGGCCTCAGAGAAGCCCCGCCGCGGTCTCCGGGTGGGTCCTCTCCCCGGGATTACGAGGCGCCCCACACTCTGCCCCTTTCCATCTTTGGAGCGGTACCTACTGCTTCTGTCGCCACCTGGGGCAGGTGAGCTCTCAAACCCGGGGACCTCGGTCAAGACCTCAGACTCCTGGATGCAGGTTTGCGGAGGCTCCCGTGTGGAGGCGGCTCCCACCGAGTCCTCTCTCAACTGTGAAAGGCTCACAGGAAGTCCTGCCGTATTCAGAGCAAGAGGCATGTTCCTTCTCTGTGGATTTACTGACAGTGACACGCCACTGGCTCCTAGCACCTTCTGGAACTTAGGTGAACTTGAGAAGCAGGTTGGCCTGGGCCGGGCTGGAGCTGCCGTGGCTGGTGGGCCCACAGCGCAGGCTCCCCGGGTCAGGGCCAGAGCGGCGCCTTTGTCCCGCAGCCCGGCCTGTCCTGCAGCAGGCGTCCGACTCGCCCTCTTGGGCTGACAGCCCACGTGTGTGCCCCAGCATCTCGTTCCGAACGCGGGGGGCACGTTCAACCCCCAGGGGGGCCACCTGGCTACACGGCGTCGCCCCCGCCCCTCGTCCAGTTTCACATGTCCGGTGGCCCCTGCTGCCCTCTGGGGTGGACTTGGTGAGTCCCTGGGCTCAATCCCAGCCCCAACTAGAATCTTGGGATCCTCAGAGGGCCTCAGACGGAACCACTCAGTCCCTGGAAGCCCCAACGGCCACGTGGCTCAGGCCCATCTCCCCGGGTCCTCTGACCGCACCCCAAGGGCCCTGCTGGCAATCCACACATGCATCCACCTGCCCTACAGTAGTTTTGGAGTGCTTGACCTCTGCCAGGACGCACAGCCTCCCACGTATACACAGGGGACACGTTCTCTGGTGGCTCCTGCATTTGACCAACACCCAAGGACAGCACTGAGGGCCCCGCTTTGCACACGCAGGACGTGGGTGTCCCATTGGTGCCCCTAGAGGTCCACAGTCTCGGGGGACACACAATTACACCCCAAGGCAGTGAAACCCTAAGACTGAGATGCAGGCTGGAGCGTCTGAGGCCTTCCTGGTGATGCAGTCACAAAGGGGGCCCGGAGGCTGAGACAGGGGTTGGGGCCCCTTGGAGTGTGGCGACGGGGGACTTCTTCCTTATGTGTCTTCGGGAGAGTGACCAGCCATGAAAGTTCCCCACGTGTCTGCGTGTGCACAATGTCCCCCTGAGATGGCGGTTTTATCTTGAAGGGGGAGAGTACCGGAGGGGCCTGGGTTCTCGTTCAAGTCGGGTCCCCGCCTCGCAGGGTCTTGTGAGGACGGCACATAATTCCACCTCTTGGGGGGCGGCTGCAGCCTGCCACCGGGGCTCTGGCCACCGCGGGGCACTTTCAGCGGAAGCTACATGGCTGAGCAGCTGTAACTGACCAGAGGCGGGAGCGCATTGGTGCC
Organism: Puma concolor; assembly: GCF_028749965.1. NCBI lineage: Eukaryota > Metazoa > Chordata > Mammalia > Carnivora > Felidae > Puma > Puma concolor. The sequence continues at coordinate 139,914,794 of NC_141669.1, read as the reverse complement.
CGGCTGGGGGGGCAGGGTGGGGGCAGGGCATTGGCACTGACCCAGCCCCCGGCGGCCCCCCTTGGGGCCTAGACCACCTCCTGGCCCAGAGCCCAAACCCAGCAACACAAGGCCCCCCACCCGCACCCTGGGGCCCCTAGGAAGGTCAGCGCGGTGTGAGGAGTGGGGTTGAGAGCGGGTGGGGAACAGCCGGGTGAGTGTGTCGGGGGCGGGGTATAGCAGAGTCACCTGAGTCCGGGGAGTCCTGAGCACAGCTGCTGGGGCCCCACCTGGGCGGGTGGGCCTCCTTCCTGAACAGGGACGGAGCTCCTCGGTCCTGCGGGTCCGATCGCAGCATCCTCCTGGCAGGTGCTCCCCACCCCCCTGCCCGCCCCTCCCCCGACAGCTGGGCCGGCAGCTGTCCGTGAGCTTTGATGTGCCGCGTGGGGTCAGGCCCACGGGACACACGTGTCCCAGGCCCCTGGCAGAACCCGCCCCTCCCCCAGGGCAACAGGAGCCAGCAGTGGGGGACAGGTGGGGGGGGAGGGGGGGCATGAGGGTCAGGTGAGTGCCCCGGGCGCTCCTGCGGCCCCTCAGATGGTCTGTGCCCTGGCTGTGCAGACAGTCCGGAAGTAGGAAGAGGGGCCTGCTGTGATCTTTCTCCTTCCCCTAGAACACATCACCCCCCCCCCAGCCCGTGCGCACTGGGACCCTCGGCCCCCAGCCCCTGCGCAGTGGGACCCGACCCGCCCACCAGCCCCTGCGCACTGGGACCGGCCCCCCCACCAACGCCTGCGCACTGGGACCCGCCCCCCATGGGACCCGCCCCCAAGCCCCTGCGCATGGGACCCACCACCCCCACCAGCCCCTGCACAGTGGGACCCGCCCCCCCACCAGCCCCTGCGCGCTGGGACCCGCCCCCTCTCCCCCCACCCCGGCCCGTGCTAGGCTGGCGGGCTGCTCCTGTAGCAGACCGGAAACGCGTGGCCGAAGCTCGTCCTTAGATGTGGCAGCTCCGGCCTGCAAGGCTCAGCGGCGCCGAGTCCCCAGGACCTCCCGACGGGCTCCATTGTGGGGGAATTGAGAGGCCGAGGTGCCAGTGGGCGGCTGCTCCCGGTCCTGCGCCAGCCCGGCCACCCCCCGATGCCTCACGCCGGCCGCTCGCTTGCCGTGTCCCCACACAACCAGCTCCGGTGCCAGCCTGGACGCGTGCCGGGGTCACCGGCCTCCCGTCGAAGCGGTCGCTACAGGCGTCAGCGTCCGCGCCTGACCTCTGCCCGGTGTGGTGGCGTCTTCGTGGCGTCCGGGCCGGAGGGTCAGCAGCGGGGCCTGACTCCAGGCTCGGGCTCCTGCGGACCGTTTCCTCTTGCAGCAGTGACGTGGATGTGGGCCCGTGTACCCTTACTTGGCCTCATCCTATCGTCGCCCCGAGGCCCGCTCAGAATCTGACGCCACGTGTGACATCAACGCAGCACCTTTAAAGTAAGCGGCTGTGCCGGTAGCATAAGAAACACTGGCTTTTATGGGGTTTACTGTGTCATAGGTCCCCCCAAACTGGGCCCTTCGTGGTCTCCGACTCTGCTGGTGGAGGCAGCACCAGGGGCTCCAGGCCCCCAGGCCCCCGGGGGTCCCCACCAGGGTGGCGCGTTGGCCACTGGGCTGGCACCTGCTCGTTTACACTCGCCTGGCAGCCGGCTCCCAGTGGCCCAGCCCCACCTGTGCCCCTGCCACTCGGGCTCGGAGAAAGCGAGTGTTGTCGGTGGCCGTGCGGATTTTTGCTCATTTCCATCTGGCACACGTTAATCTGTTTCCTCCCCTGACCCACACGGTGCTCCCGGGATCCCCTACAGGACTGAGACCGTGGGGCAAGGAGGGGATCCCCTCTGGACAAACGCCTCCCCTGGGGACACAGGCCCAGGACGGCGGCTGATAATACAGCGTGAGTGTCAGCAGCATCAGCTCGGCACCTCTGTGGGGGTGACTGTGGGCACGCGGCTGAGCCTCCCGGAGCCCCTGGGGAGGGGACCGTGATGCTGGGTCACCGGCTGCAGAGAGACGTCTGCCACACACGAAGCACGTGACGCCTGACACATTCAAGGGCCCACCCAGCAGGGCTTTGCCAGGTTGGGGTGGATGTCTGCCTGCCCCCCACGCCAGGCGGGCAGGACCCTGGGCGGTGCTCCTACCCGCCCCTGCCCTCCCTGCTCCCAGGGAGGGGCACGGCCGGGCGGGTCGCGGTGCCCGAAGAGGTAGACCCTGGTGGGGGAGGGGAGGGGTGCTGGTGTCCAGACGGGAGGGGCCTGGGCACAACAGGGCAGCAGGAGGGCCTGGCTCTGGCAGCAGCTGCTACTAACGCCACCCTTGTCCCCACTGGGTTTTTAGTCACCAAGGACAGTGTGTACACGTGTTTTTTTGATCCAGAAGTGCCAAAGGCTATACCACACGCGGTGAGCCTCCTGTTCACCCCACTGAGGCCTTGGGCCCCTCCCCAGCGGCCCCGCCGTTGACCAGCCCCTCCCGGAGCCTGTGGGTGTGTCACACACACGTGCACACACCAGCGTGCACGGCCACACCCCAGCCGCAGCTCCCGCCTGTGTCCCCCCCACCCCGCCAGCCGCACCCACCGGGGTAGGTGGAGGTGGGTTGAAAAAGTGATGGCACTAAGCGGGCGTGTCCTTCCCGCAGGAGATCAGAGGTCGCGGAGCCTCTAAGTCCCTCCTCGCTGGGCAACGACGACACCAAAGCTGCCGTAGCAAGTGTCATCGAGTGTCACGGCCTCACGCAGAAGTAATTTACCCGCAGGACACAGCCTCCTCCGGGCAGCCCCAGGGAGGACCCCGTGAGGACACAGACTCACATCTGTGAGGACCTGAGCCCCTTCCCCCAGGAGGCGGGGGTCCCAGACCCTCTGCAGCCAGGGAGCCCCCCCAGCCCACACGCCAGGGGTGCGAGGGGTCCCCCCAGGCTCCCCACTCCCCCCACCCAGGGTCCTGTTGTTCTAAACAAGGTGGTCAGGCAGACCCCAGCGGCAGGGGGGCCAGGCGGCCTCGACACCCTGTGAAGTGGGACCCGGCCCCTTAACCGGGGCCTCTTAATCTCGAGAGTCCCTGCGGAGAAGCTGCTGCCCAAATCACCCGTGTGCTCAGACGACCTGAGGGGACCCCGGCCCCAGCCCGCACCCCCCCTCGCAGCCCCGTGGGGCCAGGGTCAGGGCCGCTCCCCACTCCGGGCCCGAGCCCTCCGCCTCGCCCGTGCCCCCGGGTGCCAAGCGTGGTCTCGGAGTTATATTAAGGTGGGGATGGCGTCCTTCCAGAGAAACCCAGCAGGACGCAGTGGTCGGAGGAGCTGGATTGATCCTGCCCTGGTCAGCTGACGGGTTCCGGTTACAGCCCTCAGCGGCCCGGCCGATGCGTGAGCTCGGCGTCCACACTGGGCAGCTGCAGGGCTTGATCGGGAGAGTGGTGTTCCTGTACAAATGCTCTTACCACACTGGGGTTAAAAATAGCCTCGAGCCAGAGCACCAAGATGCCTCGCGGCCAGAAGGCAGCTCTCAGCAGCTCTGCTCCTGCTCAGGGAGAAGCGGGGGGGAATGTTCCTGCCCGACCCGGCCCAGCCCCGCCGGCACACCGGCACCCACACCCTCATCAGACCTGGGCCAGGGGTGACGCCAGGGCCCGTCCTGCCAGGGCTCTGCAGCCACGGCACCACGGGCCTTGCACAGAACGGGCTCAAAAGGCCACGGCTTCGCGCAAAGACGGCGCTGGGCCCGGGAGGGGTGGGGGCCGGGCCACCGTCTGCTACAGGAGCCGCCACCCTACACCCTGCCCTCCCATCGTCCCCAAGGTCACAGCCAGGCACCCCGGCCCTGCAGCCACCAGAACGCCCTCTGGCAATTCTCCCGCCGGGCCACGGGGCTGGTCAGCCTGCCACGGGCAGTGGGAAAGGCTGCCTCTGCGGCCGGGTCTGTGCCGGGTCTGTGGGCCCCGGCGGAGGGCGAAGCAGGGCACCTCGTCACGGCTATTTAAAGGTCGGGAATGGACAGATGCAGGGACGGGAGAGGGGATCTGAGCCGGACACAGGGGAGGGGGTGGCATTCGAGGCTCCCTGGCCCGAGGCGGCAGGCAGCCCAGAGGTTCCCGGACAACCCGACACGCCCGGCAGCAGGGTCTGAGCTCGGTGGCAGGAAAGGCGGGACTTCGGGGCCTGGCCCTGAGAACACCCTGCACTGGGTCAGGGACAGACTGGGGCGTGGCAGCCAGGACTGCCCACCCCCTCCCGGGTCAGTGACCGCACAGGAAGCTGAGTCAGGCCCAGGACAGCCCAGATGCCCAGAGGCAGTTTTCAGAGCCTGCGAAAAGCCCAGAAAATACAGGAACCGAGCCTTTGGTGCCATTCCTAAGGGAATCTTAACCTTTCCGCTAAATAACCGTCATCATCATGCTGGTGGCTCCCGGGTCAGTTCACGGTCCCGCCACGCTTGACGGAAGACTCCGGGCAAGTTTGCTTACCTGAGCCTCAGTTTCCTCACCTTCAAAACGGGGGGAGGTGGGAGCCCTGCCGGGCTCAGGGGAGCAGTGGCATCCAGCGTGCAGCCTAGAGCCAGTACCCGACAGGCACACAGTACACAGTGGCCACCGCAGGCCCCTGGAAAGACAGAGCAGGCCGGCTAAGTCTCACTAAAGTGTAAATGACTGCCAGCACCCCCCCACTCTCCAGAATAAGCTGCTGGGGAGGGAGCAAAACACTGGGAGGGGGGACTCTGGAGGGAGAACGAAGAGACCAGGGAGACGACTTTCCCCGAACCCGGTGGGCCTCACCCTGGCCCCCAACTCCATCCGGCTCCCCAGACCCTCTCCAGCCCCGACTCTGGCCTGCTCAGACTGTGTAGAAGAAGACACTGAGGGCCTCACCCCAGAACCCCACCCCAGGGTGCTCAGTGCCCGGGCTCCGCGTCTGGTGGTGACTGAGCTCACAGCAGGACCTGCTAATGGGCTGGCACCCCACAGCAGGAGAGGCAGCTGGGACGGGGGGGGGGGGGGGGGGGGGGCGAGCCTGCGGCCTCGGCCTGGAACCACACGGGCTTGTTAACGGTCGGCTCCTCTGCGAGAGAGGCTGTGTTTCTGAGCTCACTGAGCGCAGGGACCGCAGGCCCACGGAGCCCGTCCAGTGCCCGTGGGGGGGGGGGGGTTTGGCGTCCCCGCGGCTCATCTCCCCCGAAAGGTGGGCCCCGCCTCCCCCATCTACCCTCAGAAACTACCGGCTATTGGGGCGCCTGGGTGGCGCAGTTGGTTAAGCGTCCGACTTCAGCCAGGTCACGATCTCGCGGTCCGTGAGTTTGAGCCCCGCGTCGGGCTCTGGGCTGATGGCTCAGAGCCTGGAGCCTATTTCCGATTCTGTGTCTTCCTCTCTCTCTGCCCCTCCCCCGTTCATGCTCTGTCTCTCTCTGTCCCAAAAATAAATAAATGTTGAAAAAAAAAAATTTAAAAAAAAAAAAAAAAAAAAAAGAAACTACCGGCTACTGAGCCACTTCCAGGCTCCCCACTCAGGCCAGGAGGGCGGGCGGGGGTCCCGGCAGCCCCCCACCCCCGCCTCCACACCATGTGCCCGCTGCCTGTGGCGGCCTGTCTGGGCCAGCTGTCCTGGTGGCGCCGGGGGGCAAGCGCTGCCTGCTCCTCGTGCCGTCAGGAGCCCCGAGCACGTCACAGCTCAGCCGCGCCTCCGCCTCCCAGCCAGCTATCGTCACTAAGGCTCCCGGCAAGGGGGACGCCGGGCCCGACCCGCAGGCCAGCTGGCCGGGGTGGGGGGTGGGCAGGTGACTCCGGGCCCCCCTGCCCCCCGTGAGCCCCGGGAAGCCACCTGCCCCGTCACCTCTGAGCCCCGAAGAGCTCAACATCTGCAACCACCTGGTCGCCCTGTGAAAGAGGCTCATCCACTCGGGAGCAGGGACCCCTGAAGGAGGCGAGGGGCCAGCTGTTTCCATGGACGGGATTCAGAGGGCCCGTTTGGAGGCGGGGGGTGGTGGGGTAAAAAGCAAAGAAAGGAGGGCACAGTGTGGGGGACGTGCAGCGGTGGGGGGCGGGCAGAGAAGGAAGAGAAAGAGAAAGCAAGCGTGGAAACAAAGGCAGGGGACCCAGTGCCCAAGGGGCCGGAGACAGGGAGCGCTGGCACCCCCAGCGGCCGGGGTGAGGACCGGCCACTGCACCACAGTGCGATGGAGACGCCCGGTCTCGGGTGACAGGCGCTGCAGCCTGGGCACAGGTGGTCACACGCAGCCGGGCCCTGCCCCCCGCATCGGCAGGGCACAGGGCCACGCACCCCCACGCGCTCCCCAAGAATGGAGCCCGGGGTGACCACCAGGCCGGGCCCGGGCAGAGCCTAAGGACAGCTGGGGTAGGGCAGGGGAGCCTCCACATTTAGCAGGGGGCACAGCCCGGCCAGGGAGGGCGAAGGCGTGCCCAAGGCCGACAGGTGGATGGATAGGTGGGACCCCGACGAGCCCCACCGCTGGGGAGGAACGGGGCAGGAGGCTACGCCGAGGCCAGCTCTCTGGCCCGTCTCACCGAGCCCCTCGGCCGGCCGCCACAGCACAGCCAACAGCCCATGCGGCCCTCTCCCCTCGCCCAGCAGACCCGGCGCCACACGCACCCACGAGGACGCTCTCGGCCCGTCACGGGGTCGTGCGAGCCGCGGGCCCCGCTCCGCGCGCTCTTCCGTGAGGGACGGGCCACCAGGAACACCAAGCACCCGGCCGTCCTAAGAGGTCAGCCGCGCAAACCGCGGTAGAAACGGACCACACCGCACAGGTGCTCTGGGGAGACTGAGGAAGTCGTCCCTCTTCACCTCTGGGTGGGGGCTCAGCAGGGCAGGGGAGAGGGCAGGAATGAGCGCAGGGGCCCTGCTAAGGCAGGAAATGCAGTCAGGAGTCTGAAGAGAAGTGTGGGCCGGCGGGATTCCTCTGACACCTGCCTCCCCCAGCCCCACAACCCGCCGAGCTCGGCCTTCAGATCAGCGCACAGCCCAGTAAATCAGAGACAAGCCCACAACCCTTCCGGAAGGAACGGATTTCCAGGATGGAAATCCCACGGGACTCCTTGGAAGGTGAAACTGAGGCATCTCCCAAAAGGAGGGCCCAGTCGAGGCAGGAAGTTAGGAAGAAAGAGAGTCGGGGCCTCCCAAGGCACCAGATGGGACCTGAGGCCCAGGGAGGGGCTGCTTCACAGGCGCCGGGTCCCTGGACTCGTACGTCCAGCCTCCGAGCCGGGCCAGGCGAGCCCACAGCCCAGCCGGACCGTGGGGGCCAGCTCTGCTCTCTGGCCGGCCTCCCTGTCCTTACCAGACCTCCACACGACCTCCCTGCTGGGCCGGGGGCAGGAAGGTGCTCAGCGGTGGGAGGTCCCCAGCCGAGGACACACCTCACTGTCCCCAGACTTTGCTCAGGGGACACCCGTGTGGGAGGCACCGACGGAGGGCTGGTGCAGGGGGCGCTCACCGGGCATGCCCTCTCTGACCTCCCCTTCGGCTTGCTGGACGGCTGCTGCGTGTGGAAGGACTCAGGCTGCATCTGAGTTCAGCAGAGAGCAGGGATTGATTGGTGATGTCTGGCAGGGGCACAGGAGACCACGGGGGCCCAGAGTGCACTTCATCCCCGGACTGCTGTCCAGCTGTCAGCCAAGCGGGTGTCTAAGCACAGAGGACAGAGGTCCCCTTCCCCCGATGGACAGCGTCCCTGGACTTTGTTCCACGTGGGGCCGCACGCTCCCGCTGGGCTGCCTCCCCGCTTCCCCGTGGACTGGCGGAGAACCGGTCCCCCAGCTCAACGCTCCCCACGCTGTCCCTCCCCCTCTGCCGCCGGGCCTCCGCCATCCCCAAGAGAAGGGCCAGAGAACGCACCATCCAGGCTGGAGCCAACACGGTGACCTGATCCAACCTTGGCCCCAGAGGCCCCCGCCAGGGCAGGGCAGTGAGACGCTGGACGTTTCTTCCACGGCCCCAGAGCCTTCTTTGGGCATTTTTTACAAAAGCAAACACACAAACAAAAACAGGTAGAGTAGACTGTGTTGAAGGAGGGGAGGGCCGGGACCCCACCCACTCGGTCCTACTCACCTCATCTTCCCCAGGGCTCAAAGATGGCCCCAGGGACCCTACTGGAGAGCACTCACTCCGAGGCTGTAGGTGACCCACCGTCTGCACCCACAGGTCAGCCACGCAGAGCAGCGTGTAGCATGGTTGCGGGGGGTGAGCTCCGTGATGGAGGACCGGACCACGTCGACCTCAGCCGGTCAAGGCCGAGCACCCACAGCCGTGTGTTGTGCTGACAGCAGGGACCCGGCGTGCCGGGCCGAGAAGGCAGCCCCCCTCTTTGGTCTCCCCCGAGGACCCCTTACCCAGTCTGACCACGAGAAAGTCCCCGGACCAACTCAAAAGAAGGGACTCTCTCCCAAACGCCTCACAACCATCAAGGTCATCGGAGACCGGGAGAGCCAGAGGCGCTGCCCAGCCCAGAGGATCCTACGGAGAAGGCGATGCTAGATGTCATGAGGGGTCCTGGATGGGATCAGAAACGGTGTGAGGAAAAACTGAGGAAACTGAAATCAACCTTGAGCTTTTGTGAACGATCATTTATCCACGGTGGTTCATTTATTGTAACAAATGGACGGCACTGATGCAAGACGTTAATTTTTTTTTAATTATTTAATGTGTATTTGTTTTTAAAAGACAGAGAAGGAGCAGGGGAGGGGCAGAGAGAGAGAGAGAGAGGGAGACACAGAATCCCAACAGGCTCCAGGCTCCGAGCTGTCAGCACAGAGCCTGACGTGGGACTGGAACCCACGAACCGTGAGACCACGACCTGAGCCGAAGTCGGACGCTTAACCGACTGAGCCCCCCAGGCGCCCCTGTAAGATGGCGCCTTAACTTAAAAGTTAACTTAAAAACTTAATAGGTTTTAAGTTAACAAGATGTTAACTTAAAACCACCTGTTGAAGTCCCTTCTCACCTGCTTTGTTTAACGGACCTGGTGTTTTAAAGTTATTTTGATGTGTTGTCAATTTTAAAAATCAGATCGAGCGTGAACACCTGGGTTTCTGGCCTCTCCTGAAACCCTGAGGGACCGGTCAAGCGGCCGGAGGAGGGTCAGCCACCACTCAGCGGCCGCCTTCCCAGGGGTCTCCTTCCAGCCCACGTGGCCCCTGCCCCACCCGCTGTGGTCTGCCTAAGAGAGGACAGGGACTCCCCCGACGTCATCAGCAGTCTGGTGACAGAGCAGGAAGGGCGGGGCCAGAGGGCATCCCCAGAGCCCTCCACATCGCGCTCGGCACAACCTTCCTCCCAGGGAACATGAGACCTGCTCATTCTGGAAGTCCCCTCCCGCCCCCCAGCAGCAAGAATGTCACTCCCCTACCAACTTTTAAAAATCACCACTCATAAGTTTTCAGCTAGACTACATTTCCTTCACAAAGAAATGCATATATATATATATAAACCTATATTTGTATATACATATAAAGAGAAGAAAGATGTACGTGACGTGTCCCTCCTGTCCTGTGAGCAGAGGGGACCCGTCTCCAGCCTAAATCCAGCCTCGGCCGCTCCCGGCCTCTCCCCGGCACCATGGGCCCCCGAGCGAGTGCCCTCCTGGCCCACGGGTGCCCTCCGGGGCAGAGGGCAGGGTCAGCACGCGGGGGCCACGGAAACTCAGACCCAGGCTCAGCCCCCATCGCTCTGACCCCAGGGGCCACTGCAGACCCGTCCTCAGGTGGGCAGGCGGGGGACGCTGGCCGGCGGGCCCAACACAGACACCCACACGACTGTGGGCAGCTGGGCGTCTGGGAGGCCACGTGGGCCTGGACCCCCACGAGGGCTACTTAGGGAGCCTCTGAGGCAGCGTCCCCAGTGAGCCTCACCGGAGGCCCGATCCACACAGAACATGGCATACTGCAGGGGTCCGGGCCCGCCAGACCAGGTCAAGGAGAGGGACGGGTGGGAGCCGGCTCTGCCCCTCCAGCCTCACACCCCTCCCCCCACCCCCGGTCCTCTTGTCCTACAGCTGCCCTTGGGATGGCTCCAGGTCTCCTCTCCACGCCTGTCCGGGGCCCGTGGGGGTCACGGTGACCCCTGCACAGACTGTCCACCTAAAACCCATTCTCTAGGGGCGCCTGCGGGGCTCAGTCGGTTCATCATCCAACTCGTGGTTTCAGCTGAGGTCGTGATCCCAGGGCTGTGGGATTGAGCCCTGTGTCTGGTTCTGTGCTGGTGGTGAGCCTGTTTGAGACTCTCTCTCTCTCTCTCTCTCTCTCTCTGCTCCTCTCCCCTACACGTACTCTCTCTCTCTTTCTTAAAAACAATTTTTTTTTTTTCTGCAGAGCGTGGGCAGTCCAGCCCCCGCCTGCAGGCGAATCGAATACCCCGGGGGCTGGCAGAAGGAGGCAGACGCTGCAGGTGACCCTTGGCCGGCAGCTCCCGCATCGCCCGAGGAGTCTGCTGAGGACGGGAGTTGTGCCCCGTCTGCGCGGAGCCACGGACGCGGACGCAGGCTTGGCCTGGGAATCGCTGTGTCAAGAAGTTTTTGTGCAGCCTGGCAGGGCCGCGTCCGAAGTTGCTGCCAGCTCGCTCCGTGGCCGAGCGTCCCCTCAGGATGCAGTGGGGGGCACGTGGGACCCGGCCCCCTGAGGGCGTCTCACACCCCTTGGGGAGCCCTGCAGCGCTCAGGCCGCCGCCACCGGGGGACCCTGGCAACCACCTGCCGAGAGCGGACCGCCCCGATGCGGGGTTCACGTCCGCCCTGCCCCGCGGGGGGCTGCCCGGCGCCGCCTCTGGGGTCACTCCGGGTGGGTCTGTGTCACCCACCCCACAGGCGTGCTCCCGAGCCTGGAGGCCACGTGTGCCCACCCCAAGCCCCCAGGCGCTGCCTCTGCCAGAGTAGCTCGGGCCCGTGCGCCCCGGACCGCGGGCCGTGGCCGGTGACTGCACACGCCCGTCGGATGCTCAGTTAACATCTGCCTGCAGGTCGTGCTGGCCTGGAACAGAGGGCCCGCCCTGTCCCGCCTGAGACGTGCCCGGTGGACGTGAGGACGGAGGCTGCAGAGGAGGGGACCGAGCCCCAGCGGGCCCGGAGGAGCAGGAAATGGCTGCCACCAGCTGGCGGGAAAGGCGGGCGCCCCGGCGCCCCCGGCTGCCGTCCGGCAGGCAGGCAGACGGGCAGGATTTGGGTGAGGGTGCCCCAGGGGGTCCCTAACACCTCAGAGGAGGTAGGGCACGGGAGACTCGTTCTGAGGGGGCAGGCAGGGGGGTTTCGGAGAGAAGCAGATCGGAGTCTAAAGAGGATTCCGTTCCATTACCGCTCGGTCTCTGGCTTCTGCCCTTTCACCAGTGAGAAGGCCAAGGGCCGGAGCCGGTGCGGGACGGAAAGGAGGCGAAGGCACTTTCGCTAAGAAGGGGCACTAAGATGCTGGCAGTGATGGTGGTGGTGGTGATTACGTGATGACGATGTTAAGATGATGCTGATGGGGGTGGCGGACAAGGTGTGGCCCACCCACAGGGTCTCACGGCTTCTTTCTCTGTTGGATTCCAAGTTTTACACGGTCACGTGCCGAGGCTTCATAACCACCCCTGCAGGGGGCACAACCGTGCACCTGCTTTGCAGAACCGTCCAGGGCCTCACAGCCGGGAAGCAGGATTCGAACTCAGGGCCTGCAGACAGGGCTGTACTGACCGCACCGCCACCCCGGCGGGAACGGTGCGTGTCTGATGAGGGAGGCGTGACCCCCCACCCCTCGCCCAGAATGTACCGGGAGGCACAGCCCCCCCTCTCCGGGTTCGAGGGGAGGTCTCAGGGGCCCAAGTCTAACAAGGGGCACGCGCCCCCGACGCGCCTGTGACCCCGTCCCGGGACCTGAGCGCTGCCTCAGGTGGGCGGAGCAGGCAGAGGTGATATTCGGGGTTTGCCCGGCCACACGTTAGGAGGAGGCCTTGAGAGGCCAGGGCAGACTCCTCCTCCCCAGCTTGTCTTGTGTCTGATACGCAGGGACCTGGACTGGACCACCTCGGGGTCCTCCGCCTCCAGGACAGAGAATGTGTCCCGGGCCACGGGTGGGCAGGAGACCAGACCTCCTGAAGGACAGGAGTGAGACGCCACCGACAAAAGGCCACGCGGGTGGCCCTTCCCCCCTCCATGTGAGGCCGGCGGCGCATCTCGAGGGGCGGGGAAGGATCCCTCCACCCGTGTGACACAAACCTGAGCGGGCAGCAAGGAATCTCTTTCCCAGACGCCCAGGGAGCTGCTGGCCCCCACCTGGCATCCAGGAGCGTGCTGTGGGCACAAGCTCGGCTCTCCTGGGAGGGAGGGAGGTGACCACAGCCCCTCCCCTGCAGGGAGGCCCATCTCCCCCGAGAGGACGCCCAACACTCATCTGTGTCCCCTTCCCGACACCTCTGTTATCAGGGGGTCAGAGGCTGACGAGGCCGTGCTGCCCCCACCGCGCCCTGAGGTCACAGCCCTCTCGAGACCTGGGGAGGGTCTCCGATGAGGTGTTGTGGAGGGAGAGGGCCAGGCCGTCGGGGGGTCAAGCATTCCAGATCCAGGTGCAAAGTCCCTCAGGCAGGAACGTGCTCATTAACGGTGTCGTGGAGGCTTGTCCTCGGTGCCACCAAGGATGTGGTTCTCCCGTGTCTGGTGAGAAGGGGTCACCCAGCGAGGCTCGGGGGCCCTTTGGGCGGTCGGAAGCCGGGGCGCCCCATCCACGGCGGGCGGGGCGTCCTACGGAATTCAGCTTCACCAGGAGGTGTGTGCACGGGTCAGTCTCCACAGCCTGGAGAGCCCCATAGGTTTGAGCGTTTGTGGCTTGAAAATATTCCCACCAGAAAGTCCTCGAAGAGACACGTATCGGTGACGGGTGGCTTCGTGCACCTCGCCCACCCAGGGCCTGTCCTGGGATCATCCGATGGCTCCGGGGAACCAGGGAGTGGGCAGGGGGATGGGCAGCTACTGAGGCTGGGGAGGGAGGACAGACCTCTGTTGGGGTCAGAGGTAGGGGCCGCAGGGGTTCCTGAGAGCCCCCCCCGGCTGGCCGCCCTCCCCAAGTCGTCGCTACCCCCACCCCACACACCAGAATCTGGAGGCAGTGGCCAGTGGCCCGCAGGTGGCGCCCAGCGGTGCCCAGGTGATGTCCAGCGGCACCTGGCCCCGTGCCCTGGCCCCTACCCATCGAGCCACACGGCCACAATGCCTGGAGGGGGCCGAGAGTGACCGGGAGGGGCTCGGCCCCGGCCACGCAGCCATGCGAGATGCGTTTATTGAGCAGTCGCCGCGTGCTGGGCCCTGAGCACACGACCGCCGACAGGAGGCCCCGTGCGCACCAGGCCGAGGCTTTCCTGGGGGCCGGACCAGTCTCCCCTCGATGCCGCCTCCAGAGGAGCAAGAGCAGGTGCCCACCGCGGGGCAGACTCTCTCTGTGCCACCCTTCCCTGACGGCTGTCCACGTTCGGGCGCTTTCCCTCCCTGGCCTGTGCTTGACCCCGCACGCGGGCCGGCCACCCCACGCCCGCCCCACGTGGCAACTTCCAGATCCTTCCCGTCTACTAAGTTTTCCAAACAGGAAGGGCAGAAGAGCGGCACAGCTTGTGTGGGGCGCCCGCCGCACGGTGCGGGAGCCGGTAGCGTGCACCAACAAAGGGCCTGCAGCCGGGAGGGGTGGGGGCTCCTGTCACAGCCCGGGTCGGCCCCGAGCGGAGTCCCGTTGGCCAGGGCCAGCTGCTCTCAGGGGCGTGGGGGCCGCCACCCCGGCAGACCCCGCCCTGTCTACCCACAGGGCCCCACAGGCTGGCACCCAGCGGGAGGCCCCGGAGCCCCCAGCCCGGGAGAGCAGATCCCGAGGGTCTCCCGGCCGGGCCGCCCCTCCCGCGCCCAGCCCCGCGCAACGCGCCCCCCCGCCCGCCCTTTGCTCCCAAGACATCCCCTGGGTCAGGGGTGGTCGGGTGGCCCAATCCGCCACGCTCGCCCGCAGGACCCCCCCCCCAGGACTCCCCCCCCTGCCTCTCCAAGCCCCTCAGCGTGGACACAGCCCTCCCGAGAGCCCGCGGTCCCAGGCCCCGCGGCCACACAGCCTACCAGCTGGTGGCTCACCAGCCCCCAGGAGGACCTGCGTGGTGCCAGGGTCACCCACGGTCCAAGAGAAGAGTCCGGTCCCGGGGCCAGCGGCCCACAGGCGGCTGGGCTCCTCGGCCGCTCGAGGCGGTTGCCACCCAGGCTGGGCGGGAAGTTCATGGTGGGCGGGGGCAGCTGCTCGCAGAGCGAGGCGTCAGGGCCCTGGGGGGAGTCATGGCTCCCAAACCACGAGCCACGCACGCAGACACACGCTTGCTCACACGCACGGGCACACGTGTTCTCTCACAGATGCTCACGTGTGCACTCGCTCATACGGTAAGACACTCCTCCGAACACACACAGCTGGACACACGGACCCACACGCTCATGCACGCTCACACCCAGCCACACTCACATTCACACGCTCGCACACCCACACGCTCACACTCGTGCCCACCACATGCACGCTCACACCCACACAGACACGTTCACACGCTCACAGGCCCACATCCACCTGCACACTCACACATGTGCACACCCACCCCCCACCCCTTCACACATGCACACGCTCGCACACCCACACCCACACGTTCACACTCACACACGCCCACACACACATGCACGCTCACACTCGCAAACACTCACACGCTCGCACACCCACATCCACGCACACGCCAACTCAGACACATTTGCACGCTCGCACATCCACACCCACATGCACACACACGCACACAGACACACGCTCGCACACCCACTTTGCAGACAAGACCTCGGGGCGCCCCCTGGTGGCCAAGTCCCCAACATAGATTTGGATTATTTACTGGGGGGGGGGGGTGTGGGGGACTGCTGTGACCCGACACTGAACTTGACCTGTTTCCAGAGCTCCTGCCTCCCCCAGACATCGTTTGCATGAATAAAACAGTATGTCTTTTCCCATAAAACACTCTTAAATGATGTTTATAGGTGAAGAATAGAACTGCT
Organism: Puma concolor; assembly: GCF_028749965.1. NCBI lineage: Eukaryota > Metazoa > Chordata > Mammalia > Carnivora > Felidae > Puma > Puma concolor. The sequence goes on along the minus strand of NC_141669.1, from coordinate 139,899,754 downwards.
TCAACTTATTCTCCCAAGAATGTTTCTGTAGAGCGGGGACACTTTACAAACCTCAGTGTCTGGGTCTGGATGGGGAAGGCGGGTGGGCATCCACGCCAAAGAAGGAGCCCACCCGTGTCCCTGACGTCCCTTCCACCTCCGAGGCCCAGACGGGCTGAGCACCCCTGCATCTTCTCTAAACCAACCCACATCTTCACTCGGACGAGTGCGTCTCTCACTGTCAGTGTTTGTGTGTTTTGTGTTTCTGCTCTCGGCCAGACGGCTCACACAGCACGAACCTGGGACACCCACAAAGGCATCGGCCAACCCCGCCCTCCCAGATGCAGCCACCAGCCCATCTCTCCCACACCCTTAAACAAATCTAGTCTTATTTTTTTTTTAAATGTTTATTTATTATTTTGAGAGAGAGAGAGAGAGCATGAGTGGGAGAGGGGCAAAGAGAGAGGGAGACACAGAATCCAAAGCAAGCTCCAGGCTCAGAGCTGTCAGCACAGAGCCCGATGTGGGGCTCGAACTCACAAACCGTGAGACCATGACCTGAGCCAAAGTCAGCCACTTAACCAACTCAGCCACCCAGGTGCCCCTAGTCTTATTTTTTATATATTATTTTTTTAATGTTTATTTTTCAGAGAGACAGAGAGTGCGAGCAGGGGAGGGGCAGAGAGAGAGGGAGACCCAGAATCCGAAGCAGGCTCCGAGCTGTCAGCACAGAGCCCGACGCAGGGCTCGAACCCATGAACCGTGAGATCATGACCTAAGCTGAAGTTGGACGCTCCACCGACTGAGCCACCCAGGCGCCCCTATTTTGTAAGTTTTTAAAATGTTTATTTATTATTTTTGAGACACAGAGCATAAGCAGGGGAGGGCCAGAGAGAGAGGGAGACCCAGAATCGGAAGCAGGCTCCAGGCTCCGAGCTGTCAGCACAGAGCCCAACACGGGGCTCGAACCCACGAACCGCGAGATCATGACCTGAGCCAAAGTCGGATGTTTAACCGACTAAGCCCCCCAGGTACCCCGATATTAAGTTTCCTTTAGAAGTAGATTTATTTGGGGCGCCTGGGTGGTTCAGTCGGTGTAAACATCCGATTTCGGCTCAGGTCATGATCTCGCGGCTCCTGGGTTCGAGCCCCATGTCGGGCTCTGTGCTGACAGCTCGGAGCCTGGAGCCTGCTTCCGATTCTTGGTCTCCCTCTCTCTCTGCCTGTCCCTCAATCGCAATCGCTCGCTCTCTCTCTCCCAAAAATAAATAAATATTTAAAAAATTTAAAAATACAAAAAAATAAAGGAAACTTAACATCACAGTTGCAAGAGATAGACCACTATCACCTGCTCCCAATACAGGGCGACCGAAAACCAAGTCTGTGCAGCCCCACAGCTCAGGGTGTCCTCATGGCCCCCGGGTGGAGCCGTAGGCTGGCATGTGGCCCAGCCCGGGGACACGAGACCCTCTCCCCCAGGGCAGGCCTCAAAGCTACAAGACCCCTGCCCACCTTTCCAGCTCCTTCACTGCCTGCCAAGGGGCCCTGTGACCTGCCGGGTCGTCTCAGTAACTGAACAGGGCCACCCGGTGCCTCCCCCAGGCAACATTTGGGGTCCCCGGCCGGCCGAGCCCATCTGTCTGTGTCTCACGTGCACGGGGAGCCGTGCTCCGGGCCACCCGTGTCCCAGCAGCTCCCGGGGGCCCAGCCGAGGGCCCCGCCTCCCTCCCTGGGGGCCGACGTTGCAGAGCCGTGCCCTGGCTCCCCGAAAACTCCCCCTTGACAGTCTGGAGGTCTCTTCCTGGGGTGGGGGCTCCCAAGGCTCTCCACGTCCTCTCCCTTCCACGTCTGGCCGGAGGACCCAGACTCACTGCCCACCAGGAGAGCGGTCCTCCCGGGCTGTGTCCCCAGGGACGGGGGTCACTCCGGCCTGCGGATGGGTCTCCGTGATTCTCAGGGGCCCCTCGGTGGGAAGGTGGAGGCGTGTGTAATCCTCGTCAGCGCCCTATGGCCAGGGTCAAGGTGGGGGTCTCACACCAGCCTGCATCACTGCACTTGAGCCTGTAGGAGAGACTCCTGCCCCTCCCCCACCGTAGCCCCCTGGCCCTTGGCAGCAGGATCACGTGCAGCTTGCCCGGCATCAGGCTCTGAGGGAACCCTCCGGCCCCACTTTGAGAAGACACAGGGTTGGGGGCCGACCCACCCTTGCCTTCTCCCGGGACCCCCACCCTAGCAGCACCCGGTGGCCTTGTGCCCCTCCCCCTGGGTCCACCCCCAAGCAAGGCCTGCATGCCAGAGCAGTGACCCCAGGGGCCGGGGGATCTGGGGCCAGGGTGCAGGCAGGTTTCAGATCCTTCCAGGCATCAAGAAGATGCAGAGGAGGGGAGGGAAGGGGAGAGAGGAAAGGGGAGGGAAGGGGAGGAAGAGAGGGAGGTGGAGGCAGGGGGAGGGGAGGCAGGGCTATGGAGACCATTGAGGTTGTCCCCAGTCACGGGACGTGGGACCCTCAAGGTGCAATGCGGTGGCTCCTGCCCAGAGGACGAGGACAGGGCACAAGGTGCCCCAGCGGTGCGCCCCCTCCCCCGGCTCCTCCTCCCAGGGCCTCTACAGGGGCCGGGCCTGGCCAGGACCCTCCTCCTGTCAGCAGAGCTGCTCTCCCTCCTGGGGGCTTCCCCGCCACCCCGAAATCCACACGAGGGGCCTCACGGGGCCTCATGGGACGTCACACCCAACACCGTGACAACAGGCATCAGCTGACAGGAACCACCGTCCCCTGCACACAGAGAAGGTGCGGACGGTGTTCCAAGATGCTGCACCCCCCCCACCCCCACCCAGCCGGCAGCCCGGCCTGAACCCACACAGCCCGGTTTGCACAGGCAGCAGGGCCACGGCCCAGAACTTTCTGCAGAGGTGGAAGGAAAGACTCAGGATGGACCTGTGCCCAGCGAATCCTGGTCCGGGGAAGGGAAGGCCAGGTGACTGAGAACACGCAGCCCCTCTCAGGGTCCCTGTCCTGCGTGCCCCTGCCCCAGCCTCGGGGCCAGCCCGAGCCACAGTCACTGATAACCCGTAACTGCCTTTGGCTCCTGGAGCAGAGATCAGCGCTAATTTGCGCTTCCGGACACACGGCCGGGAGGCGAGCTGCTCCCTGAAAAACACGGCCTCTGTCCCCCCACCTCCTGCTGCCAGTCTCCCCGCGGGCTGGATGACGGCTTTTATTCAACCGACGGCACTTACGTCCGGCTCGGGGAGGCCGGTGGCCACCGCACCACGTGTTCTCAGACCACGTTTTCCCTCTGCTTTGGCCCTGAGATAATTCACTTATTTCACAAAAGTGTTTTGCCGCAAGACGTGACTCCCCCTCCTCCCGCGACCCCGACCGCGGGAGTCATGGCTGGAGGCAGACGTGCGCCGGCACGTGGGGGACTCTGGGCCAAGCAGGTGACCGGTGGCCTTCCCCGGCCAGGGCAGTGAGGGGACGCTCCCGCTGTGGCCAGCTCCAGGCCGGTGGGGGAAGGCCCTCGGTGGCGTCCCTCGAAGCTGGGAACCCTCCTCTCCGCGGGGCCCCATGCTGGCCACTCGGAGCTGCTCCCGTGCTGTTCGCTCTGCCCCGCTCACCCCCGCTCAGCTCCGCTCCATCAGCCCAGATGCCCCGCCCCCGGCTCCTGCCTTCAGGTTCATCGGGGTGGGAGCCAGCCGCGCACCTGTGAGGCTCTCTCACTAACGTCGTCACGCCCGCTTGACAGTCATCATCCTGGCATTGGCCCCCCGTCAGCGTCGTGATGGCCGTGCCAGCGGGCGCCTTGCCCCGGGGCGCGGGGCACACACGTGAACCGTCACCCCCCCCCCCCCCACTGTCTCCTCCTTCTGTGGATGAGAAAACTGAGGCTTCGCCCGAGGCCAGGCCCCAGGCCGTCAAGGGAGGTCAAAGAAGAAGCTTGCAGAAGTCAAGGCAGCCCCGAGCCCCCAGCTCACACACATGGCTCCCACTGGATTCGGGATCCTGCGCCTGCCCCTGCCCGGAGATCCCTGCCGACCCTAACAGTGAGGCAGAGGGTCAACCTCGGGGTGAGACCAGCCCAGGGAGTGAGGCTGACCGGGCAGGCAGAGGGGCACAGGGAGCAGAGGGCCCGTCTTGTCCCCCTGGAGGCTGGGTGGACAGTCCCACCCCCGGAATGGGCCTCGCTGCCCCCTGGCCAGGCTGGCCCTCAGCACGGGACGCCATGGTCCTCGGTGGCTTTGCCACAGAGCCCGGCCTCACACAGGCGAACAGAGCAGGGCTGGTCCACCCGCACCTGCCCCTGAAGCCCTGAGCGACAGCCGGTGGCTTTTCTTGACGTTGGGCTGTTGGAAGGAACCTGCCCAGGAGCCCCGAGCCCGGCCCTCCAGGCAGAGCCCCCCGGCCTCGTGCCCCCCAGTGCCTGGCTCAGTCTCGGGGGTCTGGACCCGGCGCAGGACCCCGAATCCAGCGGGAGCCGTGTGTGTGAGGCCCAGGCCAGTGGGTGATGCCTCTGGGGTCCTGGAGGGGCCTAGATGCGGAGGCGAGAGCAGCCCAGGGTGGGATGGGGGGAGGTAGCCGGGCAGGGCGACACGGCGTGGCTCCAGGGAGACCCCTGTGGCCACGGACGGTTCTGGCTCCCACGCGTGGCTACACAAAGCCACATGCGTGACAACGGTGTGTCTGTGCCGGCTCCCAGGTGGTGATTCCACACCACAGCTACAGAGGCTATAACCCCTGGGGGAGGCCGGGCAGGGGGCACACGGGACCCTCTGTGCTCCCCCTGCAACTTCCCGTGATCCGCCGTCATTTGCAAATCAGAATCTCAAATACATACTCGTGGACATAATTCCGGACAACATGTCGACAACCTCTTCGTGGGGGGCTGGCCGTGTCAGCCTCCGCGGCCTCCAGGGGGAGGTCGGCAGGTGCCTGGGGCGGGGGGAGCACGGCAGGCCCCCCTCAGGGAAGCCAGCCCACGGCTCTCGCCAGGTAGAGGAGGGGCTGGGGCTTCTCCGCTCTGTCGAGCCCCTGACGTCACACGAAACCGTCTCGGTGACCGTGACGTTAGGCCGCATTGTCTGGCCGGCCCAGTCCTCAGCATCAAATCCTAGAGATCTTCCTCCTTGCCCCCACCCCCAACAGGGGGCCGCAGGCCACCCAGGGCGATAGCTCGTCGCCAGGGGCCTGAGCCGGCGGCCACCTCGGGGTGGTGGGGAGTCCGCGGAGGGCTCGGGGAACCCAGCACGGGGCTGGTGGGCCCCACAGCGAACCCCGAGCCCCCACCCGTACCCCCCAGGCCGCACCTGCAGGTGGGCCAGGCGGGAGGGTGGGGGCGGGGGGCAGCCTGCTCCCACCTCAGCCATGGTGGCGGTGGCCGCCTCCACAGCGTCTCCTCCTTGGTGCGTGTGACAGAAATGGGCGCTCGTGTCCAGACGCGCTGTGGTCCCGCCTGATTTCATGTGGCCTAACCAAGCGAGAACCACGGGGCCTGTCCGTCTTCAGAACACACTTTTAAAGGCAACTAACTGCATCTTTGGGGGCTCTGGCTGCCGGCGCCCAGCCGGGCGAGGAGGCCCACGGTGCCCCACTGCGCCCCGGGGGCCTGAGACGCGCGGGGCTGACCCGTGCTCCCGCCTCCCTGCGACTCCCCAGGACGCCCTGCCCCGCGCGGCCACCAGGGGGAGCCCACCACCCGCCTGCCGGGGCTCCAGGTCACACCCCGCCCCCCACCCCAGTCCAGACAGACCCGGGGTGTGGGGGGGGATAAGGGACGATGACTCCCTGGCCTTGAACCTCGGGGGGATGGAAGGACCAAGGACCCCGCACAGGCCAGGCCCTCCCTAAGCGCCTCCTCTGCCTCCCGCAGTCATGGTGAGGGGTCTGCTGGGGCCGGCGCACAAGGAGGGCTCTGCGGAGGACACCTGCGGACGGCCCTCCCCCCCACCCCCACCCCTCCCCCGCACAGAGAGGCCGCAGGGCCAAGGGGCCCAGGCATGCCTCCCCACACTCCCCGCAGGAAGCACAGACGATTCCGGAGGACGGGGGTCCCTTCATCCACCCCCAACCTCAGCCACGGTCTGGCAACCCCAGGGATACAGACGTACGGGGTGGCGGCTGTCCACTCCCAGCGCCCACCGGGGACCTGACTGCGTACCCCACACGCCCCCAGGCCACCCCTGGGTGGGGGTGTCTCTGAGCTCTCGGCAGCCGGGCAGCGACCCTCCGCCCCCCCCCCCCCCCCCGGGACGTGCAGGGTGGGCTCAGCTTTCTTGGCAGACGCTGCGTGTTGTTGAGCATTAATTATTGGACACTTGGAAAAATGTGTTCCGGGAAGTTCCACGGCTATATTTAGCCCGGTGGTTTTCGTGCCAGCCTCGTCTCCCTGAACCTGCTGGGAAGGAGACCCAGGCCCCACCCTGACTCTGTACCCTCACGTGAAGGCCAGAGACGGGGCCCAGGGCGGGGCCCTCACCCTGCAGACCTGGCGTGCCCTCGGTTCTCCTGCTGGGAGCGGGGCACGGGCGCAGGCTGGGGTCCTTCCCCGGGGAAGGCGGAGGGCGACCGGCCAAACGCGACCCACTGCACACAGCGGGAGGAGTGGGCCTGGACCCCGCTGGCACTGATGCTCGGCCACAGACCCTTGTCAGGAAGGCACAGGGAACCCAGAACCGGGAGGGACGTGCGAGCCGGTGGCTGCGGGAAGCCGGCAGGTGTGGTGACGGGTCTCTAGGGTCCGGGGAGCCTGGCGAGCCGTCCCTCTAGTCCCCGCTCTAGGCCCCCAGGGCGGCGGCTTAGGGAGTCTCATCAGGCCCGTGCCTCAGCCTCTTCTTAAGGAGCCAGACTCTCTCCTGGGACCCCAGCCCCGGGCCAGACAGCCCACGACCATCCTGCCAAAGCGTGTGGAGGTTCAGAGCACCCCAGCATGGCCTGGACCCCCGTGCCCCATGGGCTCTCTCCCTTTGTGTCTCTCCCCTCCTGTGAGCCCGTGGGGGCAGAGGCCGGTCCACCACCCTCTCCACTCCGTCCCCTGCACCCACACACACCAAGGTCCACACCAAGCCCAGGTCCCGGGAGCCCCAGGAATGCCCATCCCAGGAGCAGGGTTGGTGCCCGGGCAGAGGGGGTCTGGGGGAGGGGTGGTCCTCTCCACCTTTAGAAATAAGAAACAGAGCCTTCATCGAGGAGGATGAAAGAGACTCAAGCGCTGGGTCATTAGAGCGAGCGCTGTGGCCCCCACGGCCGTGGCCTCTCTGTGTCCAGGCCTCTAGGCTCCCACTGCTGCTGTGCTCCCTCCAGAATATTGTCGCTGGCCCATGAGGCCCAGCCCAGCCCGCTGCCCTGGGAAGACCCTCTGGTCACCACACCCACACTGGCCAAGCTCAGAACTCCAGCCTCGAACTCCCACCTGACCCTCAGCAAGACCCTCCTCGATGCCTGGGCAGGGCCAGAGCAGAGGCGCCCAGGGAGGGAGCTCCGAGGGGAGAGAGGGCAGCCCAGGAGAGCTTCCTGGAGGAGGAGACGCCCGGAAGGGACAGCAAGGAGAAAAGGAGGAGACAGGCCTTGAAGACGCCCAGAAAAGATTGGGGGTGACACTCAATGGAGGGGGTAGGGAGGAAAAGAAGGAGAGGCAGGTCAGCGTGGCCTCACCCCAAGTTGCCCTCAGGAGGGGCTGTGGAGGGCTGTGCTGGAAGTGGCCGGCAGGGGGTGGAGGCAGGTGGGCGTGTCCATGGCTCCTGAGACACCAGATGGCCTGTGAATCTGGAGGCACCGGCCCTGGCAGGGGCCGGCAGTCACGTTGTCCCTCCTGCCCTGGCCCAGGACTGGGTCCCAAAGGGCATCCCCTCTTCTGGGGGGGACACACAGGCTCCAGATAACAAATGATCCAATCACGTTGCACCACCTCCAATAGCCTGGTGGGGGGGGGAGGGGCTACTGCAAACCTCTCTCTGCAGATGGGGAAACTGAGGCATGGCGAGGCTCAGTGCACCTCCCAAGCCCAGCAGGAAGGAAGTATGGTTTGAGCGACCGATATGTCCCTGCAGCCCTCCAGGAGCCCCAGGGGTCTGGTGCGGACCCCGTGCCCCGGCAGGAGCAGAGAGAGGCTGCCTCCTCCAGGAGAAGCAGCTGGCAGGCTGGGTGCCTGTGACCCTGAGCCTGGCACCCAACACTGGGCTCCTTTCCTTCCCTCTGCCCTGTAAAATGGGGGGCAGATGACCAAGGGACCCTCAGTTTCCCCAGTGGTAAAGGCTGCAGGCAGGAGTGGGGCTCCGCCGGGGTAAGGACTCCAGGGAGCACAGCCGGGCCGCGAACCCGTCACCCCGGCTTTATGGCCGGGTGAGCCCAAAGTCACTGTGGTTGCAGGTCATGCCGTGCACGCCTCCTGGGCGCCCCAACTGCCAAGGCAAGCCCTCCGCCCACCCGCTGCCGCTGCAGGTAGGGCACAGCCAAAGGTCGGGGCGCTCTGTGCTGGGAAACACCCTCTCCGGGGCGCCGTGGGCCGGGGTCAAAGTCCACAGCTGCCTTCTCACCGGGCCAGGACATCTGTGCTGGAGGCACCGGCAGGGGCGGGGCCCAAGACTCGGGGTCCAAAGGCCTAAGTGAACCCCAAACGTTTGGTCCATATCAGGACAGTGAGGGATGTCAAGTCCCCTCCCTCACGGTGGGGGGATCAGAGGTAGAGGGGCCCCCAAGTACTCCTCGTCACCTGTGCAAGAGCCCGGAGTTTAAAACTCGGGGTGGCGAGGGTGGGGAGCAGGCCTTCCGGAAAGGGCTCCGGAGGCATCTGTGATAACACCTGCTCGGAGCCGTCCAGCAAGCCCGGCTGGGGGCTTATCGACACCCCAGTCCTCGCAGCCCGGCTCACTTGGGCCAAAATCGAAACGCGGACACACTCCGGTGACGGCCCAAACCCAGCATCGCAGGCTCTGCCGCAAAACACCACGCGGCTGCTCAAAACCCTGGTCGTGTGGCCGGGCAGCACGTGTGTCGGTCAGGGAAGAAGCGACACGCCCGGCGGGGGGCTCCCGTGGGCCCCAAACACCTCCGACACGCGCCCTTTCCGCAGATGACGTGGGCTTTGTGCAGAGGGGCGGGAGCGTCGGGAGCGGGCCCGCCCTGGGGTTTCTGGGAGCCTGCGGGGAGGAGGAGGGTAAAAGGGCTTCGGTTTTCTTTCAGAAACACTGTATTGTCCCCGCTGCTGATGGGGACTTGGGCTCCTTGTGTAACTCAGAAGAAAAGGCCAAAAGGGAATCCTACGGACAGCTGTGCTTTGACCAGAAGAAAATAAATAAATGACAACTCATTCTTCCCACCATGGTTCCCGCCACCTCTTCCTGGTCCAACCTCGTGTGCGTAGCGGTCACGCTCCACGGGCCTCGAGACCCTTCTGAGCACTCCGTCCGTTCCCTCTGCCCTGAAACCCTTTCTGCTCGCCTCATTCAGCAAACTTCTACTCACACCTCAAAGCCCTGCCCGCTCAAGGCCAACAGATACGCGTCTGTGGCGGATGAGCTCTCCACGCAGGCTCGCGCTGCCCCGGGGGCCTCGTGGCTCTTCCTCGCGGAGCCCTGCCCTGGCCTCCGGTGCGACATGGGGCAGCAGGGCCCCCCTGTGGGGCTGCTTCCAGGACTGATGGAGGGAGCTGTCCCCGTCGGTCGGGCTCTCGGTGTTTGGTGACGACGACGAGTGTAAGAAGCAGGAGCCAGGCCAGACTGAGCTCGTCTACCCCTGGCCTCCCCGGGAGCTTGGGCTCATCACCCCCCTTCCTGGATGAGGACGCCAAGGCTCACGGGTGCCCTGACTTGCTCTAAAGAAACAAGAAGGGCGTGCTGGGCTGCGACCCAGGTGGCCCCTTTTGGAGGCTGGACACAACGCACGTATGCTCAAAACCAGCTGGCTGAGGTCACTTCCCGGTGATCCCCCAGGTCTCCTGGCCAACCGATCGGTGGCCACAGGGGCGGCGCAGCTCAGGGCCGTGGCTGGGAAGCGGGCAGTGAGAGGACGCAGCCCGTGCCCCGCCTGGGGCGGGAGGAAGGCACGGCGAAACCCGGCCAGGCGGCCAAAGTGGTGTTTTCTTCTTCCGGGATGTGTTCGGCTCTCAGAAGGGAGGGCCAGGCTGGTGCCAACCCCGGGACGCCCCGGCAAGGCCCCGGGTGTGTGGGGGACAGAGCTTGGAGCCGGGGGTCAGGAGGCTGGAGACGGCTTTACCGCCCTGGGCGAACTCGGGCTGGTTCGGCTCCTCTCGGAGTCGGTTCCCTGTGACACGAGTGGCTGTATCAGTTCACCGTCCTGTGGATCCCGGGGGGGCTGCCGTCTTCCCAGAATCCCAACAGCTCCCGGTCCGAGTCTGGAGCCTGAGGACACTGGAAATGAGGCTCCTTAGCCACAGGGGTGTCCCCAGCATGAGGCTATCGTGTGGGGGCGTCGGGGAGCCGGAAGGCCACCACAGACGGGCCCCGTGCCCCCACGTGAGATGTCGCTGCCCGCAGGGACCCCCTCACGGCCCCCCTGGGCCCCGAGTCCAGCGGAAGAAAGTGACAGGAGGGAGGGTCACCCCCACCTCCCAACCACCCACAGGGGCCAGGATGGGGGCAGGAAGGAGGTGGTAATGTTCTCCAGTCAAGGCCAGAGGGTCACACGGCCAGATAAGCCTCCAGGGAGGCTCCGGCCAGAGCGGCCGCGTTTATCAGACGGCAGAACCAACAGAGGAAAATGCCACAGCAGGGCTGGGCAACACCCCGCGCCGGCCCCCCGCTCCGCGCCGGCCCCCGCATCACCCCACCGCTCCCCGTGCCCGCGGGGGACCCAGCCCGACTCCACAGGCTTATCTCCTTGAGAAAGTCACCTCCCTGCCTCAACGCAGCAAATGCACCAGCTGTCGGCCACCGCGTGGCCCACCGGCCCCGAGAGTGGGCAAAGCGGGGACAGCCTTTTGTGCAGGGACAGAAGGAGCTCAAAGGAGGCCGCTCCGTGGACAGGCTCGCGGGCCCAGGTCGTCCTGCGGCCCACTTCTTCCTCCCTCCCGCTCCGAGCCACAGTCTCCTTGGCCCGGAAAGTTCCTGTGGGGCCGCTCCTTACTCCATAAGCTCTGAGGGTGCACCCCTCACCTGCCAGGCCCACAGAGAAAGCAAGATACGGCCCCGACGGCGGGGAGCGGGGCGAGGGTGGGACAGACGTGCACAGACAGATGCGTGACCACAGCGTGTGCTGTGGCGGTGCTTAGCCCAGCACTGCCCAGAACGTTCCGGGACCTCGAGTCCTGTGATGTCTTCCCTCTGAAGGGGGTTCCCTGGTCAGGCCCTGGAGTTTGTGTGCTCCCCAGCTCCTCAGCACGTGAAAGGTTAAGGCAGAAAGTCCTCTCAAATGCAATCTTTTTTTAAGTTTATTCATTTACTTTGAGAGACACAGGTAGTGTGAGCGGGGGAGGGGCAGAGAGAGGAAGAAAGAGAATCCCAAGCAGGCTCTGTCCACACTGTCAGTGCGGAGCCTGACGTGGGGCTCGAACCCGAGAAGCCTCAAGATCATGACCTGAGCCGAAACCAAGAGGAGAACGCTTACCCGACTGAGCCCCCCTGGTGCCCCCCGGATGTAATCTCTGTAAGCCTGTTTCACTTTGACTCTTTTTTGTTTTAATTTACATTTATTTATTTTTTGAGAGACAGAGAGAGACAAAGCATGAGTGGGGGAGGGGCAGAGAGAGAGAGACACACGGAATCCAAAACAGACTCCGGGCTCCCAGCCGTCAGCATAGAGCCCCACGCGGGGCTCGAACTCGTCAACCGCAAAATCGTGACCTGAGCTGAAGTCGGACGCTTACCCGACTGAGCCCCCCGGCGCCCCCCGGATGTAATCTCTGTAAGCCTGTTTCACTTTGACTCTTGAACCCCAGAGCCCTCTCCAAGGACCGGCTCAGAAGCCCCACGAGCTTGTTTCCAGAACCCTGTTCTGTGACTTCCATTCACCCAAACCCCGCCACCAAAGGGCTGATCAGCAGAGGCTCACTGAGAAAATGCCTGAAGACCCAATGTGACAACTAATCACAGGTGTGCGTTTCGCGTGCACCTTCAGCAGCAGACGAGCGCACGCAGGCAGGGCTTGCAGGACTCCCGGCGGCAGGTGTCACCCCCCCCCCATACCGGTGTGGCCCCACTTACGGATGAAGAACCAGGGGTCGGTACCAGGCCCGGCTCAGACCGACCGGCCCGTCAGTGACGAGCGTCCTGTCCCCGGGCCGGGTGACCTTCCTGCAAACAGCGTCCGCCCTGTGGGGGGTCTGAACCAGGACTCGGCCACAGAGGGGCCGTGAGCGGCCGCCCAAGCCACTAGAGACCGGTGGGGTCTGTGGCCACCGGGGGTGTCCCCCCCTCCCCGTTCGGAAGGAAGACCCCCAGCCGGGGCAGGCGCACCCGGGGGGGTTCTGTTCACCAGGGCAGAATACGTCTGGATTTTTACACGTCGTTCCCGTTTTTAAAGCAGAGGCCACACGGCTGCCCGTTGGAAGCCTCCAATCTCAAGGACCTCTGACTGGAGGAAGTCGCGTGCAGGGTGCACAGCCATGCCCAGCGGTGCCAGGGGCGGGGCGGGCCCTCCTCAGCCTCCTCAGGGCTCCGAGTGGCCTCCCGGGGCCTGAGCGCCTGCGCCTCCTCCGGCTTCTCCACGGCCGCCCCGCTCTCGGGCTCAGGGGGCCGGGCCACGCCTGCTGGCTCGCCAATCTGTCCCCAGGCCTGGTTGCTCCCCCTGGGCCAGCCCGGCTCCAGCAGACTGACCAGGAGACGGCGGCCCCCCAGGAAGGGGTGTGGCCACGTGCCGGGACCCCTCCAAGCACTTTGCCCCCGGGCTGGCTGCCGTGGGTCTCCCGGTATATGTGTGGCCTTTGGTGGGGGCGGGGGGGGGGTCTTTCTGCAGTCCCAGAGGGAAGGGGGGGCAGGAGCTGCCCGGGGGTCTGCGGCCGCCTCTGGCGCCTCCCTGCCAACGTGCAGGGGCGGCTCCCCCGGCCCCGAGACAGATGCCAGCCGCCCCTTATCTCTCCACAGGCCGCCGAGCGGGGGCAGGGGGACTGCGGGGCCCCGGACGCCAGCACGCGTCTGCATCATCAGAAGACAGGAGACGCTGGTTTTCTTCGCAAGGATCCATGTGCAGAAACGTCCCAGCTGCGGCCGCGGCGGCTCGGGAAATTCTTGGCGCGTGAGGAAAGGGCTGGCGAGCGCCGGGCGGTGCGGCGGAGGCAGGCGCGGCCTGGGACGGGGCGGATTCAGGGCCGGAGGGGGCGGCCGCCCTGGGGTCAGCCTGGAGGGGCGTCCACCACGCTGCTCACCTGCTCTCCCAACTGAGGGGTCGGCGGCCGAAGCCAGACAGCTGAACGAGCTGGGCGCCTCCCCGGCGAGCTCTGGGCAGCACTGGACCCGTGAACTGGGGGCGGGCGGGGAACCGCTGACCCGTGAGGCCTCCCTCTGGGCCTCGGAGGCCAGGACGGCAGAGAGCGGTCTTCCCGCCCTGCCACCCGGAGCCGGGACTTTGCAGACAGCGGTGCCGGGGCCCTGCTCCCTTCCCGACGACACCCCCACTGCGGATCCGGGCAGCGAGGCTCGGAAACCACACCACCTGCCAGGGACAGAGCAGCCCCATTCCTGGCTCCTGGGCACTGCGGGGCGGGGGGGGCGCAGAACGTGTACCTCCCAAGAAGGAGGCTTCTGCTAAAGCCACACCCGCAGTCAGTCCTTCTGTGGCCCAGGGGTCGCGCCGAGCGCCCCGTCAGGGAGCTGCAGGGCCCAGGTGGTCAACTTGGAGGTCAGCGTCCCCGCCAACTGCCCACCTAGGAGTGACCAGTTCGAGGGCTGCTCCGGACGCAGCCATCGCGGCCTGAGAAACGCCCGGCCAGACTGGAGCAGAGGACCAGGGACCGACCCAGGGAGGGGGGCCAACCGGAACGGAAGAAACTTCCTCACCGTCAAGCCACCCACGTGCACCACACACCTGGCGTACAGGCGGGTGTGCACGTTCGCTCGTGCGTGTGTGCGCACGTGTGCCTGAAGCGCGCGTGAGCTTGGCCCTCCGTGCCCTCGCTCCCGGAGCCCGGGGCCTGTGGAGAAAACCAGCGAGGTCCTCAGAAAGGCACCCCACACCCGGGTGCTCAGACAGCCCCCCAGGACACCTTGGCTCCCCTCCTCTCTCCGGGAAGAGGTTCCCTGTGAACCGAGAGGCTGGAGCCACGCCCGGGTCAAGGCCCCTTCCACTCACCCCCCACGCAAGGTTTCTGGAACCCCAGGAGCATCTTCGGCCAAACCAGACAACTGCTACCTGTCCCCAGTGCATTTGCATTTATAAAGCTTTTTTTTAACGTTTATTTTTGAGAGACAGAACGTGAGTGGGGGAGGAGCAGAGAGAGAGGGAGACACGGAATCCGAAACAGGCTCCAGGCTCCCAGCCGTCAGGGGAGTTCAGTTCGAGCCGGGCTCGAACTCACCTGAGCCAAGTCAGATGCTTAACCGACTGAGCCACGCTGGCGCTCCGCATTTGCATTTATTTACCTGCCTACTATTTGTTCATTGTGGGAAATATGGAAAGCGCAAAAACTTTAAAAGGTGGAAATAAAAGGGGTGCGTGGAACCCTTTTACCGCCTCTGGGTTCTCAGCGGGTCCTCTGCTCCCGGCTGCAGGGGGGCTGGTGGCGTCGGTCCGACACCCCCTGGAGCTGGAAGGTTGAGCACACGCAGATGGGATGCGATCGACTTCTGCTCTCGGCGGGGAAACCCAGCACACTGCTGCCACAGGCAGGGGGTGGGGGGGGCGCGGGAGGGGGGCTCCTGGGCTGTCCCCCCCCCCGCCCCCGCCCCACCACAGTCCAGAAGCGCCCAGGAGACCCCGGCCCAGGGTGACGCGGGACTAGGGAGCACCGTGCTGGGAATCCCCGCAGGGAGCCGGGCAGAAAAGAGAGTGCAAGCAGCCTACGGCCTGGCCTAGCGGAAGGGAGGAGGGCAGAGCAGACAGGGAAGAGGGGAAGAAAAGGAAGGAAATTCTTTGAAGATGAAAGCGAGAGAGCGTTAAAGAGGCCGCTCGGCTCGCCAGCCCCCCGGCTGCCTCCACACTGAAGCCGCCCAGGATCCTGAGGAGGTGGCCCCGGGGGCCTCCCTCTGGAGTGGCGGGCAGAGGTCATGCCAGGCCACGCCAGGCGACCCCCCCCCCCCCCCGCCCCACACATCCACGGTCAAGAGGGAGGAAGCCATCCCATCCTCCCGCAGCAGCTCGTTACTCACGGGGCCAGGGGTCACCACCCAGCCCGGCCCAACTACCTCCCCAGGTGAGCTGCCATCCGGGAAACCCGAGTGGGTGCCGAGGGGATGCCACGTGCCTGTTGCTGGCCTTGGGGGATGGAGGGCTGAGGCAGCTCACCGAGACGACCCCCAGACCCCTTGGTTCGAGGCCCTGGCAGCCCCAATCCTGCTCATCTGGTTAAAGGGGAGTATTCGGAACGCTTCATTCACACGCGCAGTTGCAACCAGCGAAATAGACCGTGTGCCCGGCAGTAAGTGGCCCTCTCGCCTGCCCACCCCCGGCGCCATCGGACTGGCCTCAGAGGGGCATCTGGGAAGTCCCAGAAGTCCCCTTATGGGGGACGGAACAGTCAGGTGGTGCTGGCCCCACCCGCGGAGCCCCGGCCGCTCTGAGCCTCACAGGGCGCAGGCCTGACCCCGGCTTGGCACCTCCCCACCCCCACCTCTGGAGGCCTGACCAGCGTGGAGCCGGCTGTGCGGGGGACACACTTCTCCCCGGGGTGCCAGATGAAACACAGGCCGTCCCGTCAAATATGAGCTTCAGCGAAACCACAGGTACATTCTTGGAATAAATATGTCCTGGATACTGCGGGACACGTCCTGATACGAACACTGCTGCTTGTCCCAAGCTCAAGTTTAACTGGGGCCTCTCCGCCGACCCCCACGACGCCTCCTTCCTGAGTCCAGCAGCCGGGGGGACCATGGGAGGGGCCTGTGGCTTCGTCTCCTCCAGCCAGCTCTGAGCCGTCTCTCCAGCCGTGGATCCAATGAGCAGAAGTTCCTGTGCCTTTGAGCTGACGAGGCAGCAGGACTAGGGGGGGACCAGGAGGGGACGGGGCCAGAACCCGGAGGCAGCCCCTTCTGGCCCTCGGCGTGGCACCCAGGAAGGCTCCAGCCCGTCTCTGGGAAAGGGTGGCCCCCTCCCCTCGTCCCCCCTCCCGGAGGGTGCCCCTACCCATGAGGCTGGCAGCAGGCAAGGATACGGCCCGGGGACCTCTGTCACTGTCATTCACAAGCTTTTGGGCCAAGTGGCAGCGAGCAGGTCCCACTGGCCCACATGTGGATTCTCCCGGGGCCCCCCCAGCTGACGTCATTTTGGAAATGGGAAGACAGCATGCGGGAGGAAGGAAGGAAGACGGGGCTATTTCCCGAGCCATCCTGTTTCTTCCAACTGGTTTCTCCCCCGGGGTTTCCCCAAGAGGCCTTCCGCCCATCAGGATGGACACGTGCAGGCAGACTCGTGCTTGCGTGGGTGCCTGCGTGTGTGAGCGTGCCTGCGTGTGCGAGCATGTTCACGTTTGGGGGTTTACCGAGGGCGTCAGCACCCAGCGCCCGGCGCAGGAGCTCCGACCCCGGGCCACAAGCAGGAGCACGGCCCCTGCAAAGACCCTTACAGTGGCCATAAGGACCCCAACCCTCCCGGTTGGGCCTCAGTGACACTCTGCACGCAGGACCGAGGGGCTGTCCCCGGAGCTGAAGAGCAGGGCCTGGTGAGGCCGGTCTATCCCCCGCTCTCAGCCTCTGAGCCCCGGGGAAAGGTTAAAGTGGCACCGTCCCCCCCGCCACAAAGCAGGTGCAGCCGAGCTCCAGGAGGACCCACAGCATGCCAGCAGACGGGGCCAAGACTGGGGACCAGCGCTGCGGCTCCCGCTGTCCACACGGGACCTCGCGTGCGTGCAGGAACACGGGCTGTGGGAATCCTAACGTCCCGGGGAGACCCCGTCTAGGCCCTCGGGCTGCTGCAAAGGAGTCTCCCCAGAAACCGACGGTGCCGTTCTGTCCGTGCCGAGCGGCCAGGGCTGTGCTGTCCCCAGTGTGGGTCACACACAGCCTGGGTCATCACAGCCGTGAGCAGCACAGGCAGGATGTGGGCAGAGGCAGGGGCAGTGACGCCCCCCCCCCCCAAGGGAGGACGGCCGGCGGCAGGCCCACAGCAGATTAGAGAGAGCGGAATAAAGCCCAGCACAGTTTCGGGTTAATTTTTATGGACAGAATTCCCAAGACCCCAACCACCTTTGGCCACTTTTTACTTCTAAGGGCGTGTGTCGCCCTCCACACTCTCCAGATAACACAGTCCTGCAGGGACCTGAAGGGACGTGTTTGCAGAGGGCAAGAGCCCCTGGGGCGGGGGGAGCTTTATGCAAAAACAAAACAAAGCAAAAAACAAACAGAGGTTGGGGAGTCATAGACAACGATCCTGCATCCTGACATGCTTGGGCAAAACCATGGTCTAGGGAAGGACTGGCGAGGAATGTCCCTCGAGCGGGGAGCCCCTCTGGCCGGAGCCATGGGGCATCCCTTTTAAGTCAAGTGCTGTGATTCCACGGGGCAACATACGGTTTCGTTTTCATCTGCTCTGGCAAAGTCGGGGACACACGGCCTCGGAGGTCCCAGGGACCACACGATTCTCCTCAAGGTCAGGCTGGCGGCTGATCTGACGGGACAGCGAGCCGTCACCGGGGCCAGCACGAGAGTCGGGCTGTTTTATTACCCGTGGCCCAGCCTGGTCTCCAGGCACCGAGCGTGATGTCACTCACGCTGAGGTAATTCACACCTAAGAGATGTGAGGGGGTCCCTCTGCCCGTCCTACTCGAGCTCAGGCCCGGAGGAGCCAGAGACCCCGGCACCACGGTCCCCCCGCCCGACGGCCAGGTCCTGTGCGCTCTTGGCCCCTGCCGGTCTCCCGTCCCTGCTCCGGCACCGAGGCTCCAGAACGCCCTCCCTCGTGGGCACGCCGACCGGGGGAGCTCCCAGGCCTGGCAGCCGGTCGTAAATATCTCGTCACGTGACAGGACATTTGCCAGTGCTGCAGTCACACCACGGTCCCCCCCGAACCGGGAGATAAGCCCCTCGGAGGGTGATTACATCTCCCCAAAAACAAACCTAAGTCCCTCCCCAGAGGGCCCCTCTCTAAGTGGGTTGTCTGGTGACCTGGCCTGCCGGGTTTAATGCCGAGGGACGTCAGGAAGGGGCTTTGAAACTAGATTAGGTTACATAAATGATACTGTGGCCCGTGAACTGTTTTCCCTTCCTGCTCCCCTTTTCCCAGCAGCCGGCTCGAGGCCCCTCCGGGTCATCTCCAGTGCAGGCTGTTTGTAAGGCCCGGCGTCTCCCGCCGGCCGGGCCTGTGGGTGGGGAGGACGATGAAGTCCCTCCAAGGGCTGTCTGTCCCGGAGGAGCCCCGTGTGGGCCGGCAGGGTGACCCGAGAGTCTCTGGGGACAGGGGCTCCAGGCCCACCTCCAACTCTGCCCCGTCCAGGGTCTGGGACCAGTCTTTCTGGGTAAGCCTCAGTTTTCTCATCTGTAAAATGGGAGCGAGAACCCCACACTCCCCAGATGGCCCTGAGCGTCAAAAGCATTAAAACACATGACATCTCAGGCCCAGGCAGGCACTGGGGAGGGGGGGAGGGGTGTTGATGAGAGTGGCAAGATTAGCTACAGCTCAGGGGGAACCGACAGAGAGGGGACATACCCCCAGGCACGGGGCCCCTGCCTCCAGCGGTGGCTGCCCCTTGCCCCAGCTCTAGGCACAGGGGACACAGGCCAGAGGGGCAGGCAGGCCCAGGCCGGCCTTGGGTTCTTGAGCTCGGCGGTACCCTAAGGACAGGGTAGCGCCCTCACCTTACCCTGGCCTTGCTGAATTCCCACGCTGTAGGACGCCCCAGCCCCTCCAGTCCCACCCCCAAAGGTCCCATCCTCCCTGACCTCCCTGGTCAGTTCTGTCGTTCGAGGTCATGCGTGCTAGGAAAGCCCTGAAGCCCCCCCCTCCATGTGGATTCCACCTCGTTCCCCTGAGGGGCAGCTCTGAGGCTCGGGGTGGGGGCAGGTCACAGCTTGGCAAGGGTGGAGCCTGGGGAAAGAGGGGTTCACTCAGAGGACAGGAAAGGGGCTTTGACCTGGCTTTGCCCCGCCCTGGATGAAGGGGTATAGGGCTGCCCTAAATAACTGGGAAGGAGCTCTGAGTTCCCAGCCCCCCCTGTTCCCCCAGGCCTCCTCTCCTTAACCGCCCCCCCACCACACTTGAACGAGGCGAGAGGGGCTTGAGGTTCAGGCGAGGCCAGCCTCCTCCCCACTCCCGGGGGTGATGCACACAGCCCCCCACCCCACCTGGGGGCCTAGTTCCTGGGCACCACACCCCTTCCCTGGGGTGGACAGACAGCTGCCTGGGCCACAGCTAAGTCAGTGTGTGGGGGGCAAGAACCCTGCCTGGGGCCATCCCTGGAAGGGGTCAAGGCCCCTCGGGCTTTGGGTGAGGCAAGGCCTGGGTCCCCCTTGGGAGCAGGTCCGGAGGCCCTAACCCCCCTTCTCCCCCCAACCAATGGAGACTGTTTTCTCTTCTGTCAATATATGTGTTGGAGCTAGACTGGTTCCTCAGCTCCGGGGCTGGGAGGAGGCAGCCGCTGGGCCAGTGAAACCCCAGAGCCCAGCAGGCCGGGGAGCACCCCCTGCCCTGTCCCCCACCCGCTCGTGGCCACTCCCATCCTGGGGATCTTTCTCCCCGAGACCCCTGAACACAGCTCCTCAGGGCCCTGGAAGAGGAACTCTGCCTGGTCACCAGGGGCCCAACAGGCCAACCCTCTTGTCATGGGGGTGGGGTCCCCACATCAGAGACGTGTCCCCCTCCAGCCACCCTGACCAGGTCGCCAGAGGGAAGCCGGGGGAGGTGTGGGGGATGGGGGGGACACTCATGGCTGACCTCTGGGGCCGAAATTTCTTCCTGTGCCTCCCTGGTCCTGCTCTCAGGGCCCGGGGAACCCAACTGCACAGTCTCTACCTGTCTGCAGCTGAGATCCTGGAGCCCCAGTGCTCTGCTCTCTCCCCTGGTTTCCCTACACACCTGCCTCAGGCCTGCAGGGTACCCTCCTGGGCCAGACCCTGAGTCCCACTAACTCTTCCCAAAGCCAGTGGGAGGGCAGGCACCACTGTCACCCCCCACATTGCAGATGAGCAGAGGTACAGAGAGAAAAGTATTTCACCCAAGGTCACACAGCCCTGAGATGGCAACGTGGAGCCCCAACGATCTGACAGCTTCACGTTCGTGCTCAGACCTGCTGGCCCCAAAACTTTCCTCAAGGTTCAGTGTCTGCTGAGAAGGCCGAACAGGAACACGGCCAACTGACCACAAAACATGATGCGGCACAAGGGAGGGGGGAGAGCAATTTATCAGGGAAAGCCAGACTGAAGGGGATTTGTAAGCTGGGCCTTGAGGGATGTGTAGGAGTTCATCAAGTAGAAAAGAGAGCAAAGGAAGGGTCCTCCACGTTGAAGAGCAGTATGGGCAAAGGCTTAGGGGAGAGGCAGGCTTGCAGCTGGAGGGGCTAGCGGGGGGTGGGGGGACTGGGGTGCCTGCCTCCCTCCTGAGGGTCAGTGGCACAGAAGGCCTTTGTGGGGGGTAGGGGGAGGCTGGGCAAGGCAGGCCTGGGGTGGGGAAGGACCTGGGCTTTGCCTTTCGGGCTGAGATGCCTTTCTTTTTGGTTCAAGTGGAAGTGATCTGTGAAGAGGCCAGAGGCTGCTGCAGACAACCACTGTCCCTACACCCCCCCCCCGGGTGTGGCTGCGCCCCAAGGTGGGGGACAGCGGGCACGGGGTCCGGCTCCCGGAGTTGGGGCAGGGAATACCACCGCAGCCTCTAGGCTCCAGGGCGGTGGGCTCCCATCCCAACCCCAGGGGGCTGTTGCCCCAGGACCACAGGGGAGGCAGCCCAGCCCTGGACACAGCAGAAGGTCCTGTGTGGGGCACAGCCAGTGAGGGGGCTTTCGAGAGTAAGCTCCTCGGTTGGAGACCAGGATTTAGAGGCAGCTCTCACCCCATCCCCCCCGCCCCCGCCTCCACATTCTCCTGGAAGAAGAGCCTCAGCCTTTTCATTGTGAAACTAATTCATGTCCACTCTAGAGATTGGTGAATACAGAAAAAGCAACCAGACATTGCCTCCCTTATGAATGGTGTGCATTTGTTTTAATTACCCGGTTTAATTATTAGCTGGGTGACCTTGGGCACGTTAGCTAACCTCTCTGTCACCTGTTTACCTGTTTGTAACGGGAACAATAATAACATCGCGTACATCCTGAGACTGATGCGAGAATTAAGAGGAAACACCACAAGACAAAGCACGTGGCCCACGGAGGCTGGAACTTATCCCTGGTACAGAAGACAAGCCCCTGCCCCACGGCCCCAGCCTGATCCCAGGCCGGTCGTGGATCTTTCCTTCTTCTCTGGACCTTTCCTTGGGGGGTGGGGGTGGGGTCTCCCCGTCTCGCCTCTCTTCACCGCCAGTGGCACTGGCGGGACATCCCCCCCCTTTCCATGTCCACTTTCTCAGTAACCTGGGCTCTGAGGGCAGAAGGAGTGGGGTTCGACCTGCTTTGGGCCCTCCAGAGCTGCGAGGCGCCCCTGGCACAGCTTCTAGGACCCTGAGTAGCACGGGGACACCTCTCCGTCCTTCAGGGACCCACTTTGAAAGAGCTGAAAGAGGGAAAAGATAGATCCACTGGCAAAGTCTAGAGAGAGATGGGCAAAGGAGGGGCCCCGGCTCAGACCCCAGAGGTAGGTGGGGGCAGCGGGCACCACAGGAGTCCATCCCTGTAGGTGGATGGGAGCTCGGAGGGGTGGAGGGTGGAGGGGTTAGGGTGTGGAGGGGTGGGGGTTGGGGGAGGGGGGATAGGGGAGGGGGGAGGGGTGGGAGAGGGGTGGAGGGACAGGGTGGGGGAGGGGGGAGGGATGGGGAGGGGGAGGGGAGGGGTGGGGGAGGGGGGAGGGGAGGGGTGGGGTGGGGAGGGGGAGGGGTGGGGGAGGGGGGAGGAGTGGAGCAGTTGGGGGAGCATAGGGGCAGGGAAGCAGTCTGGAGCCCCAAGGCCACCTGCCCCAAGGCCATGCTCCCCTTCCCCATGGCACCTGACAAGGCTTGTGGAGAATCAGGGGCCTGCCCTGGAAACTTCTGCGGGGTCTCCAGCCAGGGTGCGAGTGGGGGGCCTTCCCTGCCACCTCCCAGGACAGTGCTTCCTGGGCAGCCCAGCCAGTTTCACCCTGGGTGCCTCAAAGAGCACCCCAAATCCCTGCCTGCTGTCAGCACAGGGAACGCATGGAGAGGCGCATCGGTGGCCGTTTCACCCCCCCCCCACCTCAGGCCTAGAGCCCCACAGTCTAGACCACCATGGAGGTGCCATGGGCAAAGGTGAGCCAAGGGCCCATTTCTTAAACGAAGGACACTCACAGCGCCAAGTCCCGCATTCAAGGGCTTTCTGGTAAGTCCTGTCCTGCCCAGCCAGGGTCACCCAGTCAGTGCTGTGACAGCAGCAGAGAGCTTGGGGCCTGTGGAGGAGGCTGGGGCATCCAGCAGGAGGCTGAAGGAAAGGCCATCTCTGCCACAGTGCTGCCACCAGGGGGCCACCCAGGGAGTGCCAGGGGGCACCTCAGGGACCCAGGTGGCCTCCCACCCATCCCACACTCCTGGATCCTGGAGGAGACCTTCCGGAGCCCCCGCTCCCCACCCCACCGCCTGGGCCCAGGGAACATCCTCGGGGAAGGGGGGGGGGCGAGGCGACAAGGAGCACAGACAGGTGGCGCCCCGCCTTCGCCCCCTCACCTCCGCCCGCCCGCTGGGATCCCGCGCGGTCAGAAACTGAGGAAACTGCGGGACTCCGGCTGGACTCTGGGCAGGAGGGCCTCGTCCACCCGGCTCCAGCCCAGGGACACCGAGCTGGTTGGTCCCCGTGGAAGCCGGATCCTGGCGCTGGGCCCCGAGTCCGGGTGCAGAGACGGGGCCCCACCACGGCGCGAGCGGCAGCGGACTGGGGCTCTCGGACTCGTCCGCAGGGCCCCAAACGGACGCCAGGCCGGCCTCGGTGCGAGCGGGGCTGGCGACGACGGAGGGGTGGGGGTCCGAGAGTTCCCCCCCCCCGCCCCGCCCAGAACAAATTTGGGGACGTCCCCGCGTCCCAGCTGGCCCGGCGCCCCCACCGAGCGCCGGCTGGTTCCCACCGCCCGCTTCAGCGGGGACTGGGCGCCGGGTGCCCCGCGTCCCTGTCCGGGACAGGCGACGGGGCCTGCTCCGGTCACGTGGCGCGGCGGCCGCAGCCCCAGCGCTGACCCTGCGGGAAGGGAGGAGAGAGGAGGGGAGAGGAGGGAGGGGAGCGGAGGGGAGGGGAGGGGAGGGGAGAGGAGGGAAGGAGGGGAGGAGAGGGAAGGAGGGGAGGAGAGGAGAGGGGAGGGGAGGGGAGGGGAGGGGAGGGGAGGGGCGGCGGGGCGCCGGGATTCCCTGCGGGACCGCGCGGCCCCGGGCTCCCAGTCTCCAGCCCGCCTGTCGCCCGCCCGCCGAGACCACCGCGCCCTCCGCTCCTCGCCCCCAGCCCGTGAGCGCCCCACCGGGCCCGGCGCCCTCTCCCAGCGCGGCGCCCCCGCCCACCCGACCGCGGGCCCCGGCGAGCGCACCCCGGGAAGCTCGGAGGCCCGGCGGTGGAGGAGGTGAGCTCGGCGTTCGGGCTGCGCCCGGGCCGCCGGGGGCCACCCGCGCCCCGCCGTGCTGACCCCGCGGCCCGCTGCGGAGCGGGGACGCGGGCGCCGAGGCGGCTCACAGCGGCCGGGAGCTCGACGCCGGCGCCCCCTCCCCGCGGGTCCGGGCCGCGTCGGGGAAGATGTACCAGAGCCTGGCGCTGGCCCCGAGCCCCAGCCAGGCCGCCTACGCCGACTCGGGCGCCTTTCTGCACGCGCCGGGCGCCGGGTCCCCGGTGTTCGTGCCGCCCGCGCGCGTCCCCTCCATGCTGCCCTACCTGCCGGCGTGCGAGCCGGGCCCCCAGGCCCCCGGGCTAGGCGCGCACCCCGGCTGGGCGCAGGCGGCGGCCGCAGACTCCTCAGCCTTCGGCTCCGGCGGCCCGCACCCGCCGGCCGCCCAGCCGCCCGGAGCCACCGCCTGCCCCTTTCCGCACGGCCCCCCCGGGCCCGGCAGTGGGGGCGGCGCGGGGACCCGGGACGGCGGCGCCTACCAGGGCGCGCTGCTGGCGCGCGAGCAGTACCCGGCCCCGCTGGGGCGGCCGGTGGGCGCGTCCTACCCCGCCGCCTACCCCGCCTACGTGAGCACCGAGGTGGCCCCGTCCTGGACCTCCGGACCCTTCGAAAGCAGCGTCCTGCACGGCCTCCAGGGCCGCCCGGCTGGCCTCCCGAGCCGCAGAGCCACCTTCGGTGAGTGCGACCCTGGGGTGCTGGGTGCTGGGCCTACCGGGGTGCAGTCCCGAACCGGCCAAGGCTCCCACGCCGCCCCCACCCCCCACCCCCGCCAGGCCCAGAACTGAGGGACAAGTACACGCGGGCAGAATACAGCATCTGCCACAATGTCACCCACCCTGAGACCAAAACTGCCGTCCTGGGCTTCCTTTCTTCTGAACCCAACCCCCTGGGTCTCACCAGCTGAGCTCACCTCATACGCTCTTATGAGAAGTTTCTAAGTGGTTTTTATAAAATTCAGAATACGATTTATTTCAGTAAGCGGCCACACTCTGCTCCTTCTAGAATGTTTACATATTC
Source organism: Puma concolor (assembly GCF_028749965.1). Classification (NCBI taxonomy): domain Eukaryota; kingdom Metazoa; phylum Chordata; class Mammalia; order Carnivora; family Felidae; genus Puma; species Puma concolor. The sequence goes on along the minus strand of NC_141669.1, from coordinate 139,874,989 downwards.
TAATTTGAGACCTGGCTTCAGTGGCTCACCGCCCGCCCCCGGGGTGCCAATTTGGATAATCGGATTCCAGGCCCCTCAGGCGCATTTACTCCGGTGGGGGGGGGCGGGGGTGCACGCCTGTGTTCGCCGCAGGCGGGAAGCCCCTGGGCCACCCTACTTCATGGGTGCAGCCTCGCAGGCCCACCCCCAAGCCGCCTCGGCCCCGACTGCCTCCATGGCGCAGGAAGCGGGTCCCCTCCGCCGTCACCCAGGGCGGCTCCCGCAGGACTGACCCCCACCCGGCCCCCACAGGGCACCCGGTGCCGCCGGGGAGGGAGCCGGGGACCTCTCCCTTCTGCCCTGCGGGCCCCTGAGCGGTGGCACAGGCCCAGCTGTGTTCCACGGTGGTCGCCACCCCAGCAAAGCCCACAGGAAAGGCAGGGGCTGTAGGCTCCGTGGGATGGCACCATCCACTCAGCCCGGCCCTCCTAACGTCCCGTTTTGCAGAGGCCGAGGCCCTGGGGCCACCTCCCTCCGCCGGTGCTGACCACTCCGCCTCCCCAGGGGATCAAAATTACACCTTGGTTCTAAGGGGAACCATTCTGTTGCCGCCCGGGGGTCTGACTGACTTACCTTCCCCCACCCTGCAAGGCAACCCTAACCAGCTTCTCTTTTAATCTGGCACAAACTTTATAATATGTAAAGTTAAGCTTTAAAGTAAAATTAGACAAAATAAATGTTAAAATAAAACGAAAGCCAGGGGCACACACAGCGGGAAGACGCAGCAGACGCTGGGCCCCCGGGGAAGGGCAGTGCCTCGGCCCGCGACCAGCTGCCTGTCCCCCCAGTGCCGGACTTCCTGGAAGAGCTCCCTGGCGAGGGTCGCGAGTGTGTCAACTGCGGGGCCCTGTCCACGCCGCTGTGGCGCCGTGACGGCACCGGCCACTACCTGTGCAACGCCTGCGGCCTCTACCACAAGATGAACGGAGTCAACAGGCCGCTCGTGCGCCCACAGAAGCGCCTGGTGAGTGCCGCCTGCAGGGGGCCGAGCTGAGTCCCCAGAGAGGCTGGGTGCCCCAGCAGGGCCCTGGGAGCGCTGTCTGCCATCCATCCGGGAGCCGCCGGGAGGCCCAGGCCCCGCCACAGGCCCTGCCCTGCCCTGCGCGCCTCCGCAGAAGGGCTGGGCTCACTGAGCCCAAGGCGGTGCTGCCCTGGGTCTGTGGGCCTCCCCCGAAGAGGGGCCACCCGGTGACTCTGCCCGGGACCCGGGGCACAGGATGGCTGTGGACCCAAGCGGCCTCCTGGGGCTCAGCCCTGCGGCTCCGAGGGTGGCAGGGGGTGCAAAGTGACATGGCCCGGGCGTGGGGTTTGGAGAGAAAGGTGGCCGCTGGGTGGTGGCTTTGTGGCAGGGGGTTGAAATCCAATGCAGGAGGGGTCCTGGGGACCCCTGCTCTTGGGGAGCACTTTCCCCCCAATACCAGGGGGCTGGAGCTGAGACCGGGTCTGCGGTGGTTCCGTTCGCAAAACTTGTTTTCACTTTTGGTTTCTCCTGGCGTGTGGCTGGGTGCTGAGCGGAGAGGACCGGGGACTCACTTTTGCCCCCAGCCGGGCAGAGTCCCCGGAGGCTGTGTGAAGGTTTCGAGGCACTGGTTCTCTGCTGTCTCACCGGCAAACTTGGAGGTTCGAGTAATTCTGCGCGTGGCAGGGCCCGCCTTTGCAAGCTGTCTAAAGTTCGTGAGGCCACAGTGACTCCTGAGTCCTGGGTCCGGGCATGGCTGTTTCTGGGGATGCCGGGCCTTCTGCTCTAATGCTGGTGTGAGCCCTGTCGTGGCCGGTCAGCCGGCTCTGGCCGGTTCTGGTGCATCGGAGGGTGGGTGGGGGGCTCGTCCCTGGAGGCTGCTGCAGGGGGCCCGGCTTGCCTGCCGCGGTGGCTGTTCTGGGCTGCCTGGTGCTCAGTCGCTGGCCCTTGACGGGAAACCCAGACCTGGGCTGTGGAGGCGCCCGACCGATCCAGGCTCCAGACCAGGCAGGCAGGAGGCAGCACTGACCCAGGCAGTTTGGGGGAAGCCACTGTTTTTCTCTCCCTGTTCTAGCCTGGAGTTTGGGGCTCCGCGGGTCCCCTAATTCCCCTCCACCCACACCGTGCCTTCTGGAAGGAGGGGATACCTCAGAATCCATATCACCTCCTCACTTATATTTCTGCCCCTGTGATCATGCCCACTCCCCCCCCCACACACACACACATGTACAACACTGGCTTGGCACCTGGTGTGGCCCTCACAGATGGGGAAACAGGCTAAAGCAGAGGTGTCCTGGGGGACTGACCCCCCCCAACTCCCAGGGACCAGGCCGGCTGCTCCTCTGCTCCCTCCCTTCTCCCCCGGGGAGTGGGGATGGGAACACTGGTAAACAGGAAGAGAAGGTTCGGATCCTCCCGTCTCTGCCCCCCACCCCTCACAGGGCTCACCTCCCAGCAGAAAATTCCTGACGTGGGGGTAAGCAGGCAAGGGCCATGAGGCATTGAGGCATTCACCTTCACAGCAGCCCTGTGATGACCCCCGGGCTCCAGCCGCTCAGAGAGTGGCTTCCCCCAGCAGCCCGGCGCAGCAGGGCCTGGGACTGTCTGCCTCGGGCTCCCGTGTGCCCCGCCCCCGCTGGTGATGCACCTGTCTTGGGTCTTCCCCCGAGGCCCCTGCACCCACTGTCCCCCTGCTGCATTGGAAAGATTACTTTAGGTGGGGTGCTTGGACAGGCCTTAGCCCGCTCTGCAGACTGGTGTGGCCTCCGCGTCCTGGTCCGGGGCACAAGGAATGATTAGCTTTAAGGACGCTTTGTAGGGTGGAGAATGCCCTCAACTTACCCCCCCCCCCCCGAGGCGGCCGGCCTCAGAGGGTGGTCAGCTGGTCATCCCTGCGTCCAGGCCCATGCAGATCTGAATGCGGGACGAGCCTAGGAAGGGGGGACGGTGTTCCTAGAGGGGTCCTACTCCCCTCTCCTCTGAGCTGGCTTCTCATGGATGGTTTCCTCTGATTTGTCTCTGGGCTCCTGCCTGGCACTCAGGGAGGGTGACCCGGCTGGCGGGGCCGGGCTCGTGTGGAAACTCAGAGATTCTCGGAGAGTGCTGGGACCAGAGCCCAGGCCCCAAGGCAGCCGTGGCGGGGCTGGGCCAGTCACCCCAGACTTGTCCCTGCTCATGCCTCACTCTCCCTCATGGGTGGCCAGCACTGATGCCCCCAGAGAGAATTGTCCTAACCTTCTTTCAAATGATTACAGAAGTTCTAGAAACTTGTCACCAACAACACAGGAATGTGACAATAACAAGTGTGCGTCCACCACCCCCTAGGCCTCACCCCCAGTCCCAAAGGAGTTCATATCTTTTCTGCCCTTTGCATCCTGGGTGCATCCTTAGTCACAGGCACGGACCTCTTACCTGACGCTTCTGTCAGTGTGGGCGAGCGAGTGGGGAGAGTTGAGGTGGCCCCACAGACCCCTGCGTGCCTGCTTGTGTGGCCAGGTGCTCAGAGCCCTCCCCCACCCAGCCCCACCCCACCCCAACGTCAGAGCCCTGCGGCCAAGGCCAGAGGGCCCCCGGCGGCGCCACCTCCAGGAAGGGGCCCCGCATCCTTCCAGGAGCAAATCTGGACCTTGACTGAGGACCCCGGGTTTTCCTTCCTGCACAGTCCGCTTCACAGGCTCGTCCCTGGCACGGTCTGCCCTTGGCCAGCAAGGGACACACGCTTTGTCAGGTTAAGCGTCGACCGTGTCCTTTTCCGAGAGCGGGATGAGGGGACCCACTTGAAATGGGGCCGTCCCCCCTCCCCCCGCTGTACCTCTTGTTGTGAGTTTCGAGCTGCGTCTCTTACTTTGAAAAGTGGTTTTCGCTGTGTGAGCTGGCCTCACCCCTCCCAGCCGAGGAGCAGCAGCGGCCCCTCTCCCTGCTCCCCGCTCCGGCTGGGCCCTGCCCCCCGCCCTGGCTGGGCCGCCCAGTGTCCTGATTTCTTCACTTGAATCAGACGCGTGCGGAGCCTGGAGCTGCTGCAGCCAGCAGGCTTTGAAGTTTAACTTCTTTTGAAAAGAACAGACCAAAGAAGAAAACAAAATACAGCGGGGGGGGGGGGGGGGGGGGGGGGAGGCCTGGCAGCGAGGGGGCCCTGAGAGTGGCCAGGCCTGGCCGCTTGTGCAGGCAGCGAGGAAGGACAGAGGCTCGGGCGTCTGTCGGGGTAGGGACGGCACCGGGGAGGTGTCCCCGCAGTGCGCTGGGCTCAGGGGGGCGGTTCCGTCCACCCCGATGCCTCCGGCCCAGCAGCATCTCTGAGCCTCGGTGCCCCATCCGTAGCACACAGCCCGATGAGGGGAGAGGAAAATACAAACGAACAAACTTTTTAAATTTTTTTCCAGGTCCTTTCTTCCCCTCTTTTTATTAATTTTAATTTATGTTCACTAAGAAAGAATTCACTGCTTAATCCAGGTTCCAGATTTTTCCCTTGCACTCCCAGGGTACAGAGAGACGGCTCTTGGACTTCTGGGCTGTTTTCTACACACACACACACACACACACACACACACACACACACACACACACACACGGCATCGATTCCACCTGTGGTTGTTTCCACACCTGTGGGGGGGGGGCGGCTGCGGGGCGGAACTGAGGCTTCTCTTCTCGCAAGACGCACAGGCGACCGTGAGGACGTTTGTGGGAGGTGCAGGCGAGCTCTGTGTGTGTACTTGTGAGTGCCGCTGAAAACCAGCACTGACGTTCAAGGCCCCGCATTGGCACCTTTGTGCCCTGGCCTGAGTGTTTCCGTAGGAAGGATTCAGCATGAGGAGGCATGATGGCCCAAGGGGAGGGGTTCGGACTCCTACTTTTCAATGATGGTGCAACTTTTCTGGGAGGTGTGACAGCAGTATGAGCTCTAAGGGAGCAGCTGGATGGGGAGAGCGGAGGTGCAGGAAGCGGGGACCTCGGTGCAGCCCAAAGGGGTAGGTCAGGGTCACACACAAGACAGTCAAATGTGAATTTCAGATAAACAGCAACTAGCATTTTAGTGTGAGTATATCCCAAATACTGCACGGAGGCACACTTCTGCCAAGTATTTGTTGCATATCCGAAGTTCGCATCTAGCTGGCATCCTGGTGTGTGTAGTTTTTGTTTGTTTGTTTGTGTTTTGCTACATATGGCAGCCTGGGGAAGGTCCTAAGGCCCCCTGCCATGCCAGGAAGGTGGGTGGACTGGCGGGGGTGGGGATCCCGGGGCCGGGGTGGGCCGCAGGAGGGCGCCCCCTTGTGCGTGGCTCCTGGCACCGAGAGGCAGATGGGAGAGAGGGCCGGGCAGGGAGAGGAAATTCAAATCGTGTCCAGTAAGAGTAGCCACCTTCCAGACAGAGTCAGGATGTGGCCTCGGCTTCCCGGGGAGGGACTCGGGCGGACCCTGGTTGACTCCGGGTCCAGTGCTCCTGTCTCCGAGCGTCACCGTCTGGCCGGGAGGTGGAGCAGCAGGGCCCCGGCCCCCGGCTCACACCAGCCTCCCCCGTGCACAGACCTCGTCCCGCCGCGCTGGCCTCTGCTGCAGCAACTGCCACACGACCAACACCACGCTGTGGCGGCGCAACGCGGACGGCGAGCCGGTATGCAACGCCTGCGGTCTGTACATGAAGCTGCACGGGGTGAGCGGACGGGGTGGGCGGGGTGAGGGCTGGGGGGGCGGGGCCTGGGTGAGTGAATGGGGAGGGGCGGGTCATGGGTGGGGCCGGGGACAGGGTGACCGGAGGGGGGGAATGGGTGGGGCAGGGGCGGGGCCATGTGGGGGTGGTGAGGACTGGATGGGGCGGGGCGGGGTGAGTGGAGGGGGGAAGGGGGGGAAAAGGGGAAGGCGGGCCATGGGTGGGGCAGGGGCCCGGGTGAGGACTGGGTGGGGCGGGGGCGGGGCGGGTTGGGGGCGGGGCATGGGGCCGTGGAGAGTGGACGGGAGGGGGGAGGCAGGGGCGGGGCTGCCCTCTTCGGGTCACGTGAGACACGGGGCCCTGGGGAGGCAGGTGGCAGAGCGGGGCTGAGCGTGTTTCCCCGCGCGGCCCCCACTGACTGCGCGCTCCAGGCCTATGCTGTTACCGTTAGGCCCTTTTCACAGATGGGCCTACTGAGGCTCAGCGTCGCTGAGGCAGGTCTGCAGCCATTCAACCTGAGACAGGGGCAAGGCCCCTGGTGTGGCCTCTGTGCGTCCCTAGAGCCCTCCTGGCCCCTACAGCTCTGGGGGGTTGGGCCTGGACTGGCTCTTGCCCACTTTGCCGGGAGGAAGGCCCCAAGCCCAGGGCCAGCAGCTCACCAAGGGCTCTGACGACTCGGTCACCTCCCAGAGTGACTAGCTCTGCAGGGCTGACATCAGGGCATGTGGCCATTCAAGAGGCCCAAGGGTGAGAAAAGCAGGACCAGTCACCCTCCCCTGCCTGCCCCTGCCAGGTGCCTCGGCCCCTGGCGATGAAGAAGGAAAGCATCCAGACGCGGAAACGCAAGCCCAAGAACGCTGCGAAGACCAAGGGCTCTTCAGGTGTGAGGGACCAGGGCCCATCGGGATGCCAGGAAGAGGCCAGTCCCCAGCCCTCCTGCGGGGTACACGTTCTCCCCTTGGAGTCGCTTTGAGTGTCGCAAATTTCCACCACTAGAGATTTGCACGTTTAGTTCAAGCATTGCCCTCCCAAAGCACAAGTACCCCTGATTCTGCCCCGGGACCCGTCCGGTCTGGGGAGGGGCCGGGCGGTGCGAGCCTACCCAGCTGAGGGGCAGCAGGGCAGGTCGAGGGTGCCACACCCAGTCCCTCTGACCCGTTAAGTGACCAGTACAGCTGGATGTGCCCCCCCTTCCAGGATGCAGCACAGGGAACCCCACGGCCTCCCCGCCTGCTGTCCCGGACACTGAGAGCTCAGCAGTTACTTTGAAACCCAAATCCAACCTGGCATCCCCTTCGTGCCCTGGGTCCAGCGTCACCTCCCAGGTAAGTCAGGTGAGGTGGAACCGGGGACCCAGAGCTGGCTCCCGGGCACCTCCTCAGGGAACCCTGACTCGCCCACCGGGTCAGACCCCCATCAGCGCCCCCAAGGGCCTCTCCCAGGAAGGACCTCAGGGCTGGGCACTCAGTTGGCCATTGGTTCCAGCAGCTGACCTGTGGCACGCTCCAGGCTGAACGCCCTCACGTGTTGTCCTGTCTGTCACACGGGGCCTCCCGCCCTCTTCCAGGGTCTGAGAAGGCCTCTTAAGACAAACGTCCCGGTCCCGAGGGCTCCCTACGCCAAGCGAGGCCTACTGGCCATTCCTCCATTCTCGTGCTTCCCCTGTTCCCCCTGCAGGCCTCTGGCCAGGTGAATGACCCCCTGGCTCCCAGCCACTTGGAGTTCAAGTTCGAGCCCGAGGACTTTGCCTTCCCCTCTGCAGCCCTGGGCCCCCAGGCTGGCCTCGGCGGGACCCTGTGCCAGGAGGCCTGGTGTGCACTGGCCTTGGCCTAGGGCCTCGGGCGTCCATCGGACCCGCCTCGCTCCCCGCCTGGCTCCAGCACAGCAGAGGGAGACCATCCGGTCCATCCACCAGAAGACGAGCCAGCGGGACCTTGAGGCGCCGGGCATCCCTCAACACGGTGGCGGGGAGGTCTTCTGTACAGATGGCGGCCAGGCCCCGGAGAGGGGGAGAGGCTAATGAGAAGGCCTTGAGCCCCCCCCTGCCGACAGCAGGGGACTCCCCCAAAGGCTGTGTGACACTGGGCCACTCCAGCCGGGGCTGACCTGGAGGGCCCACTACCAACGGTTCTGTTGTCCACATCTGCCATCGCCGTGTTGACACATTGTGGCAGTTGGAAAAAAACAAACAACAGCAAAAAAGCCACCTGTTGTAAAACCAGGATCACAAATGAAAGGGCCGAGGTCAGGCTCAAGCAGGCAACATGAATGAGGGGAGCCGCCCGACATGGGACCTCCTCAGGCTCGGGATCTGTTCCCTTTCTCACATTTGACGGACAAAGACACGGCACAGAGAACTTTCCCTCCCTGTGAGTGAAGGACTGCTAGGGACAGGTGTGCAGGTTGTGCACTGTGCCAGGATGCCACCCCAAGGGCAAGCCATTCACACCAGCGTCGTCTACTTGTGTATTTATTTGGATGATTTCCCCAGAGGGGGCAGTAAAGGGCCTCATTCTGACTGAAACTGTGTGTCGTGACTGATTCTGACAGAGTGAAGGACCTGGGGTCCTGTGCTGACCCCACAGGCACTGTCAGTGCTGGTGGTGGAATGACCGCATGTCCTGGCCTACCTCGGATCATCCCAGCTGGCTTGTCCCAGAGGAATTCTTACTAACCCCCCTTTACTTGCGGAAGCCCTCCCCCCACGCTGGGGTGACCCCTTAGTTGGTCAAGCCGGCTAGAAGGAGCTGTGCCCAAGGAACCGAGTGACAAGCAGCCACCGGGGTCGGGCAGACAATAAGGCATGGAGGGGAGCGGGGCGCGCCTTGCCAGGGGCCTTGTCCTCGTCTCCGCTCAGTTGCCGCCTTTCGCCAGCAAACATCCGAGACAGCAGGAGCAGCTGCCGGCCGCCAAGCCTCCTGGCTGAAGCTCGCCTTTCATATTTAAACACCGTGGTCCCTGGCGTTAGCTTCCAGAACGCGTCCTCCTGAGGCTGTACCTCCAGTTCGAGCAGCACAATTTACACGTGATGTTGTCTTTTTTTTTTTTTTTTAAAGACAAACGATGCCATGAGTAAAAAATGTAAAATAAAGGTGTCGATTTTGCATTTCTTTTGCCGACGCCTGTGGGATTTCGCAGCCCGGTCCCTGCCCGCTGGGTCAGCAGTGGGTCCAGTGCTCACTCAGGCCACCTCTCCTCGCGGACACTTGTCTCCATATGTTGGTCTGCTGGACCTTGCTGACCACGCCGGGTCGACCAGGAGACCCTCAAACACAGAGTGCCTTCGAGGTCGCCCACCGGCACGGGAGAGGGACGCTGGGCCGGCCTGGGGGCCCACACGTGGAGAAGCCATCCCTGCGCGGTCAGGAGGACCCGGGTCTGAGGCCCTGTCCTGCCACGTGCTGCTGCTCTGGGCCGCAGTCAGGGCACGGGGAACGCGCTGAGGTTCGGGGCACTGGTCCCCATGTGCCCCTGTGTCCGCATGTAGGCCTGGCGCTTCTGACTGGGGTGTGGCGGGCAAGCCAGGTGCTGCTGCCTCTCACCGTGTGGCACCTGCGGGCGGGATGCCTGTGCGCGGACGTGCCTGGCGGAGGGGGCTCAGCCCGGACAGGACGCCCCTGTCGCGGGGGGGGAGACCCCGCTGCCGTCCCGTCTCTGTGCCCACAGGCCTCGGGCTGCCCTTCCCGGGAGGCTACTCACAGGAGAGCAGGTGAGGAGCCGCCCAGCTGGGCAGGGCGGTGCCCCCTTCCCGCCTCCCCACCCCCGACCAGGCGTCGGGTCCCGAGCGAGAGACCCTCACTGTTATTTTGGAAGAACCAAGAGGCAACTCCCTGCTCGGCCTTCCCAGCCCAAGCAGCTGCGCGGGGGGCAACGTCCGTCCTCCGGGGCCATTGTGGGGGGGGGGGGGCGCCCAGGCTCCAGGTGAGGGAGCAGAGGCCCCGGAGGGCAGGGGAGGCGGGAGGCCACCCGGCACCCTCGAGGACCTCCTCTGGGCTTGCATTGCTCTCCGCCCTGTCCCCCTGCGAGGGGGCTGGTGCGGGTCCCCTCTTCTCCGATGGGGGAGACCAGGGCTCCGAGCGGTGGCACAAGGCACCTGGCCACTGAGGGGCCCACGTGGGGGCCTGGGCTTGGAGGGACAGCACGGCATCCTCTCACCCAGCGGTGCTACCACTTGGGAACCCAGTGGCTTTTGTCGGAGCCTCGGTCCCCCCATCTGCCGGGGGAGGGTGCCGTGTGCCTGTGGCCAAGTGATGCATACACGTGCGCAGCTGGTCCGGGCCTGGGGGTCCCCGTATCCCGGGGCGGCGTTCTGCACTCCCCAACCCAAGGAGGCTTCCTGGAGGTGTCCACAGTAGGACAGGTAGGGTCCTCACAAAGAGGAGGGGGGACTGGATGTCCCGGCCCCCCGGATCCCTGCCCACGAACAGGGATCCTGACAGGAAGGGGGGGTTGACGACGAGGGAAGGAAGAAGCCATCTCTTCCGTTTTTGTCATTGTTGGATGTGTCGTGCCCAGGACAAGGGAGGCTGAGCGCCCTACCTCTGGGCATGAGCATTGCTGCTAATTTAAGCCTTTCCCCCCAGTGCCCCTTCGGGGCCGGAAGCTTCGGGACCCGGAGCCTCCATATGGCCGCCAATGCCCCCTTCCTGTGGTGCTTCCTCCTGCCAGCCCACCCTCAGCTCCGCCTGGCTGGCCGGAAACCACCGGATGGGCCGGGGAGGCTGGCGGGCGTGGGCAGCCGGCCGCTCATCGGAGCCGCCGGACAGAAGCAAAGGCCGCTCCGTCCGTGCTGCCTGACCGTGCACTCGATTCCCGTCACCTTCCCAGCTAGAGCCGCCCCAGAGCCGGCAGGAGGGGACCCGACCCTGCGGCTGTCCCGTCCATTGAGCCCCCGCTGGGGTCCGTCCGGGTGCCTTGATGCGGGCAGAGCTGAGGACACAGAGGAAGGGGTGACGCCCGGAGTCCTCTCAGCTGGGGTCCCCCCGCCACACACACACGCGCGCTTAGAGCCCAATGCTTCACTCCAGGGCGTGCCAAGGACGGGGTCACGGGGTCGCAAGGACCCCGCCCGCACGTCCTCTCGGACGGACCCAGGGTGGGCGACACCCGGGGGCAGCTGCTTCCCCGCTTCTCCGAACGCCGCTGCGTTTAGCCGAGAGTGTGTCCCGAGCCCACGCCAGGGTGCACGTGCGTCCCCTCGGGCCCTTGTGCTGCGGCCCCACTCGGTGCCTCCGCGCCCGCCCCAGCTGACCCCCTGCAGCCCGGGTCTCCCCCCGACAGCCCTGTGGACCTGCGGGGAAAATGGAACGAGCTCCTTAAGAAGGGAAAAGCGTTCTTCGGGGCGAGCCATGCAGGGTACCAGCTTTTTATTTGACCAAATAAGGCCATTTCTTAGAAAAGAACAGTTACTGCTGTCACCATCATCAGAAACAGGCCATTCTGCCACCAAACACAGCCGGCCGCTGTCTCTGGGAAAGGGACCACGCCTTTGTAACTTCTCACTGCTTTCCTTCACCACGAACCGTGGACAGCTGGTGGCGGCCCAGGGGCTGCCCTTCCCCAGGCCGCGTGGACAGGCACTCAGGAAGAGGACGACGAGGCCGGGGTCCCAGCCCCCAGGGGGACCCCCATTCGGCCGACGGAGGCCAGAGAGGCCAGGTGCCCCCTGAGGCCGCGAGGCTGCGGGCGCCGGGGGGGGGGGGGGTCCCCGTCCTTCCTCCCACAGGCGCTGCGGCAGCCGCTGAACGGGCCCCAGAGGGGAGGGGGCTGGCTGAGCCCCACAGCCCTGCTGGAGCCGGGCTGGGGGCGGCCGGCCCTAGACGACCACTCGGAGGCCGTGGCAGGCAGCCCCCCCACCCCCAATGCCCTGTGACGCCCGCCAAGATGTTGACACGGACGGCTCCAGCCGCCTTATTTATTATCTGATAAAGGGCTCTCGGCACCGCCGGTGGACGGCGTCTGGCCAGGCTGGGGCCTGGGGGAGGGAGGCGGGTGGGTGGGAGGACAGGAGGCCAGAGCAGGGCCTCCACACTGGACTCTGGGGCAGGACACCCTGAGGCATCCGGGCTTCTCCTTCGCTGGCCGACGGCCTTCCTCCACCACCACCATCGAGGCGGCCGGCCAAGGAGGAGCTCGCTCCCGCAGGAGGGACCCGGGCCTCCCTGCGTGGAAGCCGCACCCCGCACAACCTGCGCCCCTCTGCCGCCAGCCGCTGCTCCCCATGGTGTCTGCAGAATCCCCGGCCGGGGTCCTCCTCACCATCGGCCCCTCCCATCCAGCTGCCCACCCTCCTCCACCCCTCCTCCCGGCCCAGGGCTCAGATTTCCCGTGATGCAAATCTGGGCCGGTTTCTTCTTTGTTTCCAAACACCCTGGCCCAGGTAACACCCCAGCAACCGCGCAGTTGGGCCAGAACCCTGACCACCCCGTGACCTGAGGGCTCCCCTTTCCCACACCTGCGTCCTCTCTTGGGTGTGGGGGACACTTGCCAGCCATCCAGGCTCGCCACGCCTCTGGGCCTTTGCACATGCTTTTCCCTCTGTGCACCGAACAGGGGCCAAGACCCTCTGATGGCGCCTCCTCCACGAAGCCTTTCTCGGGCAGCGCGAGGAGGTCTCTCCGAGCACAGCCGTCCCACCGCCGGGGGCAGGAGGGAGACACCCTGTATGCCCGAGAAGAGGGGTGGGTTACACGACAGAGGGATTGTGTAGAGACAGCCTTAAAGATCAGAGCTCCCGAGAGTATTTAACAATTACAGCTCGTTCTAAACGTGTTCCCCTGAGCCCTGTCCGAGGCTTTTATGAGCAGGAGGGGACAACAAAGTACTGAGTCCAGGGCCTGGCCAACACTCAGCGGTGGTGGAATATCAGTGCGTGAGTGGACCCTGTGCCCCTGCTGGCGTCTGGGGGGCAGGCCGGCCAGGCCCTCCGGGGACCGCCTGCCCCCGGAAGCCCATCCTTCCACCCACCATGGGGATGGTCGGCCTCCGTCTGTCCCCAGTCACCCCACAGCTCTCAGTCCTTCTGAGGACTGTCGAAGACAGGGACAAGAGGGGTAAGGTGGGGTCCCCAGAAAGGCAGATGCAAGGTGAGGGGTCCTGGGTGAGGCAGGATCCCCAGAAGCACACTCCCAGAGGGGGACTTGCGTGGGGGTGATCCACGTAGGCCCTGCTCCCATGTACCTGGAAGGGGGCGGGGAGAGCAGCACCCAGCCAGCCCCAGCCCAACCCGTGTGGACAGCAACCCCCGCCCTCCACCAGCACAGCCCTGTGCACACAGGGAAAGGGCTCCAGGAACCCCAGTTAGGAACCCCAGATAGAGCACGCACTGCTGTCCCGCCCTGAAAAGCCAGGGCCAGTTCTGACAGCTGGGCCCCAGGGCCTGGCCAGGGTCGGGGGGTGGGGGGGTGGGGGTGCTGGGTGGGGCTGATTCCCACGCCCGGACCACCAGGGGTGGGAATGGAGGGCCAGGCCAGGGGCCTTCAGAGCCAGGCACGTTCTGGTCGACCACAAGGTGGGGCAGGCCTCTCCCCGGGAAGACTTGGGGGCTGGCAGGGCGAGTCGGAGGGATTCTGGTTCCGGGGGGGGGGGGGGTGGCGCACGAGGGCTTCCCGTCTGACCTCCAAATTCATCTTTTCTAAGTTGTGTCTCCTTCGTGTGAGATGTGCCAAGTTGTGCAACATAAACATTTTAGAGATTACACAATTTTCAAACCCTGTTCTGGCGATTCTTTGTTTTTTAATGCGCAGAAGACAGCAGAGCACGGTGGGCAGTGCCCTTGACCTGACCTCTGCCAGGTTCTGGTGGCCAGGAATGGGGCAAGTCTAGTCAGACCCAGAGCAGGCCGAGTGCCTGGACGAGGAGGAGGAAGCCACTGTCTGTGCAGAGTAGGAGGGGCTGAGAGGGGGCGGCAGGGAATGGGGACACAGACACGGGGACAGCAGAGAGCACAACTTCGACCCCCTGACCCTTCGCGCCCTTTGGTCTGATAGCCACAGTGCCCCCTTTCCCAGTGGTCTGTCCTGGGGCTTGTGTCCCTTCCCACCGTGTGAGGCCTGCTGGACCAGACCCCCAGGCAGGCCCTGGGGGTGACATCGGTGGGGGCAGGGGGGACTCAGGAGTGCCCCAGCCCCTCCAGCCCACACTCAGGGCCTCCCCACAGAAGACAAGACAGGCAGGTGGCAGGAAAGGACAAAGGATCGCAGCTTCCAGAGCAGAGGCCGCCAGACCACAGGGAGAGCAAGTGAGGAGTTTCTCTGAAGATCTTGAAAGAATTACCAGAAGCCCTTCAAGCCCAGTGGGTCATGACAGCTGATCCTGGGCCAGGACCCAGCCAGATCCCTTCTATGGGAACCTCTTTCCAGCAATTCCAAACTGGGAGGTGGGGGTGGGGGATGCCCAGAGAGTCGGGAGGGACCCCACACCCCCGGGGCCAGCCAGCAGGGAGCCCTGACCCTCACCCTGCAGGGAGAACTCCCAGGTCATCCAAGGGCACCGGCCAGCTTGAGGCGGACAAAGCCTGTCCTTGGGACTTGAGCCACCCGAGAAAACTTGGGGCCTAGGTTCGGATGGTTTGGACACAGTGTCCCCAGGAGGACGGGCAGCGGTCCTCAGCTCGACCGTGGCAGCCGCGGGCCCGTCTCCCACTCTTGGGGGTGAGGGCAGGGGAAGAGAACAAGGAGGTCTGGGCAGCAGCCTGACCCTTTGCGCTGGCCATAATCAGGGATGGGATTTCTTCAGTGGAGCCGGGAAGTCCGTCCCCGACATATGGAACGGGATTGACCGAGATGGATGGCTTTGGGGGCCCCTTCCCTCCGTGACACTCAAGCGGGTTCCAGGAGGATGGGGGTAGGGAACAGAGCCCCTCTGAAGACCCCAGCGCTCAGCCCGGAGCCCGGTGTTCAGGGAGAGTGCAATGACTTTTTCCAAAGCCTGTAAACTAAACACAGAAACCCCCAGACCCACGGCCTCCTTAAATCAAGAGCCCTCTGAGCGGGCGTGTGCCGTCCGCTGAGCTGATGGACGACTCCCCCCCCCCCCGCAAAGCTCCGCCGGGGTTTTCTGGGGGAAGATTTAAGACCCTCCAGCCCAGCCCCGTTAGCCTTTCAAAGTAAAAGAATAGGTCTGTCCGCTTCCGGCCCGCGCCTCCCCTCGGTCAAGTTCTGAGGGCTTCCTGGCCTCGGCTGCGCAGGGCGACCGCGGGAGTTCACAGCCACTTGCAGATAAACCTCCCTTGTTTATTTTATGAATGAGAGAGGACATTAAATACTCAAGTAAAGTGCATCTACGCACCCGAGGCCAAGAGATACTTAGAGCACCAGCCCTGCGTGGGGGACCTGGGAGAACACACAGCCAGGCCAGAGAGACAGCCACCAGGGGGTCCTCAAACCCACACCCCAGGGCCCCCGGGGGGAGAACGGCAGGTCCAGGACCTTAGGGGGTGGGGGGCTGCAAGTGGAGGGTAAGTGCTCAGCTCTGGAGGGAGTGTGGGCCACGAACAACAGCAGAAACACAAGGCGGCCCCGCCAAGGGTCTCGTCAGTCACCAGCCTGGCACAGCTCGGTCCTGGCCGGCCCGGGAGAAGACGAGGAGCCCCTCGCTGGGTCCTCTCTGTGACCCCCCCAAAGAGGCACAGCCCCTGGAGACCCGGGAGGAGGGGGACTGCTGACAGGGCCTCGGGACACCCGGCGCTCTCCACGGCCCCCCTCCATGCCTCTCCACCCCACTCCCGCCCCACCACGACTGTGAGGGGCCCCGCTCTCCGCCCCGGCCCTGCTCGGCCGCTCCTGGGACTCGGCTACCCCACCAGCCTTCCCAGGGCCCCCACAAGCGTGCTCGCGACCCCGACAGGGCTCTTCCCCGCTGCCGGTCCCCAGCTCCCCAGCTCAGCGGTGGGCACACAGCGGGTGTTCCAGAAGACCAGCCCTGGAGGAGCGGTTGCTGGACTTCAGACGGACACAGGCGCCCCCTCCCCAGGGGCCCAGCGCCCACTCCTGTCCTGCGGGGAGAGGTCTGGGCGCCGCTGGGCCTCCCTTGAGACCCACACGACTCTCACACTCCCACCTCGGCCGAGGCAAGTCTAGGAGAACCCGATCGGGACAGACAATAGGCTCTAAAAATACACCAGGGGCAGGATTTCCCAGGGACATCTGTGAGCTCTGTCCGGCGGGAGTTATAAATACTAAATAACAGTAATTCAGAGTCACTAGTCATCCGGGGACAGCCACGTCCTTTGTGGGGACAAGGAATGTTTTTCCTGATCCATAATTTATTGCCCTTTACAGTTAAATTCAGCTATAGACCAAAAACAAAGACAAACGAAAAAAGCAGGGTCTCCCTGGAGCCACTGAGACCTGGGCCCCTGGGAAGGTCGGGAACAGGGCTGGGCAGTTCCTGGACCATCTCTGTCCTGGGGGGTCCAATGTGCTTAGCTCTTCCCTGCCCACCCTCCTCCTGAGCACCCCTCCCCGGGGGCCACTTGGACGGGCACTGCTTTCAGGGAGCCCACCCGGTGGGTCCCCAGCACTGCTCCATCCTGACTGGGGGGTTCCGGGCCCCCCTCTGTACCAGTTTCAAGCACAAGTCAGATTTGGGGCCTACTGCACACAAAGTCCAGGACTGGGGGCTGCTGACTCCTCCCCCCACACCAAGTAAATGGACCGAATTGTGTCCCCACCAAATTCACGCTGAAATCCTAACCCCCCGTATCTCAGAACGTGACCGTATTTGGAAATAAGATTGTGGCAGATTTGCTCCGTTGAGGTGTTGCTCACTACGAGGGGCCCTGATCCGATGTGGCTGGTGTCCTTGTAGGAGGGGGACATTGGGACACAGGCACACGCACAGGGAGAAACCCATGTGACAATGAAGGCAGAGGTTCGGTGCTGCTTGTACAAACCAAGGAGCTCAGGTGCTGCTGGCCATGGTGCCCACCAGGAGCGGCCGAGGAGCTAGGACCCTCCCCCAGAAGGAACTGGCCGTGAGGACACCTTGATCTCGGACTTCCAGGCTGCAGAACTGCAAGAACTGTGGTACTTTGTCTGGGCGGCCCCAGGACATCGGGCCTCTTCACCCGCCCTTCTCTCCTCCACCCAGGAGAGACCACCTCACCCTGCTGGCAGCCACAGAAACCACAGCCCGTACGACCGCACGGGCCCAGATCCTTTTAAAGCAAAGTGCACGGACCTCACAATCACGGCTCCCCTGAGTATCCGGCGTGCTGGTGAGGCGGCCAGACCACATCCTCAACCCCGTCCCCCAAAGTGACTGGAAGGCACAAAAGAGACTGGAAGGCAGGTGTTCCACATCTGGGCCAAGGCAGGTCAGCAACTGCCCCAGGACTCTGCTCACTCCGGTCGAGGGGACCTGCGCAGGCAGAGCAGGGTGCCCGGCATCTGAGGGGGAGCTGAACCTGACCCCCCTCTCGGGGAGCCGCCCCGTTCACTTCCGTCGGGCCGTCACGGTGACCTGAAATGTGCTCGTCACGCGCCTGTCCATTTGTTGTGCGTCTGCCTCCTGGGCTGCCCCGTGCGGTCCGGGACAACTATACCTCGGGCCATGCGCGTAAGCCCAGAGTGCAAGTGGCCATAACAGGAAAGGGAAAAGAAAGAGGCACAATGCATTTAATAATACATTCTTCTCTCTCTCTCAAAAATAAATAAACATTAAAAATTTTTTCCTTGGGGCGCCTGGGTGGCGCAGTCGGTTAAGCGTCCGACTTCAGCCAGGTCACGATCTCGCGGTCCGTGAGTTCGAGCCCCGCGTCGGGCTCTGGGCTGATGGCTCGGAGCCTGGAGCCTGTTTCCGATTCTGTGTCTCCCTCTCTCTCTGCCCCTCCCCCGTTCATGCTCTGTCTCTCTCTGTCCCAAAAATAAATAAACGTTGAAAAAAAAAAAAAAATGAAAAAAAAAAAAATTTTTTTTCCTTAAAAATAATATATTCTAACCACGCGTGTCCAAAATGCTGTCACTTCAGCATGTCAGCAACACAGAAGGTGCTGATGGGACCCCCCGCGATGGCGTGTTTGAGCTGGGTCTCTGCGAACCCCCGTGTTGCACACCCACCGGGCAGCTCAGCCGGGGCCAGACAGCCCTCAGCAGCCACGTGTGACTCGGGGGCCCCAGGCCGCTGGGCACAGGCAGAGACAGCTTCGTGGGGATTCATCCCCAGTGTTCATCCCCAAACCGAGGCAAGGGCAAGGTGCAGACACCCAAGTGTATTTGCTACTAAATGAAAGAGTGGCCCAAGCTGGCCTCCAAGCTGTAGTCTGTGCCACTGTGGGAGGGGCGGGGGGGGCGGGAGGCAGGGCAGGGCTTGGGGGAGTGTGGGTGTGGGTGTCCCCTGCCCCGAGGTGCAGGTGGACCGAGCCCTACAGGAAGGAGGCCGGGTGCAGGGGGAGGGAGCCAGCCTGCTCCCCTCCAGCCTGCTTCCCCGAGATACGGGAGTGGAGGGGAGGGGTGGGGAGGTGGGGAGAGCCTGGGCCCCCCTCAGCCCTCTCCATGACACCCAGGCCAGCTGGACTCCGGAACCCCAAAGAGGAAGGCTGAGCCAGAATGTGGAGATGAGGCCTTTGCAGACTGAGCCCCCGGGTCCACGGCGCAGCCCCTGTCAGTGACAGATAGGGTGGGTTTTCCACGCAGCCTCCTGACGGACACCCCAGGGCAGTCCGGCCACCCAAGCAGGGTAGGGGTCATGCCAGGCTCCACTGCCAGGCAGAGGTGTCTGCTGATGCCCCCAGACAAGGAAGGGGCCTGGTGGGGAGCCACGGCCAGGAGGAGGGGGGACCTTCCTTCTCCGATGAGAACGCCGTGGGGAACTGCTGGGCTCCACCTTGAGGGCCGGGCCGTCGCCCTGGGGCTGCTGGGGCCGGTCAGCGGGGCTCACGTGGGCCCGGGGGGTGGCGAGCACGTGCCAGGGCGTGTCTGCCGGGGCTCCCAGGTCTCCCTCTGGAAGGGCGGTGGCCTCCCCAGGGCGGAGCCCAGCTCCAGGCCCCGGGAGGCAGTCTGTGGGTCCCTCGCACTGTTCCCACCGCCCGCACTGGGCAACGCTGGGAGGGGGGAGGGCACGTGGAGGGTGGACGAGCGCAGACGCCCAGCGCCCAGCTGGACGCAGCCGCCCCGTCCCCACGGCTGGTCAACGGCCCCTGCAGGCCGGGGCCCGGCACACCCTTAGCCTCGGGACCAGCAGCCGGAGGTGGGGAGCACACACGGGCCGTGGTCCTCCACACAAGCAGGGGTGAGCCTCAGCGGACGTAACGTCGTCAGCGAGGGACAGGTGCAGGCTGGGTAGGGGCCAGGACCCAGCCCCCCCACCCCAGCTCTGCGCGTCCTATCTCTGTGCCTCGACTATCACAGCCCTGTTCATTACCGCAGGGACCGGCAGCCCCCGAGGCTGAGGGCGGAGGGGCTGGACGACGAGCTGGGCCGTGGGCCCGCCACAGGTGGAAACCCCCAGGATGGTCCGCTCCATGCACACGAGGCCCTCATCTGACCGCTGTCCCCGGGCTCTTCATTCTGGGGCCACCGCCCGGACGACGCCCGGAGGGACGGAGTGGAGGGCGGTGGCCAGGACCGTGTAGCCCATCGGCCTTCCCAGCAGCCCTGCTCCACACACTAGGGCACGGAGGCCCGGGGCTCGCGGTGACGCGCCTGCGGCCCCCCGCACCCGTGTGCCCCTACCGCCCTCTCCATTCGGCTCCTGGCAAGGCTTGTGAGCACAGCCGGCGTGTGTGTGAGCAGGGTCTCCTGTGTCATTGTCCCTGGGGCGGTGGGGGGGGGGCATCCCAGGCAGAATCTGGGGGAGATTCCCTGGGGAGGCCTGGCCCCTGCCAGCAGCCCCAAGCCCCCCTTCTAGGCCCCCTCCAGCCACGCTCTCCTGTTCGTGCGGCCACCAGACGTCCAGCAGGCCTGGCAAGCGGGGCCCGCAGGGAACAGCAGGGCTCTGCCTCGCAGTGACAGAACATTCTCTCTGAATCCCGGGCCAGGCTGGGGTTGGTCACTCCCCTGGGTGATCAGCACCCCATGTGAGCCCTGGGACCCTGGAAATGGGCGGGGCTGGCTCCTCCCCTCCGCCTTCACCCCATCTGCCCCTGGGTCCACTTGACCCAGGTCCAAGGGGAGACTCAGAGGCCCTCCTCTCAAGGGAAAGAGGGTCGAGGTGCTAAGCTGTGTAGCTCAGGCAGGCCTGGCTGTCCCAGGTCAGAGTGGGCCGGGAGTGGGGGTGCTGAGACCCAGACAGGTCCCAGGGGACACACCACTTGGGAAGCCCCCAGCCTCGAGGCTAAGTCCCTGGCGGGGGCTAAAACACAGTGAAGGAATTCCGCATTTCCTCAGTTCTCCGTTCGCTCAGAAATACATATTGCTTGTCTATTATGTGCTTAGTCTGCCCCCTTTCAGTCTCTGGATTTCACCTGAAATCAGGGTAGCTTCAGGGGGAGCCTCCAGGGGGAGGGTCCTTCCTGGCCACCACCCCCCTCCCCAGCTCCTGGTGGCCCCAGGTGTCCCTGGGGCTGCGGTCTCACCTTGCCATCTCTGCCCGTCTCCCCGTGGCGCCTCCCCTGTGTTTGTCTGCATGGGGACGTGTTCCTATGAGGACACCAGCCGTTGGATCAAGGCCCAGCCTAGTGACCTCATCTTAACTTGACCACATTTGCAAAGACCCTATTCCAAATGAGCCCGCCTTCACATCTGCTGCGGTTAGGACTTCAGTATATCTTTTGGGGGACACAGCTCACCCCACAACAGATGGCGGTTCCACTGAGGTCCGCGAAGGCAGCTGGGAAGACGGCCAGCCCCTCCCATCCTGAAACAGATATTTGAGTGGCGGCAGGACAGAAAATGTGTGAAGAAGGAAAGGAGAAAAGCAGACAGCAGGTGCAAAGGCCCTGAGACAGGAGCTCTCAGGGAAGGGGGGGGCAAGGAGGCTGGAAGAGGGCACAGAGGGTGAGGGCTCTGTCCGCATCCCCGCTGGGCTCACATAGAACAGGTTATGCACCTGTCTCTGTTGTGTTGCCCCCGTAAGTGTGGGGTCTCAGTGTTTCCCGGCAACCCCCATGCACCTGCTCCCTCAGCATCCACACGGTCTCCTCAGATTCCCGGGCTCTGAGCTGCAGGGATACAGCGGCCAGTGCAGGGGCCCCGCGCTGGGCGTCCCCGACACCCCCTGACCAGCTCCCAGCCCCGGCACAGGAGGACACCTAGGAAAACCAGAGCAGGCAGCTCGGAGGCCCGTGGGGCCAGTGGCCGATCGGACATGCACTCAGGTGTCCTGACGTCCAGGGCCGCCCTGGGCCGCACACAGACGGAGCACATCCCTGAGGCATGTGGCACGGCTCGCCGGGGCCTCGGCTTGGCCTCCGCAGGCCAGAGCTGTGGCGCCAGCCTCGGGCTCCGAGGCCAGGCGGCTGGCGAGGCGCCCGGCGGGGTGCACACCGGCCGGCACAGACCCGGCCCCCGAAGGCCCTGGCCGGCACGGGCACGGACGTCAGCGCTGTGAGTCGTCACGAGGGGCCTGTGCCTCGGGGCTCCGAGGACCCCCAGCCACCCGGCCCCGGGACCCCTGCCGAGCAGCCTGCGCTTGGTAGAGCCCCTGCCTCCAGGCCCGGGGCGGGCCTCCCTCACCCTCTGTTTCTTTAAAGACCAGACCCTTGCTCATGCCTTTGATCTTCCACAAATCGCTGTGGCTTCTGCTCCGCGTCGGCCATGACATTGACAACTGTTTATTAGTTCTAAAATAGCTGAGATTCATGTCAGACATTCCGCATGTTAGAAAAATGTTTATGAAGTGCTATCATCGTTTATGTAACCGTGCGTGTTGGGGAAGCCACATGGGACGGATCGGACCACACAGGCCTCGGGCCTCGGCCCCAGGGCCACACCTCCCCGGGCAAGCGGGCGTCCCAAGGTCCGCCCAGCCTTCCGGCCCGGCCCTGCTCAGGGGGCTCTCCCCGCCTTTCACGGTCAGGGGGCTGCTCCCCGGGCCACAGAGCGACCCACCAGTGCTGGGTGGGGGCGGTCCTGAAGCTCCAGGGGCTCTCTCCCCGTGTCGCCCAGCAGACGGGCCTCAGCCCCCGTCTTGGGCAGGTACGCTGTCCTACGTCCCCTCGGAGTTCGAAGCGTGCTTATAATCCCACTGGACAGGCCTTTCTTTGGACGTAGGCACCTAGCTTCCTCTCTGGTGCTCTGAACGGTGCTGAGGCCGGGTGGGGTGTCCCTCGGGGGGGGGTGGACTCAAAGCCGGGGGGCAGCGAGCCTGGCGGACAGCACCAGAAAGATCCCTGGGCTCGCTCCCGCCCCCCAGCCCCCTCCTTCCCCCCCCCCCCCCCCCCCCCCCCGGGCAGCCGTGGTTTCTGCCCTCCCCGGGCCATCCTCTCCAGCAGGACACAGAGGTGTGAACAGCTACTCGCTGTCATTCAAATGTGTCACTCACTGCATGAATGCCAAGTGGGGCGTGGGGGCCACGACATGCTGCTCCCAAAGGAAGCGGAGGGCACAGCCGGGTGAGTGGCTGCGTGCGGGGGCTCTGTGCAGCGATAAGTATGACCGCCGGGAGAGCAGCGGTGTGGACGGATCTCGGGCACATGGCTCTGGCCAGAGAGGCTGCACACGGATCGCACGGATTCTGCGGGAGACCGCGTTCACCTCGCGTGACGGAATGCGGGGTGTCGGCTGCATCTCGGGGCAGGAGGCGTGCAGCTCCCCAGAAAGGGGCCGGAGGGAGCCCACCAGGAGAGGCGGTTCTCCACGTGATCGGGGGTCCCGCGGCTGGATGAGTTGGCCAAAGCCCTTCAAACCAAACGCTTCAGATTAAGGGAATTGCCCAGCAAAAGGCCAGCCGCCGGGTCAGTGCTGGGCCACAGCTGCCACTAGTCAGCAGGGGCATCAACACCGGGGGAGAAACTGTGTCTCCATCTGGACAAAAGTACCCGAAGAGTTGAAAACGGGACCTCGGCTGCACACGTCTGAGCCTCACAGCTGCACCCGGTGGGAGCAGTCGGTCGGCGGGTGACAGGTGACAGCTGGGGTCCACGCACGCACTGGGTACAACTCGGCCACGAGAAGGGATGAGGCACGGACGCCCGCGACCCCACTGATGAGCCTCAACCATGTGACGCTGAGTCAGAAAAGCCAGACTCGAAATCCAAGCGTAGGATCCCGCTGATAGGAGGCATCCAGAACCCGTCAATCCAGACACGGAAGCAGAGTGGTGGCCTCCAGGGCAGGGGAGGAAGAGAGGGAGTGACCGCCGATGCGAACGGGGTCTCCTCTCAGTGGGACGGAAGCGTGGGGAAGCGTTACACACCGCTGTGGACAGACTGTCACTGGGTTATTCACTTTAAAATCGTTAATTTAGGGGCGCCTGGGCAGCTCGGTCAGTTAAGCGTCCAACTCTTGATTTCGGCCCAGGTCACGATCTCACGGTTCATGGGATCAAGACCCGGCAACAGCCTCTGCCCTGGGGTGGAGCCTCCTTGGGATTCTTTCTCTCTCTCCCTCTTTCTCTGTCCCTCCCTCCTCCAAATAAATAAATGAATGTGAAACAATAAAAAGAAATGAAATGGTTAACTTTAAACCATGGGAATGTCACCTTAAAAAAAAAAAAAAACCTGAGCAAAGTTTTAGAGGAGCCTGACCCTGGGTCAGGGGCACACCCCGGGGCACACATGGGGGGCCTTCCCACTGGGTCCCAGAGAGCTGTGAACAGAGCTCACGACTGTCACTGGCAGAACCCGGGGTGGAGCAAAGTCCCGGGGTGGGGGCTCAACCACAGCCGACGAACTTATCGCCGGTCTTCGGTGCTCATCGGCGTCCACCGGGGACAGCCCCCTGGGGTCCAGGGACTGGCAGGAACCCACCTGGCCCCCTGACCATCGCAGTACCTTCCCTGGACCCTTAATTTGCTCCTTTGCAGGGAGTCGTTCAAGCTGATTCACAACATGAAGTTGTAAGCCTTGCACCGTGGCGTGTGACCGTCCAACAGGGTGCACGTGGGAGCCAGGAGAATGTCCTTCTGGAAAGAGCTGGGGTAAAGCTAGCCGCCGCCGGGACATCCCCGTCCAGGCCCAGAGCCAGAGGGACCCTGGGCTCGGCCCTCCCTGGGACGTGCCCAGCCTCTCTCCAGGCCTGCGACTCTCTGGACGAATCTTCAAGCCCTTCTGGGGGAGGAGTCGCCCGCCCGCCCACAGGTTCACAGAGGGGCTGCGGAGGCCGGCCTGCCCGTCAAAGTCGGCCTCCCCGCCCTGTCTCCAGGACACGGGGACCAACAGTGACAGATATTTTGATCTCCCTTCCCACGTCCTCATTATTTAACTTTCTTTTTAGGCCATAAAATTCTGACTTTTAATATTTTCAACTCTCGTCTCTCGTAAAACAACAATATTAGTATTTCTCTAAAGGCACATGTACCATTACTGTATCTTTATGATGTGTGCGGGATGCGTGGTGCATGGACCGTGGCCTTCTGACGGGACGCTCCTGGTCACGAGGCATCAGTTACAACATCTTGGTTTGACACAAGTCTGCCCCCTGCGTCGCAGGAAGATGCAGTTTTATTATCTGTGATGTGCCAACAGACAGCCCAGCTCAAGGCTGGGCTCACTCCTGTCACAGACACCTCCTCGCCCCCTCCCCCCTCCTAAAGCCAGGGACCGACTTAGCCTGACCTGCCGTGATTTACAGTCCCCATTACGTGCTTGTATAAATCCCCACAGCTCCGGGAGGCCGGAGGCCGTTCTGCGCAGACACGCGGGGCCCTGGAGTGCTGCCATTGGCCGGGCCGGTCACATCCGGGGCGAGTAAGCAGAAAAACAAGTTTTCAGCTTCCCGGAGTCAGGTGAGGAGGCCCAGAACCGGGCTGGTCAGGACACTGGCTCGGGGGCAAGACGGCCTTTGCTGACAGGCCCTCTCCCTAAGCCCATGTCCCACCTGGCTGACAGCTTGAGGGACCTGGGTCCGTTCCAACCACAAATGGGAACAAATAAAACATTTTCAGGAGTGGCACGTGGTGGGATGGGAGCCCCCATTGTCCCTTGGGGGTTGAGGCTATGGAGCGAGCAGATGACCCCAGGCCCCTCTGTCCCTCCCCAGGCCCCTCTGTCCCTCCCCAGGGCCCTCTGTCCCTCCCCAGGGCCCTCTGTCCCTCCCCAGACCCCTCGCCCCGTCCCCAGGCCCCTCTGTCCCTCCCCAGAGCCCTCTGTCCCTACCCAGGGCCCTCTGTCCCTCCCCAGGCCCCTCTGTCCCTCCCCAGGGCCCTCACCCCATCCCAGGAAGTCTGTCTGGAGTCGCTGTGGGAGATTCACTGCAATCCCACTCAAATCTCAGGAAGTCACTTTATGGATATTGACAATGGACGGGAGGCCACGGACCCAGAGGAGCCAACGCAAGAGCTGGAGGGGGACTGCCCGACGTCAAGCCCACCGCGAAGCCACAGCAATCGTGCCGCCGTGTCCCGGCGGAAGAAGGCACAGACCGTGGGACAGAACAGAGCCCAGAAACAGGCCCCAGAAACCCAATCGACGGACGTCTGACGAAGGAGCGGAGGCGACACGACGGAGCAGAGACCGTCTCTTCAACAACCGGGACCGAACACGCCGGCCGGCCGCCTGCAGAAAAACGCATCCAGACACGGACCTTACCCCCTTCCCGAAAATTCACTCAAAGTGGGTCACAGACTTAAAGTAAAATGCGAACCCTGATCTCCTCGATGACAACCCGGGAGAAAGTCTCGGTGACCCTGGGGATGGCGATGAGCTTTCAGACACAACACCCAGACAGGATCCAAGAAGGAAAGCTGGCAAGCTGGACTGGGGTAGAATTAAAGACGTCTGCTCTCGGAAAGATTCTCAGGAGAATTAGAAGACAAGCCACAGGCTGGGAGACAGTATTTGCCAGAGAAACATCTGATAAAGGACTGTCATCCAAAATACCTAAAGAACTCTTAAAACATAGCAACAAAAACACAAACACAAACATGGGCCCGAGACCCAAACAGGCAGTTAAGCGTCCGACCCTTAACTTCAGCTCAGGTCATGATCCTGCGGTTCGTGGGTTCAAGCCCCAAGTCGGGCTCTGTGCGGACAACTCGGAGCCCGGAGCCCGCTTCGGATTCTGTGTCTCCCTCTCTCTCCACCCCTCCCCTGCTCGTGCTCTGTCTCTTTCTGTCCCTCCCAAATATAAATAAATGTTAAAAAAAAATAATAACGCACAAAATCGGCCCGGGTGGAATCTCCTGGGCAGCTCCCACCCTGGGCCAGGTGTCAGGACTGGGGGACGGCATCCTGAAGTCACCCTGCTAATCAACAGGCAGCGGTCACTGAGCCCTGCGCCCCACGAACCTGAGAAAGGGTCTGACCCATTCCGCAGTCAAGGAGGGCCGCTCCGTGGAGGTGGTGCTCAGGGCGAGACCTCGCCGATGCCCGGGACTTAGCTCGATGAGGGGGAGGGCTGCTCAGAGGGCGGGCCTGGCCCGGAGAGATCGGACCCAAGGCTGTGTGGAGGCCACTAGCCGCCCGGCTGGGAAAGGAGTATCTCCGGGATGGCAGGTGGAGGACGGGGACCACCCACCCTGGCTCGGCCCGGGCCATGTGTCTGACACCCCGTCTTCCCAGCAATCTGAAGAGGTGGACACGCCGTCAGCCCCTTCCACAGATTAGAAAACAGAGGCCTCGCTGCTCAGGTCTGTGCTCGGCGCTCCAACCAGGGGCCTGCAGCAGATCGGACGGCCCTTACACAGCCCTGAGAGCGAGCACCCCGTTCCCCTCACCCCAGGCCTGTCTGTTTACGACCTGATGCCCCGTTCGTTGTGCATTTTTTCTATTAATTTTGATCTTTTAAAATATTGCATTGAGGGGCACTGGCCGGCTCAGTCGGTTGAGCGTCAGACTCAGGTCACGATCCCAGAGTGGTGGTTTTGAGCCCTGCTTTAGGCTCGGCACTGAGCGTGCAGTCTGCTTGGGATTCTGTCTCTCCCTCAGCCCCTCCCCACCTCGCATGCACTCTCTCTCTCTCTCTCTCTCTCTCTCTCAAATAATAATTTTAAAAAGAAATTAAAGTACTGCATTGAAATATTATTAGCACTTTTCTTGACAAACTTCACACACAGCTACCATGCAATGCAGCAAGGGCCGCGTTCCACGGGGACAGAGACCCACGTCTACACGGCGCCTGTGTCTGCGTGTTCGGTGGTGTTATACGAATAGTGTTATATACTATTATACGATAGTGTTGGAATGACAAATTTCAGAAACGCAGAACAGATTCGTGGCTGTCCGGGTTTAGGGAGGCAGGCTGGGCAGAGGTGGTTATAAAGGGACAAGAGAAAAGTCACCAAAGGGTGTCGGGAACGTTCCCTGTTGACGTGGGTGGTGGGTGCAGACACCTAGGGAGAAGATAATACTGTAGAATTTAATACACGCACGCACGCACGAGCCCACGCGGGGTAACTACTGGGTCGGGGGCAACACCTTTTGTGGAAAGGACGCACAGTCCTTACAGCTGCGGGTGACCCCACAGTTATCTCAATAAACATTGTATTTATGTTTTTTTTTAAGTTTATTTATTTTGAGAGAGAGAGCGTGCGCGTGAGAGCAGGGGAGGGGCAGAGAGAGAGGGAGAGAGAATCCCAAGCTGGCTACATGCTGTCAGCACAGAGCCCGACGTGGGGCTCGAACTCACGAACCGTGAGATCATGACCTGAGTTGAGATCAAGAGTTGGAAGCTTGAGCGACTGAGCCCCTCAGGCGCCCCTCAGTAAAAATTGTAATTAAAGCAACACCCAACAATGTGCGTTGTTTCTCTTGATTGTTGAGCTGGTGGACCCTGCCCCTGCCCCTGCCCCTGCCCCGTGCCATCCTCCAACCCGGCACCTCGTGTCCTCCCTCCACAGCCCAGCTCAGGGCCGGCGTGCAGCCCGCTGGCCCCGGGAGCACGCTGGCGGGGAGCCCCCCGCCAGTCCCACTTCTCATGTTTCCTCAGGGATCAGCCATGGTCATGGGCAAAAACCGAGCCAAACCCCGCAACCGGAAGCAACTGGAATGTCTGTGGGGGGCCAACGGCTAAATCCAGTGAAGATGCCCATCTTGAGGGGTGCCATTGAGCCGTTAAGGAGGATCGAGGGGCGTCGTGCTTCCAGAACTGACCAGACTTCACCTCTGACCTGCCGACCCCCAGTCTCCAGGGCAGGGCCTGGGCATCCGGCATCTACCTATCCGTGTGTCTGTCTGTCAGCCATTGATGTCCATCATCTGTCTATCTATCGATCGTCTCTCTATCTGTGTGTCTATCAATCGATATCTGTCTGTCTGTCTATGGGTCTATCGACCTACCTATCTACCTACCCATGCATATGCATCCGTCCCTCAAAGATCAATCTACCTGCCCAGCCCTCCACCTGCCCACCTGTCTGCCTATCTATCCCCTATATGCCATCTATCATTCCTTGCCCTGTCTCTCAAACACCGTAGTAGTTACACGAACGGTTGTTTTTAGCAAGAACCCATCAGGGTGTGCAGGGTATGTCGTGCTGAAGATTGTCAGGGACTCTCATCAGCTGCACAACACGAGCCTGCAGAGTCTCTGAAAGTCCTGAGGCCTTTGGCGGGCAGCACAAGGCTGCTCCCGTCGCTCCCGCCGTGAGGTCTACGTCCAGGAGAGCTGGAAACAGGCGTTCGACCGAAACCTTGGATGCGTGTTCGCGGCAGCACCATTCACGATCGCCACAAGGTGGAAACGGCCCAAACGTCCATCAGCAGGTGGCTGGATACACAGGCCGTGCCCAGCCCGACGGTGGAATACTACCCAGCCCCGAAGGAGGGACGCACTGACGCTCGCTCCAACACGGAAGGAGCTCGAAAGCTTTGTGCTCAGCGAACAAAGCCAGACACGGAAGATCACGTCCCGTGAGATTCCGCTTCTGGGAAGTGTCCAGACCAGGCGAGCCACGGAGACCGAAAGCGGCTCAGCTGTTGCCAGGGGACACGGCGAGCCACAGCCGACCAGCACGGGGTCCCTTCTGGGGGGCGACGAAAATGTTCTGGAATTGAACGGCAGTGAGGGTGGCACAAAGTGGCCACGGAACTGTGCACCTTCAAGATGTTCAAGTGCACAGACAGCTGGCTGCACGGAGAAAGACCTGGCAGGAAGCCCTGGCGGGGCAAGCGGAGGCCGCCCTGGGGAGCGGAGAGGTGACAGCAAAGGGGACTTGGGCCTTATCTGCAGGGGGCCGTCTTGTGTCTCCCGTGCTACCAAGAAAGACGTGTAAAATCGGGTGCCTAGCGCGGAGGCCACGTGGAAGGAGGGTGGAGGGGTGCCCCCGCTCCCAGCTGCCCAGACCAGGTCCACGCTTGCCCCCGTCGCGAGCCGCAGCCTGGCCCAAGCTGGGCGCACAGCACCCCGCCGCCGGGTCGTCAGAAGCCTGTGTGCAGCGAGGGTGGGGGCAGAGGCCCCAGGTACAACCGCAGGTAGCCTTGCCCCCGGAGCCCCCCTCTACAGGGCCACATTCATAGGTGAGCCATTTATGTGGAGCCAATGCCCACACCCCCATCTATCAATCCAGCAGCACAAACAGCAGGACGGCTGGGCTTTTCAAGCTGCATTTGCAGAGGACTTTGAAGCCTTATCTCCCAGCCCTCCAGAGCCAGGGACAGAGCCTGGGGGTGCCGCCCCTCAACCCTGGGCAGGCACTGTGCCCCAGAAGCCTCAGGAAGCAGGGCTGGGGGGGTCCGGGGGTCCCGGCTCTGCAGCCCCCGCCCCTCAGCTGTGGGGGAGGGCTCCCTGGCCCCGAAGAGCCCTGCGCTGGGCTCTGGGAGCTGCTCCTGACCCCCTGCCGCCCCTGCACGGGTCACCGGGCCTCGGTTTCCAGCTGGTCAGTTTGCCGGGTGGCAAAGGAAGGGTCTCCGGTGTCAGTCACGTTTGCTGGGGGCCTGGGCGTCGTGCCGCCCGAGGGGGGGTGCCGCCCAGATAGTTCGTCACACCCCCGGCCCCCGGCACCCAGCACCTAGGGTTTCAGAAAGCATGGAACGAATGAATGACTGAAACGAAGGAACGAATGCCAGGGTGTGATCTCATTCAATCTGCACACCTTTGTCTTTGGTTGCAGATGAGTAAACTGAGGCTCAGGCCCCCCCCCCCCAGCAGGAGGAGTGGGCAGGAGAGTGGCCTCCGGCTGGCCTGTTCCCTGTCCTCTCTCCTCTGTCCCCGGAGAACCTTTGCCGGCTGCTCTTCGAAGCTGCCGGCTGGCCCGCCGGTGTCTCCAGCTCGGTGCACCGGCAAGGAAGGTCCCCAGATGTCCCCGAGGGCCGCCCAGCCCAGCTGGGCCATTCCACGGGGGTCTCCTGTGTCTGCGGGCCGCTGGGACTTTCACGTTGGCCAAACGGATCCACCCTTCCCGGGCGGATAGCTGGGGAAACTGAGGCGTGAGCCAGAGTCTCCCGGTGGATCAGAGACAGCCGGCCTCAGGATCCAGGGCTCCCAACACCCAGCCCAATGGAGCAGGGAGGCGGGAAGACACGGCTTCCCGTGGCCGCCAGGTCTCTGGAAGGGGCCACGTCACCCTCTCCCCACTAACCTCCCAGCCCATTTTGACCTCATGGGCCCTCCAGGCCTCCCCACGCACATGCGCCCTCTGGCCCTGCACCTTCACCGGTGTGTCCCAGTCCTGTGTCACCGGCCCCGCCCTTTGTGAACCCCCCACTCTCCTCCCTCAGGCCTCCATGGCCGCTCACGGACCCCACGCGGGGAACGTCCAGGGACAGACTTGGGCACACACAGCGGGGAGGAAGAGTTAGAGAAAGGTGGCAGAGCAGGACCCCGCCCAGGGGAGGACCCGCCCCCGGACCTGACTCTCCATCCGTGCGGAGAGGCCACATCGTGTTGGGGGCACAGGTGCTGCTCTCAGACAGAGCGGGCTCGGATCCCTCACGAGCTGGTACACCCCGCTCCCTGGCCTCGGCCTCCCCGTGAGATGGGGAGGGGGCACGAAGGGACTCTGGTCACAGCATTCGGGGACAGAGGTTGTCATCACTCCGGCGAAACGGTAGGAACAGGGGGCCCTGAGTGCAGAACGGGGGACACTTACTTGTCCCCCAGTAGCCAGCCACCACCGTGCCAACACACTGTGCAGAGTGGGGTGACAGGGTTCCCTCGGTGATGTCAGATCCAGCTACCTACCTCCCAGAGGCGGGGGCGGGGGCTGTGTCCTCCCCGCAGCCCAGGGGCCACACCCGAAACCGGACAACGCCCGAAAGAAATCGGGCCTCGGGCGGGGCGAACAGGGACAACGAGGCTGGTGCCCAGCACGGGTGTTCTGCCCCGAGGCCGGGCTGGGGCCGTGTCCACCCAGCAGCCAGGGAAGGGGCCAGGGGCCAACGCCGCTGGGCGACCACGTGGGCGGCGGGATAGTCACACGTCCTTGCGTCGAGAGCGGTTTAGTTTCCTACAGATCGACTTTGTTCTTACAAAACGAAACCCCGCCTTGCCGCTCAGTCCAGCAATGGTCCCATGTTACCTGAAGGACGGGGGACTTCTGTCCACGGAAAACCCGCACGCGGAGGCTCACAGCGGCCGTCTTCGTGATGGCCGACACCCGGGAGCGTCCGAGAGCCCCTTCGGTGCGTGACGCGTAAGCGCCCCGTGGTCCGTCCACGCAGCGGGATTTAGGCAGCGCCAAGAAGATGGGGCGCCTGGCGGCTCGGTCTATTGTGCCCGAGGCTTCGTTTCGGCTCAGGTTGTGATCTCGGTTTGCAAGGTGGAACCCCACACTGGGCTCTCCGCCGATGGCCAGGAGCCTGCTCGACGTTCTTCCCTCCTTCTCTCTCTCTCTGCCCCTCCTGCCCTTGGGCTAGCTCTCTCGCAAAATAAATAAATAAACTTAAAAGAGAGAGCGAAACAAGCTACCAAGCCGTGAAAACACAGGGCAGAACCCTAAAGGTACATCACTACGTGCAGGAAGCCAATCCGAAAGTCTCCACGCTGACTCCACCTGGATGAGCTTCTGGCAAAGGCACAAGCTTCTGGAGGCAGTAAAGAGGTCAGTGTCTGCCAGGAGACGGATGACTAGGAGGCACACAGGGGATTTTACGGCCGTGGAAACACTCTGTGTGACACTAACGATGTGTGTCCGAATCCGCAGCACGTGCAACACCAAGGGCGACCCTAATGTACTGTGGACTCTGAGGGCCATGGTGCATCCAAGCAAGTGTCCACTCTGCAGGGGGAGGGGTCTGTGGGCAATCTCTGTGCCTCCCTCTCAGTTTTGCTGGGAACCCTAAAACTCCTCTAACAAAGAAAGTCTATTAATTTAGGGGCGCCTGGGAGGCTCAGTCAGCTAAGCATCCAATTTCAGCTCAGGTCGTGATCTCACAGTTGGTGAGTTCGTTCGAGCCCCCCAGTCGGGCTCTGTGCCGAGAGCTCGGAGCCCAGAGCCCGCTTCGGATTCTGTGTCTCCCTCTGTATCTGCCCCTCCGCACTCACATTCTCTCTCTCTCTCTCTCTCTCTCTCTCTCAAAAATAAACAAAAAATTAAAAAACAGAAAGTCTATTAAAACAAAACAACTTTATTGAGGTATACTTTGCATAACGCCGTCCCTCTGTGCCGCAGCAGCCCTCGCCCACAAGATGCTGACTTCCGTCCACATCCCTGGGTGTTAGGGGACCGTCCCTCCCCGTCACTAGCGAGCGCAGCCCGCTGACGGGTTATCCACACACCCGGCGATGCACGGTTGGGCGATCGTGAACTTGGCGGTGTGAGTGTCACAGGGTCACAAGGTTGTGGGGCGGATGTGTTTACCTTCTGGAAACTTACAGCTATTGTTTGGTTACTAACGTGGTCCGACCAGGGCCCCTGCCCACCCGCTGGCCGGCACGGGGTGCGCCTCCTGGGGCAGACCCTGGCCCAGCCATCGTCACAAATTCCGCCTGGTGGAGGAGGTCCCGGCTCAGAGAGGCTGGGTGACTGGCCCAAGATGGCTCAGCTCTCCGGGGGAAGGCGGGGGAGGGGGGCGCAGAGTCAGGAGTCAAACCTGGCCGAGGTGGGGGAGGGGGAGCAGGGCGCGGCCAAGCTGACCCTGGACGGCCACACGCCCACGCGAGAGAACGCACCACACGTGTGCACACGCGCAGGTGAACACGCACAAGGTGTGGGGCAGCTCACGGAGCCACGGCCAAGCACATCCGCTCACGGTCCCCACGCCCCCTCCCTCACGCGCACACACACACACAGATCCGCGCCTGGCAGCACGCGGACGCATGGGCCCCGACAGGAGGGCCGGTGGGAGGCCTTGTGCAGAGGCGTCCACAGAGCTCCAGGGTCCGTCCAGAGCCTGGGATCACCCTGGCTGACCTCCAGCCCCTTCTGAGATCCCGGGGCCCGGCCACCGCCGCCAACGGGGCCTCACCAGGGAGCAGGAAGTGCCTCCCGGGACCTCACCAGGTCTCCTGGCCTGGAGCCCGGGCCTCCTCCTCTCGCCCTGAGGTCTCCCTGGAGCGCACTCAGTGTCCCTGGGGGAGGCTGGTGCTCCTGTGGGGCCCCGAGGACGCCCGGAAGGGGTGTGGGGAGGGGAGCGTGGGGGGGACGTGTGGAGGGGGAGCGAGGGGGTGCAGGACAAGGGGTGCAGGGGGCGCGTCATGGGGCCAGCAGAGGCCGGCCTGTTTCTGCACGAGCGTGGCCACGACGTCCCAGCACAGAGAACAAACGCAGGAGAGCTCCCCACCGCAGCAGCCCCCCTCCCGGGCCCAGCCTCACCGAGAACCTCCACCTGCCCTGAGGCCCAGAGATGCCCCTGACCCGGGACACCGGCCCTCTGGGAGCGCCCACCACGCAGGGGCTCCCCAGACGCAGCAGGGACGCTTCCGACCACAGGTCTGGATCTCCGTCTCCTGACCTCTGGGAGGAACATGCCTGCGCCCACTATCCCTGCCATACAGACGGGAAACCGAGGCCGGAAAGGTCAGCCCGTGGGGAGCCAGGATGCGAGGCAAAAAAGGGACACCGCGGGCCTCTGGCCCCCACCCACCTCAGCCCCCTCCGCTCCCCTCCCCTCACGGCCCAGGCCCCTGGATTCTCCCTGTTAACTGGCCCCCTGGTAATTATGGGAAACAATCCCGGGTCTGTGTGGTTCAGCCCCGACCCGTTTTGCCACTTTCTGTTCGAAGGCAGAGCCCGTTTGGCAGCTTTGGGGCAGTCTCTGCCTCCTTGCTGCTCAGAGAACCCAGAACCTGTCCGGCGGGTTTGGCCAAAATTGTGCCTTGTTGCCCGTGCAAGTTCACACACTGCTCACTTCTGTCTCCCTCAGGTGGGGAGCGCTGGGGCTCGGCCCGAGGTCGCTGGAGGTCGCTGCAGCGAAGGACCATGTAAGTACCTGGGGACCCCAGGGTTCGCAGCTCCAACAACGGGGGAGGGAAAGGAGGGGGCTGGGGTCCCTGGGGTGCCCAGCCCCTGCTCCCTGAGCAGGAGCGGGGGGGGGGGGGGTCGGCCGGACGAGCATTAGAGGCACAGCCACCTGCCCTGGGGCCCCTGGCCGAGGGGGCAGGGGGAGGAGGCCCAGTGGGCTTCCTGGGCAGAGGGACGGGGTGCAGAGAACTCTGGGAAGTCGTCGTCTGGTGGGGATCCAGGGGCACCAGGAATGGGCCGCTGGCCGGCACCGCATCCTGGACCTGCCCCACCGCCTGGACCCCCACAGGGCAGAGGGGTGCAGCCATGGGGGTGGGGGTTGTACGCAGCGCCACCCCCCCCGGTGCAGTGCTGGGCACCCTGGGACACTCGGCGGCCCCCGAAAAGCAGCCACAAACAGGGACGCACGTCCTGCGCAGTCTCCCTTGACCAGGCCTCGGGGAGGAAGCCCGGGAAGGCGCAGCCACAGAGGGCCAGCCCATCCTCCAGGAGTCAGGTTGCAGGGCCCGCTGTTACCTGAGCCGCAAAGCAAAACCTCAGCCCGCCAAGCAAGCGCACACCTGCCTTGTTCCCCTGAGCGTGCATGCGTGCGTGTGTGCACACGTGGGGTACGAGGCTACACGGACCTGTGTGCGTGCGTCGGCGCGTGCGGCTCTCCCCGGGCCCGTGCAGGGCTGCGTGTGCGGCCAGGTGGGTGACTGAGGGCGGCACCGCGTGCGTGGGGTTTGTGTGTCGGGGTGCACAGGAAGGCGTGTTAGGATATTGTCGGGATGCTGTCGCCTCCCTGTGTGCGTGCGGGCGTCATACACGTGTGGCACAGGTGATGTTAGAAACCACCGGGCAGTGACGCCCCTCTGGGCGTAAACTGGCCCAGGAGCTATCAGGAGACCCAGGCCGTGGGTTTGTGCCCTGGCTTTGTCCCTTGCAAGCTGGGGACCTCACTCTGAGCCTCAGCTTCCTCAACTATAAAATGGGGTTGCCACAGCTACTCCGTGGGTGAGCGTGAGACCCAATGAGTCGTTGCACGGGAAGCTCCCGACAGGTGCCCGGCGCCCAGGCTGGCCCCTGACCGCCAGCCAGCCGCCCGGTCCCCGGAGCGCCCACCACACCCGAGGAGACCCGACAGCCTGAGGTGGCACGGCCTCTGGTGCCTCCGGGAGCCCAGGTCAAGATACATGCTCACCGTCTGTGTCAGGGACAGGGACACGGAGGCACAGCCAGGCGGGAGACTTGGCCAAAGTTGCCACGGAAGAGGCTTTGCCCGTCACCACCGAGGCCCCCCAGAGAGGGTGGATGGAGACACTGCAGCCTCTTATGCGCTCTGAGGCTCAGCCCTGAGTCTGCAGACCCGGACGCCCAGCACCTTCTCGGAAGGTCATGGGGCTCCCGTGTGTGTGTAGCCGGCCCTCTCCCGGGGCCTTGGCACTCTCTTCTGTGCGAGGGGGCCGGATGGCACCTCCCCTGGACACGGCCACCAAGACCCAAGGGACCCGAAGCGTCCACACACTGGACAGCTGTCCAAGGATGCAGGTGTGCACCTGGCGGAGTCTGAGGCCTCTCCCCTGAACTTGGGGCCGGGGGATCCTGCCCTCTCGCGAAGGGTCTTTGTGGCAGTGGGATGCGTGCTTGTCTGAGAGAGGAGGCGCCCCCGTACGTGGCACTATCAGCCACCTGGGGGCCACGTGAGGGAGGTGCTGGTGGAGGGACAGCGGGCAGTGGACACAGGGTGTCCGTCCGCACTCAGCTGAGCACTCCACTGCCAGGTCCTCGGCTGGACGCGCATTGCCTGGACACGCGTCCTCTGGAAGGTGTCACCTGGACAGCTGTCCCTAGATAGATAGAAAGGAGCCTGCTCCTTCCGGGGGCTCAGCCCCAGCAGAGACCTTCCAGCACAGGCGTCCAGAGTGTCCACGGGCCCCGAGGAGCAGAGCTCAGGCCTCTGTCCCCACCGCACCCCGGCCAGCAACTCAGGCCACCCCCTCCTGTGCACAGGCCGCCCGGGCCCAGAGACCGGGGCCCAGCCCCCCACCTGCGGGCACTCCCGGCAAAACGCGGAGCAGCTGCTGGGGAGAGCTGGCTCCAGGCAGGTGGGGACCACCTGCCTCCACCTCCCGCCCCTTCCTTAGACCCTCCCCCCTCCAGGAGAGTGGAGGCCGGGACAGGGTCTACTCCAGAAGATCGAGTCTGTCCACTCTGCCTTAGCCAGATGTGCTGTCACCTGCCCCCCCGGGGAGGTCACACAATCCCTGCAACACTGTCACCCATGAGCTGGATGGCTCTGGGCCTCTCCAGGAGAGGGGAGGAGATGAGAGGGGAGGGGAGGGGAGGCGAGGGGAGGGGAGGGGAGGGGAGGGGAGGGGAGGGGAGGGGAGGAGATGAGAGGGGAGGGGAGGAGAGGAGGAGGGGAGGGGAGGGGAGGGGAGGGGAGGAGATGAGAGGGGAGGGGAGGGGAGGAGATGAGAGGGGAGGGGAGGGGAGGGGAGGCGAGGGGAGGGGAGGGGAGGGGAGGAGAGGGTGAGAGGGGAGGGGAGGGGAGGAGATGAGAGGGGAGGGGAGGGGAGGAGATGAGAGGGGAGGGGAGGGGAGGGGAGGCGAGGGGAGGGGAGGGGAGGGGAGGGGAGGGGAGGGGAGGGGGAAGCCTCCGCATGATGCACCCCTTCCAGCTCCGTTTCCAGCCACTAGGACATCCTGCCCTGTGTCGCTGCTATGCCCTGCCCCGCGTGCAAGAGACCATCTCCTCCCATCAGGTGGGGCCTGAGGGGCCCTGAGGTGGGGGGAACGGGGTCCACCGGCCCTGCGTCGTCACCCTGGTGCGTCGTGGGGACCCTGGCCCACCTCCCGCTCAGGCTCAGGGTGCAGGGCTGCTCCCAGGCCTATGGGCACCAGAGGCTCCCTCGGGCAGCTCCCTGTGGACCAGGCGCGGGCCTGTCTGGCAGGTCTGGGTGGAATTTCAAGCACCGCGACTCAGCCCCTGCCTGGCGCTCCTCGCCCAGCCTCGCGACGAGGCCTGAGTCTGCAGAGGGCCTGCTCACTGTGTGGCTCCGGGGGCCCTGCTGCACGATTTAAAGCCCCCCAGCCAGCACTGCGGGGCCACAGGGGAACGAGCCAGCGGTGTGTGCGGGGCAGGGCACAGCATCCACGGACCCCGGAGCCGGTTCAAACCCCAGCTCCGCTTCCTCCGGGTGGCTGGGGAGCATGACATGATCTCTTTGGGCCTCGGTTTCCCCCTTTGGACAGCAGGCCGGGACTGCATTAATGCCTCGCTCGAGCACTGGCCTCTCCCGGCCCCTAGAATCTCAGGTCTTGTCTCCTAACCTCACCAGGTTAGCTCCAGCCCCCAGCCTCGAGGTGGGGCCCCTCCTAAACTCTTGTCATCTGCACTCAACACGCAGCCACCGAGCAGCCACCCCCGTGCCCCTGGCCATCACTTGGGGGTGGCCCAGAGCCCAGGCGGGCCCTCAGAACAAGCTAAGGGGTCCCAGCATCCCAGCACCTGCGGCCAGCCCTGTTCAGTGGGTTCCCACAGCCAGTGCAGGCCAGCGGATGTCACCACGTCCACCGGCCGAGTCCTCCTGGTGCTTTGATGCTTGACCTCAGGTCCAAAGAGGCTGCTGAGAGCCACACTCCACGGTCCAGTCTCCCTCAGGCAGCTTCAGAAGCCTCCGGCTGGCCCCGACCCCTGGGTTCTCTTGGGGTCACAGTCAAGGACACTCCTGGGTTCCACCCCCAACTCCAAGAGCTCAGAGCATCATGCCTCTTCTGTGCTCTGTGAGCAAGAATCGCCAGTCGGGCCGGCCTTCCGGTCCGGCTCCCATCATGCGGTGGCACAGCATGACGGCCCCTGGGGGCAGCCGCCACCCCTCCCAGCAGGGACACTGGCAGTGGCACTTGGGGGTTCCCAGCGGGGGGCTGTTCGGTGGGTGTTGCTGCAAACACTCGTGTGCATATCGTCAGCGCAAACGGGATGAGACGGCGCTCCCTTGGGCCGCCAGGGCAAGGACTCGGGCACAGCCTGGTGTGATGGGGCCACGGGCAGCTTTGAGCGGAGGCTTCGAGGGCCTCGAAGGGCCCAGTGCTGTGCAGAGAGTGTGTCCTCATGGGAAGGGGGGTGACTTGGGCCCCCGTGGGCATAGCAGGAGAGGGAAGGTGGGGTCTGGGTGGATGTAGGAGGCCGACAGGCGGCTGTGGGATGCCAGCAGGAGACGGGCCAGGAGCACCAGGAGCTCAGCCACCTGCTTGCGGGGTCCAACGGACCCCAGGGCTCCTTGGGCTGAAGCCCAGAAGAGGCCACCTCCCCTGGCCTGGAGGTGAGATCCAGAGGAAGAGGGTGGGGTCCGGCCCCAGGTGCACCTGGGAAGAGTCTGTTCCTTTGGAAGAGTCCGTCCGGCGGGGCCTCGTCCGTCCCGCGGGGCTGGCAGCAGCCTGGGTAAACACAGGCCAGAGTCCAGATGACCATCCACAATTACTCGGGGCGAACTCAGGGAGAAGGGGCGCTGGGGCATCAGCACCCCTTAATACATGCACACACAGCATGGCACACACACATACAGGCACACACCACACGTGCAGTACTTGTGCACAGTACACGCACATACACGTACACACATACCACACGTGCAGTGCGCACACCACACGCACACACAGGGCGTTCACGGCGCCCCGCCTGGCCCAGGACGGAGTGCAGCCTGAACGCTTGGCAGCCCAGAGCAGAGGTCTGGGTCGGAGGCCCGCACTCGCTCCAGCAACTGGCAGTGCCCCCTCCTCTCAGAGAAGCACCTGGAAGAGAGACCTTCCCAGAAGGGCTCTGCATGTTGCAACCAGCTCACGGGTTAACAGAGCATGTAATGGGTGCCGGGAGCCACTGCAGACCAGGCCTGGCCCAGCCTCCTGAGCTGTGGCCCAGCCTCCCGGGCCCGGGACCAATCTGTGGCCACAAGGGCAGTGGCAGGCAAGGGGAGGTGGGGGGTGGCACGGGGACCCACGGCCCTGTGAGCCCACTCCTCTCAGCTGCCCGCCCGCCAGAGACCTCTGCAGGCTGCCCAGGGCCCAGAAAGGCCTGGAAGGGAGAGAGGGCAAGGGCATCCAGGCCCCAGCCCCCGGGGCCCCTCAATTCTGATCTCAGGCAGTGGACCCTCAAGGTGTGCACGGCCCAACCAAGTACCTCTGAGGACCTGTGAGGAGGAGGGGGTGGGGCCAGCAGTCAGTGGGATTCCTGCCCCCTCCCCAGGACCCTGTGGCCTCTCAGTACGGGGCCCGCTTCCCTGGGCAGATGAGGCTGGTGTGTGTGTTTCTGCAGATCTGCGCCTGCATACACAGACCCTTCCCCAGCCAGAGTGACCTCTCCCCACGCCTTCCTCTACAGGCTGGGGACAGAGGGCCGGTAGAGGCCAGGGGGCCATTTCCTGTACCCTGAGCACAGAGGGGCCTGGGCCAGAGCCCTCGGGAGCCATGGAGAGCTTCATGGAGTCACTGAACAGGCTGAAGGACGTCCATGAGAACGAGGTCCGGGGTGAGTGCCACGGGGGGCGGGTGTCCACAGCCCTCACCTGGGCCAGGTCGGGGTGCTCCTCCACAAACCTCCAAATCTTGCCAGACCTGGGGGCCCTGCCTTCCAGGCCCAGATGGGGAGTCCTGACCCAGAGCCCAGAGGAGGCAGGCGCCCAGCCTCAGATCAGCATCCCTGAGTGTGGCCCTGCAAGGTGTTCTCCCAAAGGGTCAGCCGACAGCAGAGCAGAAATAAAAAGCCAGGCCTCCAACAGAAAGCCAGACGCTTGGGTTGAGATGAGCCCCTCACCCAGGGCGGGGCAGGGGTGCCCACCTCCAGGGATGGATGGAGGCCCATCAAGAGCATTCCAGGGTTTAGAGCTGAAATCCTGCTCCCCGACAGGACCCCCGAGGCCAAGATCTGCTCCAGCCCACAGGCCTGTCCACTCCACCCCCCATCACGGGGCTGGGGCCAGCGTACTCCCCTCACTCTCGGCCGGCCCACAGCCCTCACACACCACCCTGAGGGCCCGAGGGGCCCGGATCTCTTCCCCGGTGACCTGGAGAGGTGGGGACTGCGTGGGCCCAAGTCAGACTCCAGCCCAGTGGCAAGGGCTTCCCCAGAGAGCGTGTTTTATTTCCACACTGGCTGTGCCCCCAGGAAACACCCCTCAAGGACTCGGCCCGGTGGGATGGCCTTGGGGAATCAGTGAGGGGGTCCAGGCAGGCGGCGGGGGTCCACAGAGGGCCCTGCCTGACAGCCAGGGACAGGGGGTGACCCCCACCCCTTTCCTGGCTCCCCTAGGTCTGCAGAATAAACTCCTGGAGCTGAACTCCGAGAGATGCCGGTGAGTCAGGACAGACCCTGGCCCGGTGGGAAACCAGTGGGAAACACAATGACCACAGTCCAGGGCGCTAACACTGCCCCCATCCAGCGATGCAGAAGGGGAAACGGAGGCTCGGGGCTGGGGGCGGGGCTGAGTCACCGGCTTCGAGTAGCTGCTGCAGCCAGGACTGGAACCTCCAAGCCCCACCGAGCGGACAGGGGCCCTCCGGTGGGGGGGGCAAGCCGTATCCGCTCGGGGCACCCAGGGCACCAATAGTGAGACCCCCAGGGCCCGCGGGGCAGGTTTTCACATCGCCACTTCACAGACGGCCGCACTTCTGTGCCACCGCCAGCAGCGCGTGGACGCGGCCGGTCACCAAGGTGGCCACGAACGCTCGCGTTTGGGCCGCTGGGCCAGCACCGCCCTCGTAAGGCCGGGCCCTACTAGCGTTCCCGGCAGGTGCACCCCGCAGGACCCGGCCCGGGACTCACCCCGGCAGGAGGGGCCTCCCGGGCAGAGCAGAACCCGCGCCTCGGCTCGCCCCCCACAGGGACGCCCAGAGGGTGGAAGAGCTCTGCACCAAGAACCATCAGCTCAGGGAGCAGCAGAAGGCGCTGAAGGAGAACGTGCGGGTGCTGGAGAACAGGTGAGTGGACAGGGGTGGGGCGGGAGGGCAAGCGGACCGCCGGGAGGCCTCGCGCTCTGGGGGACTGAGCCAGGCGGTGCCGCCCGAGCCCTGAGCAAGAGGCACTTCCGCGGCTCCTTCTCACGCTCGGCAGAACAGGGAAGGCTTAGCCCACGTGCCGGGCCTTCCGCAGTCAGGGGAAGGCAGGGCCGCGTCCCCGGAGCAGGGCAACGAGGGCCCCAGCCCCCTCTGGGGGCCCCGGTCTCCGTCCTGAGAGCGGCCTCTTGCCCCCGCCCCACACCGCAGGCTGCGAGCTGGCCTGTGCGACCGCTGCATGGTCACCCAGGAGCTGGCCAGGAAGAAGCAGCAGGAGTTCGAGAACTCGCTCCTCCAGAACCTGCAGCACGCCGTCCTCCTCAGTGAGCCCCGCCCCTGTCACCCTGCACCTTGCTGTGCCCCACCCCGTCCTCCTCAGGGAGCCCTGGCCCGTTACCCTGCACCTCTCTGTCGCCCCCCTCCAGGGGGGTCCAGGGACCCCCCAGGACCTGCTCGGCCTGACATGGGGGTCTCGGGGAAACAGACAGTGATACAAAAAAGCCCCAGCGGGCCCCGGCATGTCCCTCACTGGTCAGTCACCTGGGCTGGGGGTGCCCCCGACCTCGGGACGCAACCCCTCCTTCCTGTGATGAGGACAGTCCCACAGAGTCCGGAGCCCCCACCTGCCAATGAGGAGGACAAGCCGCCTGTCCCCCAGGGGGCGCCCCAGGGACAAGCTTCGTTGCGGGGGGCGGGAGGGGGGGTCCCCAGCACTTTTGACGGCCTCCACAGCCTGGTGCTGTTTACTCAGTAGCGTGCAACCACGCACTCACACAGCAAGCACTTACGGGGCGCCTGTGGGCTGCCAGACCCCGGGCCGAGTGCTGGAGTCACAGCTGGGAGACAGGCCAAGGAGGGGGACTTCCCTGGTGTTGTGGGGACCCTGCCTCTGCCCTGCCTCTCCTCCCCCAGTTCTTCACCGATAAACGCATTTTGCAGCCAACGAGTTGAACCGGCTGCAGGGGGAAAACGAGACGTTGAAGGAGGAGATAAAGCGGCTTCGGGGCCCACGGTGAGTGGGGGAGGTGAGCACCCACACTCCCCAACCCCCCCATGGGAGGCCCCCGCCACTGGTGCAGAGAGGAGGGCACAGGACCCCGGGGGGTCCCCACAGGCCATCCCCACGGCACAGACTTCTAACCTCTCACAGTCCAACAAGTGGGGGCCTGGGGGACACCCTAGAAACTGAGCTGGGTCCCCAACACCCGCGGCAGCCATCAAGGTCTTAGCCCTGCGGAGCCACGGACGGCGGAGTCTCAGGCAATGTCAAGAGTGAGGGCTTTCCTGGCCACCTGAGCGTCCCCGCAGGGGTGGCTTGTCCCCCAGGAGGGTGCGCCCTGGCCTTCCTGGTCCTGGCACCGCCCTTGCTCACCCTCCCTGTCTTTGCCTCCCCTCCGGAGTCAGGCTCAAGCCCCAATACAGGGAGGGCGCCTCAGACCCCCCCTCGCCCCTACTACTCCCCTCCCCGGGCGCTCGGAAGGCCGCCATCGAGAAGACATCGGGAGGCCACGAGGAGGCCGAGGACGACCATCCAGGTGGGAGTCCCCAGAGGGGAGGTGCTGTGAGGGACAAGAGGCCAGAAAGTTGGGCACCACTGGGGAGCCCTCTGGCCGGAGGACGGAGCTGCCCACCCCTCTGAGTGCCTCCTAACCGGCCCTGCCCACTGCTTCTCCTCCCACAGAAAAGTCCACGGGGTACAGGACGCCTCCAGTAGCCAAAATCTCCCCAAGCGTCAGCCTGCCCGAGACGCGGGCCCCAGACACGGTGAGCACGAAGGCCCCCGAGCCTGCTCCCTCTTCCAGGCAGCCCCAGGCTCTGTGCCGGGCACGGCGCCCAGCCGCACGCGGCAGGTGGGCCAGCCAGGGACTGCCGGGTGGAGGCGAGGCTCAGAGCGGGCGGCTAACTTGCCCAAAGTCACAGAGAACAAGGGCAGAGGCTGGCAGCCGCCCCCGCCCAGGCTGACGCGTCCACCCGGCGCAGAGCCCCCAGCGGATCTCCAACCAGCTGCACGGGACCATTGCCGTGGTGCGGCCTGGGTCCCAGGCATGCTCCGCCGACCGGGGCTCCACCAACGGGACAC
Source organism: Puma concolor (assembly GCF_028749965.1). NCBI lineage: Eukaryota > Metazoa > Chordata > Mammalia > Carnivora > Felidae > Puma > Puma concolor. The sequence continues at coordinate 139,831,858 of NC_141669.1, read as the reverse complement.
CCGCACTGCCGCTCACCGGGAGCAGCCCCCCCAGCCCACCCAACGAGCACAGCCTCCCCCTGGACAGGTGAGGCCCTGCCCGCCACCGCCACCCCAGCAGAGCGCCCGGTCTCCAAATCTGGTCCCGCTTTTCAGGAGGCGGCCAGGGCAAGGGGAGGGGGGTGTGGGGGTAGCAGATGGGGACTGAGCCGCGGGAACCCTCTCGGAAGTGGTCTAAGACCGACCATCCTCAGTGTGTGAGAGCATCGTGTGGTCGGGACACAGGGGCTGGGGCCGGAGCAGGCAGCTAAGGCCGGGAAGAGAGAAAGATCTCCGTGTGCAGCTCCTTCCTCAGAGCCCCGGGCCCCAGGTCACTTCTGGCCCCTCCACGACCGTGCGCGCGGGCCTGCCCTGCGAGCTGGGGCAGCTGGGCTGTGAAATGGGGGCTAACCCAGGGCTTCTCCTCTCCCTGCAGCTTTCTGCGGGCCGCCCGGCACCCGGTCACGACCTACGAGTCCCTGAAGCGCTCCCTCCGGGCTGACCGCCTCTGCCTCCTGAACCGCCACCTGGCCCTGCACCTTCAGAGCCCCCACGGCGGCCCCCAAGTCCCCGCCTCAGCCCCCAGCGGCCCCCGGACCCAGGGCCTGAAGGCTGGAGAGGCAGAGGCCTGGGAGGAGCCCATGGGCCCGCTGGGCCTCCCGGGGGGCCCAGTGGACATGCGACACCCTCGGCTGGAGGGACAGCAGCTGCGGGCGCAGGGGCGGATGGGCGGTGCCAGGCTGAGGGGCCCGGCCCCGCCGGGGGGCACCCCACCCTCCCCACCAGTCAGCTCTGACTCAGAAGGCCCCCAGGGCAAGGCAGCCCTGTGCGGAGGGGGACACACACAGCCCACCGGCCCAGGTAGCCCCAGGGGAAAGGAAGCCACAGCCACACAGGACTATGTCCCAGACAAGCCCCTGGACCTCTCGGAGCGCGGCCGGGGCCGGGATGCCCCCAAGCCTCCTGACCAGCCGGGGTCACTCAGCCCCCCAGCTGCCCACACTCCCAGCCCAGAGCCGCCCCACGGAGCGGAGCCTCCTGCCCAGCCTGTACCCTGGGGACTCAGCAATGGCACCAAGGGAGCCAGAGCTCCAGAGGCAGAAGGACCCCCAAGTCCTGCGGTAAGGGGCCCACCCCTGTTCTCGGCTTCCACGCGCCTCCAACCCAGGCCCGGCATCCAGCCAGGCCCAGGCCGTGCTCCCCCCTCTTTCCGTCAGGTCGGTCCCCAGTGGCACAGCCTGGCTGCCTGATTCACGCTTAGAGGCGATGCTACCCTCCAGCTGCCGTCAGCCAGAGCCTGCTGGGCTGTGCCCAAGGCTGGGCTGGGGGCAGGGCTCAGATGAACTCAGCTGCTTCCTCGCTTCCCCCCCAGGATCCCTCCCAAGCTCTTCCAGGGCCCCACCCCAACGTGCCCTCTCCAAGCGGGACGGGAGATGAAGCTAGGGGGAGACCAAAACCTCCCCCCCACCCACACGGGCCCGATGCTGATGGCCACCCAGGTAGGATGAGTGCCTGGGGTCAGGAGCACCTGGGCGCGGTAGTGGGACGGGAGGGGCCGTGGTCAGTGGCCGCCGAGGAAGCCCGTCCTAGGGCCCAGCTCAGCCCCCTGGACCTGCTCTGCCAAACCCTGGGTCTAGGGCTTGGCACCCCAGCTGCAGTCCCAGAAAAGAGTTGGGGGCCCAGGGCAGGCACATCTCTGATCATAGGCAGTGAAGGGAAGACCATCCTAGCAATTAGGGCTGCAGGGCAGTTTCCAAGCTCCCCGTCACACAGCTACCAAGCCTGGGGATAGCCCAGCAGGTGGGGCCGCGGCAGAGGGTCCCGGAGACGCTGGGAAGGTTACTCGGCCCCTCGGTGCCTCAGTGTCCTCGTCTGCAGTTGCCACTCTTAGTCTGGCCTGCTAGAAAGGCCTGTGCATCCGCTAGACTCCAGGGCCCCCCACCCCGGCCTGACCCACACCCTGCGTCCTGCAGAGCTCAGCAAGGCCCAAGTGCAGTGGCTGGAGTCGGACGACCTGGACGAGTCAGACACCTCGGACGATGAGGTGAGGTGGATCCCCAGCCGCACGCTCCGTGGGGCGGGGCCGCTGAGCCGCCTGGGCTGCCCCAGGCTCGGGGGAGGGCCCTCGTCCTGACCACACCCCCAGGCCCTCAGGTGCGCCCAGGCTCGGGGGAGGGCCCTCGTCCTGACCACACCCCCAGGCCCTCAGGTGCGCCCAGGCTCGGGGGAGGGCCCTCGTCCTGACCACACCCCCAGGCCCTCAGGTGCGCCCAGGCTCGGGGGAGGGCCCTCGTCCTGACCACACCCCCAGGCCCTCAGGTGCGCCCAGGCTCGGGGGAGGGCCCTCGTCCTGACCACACCCCCAGGCCCTCAGGTGCACCCAGGATCGGGGGAGGGCCCTCGTCCTGACCACACCCCCACACCCCTAGGTGGGCCGGAGCTGCGAGGTGGGGGCCAAGCCGAGCACACCGCGGGAGGGGCCCAGGTGCTTCTGCACCAAGGAGCGCGGGCAGAGCCTGCAGCAGAAGAGGAAGCGAGCCGCGGGCCCCTGGTGCAGAGGTACCGCGGGGACCGGGCCGTCGGGACGGGGTGGGGGGCAGCCGAAGCACAGCGCCCCCATCCCACCTTTGTGGCCGCTCAGAACAGAAACCAGCCCTGGCACCTCCCCCTGGCACAGGCCCCTTTGAGCAGGGACCCAGGTCAGGACAGTGTGGATCCTGGCTCTTCTCGGCCTCACTGTCCCGCCTGAGCCAGTCCCGTCACCCCGAACCTCAGTTTCCCCCCAGAACCGGCAGTTGTTGGGGGGGGGGGGTGTGGCAGTAGCAGAGTGAGTGTGAGACTTCCGTGGGATAAGGCTGAGGACAGTTGTTATCACCGTCTTTGGCATCAGGGCGAAGGGGCTTCCTGGGCCACAGCAGCCCCCAAGCCCGGTGGCCCGGAAGTCCTGCTCCTCTCCTGGCCCCTCATGGCGGGGGTCTCCCGGACCCTCCTGTCCACCTTCAGAGAGGGGCATCACAGAGGGTGCGGGCCTCTGGGTGCGGAGTGTGTCTGTTCCCACTGAGGCGGTGGGGGCTGCTGGAATGTTTGCCGGGGGCGGTGCTGGGGGCCCCTCCCAGGAGAGCGCCGGAGCCGGCCGGAGGGTATCAGAATGACCTTTCACTTCCTGCTCGGGCCACAAAGGCAGCTGGGCTGAGAGCCTGTGAAAGCCTGAGCTAATAACACAGGCCGCCCTGGTGTTTGTGCAAGCAGACCGGCAGTAGGCAGGCTGGGCTGTGGCGGCCACAATGTGCCATTGTTGCCTGGAAAGTGACAGTGGCCTGTGTTTGCTCGGGCGAGCCATGGAGGAGGCCAGCACACCTGTCATATTCCAAGGCACTTCCTGCTCGGCATATTCGGAGACTGTCCTGGTGGCCACAGTCCACAGGGGTTCTTGGGTATCCACCGCGCCCTCCGCTCTGAGCCAAGTCCCATCCCCGGTCTCCTCCCTGGGCGAACCCAGGGGCTCCCAAGCCGACACCCACCCAAACCCTGCAACGCACACACTGCCCGTCAGCGAGAACGGCGGCGTCGCCCAGCTTGTGGCGGGCACCGCTTGGCTCCAGGGGCAGCGCCCTTGGGTCCCGTGCCCACGCGGAGGTTCAAGGTGGCAGATGGAATCGACTGCCTGGGGGCCTCACCACCCCGCCCAGTGACGGGGCATCACTGTTGCACAGGTGGGAAAACCAAGACCCCCAAGAGTTAATCTGCCCAAGGCCACAGGGCTGGTACGTGGGGCCAGGATTCCAACGTGGCCTATCCAACCCAGAGCCCTCGTTCCCTTAGGGCCCAGCATCTTGGCAGGACCTACCTGCGAGGGTCCCGAGGAGAGACCAACTGCGCCCTAGGCCCATGGAGGCACCCCACCAGTGTCTCGGGGATTCTGAGAGCATTTCCCGAGAAGCAGGATTTCTCTAGAAGGTCCTGGGCCTTCAGCAAGGCATCGAGGCACTGGGGCCAAATGGTCTTGAGTCACACGCCTGGGGGGAGAGCCCGCCCTCCAATCAGACCAGCCCCGCGCCGGTGTCTGGTGCCTCCAGGAACGCATCAGCTCCCCTTGCCCAAACGCTGCCCACAGGGCCCTGGGCAAGAAGCCAGCATCACTGCGAGGGGGACACAGACTGCTGCCTGCCGCCTAACCTCGGTCTACTCTCCACAGCCTCCAAGAAGCCACCCCCAGGGAGAAGGAATCCGGGGGAGCCCCTGACAGCACATGAGGGGTCCGGGAGCCCAAGGGACCCTGAGGACGGCAGCCCCCCACCAAGCAACGGCAGCTGGGAGGAGACTTAGCTGCTCCCGGGGGCACCACACCCAACTGACAGCCCAGCACAGGGCAGGAGGGGACCGGGACCTGGACCATCTCCACAGGGGCTGGAAAGGCCAAGAGGGGGTCTTTGGCTGGCCACTTGCACCCCTCCATCTCCACCCATCTCAGAAATGACCAGCTAGTCCTGGCGCTCGACCCTCACCCCAGCATCTGCTCCTTTGGGGGGCAGTAGGGTTCTCAGAGGCAGGGGAGGTAGGGGTGACTCAGACTCCGGCCCAGCGCAGTCCCCACCCCTGCTGCACGTAGGCAACCCTTCCTGGGCAGTGCCCCCACTTCTGACGGTCTCAGACTCCACTGGCATCCCTGACCCCCAGGGCCCTGCGCGCCCGGCCACCCCCTCCCTGACTGGGCGGAGTGCGAGTGGTGGTCTCGGGCGCCCCCTTGTGGAAGCCTGCAAACGTGCCGGCAGTCAGGGTGTCGGGAGGCCAGCGGGCGGCAGTGGGCGCCCCACTGGAGAGGGTAACCAAGAACAAAGGTGTAAGGGATGGCATGTGCCGCTGGCTGAGTCAGGGGGTCAGCTGGGTCTCCAACTGCCTGGGCTCTTGAATGCATCCAGGCCTGGGAACAAAACCAGCCCCGTTTGCAGAGGGTACAGGGACCAGGGCAAACTCTGGGGAGGGCTGCAGGGAACAGAACAGAAAATGTGCCCCAGCCCCCACACAGAGTACCCTCCTCACTGACCGACTACTCCTGTGTCCCCAAACCACACCTGCAGGACCCCAGGGCGGCTGGGCCAGGATTGCACCCTTAGCCCTCAGGGGTACCCTGCTCCTTCAGCCATTGTCACTTTCGGAGGGTGTGTCTCAGTACCCTCTGGGGGAGGAGCTTAAACAGGCTCCCAGGCCCCATCCCAGACCCACTGAACTGGGGTCTTGGGAGCAGGCCTGCACGCGAAGTCTGAGAAGTTTGAGAGCTGCTCATTCTGGGCAAAGGCAGGATACAGGGCAATGGCTGGGCCGGGTAAGGCCTGCGACAAATTGAGGGTGCAGGTCTGACAACGGGGGCACCACTCCCCCTCACTCACTGGCCTTCCCGCCTGCTGGCCCCAGAGACCAGAGGGACTAAATGCCCAAGAGGGAAGCTGGGGCGGGAGGTGCACGTCTGTGTGTGTGTGTGCGTGTGTGTGCGTGTGTGCGTGTGTGTGTGTGTGTGAAAACTCCTATTGTTAAAAGTTGCTCTGATCTGTCTGACATCAAATAAAAGCTGTGTGCAGACAAGCATGGATGGGGCTGGGGAGCAAAAGATAACAGTCCTCCATCGCTCCGCCCCCCCATCACCCCCTTCTCATCTTCCTCGTCTGACATCAGCTCAACTGTTAGCTACCCGTTTGTCAGCTGCCCACCTGCCAGGGCCCCCCCTCTAGTACCACCTGGGCAGGACTGAGGGTCCACTCTGTGTCTAGGCACACCACTTCACAGCTCTGGTCTCACTCCTTCCAGGAGCCCCGCCAGTCACACACAGCGCCCCCACTTTACAGACAGAGGGGCTGAAGGTCGGGGAGGGTAAGCAGCTGACCCAGGGTGGCCCAGCTGGCAGGTGGCAGAGGAGGCCGAATCCGGAGCTCAGCCTCTTGGCTGCCCCAGTCGCCATGCTGCCCACTCCCCGCGCACCGGCAGGCAGCAGCAGCAGTGGGCACCACCCATGGGCACAGGGACTCCCCAAGAGGGACCTTCACAGGGCAGTTCTGCTGCCCGTGAGTGCCTGGCGGCCCGCGTTCGGTCCTCATTACACATTTGGTCAAGCCCCACTTTCTGCCTGACGGGAAACTGTCCGCTCCCTCCCAAGCACAGGAGAGGCCTTGAAGGCCAACTTGGTAGGGCATCGGGAAGAGGAAAGAGGACAGGCCGGATGCTGGGAGAGCCTACCTGTGATGGCAAATGAAAATCAGTGGGAGGGGACACGGCCACGGTGGGAGGTGGGTACGGGGACTGAAGGGGGAGTGGCCGTGCAGCAGGCCCCGGCTGGGACAGGAGACTCCCTCACTCATCCTGCCCTCACACAGAAGCGCACAGCCAGGTTGCGTCTGCCCCGCCCCGCCCCTCGCCCTCCCCAGCAGGGGCTCAGAAGATTCCCTGGATCAGGGTGTGTGCCCAGCAGCTACACGCAGAGGCACTACTGGGCCAACCCACCAGCAGGTGCCCGGATCTGCAGCAGCACTGCTGACCCCGTGCTGGGATGTCCGTCGCTGAGCCTGAGTAATCCTGACAAGTACCCTGAAGTCGTTGTCCCAGGCAGAAAGTTGGACAGAGCAGACGAGGTGGTGGCGGGACCCTGTCCCCCCGCCTCAAAGACACAGATGGGCTCCTGGGGGCTCCAGAGGGCAGTACCCGAGCACGAAGCCACCTGCTCTGAGGTCAGGGGCACCTGGGTACAGAATGGGAAAGTGAGGCCGAGGCACCACGAAGGCTCAGGTCACGTTGCTGCTGAGGGAACTGCAAGACCCTGCCTGAGACTGAAGGCCCAGCACTGCCCCCATCTGCGCGTGATCCCAGGCAAGTGCCTTCTCCCTTCAGACCCTCAGTGTCTTCCTCAGTCAGTGAGGGAAGCCAGGTGGCACCACCTGCCATTCCAAGGAGCCTTGGGGCTCCTCGAGGAGATGACCCTTTGCAAGCTGAAGCCCCCTCTCCTGCAGAGGGCAGGCGGCACAGCTTCGGCCCCCAGACCCCAGCTCCCAGCACCGACACACACCCCAGAGGAGACAAGCGCTGGAGCCTAAAGACTCAGGCTCAACGGAGGCTGACCACGAAATCCGCAACCCAGCAAGAAGAACAGGGCGCCAGCGCCCCGAAGCTCCTGCTTCCGAAGCGGGGATTCGAACCTTAGGTGACACGGCTGCCTTGCCCGCCGCAGCAGAATTGCCTCTAGGACCCAGGGGAGCCGCCCACCGTCCTCCTCCCCCTCCCCCCAAGCCAGAGAACTCCGCGGTCCGCCCACCACGCCGTGCGGGCCAATGAAAAAGCACGACAGCGGCTCATTTGCATGCGGGGCGCCTCGGCCAATGGGCGGCGTTCGCGGGCGCGTGCGCGCAGGTGGGGCGGCAGCGGCGGGCGGCCGGCGGGCTCAGTCCGAGGATGGCCGCGGCCGCGGCGGGTGGAGCCCCGGGCCCGGCCCCCGGCCCCGCCAGGGCCCCGCCGCCCGCCGGCCCCGGCCCCGCCGCCAGGGTCCCGCCGCAGGCGCCCCGGAGGCGCGGGGACTCGCGGCGCCGCCAGGCCGCGCTCTTCTTCCTCAACAACATCTCCCTGGACGGCCGGCCCCCGAGCCTGGGCCCGGGCGGAGAGAAAGCCCCGCCGCCGCCGCCCCCGCCGCCGCCGCCGCCCGCCGAGGCCCACGAGCCGCCCGCGCCGCCGCCGGGACCCCCGGGACCCGAGCCCTCCTCCCGCGGGGCCCCGCCGCCTCCGCCGCCGCCGCCCGCGCCCCCCGCCAGCCTGCCCGGGCTGCCCGGGATCGCGGGCAGGGCGTCGGCGCCCCAGGGCCTGCTCAGCCCCGCGCCCGCCCCCGCACCCGCCGGCCTCGGCCTCGGCCTGGGGCTCGGGCTGGACGGGCAACGCCAGAGGTGAGTGCGGGCCCTGAGCTGCAGCAGCGCGGGGCTGGGGTGACCTGGGGACGTCGACCCAGGAGTGGAGGTGGGCCGGCGACCTGACAGCCCAGGACACTGGGTCAGGGTGACCTGGGCGGGGAGCGTCGGTCCAAGGCATGGGGGCACAGTGGGCCAGGCCCCCTCTGCACAGGACTTGGGGATCGGAGTCACCTGGGGCCCTGTCGGCACAGGACTTGGGGATCAGAAGGTGACCCTGATCTCCTGTGAGCCGCAGACACAGGGTTGGGGTGCCCTGGTTTTGCCAGCCTGAGAAAGAGTCTTGCTTGGGCCTGGTCAGTCTAAGATGTGGGGGTCAGCGTCCTCGGGGCTTGTCCCCAGACACCGGGGCCACGGTCCCCTTAATTCTTCCAGCTCCTCAGCCCTCATCAGCCCCCAGACACACAGCCCTGCCAGCTCTGGACACGCCCCTCCCCAGCCCGCCTTTATCCTGGACTCTGGATTCTGGAGCACTCTTGTGTGGCCCCTTGCATTCCCTAGCTGGGCGACCCCTCCATGTGGGCCAGGGTTCTTCCTGCACCGGGACATCCAGTTTCTGAGTCTTCTGTACCAGGGCCAATCTCCCAGCCTGCCATCCCACAGCTCCCGCTCCCTGGTACCCCCCCTACCTCTGTGCAGACTCCCAGCCCTCCCCCCCTCCCCGGTCCCCTCTGGGTTCAGTGTCCCTGGCCCTGTCACACCCCAGCTTGCACTCACTCCGCCTGCTCGAATTCCATTTCTAGGAAGCCCTCGGCTCATTTCGAGGAAGCCAGATCAGCCCCCACCCTTGAGCCCTGCCCCTCCAGTGTGCCTGTGCCCAGAAAGGCCTGGCTGCCAGACGCCCTGCCTCCTGCCCCGGAGACCCTTGCCCAGCCTCCTGCATAGCTGCAGCTTTGGGTGCCCCTTCAGTACTGCTGCCACTACCCTGCCTCCTCGCCCCTTCCTCCAGGTTCCGGGGCTATCCCATGCCCTCCCACTGCCCACCTGCACCTTGAGGACCCATTTGGGGCCTGGCACTGAGGATGGGCTGCGGTCACAGTCCCTCTGGAAGGCCACTGTGTGCAGGACAGAGCTGCGGGGTGTGCGGAAGGGCCCCAGTGCGGAGCCCCGCAGCCCAGGGCCCTGCAGAGGCGGGCCACTCCTGGGGTCCAGAGGCGGCTCTTCTCAGCTGGGGGTCATCACAGCTGCGCACGCCATGGTGCCTCCCACCCCCGGCCCTCAGACGGGGGTCACGGCATCGGGGTCTTTTCTAGCACTGTTTTGGTTGGGAAGGTTCAGTCCAGAATACAACGCTTGGCTCTCACTTTAGGGTCAGAGCTCTTGTGTGTGGCCCGTGGAGAAGCGCTTGCTGAGGTCACTGTCCCACCACAGACGGAAGTATTTCTAACCATACAGAGGAGCGGCTGCCTCCTGGGCAGGCCGGAAGGACACCCTGGACCCCTTCCACAAACAAGCCTGGCTGCGCTCCGGAGGCGCTTGGGGGGCTGACTGGGGCCAGGGGATCAGAATCCCCAACACGCGGCAGCTCGGCAGCCCACGTCCGGTCCCCTGGGGGGTGACATGGGGGTGCTTGTGCGAGAGGAGGCTGACACCGAGAACCAGCTAGTTCCCTAGCAGGAGTCCGTCCGTTTTAAAAACAGAGCCCCGAAGCACACTTGCCCTCGGCCTCGAAGTGGTCGAGGACGGTCCCCCCTTGCGCCGGGCGGATGGCAAAGCCCGTCTGTCGTGGGAGGAGTCGTGGGGTTTCGGGGGGGAAAGCGGCTCACCTGGAGACGGGCCCCAGCTGGAGAGCGATGCGTGTGCTCCCCGCCGTGTGACGCCGGCCGCCCCCTGCCCCTTCCGTGTGCGTGTGCATGTGCGGACCACGTGTCTGCTCAGCAAGCAGGCCACCCTGCTGTGGGCCAGGCCCTGCGAACCAGCCTGGCCAGCAGCCTGCCAGGGAGGGGCTTGGGGGCCGTGGATGCTGGATGCGACGCCATAATCAGGAGCCCTGTGAGGCCGTGTGGCCCGTGGTGTCACCGCGTGGCCCATTCCTGCGGCGGGGGGGGCGGGCGGGGGGTGCAGGGGCCTGAGCTCAGGAGAAGGCTGGCTCGGGATGGGGTATGGTGTAGGCCCGGGTGCCCTTCGGTCTTCCTGCTGCGTCCACCCCCGTCCCGTGTCCCTTCACCCCTGGCGTGAGCCCGGGCCGTGAACTCACTGTCCCTCCCAGCGGACAGATAGCGGGCCCCCCGTGTGGGGACTGTCCATGTCACTCTGAGTTCCCCAGGCCCAGAGACGGGCCCACAGAGGGAGTCGCTGCGGAGTGCGTGAGGGGCGGCCGGCCTAGCAAAGGGGGCTCCTGGCTGCAGACTCAGTCGAGAATCTGTTGTTTTCCAGGAGCAGGAGGGGGGAGGGCCTCTTCCAGAAGTCTGTACCAGTGTGGTGCTTCGACCCAGGCCTGCAGAACAGACCTGTGCCCGTCAGGGGCTCTGTGACCACTGGCAGGAAGCACGGCCCCACTGAGCCTCAGTTTACTCCTCTGTGAAGTGCTTCTGCCGTACATACTATGAACCCGAGGGGCTGTGTGAGGCCAGGGGAGGTCACGGGCTCGGCGAGGGGAGGCAGTGGCCAGGGCCAGGCGAGCAGACGCTTGTCACAACCAGGTTACCAGCGAGTGCTCACACGCAGTCCACAGCAGGAAAGCTGTGTTTCACACTCAGGGTTGAGTCTGGCGTGGTTTTTCCTGCTAAGCCGGTGAGCAAGTCACTGGAATCCCTGTTCCTCTCGAGCCCCCAACTTGGCATTTATTTTCATTTCAACACTGCAGTCGCTTACCACGAGCAGGCAGGACGCTGGGCTCCTCCAGCCGGCAGAAACAGGTGGCCCCCGCCGGGCCCTGCGCCCTCCTCTCTGGCTGCCAAAACAAAGCACCGTCAGCTGGGCGGCTTTGAACAACACAGGGCTTCCTCGCACCGTCTCAGAGCTCATAGGTCTGAGGTCCCGTCTGGAGGCTCCAGGGAAGGGGCCTTCCTGCCTCCCGCAGCTCCTGGTGGCCCCAGGCGTCCCTTGGCTCGTGCGTGGCCTCAGCCCCCCAGTGTCGGCCTCCATCTGCACGTGGCTTCTCCTGGGTGTCTCTGTCTGCACCTGGCGTTTTCCCCTCCTTAGAGGGACACCAGTCATTGCCCGCCCTAATGGCCATATCTTAACTTGGTCACATCTGCAAAGATCCTACTTCCAAATATGGTCACGGTCACAGATATCAGGGGTTAGGACTTCAATGTAACTTTTGGGGAGCCCAGCTGAGCCCACCACAGTCCACGTTAGTGTCCAAGGCACTCGTGACCAGGAAGGTGAGCCGGGGCACGGGGGAGCCCAAGGACATTGCTGTGTCAGCTGGGAACGCAGACTCTCGCGATCCTGGAGGGTTCACGACGGAACGGTCCTGAGAAGGGGCTGAGCATTTTAGCCGCCATGTTGGCCAGGAGCCACCTCGTGTTCCAGAAGCTGCCAAGCTCCTGTCCAAATTGAGCCAATTTCAGTGGCGCATCTGGCAGTGTGCTTACAACTCTGATTCGGGGGCTTCTTGCTGGAGGACAGCCAGAGGTGGCAGCCAAGGTTAGAGCCTAGAGGCGCTGCCCCAGGGTGGCTCAGAGGCCTGAGACCTGAACCCCAGAGACCACACCCTGGGTCCCATGGCCAAGGGGTCTTCAAGCCTCCCTGAGCGGTTGGCTGGAATTTGGGGTTTGTGCTTTGCCTGGCAGGGACTTGGCGAGATGGGGCACCCAGGACCACCACTCCCTGGACAGGTGTGCACCAAGGGTCTGCGAGGTCGGCCGCTGCGCTCGGATGGGCACGGAGCAGGAGAGCGTCTCAGGTCATTGGCACTGGTACCTGTCAGCAGCCTGCTCTCAGCTGGCCTGACCCCTTCCCTGGGCCCCTCGCTCGGTTTGGGTGGTCCTCGGCCCTCAAACAGACCTCAGGTGGGCACCCCTGCTCCGTTGGGCATTTCTGTAGTTACAAAGTAAAGGACGTCCATCAGGTGCTAGAAACTAACCAATAGCAATTTCTCTTCCTGTTTGTGTTCCACGTTTTGTGTTTCGGGGGCAGGTGGGGGGTAATTCTGAGAGCAAGCCGGAGAGCGAGCAAGCCGTGGTCAGTGCGGTGGGCACCTGTGCCCTCGACAGCCTCTCCCACACCCCTGACCTCTGGCCCCTTCTTCCCCAGAGAGTCAGATGGCGAGTGGACACCATCCCGCATACACTGACCTGGGCGCCACGGAGAGGCTTCTGGGCAGGGGAGACCCGTGTTTGCCCGGACATCCAGGGCTGGGGGGTGAGGCACTGCAGGGGGCAGAAAGCCCGAGCTGTGTTCTCTGTAGCTTGTTCGTGGGTGGTGTTTTTCAATGGGGTGTAAAATGCAGGCCCAGCTCTGGGGGCAGCACACGCCCCCCCCCCCCCCCCCGCCCAGAAGCTCTCGGCAGCCAGTACCCCTCGCACACCAAGACCCCCACTTTGTCACCGCCATCACGGCAGCATGTGATGTGCAGGCACAGGGAGGCGACCGCACGCGGTGAGCACGGCCTCCTGCTGACCGCGCCCGCTGCCCCCAGCGGGGAGTGTGCTTCCGCTCGAGCTGCCACAGGGCTTCTGTCCTGCCTGCTGGCCAGACGGACGCCTTTCTGGGTGGCTGTGTCCAGAGAGGCTGAGCCGGAGCACCCTCGGCCAGAACCCGCCCATACTGGGTGGCCCATCCTGCCGGAGCTGTGTGTGAGACCCTGGTGGTCTCACCTTGGGAGTCCCCGGAGGGCTCCACATTCCTCCAGAGGAAGCCACCAAAAGACCGGCCAGCAGGTTCTTTGAAAGGGGGCGCTGCGTAACGGACGGCTGGCGCTGCTCCGTGTCCTGGGAAGGGCGAGCCCCTCCTGACCACCAGGGGAGGCCCTGGGAAGGTCCTCCGTGTCCACCACCAGGGCTCTGGCCTCGCCTGTGGCTTGACCTCCGGCTGTCCTGCTGCCTTTGCCGCCCACGACGCGGTCACCTCCACACCCAAGGATGTTGAGATCCCTGGGAGCCTGCAGGCTGCTCCTCTCCTGCCCACAGACTCACTTGCGGAACGTTCTGCAGCTCACTCCGCCCCCTGCGGACAGATGCGCCCAGTAACACCGGGGAAGCCGGAAGCGGCACACCCGGGCCTCCCGTGTCCCAGGTGCCCACCCAGACCCACGGCTCGGGGTGCCCTGATCGGGGGCCACAGGTGTTCATCCACGCGCTAATGGCATCTCTGGAATGGAGGCCAAGTTCAGCAAGGGAGCACCTGAGGAAATGTCTGGGGGGGCGGCCTCGATTCCAGCCACCCCGGCCAGCGCTGCAGCGGTAGTGGTCGCACAGACCGCCTGCGGGGGTGCAGGGCCCAGTACCGCCTTACAAGCTGCGTGATCTCGGGCAAGTGGCTCGCCGGCTCTGTGCCTCCGTTTCCCCACCTGAGAACTGAGAGTGAGGGCACGGCCCGTCACGTGCCGTTGTTGCGAGGACCGAGCTTATATGTAAAATGCTCACGAGGAGAGACGAGTGGAAGAAAACCACAGATGTCTGCAAAAGCAACTGGGAACAGATCTTAACAGCTTGGTGAGCTGACTGCCTCAACCCGGAACCCACGGGAGGAGTGAGCCAGGCAGCAGAGCGCCGTGACGCGCCTGCCGCTCCAACGGGCACCGGGCCAGAGGCCGCGTGTGGGGCCGGCGTCCACGGAGATGGCTGTTGGCTCCGGGCACGCGAGCTCCCAGGCGTGCAGGAGCCACTGGAGCATCGCCTGGGAAATTAGCCGAGGAAATGAGTCTGAGGAAGCCACACGGGGCTGCTCCGTGGGGCCTCTGAGCCAGCCCTGCAAAGCAGCACACAGACACCCCCGGGGACGGTCGGGCTGTGCCTAAGCCGGTAGGTCCCGCACATCCACCTGCTCACCTGGCGCGGGGACGGTGCTCACCTGCACCCACCCCAGGCTTCTCGGGACGCCGGGTTATGCCCAACACACCCCTCCTGCTGCCTCGTGAGCAGTCAGCGCACCTGCCTGCGGAGGCCCCTGCCGCACATCCCCCCGCCACCCTGGGCAGGCCTCAGCCCCCCCCCCCCCACCGGACTCCCCTCGCACTGACGTCCCCCACCCCGGGCACTCTCCTCCGGCAGGCGGGTGTCCTCCACCGCCACCAGCCCCGTCTCCGGAGGTGGGGCCGCTCTGGGACACCCGGCGTTTCACCGGAGTTTCCACTGTGTTCAATTCTCATTTCTTTTCAATAAGCTTCTGCTGTCTTTGTCATTGTAAAGAAGTAAGTGGAGTGTGGGCTGTGGCTTCGTGGTGACAGCCTTGGGGCCCCCCAGACTGCCCTGCTCGTGTGACCTCGGGCAGGTGCCGAGTTGCCGCAGGCGCTCGATCCGGCACTCGATCCGTGGCAGGCGGGGGTGGCTGAGCCCCTAGGGCCCGACGGCTCCCCGGGGACTCACGGGCTCATAGCGACCTGGATTCCAGGCTGGCTCCACCTGGTGAGGTGGCCTGACCACACCGGGCCTGGATCGTAAGCCAGGGGTCCTGCCGGGGGACCGTGTTGCTCCCAGGCAGGCTGCAGCTCCCAGGAGTGGCGTCCTCTGCCCTGTGCCGCCCCCCACACCGGTCCCCTCCCCAGGAGCCCGCCCTCAGCTCACGTTTGGAGTGAAATAGTGCCACGGACACCGGGGCACCCACCCGACACGTGCCGGCCCAGGCTGAGCTCAGGACCCGTGTAGCTTCATTTCACAGAACACACGGCCTCGGCCCCCCGGAGCCTCCCTCTTTTGGGGAGGTGTGGGGGCTCGGGGCTCACCTGTGAGATGTGCTTGTGACCCCCACGAGGACTAGGAAGTCGACGAGTGACCAGGTGGTGGTCTTGGTGCCAGTAACCCGGGTGCATGATCTTGACCTGGAGGTGCAGCCCACACAGGGTCTGAACCTTCCCCCTCGAGAAGCCCCCTGACGTGGGGGAGGGGGGAGGTTGGGAGCCCTCCAGGAGTGATTCCTCCAATCCTGGAAGACTTCCAGAAGCCCCTCCCTGCCTTCAGCCTGCTGTGGCTGAGCGGGAGCTGCCGTGCCCGTCCTGGGCCAGAGAGGGCTCTCAGGACCTGCTGGCCTGAGCTCCGGGAGGCAGTGGGCAGCGGTGGACCAGGGTGCTGGTCCCCCTTGCGTTGTTCTGGCACAGTCTGGTCCTGAGTCTTGCCCGAGACTCAGAGGTGGCCACAGACGGGCTCCTGACACCGTGGCTGTGCGCTGCTGTCCAGCGGGGAGAAGGCCGCCAGCGCGCCTCCAGGTCCGACAGCAGCCGTCTCCCCGGTCTGTTGCTGAGGCCCTGCCCTGTCTTTTTACAGACGGCGAGTTGCCTCCCAGCGCTGCTCTCTCGAGTTCCTGGAAGATGCTGTGGGATGTGCCTCCGTTCAGAGGTGAGGGTCCGCTGGCTCTGAGACCCCGCGCGCCCCAGCCACCAGGCTCTGGGGCCAGAGGGGCTCTAGAGGGAGGGGAGAGTGACCTGGGGTTTACATTGCAGAACCAAACACATATCTGGCTCCCCAAGACATAAAGGCCTAAAGAAGACTCACTTCATCAAGAACATGCGACAGTACGACACGAGGAACAGCAGGTACGCATGTGCCACGGGAGCAAGCGTGTGGCCGCCCAGAGGCAGAGCTGGAGTCCGATCCCCGGCCCACGCGTGCAGCCGCGGCGCTGCCCGGCACGTCCACCCTCGAACCCCATGTCGGCGAGTGGCTCCTGCTTCCCCCAGTGTTCAAGCTCGGGTCCACCGCCCCCTTCCTCTCCGGTGTCCCAGGTGAAGGGCCACCTGGTGGACACCAGCTTGAGTAGGAGCGCTGAAGTGAAGGGACATCGGAAACAGAGCAGGTGTGGCGACGGAACGTGGCCGGGAGAGGAGGGCAGCGGCCGGGAGGTTACACTAAAAGCCGAGATCTGGCTGCCCCAGACCAGGGTGTAGACGGGCAGCCGGGAGGAGGTCCTGGGTCTGTGGGTGCTGTGTGGGTGCCCTGAAGGCGTTCCCGTCGCCCGTCCCTCATGCCCTGTCCTGCCAACCCTGGGGCATCTGAGCTCAGCGCCCTTCCTGTTGGAGGCCGTGCTGCCTGGCATCCACCCAGTGGCCTTGTCGGGGAGCTCTGTGTTCTAGCAGTGGCCTGGACCCCCCAGCGTGAACCCCAGTGTGACAGGCCCGTGCTGGTGCTGAGGAACAGGCCCAAGCGCTGGGCTGGCTCCCGGGAGCCCAGGGGGGCCAGCAGTCACAGCCAGAAAAGAGGGGAGTCTCCTGCTGCTGGAGCCAGGCCGGGCCGGGCAGGGTAGATCCCAGCCCAGAGTGGGGGGAAGGGCTGGCCTTCCTGCCACACGCCCCACGTGGGGCGCCTCCTGGCCAGCTTGGCTCAGGACGTAGAAGTAGGTGCTTCTTGGCTCTATCAGCCCCTCCAGGTAGGCTGAGGACAGGCCCCCTGAGCGGGACAGTCCTCTGGGTACACACCTCTGCTCTCGTGTCCTCCAAAGCCTGGCCTCTCCTGGGTGAGCAGCCCCGACCACTGGCCTCCCGCTGCCTGCACGGGCCAGGCCAGACCTTCCTGTGCTGCACATCCTGTGGAGGGGACGCACCTGCCAGCGGGACCGAGCACCCTCGCTAAGCACCTGCAGGGAACGGGCGAGAGCTGGGACAGCCAGACCGACTGGCTCTCCTGTCCCCTGGACACCCCAGGCAGTTTGCGTGACCCAAGTCTAGGCGGGAAGGAACTTTCTCCTGGAAACACCTGCCACCTGCTCTGACCAACCCTTCCCCCCAGGATCGTGCTGATCTGTGCCAAGCGGTCCCTGTGTGCAGCCTTCTCGGTCCTGCCCTATGGAGAAGGCCTGCGGGTCAGGTGAGTGACCAGGGGGCCATGGGCTAGGCCCCCCCGCCCCCCGGCTTGCAGTGGCCTCACGCCGAGGCCAGCAGACCCGCTTCTGCCAGAGCGCCTCGGGAGCACTGAAGGCCATTTGGGTCCTGGTTCCCTGGGAGGGGTGTGTCCGCATGTTACTTACACGCAGTTGCCTTGGGACGGTCCTCCTCATGGGGATGCGTCCTGTGGCCGACCCTGGCGAGTGCATCCGGCATAGCTCCAGGAAGGTGACCGTCAGGGCGGAGATAGCACCACAGGACCTGCCGTGAAACAGCAGTAGAGAAACCTGCCAGGCGAGGGGCCTGGGTGAAGCTGGCCCAGGGGGAGGCCTAGGGAGAGGCTGGTGCCACCCCATTACTGCCAGCCTGCAGGTGTTCTCACAGGAAGTATGTGGGGCTGGGAAGGGGCAGGACTGGGCAGCGCGGGGCCCGGGGTCCTTCCCCTGTGCCCGAGGCAGTGCTGGTACCGTTCCCGTCCCCCAGCTCTGGGCCTGGCGGGCGCAGAGCGGGGGCCCCTGCTCCCCTGCCACCTCTGGGGACAGAGGAAGGCCCGGCAGCCGCCTCCCCCCGTGCATTGCAGTGACCTGCGGGTGGACGGCCAGAAGCAGAGGCATCCGTCAGGCGGCGTCTCCGTGTCTTCCGAGATGGTCTTTGAGCTGGAGGGCGTCGAGCTGGGAGCAGATGGGAAGGCAAGAGTGGAGGCCGTGCTCAGTCCGGGCTGGTGGGTGGGCTGGGAGCTTGTGCTCGCCCAGGCGATCGACACGGAGCTGGGTTTTTCTTGACTCCTAAAGTGCAAGGTGTCGGGAGGAAGCCACACAGCCCTGTGAAGATAGGCCCCTCACCTCGCTCAGCAGCGAGCTGATGGGAAATGGCGTGAGTTGGGCGGGGGCCCAGGTGCTGCCTCCGTGCTGGAAGTCAGAGGTCAAGGGCTTCAGAGGCAGCAAGAAGGTTCCTGTGCTGCAGATCCCACGTGGGGGATGGCGCAGGTGGCATTCTGGGACGTTCTTGTTACTGATAACACTAGCGTCAAGTGTTGGTGTAACAGGGAGGGATGCCCGGGAGCGTTAGCTCTCAGTGGGTCCTTCCTTGTCCCCATGAGGGTGGCGTTCGTGTGGGGGCTGCCTGCAGCAGAAGGAGTAAGGCACAGCTTGCTTGGACTTCTGGTCTTACGAGGGGCTGTGGACCTGGGGATGACTGGGACTGAGCCCTGACACCCATTCCCCTCCAGGTGGTGTCTTATGCCAAGTTCTTGTACCCTACCAACGCCCTGGTCACTCACAAGACAGACAGCCACGGCCTGCCACCCCAGCCCCGGCCCAGCATCCCCCGGGCTCTGCCAGGGTCAAGATACAAACCTACCCCAGCCAAGTCAGCACCAGCCGGCACGGATCTAGGTACCCCACGTGCCCTAACCGGGTGCCGGGCAGGCAGCCACACCAGCTGGGCAAGGGACACACTGTGGCGGGCAGACCAGAATCACACTGAAGCCCATAGCCCCTGGTCCAGACGGGGAGCCAGGCTTGGGAGAAGGGAGCAGACGGCCTGTGCTTCATCCACCCAGGAACTGGAGAGATCCCGTGTCCACACACGGCTCCGGGGCAGGGGCAGGGATCTCTCGGTCAGGACATCCTTCCACCCAGCCCTCAGGGACAGGGAACCGTGGCCTAGAGTCCCTCCCAGACCCCAGAAGCATTGTTCCCCAGGGGCTAGTCCAGGGTTCCAGCTGAGGCTTGGGTTGGCCAGAGCCCTGGGCTCATGGTCGGTCAGGGCTGTCCTCTGCACACAGGGACTGACGCAGGGGACACGCTGGAGTATAACCCCAACCTCCTGGACGACCCACAATGGCCCTGTGGCAAGCACAAGCGGGTCCTCATCTTCGCGTCTTACATGGTACGGGGGGCACCGGCGCAGGCCCGGTCCACACGCCTCTGGGTGTTCGGGGGCAGGCTGAGGGCGAGCCGCCGGGGCAGGGCCACTGGGCCCCCCACCCCAGGGCACCAGCACCTTGGGGCAGCAGGGGGTGTGCAGCAGGCCAGAGGCTGCGCTGACCACACCGCCCTGGCAGCCTGGGTCACCACTCTGCATCCCAGGCTCTGGGACCCTCTGTCCTGAGACGTGTCCTCCTCTGATCTGCTGCCTGAAGCCATTTGCAGACCCAGGCCAGCGTGAAATCAGCCCCCAGGGTCTCGGGTGGGTGGCCCCCAGGGCTGTGCGGGGCCGACCCCTACCCTGCGGCCTTCTCGCACACAGACCACGGTAATAGAGTACGTGAAGCCCTCTGACCTCAAGAAGGACATGAATGAGACCTTCCGGGAGAAGTTCCCACACATCAAACTGACACTGAGCAAAATCAGGAGGTAAGGGGACTGAGGAGAGATCTCTGGGCCCCGCCACCGTGATGAGGCCGTTCCTCTCCTCTCCTGTTTCTAGTAGGTTCTTGAGCTTGATAAATCCAGATGTGCCCTGCCCAAGTCCCCTCCTGCTATCTGACCAGGCCAATGTCAGCAGTTCCCCACCCCCCCCACCGCCCGCCACCTCCATGGGTCAGGCCGCCTCAGTGCTGCTTGCACCCACACCTGCTAGCCCTGCTCCCTGATGCCCGTAACCACACAGGAGGTGGGCACTGTGGTGACCCCATCTGACAGACGGGATCGAGGGCCGAGGAGGTTTGCCCAAGACCTCAGCGAGTTAAGTGGTGGACCGCCCAGAGCCCAGGCAGCCTGGCCTAGTTGGGACTCCTGGGGATCACCCTTCCCTGGGCCCTCCTCGCCCCACTGTCTCACTGTCCCCCCTCACCAGCACCAACGGGCTTCGCTGAAGGTCCGGACACTGCTCCAGGGCCTTTCCACGGTGCTATTTCTCCCCACATCGTCCCTTTTGCAGCCACAGGGGAGCAGGGACTCTGTCCTCTGTGGTGGCCCCTGGAGGGCAGCATGGGCTACCCAGTACACTTCGGGGGGGGGGGGGGAGGGGGCACGGCCCGGCCCGAGGGGCAAGGGGAAGCCAACATCCGCCTGCTTGTCCAGCAAGCTGCGGACCCTAGCGCCAGCCGTGCCCACCTGGAGGAAATGGTGCCCTCCGGGCCACTCTGGAGCAGGGAGAGGTGCGGCCACTTCCACTGCCCGTCAGCACCCGGCTTCCGTGTAAACCCGCAGTTTAAAACGGGAGATGCGGAACCTCTCTGAGGAGTGCAGCCTGGAGCCTGTGACGGTGTCCATGGCCTACGTGTACTTCGAGAAGCTCGTCCTGCAGGGCAAACTCAACAAGCAGAACCGCAAGCTATGCGCCGGGGCGTGCGTGCTGCTCGCCGCCAAGATCAGCAGCGACCTCCGCAGGAGCGAGGTGAAGCAGCTCATCGACGTGAGTGCGCCCAGCCCCGCCCCGGCTCCGCCCCCGACCTGCTCTGGACCAGGGTGGGGGGTGGCTTGTGCAGAACCCGGTTGGGGCGGAGCGGCTGGTGCAGAGCTGGGGCTCCACATAACCTCCCTCCTCCCTCCTCCCTCCTCCCGTGCAGAAGCTGGAGGAAAGGTTTCGGTTCAACAGAAGGGATCTGATCGGGTTTGAGTTCACGGTGCTGGTGGCCTTGGAACTCGCGCTCTACCTTCCCGAGGGCCAGGTGTTACCTCACTACAGACGCCTCACGCAGCAGTTCTAGCCCAGCCTGGCCTCTGCCCGGAGGGCGGCCACCCCTCCCACACCGCCCAGACGCCCTGGCGCTCAGGGCCCCAGGGATGTGTCCGGGTGAGCAGCCGCCCGGCAGGGACGCGCCTGCCCCTCAACTGATGCCGCTGTCCCTGCACACCTGCTCCCTTGGAGGGACACCGCTTTCATTCCAAAGCACACCACCCGCCATGGTACATTCCTGAGAATCTTCTCGCATTTTTACGCGAGCGAAACGTGAGGTTTTACTTTTTTCATGTGCCTGAGACCGACCCGATCCTCAAGTGGTCATTTCGGCATCTTTCCTTTGCACCGCCTGGTCTTCCGCAAACCACCACAGCCACTGCGCTCGCATCGCAGAGATCTGGGTTTCTGGAGCCTGCCGAACACTCTGGAATTGCAGAAGTTGGCGTATCGAAACATTAGTCTTGGCTCTTTCCGGTTTCCGTTGGTGGACACAGCTCCCTCCCGGCCCAGCTGAGCCCCTCGGGGATGCCCACTGGCCTCCCCCGGCATCCTTCCACAGGCGGAGCTCTGGCATCAGTGCAACTAGGGCAGACTCCGGTTTCTCTCACTTTTTACTCCAAGCATCGTGTCACTGTGAAATCCTGATGCCCGAGCGTCACACGTGCCAGCAGGCCTCCGCGCAGACACTAGCCCACCCCAGGGGGGACCCACCCTTCACCTCTCACCGGGAACCCCTGCTTGCCTGCGACACTCTGGACCTTCAGGATGTTTGTTGGACTGCTTGCTCCTGGCTCTTGATCTTTCTAAGCAATATCGTGATGGAGAAAACCGGTGTATTTATTGTTACTTGGGATTTGGTTTGATGGGTCTTAAGGGAACAAAATCTGGTCGGGAGCAGTTGAGGCCGTGACTTGGAACACCACACTTGACTCTCAAGCAGGCGGGAGGGGGACGGCCCCATCTCCCTGGAAGGTGGGTGCACACGCCTTTCTTCGTAGGCAGGACGCAGTCTTGGCTGTCACACGAAGCCCAGGGAGTGGTGGTTGTCACCTGTGTGCGGGCCTGTGCCCCTTCTCTCAACAGGGCCCGTGTTCGGCTTTCCCAGGTCTGCGTGTCCTTCCTGCACGTTCTGTGACCCGGTTCTCCAGCTCACTGTCCCGTCAAACACTGAAGAACCAAGGATGATTTCCCTCCCTGGGTCAGCTGGGGTTAAAAATGACCACGTTGGCTGGGCCATTAAGCTGCTTCCCTGCCGTCCTACAAACCTGTCAGTCTCTGCGACAGCCCCACCCTGTATTGTGTGTAAACTGATGCTTTTGCCAAAAGGAGACACCGGTTCTGCTCATCACAACGCTCAGGCACCAGCGGCTCAGCCTGGACCCCAGCACCCGTGTCTGCGTGCAGGCCAGCTGTTCCTCTTCCCCCGGGGGATGGAGCCCAAGCCTGTATTCCAACCCTATTTATTGCGGGATAAACTCCCTGTCCCCCTCGACGGCCCCTAATGCACATGTGTCCCAGACGGACGAGGGTGGGAGGGAGCTGAGATACAGGTGCTTTTCTCCTGGACAGCAACGTGTGCAACCCTCGTATCTCAAGGACACTCTAGTGTTCCAAGCACTGGAAGGGACGGGTTCCCAGACTTCACCTCAAGAGGGCATGCGTCCTGGTCCTCGACAATTTCCACACAGGTGTTCGAACAGCTGACAGCAGTTTAGGTTTCTGTGTTCCCATAGTAAGATTTAGTCCTTCACAGACCTGTAACTCTCCCTTTGGTGTGTCCTGTCCTCGACGCCAAAAGCTGCTCGTGTGGCGGTCAGTGATCACTGCAGCAAAGCCAGTATTGAAGCCAAACGTGTCTGAGCCCCTCACTCTCTAGATCGAGCCCAGACATCTAAGAGGCGGCTCCGAAAGCAGCTGTGCATTTAAAAGTGCGCTAAGCGACTATCTGACCTCAATGTCAAGTCACATGTCATTTGTTTGCAAACGGTAATGTATTTGTGGTTCAAAGTAAAATGTGATTTTGCAAAGTGTGCCACAGGTTGCCTCCTTTCAGCTGACCGGCCGCGTCCAGCTTTACAGCAGCCCTCACACTGATGCCCAGAGGAACGCATCCACACTCCCAGAATGAACCAACACAGGTGGCTTTTGCTATTTTTGTTATTTATTTACGACAAACATCTCACATCTGTAATCCTCTCTGGTCAGAAGTTCCTAGGACAAAAGTAAAGACGACGTTAAAACCTCATTTCAGGAAAGGTCCCGGGCCTCTGTGCCCAAACACAGGCCATCTTACTTACTTTGAAACGATGCCATCGGCCTTGGCCAGTCGTAGAATGGAGTCATCAGACTCACCCTGGAAAAAAGTGCTCGACTATCACCCCTGCTAAACCCGGCTGGCAGGAGGTCCAGTGGAGAGGCCTGGCATAGGGCCTCATACCTGATTATGGGGGGCGGGGGGGGGGTACCTGAGTGCTTTCTCGGGGGTTCCTATCTTGGGCCCCTTAGCACCCCTATTCCGCGGCAGGAAGGGGCAGGCGGCTAGCACAGCCCCACAAGTTCACCCACTCTGCCCACGAATCTACTCGAGCCTCCAGAAAGAAAGACCCCCTTCCCCACTCGACCGCCCACCCGGTGCGCAAGGCCAGGGAAACTCACCATCCTCCGGATAGCCCCGCAGATCGCATAGGTTTTAAACTGGCCGTTAAACCTACCCGTCACCTTGTCAACCTGCAAATCGTCAACGCGAATCATAAAGATGTGGGGTCCGGGAGTGCTCAGCCCGCTAGGCCACCCCGACCTGGCTTCGGCCGCCCTGGGGGCTTTCCCCCGGGCGGGACGGGCCCGTTGCCTCCGCCCGGCTCACCTCGGCCACGTTCATCTGGATGGACGCGTGGTCCTTGGCGCCGATGATGCGGTTGCTGGCGGAGCTGCGGGGGGGGGGGGGGGGGCGGTAAGCGCAGTGAGCGGGAGGGGGGAGCGGGGGCGGGTGGAAGGGCTCGCTCACCATTTCCGCGGCACGTACAGGTCCACGAACTCTCCGGCGTCGTTCTGCATGTCGACGGCAAGCCTGCGAGACCCCGAGGCGCCGTGAGGCCGGGCTGCGTCTCCGCTGCAGCCGCCCCGGCCCCCGCGCCGTCTCCCCAAGCCGCCCCGGCCCTCGGGTGTCGGCTCCCGCCCGGAGACCCCTCCCGAAGCCCCCGCCCGGCCGCGCGACCCACCTGCTGCTACCACCACCACGAGCGCGAGCGCAGAAAGGAAGCACTTCCTCCGCCGGCGGCGGTATTGGAGGACGGGGCGGGGCCTCGGCGAGTGCTTCCGGGTCCCGACGCGACGCGGGGCGCCGCCTGTTGCCCTGACGCACTTCCGCTTCCGGCGGACGGGGCGGGACCTGCGGGTGGCGGCGCCCGGCGGATTCGGCGGGATCCGGTGGCGGGCCCAGGCAGGCGTCGCCGGGCTGGGGGACGCCCGGGCCTCCGCGGCTTCTGCTTCCGCTGTCAGCCCCGCGTGGGCGGGCGGGGGCCGTGCAGACCCCTCCTGGGACTTCGTCCGCGACAGTGGCCGAGCGGGAGGAAGCCTCGAACAGGCTGGGAGGCGGCGGGCGGACTTGGGGTCCTCTCTAGGGCGCGGGGACACCGCTGTCGGGAAATCGAGGTCGGGGCAGGGAGGGGACGCTGCCAAGCTCCCGGGGCAGGACCCGCTGAGACCTGCCTGTGTCTGCATGTGGGTCAACCCAGCTAGTCCTGGTGATCAAAAGATTCTGTAGCTGGAAGGTGGGAGAGGCAGCTAGACTACCAGAGTGCCAGGAAGGAGAGAGTAGCAGAGAGAGGTCTGCAGAGGGATCTTCCTCGAGTGGTCAGCGGAATAAGGACCCCGGAAATAAACCACATATGTGGTCAAATGATGTTCTGCAAGGCTGCCAAGACCACTGTTGGGGGGGGGGGGGGGGAAGGACTGTCTTTTCCACAAACGGTGCTGGGAAAATGGGATATCTGCATACAAAAGAAGGAAGCTGAACCCTTACCTCAACACCTTATGTAAAAACGATGTGGATCAAGGACCTAAAACAAAATTCTTTTTTTTTTTTTAATTTTTTTTAACGTTTATTTATTTTTGAGATAGAGACAGCATGAATGGGGGAGGGTCAGAGAGAGGGAGACACAGAATCCGAAACAGGCTCAGGCTCTGAGCTGTCAGCACAGAGCCCGACGCGGGGCTCGAACTCACAGACCGCGAGATCATGACCTGAGCCGAAGTCGGCCGCCCAACCGACTGAGCCACCCAGGCGCCCCTAAAACAAAATTCTTAGAAGAAAACCTAGGGCACAGGCTTTACGACATTGGACCCGCCATGATTTTGAAATGAGACCAAAGGCATGGACAAAAACGACAAATCGCGCCTCATGAAAATGTTTAGGATTTGTGCATCAAAAGACACCATCAGCAGGGTAAAAAAGCAACCTGCAGAATGGGAGAATATGTTGCAAATCATACACCTGGTGAGGGATCAATATCAGGATATAGAGAGAACTAAAACTAAACAAAACCTGTTTTAAAAGTAGGCAAAGGACCCCAGTAGACATTTCTCCAAAGACGTATAAATGGTCGGTAAGTACATTTAAAAGATGCTCAACAGCACTAGTCCTTAAGGAAATGCAAATCAGGGGCGCCTGGGTGGCTCAGTTGGTTGAGCGTCTGACTCGATTTGGGCTCAGGTCATGATGTCCGTGCTGACAGCACAGAGCCTGCTTGGGATTCTCTCTCTTCTCAGTTTCTCTCTCTGTGCCTCTCTTTCTCAAGATGAATGTATCAACTAAAAAGAAGGAGGAGGCGAAGAGGGAGAGAAAGAAGTAGAAAAGAGGAGGAAGAAGAGAAAACTTTAAAAAGAGGCAACTGTTGGCATGGTTGTGGGAAATTGGAGCTTTTGCTCATTGTTGGTAGAAATCTGAACCGTGCAGCCATCGTGGGAGAGAGTATAGTGGTTCCTCAATTAAAGATAGAATTCCCGTATCCAATAACTCCACTCCTGAGTGGAGTTTCAAAAGAATTGAAAACGGTGTCTCCAACAGATACTCGCACACCCATCTGCAGCCGTATTATCTACAACAGCCAAACGGCAGAAGCGACCCGTATGTCCGTCGGTGGATGAACGGGTGAACGAAATGGTCTACACGTACAAGGGAATGTTATTCGGCCTTAAAAAGGACGTTCTGACACAACGGGTATAGTTAAACCTTGAGGACATTATGCTGAGAGAAATTAGCCAATCGCACGAAGACAAATGCTACACAATGACACACGAGGTACCTAGAGTCGTGGAAATCCGAGAATACGATGGTAGTTGCCATTGTGTGGGAGAGGGAACCAGAGCTGGCGTTGAATAGGGAGAGTTTCAGTTTTGCAAAGTGAGTTCTGGAGTTGGATGGTGGTGATGCTAATGCATTACTAGAGTATTTAATACCATCGAGCTGTACGCTTGCAGATGGTTAAAGTGGTGGGTTTTACATCTGCGTGTGTGTTTTAATGTTTGTTTTTGAGGAAGAGAGAGTGTGAGTGGGGGAGGGGCAGGCGGAGGGAGGGGGAGAAAGAATCTTAAGCAGTCTTCACGCTCAGCTTGGAGATATCCAGATATCTTTATTTATTTTAGTGTTTATTAATTTTTGAGAGAGAAACAGAGCAGGGGAGGGACAGGGAGAGAGGGAGACAGAATCAGAACCAGGCTCTGGGCTCCAAGCTGTCAGCACAGAGCCCAATGCAGGGCTCGAACCCACGAACCGTGAGATCGTGACCTGAGCCAAAGTCGCACACTTAGCTGACTGAGCTACTCAGGCGTCCCAATATTTATTTATTTTAAAGACTTTATTTTTAAGTAATCTCTACACCCAACATGGGTCTCAAACGCACAGCCCCAAGACCGAGAGTTGCATGGCTCCACCAACGAGCCAGCCAGGTGCCCCATGTTACGTGTATTTTAACACAATATTTACACATTTTTTTAATGTTTATGTAATTATTTTGAGAGAGTGAGCAAGCGGGGGAGGGGCAGAGAGAGAGAAGGAGAGAGAATCCCAGGCAGGCTCCACACAGAGCCTGAGGGTGGGGCTCGATGTCATGAACTGTGAGATCATGACCTGAGCTGAAATCAAGAGTCAGACGCTCAACTGATGGAGCCCCCCAGGCACCCCCAAAACAATTTTTAAAAATGTAAGATGATAGGATGCACACACATGGGTGTGCACATCCTTTCCTCTAGGGCAGAGTCTCAAGGCCAAGTTCTTCAAGGGGAAGAAACTTGTGCCCCCCACCCTGTGGCCCAGGAAATCTGGATCTTACTCTCTTAAGAAACGTTGCCGTCCAAGGTCCCAGGTCCCACTTTGGAGCAAGTCCCTGACGGCAGCCAGGTACCGGGGGAGGGAGGGCTGCAGACAAGATCCTAGGTAGGGATGGCCTCGTTGTGCCTGTGCTGTCACCGGCAGCCACTATGGGGCGTCCGAGAGCTGTGTCTGCACTGCCTACAGCTGCGCTGGGGCCCTAGGGCAGAGGCTCACCTGTTTGTTCCCGGCCCACTTCTCTGGAACTGAAGGGGGCTGAGTCATCTCCCTCAGGCCCCTGGTCCCTTGTCCGCGGGGTAAATTGTTTACTGAGCTTCCTCTGGGGTCTCCAGGTTGGGCAAGGGCCAGAGGCCGGGTGGAACAAAGGCAGTGGGGGGCAGGAGGACCTGGCACTTGAAGACAATCAGGCTGAGCCCTTTTTGTAGATCCCAAGGCAGCCTCTAGGAAGGAGCTCAGCAGCAGCTGTCCGGCAGGGTGGTGCCGTCCAGGGTTCCTGAGTGCACCCGTTTCTACTCAAGAGTATATGCCTGTGGGGTGCCTGGGTGGCTCTGTTGAGTGTCTGACTTCGGCTCAGGTCGTGATCTCATGGTTTGTGAGTTCGAGCCCCGCATCGGGCTGAGAACCTGGAGCCTGCTTTGGATTCTGTGTCTCTGTCTCTCTCTGCCCCTCCCCTACTCACGACCTCTCTCTCTCTCTCTCTCTCTCTCTCTCAAAAATAAACATTTAAAAAAATTGATAAGAAAATTAAAAGAAAAAAGTATACACCTGTGCTCTCGATAACCTTGACTTGTCAATATCACATCAGGATCACAAGTCAAGCTTGCACTGTCCCTCTAAATTACTCAGCTGCCTCCTTCTGGCCATGAAGTAGGGACAACGGTAGAGCCACCCCACAGGGCTGGGGTGGTCTGCATTCAACTAGTTAACACATGCAGTGCTCAGAACGAGTGCGGCACTCAGGAAACCCCCAGCCTGCTAGTGTTCATCACCATCACCATCATCACCACTACTGTTGTCATAATGTGGTTCCAGGTCATACGGTTGGGTTTGAATCGTAGGCTGGTGACTGGCAGCTTGCACCAAAGACAGCCCGATCTCATACGGGTCCCCGTTCAGGCTGCCCGGGGAGGGCGATGGCAGCCAACAGCAGCTGGTTGGTGTCTGTGCAGCAGCCAAGTCCTGCAGGCACCCCCCCCCCCCCCGCCCCCCGCATGCACAGGTAAACGAGGCCCTGAGATGTGGGGCAGCTCAACCTTCCAGGGGAGCCTCCCCCTCCTCCTCCCAGAGCAGCTGTTTCTGGGCCAGGCGCGGCCAGGCCGGTCTGAAATGCATTGTGTGTGGAAGGGAACCGGCCAGAACCAGGAAACCCTCCTTCCGGGCCCGGGGCGGGGGCCAGGGTGAGCGGCAGGTCAGGGCCGACCAGACCTGCCCAGGAGTTACAGCCACCAGCCCCTCCGGCCTGCCCTCCATTCCCTTGAGAGCAGGCCTGTCCCTGGGGCTTGGGGGGGGGGGGGGCAGGGAGTGTGCAAGCCAGTGAGCCACCAACCAGGGCCTGGCCCCACAGCCTCCCAGGCTTTGGGATCATCGTCTGACCTCAGAGAGACACAGGCAGTCACCGGCTCTCCCTGGTCTTGATGAGGGTTAAGGGAGGTCACAGTGGGTGTGCGGCACCCCCCATATGGGTCAACATAACTGGCCCAGAGCTTAGGGCATCTGGCATCGTTACTCAGCCTATCGGGGCCCCAGGGAGCGTGGAGGGGCCAGGCCAGCGCCCCGTCCGTTCTATTTTACCTTGTTTTATTTTTTCATTTTGTCATTTACTATTTCGCTTTCTTTTACGTATGTGTCATTTTGTTTTTCTATTTGATTTTTTTCATTCGCTCTGCTGTTCACCTAGGCAGGCAGAGCTCCCCATGACCATGCAGGATGGAGTCAGGCTCTGGGTGGGGCCAGTCCCCTTCCCCCCCCCCCCCACCGCCCCCACCGCCCCTGCCCCGGCTCCCAGGAGGCTCATGCAGGCCTTCTCAGGACACAGGTGATGTGCTGGGGAGTCCAGTGGGGGCTGAGCTAGGCGCTTGGGGCGCATCTGTGCACTGGGTCCACCTGGAGGGGCCAGCTGACAGCAGGGGGGTACTGAGGTCGGACACCCAAGACTGTCCCGCCTCCTGGCCCCACCCCTCCTGTGGGGGCTGGCCACAGAGGTCTGAGCCAAGTGACAGGAAAGGAGGCCCTTCCGTCCGAAGCACACACAGGGCGTCCAGCTGGCTCGTCCCCGCGGACACACAGGGTTTTCCAGGCTGGCCGGAGGCCAGTGCGTCCCAGCCCAACCGGGTGGGGATCCAGATTCAATGGGAAAGCACGGCAAAGCGCAGGCAGCAGAGCCCCCCGGGGCCCAGGCCAGGGTCCGACCCCAGGCACAGACGGAGCCCCCACGTCCAGGCAGTGACTCGGGCGGGGGGACCTGGGAAAGGCCTGGGTTCTGGCGCCATCCCCCTGCCCCTAGGCCTTCTCCCCTTCTGCTTCCCCATCAGGAGGTTGGAGCTATTGTCCCCACACCCATGGGTGGAGGTCAGGGCTCAACAGGAAAGGGGCGGCTGGGAGCCCGGTGAGCGGGGCAGAGATGGAACGGTGCCACACCTGGGGCAGCACTCTGGTCAGGGAGATGGAGAGCTGCTGTCCCCGTGGGAAGTGGGCCCGAGGGTGACCCTGCAGCACTGCCCAGGTCCCAGCCCGCCTGTGCCCAGGCTCCGCAGGAGTGGGTGTCCCCGGCGCCCGGCCAGGCAGCCAGGACAGGGAGCTCTCGGCCTGGCACTTTTGAGGGAGGTTCACGCTTCCTGCCTGTGAACCAGCAGCTGGGGAAGGCCCCACAGAAGCCCCATGACAATCCTGTGAGCCCATTTTACAGAGCAGGAAGCTGAGACCGAGGGAGAGGACGTTTCCCCCACCCCCAGCGTCACATGGCTGGGGCCACGCGGGCTGACGGGTGAGATGATCACAGCCAGGACCCGGCCTCTGTGCTGGAGAGGAGCTTGGACAGTGGGGTCTCAGGCGCAGGCACCTTCAGAACATCCCTTACCTTCGTCTGTGCCCCAGCGACACGCCCCGTGGGCCTGAGCTGGACGAGACAGGTAGATGGGCAGGTCCCCTGCCCTGGGCGCTGAGCTGGGCCCTGCCCCCAGCAGGGCGCATCAGCAGCTGCCGAAACAGGCCCAGAGGCAAGGTGGAAAGTGACGGAATCCAAATTCCTGTCCCAGGCATGTGGGTCTGGCCCGGGCTTGTCCGGCTGGCTTGGCCAGCCGCCAGCTCCCGCCCCTCCCCACCCCCAGCTCAGCAGGCGCTCTGGGCCTCTGCGGCCCCTCCACCCGCCAGGACCTCCACCCGCCAGGACCTCGTGTGAGTGGCAGTGGGAAGGCAGTGGTGCCGGGAGCTGTCCTGGGCCCAGGCTGGGCACTGGGCACTACAGTGTGCGAGACCGATGGTCCCTGTCCCCAGAGAGCTCGTGACCCAAGGAAGAAGGCCATAAGCATCTCATCTCAGGTGTAGGACAGTGGGTCCCACCCAGGAGCTGTCCCCCCCACCAGGATCCCTGCCAGGACATCACACCTGGGGGAGGAGAGGTGCTCCTGGCCACCAGTGGGTGCGGGCCAGGGGCGCTGCTCAGCCAGCCGCCTGTGGTGCCCACGACGGCCCCTTCGGGAGGCCTCGGGCCAGAATGCCTGGTCTAGGGTTTTGAAGGGCTACATAGGCTGGGCGGTCAGGGAAGGGATGTCCGAGGAGGGACAGTGCCACGTAGTGACCAGCCCTGAGAGGTGCCGCGCCTTTAACACCGGTCACCCCAGTGCCCCTGCGGACAAGGACTGAGTGATGGGCGCCCTGGAGTGGGGGCGGGAAGAGGTGCTGGGCTGGGGAATTCCAGAAGGCAGAGGCTCTCCTGCCAGGTTCTCAGCTCCCTGCAGCCCCTGCCACGTTCCTCCCCTGGGTGGGCAGGCGATGGGGCTCAGTGCACTCCCGGCAGAGATACAGCGGGCCCGGGAGCAGCCCGCACCAGCCTCCTGAGTGACCCAGATCACCGTGCAGGCCCCAGGGGCCTGCTTCCTGGGGCTGGGGCCACAGGGCCTTGCCAGGACTCAGGTTTGCCGTCGCTGGAGAGCAGCGGGCCATACCGTCTGCCGTGAGCAAACCTCCCAGGTGGGGAATGAGTCCCTTGCAGACAGGGTCAGGACTTACCAGCGTGGTGTGGTCAGCGGGGCCCGAGCCTCAACAGGCAGGGTCACACATGGCCTCTCCGATCGTTGGTGCCCCCCCTCTGTAAAATGGGCTTTTGTGGGCATCAGATCAGATGGCGCACGTTAGGCACTTGCCCGGCACCAGGCACGAGGGCACCAGCCAGCAGCTGCCTAATGGCCCCCTGGGTGCTGGGCGCAGGGTGGCTTGGTGCTGCTGAGGGGCTGGCCCGACAACAAGGCAGGAAAACACAATCGGCCCCATTTACACAGGAGTCCGGTGGGGCGGGGACGCCTCTGACCTCAGGGCGCACCGCAAGCTCAGGACAGAGCTAGGAGGGTGGGCTGCGGGAGACCTGGGCCCCGAGGGAGGGGTGGCTCTTAGCTCCCAGCCTTCACCCCCCTCACTGCCACTCGCAGGTTCCAAGAGGGGGCCCAGACCGCTTTCGAGGAGACTGGACTCCCAGTGGATACCCCCCACCCCCCCACCCCCGCCCTGCAGTGGCCTGACGGGAGCCCCGCACGTCTCCCTGTGTTTACATTCCCCCAGAGGAGCAGGACACATGTTTGTAAATGTCTGCCGGAGGCAGACAGGCCTGGAGCTGAGCCCAGCCACCTTCATTTCACCCCTGGGGCAGAGGACAGCCCCAGAGGATCCTGGAGGGGCTCTCAGCAGCCCACCCCTCTCTGCCAGGCCAGACCCGAGCCGGAGGCTTCAGACACTGGCTGGGTGTGCACCTCCAAGCCTCCCCCACCTACTGGGCATCCTGGAGGGCCCCCTGAATGAGATCAGGATGACAGTGGAGGGACGCGGTTGGGGGTCAGCTGCATTTGAAACACTGGTGACCCTAGGGGAGCCCCGGGTCAGGCCACCTATAGGATGTGCAGGGGTGAGGCCCAGTGCCTCTGGGGCGCCAGCCCACAGGCCCCCTGCACGGTGACCAAGGCCTGCACAGGGGACAGGGCAGGAGGGGCTGTGACTCAGCATCTCTGCAGACGGGACCCAGTGGCATCACACACTCAGGCTGAGTCAGTCCACTGTTTGGGGTTGGTGTCTCTGGTTCACCGCGGCCCTAAACACGGGCCCGCGTGTCACCAGAAGCACGGGACCGGCAGGCCATGCGGTGGCGGGTCCGCAGGCACCCTGACGCATCCCTGCCCCCACCATCTCTGCTGGAGGCCCGATGGGCGCTGTTCCTGCGTATGCTGTGCCTTCATGGCCCCCACTTGGCATCCACGCTCCTCCTGATGCCTGGGAAAGGCCAGCCGTCAAGCCATGCCCCAAGCCCTCTCCCAGTCCCTGCGCAGCCCCTGCAAAGAAGCCATCTCCCAGGAATCATCCGTGGTGTAGCAGCACCGAGACTTTGCGCCTCTCTGGGCTGATGCGTGCGCCACAGCACGTGGAGCCACACCTGGTCCCCCACTCGCCACGCGTGGACGTCGGGACTGTCGTGCACAGCGCGGCCCTCGATGTTTGTGGACAGGAGCTGTGTAGATTCGTGCCGGCATCCCTCCTGGCACATCTGCGCAACGGAAGGGCCGGGTCACCCGGTGGCTGCACTGCCACCGTCTGGTGTTTCCGTTCTGCGTGGTGGCCGTAGAGCAGGGACTGCTGGAGACGTGCGTCAGGTCAGGTGCTGAGCCCTGACCCCCTTGGCCTGCCTGCTGCGGGGCCTCCAGGCCAGAGTGAAGGCTGTGGCCACAGGGTCACCTGCTCAGCACGGGACTCCAGACACAAGATAAATAACAAAATGATGAAATGAAAGAAATAAAATTTTTTTAAAGAGTTGAGTGAACAAAGGAAAAATGTGCAACAGAAAGGGGCGGGTCCTGGGGCCGTGGTCTGCAGGTGGGTGAGAGCGGGTGGGGAGAGGCGCTCCTGGCCGCAGGAACTCCTTCGTCACAGCGGCTGGGGTGCTGGGGGTCATGTGGGGTGGCTTGAGGTGGGGCCGTGGTACAGGGCCATGGTGCAGAGCGCGGTGCAGGGGCTGTGGTTCAGGGGCGTGGTGCAGGGGTGTGGTGCAGGGGCTGTGGTTCAGGGGCGTGGTGCAGGGGCGTGGTGCAGGGGCATGGTGCAGGGGTGTGGCACAGGGTGTGGTGCAGGGGCGTGGTGCAAGGTGTGGTGCAGGGGTGTGGTACAGGGTATGGTGCAGGGGCGTGGTGCAAGGTGTGGTGCAGGGGTGTGGTGCAGGGGTGTGGTGCAGGGTGTGGTGCAGGGGTGTGGCGCAGGGGCGTGGTGCAGGGACCATGGTGCAGGGGCGTGTTGCAGGAACCATGGTGCAGGGGTGTGGTGCAGGGCGTGGTGCAGGGGTGTGGTGCAGGGACATGGTGCAGGGGTGTGGTAGAGGGTGTGGTGCAGGGGCGTGGTGCAAGGTGTGGTGCAGGGGTGTGGTGCAGGGGCGTGGTGCAGGGGTGTGGTACAGGGTGTGGTGCAGGGGCGTGGTGCAAGGTGTGGTGCAGGGGCGTGGTGCAGGGGTCATGGTGCAGGGGTGTGGTGCAGGAACCATGGTGCAGGGGTGTGGTGCAGGGTGTGGTGCAGGGGCGTGTTGCAGGGACCATGGTGCAGGGGTGTGGTGCAGGGGCCGTGGTGCAGGGGTGTGGTGCAAGGTGTGGTGCAGGGGTGTGGTGCAGGGACCATGGTGCAGGGGTGTGGTGCAGGGTGTGGTGCAGGGGCGTGTTGCAGGGACCATGGTGCAGGGGTGTGGTGCGGGGTGTGGTGCAGGGGCGTGGTGCAGGGGCTGTGGTGCAGGGACCATGGTGCAGGGACCATGGTGCAGGGGTGTGGTGCAGGGGCCATGGTGCAGGGGTGTGGTGCAGGGGTGTGGTGCAGGGGTGTGGTGCAGGGGCATGGGGCAGGGGCATGGTGCAGGGGCCATGGTGCAGGGGCCGTGGTGCAGGGGCGTGGTGAAGGGGCCGGCTCCAGGCTTGAGGGCTGATGGCTTCCCAACAGGGGCCACAGGGCTGCTCGCCTCTGAAAAGCCACCTGAGCTGACAGGCCCAGAGGCCTCTCGGTGGAGGCGGGCAGAGAGGGGACCCCGTTTCTCAGTGGGGGCCACAGGGCAGGTGGGCCTGAGCCCCCGGACAGCGCCCAGGCCAGGGCTCCCCGATGTCTGAGAGGCACCAGGACAGATGGGCACGTACCGCCCAAGGCCTCCCACCGCTGCACCGACCCCGGCCAGCCCGTGGCCCTGCCGCTGCGACCCCTTCAGAGCACCTCCCAGACGGACGGCTGTCGACACCGCGGGTGTGCGCCTCTCCGGCCCTTCCTGGCTCCTTTCCTCCCCAAGCCTCGGTTTCCCTTCTGGGAAACGGAACGGTGATTCCCAGCGGCCACCCCAGAGCCTGCCTGCGAGGTGCAGGCACTTGGCGGACCCAGGGGCCCCCCCATCATTCTCAGGAAACGCACCCAAGTCAGTGACTTGGGGGAGGCCTAGAGGTGCCGTGGCTCCGGGTCCCTGCCTCGGTCAGCTTACCCAGACAGCAGGGGAGGGGACAAGAGTCCCGGTCTCCACAGCCGGCCCGGAAAATGGCTGCCGCCAAACACAGCGGTGGGTGCCATTACCACCGGTCTCCCTCTGCCCTCGGCCCAGGGCCTCCCTGGGGGTCTGCCCTGTGGGCTGGCAGGTGGCCTGCGGGTGGGAGATGACAAGGTGGAAATCGCCCCTACTTGTTGCGTCCTGGGGCCGCATGGGGGCGTGGGGTCTGTCAGCTCAGGGTCCCAGGGGAGCCGTGACCTTGGCAGCCAGCTGCTGGGACCCTGTGACTAGAGCTGCGCAGGCAGGCAGGAGTGGCCCTGTCACCACCACTGCTGTCCCTTGTTAGAAACGAGCCCTCTCCAAAGGCTTCAGGAGACCCCAGCACTCTGAGACCAGACATGGGGGTGGGAGTGCCCAGGGCTGCCCGAGTGGCTGAGCTTGGCCGACCTAGGGCATCGGGCGGGGAGGAGAGAGAGACAGAGACAGATAGTGACAGAGGAAGGGACAGAGACACAGAGAGCTCAGCCACAGCCTGGGAATGAGAAGCCTGGAGAGGGAGAAAAGACAGAGGAGCGGGCCATGATGAGGAAAGGGATGGAGGGTGAGGGAGGTGAGGCCTGGCTCCGGGGTGGGGGGTGGGGGGCCCACTGCTCTGAGAGGGGCCGGGCCCAGGCCGGGCCGGAGGAGGGGGCTGGGGGGGGCGGGGGGCGTGTGCCTGGCTGGTCGAGGCCTGGGGCAGGGCTGCTGGTCCCAGGCCAGTCCCTCGAAGGGAGAGGGCCCCACCTGTCGGGGGCTGCTGTGGTTTCTGCCCCAGGAGGGGTGCAGACCCAGAGGGGTTCAGGGGACTCTGCTTCCTGCCTGTGACCAGACGCCATGGGGAGCTGCAGGTGCGCCCCTCTATCTCTGGGCCCCCGACCAGATGTTGCAAAGTTGGGAAGGCATCCGGGCGAATCTGGCTCCCTTCGAAGGCTCACGGGCCCAGGAGGCTGGGGTCTGGGGGCTGCTGGAGGCGCTCCCAGCCGTTGGCTCACGGCAGCCCTGGCCCTGCCCTTCCCGGGGGATCAGATTCCTCCTGGGCTGAGGACTCCTGGCCATATAAGGCCGTCTGCGGGCACCTCCTGGAGAAGCGGCAGAGCCCTCACCCTCGCCCGCCCCCCATGGGAACCAGAGCTTGGCCAGGCCCCCAAGGATGGAGGGGGGAAGGAGCTTGCCGGAGTCCGGTCCTGCGAGGGAGGGGGGCAGGGGCAGGCCCCGTCCTGGGCTGGGGCTCGGGGCCCCCGGGCGCCACCCTTCCCTCCGTGCCCCTCACCTGTTCCCCCGGGGCTGCCCAGTCTGCGCTGTGAAGGAGGGAGGTGGTGCGGATGGGGTGGCGGAGCACTGGGGCCAAAGGTCAGATAGGATAAAAACGGCCCCACGGAAGTGTTGGCGCCCTGGGTGCCCGATGTGGCCGCTGCGGTGGTCTGTGCTCCCCACGGCCTGGACCCCAACCTCACACCCCAGCAAGGTGCTAGGAGGTGCCCTGATGGGGGCCCCCCCGGAGAAAGCTGCACGGGGCTGGGGTGCCAAGAGCAACCTCATCACCGGCCCAGGCTCTTGTTTCGCCTCCCAGACAGTGATGCTGGGGCTCAGCCCTGTCCTCCCCTTCCCCCGAGGCTGGGGCCTGGGGCTTGTTGTAGAAGCTCGTTCTGCAGGCCAAGGGGGGTCCTCAAGTGGAGGGGTGTCTTGCCAAGATGCAGACTCCTGGCCCATCACAGGTGCCACCCTCCCCTACTAGCCCTGGCTTCCGGCTCACAGACCCCGGGCCTCGAGGGGGTGCAGGACGGGGGGCAGGAGTGCGGTCACTGGAGCCATGAGGGGTTCTTCCCAGGAGCCTGAGCCTTCCGCTGGGAGCCGCAGCCTGGCCGGCTCGGGGGAGGCAAACCCGAGAGGGCAGTTCATGCCGTGGCCGCTCTCTGGCACCTGCCCTCTGCCAGGCCTGGAGATACGGCTGGACTGACAGGCAGGACACAGCTGCGATTTAATTTAATAAAATGAACGAGTCCAAGAAATGAGACGGGGCCAACGCCCACTGGCTCTCTGGGGTGGTGCCTGGAGGGGCCAGACCCGAGGCCAGACAAAGGGGTGGGGGGGGGGTTCTGTGGTGTCCCAGGTGGAGGTAACGAGGCCAAAGTCCCACGAGAGGGGCGAGGACCAAGGACGGCTGGACGGAGGGGCGTAGCCGGGAGGCTCCTGGCTCCACAGGGCCCGGTGGGCTGTGGTGAGGGGGGGACGGGTACAGCGCAGGGCCAGCCCAGGGCCCAGCACCCAGCGGCCAGCAGGCGCCTGGAGCCTATAGACGTCATCACAAGAGTTCCAACCCACGAAAAGCGGCCTCTGACAACGCTGACCTTTCTGGTTCCTTCCAGCTCTCGGTGCATTTCACAAAACCAGGCAGCTCCACGTCGTTGTGGGAAGGGCTCTCCCACACCCACCCAGAGTCACTAAGGCTGCGGGAGGGGGACGTCCAGGCTAGACCCCGGACTCTGACCCCCTGGTCCAGGACTCTCTGTACACTGAATGTACATCATTCTGCGGAGAGCCACGAAGTCCCTGATTTGAGCAGCCCCGGCCAGCAAGTTTTTTATAGGGCAGCCTGCCTGTCCAGGGCACCAGCTGGGGAGAAGGCAAGCCTAATTGGGGACGCTCCTGGGGGAGCCCAGGATGGGGGGGACTGGCCGGCCCTGGTCTCCTGGCCCCTGGGCACACCCTAGCCTGTCTGTGCCCCCTCCGGGGCACCTCCCACCTCCCACCATGAGGACGCCTGCAGGTCAGGCCTGCAGTGGGCAGTGTGAGGGGCATGGCCTGAGGGCTGGGCACACAGCAGGCAGAGAGGGACCCCTCCTGGAGATCTGGGGTCAGAAGGCTCCCGGAGTAGGGGCCTTGGCCGGGCAGCCCAGGGTGATCGATCCCAGAACCACGTGTCCTCAAAGCCAGGGAGAGCAAAGCGATGGCCGGCTGGGGCCACAGGCTGGGAGGACAGGGTACCACTCCTTCTGGAACAACCAGAGGCGTGCCCCGGGCCCTCCTCCCGCCAGGAATGCCAGGGCTGTCACCTGGCTCTGTCCTTCGGGGAGGGGTTGGACCCAGGTGGTAGCCCAGGAGGTAAGCGGTGCCCCTAGCTAAGGGGAGGGGCTCAGCTGCGGCTCTGGCCCTCTCTCCAGCCCCCCGGGGTCCTGGCCCCCACGCCTCCAGGCCTGTCCTCTGCCCACTGGCCTTCAACGCCCCAAGCTCTGGGCCCGCTGCCACTGTGACAGCCAAAGGCCACGGGAAGGCTCTGGGCTGAGCAATGGCCAAGAGGGCACCGGGAACTCTCCCAGTCCTGCTGGGTCTACAACCCTCCGCCGAGGCCTTCTCCCAGCTGGGAGTCCTCAGAATGCCCATCTGGTCTGCGTCCCTCCTCCCACTCGACTGGGTTCGACCAGGGCCGACGGTGGCCATTCAGCTCGGTGCCTGCGCCCAGCCTCTCTGCCCGAGGACGGGGTGCACGTTCTCGCCAGCTGGGCTCCCTGGAAGGGCCTCAGAGCAGGCCTCCCAAGGCAGCGCCCCGCGACATTCCCGACCACAGCGCCGGCTGCTCCAGGAGCCCTCTTCCTGCTGAGACAAACTCTCCCAGCGACGGAGCAGAGCCTGGCCGCCTGGCCGCCTCCTCCTCACACAGCGAGGCGGGGACACCCCTCGGTGCAGCTTCTTCCAAGGGTGCAGGGCCCAGTGGGTACTGGCAGGGGGGCGTCCAGCACCGCCGTCTGTTAGTGATTGTGGCCACGATGATGCGGCCTGCATGAGGAGCCAGTGGGCACCCGGGGCCCCTGCTTCCCGGAGAGGCTTCCTGAGTTTACTAGGCTCAGGTTGAGTCAGGTGTGCCCGGCCTGCCCCTCCCCTCCCCCACAGCTGCTCTGCGGATGGGGCTGAGCAGGGGGCTCTGTGTGGGGGAGGGGCTCGGGTGGGGCAATTCGGCCCAGGGAGGAGGAGGAGTCTGCCGGGCCGGACATACCCCCTCCGGCTGCCACCTGCCCCCACCTCCCCGCCAGGGCCCAGTTACCGCACAGTTGGGGGCTGGGTGGGGAGGGCTCTGGTTTGGGACCTCCCATCCGGTGGTGGCCAGAATCTCTCGCAGGAGGAGGAAGACAGGCTGCGTCCGTCTGTGCCCCTCCAGCCTGAAGCGCACCCTGGGATGCCCACCCTGGACTGAGTGACACAATGCTAGGGCAGTGGGACAAGGGGGCACTTCGTTAGGGACTAGTGCCCAAAAGGTGCCCAGTAAACGGGGGGGCAGAAAATGAATGACCAAATTCCTCCTCCTTGCTAACTTGCCCTCCTGGCTGACCCCCGGACTTTTTGGGCTCAGTTTCCCCACTCGTAAGTAGGAAAAGTGGCTGGCTGGCCTGCGAGTCAGAGGAAGACGGGAGACATGGGTGGGCCACCTGGGGGTGACTTGCCAGAAGCGTGACATGGGTATCAGAGGTAGAGGCGGGTAGAGGTGGGCAGAGCTGGACCTCCCCTCCCCTGCCCTGCCCACCTCCCCCCAGAGGTGCCCTGGAAGAAGCCAGTGTGTAGCCTGGCGGGGGTGACACCTCCATCCTCCGTGCTGCTCCCCTCCCTGGGCACACCAGCTGGCACACGGTGGGGGCAGAGGGTGGGCACCTCCCCCAGCCCCTTTCACCACATTCTCCTCCGCCCACGTCACCCCCGACCCTCCCAGCCACCAGATGCTCCCGGGGCAGCTGTCTGCCGGGAAGCAGCTAGCCCCGGGTTAACCCTCCCTGCGCTGGGTGCCTTGGCTGACTCAGCACATTCTCTGGCAGCCACCCTCCGGGCTGCTCGATGCCCTCGGACTGGGAGGCCCGGCCGCTAGGCTCAGAGGGCTCCCACTCACCACCTCTGCCCGCCGGCCCCTCCAGCGACGTTGGGAAGCTGACCTGGGGTGGGGGTGGGTTCCCAGCCTCCCGCGCCCAGACCACCAGGACCCCCAGCTATCGAGGGGGTGCCACGGGCCAGGGTGCGGTGCAGTGATGTCTGCAATGGGGGGTGGACCCGGGGTGGGGGCAGCTCAAATTCCCCATCTGGGAACTCTGCTACTGCCCGGGGGTGGCTTTCTGTCCTTCACAACGGACCAGAAATTAGCTCATGAGCTGGCCTGCCTGCTTGGGGACCCCAGAAATCTCCGCATACCCCCGCCCACCCGGCCGCCCTCTGGGCCGGCTCCTCCCCCACTCAGAATTTCTCCTACAAAGGTACCCGCCTCTTCTTACCCTCCCCCAGGTGGAAGGACAAAACTATGGCGGACTGAGGGGGCGGAGGAGGCTCATCCCCCTTGCCTGTTTCCCAACTTGGAAGACAAGGGGCCTCCCAGCTCCCTTGGGATACAGGGTCTGCGGGAGGCCGGGGACAGCTAGAAAGATGTGGATGATAGTGCGACCTTCCGGAACAGCTGTGGCTGCAGGACCCCCACGAGGACCGGCTGCCCGCCACCGAGGACCGTCCAGGGGGTCCCACGTGGGACATACACCCAGCTGGCGTGGCTCAGAGAATGGGGGGAGCTGCCAGCTCAGCAGCTGCGCAACACCCCCCCCCCCAATCCCCCAGGCTCCCCATGAGGCCGATTTGGGCCAGGAGCCCGAGGGGAGGAGACCCAGCGGCCACAGCCACCCAAACCCAGAAACAGCTGGGACCGAAACTGAGTTCTGGCCTCTAGACCCCGTCTCATTTCCCAGGCATCTTCCAGAGAGCGAGCGCCTGCCCAGCGCGAGGGAGTGGCCCCGAGCAGAAGATGGCGGAGGCCACAGGCACCTCCCGGGCACAAGGGTGGGATCGCAGCCGGCCCGGGACACCACAGGTGCTCAATACATGTCCTTTACAGCCAATCTTCGCCGCACCCTCAGGGCTCTGAGCACCCTCCCTTTGCCACAGGGGCCCACAGTGGGCACCTGTGCCCTGTGCCTCTTGGTCCATTTCCCTATTCCAGAATATCTCGAAGCCAAGCCTGGTGCAGGTGGGAGCTAGCCAGGGGCGCCTGGGGTCTCCGGTCCGGGTCTTCCTATCCCTCTCTGCAGTTGGGACTTCCTTACGGCCCCCACTCATGGCCAGTCATGGCCGGTAAGAGCGCACTTTCTCCACCTGCAGAATGACGCAGACACGGGGGGCAGTAGGAGGGGAGAAAAGCCAAAACTCCAGCGACAGAGGGTGAGGTTGCAAGGGGTCTCAGGGGAACCAAGAGTCCGGGCTCCTGCGGGGCAGTCGCTCTGGACGGTGTGCCGGTTCTGGGGTGGGGGGCGTGGACGGGCTGGGCCGCTGTTGGGACAGACCGCGAGGGCTGGCCGCTGGGCGAGCGCGCCTGACTCTCCGCGCAGCGCCTGCCCCCGGTCCGCCGGGGGCGCTCGGCCGCCAAGAGGTGCCCAAAGTTAGGGAAACCAAGAGCGGAGCCGCCGGGCTGGGAGGAGCGGGCCGGGCGCCGCGGCCGAGGGGGCGCCGCTCGGGACCGGGAGCCAGGCCCCGGGGCGGGTGGGGGTGGAGCCGCGGTCGGGCCGCGTCCCCACGGCCTGGCCCCGGGCCAGCAGGTGCCCCTTCCGGGAGGCCGGCCGGGCCGGGGTCCGAAGGGTTAAGGCCACCGGCCGCCCCTCCCCCGCCCCTTCCCCGGGGCGCGGGACGCGGGCGCCCGGGCGGGCCGGGGCGGGGCCTGACGTCCGCGGGCGGGGCGAGCCGCCGGCCGCCGCCGCACTCCCGCCGGGCTCCCGCGGCGCCGTGGTCCCCCGGAGCTGGAAGATGGCGAGGCCGGACGCGCGGCTCTGCGCGGGGTGCGCACGGGGGCCCCGGGGGTCCCGGGGCCCCGTGCCGCTGCTCCTGGCCGGGCTGGCGCTGCTGGGCGCAGCGCGGGCGCGGGAGGCGGCGGGCGGCGGCTTCAGCCTGCACCCGCCCTACTTCAACCTGGCCGAGGGAGCCCGCATCACCGCGTCGGCCACCTGCGGCGAGGAGGCCCCAGCGCGCGGCGCCCCGCGCCCCACCGAGGACCTCTACTGCAAGCTGGTGGGCGGCCCCGTGGCCGGCGGAGACCCTAACCAGACCATCCAGGTGCGCGCGGGCCGGGACTGGGTCGCCGCCGGGCGGCGCGGGGTGGCGGGGGCCCGGGCGCCGGGGCGGGCTTGGCGGGGAGCGCCCAGGTGCGGACCGAAGCCCGCACGTCTAGTACGGACGCCCAGGTTCCGCATTTCGGGAAACGGAAGGGACCCCAGCTCGGCCATTCGGGCCCGGCCAGAGAAGTGTGCGTCCCTCTCCGTCAAGGCGGGACGCAGCGTGCCCGGGGCGGGCCGTGGCAGGGCGGGAGGGGGCCCGGTGCCCGGTCCCCGGTGTCCCCAAGTCCCGGGATCCCGGCGAGGGCGGGACTTGGCCTCCACAGCGGCTGCCTGTGGGGAGGGGGTGGGCCCGCTCTGCCTTCCCCCAGGACAGGCTGGAACCTGCTGGGTGGGGGTGGGGCTGGGGTGCGGGTGGATCGGCGGGTGTTCCTAGAGTTTGGGGCCAGACCCAGGAGGCCATCACTGCGGATTACAGAGGGTTGAAGTTCTCTCTGGGGGTCTAGGGACTTGGTGGGACCCTTGGCGGGGGCGGGGGGGGGGGGCGGGCAAGCAAACAATGGTATTTGGAGCTGAGCATGGGAAATGCAGACTCAATCCGGGGCAGCGTCCCTGCCCTGCAGGTGCTGAGTCTGTGGGCTTCGGTCTCCCTGGGGAGACGTGGCCTCAACCCTGAAGACCCCCTGGAGGCATGCCCACCCCGCCACAAGTGTGTAGGTGGAAAATGGGCCAAGCGGTTCCACCTGACCAGGGAAGCAGGGCCGTTAAGACGCTCTGGACTTCAGCTGAGGGCTGGGGTCCTGGGTTACCCTTGCGGGGGCGGGGGCGGGTAGGGTCTGCTCCTGGGGCCCCTTGACACCCCTGCTGAACCTTAGGGAGAGTGGGGGCCCGGGGCTGGTGTAACCTGAGTCGTTCAGTCCGGGGAGGAGAGGTTGGGGGAGGGGAGGAGGGCAGTTGGAGAGTGGATTAGCTGGGGTGGGTGATGAATGGAGGAGCCTCAGCTGGGCCCCCTGCACTTCCTGCCTGCCCACTGCCCTTGGCCCAGGGGAGGGAGGGGCTGAGAGGGGGCTCTGGTGCCACAGAGCCCTCCTGGGACAGAAGCGTCACCTCCCTTGGGCTCCTGGGCTCACCTTGTGCTCTCCTCTGAGCCCAGCACAGCTGATATAAGAGATGTCAAGCCCACATTTCAGGTAGGGAAACTGAGGCCTGGAAAACCTGCTGGAAGCCCCACAGCCAGGCCAGGATCGGGCTGGGGTGGGCAGTGGAAACCTGGGTCCCTGCTGCAGCGCCCCCACCCCCCCGCCCCTGCCACATCCGGTTGATGTCAAAGAGGCTGGGTCTCAGGGAGCTTGTGTGTGGATCTCCAGAGCTGCCCCAGAGTGCCTGGCTGAGCCCTCGCTGCTGTCCCTCTAGAGCATCTGCCTGCCCCCTTACAACTCCTCGCTGCGCACCTGGGGGTGGGGGGGGGCGGCAGAGTGGCAGCTGCCAGACCCCTGAAGGGAGGGGCCTTTATTGCTTAAAGGAGCAGCTTGGGGGCCCCTGGTCAAAGCCTCTTTCCTCTGCTTCTCTTAGCTGTGCAGTTTCTCTCCCTGGGCCTCAGGCTTCTCATCTGCAAAATGGGCACAGTGCGAGAGCCTTCTTCACCTGAGTTTGTGAGCTTAGCCTGAGGACCCTGGGAAGCCATCAGTTACGGTGACTTCTGACAAACGTGGTGTCACACGGGAGGGAGCAGGCCCTGAATGAGCCCCCACAGTGCATGGTCAGGCGAGAAAGAGGAGGAAGCTTCTCTTTGAACGACCGTGGCACTTGTTGGTTAGCGTCCCGGTTCTGA
This sequence comes from Puma concolor, assembly GCF_028749965.1. NCBI lineage: Eukaryota > Metazoa > Chordata > Mammalia > Carnivora > Felidae > Puma > Puma concolor. Next base: position 139,788,392 of record NC_141669.1, on the reverse strand, counting down.
GGCTGCCAGGTGCACTGGGAAGATCACTTGGCCTGGCAGACACAGGCTGAACAGCCGTGTGGCCTTGGACCAGTCCCCGGCCCGGCCGGTGCCTCTGCCCTCTCCTCTAAGGGCAGAGGGTCTGCTCACCTCCCTGGCCTTCAAACGGGCTGGTGATAGGGCCTCGCCCACAGGCCCCAACTGGAGCCGAGGGCCTGGGGTAGGAGGTGCCAGGGAGGCGACCCCCACCTTCTGTCCATCCCGAGAGCTCAGTCTTGTGCCAGCATGGGTGCTGGGTCACGGAGGACGTGAGGCCCGAGGATGGGGGCTGGCTGGCAGCCCCCAGGGCCCCTGGTGGGGGCGTCCCATCTGGGGCCCGGGGTGGGGGCTGCTGTCCGGGCAGGACGGGCACTGGGGCGGGCAGAGGGCAACTTGGCATTCAGGCCCTTGTGGCCTCAGGTGGGCATTGCAGGGATTCCGGGCTGGCCCTGGGCCCCGCAGGGGAAGTCGGGGGCTCAGCTGCCGGCGTGGTGACTCACGGGGAGGGGCGTGTTACTCCTGTTTCCTCACTGTGTTCCCGGCAGGACCCTCCGTGGGAGGGAGCCTGGTTTCCCCAGCGCTGCCCACTGTGAGCCAGAGCTGGGCTGGCAGGCCGGCCGGGAGAGCCTCTTGTGGGGACTAGAGAGAGTCAGCTCTCCTTGACCCTCTGGGTGGGCCTGAGCAGAAACTTTCCTCACCTGCCTTGACCCTTGACCCAGCTTCCACATGGTGCTCCCAGGCTTGGTTGGGGGCGGGGGGTCTAACCACAGGCAGCCTTCTCTGGGAGGCCCACCGACCCACCAGGTGGCCCTGCCCACCTCCCTGGCTTCGGGTGTGGGGTCACCACGTGAGCTTGGCGGTGGAGCCACCCACAGACATGACACCCACCGTTCTGGGTGGCCGCTGCTCCAGCCCCTAGGTGTGGCCGCTCTGGGCGGCGGGCTCAGGGGCACAGTCAAGAGCTGGGCGGTGGTCCCGCCACCACTGAGCTCTGGGCCCCTGAGCAGGGGACAGTGACCAGAGAGTCGCTAGTAGCCAGAGAATTTCAGGCCCTGCGATAGGACGAAGAGGCGGGTGATGTACGGGGCTTGGCTGGTTGGCTGCCTGGGTGGTCTAGAGCTCTGGGGCCCTGCAGAGGGGGCGACATCTGAGCTGAGACAGGACAGGAGATGAGGGTCCAGAGCCCACAGGCGGGAACAAGGTCTGAGACAGGGTGACCTGGAGCACCTGGCACCGGGGGTCCTGGAGGCTGCTGGGTAGAAGGCTGGGTGCCCAGGCTCCGTTGCATTTTGGTCTCACTGTCCCGGGCCCGGGGCAGACGGGTCCAGGAGAGGCAGGGGCCCGCCTTGAATTTGTGGAGGCTTGGGGGCTCTCTTGGCTGCCAGGCCTGGGAGTGGGGGAGCTGGGGATCTCCCACGCTCCTACCTCCAACTCCTAGGACAAGGTCTGGCCCCCGGGGAGGTTGGGAGGGGTGGGGCAGCCACATTTCCCAGACACAGCCTCTGGGGCCTCAGTCAATGCCAAGTCCCAGAGGGCGGCCTTTGTGTGCGGAGGGATGGCAGGTCTGGTTTCCTCTGGGGTGGGGGTTGGGTCTCCACTCGGCCTGAGGCCAGTGCCTAGCTGCCCCCCCCCCCCCCGCACCCCCAGGCTCCCAGCACCTGCTCCTCCCTGACAGGGACGCCTCTGTCCCCCCCCAGAGGATAGGCCCCCGGCAGGTGGCTGGGCCGTGGCAGAAGCAGCTGCTGGGCCCCACGTGGGATCCGTTAATCGTGCTGTGGCCGAGGCAGGTGCTAGTGTTATCCCCACTCTTCGGATGGGGACACTGAGGCTCACGGTGCTGTGACCTGGCTTCGTCCCAGGGGCTCAGAGGCGGCAGAGCCTGGAGGTCTAGGCCTCTCCTGCCGGCTGCCCACACGCCTCCACTCTGGGCCTCTCCCCACAGGCCGCCGGAATGGCTTAATTCCGTCTCTCTGGAGACCCTAATCCAGGCTCTGGGTGAGAGCCCGACTTGGGGGGAGCTGCTGACAGAGCCGGGGAGGCAGCCTGAGTCTGGCCATCCTGGCCACCTGGACCCCTGCCTCCCTGCTGTGGGGGGAGGTAGTGGTGACATCCCCCGCCTGGCCTTCTTTCCCCTCGGCTCTGGCCGCGTCCTCCTTTTTTGTCCTCCTTTTTCCCGTTTCTCCTTGCTTCTTCCCGGCCTGGGGCCTGGGGCGCACACTCCACTCGCCTCCTCGGGGAGGCCCACGCTGGTTTTCCCACCTCAGGAGGGTGCCGCTCTCCCGCTTCCTCCGGGAGGGGTGTGACCGTGTCTCGACGAGCCAGGTGCCCTGAGTCCAGCCCATCGCAGGCGCTCCGTGTGTGTTTGCCGGGCGGACGAGGGTTGGCAGGTCGGTGGGCGGGAGGGAGACCGGCCGTCTGAGCACCCCGTCCCCGCAGGGCCAGTACTGCGACATCTGCACCGCCGCACACAGCAACAGGGCACACCCGGTGAGCAACGCCATCGACGGCACGGAGCGCTGGTGGCAGAGTCCGCCGCTGTCCCGGGGACTGCACTACAATGAGGTCAACGTCACCCTGGACCTGGGCCAGGTAGGGCCCCTCTTTTGCCCCCGCAACCCCCACCGCTGCAGCTGCGGCTGGAGAACTCACCGTGGGGCCCCGGGAGAGCCCTGGGGACCGGGGGGGGGGGGGGGGGGGGGGAGGGGCTGGGCACAGGTGGCTGCTGGCCACAGGCCCCTTGCCGACGGAGGCGTGGGGTGGGGGTGGGGGCCTTCTGTGTGTTTGTCAACATCCCTGCTGCACTCCTGCACTCCGGGAGGGAGGAGGGGGGAGGGGGCTCACCAGGGGTCATGGGGTGAGGGGACAGCTCGGAGGAGGGCCTGGTGTTTACTCAGAGGAATTCCTCTGCCTGGAGCCTGGCTCCGGCTGGCGGCTGTGGGAGGAGGCCCTGGAAGTGGACATTCCTGGAATAGCTGCGTTGCAGTGAGGCCACCTTGGGGTTAGGTGTGCGTGCTCAGGCCAGGCCCTGTGCTCTCCTTGGCCTTTGAGGTCTCTGTGCAGGAGGAAGGGTGGGGCCGGGCATTTCTCAGTGACACACGAACCCCACTTGCTGGCTCTGGGCTGCGTCAGACTCCCCCAGGCTGCGTCCTGCTCTACGTGTGGCTTTGCCAGGTGCCTGGCCTTGGGGTCCTGCCTGTGAAATGGGCCAGCAGTCCTGTTGCCTCTGCCGCTGGGACTTCAGTGGGGGCAGGTGGATGAGCCCAAGCCCGGAAGCAGCCAACACTGGGTCTTCTTGGGGTCTGGGTCCCAAGGCCGATCCTGCCAGACCCCTGCCTGTTCACGGCGGTGGCTTGGCCACCGTCCTGGTGTGTGACCTGGTGGGTCTCTGCTCCAGGTTGAGCCTCCGTCCCGCTGTCACCCTGATGGTGTTCGGAGAGGTGGTGAGGTGGCCAGAAGGGCGGGCCCCATGGGCAGATTTAGGGTACGTTGTTGGGATACCTTCTGCCCCTAGCCGGGAGGCCTGCAGGCCCGGCCCAGGGGAAGGTGGGCAGCGAAGGGGTGGGTTCAGGCCCCAACATGTGGCCTGGCATTTCCAGTGGGAGAAGCAGCCGACGTGCAGGGGCAGGAGTTGGGCCGGAACAGGGGTGGGTTGGGGGCGGCCGCCTTTAATGGGCTCCCTGCCAGGGTCTCCTCTGGGCTGGTGGTGGTAGCCGGCCCGAGTCTGCAGGGGGCTTGCTCTGTTTCCCTTCAGCTCACTGGGTTTTTACCACATCTGTGCTCTCCTGTCCTCTGGAAGGGGTCTGGGAGGGGCCTGTGGGACCCTGGGGTCCTCCTCTCTCTGGCACCGCCTTGGGGGTTCATGGGAGGGAGGGCGGGTGGGGAAGTGGAGCCCACTCCTGCTCCGCTCCGCGGTCAGCCGGGGGGACCTGTGCTGAGCTGGCATACTCTTGCCTCCTCACCTCCTCCGGGGGATAAGCTCGGCCGCGGGGGGGAGGGAGGGAGGCCCCTAGCTGGGTGCACAGTGGCCCAGTCTCCATGGCCACCCCAGGGTGGCCGCAGAGCAGGTGGGCACGATGTCTACCTGAGGCGCAGTGAGTGGGGCCAAGGAGGAACTTGGACGGTGCCCCACACCCTGCAGCTCTGGCCCCTTTGGGCTCCGTGGCCCCTGAGCCGTGGCCTCCATATCTGTGAAACGGGCCAGAGTTGATGAGGCTGGTGGTACATTTGCTTTGTGGACTGGCTCCAGGCCAGCAAGAGGGTTTGCCGCATGTGTATCCGGACCCTCCAAACCTCGGTTTCCCCAACTGTAAAGTGACGCAGAGGGGAGAGGGGTCATTTCTAGCTGTGTTTGGGGGAGATTGACTCACCCATCCACCTAGCCATTCTTCTCTCTCTTTCTCTCCTCCCCTTCCTTCCTATTTTCTACCCATCCATCCATCCACCCGCCCGCCCACCACCCACCCATCACCAACCCATCCATCCATTCACCCACTAATATCTCTTCTTATCCACTCATTCTTCCCTCCTTCCTCCCTCCTTCCTCCCCCCGACTTTACTGACTGCAGACAGATCCCCCAAAGCCCCAGTCTCGGTTGGGCCAAAGGGCTGCCAGCCTGGATTGGGTTGGGGGACAGAGGAGGACAGATGCTGCCTGATAAAGTGCTTTGGAGTTGGATGGGGCACACGGACCCAGTTTCTAACTTTGTGGGGAAGAGAGATGTCTTTCCTGGGGATACTTCCCAGTCATGATGGAATTCTGGAGGAAATTCCCGAGTTCGCCACCTTCCCTCTTGGAAAGGGAGCTCATTGCTTGTTCTTCCCTGAGCCACTGAGCAGTGACTGGGTCCCTCCGGGGTGCCCTGCTTGCTGGGGCTGGGGATGGAAAGCAGGTCCTGACATCAGGGAGGGGGGAGTTCAGCGAGGGCTCGGAGGGCGGAGCAACAGCGGCCGCGCATGGTGGGGAGGTGTTTTAGGGAGTGGCCCTAGAACGCGGCCCTCACAGTGACCTAGGTCTGAGCCCTCGAGGCCCCCCCTGGCCTGGTGATGGAGTGGCTGATGCCCAGTCAGACTGGGGATGTCCCCAGGGCAGGGCCCTCCGAGCGCACTCCCTGGGGCGGATGGGGTGACAGGCTCGGCCCGAGGGGCAGCCGCTTCCAGGTTTTCCGCCGTGGGGGCTAGGCGGTCCCGCGAGGCGTGGGCCCTGGGGTGGGGCTGGGCTTCTGTCAGGAAGCCGGGCTGAGCGGGCAGTGGGGCTGGGCACACCCCCCGTGGCGGGCTGCCAGCAGCCTTTGTTCTGGGATCTGGAGCGGATACCCTGGGAAGGGGGAGGGGGCAGCTGGCATCGGGCATCGGAGGCCTTCCTGCCTCTGGAGAACTGGGCAAGGGGGCGGGCGGGCACAGGACAGCTCCTAGCCATGGTGGGTGGGCCCGGGGCTGGTGGGGCTTGATCCCTGCAGCGTCTGTGTGTCTGGAGGCAGTGGGGCCCGTGGGGCCTCATGAGCCTGACCCTTCTTTTTCTGAGTCACTCACATCCTTGTGTGGTCTTTCCCGTCTCACAGTGGAGGGGGAGCCGTTGGACCCTCCTCCTTCCCGTTTTGCAGATGGAGAAACTGAGGCTATGAGAGCCCAGCCCTGGCTGCAAAGGGCATGGGGAGCCCAGGCCTTGGCTCCCTGCCCTGCTCGCCTTGTGGACCTTGGCTGGGAACCCTCAGACCTGAGAGAGCCAAGCTGCTGGTCTGACCAGCCTCAGAACTGGGCCTCCTCCGGAGGGGTACAGGAAGACTCTACAGCTGGCACTTTCCTGGGTCCCAGTGACCGGCCTGGGGGTCTTCCCGGGAGCCTCCTGCCAGCCTGAGGCTCCCCCTTCCCCCAGGGCAGGGTGGGTGTTGTTCTGACTGCCCTGGCTCAGGCCCGCACCGCAGGGTAGGTCCTGGCTCAGATGACCTGCCCCCTTCAGGGGTTCGGCTGTGGGGTCCCGGCCTTCCCCCTGAGCCCAGTGGTGTTTTTTTTTGCTTGTTTTTTTTTTTAATGTTTATTATTTTTCTTCAGAGAGACAGAGACAGAATGAGAGTGGGTTAGGGGCAGAGAGAGAGGGAGACGGAATAAGCAGGCTCCAGGCTCCGAGCTGTCAGCACAGAGCCCGACACGGGGTTCGAACCCACAAACTATGAGATCATGACCTGGGCTGAAGTCGGATGCTCAACCGACTGAGCCACCCGGGTGCCCCCAAGCCCAGTGGTCTTAAGGAGCTGGGCACAGATAGCTGGGGCTCGCTGTGGGGTGGACCCCCTCCCTTTCCAGACACCCCCTGGGGCCTGGCCACGGAGGAGGGGCTCCCCTCAGTGGTGCTCTCCCTTACCTGCCCACTGCCACCAACTCCCCAGCTCATCCCCTCCCAGCTGCGTTCTTGCCCTGTGGCAGGGGCAGGTCAGCCCTTTGTCCCAGCCCTGCGAGGTATGGCCAGGTCACGGTACAGAGGGACCGGGGCCAGCATCAGGGTGTGAGGCCAGGGTGAGGAGTCTGCCCTCCGCGGGGGACAGTGGGGAGACAGGGCGCCAGCAGCCACCCCCCACCCGATGAGGGTGCCGAGGAACAAAGCCTTGGCACAGCTGGTAGCCACTGGTGGGTGAGCCCCCCGTGGGCCCTTGGGGAAACTGAGCCAGTGTGGACGGACCAGGACCCTGGTACTGGTTTCTAGATGAGTTGTCGGGCTTGGTCCCAGCTGGGCCACGTGGCCTCTGTGCCTCCTGGGCTGTTCCCTCCTCTAGAGTGGGGACAAGAGCACCTCCCTGTGGACTTTGGGCCCCAGAACCCACTGGCTGCTTTAGCTGTTGGGGTCCCCCGTGTGGCTCTGCCCTGCCAGCCCCGGTTCTGGGCAGAATGCCCTCAGAGGCCGGCCGGCTCGGGGCTCCCCTGGCAGGCCTCCTGGTCCCCGGGTGCCTGCTGGCCTGGCTTTCTGGCCCAGCTGGGCACTCGGCCATGCGGCCAGCACCCTGGGAGTGTCATCGGGGTTGTTCAAGGGAAGTGGCAGGAAGTATGACTGAGGCTGGTGGCCGGGCTCTGGTTACGGAGCCCAGCAGCCAGGACAGGTGCGGGGGCTGGTCCGGACATGGCCCCTTGAGCTGGGCTCCCTGGGGGAGGACAGTGAGGGGGTCCTGGTGGCATCCCTGGCGTAGACATCCCCCCTCTCCCGAGAATGAGCGAGACCCTTTACTCAGAGGACACAGGGCCAGAGGGGCCACCATGCTCACACGAGCCACCCAGCACAAGGCACACACACCTCCCTGCCACCTCACAGGCCTCCCCTCCCAGGCCCCGATGGCCCCCAAAGCCTCCTGTTTTCTGTCTGTAAACAAACCCCATGCATCGGTGACTAGCAGCCCCACTCACCGAGACTAAACTGTTTAGGTTTGGGCACCCCCCCGCCAGGATAAACTCTACTTCCTGTGGCTCGGGATTGACCATCTGGCCTGACCTGGGCCAGGCTGCAGGGAGGAGGGGACGGGGGGCAGTGAGCTTTGGGCTGGGGCTGGGCCCGAAACCCTCCTTCAAGGCCTCGGTGGTTGGGGTCTCTGAACACCCCCGGGGCCGAGCTCTGTCGGGGTGCCGACCCACGTGGGACACTCCATTCTAGCCGTTGGGCTCCTACACACCTGTCGGAGGCCCTTCCACGCCCCCCGTTCCCTGAAAGTCTCCCCGTGCCGCTCTGCCCACCGGGTGCCCTGACCAGCCGTGTTGAGGCCCTGACGCCTCTGCGTATCCTCCGTTTCCGTGTCCTGCCTCCGTCCCGACAGTGGCTTTCCAGTCCTTGCCTCTCCTGGAACTGGTCCACGTGTAGCCTGTTTTCAGGCTCCCTGTTCCCGCTGTGTGGACGGCCATGCTTATTTACCCAGCTGGGGGCTTGGGTAGACACGCCCGGCCCAGCCTCGCCGGCCCGTGCCGCGGCATTGATCGTCATGGATGTTTCCAGATGGGGTCCCTGCTTAGAGGGGTGCAGACCCGGGGGTGCTGGGCCCTGAAGGTGGGGGGATCCAGGAGGTCAGGGAGCTAGCCCGGACGCCTGGTCTAGGAGGGACTTCCTGCCTCCACCGGGCCACAGTTTGGGACCCTGGCCCATCCCGGGAATGTCCCAGGCATCGGCCTGGGGCCTTGCTTCCTTCAGGGCCAGGGCTGAGTCACACACTGAGGGGTGATTCACACCGCCCAGCCCAGCAGGGGAGGAGGGGGCTGGGCTTCCCCCCCCGCCCCCCCATGGACCCTGGTACTGGTTTCTAGATGAGTTATCGGGCTTGGTCCCAGCCAGGCCCAGCCGGGCCCACGCCACACAGGGACGTGAGGGCCGGCCTGGGTCTTTCCAGCTCCGAGATGAGCCGCGACGGAGGTGGCCACGCTGGCCGTGAGCACCTCGCACTCCCATGTTCCAGCCGTGGCCCTGCCTTTAGTGATATGGGCGCTTTAACCGAAGAGGTGGCTGACCAGCTGTCACCCTCTGCCCCCCTCCCATCCCTGGGGGTGTCAGGGGCCCCTGGTGGGGTCTGGAGTCCCTCCCTATGTTGTCCGGACCCCAGCCCTGGCCCCTGCACATTCCCCTCCCCCCACCGCTGCCTTGGCACCGAGCATGTGTTGGGCACCGGGTGCCCTGTGCACCCTCCCCGCCACCTCCAGGGACAGGTGGTGTCTTCCCGTTCGGAGCTTTTGGAGAGACACCGCGCCCTGACCCGCACCTTTGCCATGGTTGTCTTCCGACTGTGCTGTGTCCAGGGAGGGGACGCACAGCCACCGCGGTCTCTAGGCCTCCTGTCCTGGCCCCAGCCCCCCTCAGGCAGTGGTCACCACCGGGGCACGTGCCCTCCCGGGTCAGGAGGGCGTGGGGGCCGGGGGGTGCGGCGGCCGAGAGGCAGGTCTGGCTGCCGTCCTGGAGACGTGCCTGCCCCGGAATAGCCAGATTTTTAAAAATAACTCGGAGGCTTTTGTTTGGCTCTCGCTTTAAAAGACATTTTTTTCCTTTTGCACAGAACTTCGCGGCAGCGGGAAAGGTCAGCCCCAGCTGGCAGCGGAGCCCCGCAGGCGGGTGGGCGGGGGGAGGGCCGTGTCCAGGGAGGCCAGGGGTCTGCTCCTGCTCCCAGGTCACATCCAGGGCAGCTGTGCGGTCCTGGCAGCCGGAACCGGTTGGGGACAGATGGGGAAGGCTGGGTGCACGGCTACGTCCCCTCCAGCCTGGGGCCGTGGGCACAGCTGTCTGGGGCCCCCTGGGTGACAGGCTGGTGACGAGGTGGCAAACAGACGGAGGCAGGGGTCTTGCTCGCGTCTGGGGCGCTGCGCACGGGGTGGAAGTTTCCGTGCTGCCCTCGTCCCGCCTGCTCCGTGCGTTCGAATCAATATTTGTGCAAGTGCCCTCAGCTGGGAAAAATGCGACCGGCCGCCGACCTGGGGGAGGGACAGAGCCGGCCAGCGGAGGGCGCAGCCTGGTGGCCTCGCTCAGGGAAAGGCGGGGGTGGGTCCCAGGGGGCTTGGCGGGAACCTTTCATTTCCTCGGGGCCTCTGCTGGGGGCCGAGCTGCCGCCCCCACCCAAGAGCAGCCTGTGGGCACCTTACATACACCCAGGGCCCCCCCTCCACCTGCCATGCCCCCCTCCTCCCTCACAAAGACCCCTCCTGCAGTAGGGGCCATTTGAGGTCCCCGGGGCTTCCTGGAGTGCCTGAGGGCTGGCCAAGGTGTCAGTCTGGGTGTGGGGTCTGTGCCCCAGAGACTCAGCCCCTCCCCCGCGGGCGGCACTGAACGGACGATGACCTCAGAGCCCGGCTGTGGGTGAAGAAGCCCGCGCCCCCACCCCCCTCCCCAGGGAAAGGTGGCTCTTGGCTTCAGCTGGGCCTGTCTCTGAAAACTCCAGGCCTTCTGGGAATGACAGGACTCGGAACGGGTGTGTCCCAGGGGCCTGGGACTTTCCCGTCCCCCTCCCCCCATCCTTAGCGGCCCGTGCCCACCTTCCCTCACAGGATCACCACAGCGGCCTCAGTTGATGGGGGTTGACTGTGGGCCTTGGGCAGCCTTGAAGTGGCCCCTGCCTCGTCGTGGGGCCCCAGTGCTCTGTTCCGGGGCAACAGGCGCTGGCGGGGCCCTGTTGAGGGCACGGTGGGGGGCCTGATGGGTGACGTCACCTCTGAGGCTGGTGCGCCGTCCACTGCCTACCTGGGGGGGCCCTGGGAGTGCGGCGGGGGTGGGGATGTGGGCGCCCCACGCGGCCTGTCTGCACACTCTGCTCTTGTGTGGGACCCCCCGCCCCTCCTGAGTGCCCAGCCTTCCCTGTGCAGATTAGGGGCCGTCCGAGTCCCACTGCCCGCCCTGCCCATGTCTCCTTGGAGCCCAAACACACCCTGCACGGGCAGAGCCTGCACAGTGGCCCTGCCGGCTTTGTTGTTCCCTTAGCGGCGGGGCAGAGGGCTGGGGGAGGGGGAGGCGCTCACTGGCCCTCAGAGCTTCGAGGCCTGGAAAACACTGTCCCTCCCCCATCCCGTCAGCACATAGGGGAGGCTGAGGCCGGGTGGGTGCGGGGACACCACCCCCCCAGAAGCGTGTGTGCAGGGGCGGGGCAGTCACGCCCGGCTGGTGTGCGAGGGTGGGCATCCTCAGCCACCCTTGCCTCTCAGGGGTCTCGGTGGCCCAGCCTTGTCATCCAGGCCACGGCCGGGCAGGTGCCTGAGCCTCCTGGCTGTTCTCAGTGAACCAGAGCCCTTTCCTGGGAACTGTGGCCCAGAGTTGGGGGCTCTGGATGCTGATGTGGGGACCCCCTGCCATGCGCCGCACCCCCAAGGAGCTGGGTCCACAACCTGTAAGGGTCCTCCAGCCTCCGTGGGGCGCTGCCTCTTGAAAGGGGCTCCTTCATTACCTCGCCCTATGTGTCTGCATACCGGGGGCTCTGGAGCCAGCATGGGTGGACTGCAGTCAGGAGGGCTTCCCCGAGGAGGTGTCCCGATTGCCCTGTGGATCCCGTGTCGGATGGGGCTGGGGGATCAAGGCTAACACCTGCTAGGCTGCAGGGCCGGGGAAGCAGTCGACAGAGGAGGGACCCCACCAAGCCCCTGGAGGCACAAGACATTTAGGGACATCCAGGGATGCTGTCCTCCGGTGAGGAAGAGGTGAGAGGCATACCTCCCTGGAATGAGGTTGTGCTGGGGCAGAGCAGGAGAGGTGCCCCTGTGCTGCCTGCCGGCGCTTGAGGGATTCTAGGTGCCTCTGCGGGAACAGCTTTGCCCTTCCCGGGCTGGGTGCCGCCCTGACGTGCCCCGGGCCCTGTGAAGTACCAGCTCCTGGGCTGGCGAGGCTTCCTTGGCCCAGATCTGAGAGGGCTTATGGTCCAGCCCCTCTGCCCCACTGGGGTCTCCTGATGAGCACAGGGACCTGCCGTCGGGGCCTCTGGGGCCGTGGGCCGGTCAGTGGGAGAGGGAGCTGGTCCTGAGTCAGCTCTGAGAGTGCCATGGGGGTGACCGGGGTGAGGCTGGAGAGGGGCCCCGTTCCGGGAGCTGCTGGCTGTTTGAGGAGGCCAGGCTCATTTGGGAGCTGGGGCTACTGTCTGGCCACCTGCCCAGGCCGGCCACCAGAGCCTTGGGGACAGTGGAATGAGCACCTGACTTGGCCGGCCAGCCTCGCTGCCTGGGCACTGTGGACAGACTGCCCCTGTGCCCCTTCTACCCCGGCCCCCAGGCCTGCCTGCAGACTCTGAGCCTGACCCATGTGCCGCTGGGGCAGAGGTGGAGGGAGGCACCCCAGGCCCAGGAGGGGAGATGTCAGAAATGGGGGTTCCCACCCTCAGTCTCTGTGTCCCCGGCATGGGCCTCGGCAGCCACAGGCCTGAGCCAAGGGGCTGTGCCCCGAGCCGGCTGGCCCTCGTGGGCCAAGCCCACAGACGTCCAGCGTGGGAAAAGAGAGCCCCCCCTTACGGGGTGGGGTGGCCGTCCAGGCCCTGAGCTGAGGGGAGGGGGCCTGGGGGCGTCAACACCTCACCCTCCCGCAGGTTTTCCACGTGGCCTATGTGCTCATCAAGTTCGCCAACTCGCCGAGACCGGACCTCTGGGTGCTGGAGCGGTCCACGGACTTCGGCCACACCTACCAGCCGTGGCAGTTCTTCGCCTGTGAGTCTCCCGGCCGGGGCTGGCCAGGGGCGTCCCCTGGGGTGGGCCGCCATCCCCGTGCTCTCTCAGGGGCCCCGAGTGCCAGGCCTGCCCTCACGCCCGGCTTCCGCGCATCAGGGCCGTCGGGCGTGAGGTCCCAAGTGCAGGTGCGTGTTCAGCAGTTCCTTTCCCTGACGTGGGCCCGGGCTGGGTCCAGGCGCTGGTGCTGCCAGGATCTCTGGTGCCACATCTTGGCCCTCACGAGACCGGCTTCGTGGCCCAGCAGCTCCAGGAGCAACAAGGGGAGCCGGTCAGGAGCCCTGACGTCTCCCTGGCGCACCTGTCCAGCACCACCGTGACCGGCCACGTTGATGGGGACGCTCCTGCTGGGTGGGCCTGGGCCACGGGTCCCTCAGAACTCCGGGGGCGAGAGTGAGGGCGGGGAGTCCTCCACAGGGCAGTTGGGAATGGTCCCCCAAGCACGGGATGAGGAGGGCCACTGCGGGGGGGGGGGGGGGGGGGGCGGGTACTTGTTCTCTGCAGAGAGAGGCCGGCGTGGCGAGGGCCACACCCTCCTGGGGCAGCTCCCTTCTCAGCAGGTGCCTCGCTCCTTCAGCAACTCCCTGTGGGGCCGGCGGGGCGGCCCCTCGAGGCGCAGCAGTGTCGGGGAGTGCCGCTGGGGCCCCGCGCCCTCACCTTCCCGCCCGGTTCCCACACACAGCCTCCAAGAGGGACTGCTTTGAGCGGTTCGGGCCACAGACGCTGGAGCGCATCACGCGGGACGACCACGTCGTTTGCTCCACCGAGTACTCCCGGATCGTGCCCCTGGAGAACGGCGAGGTGGGCTCTGGGGCAGCACGGTGGCCGGTCCCTGCTGGTCTGGTGGAGGCGGCCCACACCCTGGCCTGACCCTTTGCCCTGTGTGCAGATTGTGGTCTCCCTGGTGAACGGGCGCCCGGGGGCCATGAACTTCTCCTACTCACCCCTGCTGCGTGACTTCACCAAAGCTACCAACATCCGTCTGCGCTTCCTGCGCACAAACACGCTGCTGGGCCACCTCATGGGCAAGGCGCTGCGGGACCCCACCGTCACCCGCCGGGTGAGACGCCGACCGGTGGGCCCCAGGGGCGGTCTGGCCGGGCTGGGGCTGGTGTGGGTGGGCCGTGGCGCTCACCGCCCGCGGGTGCAGTATTATTATAGCATCAAGGACATCAGCATCGGTGGCCGCTGCGTCTGCCATGGCCACGCGGACGTCTGTGACGCCCAAGACCCCACGGACCCCTTCAGGTGAGGCCCGCCTCTCCCCGCCAGTCCTCATCCCCTTCCCAGCTCCGGGGCTTGGAGACCCGGTGCCGCTGCCCGCCGCGTCCCGGATGACGCGCCCTGGCTGCCGTCCCACGGCCTCGGTTTGCTCACATGCGCGGCGAAGCAGGGGGCAGCGTGCGTGCGGCTCCCCGGGGGGCCCTGGGCCTGGCTCGCACCCGTCTGCCCAGAGGCCGGCAGCGAGGGGGTTCTTGTCCGGCCCTCCGGGCTGGCTGCTTCTCCCACCCCAGCAGGGGAGTCGGGCGGGCGTGGGGACATGCCTGACACTGCACGTCCTTGTTCTCTAGTCCCCTCCCTTCCCTCGGGACACAAATAATACCTGCTCTGCTGTCCCCGTGCCTGACCTCGTCCCCCACCACAGGCACGGGCCCAGGAGCATCTGTTCTGGGGAGACCGGAACGTGCGAACCTGTACCCAGTGTGGGGTCCCTGCGGGGCTGATGCTGCAGGGCCAGGCGGGTCTGGGGCGGACAGAGGTGCCAAGAGATGTAGCCGAGTCTGGATGGGGGTGCCCGTGGAGACCCCTGCCCGCTACGGGGAGCTAGCAGGCCGCCCCTGCCGCTTCCCTGGCCTTGAAATCCTGCAGCCCCCACCTCATGCATTTGGGGTGGGGGCCTGCACTGTGCTCTCTGCAGGCCATTGTCCACACCCCCACTTATGGGGGGGGGCAGATGAAGCCCGGACAGCAGGGGAGGTCACCCCGTTCGTGGCCTCATGAGCGGCGAGCCCCAGGCCTCCTCAGATACGGCCGATGGGTCTGAGGAGGGAAGGGTACGTTCACCTGGCCGGAGGACGCAGGCTGGCTGCCCGCCTCCCGGTGGCCCTCCGGACCCATCCGGCCCGTCCTGAGGCCCTGTGGCCCCGACTAGGGCCTTGGCCGGCAGCGTCGGCTGCTGAGCTCGGGCCCCGCTAGTTGCTCTGGGAGATCGGGTGCCAAGCCAAGTGGGAACACGTGCCAGCTGGCAGAGGCGCCTGCTGGGCGCCAGACCGGCCTCAGAGGAGACGCAGGCCTGCCCTTGCCTGCCGGGAAGGCGTCGGTATCTGCTCTGACTCACCTGCACACGGGTGTGGACGGGGCTCAACTCACCCTGTGGGGCACGAGGGGTGGTGCCCACGGGGCGGCTGCCCCAGACCACAGACGCCGACCCCCCCCATGCCACGTCCCAGAGCTCCAGCTTGCCCTGCTCTCCCTGTTCCCATCTCCCACACCTCTGCCCTCCTCCGGGGGGGGCTCTGCCCCTTACAGCCCCCGACCCACCATCTCCCGTGGGTCTCTGCCTCCTCCCCCGCCTTGGCCTGCACCATCCCCACCTCCTCCACCTGGAGCACCCTCACCTCCTCCTTCACCTGGAGCACCCACACCTCCTCCTCCTCCTTCACCTGGAGCACCCGCACTTCCTCCTCCTCCATCTGGAGCACCCGCACCTCCTCCACCTCCACCTGGAACACCTACACCTCCTCCTCCTCCACCTGGAACACCCTCACTCCTCCTCCTCCTCCACCTGGAGCACCCTCACCTCCTCCTTCACCTGCAGCACCTGCACTTCCTCCTCCTTTCCACCTGGAATACCCTCACTCCTCCTCCTCCACCTGGAGTACCCACACCTCCTCCTCCTCCACCTGGAGCACTCTCACCTCCTCCTCCTCCTTCACCTGGAGCACCTGCACCTCCTCCTCCTCCTCCACCTGGAGCACCTGCACCTCCTCCTCTTCTTCCACCTGGAGTACCCGCACCTCCTCCTCCTCTACCTGGAGCACCCGCACCTCCTCCTTCTCCACCTGCACCACCACCATCACCACTATCTCCAAGCCCCCTGCACCCTCTCCCCCATCTCCGTCACCACCACCACTACCCGCCTGGCTCTGTTCAGAACCCCTCACTCACTCTCCTGCTTTCCTTTGATTTGGAAGTTACACGTTTTCTTTCTGTTGCTGTGTCACTGTGTCAGTCGCCTGGGTCGCTGTGACGAGATACCATAGACACGTGGCTTATCAACAACAGAAACACACTTCTCACTGTTCTGGAGGCCACGACGGCCCACTTCCTGGTTCTTGGTGTGTCTTCACATGACGGGGGGGTGATGGAGGTCCTTTCATAAGGACACTAATCCCACTAACGGGGGCTCCACCCTCAAGACCTAATCACCCCCCGAAGGCCCCACCTCCCAGTACTGTCACCTTGGCCGCTAGGTTCCGTGCGTGAGTTCTGGGGGGACGCAGACATTCGGCCGGTGGCCGTGCTGTTCACTGTAGCGGTGAGACCCTTGCTTAGCGTCGGGCATACGTGACCAGATCGAAGCGTAACCAGCTGCTCTGTGGCCCTGATGACACAGCGCCCAAGAGCTCTGACCCCGTGCATGGTGCTTCCATCCAACGGGAATGTGTGGTCTGTGATGACGGCTGTTGTCTGTGGCTGTTCTGTCCCCGCTCTTGGGTGGGGGGGGGTAGCTTGGCCGACTAGAATTCTGGTTGATGGCTGTGTCTCTCACACTTCAGAGAAAGCATTTCGCTGTCACTTGGTGTCCTCAGTGGGTGGGAGAGTCACTGTCACATGCACTGTTGCCCCTCTGTTTGTCTGCCCCTTCTGGATGGTTCTGTGACCTTCTCTGCAGAATATCTCTGGTGTCAAGGAGTGGTTCTGTCTTCTCTTGCTCAAACTCATGCTTTCTGAATCTGAGAGAGTGTTTTTGTTGGTTCGGGACCATTCCTGGCCATCGGCTCTGACCTTGCCCCTGACACCTCTTTCCTTTTTCCCGAATTCTCTTCCATAGACGGGAACTTCTTACGGTTTCCTTCTGTCTCCGGACTTCACCTGTGCTTCCCTATCAGTTTTCTGAGCTGCCTTTAGGTGATTAGTTTAGGTCACTGAACCTCCAGCTGAGAGTAGCCTGTCCATTATCTGGAATTTTGGTGATTGAATTTTTTGTTTATAGAAGTTCTGATTGGTTCTTTGGCTACACCTGCCTGGTTTTCATAGCGTTGCAGTTTTGTTTTAGGTTCCTTTGGTTGTAACTTTAAACGTTTGTGTTTTTGGTTTCTTCCCATTTGCCCCCAAGTTGCTGGGGTCGTGTCCTGCTGATCTGCTGTGTTGGCTGCGTGTTGTGTCGCTGCTGGGCCCCAGCCTGGGAACGATCACTCCAGAGTAGTTTTGTGAGGGCCTTTGCCAAACACCCAGGGTATCACTAGCCCAGTACCACTTTTTACATTAATTTTTGGTGCCCTGACCGTGTAGACCATGGAAGAACCAAACAACAGGTGTGGACTCTACGTTACGGACCCTCAGAGCTGGGGTGGAGACAGACCGGCTTCCTGGGGCCACCTCTCTGTGGCAGCCACTCCTGCTTCCTCTTCCACGGAGGCTTCCCAGACGTCCCCTGGCCCTGAGGGCGAGCAGTGTTGATTCCCAAGGCCCTGCAGACACTCTGGGGGGAGGGGCTGGATCCGTGTGATCTGAGGCCTGGGTCTCCGTGGACCAGCTTCTGAGGTCCTGCTCAGGACACGCACAGTGCCTGCAGCTGCGGTGCTGGCCCGGGACCAGAGTCAGCAGCCCCGAGCTGTGGTTCCTGCCCCCGCCTCGGTTGAGTGACGGAGGTGTGTGTCGGGTGGGGCTTGGGCATGGGTGTTCTGCAAACTCAGTCCTCAGCTGCGGCCAGCTGTCCCCCTGACCACTGAGCCAACAGGAGCTGCTCTCCAGCACAGCAGGCAGGCTTCCAGCCGTCTGGTGTCCACCCCCGCTGGAAGAGGAAGCAGTTCCTGGCCACTTGCCCCTGGGGCGGCGCCCTGGATGCCTGGGGGTATCTGGCTGAGTTCATACTGCTGAGTGAGACCTGGGCCTTGGAGCTGGCCCAGGGAGGCTGTGGGCTCGGCCTGAGGGCCCGGCCACAGGGAGGAGGGCTTAGCTCCATCAAGAAGGACCCGGGGCTCCAGGCTGACCTGAAGGCAGGGGCCACCTACACTGGCCACTGAGTGCCCTGTCCCAGCCGCCCTGACACGCATCCTGGGCCCTCCTCCCATCCTCCGTGGGGGCTGTGCACAGCCCCTGCCATCTTTCTCCTCGTGTCCCTTTGGGTCCATGGTGGGGCCCCTCCTGTCTCACGTGTCCCCCACAGGCTTCAGTGTGCCTGTCAGCACAACACATGTGGGGGCTCCTGTGACCGCTGCTGCCCAGGCTTCAACCAGCAGCCGTGGAAGCCGGCAACCACCGAAAGCGCCAACGAGTGCCAGTGTGAGTGCCCTGCACGTGCCTGCGTGTGCACACACACGTGCTCACACGCCTTTTCCGTCGGCGTGCTCTGGCCACGTGGCGGGCTCCCCCCCACCCCCACCCCAGCCGGGCCACACCCGGGGTCACCCGTGTTCTGTGAGGTATGCCCTGGGGGTTCCCGCGAGAGGGGGTCAGGGAGGGCCTGTGAACAGCCACGCCCCTTCTCTCCAGCCTGCAACTGCCACGGCCACGCCCACGACTGCTTCTACGACCCGGAGGTGGACCGGCGCAACGCCAGCCAGAACCTGGACGGCGCGTACCAGGGCGGGGGCGTGTGCATCGACTGCCAGGTGGGATGGGGGCGTGATGGGAACTAGGGCGTGGGCGGGGCTGTAGGGGGCTGTGCGCAGGGCCCCACGCAGTCTGCTCACCCAGGGCGGGGGGCGGGGGAGCACGCCCGGGCTCAGGGGCCCCGTATCCGCCACCCCAGCATCACACGACCGGCATCAACTGTGAACGCTGCCTGCCCGGCTTCTTCCGTGCCCCGGACCAGCCCCTTGACTCTCCCCACGCTTGCCGCCGTGAGTGGGGTTGGCCCGGGTGGGGCCTTCCGGGGGCGGGGGCGTCCGGGGTCTCCGGCCCCTTGCTCCGCTGGGGTCCCCGCTCCGCCGTGGGAGGCCCGGCCGGGGTCTCGCCCGGCTTCCCCGGGGCCGGCCCAGTGGCCCCGGGCCTGCCGTCTCACGACGCCTCGGCCCCGTCCAGGCTGCAACTGCGAGTCGGACTTCACGGACGGGACGTGCGAAGATCTGACCGGCCGCTGCTACTGCCGGCCCAACTTCACCGGGGAGCGCTGCGACGCGTGTGCCGAGGGCTTCGCCGGCTTCCCGCGCTGCTACCGTGAGGAAGCACGGGCTGCGTCTGCGTGGGGAGGGGGGCGGGGGGGACCAGGGCTCGGTCCCCAGAGCCCTGGGAGGTGGGGGGACCCAGGGTGGAGTCTCTGGTCCTGCCTGCGTGGCCAGTGGTGCTGAGCCGACCTGGCTGACCCGCAGCGTGTCCTCCCTCAGCAGCGTCCTCCTCCCCCAACCACACCGGGGAACAGGTGCTGCCAGCCGGACAGATCGTGAGTAAGTGTCGCCCGAGGTCCCTGTCCTGCCCTGGGCTCCGCTAGAGCAGTGGGGCGGGGGGAGCCCCGTGAAGGACCCCACGGGAGTGGGGGTTCACTGTGCTCACCTTACTTTTGGTTCTTGTGTATTTTTTAAGTTTATTTTGAGAGACAGAGTGGAGCAGAGGAGGGGCAGAGAGAGGGGGAGAGGATCCAAGCAGGCTCCACGTGGTCAGTGCTCAGAGCCTGACCTGGGACTTGAACCCACGAACTGTGAGATTGTGACCTGAGATGGAATCAGAGGTCAGACACTTAACTGACCGAGCCACCCGGGTGCCCTTTGGTTCTTGTATTTTTATGCAAATAATGCATATTCGTGCTAAAAAAAAAAAAAAAAAAAAAACAACAAAACTTTCCAGAAGGATGGGTAAGTATAAAGCAGAAAAAAAAAGATAACCGAGATTGCGCCGTTTACAAATAAGCCCTCTTCCTACAGCCAGGACCTCTCTGTGTGCCTGCACACTTCTGCAGACAGCCACGTGTACATGAGCTTTGTAACTGTGTTTCCACCCGCTGTGGCCGCTGTGGTCCTGCAGACGTGTCCCTCCGTGTTCCGTGTCATCCCAACAGATGTAGCGTTTACTTCACTCCCAATTGTTAGAAATTTAGGTTCTTTCCAATTAAAAAAAAAAATGCTACGATAAACATCCCTGTAGCTAAAACTTTCCATGAATTCTCAATCATTTCTGCAGAACGATTTCCTAGAAGGTTCTGAGTCACTAGACATGCATGTTCGGGGACATTTTTGGCTGCAGGTTGCCAAACCGCTCTCTGAAACGAAATAGTGTCCGGTGCGGTCACGTTAGCGGCATCAGCGGCCGCTCAGGGCATCACCGCAGCGACACAAGCTGCTTGCGACCGTCAGCCCAGCTGGCAGGACACTCACCTGTCAGAGATTGCCTCCCCCTTGTCTTTCTGGAATCAGGCGCGCCTTTCAGCAGATGGTGTGTCCCAGTCTGATGGGCAGGCGTTTTTCTTCCGTAACGGCATCCACGTTGCTGGCGGGGCTGAGCTCTCTGCACGCTCAGCAAATGATGTGTGGCTCACATGCCGGTGTCTCCACCGGCAGGGTCCTCTGCCTTGTGTCTTGGGGACTCTTCTCTCCTGTGCTGCCGTTTCAACCCTCCGGTGGTTCTGTCGACACTTCTTGCCTCTGACTCAGTCGTATGGAGGTGGTGCGCCCTAAACTCACTTATTCTTGTGTCGCTTGGTCTTTGACGGTCCCTTCTTTACATTTAAATGTCTGTTCTTCGTCAGTGGCATAAACAGCGGTCAACAGACTTCTTCCAGAAAGGACCAGACAGGGCCTGCCTTTGATTTTGAGGGCCAGGTGTCCTTTCGTGACTCGTGAACCCCGCTGTCGTGTGCCATAGCTGGAAAGCGGTGTGGACTGTGTGAACGTGAATGGGCCTGGCTGTGTTCCAATAAAGCTTTATTTGCAAAGCAGGCAGGGGAGCCAAGCCCTTGGACTACAGTTTGCTGAGCCCCAGCATAACTCCCAAAAGCCCTCCGGTCCCTGTGGCCCAGGGTTGGTGCTCCATGAAGGCCATGCTGGTGGGGTATTCAGGGCAGTCTGCTCCTTGTCCAAGGAATTCCGTTGTGTCTTTCCTAAATTTTTTTTTAACGTTTATTTATTATCGAGAGAGAGCGTGAGACAGGGGAAGGGCAGAGAGAGAGGGAGACAGAATCCAAAGCCGTCTCCAGGCTCCGAGCTGTCAGCACAGAGCCCGACGCGGGGCTCGAACTCACAGAGTGTGAGATCATGACCTGAGCCGAAGTCGGACGCTTGACCCGACTGAGTCACCCAGGCGCCCCTATTGTGTCTTTCCTAACGCAGACCTTTGTGTCTGTATCTGTCGGGGAGACCGGTTGAGGGTTTTCTTGGTGTTTTTCTCTGGTGTGTGTGCCATCTTGTTTTCATTTTGTAATTCATTTTGTAAAATACTTGGGAAATGACCCTCGCTTGGGCGGTTTAAATATCACGGGAATTACCCATTTCTTAAAAGTTTGATAGGGCTTCTGAGAGCACGGGCCCTGACACCTGTTGTTTACTGGAAGTCTTCGACTGTGGTTCTTGTTCCTCCCGTGGTTTTGTATCTGTTGATTTCCTGCCTCAGCCTAAGTCCATTCTGGTCATTTATATTTCTTAGCAAATTGCTTATGTCATTTGGTTTTGTTTTGTTTTTTATTAAAGATGTTTTAAGTTTATTTTTTTTTGAGAGAGACAGACTGTGAGCAGGGGAGGGGCAGAGAGAGACAGAAAGAGAATCCCAAGCACGATCAGCACTGTCAGTATAGACCTGAGCCGAAATCAAGAGTTGGATGCTTAACCAACTGAGCCACCCAGGTGCCCCTGGATTTTAAAACGTAGTGGTATAGAGCCACACACAGCGGTCTGTCATGATTTCTACCTTCCCTTTCGTTTCTCTCATTGTCTGTTTTCATTTTCTTTCTTTTCCTTTCTTCCTCTCCTGGAAGTTTGCTTAATTTATTGGCGTTTCCAAAACACAGCTTAAGATTCCACCTATGAGACCTGCTGGAGTTTTTTTCTTTGTAGTTTGGGGGAGAGATTTTGTTTCCTAATATTGAAAACCTTGAATTAAAATCTTTCGTTCCTTCTACTTCTTTTTAAAAAAAAATTGAAGTGTAGTTAATGTTCAACATCCGGGGAGTTTCAGGTGGACAACGTCTTCGTTTGATATTTGCACATATTGCGAAACGATGACCACGGTAAGCGTGCTTAGCGTCTTGTCACTACACAATTACAGAATTACTTTTTCCTCATGATGAGACCTTTTCAGATCTTTTAGCAAATTTCCAATATGCCATCCAGCACAGTGAACTGCACATCACAGCCCCACAGCTTTGTCATTTTCACACCTGGAAGCTTATGCCTTTGGACACCTTCACACCTTTCTCCCACCCCTGGCCCGGCAGCCGCCATCGTGTTCTCCGTATCTGTGAGCTTGGTTTTTTGTTTCTGTTCTAGATTCCACGTATAAGTGAGATCACACGGTATTTTGGTTTTTTTTTACTTTCTTTTGTTGCTGTTTGAATCACTTCTTGAACTTCTTATTTTCATTCTGTCTTAGTTACAGCAAGATGTGCAGCATTGGGTCTCAACCAGGGGTGGTTTTGATTCACGGGAACGCGTCTAGGGCAGGCTGTTGCTGCGACTGCACTGTGCCAGTGGCCCTTGGCTTTATTCAGGAGCCGAACGGAGGCCTCTGAGCTTTATCTCGTGAAAGGAGACGTGGCCGGCAGGGACGTGGCCTCGGTCGGGGCTGCTGCTCTTGGCTGTGTCCCCTCTCCTCCCGCGGGGTCTTTCCTTCCCGCGTTTGGCCAGATTGGGCAACAGAACGTGTTTTGGTTTTGCACGGTTTGTGTTTCCTTCTCGGGGGTCACAAGCTCCGTTTTTGTCTCCTCATCTGGCCCGGGGTCACCCTTCCATTTCTGACAAGTATCAAACTATTATCTTCTACAAGCGACAAAAATTAAATAGTATTTACGACCTTTTCTCAGACGTAAGTTGAGACGTTTGGCTCACTTTTCTTCCTTCTCTCCAACCCACAGAGTTACTTATAAAGACTACAGCGTTCTCTATGATTTTGTTTGTACGTTTTCTCTGGTGGGGCGAATGCCTGCGGTTGACTTAGCTGTGTCAGCGACGACTACTTACCCGGACTACAGCCGTCCTGATCTCCTTGCTTGCAGTTTTCCAGAAACGTGGGCTTTGCCTTCT
Source organism: Puma concolor (assembly GCF_028749965.1). Taxonomy (NCBI): domain Eukaryota; kingdom Metazoa; phylum Chordata; class Mammalia; order Carnivora; family Felidae; genus Puma; species Puma concolor. The sequence continues at coordinate 139,765,836 of NC_141669.1, read as the reverse complement.
TGGGATTTTTGTCCTTTCGTTCTTGTATGAGCGCATGAGGCGTAAGGAGAGTTTGCTGAGAGAAGAGGTTTTCCGGCGGGGAGGGGTGGGGTCTGCGAGGCGCCTGAGACTCCCCTCTCACCCCCCAGACTGTGACTGCAGCGCCGCCGGGACCCAGGGCAACGCCTGCCGGAAGGACCCGCGGGTGGGACGCTGCGTGTGCAAACCCGCCTTCCAGGGCGTCCACTGCGAGCTCTGTGCCCCGGGGTTCTACGGCCCGAGCTGCCAGCGTGAGTGTGGCCCCGTGTCTGTCCTCGTGCGGGCCCCCGGAGCCTGCGCCCTCTCTGACTGAGTGTGGCCACCCCTCCCTGCAGCCTGCCGGTGTTCCAGCCCCGGAGTGGTGAATGGGGACTGCGACCCTGACTCGGGCCACTGCGTGTGCCGGGAGGGCTTCGAGGGGGCCGCGTGTGACCGCTGTGCCCCGGGATACTTCCACTTTCCTCTCTGCCAGCGTGAGCGAGGCCACCCCAGCGGGCGCGGGGGTGTGTGGGGCCCAGGGTGTGGCCTGCCTGGCTCAGGGGGCCCCCATGTGCTCCTTCCCTCTATAGTGTGTGGCTGCAGCCCCGTGGGGACCCTGCCGGAGGGCTGTGATGAGGCCGGCCGCTGCCCGTGCCGGCCAGGGTTCGACGGCCCTCACTGTGACCGCTGCAGCCCGGGCCACCATGGCTACCCCGACTGCCACGGTGAGCGGAGGGCCAGGGCGGGGCCCCGGGTGGAGCGGGAGGGCCACCCGCAGGCGCCCCGGGCCTAACCCCGTGTCACCTGCAGCCTGCACCTGCGACCCCCGGGGTGCCCTGGACCAGCTCTGCGGGGCAGGGGGCGTGTGCCTCTGTCGCCCCGGCTACACGGGCGCTACCTGCCAGGAATGCAGCCCCGGCTTCCACGGCTTCCCCCACTGTGCCCGTGAGTGTCCTCGCGGGGGGAGGGTGGGCGGCCACGTCCCTCCTGCCCGCCCACACCCTGCCTTTCTCACCCAGCCTGCCGCTGCTCCGCCGAGGGCTCCCTGCACGTGGCCTGTGACCCCCGCAGCGGGCAGTGCAGCTGCCGGCCCCACGTGACGGGGCTGCGATGTGACGCCTGCGTGCCCGGCGCCTACAACTTCCCCTCCTGTGAAGGTGAGGCCGGCGCGGGTGCGTGGTCCGTGCAGTTGCCCCTTCGTTCCTGCGTGCCCACGCCCGTCCACGCGCTGTGTGTGTTCACGCGTGCGTTCGTGTGGCCGTTCACGCACTGTGCTCACGTCGGGGCCCGCGTGCCACGTATGTGCGTCTGTGGGCCTCGTGAGTGCGCGCACACGTTTTCACGTGATTGTTCTTGGAAGCGCGTGCTCCCTCACCGTGTTCACGTGCTCTGTGCGCCTACAGCGTGTGTTCACACGTTTGCATGTTCCCTGTGGCAGGGGAGGGCACGTGTCTTTGTAGCCGAGGGAACCAGAGCACAGAGGCACCCTGCACGTGTTTGCACGCCTGTTCACATGAGTGGGAGGCACGTGTGCTGGCTCCCACGGAGCCGTGGGTCCTGGCCGGGCCCGGGGAAGCCCTCGGCCCTGAGTCAGTGACTGAGAAGTGACCAGAGCCCGTGTCTCCCCACAGCCGGGTCCTGCCACCCTGCCGGCCTGGCCCCGGCCGATCACACTCGTCCTGAGGTGAGCCCAGGTCAGCCCTCAGTGGAGTTCAGCCTGTCACCTCCAGGGAGACCGTCGCTTCCCCTGCTGCCCTGTCGCCTTGGCAACCTCAGGGCCCGTTTGTTCCCTTGGCTGGTCCTCAGTCTGCATCCCAGGGACATGCCCGAGATGGGGCAGGGTCGGGGCTCCAGGGCCAAGGGTTTCGGGTAGAAGGGCAGGGACCCATTCCGACCCTCAGTCTCATCTTCTCCCAGGCACAGGCCCCTTGCACGTGCCGGGCTCATGTGGAGGGGCCGAGCTGCGATCGCTGTAAACCCGGGTTCTGGGGGCTGAGTCCCAGCAACCCCGAGGGCTGCACCCGTGAGTCTGGGGGTGGGTGGGTGTCGGAGTGTTGGGGAGGCTCTGGGGCACGGGAGCGGTGTAGGGAGGCGAGTGCTAGCCCCGCAGGGTCCAGGCCCGCTCTGCCTCTCCCCTAGGCTGCAGCTGTGATCCCCGGGGCACGCTGGGTGGAGTCGCCGAATGCCGGCCGGTGAGTCTGGGGGCCGAGGTGCCTGGGGGCTGTGGGGCAGGCGCATCCCGACCCTCCCTGCTCGGTCTCACCTTTTCGCCCGGCCACAGGGCGACGGCCAGTGCTCCTGCAAGCCTCACGTGTGTGGCCAGGCCTGCGCAGCGTGCCGGGACGGCTTCTTCGGGCTGGACCGAGCTGACTACTTTGGCTGCCGCAGTGAGTGACTGCGTCCCGCGGGGAGGGCCTGGCTGTCGTGCGGGCACTTGTCGGGCAGCCTCCGAAAGCCTGGCCAGGCCTGTGCTGGGCACGGGGGCCGCCCTCTCTCTCCTGTGCCCCTGGCAGAAGTCACTAGTCGGCCCCAGGGTCTCATCACTGTCCGGAGCCCCAGGCGACCCCTGTGGGTCGTGGGAGTGGACTTTGTGGCCCCGTTGCTCTCTGCAGATGGTAGACCGAGCCCCAGGGGCCCGGGCCCCGTGTGGGAAAAGCGCCAAGGCCGGCTGGGGGTGGGCAGCACTGACTTGGCTCCCTCCCATCGCAGGCTGCCGGTGTGACGTTGGCGGTGCGCTGGGACAGGGCTGTGACTCGCGGACGGGCGCCTGCCGGTGCCGCCCCAACACCCAGGGCCTCACCTGTGCCGAGTGGGTGCCCCACCCCGGGGGCTGGAGGGCAGGGGGCCGGAGAGGCAGCTCGTCCGGTAGGGGCCCCGGGGGACTGCCCTTGACCGCCCCTGTCGTGGCCAGGCCGGCGCGGGACCACTACCTCCCTGACCTACATGACCTACGCCTGGAGCTGGAGGAGGCAGCCACGCCCGAGGGCCGCACCGCGCGCTTCGGCTTCAACCCCCTCGAGTTCGAGAGCTTCGGCTGGAGGGGCTACGCGCAAATGTCGCCCATCCAGGTGGGTGGGGAGCTGCCCGGCCCAGGTCTCAGCGTCGAGTCCTCACTGCAGCCGGCAGACGGGGTCGGGGGGGGGGGACCAGGCTGGGAATGGCCAGGGTGGGGCGACCCCGACTCTCCGTGCCCTCGTTCCCCCCAGCCCAGGATCGTGGTGAGGCTGAACGTGACCTCCCCCGACCTCTTCCGGCTCGTCTTCCGGTTCGTCAACCGCGGGCCCAGCAGTGTGAGCGGGCGAGTCTCTGTGCAGGAGGAGGGCAAGTTTGCCACCTGCACCAACTGTGAGTGCCTGGGGGCCTCTCGCCGCCTGTCCCGCTGCCCGCCCCGCCCCAGCCCCGCTGCCTGCCCCACCCCAGCCCCGCTGCCTGCCCCACCCCAGCCCTGTTGCTCACTCCGCTGCCCCCCCCCCCCCCCCCCCCCCCCGCCAGCCCTGCCCAGCCCCGCCCCAGCTGCTCCTGCCCCACCCCCTACCCTCCCACTTCTGCTCCAGCCCCACTGGGGGCCCATGTGTGGGTGGGGGGCCGGTCTGTGCCCTGGAGGAGCTGCAGCCCGGGGTGGCCCGTGGGCTGAGACTAGGAGTCTCACGGTCCACGTCCCCAGGTACGGAGCAGAGCCAGCCTGTCACCTTCCCACCCAGCACGGAGCCTGCCTTTGTCACCGTGCCCCAGAGGGGCTTTGGGGAGCCCTTTGTGCTGAACCCCGGCGCCTGGGCCCTGCTCGTGGAGGCTGAGGGGGTGCTCCTGGTGAGGCGGGGGCTGAGCGGGGTGGATCAGGGCCCGCGGACGGGGCCCTAGTACCTACCTCTCCCCCCGCCCGCCAGGACTATGTGGTCCTTCTACCCAGCACCTACTACGAGGCGGCCGTCCTGCAGCTGCGGGTGACCGAGGCCTGCACGTTCCGGCCTGCTGAGCAGCGCTTCAGGGAGAAGTGAGGGCCGGCCTGGTGGGGGTGGAGGCCTGACCCTCACTGTGCCCACTGCGTGTCCCTGCTGACGGCATTCTGTGTCCCCCGCCCTCCTCCCAATCCAGCTGCCTCCTCTACACGCACCTGCCCCTGGATGGCTTCCCCTCAGCTGCAGGAACCGAGGCCCTGTGTCGCCGTGACAACAGCTTGCCCTGGCCGTGCCCCACGGAGCAGCTCAGCCCTTCGCACCCGCCCCTGGCCGCCTGCCTGGGCAGTGACGTGCGTGTCCCTGGGACCCCACAGAGGGGCAGGCAGGGTCAAGATCCGGGGAAGGCGTGCCCTTGGCTGGAGGTTGGGGGAGGGAGGGCCCGTGCCGCGGTGACGGCACACAGGTGCAGGCAAGGCCACAGGTTTGACGTCGGGAGTCAGAACAGCCTTGGAGCCTCATTTGTAAATGGGGTGTCGCTGACCCCCCCACCCCCCCACCCCTCCAGCTTATCGCGAGGAGGCAGAGAGTCATTTGTTCTCTCTGAAGACCCAGGCTGGGCCTCCGGGCAGCAAGCACTCAGCAGCACTGAGGCCAAGAGGCCTTGGGAAGGCAGGGGAGGCTTGGAGTGAGCAGAGGTTGGAGGCCAAGTGGCCATGGGGGTGTCTTGGGAGGAGTGCCCCGGGCAAGGACAGCAGGTGCAGACTCAGACCTGGGGGGGGGGGGGGAGGCTGTAAGGGCTGTGCCCAGGGGTGTCCAGGGAGTGCACGGGGTCTCGTTCTGCCGGTGGGGCCTCTGATCCCTCTGTTCCCCCCACTCCCAGGTGGACGTTCAGCTTCAGGTGGCTGTGCCACAGCCGGGCCGCTACGTCCTGGTGGTGGAGTATGCCAATGAGGACGCCCGCCAGGAGGTGGGCGTAGGCGTGCACGTCCCGCGGCGGGCCCCTCAGCAGGGGGCACTCACTTTGCACCCCTGCCTCTACAGGTCTGTGGGAGTGGGAGAGGATTCGGGTCTGGGGGGGACGTGTGGGAGGGCTTGGGCCCCCCGCTGACCACCCCGCCCCCGTCCCCAGCACCCTGTGCCGGGGCGCCGCCCTGGACACGCAGCACCACCTGGCGGTCTTCCACCTGGACACGGAGGCCAGCGTCCGGCTCACGGCCAAGCAGGCACGCTTCTTCCTGGTGAGGCCCTGACCCCTGACCTGCATAGGCCCCAGGGCCCCCCTGTGGCTTCAGGCCTTTCGGAAGATTTCAGACGGCATAGAAGTAGAAGAGTGTGGGGAGCCCAGGTGCCCAGCAGCCGCCCCACCGTTAGTGCGCGCACGGCTCGTGGGGAGGGGGTGCGTGGGGGGATTGGAGAGGAGGAGAAAGTAACTATGTTAACAAAAAACCGCCTCCTGGTATGATTTGCAAGAACATCGCGGTGTGAAGGGGTCTGTTCGGCGGGGTCATTGGCTCCTGGTCGTCCTCCGTGCTCTGAGAACGAGGACGACCTTGCCGCGACACGGGCCCCTGCACCTGCCTGGGCACGAAGCATCACGCTGTGCTAACGTCGCGGACGCCCAGGAGCGAGCGGAGACGTGCCCTCGATAAAGCTCAGGGCGGGTGACGCTCGCTCTCCCAAGACCAGTGTTACGTTTCCCGCCCTTTAGAAAATGGATCTTCTCCTGCACGTGCTGTTGTAAAAGCGTCGCATGTCGGGAAAGACTCACAAAGGGAAAGGGAGCCCCGTGGCTGCCCGCCGCACCCCCTCCGTGCGCTTTCTGGGGCTGGTGTGTTTCATGCGTGTTGCTGAAGACACGGCCGCAGGGCTCCCGCCGGACCAGCTGACGTCAGGGCGCCTGCGTCTATGCTCAGCCCTGTGGCGGGGACCCAGACCTGCCTCGCGTGCACAGCCCAGCGTGGCTCTCCCTCACCCCCCACACCCAGGCCGGGAAGCAGCACGCCCCCCGCCCTGACGCCCCTCGGCCCCCGTGGCCACCCCCCCGGCACTGACCGCGCCATCCCATCAGTGCGTTCTGGAGCTTTGTTACCGGAATCGCACAGGGCAGGTGTCCCCGCCTCCGCTGTGGGGTTTCCTGGGCAGCTTTGGTGTCTCGCGTTTGTTGTATTTGCCACACAAAATACTGTCGCTGGAGCTGAGGGGGAGGTCGCGGTCGAGGAGCCGCAGAGAGTGACAGGATGGATGGCGGAGGGGAGACAGGAGGGTGGCCCCGAGGAGAGCTGAGAAGGGCTCTGGTCTAGACTGTGCAGTCGAGGGCCAGTGTTCGTGCAGCCAGAGGAACCAGGGACTAGGCGCGGAGAGCGGGACGCGGGGCCGACGCGGGGTGTGGGAGGGTCCCACGCGCACGTCCACGCCTGGCTCTCTGTCCACAGCACAGCGTCACCCTGGTGCCCGCGGAGACATTCAGCTTGGAGTTCGTGGAGCCCCGGGTCCGCTGTGTCAGCAGCCACGGAGCCTTCGAGCCCAGCAGGTGGCGGGGCCGGGAGGGGCCGGGACCGCTGGCGGGGCACACCGGCCGGCCCGCAGGGACTCACTCCCACGCCCCCCTCCAGTGCCACCTGCCTGCCGTCGCGCTTCCCGAAGCCGCCCCAGCCCATCATCCTGCGGGACTGCCGCGTGCTGCCGCTGCCTCCCGGCCTCCCCCTGGCCCGCTCACAGGACTTCACGCCCGGCGCGCTCCCGCCAGGGCCCCAGCCTCGGCCCTCCACTGCCGTGGACCCCGACGTGGAGCCCACCCTGCTGCGCCACCCCCAGGTGAGGGCCCAGGCCGGGAGGACTCCACCCTCCAGCCCGGCTCGCACTCCTACCCCCGCGCCCGCTCAGCGGAGCCTCTCCCTGCAGGGGACTGTGGTCTTCACCACCCACGTGCCTGTGCTGGGCCGCTATGCCTTCCTGCTGCATGGCTACCAGCCGGCGCACCCCACCTTCACCGTGGAAGTCCTCGTCAGCGGGGGCCGAGTCTGGCAGGGTGAGTGGCAGGGGCGGGCCATGGGGGCGGACCCCCGGACGAGGAGCCAGCCCGTCGGGGGTATCTTCACACGGCCCCTCGTGCGGTCATCGCGAGAGGTGTCCGCTCTCAGAGGAAGGGCCCAGGGCCCAGGGCAGGCGGCAGCCCCAGCCTCCGGGCCCCCTTCCCGGATTCCCTTGATTCACTTCCAGAGTCGGGGCTCGCCCTGTCACATAGGCGGGTAATCCCGGGTTCACTGTGGGACACGTGTCGACGGCACCTGTGTTCTCACACGTGTGTCTGCTTCGTTTTTGCTCGGCCGAGCTCGGGCCCCGTGCCTAGAGGCCCAGCCAGAGAGGCCTGACGCGCGGTCACATGTCCGCCTTGTGCATCGCAGATGCACGCCCCTTGGTGGGCAGGGCGCTGTCCCGTGGCCATCTCTTCCTCCCTGGTGGCTCCGGGAGCGACTCCGGAATGAGGCCACGGGGCCACGGCCGGTCTGTGGGGCGTGGAGGGTGTGCGCCGACCTGCCTTTTCATCCCCCTCCAGGCCACGCCAACGCCAGCTTCTGCCCACACGGCTACGGCTGCCGCATCCTGGTGGTGTGTGAGGGCCAGACCGTCCTGGATGTGACCGACAGCGAGCTCACCGTGACCGTGCGTGTGCCCGAGGGCCGGTGGCTCTGGCTGGTGAGTCCTGAGGACGCCACGTCTGCACGTAGATGTCTTGGGGCCTGACGTGGGGCTAGCGTCTCCGGGTATGGATGTCCTGAACGCGTCACACCATCGGTCACCTCAGGCTCAGGCAGGGTGTGTCCATCTGCGTGGCCCAGCCCCACGCCAGGTGCCAGGGAGAGCGGGCTCCACGGACCTCCGGGCCAGGCTGTGAGGCTGGTGGAGGTGGGAGGGTATCTAAGAGCCAAGACGTTGCCTGCTATCCCCCTGGAGCCCTGCTGGTCAGGGTGGCCTTCTTGGAGGAGGAGGCCTAGAGGGATGGAGAGGGAGGGCAGAGGCATGTCTGGCAGACAAGGATGGGAGGGGGGCACCAAGAGGCTGGACGTTTCTTTATCGCTGAGCGTCACAACCCCAAGCGTCCATTAGGCCCCAGAAGCCGACCTCCCTTCAGAGCAGCCCACTGGGCACCCAACACCTGCCAGCCTTGCTGGGGCCCGGGTTGGGTGTGGTGCGGCCACTACTGTGTTAGCTGCCTGGCTGGACCCTGGCCGGTCACAGAGACCCCCCCCCCACCCCCCTTCGTGATGTGCTGCTTCCGGCAGGCTCTGGTATACTTCCCCAACCTGGGTCCTCCCCTGGGCCCACGGGAAGGTGACCAGGCCTTGGTGCTCTAGGAGTATGTGCTGGTGGTCCCCGAGGAGGCCTACAGCTCCAGCTACCTCCGAGAGGAGCCCCTGGACAAATCCTACGACTTCATCAGCCAGTGTGCCAGCCAGGGATACCACATCAGGTGGGCTGGGCGGGGCTGGGGCCGGGGCGGGGCTGGGGCGGGGACTTGGCCTCATCACCTGATTCTCACCCCAGCCCCAGCAGCTCGTCCCAGTTCTGTCGTGATGCAGCCTCCTCTCTCTCTCTCTTCTATAACAACGGGGCTCGGCCTTGTGGCTGCCATGAAATGGGAGCCACGGGCCCCACATGTGAGCCCTTTGGGGGCCAGTGTCCCTGCCGTGCCCATGTCATCGGCCGTGACTGCTCCCGTTGTGCCACTGGCTACTGGGGCTTCCCCAGCTGCAGGCGTGAGTAATTGAGCCCCCGGGGGTGCCGGCGAAGGAGGGTCCTAATCCCAAGGAGGCTTCCCAGTGGAAGGAAGTGTGGGTATGGTGGCCAGGAGAAAGTTCTAGAGCTCTGCTGCCCCGTCTGTAGGACCTCAGGCAGCCCGTGGCTTGGCTGTCAGGCAGGGTCCGGGGACCGGACAGCGATTCTGCGCAACTGACCGCACATCAGAGGAGCCGCCTGGGCCAGGCGGCCTGGAGCTTGGCGAAACCGGGCCAGGGTGGGGTGGGGTGGGGTGTCCTCGGGCCCGGACCCCCGGCCTCTGATGGGGCAGAGGGTTCACCACGCCCGTGCTCTGCAGCCTGTGACTGCCGAGGCCGCCTGTGTGATGAGCTCACCGGCCGCTGTGTCTGCCCGCCTCGCACCGTCCCGCCCGACTGCATCGTCTGTCAGCCCCAGACCTTTGGCTGCCACCCCCTGGTTGGCTGTGAGGAGTGTAACTGCTCGGGGCCTGGTGTCCAGGAGCTCACGGATCCCACCTGTGACATGGACAGTGGCCAGTGCAAGTGAGCTGGGCAGTGGTGCTGTCACCACGGCCCGGGGTCGGTCCTGGGTCAGGGATGGATGGCATTGCCACTGAGAGCACCCCCTGCCAGGTCTGGAGAGGGGGTTACACCTTGGGGATCCGCTGCCTTGGGAGCCACCTGTGGTCTCAGTAAGCGTGGAGGGGAGGCCCGGCCAGCGTCTGAACTTCCTCTGGCAGGTGCAGACCCAATGTGGCCGGGCGCCGCTGTGACACCTGTGCCCCTGGCTTCCACGGCTACCCCAGCTGTCGCCCCTGTGACTGCCACGAAGCGGGCTCCACGCCCGGCGTGTGCGACCCCCTCACGGGCCAGTGCTACTGCAAGGTGAGGGGCCGGGGGGTGGGGCCTACGTGGCCTCCATGGCCTGATGCTCCACCTCCTGTGTTGCCTCAGCCGCTGAAACTCCTCCTCTGGGGGCACTGGGGGCTTCCCGGCCGCTTCTGGGGACTCAGCCCGTCAGCGAGCGGGTGACGGCGAGCCAGGGTGGTCGAGCCCACAGCACGTGGCCGACCGACCTGCCCTGTCCACCCGCCCCCAGGAGAACGTGCAGGGCCTGAGGTGTGACCAGTGCCGCCTGGGGACCTTCTTCCTGGACGCTGCCAACCCAAAAGGCTGCACCCGCTGTTTCTGCTTCGGGGCCACCGAGCGCTGCGGGAGCTCGGCCCACACCCGCCGGGAGGTGTGCAGTCAGCAGGACCTGGACTGGGGCAGGGCCGCCTCTCAGAGGGGACACGTGACCCCCAACCGGCAGGCCCCGGGTGCGGGACGGGCCCCGTGGCACGTGAGGGTGCTCACCCCGCGCCCCTCCTGTGTGCCCACAGCTTGTGGACATGGAGGGCTGGACGCTGCTGAGCAGCGACCGGCAGGTGGTGCCTCACGAGCTGCGGGCGGCCTCGGAGCTGCTCTACGCCGACTTGCGGCTCGGGGCCGAGGCCTTCCCTGAGCTGTACTGGCAGGCCCCACCCTCCTACCTGGGGGACAAGGTGAGCGAGCGAGGTCGGCCCTGGGCACGGCACTGTGAGGGTGTCCAGGAACCCCCTGGAGGCTGGGGGAGGACAGCGGTGAGGTGCCCACGTCCAGGGCGGGATAGGGGCTCTGTGAGGGTGCCCGGGGCCCAGCCCAGCCCCGTTGCTGGTGACCCTGGGCCCGCGGTCAGGGTCTGGCCGGGTCACGTCTCTCTGCCCTGCCTCCAGGTGTCATCCTATGGCGGGACCCTCCGCTACGAACTTCACTCGGAGACCCAGCGGGGAGACGTGTTCATCCCCATGGAAAGCAGGCCGGACGTAGTGCTGCAGGTAGCCGGACGGGGTGGGTGTGGCCGCGCGGGCTGGAGGGCACCGCCGAGCGGGACGGCGGGCGGCCCGGCTGCCGGCCCTCATCTGCCCGTGCGCCTCCCCAGGGCAACCAGATGAGCATCATGTTCCTGGAGCCGGCGTACCCGGCGCCCGGCCACGTCCACCGCGGGCAGCTGCAGCTGGTGGAGGTGAGCAGAGCTGGTCCGGGCACCCGGGGCCATCCTGGATCCTGGCACGGCCCGGGGGAGCCCAGGGGGCCCGAGGCTGCCGTGCCCGCTCTCCGGGACAGAAAACGGGGCCTGGGAGCGGGAGCTCGGCCCCTCCCCCGCACGCATCGCCACCCGCTGCTCTGGCCGCCCGTGCCCGTGGCGCTCCTGGCCGCCTGCCGGCCCGCGGGGCCCTGACCCCCAATGGCCGAGCAGCTGCTGGGGCGCCCGGCGGCCCTGCGGGTCCAACTGCCTTTTGCCCCGCCCCCCCCCCCCCGTGTCTACCTCGGGAGCAGCGGCTCTCTTCCCAGCTCGTGGCCTGTCTGGGTCTCTATCTGAGGTGTCTCCGGGTGAACGGAAATTCAGATGTTTAACGGATTCAGAGTTCTTGATTTTTCACGTGTGGTTAGTGTTTTTGTGTCTCGTTCACGTGTCAGTCTCTGGAATCAGAAAGCGCTCATCTACATTTTGTTCTAAAATTCAAAGCATCTCCTCCATGTGTTTGAATCCTTACCACGTCTGGAGGCGGTGTCTGTGCTCCGTGGGAGGTGGGGGGCCGGGGGCCGGTCCCCCCACGGGTGGTTGGGCTGTTCTGGCCCCGAAGTCACCCGTCCTGCCCCGCTGAGCACCGTCACGGCCCACAGGGGAACTTCCGGCACACGGAGACCCACAGCGCCGTGTCCCGCGAGGAGCTCATGATGGTACTGGCGGGCCTGGAGGAGCTGCACATTCGCGCGCTCTTCTCCCAGACCTCCTCGGCCGTCTCCCTGCGCAGGGTGGCGCTGGAGGTGGCCGGCGAGGCGGGCGGGGGGCCTCCAGCCAGCAACGTGGAGTCGTGCATGTGCCCTGCCAACTACCTTGGGGATTCTTGCCAGGTGAGGTGGGGGCAGGCGGCCACCTTCCGTCTCCCTGTTCACCTCCCTCCCGCCGGCTGATCTGTCTGCCCCTCCCCTGTCACCCGTGTCCCTGCCTGGCCCTCCGTACGCACGGCTGCGCCGTATCCCTTCACTGCCTGGTCCGCCTGCGTCCGCGGGTCCACCCCGGCGTCGCCGCGTCCCACGCCTGCCCTCCCTCCTCCCCTTCACGCATTCGTCCACCTGCTTGTCTGTCCGAGGGGTTCGTCACTGAGCACCCGCCCACTCAGGCATCTGGAGGAGAGAGAGGCGGCCCAGCCCACGTTGGGGGGCTGCTCACCGGAGTCAGGGCGTCCATATGCCTTTGGGGATCTGACTTCATGGCTCCAGCCGGTCGGCGCAGGGTTCCTGAGGGCCTGAGAGCGTGGTCCCTTGTCTGCGCTCTGGGGCTGGCTCTGCTTCCTTTCCTGACCGCTGTGCCTCTGCCCTCAGGAGTGTGCCCCCGGCTATTACCGGGACGTCAAAGGTCTCTTCTTGGGTCGCTGTGTCCCCTGTCAGTGCCACGGCCACTCAGACCGCTGCCTCCCTGGCTCGGGCGTCTGCGAGGTGAGTAGGGCCCAGCAGAGGCCGGGCAGCCCACCGAGACACAAACTCGGGGAGACCAGGGCCCTTGGATCAGCGGTTGTGGCCACACTGGGGTGCGGGTGGAGGGAGGTGTCCTGGGCGGGGCACTGGCTGGTCTTGGGCACAGAGTCCCTAGCACGGCTGGCGGGAGGGCTGGTCAGACCCTGCTGTGAGGAGCAGGGCCTGTGTCGTCAGCGCCCCCACCTGTGCCTTCCGCCCCAGGGCTGCCAGCACAACACCGAGGGCGACCGCTGCGAGCACTGCCAGGCTGGCTTTGTTCGCAGTGGGTCCGAGGACCCGACGGCCCCCTGTGTCAGCTGCCCCTGCCCCCTTGCCGTGCCTTCCAACAAGTAAGCTGGGCCAGCCGGTCCAGGGTCCCCCCAAAGGGCGGCTGGTGGCCACGCTCCCTTACAGCCCAGTGTGGAAGGTCACCATCCCCTACCCGGTTGGGTCAGCACTGCTGGGACAGCTGAGGTGGGCTTTCCCGGTCGGGGCCCCTGGTGGGTGCACCGCGGTAACAAGACCATCTCCGTCCCCACAGCTTCGCAGTGGGCTGCGTCCTGCGAGGTGGCCGCACACAGTGTCTCTGCAAACCCGGCTATGCGGGCGCCTCCTGCGAGCGGTGAGCTAGCTGGGCGTGGGGGCGGGGGCTGTGGGGGGCGCGCGCGAGTCGGCATGCATATGGGTGGGAGTGCGTGTAGGTGGGCATGCGTGCGGGTGGGCGGAGGGACACAGGCTGCTCACCTTGCCACCGTCCCCAGGTGCGCACCGGGCTTCTTCGGGAACCCTATGGTGCTGGGCAGCTCATGCCAGCCGTGCGACTGCAGTGGCAACGGTGACCCCAACCTGCTCTTCAGCGACTGCGACCCCCTGACGGGCGCCTGCCGCGGCTGCCTGCGCCACACCGCTGGGCCCCGCTGCGAGAGCTGCGCCCCCGGCTTCTACGGCAACGCTCTGCTGCCCGGCAACTGCACCCGTAGGCGCGGGGGCCGCGGGGGAGGGCGGGGGGCGGCGAGCAGGCCCCCGCGGGGGCCGCCGTGGGATTGGGGCGGGGGGGGGGGGGGGGGGGACGGCCGGGCGGAGTGAGGGGCTCAGGTCCGAGTGCAGTGGCGAGGAGGAGCCCGGTGAGGGAGGGGGGCTTCAGGGCTCTTGCCGCGGCACTCCTTCTGCAGGGTGTGACTGCTCCCCGTGCGGGACGGAGACCTGTGACCCCCACAGCGGGCACTGCGTGTGCAAGCCAGGCGTGACAGGCCCGCGCTGTGACCGCTGTCAGGTAGGGCTGCCTGGGGGGCGGGGCCTGCGGCTGGGGGCGGGGCCTGCGGCTGAGGGGCGGGGCCTCCCAGCTGGCGGGGGGTGCCCCGCCGTCAAGGTGGTCTGTGCCGCAGGAAGGACACTTCGGCTTCCAGAGCTGTGGGGGCTGCCGCCCGTGTGCCTGCGGACCAGCCGCGGAGGGCTCTGAGTGCCACCCCCAGAGTGGGCAGTGCCACTGCCGGCCAGGGGCGGGAGGGCCCCAGTGCCGTGAGTGCGCCCCCGGCCACTGGGGGCGCCCCGAGCAGGGCTGCAGGCGTGAGTACCAGGGAGCCGTGGGGTGGCCGCCCCCCCCCCCCCCGGGACCTTTTGCCAGCGCTCACCCCGCCCCTCTGTACCTAGGCTGCCGGTGCCAAGGGGGCCACTGTGACCTGCACACCGGCCGCTGCACGTGCCCCCCCGGGCTCAGCGGGGAGCGCTGTGACACCTGCAGTCACCAGCACCAGGTGCCGGTGCCCGACGGGCCTGGGGACCGCGGCGTCCACTGCGAAGGTGCGCCCCTGCGCTCTGGCCCTGCTCCGCCAGCCACGCCCGTCCCCGCATCCTCCCGGGTCTGCCTGTGGGCGTGTGGGTCCCAGCCCCTCGTGACCTGGCAGTCCCTATGCTAACTTCAACTTCCAGAGAAATGCTGTGACCCCAACTCTCTCTCAGTTTTCCAAGGGGTCCCTGAACTTCATGCTGACCCACTGCTTCCTTCTGATCCCCAAGTCCTGGACTCCCCAACCGGCACTTAGCACCCCTGGGCCCACCCTGGCCTTCTACCCAGTTCCTGGCACCTGCCCAGTTCCCCGCTGACTTTCTGAGTCCGCGCCGACCTCTCGGGTGGTCCTGTGATTCCCGTGCTCGCCTCTGACCCTTACTGACTGCGTCACTTTCAGCGTAGCTCAACATTCCTGTGCCAGTTCTGTGATCCTTGGCTGACCCGTCCCCACCACGCCATCCCCCCGATTCCTTCCCTGGCCCCCCGCCAACCCCCGACCCCATACTGACTCCCCCTCCACCGCCCCCCACCCGTGCTGCCTGCAGTGTGTGACCACTGTGTGGTGCTGCTCCTGGACGACCTAGAGCAGGCCGGCGCCCTCCTCCCTGCCATCCGGGAGCAGTTGCACGGAATCAGCGCCAGCTCGGCGGCCTGGGCCCGGCTGCACAGGCTGAATGCCTCCATCACTGACCTGAAGGTACGTGTCAGTCCGGCCTCCCAGCCTGTCCTCCCGGGGCGCAGGTTCTCACTTTCTCTCCTCCCCAGAGCCAGCTCCGGAGTCCGCCGGGCCCCCGCCATGAGACAGCACAGCAGCTGGAGGCCCTGGAACGACAGAGTTCAGGCCTCGGACGGGACACGCAGAGGCTGGACGGCCAGGCAGGACCCTGGGGAACGCCTGCGGGGAGGCCCCTCCCCCAACGCTCCCGGGGATGCTCCTCCCCTGGCACACCCCTTCCCACAGCGGCCTGGACCTCCAAAGGTCCTCCCCCAGGGCCCCCGACTGTCTGCTCTCAGCCCTGATGCTCCGTGCCGTGTTCTGACGGGACGCTGTGTCCACAGGCCACAAGAGCCCTAGCCCGGGCTAGCCGGCTCCTGGACGGCACTGAGGCCTCGCTGGGCCGGGCGCAGACACTGCTGGCATCCATCAGGGCCGTGGACCGCATCCTGAGTGGTAGGGGCGAACCCAGCTGGGCAGGGGATGGCGGGCAAGCAGAATGGTGCTCAGGGTCCGAGCCGGAAGTGCTGCCTCCAGGGGGCTTGGTGCCGAAGAGCCCCGCAGGGTTGGCTGTGTCGACGGGGAGATGGTGCCATGCCTGAGTGGGCCGCAGGGGGCAGGAGGGGATGCAGGTGTGGCCGGAGAGGAGCGGGCAGGTGGATGCTGTGGGGCGTGCCCGCGCTCTCTCTGGGGATACCATGCCGCCTTCTGGCGGTGCCCCATTCCCTGGAAAAACTTACAGACAGATCAGTCACCACAAGAAGAGACTGGGGGGCGCAGGCCTGGCCCAGGGGTCAGGGAGGAGGGGAGATTTCAGCCCACTGCTGTCCTGGAGCAGGAGCTGGCCCGGCAAGGAAGCCGAGGGGACGGGCTGAGCAGATGGGCGGCAGGGTTTGGGGTGGGGGTGAGGAGGTCAGGCGGCCCAGCAGCCGAGCACAGCCGTGGCTTGGAGCCAGGGTCTTTCGACTCATCCAGGGCGTTTCTGGGTCATGTGCTGGTGCCCTGAGCGTGCTCAGGCGGGGTCTAGTGGGCAGAGGTCGGCCTGGGACGCGGGCTGGCCTTGACAGACCCCACCCCTGCCCCTGTAGAGGTTGAGTCCCAGACAGGCCACCTGTTCCCGGCCAACGTCTCAGCCCCGTCGGGTGAGCTCGTGCGCCGGACGCTGGCCGAGGTGGAGCGACTGCTTGGGGAGATGCGGGCCCGAGACCTGGGCGCCCCGAGAGCAGCGGCTGAGGCTGAGCTGGACAAAGCCCGGAGACGTGAGTGGTGTGGGCCCCAGAGAAGGAGGGATGGGGAGGGACTGGTCCGGGAGCCCCAGGGGGTGATGGTCAGCCCAGAATGGCTGAGATCGGCTTGAGATGGGGCATTGGGGACTGGGCGGGACCTGGGCCTCGGGAGTTCCGCCTGAACCCCCGTCCCTGTGTGGGGTCTTGGCCAGTGCTGGCCCGCGTACAGGAACAACTGACCAGCCGCTGGGAGGGGAACCAGGCACTGGCCGAGCGCACCCGAGACCAGCTGGCCCGGCACGAGGCCGGCCTCATGGACCTTCGAGGGGCCCTGAATCGGGCGGTGGGCACCACTCGGGAGGCGGAGGAGCTCAACAGCCAAAATCAGGAGCGCCTGGAGGAGGTCCTGGTGAGGGGCCCTCCTCTCCTTTCCTGTCCCGCTCACCTTCCTGCCCTGCAAGCTCCTTGTTACGTTGTCTCATCTTTTTGTCCCTGCTACCCTCTTCTTCCCCGTGTTCTCCAGCAACGGAAGCAGGAGCTGTCCAGGGACAATGCCACTCTGAGTGCCACCCTGCAGGCGGCCCGGAACATCCTGGCCCAGCTCTCGGAGCGCCTGCACGGCATGGACCAGGCCAGGGAGGTGAGTGCCACTCCTGGGGGCACCCAGGCAGGTCCGGGTGGGGCTTTGCGTGTAGGACACGCCTTTGGGTTCCCACATCACATGAGAGCCAGTAGGGGGTCGGGTTGAAGGTCCCATTTAGCCCTCCCCTCCCCCCAGGAGTACGAGCACCTGGCCGCAAACCTGGACGGGGCCCGGACCCCACTGCTGGAGAAGATGCGGGCCTTCTCCCCGGCGAGCAGCAAGGTGGATCTGGTGGAGGCTGCCGAGGCGCACGCGCGGCAGCTGGACCAGCTGGCCCTCAACCTGACCAGGTGCGAGGCCCGAGAAGCGCCTCGGGCGCTCGCCAGGTCCTCTCTGGGACACGGCGAGTCTGGGAGGGCTCTTGGAGAGGCTGCTGTTTCCCACAAGGTCTGGGCAGAAGCCCTGACCCCAACTGGCCATAAGCTACAGGGAGGGCACACCTGGCAGGGAGCAGGGAAGGGATGAAGGGTGGGGGGCTGGAGGAGGCGGGCGGGCGGGCCTGGCAGCTGTGATGGCAGGAGGGAGGGCCCGAGGATGTCTGGGTCCCCCGGCCGCACAGCCAGTGTCCCTCTCCCACCCCCCACAGCATCATCCAAGGAGTCAACCGGGACCGTTTCATCCAGCGGGCCATCGAGGCCGCTAACGCCTACGGCAGCATCCTCCAAGCTGTGCAGGCCGCGGAGGGCGCTGCTGGCCAGGCGCTGCAGGAGGCGAGCCGCACGTGGGCGGTGAGGCCCCGCCCCTCCCCACAGCCCCGCAGGAGCCCCTGCCCTCCCCCTGCCCCGGCTCCCGCCAGGCAGGTGTGACCCGGGTCCCGTCCCCGTGTCTGCAGACGGTGGTGCAGCGGGGCCTGGAGCCCCGAGCCCGGCAGCTGTTGGCCAACAGCAGCGCCCTGGTGGAGGCCGTCCTCCGGGAGGAGCAGAGGTTGGGCCGTGGTGAGTGCTGGGGGGGGGGGGGGGGGGCGGGGGGACGGGGGCGGCCCTTTGTGCCCGCTCACGTTTGGGGAGCCCGCTCACGTAGGTGACGGCGTGAGGGAGGGGGAGGGCTGCCTGTGGGGGAATCCTGGTCACCGTCCGCGTGCTGCCCTGGCAGCCATGCAGAGGGCCACCACTCCCCTGACCTTGTAACGGGCCCGGGAAGGGTCTTTGCTACTGTCCCGATTTGGGGGCCGTGTGCACACCAGCCTGTGGCATGACAAAAGGTGGCAGGAACACTCCCTCTGCTGCCAGAACCTTGGGGTGTGGGCAGCCCCCAGGCGGTGGCCCGGCTCTTCCGAGGTTCCGTTATCTTATGTACGAGATGGGGATAATTACGCCTGTGGAGGGACCGGGTGGCTGCCACGAGCCCATCACTCCAGCACCTGCCCAAGCTGGGGGCCCTCGTGTCCAGAATTCCCCGTCTGTGTGCATGTCGGCCTGGGTCCATCCCTGCTGGTTGGGCCGGCAGAGAGGGCTGGGCCTGCGTGCCAGGAGTGGGGGAGGAGGGGCTCCCGGGGCTGAGGCTGCCTTCCGCCACAGCGCGGGCTACCCTCCAGGGCACCGGGACCCCGCTCCGAGATGCCCAGGCCAAGAAGGAGCAGCTGGCAGCCCGAGTCCGGGAGGTACAGGCCATGTTGGCCATGGACACAGGTAGGTTGGTCTCCGTCTGGCCTCACCTTCCGCTTGTCCTGGGGTGAACAGACCCCTCCCCCACACGGGCGTCGTGCTGGTCCGTGCTCCCCAGTGGGCCCTGACAGGGGACGTGTTTACACTTGGGTAGCCCCAGCCCTGGGACCCTGCCTCTGGGGCTACCCAAGTGTAACTTGGCTGCATGGGGAGTGTGTAGTGGGGACATTTCACCCCCAGGGGTTTGGGGCATTGGGCAGGACCTGGTTCTCGGGAAAGATGTCCAAGGGAGGACAGGGGTGGTTGGAGGCCATGAGGTGTAGGTGGGACCGACGCGGCCGTTGTGGCCGGAGCCAAGGACGCAGGCAAGGCCTCTGGGCAAGGACCGGTGTGCCCCACCCAGGTCCAACCGTGTGGCTGCCCGCTCGAGGGTAGAACGTGCCAGCAAGCTTGCAAATGGGGGCCGTGGAGACTTACGCAGGGCCCCGGGACAAAGGACGGTGGCCATGGGGAGGCAGGGCCCTGGGACGGAGGACGGTGGCCATGGGGAGTGGGCGTTAGGGTGACCGGGCCGTGGTCTGAGAAGCTGGCGTAAAAGGAACCATCTGGTGGAGGACAGGACAGGACAGACAGTGGTGTTTCCAGTGCTTGTTCTCGTGAGCTCTGGGGGGAGCTGGCGGTCTCCCCGGATGGGAGGTGAAGCCAGGGTGGTCCTTGCCTGCATTGCTCTGAACGTACCTGTCCGCTGCCCACCACAGACGAGACGAGCAGGAAGATCGCTCATGCCAAAGCCGTGGCCGCTGGAGCCCAGGACACGGCCGCCCGTGTGCAGTCCCGGATTCGGAACATGCAGCAGAACTTGGAGCGGTGGCAGGGCCAGTACGGGGACCTGCGGAGCCAGGACCTGGGCCAGGTGGTCCTGGACGCGGGCCGCTCAGGTGGGCGCCTGGGGTGCGGTGCCCCCGACGGGGGGTGGCCCGGGAGCCTGTGAGACGGGGCCATCAGGGTCACCCCCTCTGCTCCCCGCAGTGTCCACCCTGGAGAAGACGCTGCCACGGCTGCTGGCCAAGCTGAGCCTCCTGGAAAACCGTGGGGCGCACAACGCCAGCCTGGCCTTGTCCACCAACATTGGCCGCGTGCGGGAGCTCATTGCCCAAGCCCGGGGGGCTGCCAGCAAGGTGGGCACGAGTGCCGGGGGAGAGCGGGCGTCCGGGGGTTGAGACGGTGGACGCTGATGAGCCACGTACCCCCCGCGTAGGTCAAGGTGCCCATGAAGTTCAATGGGCGCTCGGGGGTGCAGCTGCGTGCCCCTCGGGACCTCTCCGACCTCGCCGCCTACACCGCTCTCAAGTTCTACCTCCAGAGTCCAAAGATGGCGTCTGGCCAGGTCACCGGGGACCGCTTCGTGCTGTACATGGGCAGCCGCCAGGTACTGGGTGGGCACAGCGGGCACGGCGGTCTGGGCGGAGCCAGGCACCAGGTTGGCGGTGGGGGTGGGGTGGGGGGGTGGTGGTGCTGTGCTGGGACCCCCTCCTGCTGATCTCCCGCCACCTCCGCAGGCTGTTGGCGACTACATGGGCGTGGCTCTGCGCGACCAGAAGGTGCACTGGGTGTACCGCCTGGGGGAGGCGGGCCCCGCCACCCTGAGCGTGGACGAGAACATAGGGGAGCAGTTCGCCGCAGTCAGCATCGACAGGTGGGTGGCCGGGCCCCCCGCGCTTCCCCGGCCACCTGGCGGGGTCCACTCCTCACCACCCCCTCTGCCCTCAGGACCCTCCAGTTCGGCCACATGTCCGTCACGGTGGAGAAGCAGACGGTCCATGAGACCAAGGCCGATACGGTGGCCCCTGGGGCCCAGGGGCTGCTTAGCCTGCATCCTGACAACTTCGTCTTCTACGTGGGGGGCTACCCCAGCGACTTCGCGGTGAGCCTGGGCCCGCGCTCCGTCCCGCCAGGCCCTGCTCCGTGTGTGGCTGCGGTCCCGCGTGCTACACCGTGGGCGCCGCAACTGGGGTCTGCGCTGGGTGAGGGGCGCCCTGACTTGTGCCCTGTGCCCACAGCCCCCGGAGCCCCTCCGCTTTCCCGGCTACCTTGGTTGTATCGAGATGGACACGCTCAACGAGGAGGTTTTCAGTCTCTATAACTTCGAGGAGACCTTCCAGCTGGACACGGCCGCGGACAAGCCTTGTGCCCGGTACGTGCAGCAAGGGCCTGGCCCTCCCCTGCGCTCGGCCCACTCTGGGCCGACCCTGTGACCTCTGACCTGCAGCTCCAAGGCGACCGGGGACCCGTGGCTCACTGATGGCTCCTACCTGGACGGCTCGGGCTTCGCTCGCATCAGCGTGGGCAGTCAGATAGGCCACACGAAGCGTTTCGAGCAGGAGCTCCGGCTTGTGTCCTCCAACGGGATCATCTTTTTCCTGCAGCACCAGGCACGTCCGCGGCCCGGCCCCAGCGCGCCCCCTCCCCCCACCACCCTGTACCGACCTTGCGCCCCCGCTCCGTAGTGCCCCCCTGTGTACCGACCCTGCTCTGCTTTCCCTAGCCCCCCCATACCGACCCTGCTCCCCTCTCCCTAGCCCCGCCCCATACCAACCTTTCTCCCCACTCCCTAGCCCCCCACCACACCGACCCTGCTCCCCCCCAGTGCCCCCCCCGTACCAACCCTGCTCCCCCCCAGCGCCCCCCCCGTACCAACCCTGCTCCCCCCCAGTGCCCCCCACCCCGTACCGACCCTGCTCCCCCCCAGCGCCCCCCCCGTACCAACCCTGCTCCCCCCCAGCGCCCCCCCGTACCAACCCTGCTCCCCCCCAGTGCCCCCCACCCCGTACCAACCCTGCTCCCCCCCAGCGCCCCCCCGTACCAACCCTGCTCCCCCCCAGCGCCCCCCCCCGTACCAACCCTGCTCCCCCCCAGCGCCCCCCACCCCGTACCAACCCTGCTCCCCCCCAGCGCCCCCCCCCGTACCAACCCTGCTCCCCCCCAGCGCCCCCCCCGTACCAACCCTGCTCCCCCCCCAGTGCCCCCCACCCCGTACCGACCCTGCTCCCCCCCAGCGCCCCCCCCGTACCAACCCTGCTCCCCCCCAGTGCCCCCCACCCCGTACCGACCCTGCTCCCTGCTCCCTAGCACTCCCACCCCCCACCCCATACTGACCCTGACCCCCCTCCCCAGCCCCGCCCACTTCCTCAACCCTATATGGACTCTGCTCGCCCTCCCCACCCCATACTGACCCCGCTCCTCCTTCCCGGCACCCCCAGCCCATACGGACCCTGCCCCCACCACCCCATACCGACCCTGCCCGTCCCCCCCCACCCCCCAGGACCAGTTCCTGTGCCTGGCAGTGCAGAAGGGCAACCTCACCCTCCTCTATGACTTTGGCACCGGCCTGCAGGAGGCACAACCACCCCACAACCTGGCGCACAAGCTGCAGGCCCTGACCTCCGCCAGCAAGGCGGTGAGGCTGGGGGAGGGCCGGCGGGGGCCCGGGGGTCACCCTCGGCGGTGAGGCTGGGGGAGGGCCGGCGGGGCCCCGGGGTCGCCCTCGCCGGTGAGGCTGGGGGGGCCCCGGGGTCGCCCTCGCCGGTGAGGCTGGGGGAGGGCCGGCGGGGGCCCAGGGGTCGCCCTCACCGGTGAGGCTGGGGGAGGGCCGGCGGGGCCCTGGGGTCGCCCTGGGCGGTGAGGCTGGGGGAGGGCCGGCGGGGCCCCGGGGTCGCCCTGAAGCCCCCGCACGCGGGCGCCTCGCAGATCCAGGTGTTCCTGCTGGCGGAAAACCGCAAGCGCGTGCTGGTGCGCGTGGAGAGGAGCTCCGTGTTCAGCGTGGACCAGGACAACACGCTGGAGCTGGCGGACGCCTACTACCTGGGGGGCGTGCCGCCTGACCAGCTGCCCCCCAGGTGAGCCCGCGGTGCCGGGGCGGGCGGGGCCTCCAGCCGGGCGGTGGCCCTGACACCCCTCCCCCGCAGCCTGCGGCAGCTCTTCCCCTCCGGAGGCTCCATCCGCGGCTGCATCAAGGGCATCAAGGCTCTGGGCAAGTACGTGGACCTCAAGAGGCTGAACACGACCGGCGTGAGCGCGGGCTGCACCGCCGACCTGCTGGTGAGCCCGCCCCCGCCCTGGCCGGCGGCGGCACCCTCTCCGGGCCCGTGTCCAGGGCCCTCACCGTCACCGTCCTCCTCCCGTAGATGCAACGGTCCGTGACTTTCCACGGCGACGGCTTCCTGTCCCTGGAGCTCCCTCACGTTGCTCCCCTCACGGGCCACGTCTACTCGGGATTCGGCTTCCGCAGCACGCGGGACAGCGGTCTGCTCTACCACCGAGGATCCGAGGTGCGTCAGCCCCCGCTCCCGGCAGCGGCCGCATGGGGCTCGGGCGGCTGGAGGGCAGGAGGCGTGCCCCGGCCTGGTCCACTGACCTGGCCGCTGTCCCCAGGATGAGCTATGCCAGGTGTCCCTGAAGCAGGGCCACGTGACGCTCCGGCTGTTGAGGACGGAGGTGAAAACTCGCGACGGCTTTGCTGACGGTGCCCCCCATTATGTCGCTTTCTACAGCAATGACACAGGGTGAGCCCAGCCCGCGGGGCCTCTGGCTGCGGTGTTCGGGGACAGGGTGGCGGCAGGGCCACTGGCAGGGCAGGGTGGGGGAAACGCTGCTGTCCCCTGCAGGGTCTGGCTCTATGTGGATGACCAACTTCAGCAGATGAAGCCCCACCAGGGGCCGTCCCCTGGGCCCCAGCCCCAGCCCCAGCCCCCTCAAGCCCCTGAGCTGTCCTTGGGAGGCAGGCCGGAGCCTGGCGACTTCTTCAGTGGCTGCATCAGCAATGTCTTCGTGCTGCGGTGAGCCTCGGGCGGGGGTGTGGGGCCGCCACCCATCCCCCCCCCGCCCCCCCCCCACCCCCCCCCCCCCGACGCTGACCACACTGCCCCCCTCAGGCTCCTGGGGCCGCAGCGTGTGTTCGACCTGCAGCAGTACTCCAAAAGCGTCAACGTGACCGCAGACTGCGCTCCTGCGCCACGTGCCCAGACCCTTGGGCGGGCACCTCAAGGACCGGGGGCTGCGGCGCTGCGGAAGGTAGGGCGCGGGGAGGGCGGCGTGAGCGAGGCGGAGCTGGGGACTGTCGGAAGGCGGCCCCCACGCATTCCTGCGTCCCATCTGACCACCCCGCCACCCCCCCCCCCCCAGGCTTCCCGACGCAGCCGCCAGCCCCCCCGGGACCCTGCCTGCACACCGCCCCGGCCCCTCAGGAGCCCCCGAGATGCCTACCAGTTTGGGGGGCCCTTGCCCAGTCACCTAGAGTTTGCCCACGTCCCGGCCCCCCCGGGGGACTGGTAAGTCTGGGCCAGGTCGGGTGGGTGTGGGGGGGGCCGCCCAGGCTGATGGCGCCGCTTGGCTTCCAGGTCCCAGGTCTCGATGCTGGTCCGCCCTCGCGCCCCCCGAGGACTCCTGCTCCTCGCCGCCCCTCTCACGGCCGGCGGCCCCTCCCTCCTCCTCCTCCTGAGCCACGGACGCTTTGTCGCTCAGACGGAAGGTCCCGGGCCCCGGCTCCGTGTCCAGAGCCGCCGGCGTTCACGGGCTGGCCGGTGGCACATGGTGAGGCACTGAGGACAGGGGACACGGGCAGGGCCCTGGGAGCTCCCACTCTGACACGCCCCCCTCCCGCCCCCAGGTGTCTGTGCGGTGGGAAAAGACTCGGATCCAGCTGGTGATAGATGGGGTCCGGGCCCAGGACCGGGAGCAGCCTGGCCAGCAGCGCCGGGAGCCAGGGAGCCCCCGGCCCCGAACTCTCTTCGTGGGGGGCCTTCCTGCCAGTGGCTTCAGCCCTAGGCCCCCAGTGAGAAGCACCTCAGTGCCCCCCCCCACACCCCCGAGAACCACCTTGCTCCCCATCCCACCCCCCCAGCTGAACTCCCCTCCCGGGGCTCCGGGGCCCTCCCCACACCAGCCCGTCTGTGCCCCACAGGTGGCCGTCAGCGGCTTCAGCGGCTGTGTGAGGAGACTGAGGCTGGATGGGCGGCCTCTGGGGCCCCCCACACGGGTGGTGGGGGTCACGCCATGCTTCTCAGGCCCCCTGGAGAAGGGCCTATTCTTCGCAGAGAGCGGGGGAGTCGTCACCGCAGGTCTGTAGGGCATCAGTGCGCCCCCAGCCCTCTGGGGCGGGGGGAGGCCAGGCAGCGCTGCCTCTCTCCCTCACAGTGCCTCCCCACAGACACCCTGGGAGTCACCCTTCCTGACGTGAGCCTGGAGCTGGAGGTACGGCCCCGGGCAGCTTCCGGCCTCCTCTTCCACCTGGGCCGGGGCCGGGCGCCCCCCTACCTGCAGCTGCAGCTGCGGGAGAAGGAGGTAGGTCGGGCGGGGGGGCGGTGTGGGGGCACTGTTCCCACACCGCAGTGTGGACCTGGGTTAGCGACGCTCTCCTGACTCACCCGCCCCGCCCCAGGTCCTGCTGCGGGCGGACGACGGTGGCGGGGAGTTCTCCACGTGGGTGACGTGCCCTGCAGCCCTGTGTGACGGGCAGTGGCACCGACTGGCAGGTGAGCCGCCCCCCCCCCCCCCCCCACGGCCGAGCTCCCACCCCGCGCCTTTGTGCTTGGGGGAGTGCCCAGGAGGGGCAGCCGCGGACCCCCAGTGGGACCCCCTGGGCAAACAGCCTGGGCCCCTCCCAGCCCAGTTACAAGGACCCTGTGCCCGCAGTGACCAAAGGTGGGAATACCCTCCGGCTGACGGTGGACACACAGACCAACGGCACCCGAGGCCCCACGGTGGCAGTGGCCTCAGGGGACGCCCTGGCCCCTCTGCACCTTGGCGGCCTGCCCGGTGAGTGTGGCCTCTGCCTGGGGGTGGGAGCGGCCTCTGAAGGACCAGGTGCTGGGATCCCCCCGCTTCCACCCCACCTTCTGGGATGGGGCAGCCGGGGAGACAGGTTTCGGGGGAGGGGGCGCTGCTGGTGGGACATTGGCCTCTGTTCCAACCTGTCCATCTTCCTTTGTGCCCCCAGGGCCCACGAACACACAGGCTGGGCCTCTGGCCTACCATGGCTGCATGAGGAACCTGGTGGTGAACCGGTCCCCCGTCACCTGGCCTCGCTCTGTGGGTGTTCAGGGGGCAGTGGGGGCCAGCGGCTGCCCCACCACCTAGCGCGGCTGCCCCTCCAGTGGCCGTGCAGGACATTCTTCAGGGGCCCGGGCCTGGAGTCCACGGGAGGGCCGCCCCAGGCAGGCGGGCTCTCACCTCGGAGCCCGCAGGCCCTGCCCCCTGCTGTTTCAAAGTCTGTGTCTGGATTCTAGGCTCTAGGGGTGATGAATCTTCTTTCTGGAAATGGCTTTAAGTTATATCTCTTTAAACAAAAGGATAAAATTCTGTAAACTGGGGTTTTTAATACGTTTTATCTTTCAGTTTCGTTGAGATTTTCCTCCACCAATTTTTAGTAACGGGAGAAATCTGCCCTGCTTCTGAAATTAAAAAGTTACTATTTCTGTTTAACGGAGCGTTGACTTTAATTGTGAAAGGAGAAAACCAGTCAGAGGCAATCTAGCCTCCGGATGTGCTCACGGGGGCAGCGCCGGCCCGGGGGCTCCCCTCGCCTGGAGTGGCTGTCCCCCCACCCCCCGAGTCAGAACTGCCAGGGCTGGAGGGGTAGCGCTCAGCCTGGCTCCCTCCTGGGCACACGGGAAGACCAGAGGTGGCAGGTAAAAGACAAGACCTTTATTTCTCAGCAAGCGGAACGGAGGTGAGGGCGCGCTCGGCGCCACAGGCGCCATCGCAGAGGCCGCCGGCCGCGAATCCCGACCCCTTGGGGACAGCGGATGATTAATCTAAGCTCATGTCCTCCTCTTCGTCCTTCTTGTCCTTCCCGTCGCCCTCCTGCTCGGATCTGGCACTGTTCTGCATGGCTTTGGCAAATGCTTCCACATCTAAAATACATTTAAAAACGTGAGGCACCCTTCCTAGACCCCGGCCTGAGACTGCTAACTGGAGGGCACAGGAGATGAAAACATCAACACCAAGGCCCAGGGCCACAGAACCTCCAGGGCCCAGCCGGTCAGCCCTGTGCCGTGCAAACTACAAGGAGAAAAACAAACCCTGCCCTGGGCGCAGGGTGGGGGCGCGGGCACTTACCGCCTTTGTTGGCCGCCTCCACGGCCTCTGCAGGCAGGCCAAACTGGCACATGAGGGGGCCCAGCTGCCCAGAGGCCAGGGCTGCACTGAACATGCCCAGGGCCTGCGAAAGAAAGCCAGACGCCCCCTGAGCACACGCTATTGGTGAAAGCCCGGGAGGGGGGCGGGGACGCTCCGTGACCGGGAGCCACGCTGAAGCTCGGTGAGCTGTGCCCCCTTCCACCGAGCACATGGCAGGGGCACCCAGGCCACAGCGTCTACCTGCTGGAACTGGGGCGAGGTCAGCGTGTTCTGGATCTCCTCTGCCGTCTGTGGCAGTGACTCCCCAGAGGGCAGGTAGGGCAAGAGGCGCTCCTGGACGTCCGCGTTGGCGAGGATAGGGGCCATGATCTCGGGCGTCAGAACACTGGCCAGGTCAACTAAGACATAAGCGCAGGGCCGTCAGCGGCTCGAGGCCGACACAGACACCCACGTAGGAAGCCAGCCGCGGACGCCCAAGCCGCGAAATTGGCGGGTGTGGCAAGGTGAGGGGGGCAGCGGCTCAGCCCGGGGACCCGCTCGGCCCCACGCCTCGGAAAGCCAGCAAGCGAGCAGGCAGGGGGCGGCAGGCACCTTCACCCCCCAGCCTGGACCCGAGGAGCACGTGTTACCTTGCTGGCCGCCTCCTGGCCCTGCCGGCACGTTCATAGTAGCTAGAATGCTCTGAAGGTCGCTCAGCTGGATGGGCTGGGTTGGGCTGGCTGCCGTGCTGGTTCCATTACCTGAACTGGGTGCGGGGCTGGGGCTGGTCACCGAGGCAGCTGCTGGAGCGGAAGGGGCGGGGGTGGCTCGGGTAGAAGAGGTGGTGGAGGACGGGGTGACTGCTGCCGACTGGCTCCGCGAGCTGGGGAGAGCGAGGGCAGCGATGGGACGGCCTCACACCCTGAGGGTGCCCGCATCGGTCCTGCCCCCAACGTCCCGGACGGAACTGCTGGGACTCCGGAAGAGTCTAGGCCCCAAAGGACCCTCCCCGGGGGTGGGGTGATGGGGGGGGGTTCTCTGTCCTTCGCCATCTCCTATGTCCGGTCTCCTTCGAACGAGGGGACGCCTGGGGGCACACAGGCATGGTGGGGCGGAGCACAGGGCTCACCTGGACGAAGAGCTGCTCGCCGGAGGCCCTCCACTCCCCAGTAAGCTGGCCAGGCCCGGCCCGGTCAGGGCCCCCAGTCCCCCTGCGAGCAAAGAGACGTGAGCTCAGATGCCACACCCTCCCGAAGAGCCCACCTCTCCCGGCCAAGCATCCTGCACGAAACCCAAGGGATGAGGGGAAAGCAGTGGCCACAGCGGGCTGAGGTGCCGGACTAGCGACTGCCTCACTCCATTAGGTCCGGGCACCTCCGTCCCGGTCTGCAGACGACGCACTTAGCGCACACTAACACGCGCTGCAAACCTGGCGGAGCAGCGAGTGCTTCCCAGGCGTGCGCGACACACACCCGCCCCGGCACAACAGCAGGGGCAGCAGGGAACGGGGGGCCCTTCCCAGGGAAGCCGGCATGAGGGACACGTGTTCACAGAGACCACTCGGAGCCAACGAGGAACTAAAGGAAGAACTCGAATGGCAAAGCGATCCTAACTACAGCCGTCCGCCCCTAGCGCAGGCCGCAGGGTTACCCAGTCCTCCAAGGCCGGCGGGTCCAATGAGCTGCATGAGCTGGCTGTGGCTCATGTTCCCCAGCAGACTCTGCAAGCCGCCCTCGCCTGTTAAGACAGGAGGTGCTCAGACTCGGGCCTGTCGCCGGGTCAACACCCACGGGGCCCCGGGGAGGCTGGGGGACTCGGGCTGACGCTGAGACGGAGCGCGCGCTGGGACCTCTCCCTCGGCTCTCCCCCAAACCACAAGTGCCACGAGCCGACAGGGTGGAGCTCAGACGTTTTCGCCCCTGGAAGGTGGGGCTGGGGACTGATGGGAACTGGGACGCCTCCGTGTCCCTTTAAAACAACCAGCCTGCGCCATCAGGGATCCAAGACCTCGCCACGTGCTCGGACACCCCAGCGTGTTCTGGGAGGTGACCGTTACCGCCCAGTGCAGAGAGCTCGTGGCCTCCACTCCCACTCGCCCCCAGCGCTCCAGGCATCGGGGGGTTGTTCAGATACTCGTTGACCTTGCGGCAGTGCTCCTCGTCCTGGTCCGTCTTGGGCTCCTGTGGGGGGAGGGGGTACAACCGGAGCTGCCACAGGAGAGCCCACCTGCCACCGAAGGGGCTCACACACGAGGGTGAGGGGCTCAGACAGGTGATGTTTCCTGTCCACAGTCACACAGCACTGAGGACAGGGCCCAGCAGGGCGGACAAGGACAGCAGTCCCACAAGATCGCCGGTGCCGTGGCAACGCTGGTTCTCAGGGTAGCGACACTGAAGCACTAAAAGCGCCCTACGTGCACCCGCAAGGCCCTCTGACCCTCCAGGACCAGACCCTTTACACAACAGTCTAAGAGCCACGAAACCTTCCGGTGACTCGCGTGAAGCCACAAAACCACCGGTTGTGACCCCACGACACACAGAGCAGCCCCAGCCGTGGCCCCTCGGGTCCGCTGGGAGCTCCATAAAGAGGCTCGCAGGCGCTCACCAGCCACAACCTCCCGAAGTGCCCCCCGGCCCACGAGCCAGAGTGCCCACGACCCATTCTTCCGTCCCTGAGCATGCACTGTGGGCCTGCAGGGTGCTAGGGACACAGAAGGGACAGAACAGAGCTCCTCCCCTCCAAGGCAGAAGGGCAAATTCGGGAGAAACAAAAACAGTAGAGCTGGTGAAACGATTTTTTTTTTATTACTCTTACAAGTTTCTATTTTTAAGCGAGCACGCATGTGGTGGAGGAGTGGGGGGTGGGGACAGGATTCCAAGCAGGCTCCCAGCTGTCAGCACAGAGCCGGACACGGGGCTCGAACTCACGGACCGTGAGTTCATGACCTGAGCCGAAGTCGGACGCTTAAGCGACTGAGCCCCCCAGGCACCCTCTGGGGAAACATTTCTCGGCAAAACCGGGGAAACAAGCTCATGGCCCCAGCTCTGTCTGCAGACGAAGTTTTAGCGGAACAGGGCTGCACCCATTCATTCACTTCTCGTCCACAGCGGCTTTCACGCTCCTTTGGCAGAAGCACAGCCTGTCCAGCCCACGGAGAGGAAAACCTTTTCTGCCTTGTTCCGGAAAGTGCTGGGGGGAGGGCAATAGGTTCACCTCTGGGGAAGGAAAGTGGCAACATCTGTCAAAACTGCAAAACCGGGGCCACCTGGGCGGCTCAGTCGACAAAGCGTGGGACTCTCGATGTCAGCTCAGGCCGCAATCTCATGGTCCCCCACTAAGTGTGGAGCCCGCTTGGGATTCTCTCTCCCTTTCTCTCTGCTCCTCCCCTGCTCATGCACACACCTGCGAGCTCGCTCAAGATGTTAAGAAACCCAAAAAGCAAACAAACCCTGCAAATGCACTTGTTTACCCACTTCTACCAAGTCCGCTTCTGGATTAAAACACGGCTATCACCACCACCCCCTGTACGGGAAACAAACCTGGTGGAAAATCACTCTTTCACACGCCGCCTGCAACAAATCGGAGACGCAAACAGGCCCAACGGCCGACAGGTGGGAGAAGGCTGGGCGGCTGTTACGCCCAGTGGGATGCTGCCTGCCGCCGTGGGCACCAGGACGCCCTGCCGCGCTGACCCAAACACCCCAAAGCACACAACTGGGGGGAGGGCGAGGCAGGGCTCAGAAAAGCCTGGGAAAGAACACTCCGGTTCTGTACAAATACACAGCAAGGAGAAAGCGTGTGGTCAACCTTGCTTCCGCCGTGCGTGCTCACAGCCCAGGGGGGCGGGGGGGAAGAGTGTGTGACAAGCACATCATGGGCCAGGTGCCCGTCGACGCATCAAGACCGGGGCCCAGTCCAGAAACCGCTCTGCGTGCCAGGGAGTTCCGGGTCATGAAAGGGCACCGGGAGCCCAGCCACGAGCGTGTGCCCTCTGCAAAGGTCCCCTGCTCCGCTGCCTTTGGCGCTAGGAGCTCCACGGAAATTCTCAGGTTCCGCGGCAGTCACCTTCGGCCAGCACCAGCTCTACCGCCCGGTGAGCCACGCGGGAAGACAACAGGCCAACAAAACCTACCCACCTGCATCCAGAAGAAGAGCCGTTTGGACCCTGCCTTAAACTTGAGCACGTAGACCCTCCCGCTGGGGCACTGCGGCACGCGCTTGAACTCACAGTCGTCAGGAAAGATGATCAAATCCTTCAGAAAGCCACAAGGGAGGAGTTAGCGTCACACAAATACTGCCTCCGCGGGAAACACGCTGGGTCCCGTGGCGGGGGAGGGGCCGGGGTACAGGATGCACCACCGGGTGGAGAGGCCAGGGTCACAGGCACCCCCCCAAGGGCATGAGGGCCGGGAGAGGGGTTCGATGCTCAACGGGGAAGGGGGCCTTTCGGCTTTTCAAGGATTTTGAACAGAGACGTCTTGGGAACGACGTTCCCAGGTGGGTTCAAAGCGGGTCTGCGCTGCTCTCAACAAGGAACACACGAGCCTGGAGAGCAGACAGCGCTAAAAAGGAGAGCTGGTGGAGCGCAGCGTTTACACGGCACCCAAATCCCAGGCACAATGATGGGAGCAGTCTACAGATCCGGGGCGGGAGACCCGAATGCCCGTGAGCAAAGCAGAACAGCTGGTGTGGGCCCCGGGAGCAGCGGCGCCCACATATCCCAGCAGCACACCCCCACCGTAACAGGGCAGCTGCGTGTCCAGAGCCAAGTGAGAGCAGCTACGCGTGCTTCTGGAGAACCGGACGGTCCTGACGACCAGGCGGGCTTCCTAGGACCAGACACTTACGTCCTCCACGTTCCCAGATGTCCTGTCCTTCCAGCAGAAGTGAATGAGGGAGTCATCCGTCTGCTGAATGTACACGAGCCCTTTCCGTTTATCTGGGGTGACAGTAGTTCCTTTTAGCGACATCTTTCCTGCACGAAACTCCACCAGATACTTGTTGGAGGAGCCTCGGGAGCCTGGCACCAGGCTTGGAAACAGAGCGCCTGAAGTCGTCATCCTGGAAGAGCGACCAGCAAGCAAACCCGGTCAGGATCATGAAAGTCCCAGCTTCCTCGTCCAATGTGACACTGGCGGGACAGAGCGAAAGGCCGCCACCAGGCCGGGAGAGAGGGGGCCCCCGCGGCGGCGCAGTCTCCCTGGAGCGCGCAGCCAGCAGGTGCCGGGGCGCGGCCGCAGCTGCTTCTCAGGTTTCTCCACGATCGGAATTAACCTGTGCACCCCAACCGCGCCCCGCTTCCCGCCGAGAACCCCGCTCAGCGCCACTTCTGCGGCCCTGGGCCCCGAACAAGCTCAGCAACGTGAGCTAGGCGGAGACGGCGCCGACACCTCGGACAGGACCGAGACTCCGGCCGGGCTCCGTCGGGGCACGCCCGTTAAGCTGCGACTCGGCAGACCGGCGCCCTTGCACAAACGAGCGCGGTGGGAGGGTGGGGGAGGAGACGGGACAAGCCCCAGGACCGGGGTCGCGCCGCGCCGACCAGGCTCCTCCGCGCGGGGCCCACGGGCCCACCCCGACCTCGCGGCCCCCGCGGCCCCCGCGTCGCGCGGGGCGGTCGGGCCGGCCCGGCCGCCGCCGGCCCGAGCGCCCGAGGCCCCCACAGCCGTCGCCCCGCGCACGGCCCCTGGCCTCCGCCGACCCGACCCCGGCTCGGGGACCCCAACGGCGCAGGCTCCGCCCCCGCAGCCGTCCCCGCCCCCCGGCGACCCCCGCACCTGGCCCGCGCCGCGACTCGGCCGAGAGGCGCCGTCCGGGCTCGCTCTTCCTCCTCAGCGCCTGCCGGGCCCCGCCGGAAGTTCTTTCTCGTTCCGCCCCCTCCCGCCGCTCTCGCCGCCGACTGGGCCGTGTCAGGGGCGGGGCCGACGCTGAACCGCCAGCGATTGGAAAGGGCAGCCGTCCATCGACCCGCCCCGCCCCGCCCCGCGCCCCCTTCCGGCGGAAGCGCGGGCGGGCGGCGCGCGGGCCAGAGCGGCCCCTATTGTTGCTGTGTCATAGGGGTGCGGCGGCGGCCCCTGGCGGCGGCGACCGGAGTGGCGTGGCAGGCGCCGACCCAGCGGTGGGCGTTGGAGCCCACATCCCCACCGTCGCCGGAGAGCGGCGGCACCTGCGAGGCGCGAGGGGGCGTCTCAGGTTCACGGCCAGCGCTGCAAGCCAGGTCCCAGGACGTGGAGGAAACAGTCCCCGAGTCAGGGGAAGGGCGTCTTAGGACCCGGGGGTTGGGGAGGGCCGGCTTCACGACCACAGGGGTATGCGACCGAACCGAAGCCCAGGACTCCGGGGCCTGGACGCAGAGCCCACGACATCAACGATGGTCCTCGGGGGCGACAGAAGTCCCGTGCGGTACCCCCGGCCCCGTTTCCCCCGTAATGGTGCTAAGATGGGTACCCCCTGTTCTCCCCCAGGGGCCCCCCAGTCCAGTGAGGACAGTGCTGGCGTGGCTGCCTCCCTTCTCCTTGGGGGGGCGGGGGGGCGGGGTGCCCCTACTGACCCCATTCTTGTCCAGCCCCCCCCCCCATACCAGCGAAGACAGTGCTGGCACGGCTGTCCCCCACACTCCTCCTGTGCCTGGAGTCCCCAGAGGCTGATGTGTGTGCTCAGAGTGGAGGGCAAGAAGCCCCGTCCTCCATACTCACAATGAGTGACGGGTGGCCCTCCTGCTGGTCTTTGAGCCGCCGTTTCCATCCTGCACTTTGCTTCGAGGCTCCAAGCAGTTAGCAAGGGGGCGCACACGGAGCCCTGCACCCTCCGTGCCCCATGCTAGACCCCCGTCCGCCACCAAAGCAAGGCCACTGTGCGAGCTGCCTGACGATTTACCAGCTAGATGTGTATACACAGGCTTTGTTTGAAAGCTTTTTGTAAAAAGTGTAAAAGTGGAAAGTAGTTTTGTTTTGAAGATCTATTCACGCTGGGACGTGTGGGTCTGGTGCATTATTTTAATTCCTGTATAACCTGTGTAATAATAGTCTGAAGGACAACCGCTTCTGTGTCCATTGTCTTGAGATCTAAAGACTCACCAATTTTGTTTTGGAAAATAGAGCTGCTTTTCATTAAAAATTGTTATTTATGTTAATAATGAGTTATTTTTTTATTAAATACCTTTACTTTTCTTCATTTCGTTTCTAGTAGGGTGAATCCCAACAGATAAGAGCCCCCACACAAACTCCACGGACCTTGATAATTCCTGAGACCACAGGGGAGAGGGGCGCAGCTGTAAGCCTGTGACCGTGACCGCCCTCTCGGAGCTCAGGGGAAGCCAGAAAAGACAACAACGGGAAGATCCGCTCCGGGTGCCCCGAAGATGGGCCAGCGGGCAGGCGGCACTTGTTCAAAGTCAGGAAAAGTTAAAAAGCTGCCACAGGAAGCTGCAGGGAGACCAGCGAACTTTCCAGACCCTGCAGAGCATGGGGCCTCAAAGGGCACTAACCAGAGCGTCTCCTCAAGCAGGGGGTGGAGCCTGGGCCGGCCCGGTGACATGTGAATGAGAAACAGGCATGGCCCAGGCCCCCGCCGCGGGGCGCCGTGGGGAGCACGGCACTGGGGTGTGCCCTGGCAGCCCCAGCAGAGCCGGAAGCCCCCGTGGCTCCTCCTGCGCCAGGCGGCAGGGCCTGGGCACAGCAGCTAGAGAGGGGGCAGGACGTGCCCAGATGCGTCACCAGAGAGGGCACGGCCGGCAAGACACACAGGAAGAGAGCCACACCGTTGTTCCCGCGAGTGCAATTCAAACACGCAGAGTAGAACCGTCAGAGCAGAGGACAGACGGTGCGGCGATAGCAGGCGCCACCGGAGAACACTGTTTGGCGAGTGGGTTTTTGTTTTTCTCTTTCCTTTGAGTGACATGTGCCTTTTCAGAGCAATCACAGGTTCTCACCAAAATGGAGCCCGTCGCTCTCCACATATGCACGGCCTCCTTGCCACGAGCACCCCGCAGAGGGTGTGCCGTGACAGCCCGCGGCCCCCACGGACATGCGGCGTCGCCAAGAGCCCATCTCGGTGCACACAGCCCGCGGGTTTGGACAAACGTATGGTGTGGACCCACCATCTCCCTGCCCGGAAGTGCCCCGCGCCCTCCTGGCCACCGCTCCCTCTTCCCTAAGCCCTGGACGCCACTGGTAACTTTTCTCCAATCTTGTTATATTGTGATAAGATACACGGGACATACGATCTATCTGAACATTTTTGAGTATGCTGTTCGGTGGTGGTAAATACATCGTGATGTTGTAACGTCTCACCACCGTCCACCTCCAGAGCCCCCGTCACCTTGTGAAACACCAGCTGCCCGTCCCGTGTCCCCTGCTCCAGCAGCCACCACCCTACTGCCTCCAGCATTTTGACGACTCTGCCTAATGCGATCAATGGAATCAGACAGCGTCCGTCTTTCTGTGGCTGATTTCAGTGAGCACAACATCCTCAAGGTGGACCCGTGTGGCAGCAGGCGTCAGAACGTCCCTCCTTTTCAAGGCGGAGTAACAGCCCCTGGTCCGGGCGGACTGCATCTTGCTCGTCCGTTCGTCCAATGGGGGGACACGAGGGCTGCTCGCAGGCTTCAGCGATGCTGCCTCACGCTGCTGTCGACATGAATGTCCAAGTCTCTCTCCCAGACCTTGCTTTTAAGTCTTTTGGGCCCGTAACCACAGCGGAATTGCTGGATCATCTGGTAATTCTATTTTTAATTTTTTGAGGAGCTGTTATACCGTCTTCCACAGCAGCTGCCCCGTTTTCTGTTCCCACAGACAGCGCACGAGGGTTCCGATTTCTCCACATTCTCGCCAACACTTGGTTTTTGCTTGTTCTCGACAGCTGCCACCGTAATGGGTGTGAGGCGGGACCTCCGTGTCGTCGTGAGTTGCATTTCCCACAAGATTAGCGATGTTGAGCGTGTTCCCACGGGCTTATTGGCCACTTGTGCGTCTTTGGAGAAATGTCTAGTTTTGAATCAGGTTGTTTTCTGTTTGCCCAGTTTTAGGGCCTGGCTCTGGCAGCACTGAGTGTTCCGTGGTCCCCATCATCAGATACGGCAGAGGCTGGTGGAGCCCCTTGTCCGTGCACCTGGGCATCCTGAAGGCACTGCCATCCTGTGGACCATCTGTCCCTCTGACCAGAGCCACCATGGCTATTTGGATGACCATCTCCACTCAGCTTCTCCTCCTGCGAAGTACGTAGCTGCTGGGCACCTAGGCCAGCAGCCAGGCAGCACGGACCTTCCGGTCAAACTCACACCACATTCTGGGCATTCTGTTGTTGTCACTGGGGGCTCTGATCCCCAGGAGAGAAGAGAGATGGTCAGTCAGAGCTCCCCACTTCCCAGAGAACGCAAGCCCCTTCACCTACCCATTGTGCCCACACAATGGTGTCACGGTGTCCCCGAGCCCCCACCACCATGACAAAGTTTTCTGAAGCAATCTGTGTGCGGGGCCAATCCTACAGAGTGAACAGTCCAATCCGACACCCGTGCGCGGGGACTCGTCTGTAGCCGATCTGCAGTCCTTTCCAGAGAGGCCAGAATGACTGGGACAGTGAAAAATTGCTCAGTGCAGAGCAAGTGTCAGCCACCACCCACTTCCAAGGAAATCTGTATTTGGAGCTGGGGTTGAACATTCATCTTCACGGATCTGCTCGGTCCTCCAAGAAGAACCTCCAAGAGTAGTGGATGCTGTTTACACGGATGGGTACTGACAGTTATGACCTATCATAAAAATAAATCCGTCTCACCAGCCATACTCTTGCTTGACATTTTCGAGCTACACTGACACAGGATAAACAGCGTGGCAGGCCAGCCAAGCACGTGCACAGCACGGAAGGAAGGGCCCGTGTCTGTGTGTCGTCGCCTGCTGCAGAGACCACAGGGCCTTTACGAATTGCCTGACACAGGACCGTTAGGTTCTCAGAGGGGCGACGGAGCTGTGCAGCCAGGGAAGGGCTGACTGTCCAGTAAACTCACACAAGAGACACGAAAAACAGTTTTTACTTTGCAAAACCCTCCCACCACGCACGCAAAAGACAGTGAGGCCCAAAGTAATACAGGTGGAGGGAAGACCACCGGTGTGCCTTGGGTCTGGTTACATGCTCTGATCCGGGACCCCAATCTCTGCACCACTGTGGACCTGAGAAAGTCCTCGGGAAGACGTCTGAAAGTGCAGACATTGAGACGGGAGAAACCAGGACCAGCGGGAACCTCGTGCCGACTGAACTCTCCTCGCCGCCCAGCCCTCCCCTCGGAACGCAGGGGTGATCAGAAGAAGGGCCACTGGTGCTTCCCAACTGGGAACTTTATCAGCACGTCCATGCTCTGTGCTCCTCGTGCGTACGTGAGCCTGGGAAAGCCGGTGAGTCACCAACTCTGTTGGGGAGCACTCTTTCCCAAAGAGCCAGTGTCCCGAGAGGAGGCTTGTGGCCAGGGCCGCCTGGAGGGCTGCCTGCACCTTGGGGAGCCTCCTGGCATTCCTCTCCTGTTCTGATTTCCTGACTCCATGTTCCGACCAGAACCCAGCAAGCAGACGGCACGGCCTCCGCTTCACCGGACGCGCCTCCCCAGCGGGTCGGCGTCACGCTTGGTCAGACACGCGGCCAGCGGCACCGGGCCTGGGCCTGCCCAGTGCCCCCAGAGGCCACCAAGGCTGCACTTGATGCCTCCCCCAGTGCCAGGCCCGCTTGGTCTGACACGGGTCCCCACAGCAGGTCGCGTGTCTGGCAGACCGGTGGGCTGACACTTCCACGCGCTTTGCGGAAGGAGTCTGAAAGGGACGCAGTGGCCAAGCCCTCGGAGCTGCTCCTCAGGGGCGCCCTCCCTGCGGCCGCTCCAGCTCTCCACGCCAACACTCCCACGCGGCTGCTACCCTCCTAGGGCCCGGTGTCTGTGCAGAGCCGTCTGGGCCCTCACGCGTCCCTCCCACCCGTGCCGGGAAGTGGCAACCCGGGGTGGCAAAATGCCGTGATGTCCCCGAGGGCCCGGGGCCTGCTTCTCCGCGGCCTCCTCCTGAGCAGGAGCCACAACCAGGTGCCAGTGACGTCCTGACCCTGGCCGCTTGGGGACAGATTCGTGCCAGCCGCCCCCCGCCCCCAAACAGACAGGACCGTCGGTCTCCAACACCAGGTGGCCTATGAAACCTAGTCAGCGCCAGGGGCCCCGTGACATTAGGTTATATCGCACACGAGACATATTCCAACGTGGTGTCTCTCTGTCCCTGGCTGAACCTCCAGCGGCTCCTGACAACTGTGTGCCCAGTCAAGGACGCGAGACTGGATCCTCACCTCAGAGGGGAGCAAACTCGTCACATCAAGTGCTTAGGGGAGAGTATGCTCCACTGTCCCTGCTGCATGGACGGTCGAAGTTACAAAATTACTCTAGAAAGCCCCTGGGTCCTTACGGCAAAGCCATAATGACATCAACGTGTGGCTGAGAAGCCACCACTTTCCACACAGGCCAAAAGCATCGGTAGCAGGTGCCTGCGTTTTAAGATGCATTTTCTAGTGAAAAAAATCTTTAGTAGAGACAAACCTCTGGCATCTGAAATGACCAAGGGAGACGAAGTTGAGGCAGTCACTTTACACGCTGGCATTTGCAGAGACCGAAGTTTAAAAACCATAAGCCAAGTGAGGACGGCCCCACAAACGCGTATGTTCTGGTGTCCACCGTCCTGCCCTCCTCCTCTGGGGCCTGGGCCCGGTGCGTGCTGAAAACCGGCCTCCCCAGCAGACTCAAAAGTGCAAACCTCGTTGGCCTGTTATCAGTGGCAGCGAGAAACGGCTTCATCTGCAAGAAGTTGTTAAACTGCCCGAAATACTATCCTTTTAAACGTGTCCTAGGACTGTGCCCTTCGACATTTTCAGCTCGCCCTCCCTCATGGACAGCGAACCCGCCCCCGGCCGCAGGTGCATGAGGTCCCCATTCGGACGACCAGATGCGCCACGACCCCGTCTCAGAACAGCGTCAGAACCGTAAAGCCTCGCACACCTCTGCCCGTCGCCAGTGGCTCCGCTCCCGTCTCCGTGGAGCAGACGCTCGGTTGCACCCAGCACCTTGACTTCCGGTTTCCAAAGCTACAGAATCAAGGCTGCAGAACAACTATTCGCTTTTAAAAGTGTTTTAATGACAGATGTGACGTCGAAGCCCGGACACACAATGACGACAGCCTGCCACCGAGAACCCAGCACTCCATGCGGCCGCGTGAGTGCGTGCACGCTCAGCAGACGCTCTCCGTTCAGAGCTCCACTGAGGCCTGTGGTGTTGACACTTCTACAGAAAGACAAGAGCCACCAGAAGGGATGTGTCTAGGATGGACACGCACCTACTTTTTGTTAAGTAGCTTTAATGACACGGCCGTAGCGGCTGCTGCTTCGGAGCCTCCCGCAGGGCGCACCTGCCGTAGGCACGGCGACCCTCTGTGACGCGGGCCTGGCCTGCAGAGGCCACGAAGCCCCGGTGACAGAGGCGGGGCCCCTTTCGAGGCTGGCAGCAGCCTGGGGAGGTCCGTCACGACTCTCGAGGTTTCCGGCCGCCCCAGGCTGTCACGGTAATGCTTCGTTTCGGACAGTATACGATTGGTGATTAATGCAAACCTTGCTCTCCGGCAAAATACTATTCAAGTAGTTTTAACTTAAATATTTTAAAAGTAATCTTTACATTATTGAAGACTGGTAAAAAATACAGAATCTGACAGCTTTTCATTTCATTCCATCTGGCGCTCTGAAAGTCTTCACTTTTGCATTACCGTAATCTAGGAAGCAACCCCTGGCCCCGTAAAGCTCCTCGAAGGGTTACTTTCAAGATCCGTCTTCCCCTGTTACTGGTTCAAATGCACGACAGTCTCAGAAACCCTTTGCCGCTGCGTTAGGAGGAGGGACACGGGGGGGACTTAGAACTAAGACCCTTCCTGGTTACTTACTTCCGTTATGAGCTTTACAATGAAGAGGGCGCTGTAACAAGCCGGGCTGATTCCCGTCACGTGAAGGGACGGCAGAGGATTGTCCTTTTCCGCCCTTAATGAAAACATGATGATCCCATGTGAAGCTTGATGAACAGTAGTAAAATGTTTGGCGATCAGAAGTTAATTAGAATCAAATCCTTGACCGGGGATGGTGCTGTCTCCACGGACACAGTCGCTGGAAAAGCTGGTTTCTGCCGTGACTGCTTGACGGAGTCCGGTCTCCGGTCCTGGGGGCCACTCCGGCCCCTCAGTAGATATCTGGGCAGCGGGAGAAATTCCGCTCAAAGTAGCCCCCCGCATACAACCAGTCGGGAGCCCCCGTGTGCGGGTTGCTGCCTTGATGAAACCACCTGGAACACAGAGGACATGGTCAGGAAGCACGTGGACACAACCTGGCTCGTGTTCCCTGCAGGGAGGCATCACCGCATCAGCACGCGGATTTTTTTTTTTTTTTTTTTTGGGACAGAGAGAGAGCATGAATGGGGGAGGGGCACAGAGAGAGGGAGACACAGAATCGGAAACAGGCTCCAGGCTCCGAGCCATCAGCCCAGAGCCTGACGCGGGGCTCGAACTCACGGACCACGAGATCGTGACCTGGCTGAAGTCGGGCGCTTAACCGACTGCGCCACCCAGGCGCCCCAGCACGCGGCTTTAGATGCAGCCCAGGGCAGCAGCCGCGGCTGAGAGTTATTAACCACGTTTTCTCTCGAACACTGTCCCTGCGAACAGCCCAGAGAGGGCTTCGCCAGCAGACCCTCAAGGCCTTCACAGAAACACGCTAGGCTGTTAGCGGAGAACGGCCACTATCCCTTCCGAGGGAAGGACGGGCACAGTGCTGGTTCCTTCCCTGGAAGCAGGCCTGGCGTGTCTAACTGGAGAAGGGGACGACCTGTGGGCAGGGAGGCAATGGGGCCGCCAC
The DNA here is from genome assembly GCF_028749965.1 of Puma concolor. Taxonomy (NCBI): domain Eukaryota; kingdom Metazoa; phylum Chordata; class Mammalia; order Carnivora; family Felidae; genus Puma; species Puma concolor. The sequence goes on along the minus strand of NC_141669.1, from coordinate 139,725,649 downwards.
CGCGGGCACGTGTGTGGCACGTGCCCTGGGAAGCCCCCCGGACCCTCGACTGCCGGCGCGCATCCTGAAGGCGACGAAGGACCCGGGGCTCACAAAGTAGGAGGAGTCATCTGAAGACCAGATACCGCTACTTCTGCAATGTATTTTTTAAATCGATTCCTTAAAGACAATGAAGGAGGGTGGATGCTTTTCAAGCTTTTTCTGGAATGAAGCCAATTCCAAATATTGGAAAGACTGAAAGCGCAAACTTAAATCAGGTCAGAAGCCCAAGCACAAAGAAATGGTTTTAAAAATGTCAGTCACAAAACAGCCACAGGAGGCGACCGTGACCAGGCCTAAAAAACAATGCCTACAGTGCATCAAGCTTGACTGGAAAAAACACTCAGTGAACAGCTCAAAGCCACCCCAAGATTTTTTTTTTAATTGTTTATGTTTTTTTTTAATTTATTTTCGAGACAGAGAGAGACAGAGCATGAGTGGGGATGGGGCAGAGAGAGGGGGAGACACAGAGTCAGAAGCAGGTTCCAGGCTCTGAGCTGGCAGCACAGAGCCCGATGTGGGGCTTGAACTCACAGAGTGTGAGATCATGACCTGGGCCGAAGTCAGATGCTCCACCGACTGAGCCACCCAGGTGCCCCATGCACCCCAAGATTTTGCTAGGACTAACATTTTAACGGACATATGTTTTTAATTATGCCCAAGTATTACGGTACTTACCCGACTGAATCCTCACCGAATGGGCTGTTTTCACGTAATTACGACCGACCACTGACAAACCAACCGCGCTTTTCCAGTGAGACAGCAGGAGGCCCCGGGCCCACAGGGTCTGCTCCCTGTCTCTATCTGTCTCTGTCTGTCTCTGTGTGTCTGTGACCCTCTCACCTGGTCTGAACACAGGTGTGTCCCCACCTGCGATGCCCCCGGGCGCCGCTCTCCACACCCTCCCTCTCCACGCTACCACGTGGGGCCGGCCGGGGCCTATCCGGCCACCCGTGCCACGTGGCAGGTGACGTGGACAAGAGCAACCTGCAGCAGTGCCAAAGGGCGATGGCTGAACACACCATTCCTTCCACAGCACTGCCTTTCCACAAGCTGTGTCGTCCTCCAGCTGGTGGCCTGGTTCAGACTACGGTTTGTTTTAAACTGTGTCCTATTTGAGAGGAATGCTCAGGGTCAGATGCGCTGTGGGCAGGACTGCCAGGCCCGGGTCGGAGGGGACCTGTCCCTGCACTGGCAGGGTGCCTACTCACCTTCGGGGACACTCGGCCCGTCTGTGTCACGGAACCCGCGCCAGACCCGGGGCTGCGGCCCCACGTTAATGGGACCCCAAAATAGCTTCTGCTCAGCCACAGGTGCACGTGGGGCCCTGGCCACTGCCCTCTCCCAGCCACCGAGGCCTCACCTGGTCTGCCACTCGGCCTCCTGCTTGGCCCGTTCCCTCCGGGCCTCCCGCTGCTTCTCTTCCAGCCGCTCCTTCTCCTGGCTCGCCAGATCTGGGGGCCAAGCACACGGCGTGGGTAAGGACTCAGAGTTGACGGTGAGGCTCCCGGCTTACAACCAACGGAGGCGAGGGTGGAAGGAAACAGACAGATGCGGCAGCGCCCCCACCCCCAGACCCTAGGTGAGAAGTCACGCTGGTCAGAAACGTCGTCGTCTGCAAACCACACCCGGTCACGAGGCTACAGCAGAGCCCCGACCCCAGTGTGGCTGCGGGGAGAGGCAGGCCTTTCCCCCGCACCGCAGGAGGGCGCAGCAGGGCTCGGAAAGGAGCACCATGCAAGGGCAAGCTCAGGCTCACGGGCGACTTGACCCTCAGGGCAGGGCCGGGGCCAGAGGGGGCCGCTTCCCACAGAGGACCGTCCCGCGTAACCTGACCCTCGGGGCTCTGTGGCCCGGTCCCGGGTTTAGGTGCAGACACTGGTCCTGGAGAGTGGGGGTCTCCCTGCCCTGTGCAGTCCCTCCACTCGACACCGACCGTGTCCACAAAACCCAGGACCGCTTGGGACGGCCCTCTGGCCAGTGGCCCACCGCACGGCTGACGTGGACGGGTGAGCCGGCGTGCGGCCGCTCCCTCGTCACGCGGAGACATCCACGGTGCGCGAGCAGCCTGGGCCTGGGATGCGGTCCTACACTGACTTTGGACGGAGAACACGTCCAACCTTGGAAACGTTACCCCAATTTCGCTGGTAAGAAGAACCGGGGGACTCGTGTTTCGCACGCATTGTCCTTCATTTTTCTAGTAACTTAATCGTATCCTACCCACAAGGGGACTGGTCTGCAGCAGGCTGGGATTTCTAAACCTCTTCCACCTCGGAGAGTGCGAGATGCACTGTCCTCGGTCTCCCTGTCTGTCCACCTGCAGCACGGGCGCCCCCCGCCCCCACCGGCCCACGAGCGCACCCATGTCGCCGTTCTCCATGCCGCGGATGTCGGGGCGCAGGCGGCAGTCCGTGGGAGCCAGGGTCTTCTCCATGCCGCTCTGTAGCTCGTTGAGACTGACGGTGAAGCTGGTAAAATTGTACATCTGGGGGGAGAGGCGCGGAGACCCGTCACCACGCTGGCATGTTTCCGCGCTCCGCTCAGCTAGGCCACTCGGGGCGGCTGGGTCCTGGCCACTCCTGCCGGTCCACGCTCTGCCCCACAGTCTGTGCGGACGCAGCCCCACAGCCGCCCCCCCCCCGCCCCGTCAGGTTCTGGGAAGGCCCCCAGCGCCTCCTCACTGTCCCGCACCTGCCGGCCCTCCAGCTCCACTCCTGGGTCCACAGACACGAACCACAGGGAGGAGGAACAAGTGTTGTTTGTAAGAGGAATTTCCTGGCAAGAAGTACACCTTTGCCCTGTTGGGTCGGACTATTTTACACTCTGCTGGGAGCCAGCAGTGGCTGCGTCGAGATGACGTCCGTGTAGGTGGGGGTTCTGTCTCCTTTTTACTGTGGTCTGGTAGGGTGACAGGAGTGAAGGTATACTTCACATGTACTCCGTATTGTTTTACGTATGAACGAGATATTAAAATAAAAGTTACTACACAAAATTATTACATTTATACAGTCACTCTCTATACTGCACCCTATCACACAGGATGTAATAAGCTTATCATGTGCAATATAAATTATAAGCGTATTTTCAAACATAAGTACCAAAAGGCATTTAAGCATCTAAACCGACAAGTCGGGAAAATAATCTCTCAAAAGCAGTCTGGAAGCCCCTTTCAGTGAGACCCAGTCGGTGCAGGCCACCTAGAGAAGGTACCGTGTGCACGCGGGGCACCTGTCTCACCGCGTGTCGGGCACGGCAGCACACCCACACGACATGTTGGTGGAGCACTGCCTTTGCCCCGGGGAGGCCAGGCCGTGGCCAAGGCTTGACTGGGGCTCCGGGAGGGCGGGGAGCCCTCGGAGGCTCACTCTGCGGAAGCAAGATCCTAGGCGGCGCGGACACGGGGCCGGGGAACCGCTGAGGGGTCTGGCCTGGCCAGGGGTCAGGGGTGTGGAGAGGGGCGGGGGTCGGGGGTACGGACCTGGGCAGAGTTGGGGGGCCGAGTGTTGACCCTCCAGAGTAGCTTGCTGCCTGGAATGACCTGCACAGTCTCCTGAACCTCGGGCACGGCATCCGCCACGTCGCCGTCAGCTTTCTGGGAGCTGTCGTCCTGAAACACAGAACACCGTGGGCCGGCCGGCCAGGTGGGACAGCTACTCTCGGAGTGACTGTCATGCAGGGCAAGATGGGCTCTCTGGTAAGGGAGAAGATGCCGTGATGCTCTCTTTGCAGGGGCTCCCCGTGCTGGGGCTCCCCCAGAGGGCAGGAAGTCAGCAGCACGGGAGTGCACCCCCCCCCCGCTCCCCCCCCCCCCCCCGGGGAGAGCACACACCGACACCTAGGGAGCCGCCGCTGGCAGGTGGGGCTGGGGGGCTGGGCCTTCTACAGCGGCGGCCAGGCAGGGTGCGGCCCTCCCCGGCCGGAGCCAGTCCCCACACGCCGCAGCTCGGCCCTCCGCCAGAACCGCTCACGCCGGGCGACCTCATGGACCCTTAGCACCTCTAGACCGAACCCCGCCTGCAGACCACATCTGAAGACGAAACGCAACCACCCTCACATTTCCCAAGCAGCGGGACCCGGAGAAGGAAGCAGTGGCCACCCCCGCAGCTGCTGCGGGAGAACGCGGGGACATGACGACGCGGCCTCGGGACCCTCCCGGCCGACGTCCAACGGGGCTCGGTATTGCTGGCCGCAGGCTACGGGGTTTGGTGCCAGGAGCTACAGAAGGCTGCTCCCGGGCAAGTGCTCACACAAGTCTGTCTCATGTCGAGTCACCCAGAGGACAACGAAGCTAAACTAAGGCACCAAAAGCCACCCCTCCGGGCATTTCACATTCCAAGTCTGTGTGGTCTTCACATGGAACGTTCCTTTTGCTTCTTAAAGTCAAAGAGCACGTTGGAAGGTGTCCAGCAGCACTCAGGCGATGCCACAGGGCCGGACCACTGACACCCTGGGGGAGGCTGGACGCCTTGGGCCCGGCCCACTCTCTCTTCTGACCTCGAACAACCTGACCCTTCCTTTGAGCTACCACTTCTAGTTTTAGCCCTGAGATCATCAGTATTCCAAAGCTCTGGGGGGGAAGTATCCTTGCCAAAACTTCCCAACTGTGGAATATATTACCTGGTGCTCAGAACTGAAAACACAGACATGACAGTCTTGATTTTTTAATAGGTCTAAGCTAACGAGGTGCTGGGAGACAGGAGGTTTACAAAGAAGAACCCGGAGCACGGCGTTCCCAGAAAGAAACGTAGGTGCACTTGGGCTCTGCCAGGCCCGGGGGACATGGCGTACCAAGTGGCCCCCGAGCCCGGCTGACGGCAGCAGCCTCTGCACACAGAGACGCAGGTAAACTGAGGCCCCCCGAGCAGCACACAGACGGACGGGCGGATTCCAGGCCTTCATCCTCTCCAGCTGGGACCCCACAGGCCCAGCAGAGGGAAGGCAGACTCCCCCCACACTCGACTCTGAAGCCCTCCCCGCCTCGGGCCCCCACCCCCCCACCCCGGGGGCAGCACCTTACCGGCTGTGGTTTGCTCAGGTGGTCGCCTCTCCTCTCCTGCTTCTTGAAGGACTCGTACGCAGCAGGGTCTATTCCCCACAAACACTCTGTCCATTTTCCATAGATCATAAAGAGCTTCTTTTTGCTGTAGTCAAAGGGAATTTTTATTTTGCTTAGGTTTTTTTATTTACCTTTAGCAATCTCTACACCCAACGTGGGCTCAAACTCACGACCTGGAGATCAAGAGCCGTGTGCTCTTCTGACTGAGCCAGCCAGGCGTCCCATCAAAGGGAATTTTTAAAACCATGTTTACAGCAATTATAAACCCTTCATCTAAACAGGCAGCACCTCGATTGTGACCGTGACCGTGGAGTACATTCCCATTCTGGTTTGTCTCCTCGTAAATTTTAGAACCTCTCTGGACAGAGGTGCGAAGAGGAAAATCTGCCTTTGAGGGTCCCCCCTTGGGCCTAATTTGCCAAAGCAGAAAGAAGATAAGGGCACAAGCCCCCACGAGTGTGGACAAGAAAAGGTGAGAAAAAGGGAAGGTTTCACTGGAACCCACGTGCTGGTCCGGCCACTGCCCTTGAAATACATGAACCTCCAAGACCGTGTCCTTCCCTTTCCTACAAATCACATCACCAGCCCTCGCGATTTCAGCTGGCATCGTCTGCTTTATCTTCATATCCACAGATCGGATGCCCACATCAGTACCCGTCTGCTTGCTTCATTTCCTAACGACCTCTGGAAACTGTCCAGATCAACCACCAGAGCGCTCTGCCGGACTCCAAAAGGAACAACGCCAACAGCGCTGGGCTGTTTTTTGTTTTTCCTTTTTGTCTTTTTTGTGTCTTCCTGCGGGGAGAGCACGGTGGCCACGCACCCCCTGGAGATGCTGTTCTGCCAGGCGTGTGACATTTCTGGGAGGGCGGGCACCCCTGCCTCGGGCTCAGCCCGGAAAGTGGCCACGCGGGGACTGGTGGGGGACACTCGGCCAGTTCTCACTCAGGACTTAGTCACCTTGGCCGACATATTCTGTCCCCAAGAGGCACGGCGTTAGGCAAGAGCTCACTCCAGTTTGGGATGGAAAATCAAAAAATCAGAACAGGGTTTGCAGACCCTCCGGGACGGTGCGCGTGGCAGTGAGGAGTGGCCCGTTTCTGCAGGCCCGTTTCACGCGGACCACGGTCTCTCTCTGGGTTGTTTCCACCACCAGGGACGGGCTGCTCGGGGCACTGGCCGGTGCCCTTGTCCTGAAGAGGGCTGCTGTTCTGCAAGGTCTCCGAGCTGAGCCCCGGCTCACTTCAGTGGGCACGGCGGTCAGAGTCTAAAGTCTAAAAGCATCTGACAGGCTGTTTGAACAGGTGACTTTCTGGTACTCAGCAGAAGAAGAAACAGCACCCACCGTTTTACACTGGAAACTTGTTTCTAATTAAAACGTAGGTGGGGCACCTGGCTGGCTCAGTGGGTAGAGCACCTGACTCTCGATGTCAGGGTGGTGAGTTCAGGCCCCATGTTCGCATGGAGGCTACTTCAAAAAAAGAAAAAAAGAAGAAGAAGAAGAAAGAAAGAAAGAAAGAAAGAAAATGTCTAGTTTTTAGGAGGTGGAAGGGGTTTCATGACATTATACAAATCCCAATTTCCTGACTGGGGAATAAAAAGTGAGAAATCTGAGGCCAAAAACGTAAGATAAAACAACCCAAAGGTCGGGGCGCCTGGGCGGCTCGGTCGGTCAAGCATCCAACTTCGGCTCAGGTCACGGTCTCGCAGCCCCGAGTCGGGCTCTGTGCTGACAGCTCGCAGCCTGGAGCCTGCTTCGGATTCTGTGTCCCCGCCCGACCCTCCGCCTCTCTTTGCCCCTCCCCTACTCACGCTCTGTCTCTCTCTCAAAAATAAGTAAACATTACAAAAAATGTTTTTTGAAATAACCCAAAGGAGAGAGAACCCCGGAAAATCTACTGGGAACTTCTGACCGTGTCTCTGGTCCAACACTTAAAAAGTCTCTAACTCACAGAGTGCCACGAGCCGGCCCGTGGAACGGAGGCTCCCACCACGGTCTGAGTTGTGTCTGCAACACGAGGCAGACACCGCCACGGAGGAGACGCGTGGTCACGTCTTCCACCTCAGTTCTGTTGGCAAAAGCGCAGCGTTTCCTCCCAGTGAGAGCACCTCATCTCCTCACATCCATTTTAGCAAAAGGAGTCAGACCCAGACCTCTCCCCCTCCGGAGAGGGCGAGACGGACCCCGATCACTCACCGCCCGGAAACGACACTTAAAACTAACCCTTTGTCTCTCTGTATACCCAGCGAGGGAGCGTCTTCTCTAAACCAAACAGAGTCATAATCTTTTCTAGTGTGAACAAACGTCACTGGCACGACTACATCGCCATCAAGGGGCGCACGCGCCGCCCACGGTGAGCCACCCGGACGCAGACCTACTTTTTGTCCTGGATGTGCCCCTCCACTTTGTGAAGTTCTTTTCCAAACAGTCCACATGGTTTAAAATGAAGCACACACTTATCTCCAGTTCTGCGGGAAAAACAAACACAGGCTTCCGTCGTACGACGCGAAATCTCTGGGAAAGGTGGACCGAGACCCCCGGGGTGGCCGGGGCTGGGGCGTCAGGCAGTGACCGCGATGGGCGCGGGGCACCTTTCTGGGGTGACGGAGATGCTCTGACACTGCCTGGGGGCAACGGTACAGTTCAGTAGATACACCGAAACTCACTTAAATGCGTGAATTTTACGGTATGCAAATTGTATCTCAATAAAGCTGCTGCAAAACAAAGCCGCTATGTCACGAACTTCCAGGAGGAAGGTTCGAGGGTGGACGGAGGTCAGTATTTGAGGATGTTTCACGTGGGAAGGAATCCCATCATTCTTTAGTGTCATTTACAATTTCAAAATCAATTCACTCTTGCGACTGAAACCAAAACAAGAGGTAAGCAGGGGCACAAAGATGATGCCACCACCGACCGGCACCGTGGCGGCCACCCCCAGGCCTGGCTCTTCCCACAGGCGCGCCGAACCCCGACAGCCTGAATGGCAGCCCGGAGCAGGCCGGAAGCGTGTCCCCGAGCTCACGGCAAGCGCGTCTAGAGCTCGGCGCGGTGTCCGACTGGCGCACGGCCGGTGCCGTTACCTGTGGTTTACAATCTCCACCGTCCCGTACTGCTCTATCCAGAGCTTCCCGATAATCACGTTGTGCACACAGCAGGTAGGGTTGGTCCAGGTGTAAGCCTCATCGTGTCTGTGAAAGATGCCAGAAAACACGAAGTCAGACGCCAGCAAACAAAAGCACTGCGTGACCCTAAAAAGCAAAATACCAGACAGAATTAAGCCGTAATTGCCTTAAAAGCTGTGCCGGAGCAGAATATCGCTTTGAACTCCCTCGAACAGCGGCTATTTACTTAGCATTTGTTTGAAATTTATTTCTGCTTTCCTTTGTAGCATCAACAAAGCTTTCTACTTAAATGTCAAGACAAGTTAATAAGCAACAGGAGACCACCGAGACAAAGAGAAAAGGCTGTCCCGGGAAGCTGTCCACACAATGGCCTCTTCAGCCGGCGCCTGCGGGAGCCGCACGGCCCGCACCCCGCCCGAGGTCCAGGGAGCAGCTCCGTTCGGAATGCCTTCCCAGACGCCTTTGCTCATATCCCTCATCCTCCCCCAGTGGCCTGACCCAAGGAGAAAAGAACCCCCACGGATGTGATGCAAGTTCATGAGACCCGTGTCTCGAGGGAGGCCGTGTCAAAGAGCCATGATCAAGGGCAGAGACTAGCTCAGAGCAGAAGTATTTCAGGACAAGTATTCGGGGCCCCTCAAATTTCCAGGGGAAACTCAAATGCGTTAATCAATAAGATTTGCCACTTTTCAATTCTGCATGCCCCGCCCCAAGAAAGCACGGACCGCCGCAAGACACACATGCTCCCCAGAAATGGGGTGCCCTCACTGCACCTGGTGACCCCATCAGCCCTGAGGTACACGGGGGTCAGGGGCTGGTATTCTCCGGCAACCAGCCAGGCTGGGCCAACGTGAAACAAAAATCATACCCCGTGCTTCATCACGGCGGGCCACGGTTAGCAAGACGTGCATCTCAGGGAGCCTGCGGCACGCCGTGGCCTAGACCGGGTCTACGCTGGTTTTGCAACGTCCACGCGACTGCTAGAGATTGGGCTTTTGCTTTGCAAGGGGTCCGAACAACACCGCACTGGGGAGCGTTTGGACTGAGATTTCATGGGTGTGCGGGCAGCCTCCACGACGCCCCTCAAAGTCCCCCACCTCCCAGGTTTCATCCGTGTCTCCCTCCCACCCTCAAGCAGCGTGGTCCTCGTGACCAACGAGGGTTTAAGGTCAGGGTGAGGCCACTTCTGCGATGAGGTCCTAAGAGACACCGCGGCTCCATCCCCCCTGGGTCCCCAGCTCTGGTGGATGCCAGCACCCCGCTGTGAGCACCCCCAGGCCTCCCGCCAACGGCCACGGAAGGGGGCCTACAAGCAGATGTCCCACCAGCCGCCTTCGGCCCGCGTCCTGCCCGCCACCTCACGGGACCCTGAGCCAGAGCGCCCGCCACGCCGCCCCCCAGCCCGGCCCTAGCCCTCGGAAACCACGTGGCAGAGGAGAGAGTGGCTGTTGTAAGGTGCTACGTGCGGCTCGTCACCAAGTGGCAGGACCACCACAGGCAGTGACTAAAGCCATCCAGGTCCTCGGGGGCTGTCCCAGACGCCCACATCACACCCAGTCCCGAAGAGGGGTCTGGGGGGCGTTGCCTGTTCGAAAGAGTGTCTGCCGGGGGAAAGACCCTTCCGCTGGAACTTAAGAAAGGCGCCCGCCAGGCCCCCGGCCTCCGCACTCACTTGAGCAGCTCCAGCGTGATGGTGCCCCGGGGCTCGGCCTCCACGCTCTTGCCCCAGAACTTCAGCTTCGGGTAGATGGAGCCGTGAAACAAGAAGTCCTGGTGGAGGCCCTCTGAATAAAATGCACTGATCGGGGGGTGGTGGCTCACCTGCTCGGATATAAATCTGAACCCTAAATCCTCCCTAGGCACAAAAACAAGAGGGAGAGAGCACATCAGTGACAGCGAAATCCGACAAAGGTTGGCTCGGCACACCTCCTGGGGGAGCCCCGCAGCCCCTGGCCACCCTGAGTGACAGAAATATTCAACACTCGCTCTCTGACGCCACCCTTGGCCTGACACTGACCGCACCCCCCGCCACACAGACACTTGCATGTGCACCCACCGCCTCTGGGCAAATCTGAACCCCACATGGAAGGAGGAGAGTGTGAGGGGCCTCCACTCACGCTGCCCCCAGCACGTGCAGGCCTAGAAGAAAACTCCTAGAGCCAGTGATTTAGATGTGGCCACCTCAGCCCTCAAGGGGCACCCAGCGCCCAAGACCCGCGAGAGTGGGGAGCTCGCGGCCTTCCCGAAGGGGGCCCTCCTCTAGTCCCTGCTAGGGCTCCTGGAAGTTCTGTGACATGCCATGTCTGATGCCCCAAGATACTCCTGGGCCAGGAAACAGGATTTTTAGTATATGCTCTTTTTCAATAAAAATGTCAGTTTTTAATTGTTCCGGAACTGTGAATACACCTACAGTTGTAGTCGTTAAAAATTATAAAAGCTAAACCACATAATTACTAACTTAACTGGAATCAGAATTTCCAATCGTTACAGAGGAAGGAAAGTTGAAAAATTAGATTTTAAAAGGTTGCCAACCAAGGTATGTAATTTACAAAATGAATACTTGTCTAAGAAAAGAAAGTGCTATTTTTAGCCGTTGAGGAGCAATCTGTAGGGAAGAAGACACTGGAGAACGACTTGGTTTAGTTACAAAGCTCCTCAGACCGGAAGGGCCCTCGGGGCCCCGCGTGCAGCAGACGCGGCCGCAGTGCGACCTGGACCCGAAGACGGGCCTGCACGCCCGGGAAGATGCTCGTTTCTCGGTCAGTCCGGGGCTTCGCCTCAACCCCTCAGCCGAATCCTGGAAGTGACTGATGATCAGGGGTGGCCGTCAGCACCACGGGTCGTGGATCGTGGGTCATGCTGTCTGTGAACCCACGTGCTCACTTCCCGTCGTCTGGAACTTCTTTCGTATCAGCTTTAATTCCTCTTTTCAAGATATGTTAATGGTGCTTTTTAATAACGAAAACGCCAATAATTTCCTGGTGGCTAGACAAGGTCAGAGCCACCCACCCCAGCACCAGGACACATGCACCGTGGGGAGGCAGCAGAGGCGTGGCTGATAAAGAAAGCGTTCTCTGGGAACTCACAACAAAAGTTCCTCTGAACAGTGAGTCCCGGGGCAGGTCTTTCCCTCACCTGGGCCTCAGGTCCCCCATCTCTGGACTGAAGAAGCAGGGACTTGCCACGGTCACCCAGGGTCGCCTGCACGGACCCCCACGGCAGCACCGTGCCTCTAACCCGCCCGGCTGCCTCAAAGGCAGCGGGGTTCCGAAAGCAGGTGCCCGTGCACCGAGCGGCAGCCAACATCTCCGTCCGTGAGAAAACCAGGCCAGCGGCACGCAGAGGGGCCAGCGGCAGGGCCGCCCCGGGCGGCCAGAAACAGGTCAGAGCCTGGACCCGGACATCTGTGCCACCGTCCCGAGTGGGAGGTGATTTACGCCTGTGTTGCTAACACTGCCGACTCCTCCCGCAAAGGTGTGAAAACAGTGCTGACACACACACCCTGGCACACGCTTCCCTGAGCCGCACGCGCCCGGCGCGCTGACTCAGGCAGACCCACCCCCACCCCCCGTCCACAACCACTTACTCACCTTTGAGAAACTCTCATCATGAACAACTCGGCCATTAAGGGCAATAAACAGCCCGAGAAGCACAACCCGCAGGGCTCCCTCAGATCAAGACGCCGTGACGACACAGCACGCCGCCACGACTCCGCGGCGCAAGGGGGCGGTGCGTGCGTCAAGCTGGGGCGCACGCAAACGCCAGACACAAAACGTGGCAGCGTAACTTAGCAAAAGCCTGTGACACCGTGGGGAAATGACGATGGCACGATGCTAAATGACAGACCACACACGTGCATGCCTCGAGGAAATCGACCACAACCTTCACGGTCTCCCGTGGGATGACATCTCCCTTTTCGCTTTTCTCAACTCACGCGTCTTCTAAAAAGGGTGTGCTCTTATCGCTGAAGTTACGCTTTCATTTACTAAGACACCCCCACAGACTCTCTACAGGACCCGGAGGGAGCCCCGAACGGCCCCGCAGAGGAGCCCCAGCCGGGCTGAGCAGACGGCGGGGAGCACAGCGCCTCCGTCCGCTGATTTACTTGCTGGTCTGGGTGGGCGCCTCACGCGGGCAGCGGGGTCGGGAAAGAGCACCCCAAACAGGCCCGGTCCACCCTCGTGGGGCCCCCGCCAGGACCGCCACAGGCCGTGCCGTTTCTGGGGCGTGCGCGGGGCTCAAAGACCAGGTCAGAAGACCAGGTCGGGGGGACAGCACGGGGAGCCACCCGGCAGAAACCCCACCCGGCCCCTCGCCAGCACACGGGAGCTACTGCCCGCAGCTGCACCTGCCCTGGCGACAGTCACCAGATGCCCTGCTGACGTGGACCGGCCTCACGCACGAGGGCCTGTGTCCACGTGGGTTCCAGGCGAGCCAGCGCCCCTCCGTCACCTGTCGCCTCCCCTCCTCTCCGGAGCCCGGCGCTCCGCTTCACCCCTGCGCAGCCGTGCCGGGCACCCGCGGCCCCGACCCCTTACCTGATCAGCTCGTACGTCTCTCCCAGGAGCGGGTTGAAGGGCTTGCCGGTCCTCTCCCACTGGGAAGCCACCGCCGACACCGCAAAGGCAGCAACGCACTGGGAACAGCGCACAGGACGGTGAGTGGGGGGCCACGGGGTGGGGGGGGACGTGCAGCCTCTCCGCGCCAGATGTGCTCCTGGTGGCACGAGTCTCCCTTGTCACGTGTTTTGAGATATTACAGAACTTCCGGGGAAACGCCCTTCAGCACGAGCACTTCCTCAAACCACACGGGCAGGAACCGTGTGCCCCCCTTCCCCAGCCCGGGCAGCCCCGAGGCCCCGCGCCAGGTCGGCCGGGGTGGCCGCACCCACACGCGGTGGGGGGGAACCGGGGGGGTGGGGGGGCAGGGGGGCCGGTCCCGAGCGGACCTAGGAGGAGCCGAGGCACAGGGCAGGACGGCACCCAGGAGTCAGCGGGAGCCACGCGGGCCGATCACCACGGGGCCACTCACGGGGCGTCATGCTCACTGAACACCACGGTCTCGTGTCTGGCGCCCCCAGAAGGGGCCCACCGCCCACCTGCATCCTTTCCAGGGCCTGGGGCTGGCAGGAGGCTCTGTGAATGAGGTCCACGTGCTCCATGTACTCCGTGATCCGCTGGAGGAAACTCAGAGGCTCGTTGAAGGCGATGGGCATGGTGATCTTGGACAGCTCCTGGAAGGAGCCAGTGAAGACTCGTCACCACGGGACTGTCCCCAGGAACCCGAGCCCACGCCCGCCCCGCTCTGAGCGCAGGGAAGATGCTCGTCTAGCTCGTCAGGAGAAAGGAAGTCAACCCCGTGGAGACCCGGCCCGCTCGCCTGTTCGAGCAGCAGCACTGCACACGGGCCACGGGCAGGGCAGGGCAGGACAGAGAGAGGCCCCCACAGCCGGTGGGGGCGCAGAAGGGGGCCGCCTGGAGACGGGGCACCACGGCAGAAGCGCGTGTGCACCTGCCCTTTGGTCCCGCGGCCCCGTTTCCGGGAGCCCGCCCCACAGATGCTCTGGCAAACACACAGCAGACATCTGACAGGGATAGGCGGCCAGAAGGCACGGCACTGCGAGGTGACCGTAAGCCTAAGCAGTGGCTCCACGTGGCTGTGGCACCACGCAGCGAAACAGAGGCGGAAAAGCCTCTGGTTCGTCTGAAGAAAGAGGGAAGAGATGACACACGGTCCCCTCACGAGGCACGGGAAGACAGACCACGGAGGGTGGAAATGGTCTCCTCGAGGGGAAGGGCCAGTGCAGCGCGAGGGCAGGGACAGGAAGGGAGATTCTTGGAACCTCAGCCCAGAGATCTGACTTTAGGTTTACGATTTTGAACAAAAGTAATTTAGAAAACCAATGTCTAAACATCGAGAACAAAAGAAGCAAATGAGTGCACGCAAGCTCTGGGGGCCCAGCCACGTGGACGGGGACCACGGCAGGTAACTCCAAGCACGGTGACCGGAGACACGCCCTCCGGACAAAACGACCCACAAAAGGCAACCAACTCCCACGTGTCAGCACACACGCTGGTGGCGGCAGAAGTGGTCCTGTCCTCCGGAACCGTCGTGTGTGTGGGATAGAGCAGGTGAGTCATTAATTGAGTGCTGGTCTAAATCGGTCACCTGCACTGTCGTTAGAAACTGGGATCGTCGGCGTGGGGGGGGAAGAGGCACAGACATTCGACCGAGGGGGCTGGAGTAATCCCGTCATCCCAGATTTCAACCGTCGTTGAAACAAATCCAAACAGCTCCTAGCTCTCCCCCCAGAAAGACCTAGAACAGCAATTCATAGCCCACCCCCTACCCCTAGGGCCCAGCTGTGGTCCTGAGTCCTCTCTCTCCCTGCACAAGCGGCCGACTCCAGATCCTGGACGAGAAAGGGACAGAATGAGCCAGAGCTTCGTCTATAAGGGATCACGGCCAAGCCGAAGAGGCTATTAACAGCCAAAGAGGGAGTGGCTCGGGGGCTGGAATGCACCGGGGAGGTCTGACTCCGTGAGTTTGAAAAAAAAGAAACACAGACAAGCTAGTTGGTTACACTGGCCATGCTGGGTCATGCTAGTGAATCACATCACGTGGTGACCGTGATAAAGTGAGAATCACTCACTGACCCTGACTTTCTTCTGCAAACCGCACTGGCGGCCGTAGAAGGGCACGTTCTCGGCACAGAAACGTCCCAGGAAATAAAGGAAGAGTGACAGCACCGGCCCGAGCGCCACGAGCTCTTAGTCGGGAGGGAGGTAACACCACAGACGGCAGAAGCACAGACAGAATGGTGCTCGGACAGCCGGGGACTGGACCCGGTGGGTAGCGGATGGTGCTAACGCGTGGCCTTCTGAAGTGTGAGGGTGGCCGTGCTGGTGGTAAAGAGAATCTGTATCCTTCAGCAACACGAAAAGTATTCACGAGTGGGGTCTGCTTCAAAATACGAGGAGAGGGGCGCCTGGGTGGCGCAGTCGGTTAAGCGTCCGACTTCAGCCAGGTCACGATCTCGCGGTCCGTGAGTTCGAGCCCCGCGTCGGGCTCTGGGCTGATGGCTCAGAGCCTGGAGCCTGTTTCCGATTCTGTGTCTCCCTCTCTCTCTGCCCCTGCCCCATTCATGCTCTGTCTCTCTCTGTCCCAAAATAAATAAACGTTGAAAAAAAATTTAAAAAAAAAAAAAAAAAAAACAAAACAAAATACGAGGAGAGGCGGGCAGTGGCGAGGCGCGGCGGTGTTCCCTGGCCCTGCCTGCCTCAGCGGCCCGTTGGCCAGCCCGGGGCCGCCGTCCCAGTGGGCGAAGGAGGAAGAGGGCCGTGTGCCACCCCAGAGGCGAAGCCCGTGGGTGCCGAGCCGGTGTAGCCCGGGGACGCGCCGACCCACGTGTTAATCCGAATCCACCCTACGGCGGGTCCTTGGGGAAGGCAATGTGATGGTGTCGCTTTATGACAAGAAGCTGCAGGACCAAGGAGCTAGTCAGTGTTTATTATTTGAGAGAGAGAGACAGACAGACAGACAGAACCCGAGCCGGGAAGGGGCAGAGACAGAGGGAGACACAGAATCCGAAGAAGGCTCCGGGCTCCGAGCTGTCAGCACAGAGCCCGATGCGGGGCTCAAACTCACGGACCGTGAGATCATGACCTGAGCCAAAGTTGGACGCTTCACCGACAGAGCCCCCCAGGCGCCCGACCAAGGAGCTAGTCAAGTTCGACACCTATCTTCAGACAGATACACCCGCCTAGACCTGACCTGCTCACACAGCCAGAAATGTAGGAGAAAACACTGCTAAGAGAAAAGAATCCCAAGCGTGCCATTTTAGAAGACAAGAGACGTGTGGGGCGCCTAGCTGGAGTGACTCTTAGTCTCGGGTTGTGAGTTGGAGCCCCATTGCTGGGTGCAGAGGTTACTTGAAAATAAAAATCTTAAAAAATTAAAACATAAAAAAAGCCAAACAGGTGTGTACACGAACCCGTGTGTGCAGAAGCAGGGTCAGAAGGCACGCCTGGGCTTTCCAGCTCTGTCTGCCGAGAGGCCTGGGGCAGGGTCACCCCAGGAGCGCCAAGCACATCCCGCGCCAGCCCTTGGTGCCTAAACACCAGCCGCCAGTACGAAGACAGCAGGGGGTACTAGGAAAGCCAAGTCAAGTGCATGGTGAGCAGTGACGCTCCGACAGGAACGCTGGCGTCTCGCTCACCGAGCCCCGGCTGCTACATGAGACGTCACCACAACGGGAAGCCGGGTGGAGGGCAAACAGCTCAAAGTACCACCCGCAGCCGTCTAGAAGTCCAAAGTTACTTCAAAATAAAAAGTGGGAGAAAAGAAGCAGTTTCCTCTGGGAAAGGGGCTGAAAGAGACGAGGGCAGAAATAAACGGCGGTGGCAGCACGCGTGGGAGGCACGGGGGACAGGGCCGCGTGCCTGTCAACACAACGCTGTTGGTACAACCCACGGCCTGCGGTGCGCCCTGCCCTCCCGAGGGGGGCACAGCTCACATTCCCAGACGGTGACAGTCCCGTCACGCAGGACCACGAGAAAAGAAGCCTGCGGCCCCGGGACACAGATTAGCCAACCACCTCCTCTGAGCAAACCCTGATGCAAACCCTGAGCATCTGAGCTGTGCCCCCGGTCCCGCACTCCTGCCTGTGGCTCGCCCTCAGCCTGTGTCGAGCAGCCCGCGGAAGCTCCCCATGTCGTGCGGACCGTCCAAAGCCAACTGTGAGCCCGTCACAGAACGCCAGGGTCAACGTAAACCCCTGTGATGCGTCTCACATCAGGAGGCTTGCCTGTGGGATCACGTTCCCGCTGGCTGTGAACACCTTAGCCTTCGCGCCTTTTCTCTCCCCCACCCCACGTCTGTCCCTGTCCTCTCTGATCGTCCTCGTGCTACAAATGTGCAGAGCACGTCTCCCTAAACTATCAGCAGTGCAACAGATACCCAGGAATTGAAAATGTTTCAGCTTCAGGCCCTGAAATGAGTCCCTCTGAACTTACCAGGCCGATGCATTTCTTTAATATACTCCACACGCTGAAGTCACTTCTGGTAAACATCGGGGCAGGCAATGACGTCCTATGAAGGAACGACCAGAGTGACACGGGTTGGTCCCTCCAGCACCAGGTTCACTTACAACTGATGATTTTGCCCAGTGACCATTTTTTTTTTTAGTTTTTAGATGCAAACACCGGCCACGTGTCTGCTCTGGCAGCCTGAGTGCTGTTAAGTCCTAAAGAAAGGTTTCTGCACAGGCATCCTGGAGGGTCTCCCGGGAAAGGACGGTGACCACGGCAGAGGCCGGGCCAGGAAGGCACAAGACAGAGCCGCGTTAACAAAACCTTTCGGAAGTCTGCCGGGAGCCTGCCGGGAGTCCCTTTCAAACACAAGTTTGTTCTCCTGAGGCTCATTCCTTTCCAGGCTCTCTTCCTGCCAGCTTCCCGGGGAGGCCTGGCAGTCTCCCTCCCAGGAATTGGGCTGGGATGAGACACTATTCCACCTGGGAGAGAGGGGTGCCTGAGCGGGCCGTGAAGCTAGCGTTGGGGGGAGGTGTGCTGGACCCATGGGCAAGGGTCAGGAGGGAAGAGCAGGAGGAGGGGGCCGGGGGCCAAGGTAGCAGGGCAGATGGGGCTCCACTGTGGGAATGGGCTGGATGCACCTGAGGACTCCAAAGAGGCCCCTGTAGGCTGGGACCAGTGACAACGGGCCCGGGGCCGGAGCCAGAGCAACACAGAGGGCCGGCCCTCATCCCAAGAGGAGAGTGACCCTGCGGTCCCCTCTCCCAGCCAAGGCGCTCTGTTCACCATCACTGGGGACCACGCAGACACTGGCCGAGAGGCAGAGGCAGTGCATTCAGACCTGTCTAGTGCCCGCAGGGTGGAGAGGAGATGGGAGGGTGTGGAGGCAGTTACGGGCGCTACAGGGGCGCAGGAGAGGCGGCCGGACTGGGATGTGACACAGGAGCCGGGAAGGCTGAGGAGCCCAGACGTGCGTAACGGGACCACATGTCAGAGCTGGGCGACGATGTGCGGGGGCAGGAGGTCGGTGTTAGGCCGACGCGCGAACCAGATTCATGGGGCACTGAGCGGAGGACAGCAGAGCATGACCCACTCTAGGACAGGCCATCGGAGCACACGTGCAGAGGTGCTCCGACGCCTGCCGGGAGAACGAGCCGACAGGCAGGGGCGGGACGCCCGAGTCCCCCGCTGCGTGCATCTAGCAGGCGCTGGGGTCTAGGGCCCAGAGCAGGGGCTGCGGTAAGGCTGCAGGGCTCCCTCAAGCTGCAAAGCAAGTCAGTGTGGTGGGGGACAGAGGCCGCCTGCCCACCGCCACCGCCTCGCGGGGCCTGTCTTGCCCTTGTCCTCACTTCTGCTGGGGAAGACTTAGGTCACTGTCTCCAGAATCTAACTCGGAAGGAAAAGGAAATGTGGGGAAAAGGAAAGAGGGATTTGCTGCTCTAAACACCCATTTCCAAACCGTAGGGCAGACAGGCAGTGTGACATTGAGAGGCAGGTGGTCTGCAGGGGGCAACAGGAGGGCGGCCCTCCCCCCGGTCCACCCCGCAAGTCCTGGGGCGGGGACCGGAATCAGCAGTCAAGGAAGTGCCATCACTGACCTCCAGGAGCCAAGGAGAGTGGCGTCGGGTCTCAGAATCTGTGGCTGAACAGGGCACCAGGGGATGCTGTCCGGGGGCACCACGGCTGGGTCACCCCTGGCCTCGGGACTCAGGAGAGCTGAAGGAGCACCCTGTGGCACGGCCAGGGCGTCACAGATACAGCGGAAGATTCTAAAACGCGCGCACGATGACGTACCTGTGCTTCTGAATTCCATTTTCTCGAGGGGGCCTCTCCCCGGCCTTTCCGACCCCGTTACTTCTGCCGGAGTCCACACACATCACCGCAGCGACTCTCTGACTTGCCTCTGAAAATCCCCCGGAAGAGCTCTCAGAATCGAAGCCTGCACACAAGCAGAGTGGTAGTTTTTGCAGGGCCGGGGGGACACGGAAGCCCAGCTCCAGGAGCTCTGAGCGCGGAATACCGGAAGCTCTACTTCATTCCTAACGGGCGCATTTTGCCACAATTCGCTCTGGTCCCCAAGAACCCGAGGCAGAGGCGGAGGTAGGAATGCTTCTGGGGGCTTCCCCAGGAGCTCAGACAGCACGGGTGCCCTGTGCACCCGGTGCAGCCTGGCCGCCACCTGAGGTCTGGCTGGGAGGCCGGGGAGCACGGTGTGCCCGGGTCTCAGGCCGGGCTCACGCCCTTCGGGGCAGGCCGCCTCTCCGGCACTCAGACCCGCCTCTAGGCTGCAGAATGTCCTGTCTCTGCATAAGGTCTGCAGTCAGCCCCGCCTCTTCTAAATGCAAGCCGTGGGGGCGCCTGGGGGGCTCAGTTGGTTAAATGTCCCACTCTTGATTTCAGATCACGTCACGATCTCATGGTTCCGTTCATGAGATCGAGCCTCACACGGGACTCCATCCTGGCAGCGCAGAGCCCGCTTGGGATTCTCTCTCCCTCTTCCTCTGCCCTTCTCCAGCTTGCGAGCCACCGCCCCCCGCCAAAATAAACTTTAAAAATAAAATAAAATACAAGCCACAGCACTGATGGTACAAGAACCTGCGCCACGCAAACACACCGCCACACTCTCACACCCATGAGCAAGAACCCAAGCACGGAACCAGCTGGAGCTCAGAGCACACCCCACGTCCACGTCCACAAAGAGCCACAAAGAGCTCAGTGAGCCGCAGCCACCAGGGAGGGGCTCCTGGACCACGGCGCTTGGCCATGACAGTGACTGTTTCCGGGAGGACGCAGGCTCACAGGGAGCTCGGTGCTCCCGCTGGCCCCTCACTTCACAGACCAGGGGGAGGCCCAGGGCATAAGGCCAGGCGGGTTGAGCACGCCGTCAGGCCCGAAATATAAAGAAACCTGCCGCGACACTTTCCTGAGGATACACAAAAAAGTCCTGTCTTGTACTTTTCCATATTGACAGGTTCCCAAGATGGAGTGTCCACACTCATCACATGGTGGCTTTGAGAGGATACATTAAAAAACAAGCCTCTTTAACGATCAACATTTTCTGAAACAGCCTGTCACCTCTGATCTCACTGAGACAAAAGCAACATCTACTTAATCCCCAGTCCAAACTTGGCTTCTTAAGGAGACCCCCGTGCTGCAGGGCCTGCCCGCCCTCCTCTGTGTGTCCCTGTCCCCACGGACCCCCCCCCCCACCCCCCGTCAACGCTAAGAGGCTGCAGGCGGTAGCTGTGAAGGAAAACATTCACCTAAATCACTGCCCGAACCTGCGCCCGGGAAAACACGGCGACACGTCACTGAGAACCCTGCTGAAGTCTTTTCTCACATTAAGCCGGCGCGACATAAACGGTTTAAACATTTTAACGTACAACACGTGTTTATTACAGAAAAAAATACAGATAAACAAAGGAGAAACTTGAAATCACCTGTCATCTGATCACTCAGAGGTACACGCTATTAACAGGTCTGTTTCCGTAGCCCTTAATCTGTACAAGTTTTCCATGTACTTTGAAAACTTTCCTCTTAATAGTGCCGGTTCTTGGAGGAAGTAACTGCCCACGAAGCCATTCCTCTAAAAACTGCCGGGCGTAGACACTTCCCCTTAGATTACACAGGAAGGTGAGTCCTGTGGCGAAGTGATCGGGATTCTGCGTCCTCCACGGTGCCTCCCTGGGGCCCTGCTGCTTGTCTCCCACTATTTGGTTTAGACCAAAGAGCTGAAGTGAGCCATCATTTCCGTGGACAGCTGCGTCCCGGGTCTCAGAGACGTGCAGAGAAGTGCAGCTGTGCGGGGAGGCGGGGGCAGGGGGAGGGGGGGCGCTTCTCTAAACGGCGGGCTACACAAAGCTCAGGTCCAATCTGGGGAAAAGTCTCCAGGCAGAGTCTGGAGACGCTCAGGGGTCCAGGTCCACTGGTCCCAAGCAGAAGGAAGCTGCCCACAAGAGTCCTAAGGGAAGGGCACGCCAAGGCCGGCTCTCTTGATTAGAGGCCTGGTCGCCCCACAAGGGCCAGGAGGCCCACAGAGCATGTCTCGGACGACGCAAGCGGTCACTGAGGACCGTGCAGGTTAGGCGGACAAGCGCATTTCCTAGGCGCACAGTCTCGAGGAAGACCGCAGCTACGAGACCAGGAAAGACGACTCAAGTAACTGAGCTCGGCCCCTCCTGCTGCCTGCATCTCAAACAAGAATAAGTCAACAGTCGGGCTGTCGGTCCATCAACCTGGTCTGGGAGGAGGTGCCAGTCTGGCCGGTGAGTGACGAACGCCCCGGGCACACTGACCGGGCTCCAGGAGACAGACATTCACACAGCAAAGCGTGTCCAGAGGGGACAGTCACAGCAGTCACTACGGAAGTAGCCCCTTTGGCCACACCTGAAAGACCGTCACTAAAAACCTGGTCTGGAGAAATATTTCAAAGTTGCTATTTTTATACTCCTCCACCTGAGGAGGAGGGAATTG
The DNA here is from genome assembly GCF_028749965.1 of Puma concolor. NCBI lineage: Eukaryota > Metazoa > Chordata > Mammalia > Carnivora > Felidae > Puma > Puma concolor. Next base: position 139,703,929 of record NC_141669.1, on the reverse strand, counting down.
GACTAGAATAGTTTCTCGAAGTCCCTTTCCACCAGTAAGAGTCCTCAACAGATGACAAAGGACGTTCCAATTGTTGACCACAGAGAATGGAGGGCCATCTTGAACTTGAAGAGTCTTCGGGCCCATACGGCTACTTGTCACTTTCCTGCAGGTGCTCAGGGCTCCTTCCCGGTGATGGCGAGCAGCCAAGCTGAGCCAGTGCGGGCTGACCCAGCCCAGCCTCCCCTCCCCTGCCCCTCCCGCCCCCCGCACCCGCACAAATCCCCATGCCCTCAACACACTGTTTTCTGTCAGGCATACACTATCGTCTTTCAGACTACAGGCTGCGCAGCAGTCCTTAAAATGGTCACAGGAAAAGCGAAACGTAGCTGAACTCTGAAACGGTAAGAGGCATCGCGGAAGCACGCACACTCACGAGCCTTGGAACACTTCACGCAGCACTAAACAAGATGTGGTTAGAACAGAGGACAGCGAGGCTTTGATCGTTACGTATAAATAACATAAGAGAACTGCCCGGCTCACTTAGGATCCAAATAACAGTATTTACGCTCCAGGGCAACTCTTTTAAAGACTAAAACCCAGTTGCCCTTTCTTGTTATCACCTGTGGCCCAAAGCTGAGCTTCTCCCCCGCAGCCGGGATAGGGTACATGCGAGTCAACGCCGGGGGACACGTCGGGTCTCTCTCCTGCATGGCCTCACATCCCAAGGCCAAGTCCAGGACCCGGACCCAAGCCCCTGCGCACACACCGTGGCCTCTGAGTCACTTCCTGCCCCGCTCACCTGTGACAGCATCAAAGAATTCTTCCTCGCTGTTCATCCTGCCGTAGCCCGGCTCCCTCGCCACCCAGTCTTGGCTCTTCTACTGAACCATTGTACTGGACCTACGTCGACAGCGTAAGTAATCGTGCGCCGTGAACTTTCCTTCTGGTAAAAACCCAACAGGCACTCAGGCACTGGAAATCTAAGGGGAGAAAACATTTCAGTACACTTAGCTTTCAGAAGTTTTATGGTTCAGAAACATTTAGAAAATACCCATTCACCATTCTTGAAATCAATCTCAATTACAACGTAAGCAAAGAAATAAAATGCGTGATCTAACAAATGCAGGATTTCAAAAAGTATGAAAACATCCATAATATAAATATCCATCAATGAATAATAGATCAAGAAGTAATCATTATTTGAAGTTATTAGTGTTTTTTTAATGTTTATTTATTTTTGAGAGAGAGACAGAGTAAGAGCGGGCAGGGGAGGGGCAGAGAGAGAGGGAGACGCAGGATCCGAAGCAGGCTCCAGGCTCCGAGCTGTCGGCACAGAGCCCGACACGGGGCTCGAACCCACGAACCGTGAGATCGTGACCTGAGCCGAGATCAAGAGTCACACACTTAACCAACTGAGCCACCCAGGCGCCCTTATACAGTACTTCCATTTTTTAAAGATAATTACAAATTTTTAAAAAGAAAACAATGAAATGATAGATTCGGAGAGAGTTACTGTACAGGTGGAAAGGCGGGTCAGTTTCGCTGGGTGTTCACTCACATGTCTGGGGCTCAAACCTGCCCCCAGACGTCCCACTGAAGGTCACCACATACCCACACGGAAGCTACAACAGGTGGTTATAGGCAAATGTGCAGAATGATTTTCAAGTATTTGTTTCATGCCAACTTAAACAATTTTTTTAATGTTTATTTATTTTTGAGAGGAGGGGGAGGGGCAGAGAGAGAGGGAGACACAGAATCCGGAGCAGGCTCCAGGCTCCGAACCGTCAGCACAGAGCCCGACGCGAGGCTGGAACTCACGAACCGCGAGATCGTGACCTGAGCCGAAGTCAGACGCTCAACTGACTGAGCCCCCCAGGCGCCCGGAAGAACAGGATTTTATAAATGGAAGAGACTGAGCAAAAGATTAGCCTTGTCCCAGAAGGTTTGACTTTTTACAAAAACAAGCTGAGTCCATCTCACTATGTTAGTAACACAGATCTGGGCCCCCAGAGCCCTCCTGCGAGTTCTGAGGGTGGTGAAGGAGCAGCCAGTCCCGAGGGAGGGACATGCCCTCTGTCCTTGGAGTGGAGACACAGCACTGGGTGACGTCCCCAGAGCGACTCATCTCTGGCCCCGTCCGGTGCTACACGAGCTCCCACACTAGAAAACAAACTGGCATTAAGTTCCTCCATTCTTCCTGCCTTGAAGGGCTCTCTCAGAGACGCCTTTTCCCTTCCCACCGGCGGAACCAGGCACCAGGCGGCTTCTGGAAACACCCATACAAAGCCTCGCTCACAAGTCCGGGATTCGTTGCCTGTGCACATTAGAGAAGTTATTACTTACTTCCAGTTCCTCTGGGACAAAATGTGTCCCCTCTACAACACGTAGCAACTTGCTCTGCCCCGCTAGAAGCCACCCAAAGGACCCAGGGTCCCTCGAGGAGAAATGGCTGAATCCAGGACTGGGAACCAACCCTCCAGGGCAGCAAGAAGCTGGGGGTCCCGGCACAAGACGCAGGATGGGCCTGCAGAGGCTCCGTCTGCAACAGGAGAACCGTCTGAGCACCAGGATGCTCCAAGACACTGAGACACATCGGGTACAGCTGGGTCCTCGCTCGCGAAGATGCCGGAAGGAGACAGGGCGGCCGTCCCGGATGATGCCGGCTCACCCGGTCGTCCTGGAGCAGGGGCCACGCCGATCTCCTCAGTGTCGCTCTGATGTCGTGCCCGTGCTGCCGCAGCGAGCACAGCCGACTTGCTCTGAAAAACCAGTCAACGACGGGAGCACCAGGAGTCCTCCTGTCTCCTCTTGGGCGCAGCCTCTCTGCACCGCTGGCGGGGGGGGGGGGGGGGGCAGGTAACCAGGGTGGGCGCTGCTACAGAGCAGTTTCCAGCGGGTCCATGGGATGGGATGAGGGTGTGTGAGAGGCGAAGGGGCCGGGAGTCCTGACCCGTCCGTGCGGTGATCCCCCACCACGGGCTGCAGTGGATAGTCACTCCCGGCCTCTCCGGGGGGGACACCAGCCTGGGAGACACCACCAGTCCTCCCGGCTTCCCACAAAACGCCTCCCCTCATTGAGAGGAGTCTCATCCAGCTCTCTCCGAGGGGCGCCCTCTGACTGCCGTCCGTGCATGCAGGACCCCGGCTCAAAACGCAAAATGTTCCTCCACCACTCGTACAAGTACCTGTGCCTAAGCCTTACACATCCATCTGCACGATTCTCTCAGGAAAACAGATCTGCTCGTCTAGGACTGAGTGAGTGGCTAAGGGACCCTGGAGGTTACTCTCCAGGGTCAACTCAAGAGGAGAACTGTGAGTTATCTCTCTTTCTCTATAAACACCAGGCAAGGCCACCCAGAGGTGATCTTCACAGGGAAAGACAGGGACACGAGTAAATGAAAGTGCTGAATCTACTTCTGCAGTTAAATTACAATTCTGGATTTTTAGATTGTTCAAACTAACATAAGTCCTATCTAACACTTTAAAAACGTGCTGGCAGGCACCAACCAGATGGAAGGGAAGGAAGGAAACAGAGGACCTTCCTGACACAGTAAACCAAGCAAAAATACGGCACACACCTGGAACACGCCCCGAAGCAGCAACAGGACACACGGTCTCCAGCAGCGACCGGATGTCAGGCCACAGATTACATCTCAACAGATTTTACCAAAAACTCTCGCGCAAATCACCTCCTCTGCCCATAAGGCAACGAGTTAGAAATCAAGAACAGAAGGAAAACTGGAATACTCACAAACTGTGGAAATCCAACGGCAGGCTCTTAAGCAAGCAACGGGTCAAAGAAGAAATCACAAGGGAAATGAGAAAATACTTAGAAACAAATGAAAATGAAGACACAATATACCCACACGTAGGAGACGCAGTGAAAGTAAATGCTGAGGTGAGGGAAACTTATAGCTGCCAACACCAGCATCAAAAACTCTCAACCTAACTCAAATCAACAACCCGACTTTACAAGCTGAGGAAAAAGAACAACTACCAGGGTTAGCAGAAAGAAGGAACTAACGACAGAAAAACAGAGAAAATCAATGAAACTAAAAGTTGGTTCCCTGATAACATCAACAAAATGATCACCTTCAGCTAGGTAGACTAAGAAAAAGAGAGAGAATACGCAACTAAAATTGGACATTCTTACCGATTCGACATAAATACAAAGGACTCGTAAGAGCCTACGAACTATGAGCAATGATACGCCAACCACCTGGATACCCTAGATTGAAACGGACAAATTCCCAGAAACACAAGACTCACCAAGACGAACTCACAAAGAAACACAAAATCTGTGACTAGTAAGGAGACTGAACCAAGGATCAACTCTCACAGCAGGGGCGCCTGGGTGGCTCAGTCAGTCACGCGTCCAACTCTTGATTTTGGCCCAGGTGATGATCTCCTGGTTCGTGAGATCAAGGCCCGCATCAGGCTCCTCACGGACAGCATGGAGGCTGCTCGGGATTCTCTCTCTCTCTGCCCCTCTCCCTGCTCACATTCTCTCTCTGTCTCTCTCAAAATAAATTTAAAAATTTCACTTAAAAAAATCTCACAGCCAAGAAAAGCCCTAGGCCCGATGGCTTCCCTGGTGTATTCTACCAAACATCCAAGGAAGAACTAAGACCAATTCCTCTCAAACTTTTCCAAAAATTGAAGAGGAGGGAGCATTTCCTAACTCATTCTATGAGGTCAGCATGACCCTGAACCAAGGCCAAACAAAGACACTACAAGAGGAGAAAACTACACTGCAATGTCCCTTAAGAACACAGAGGCAAAAGTCCTCAACAAAATAACAGTAAAATAAACACATTAAAACGCATTCAGCAACACATTAAACGGACCACACACAACGACCAGATGGGATTTCTTCCTGGAGTGCAAGGATGGTTCAACATATGAAAACTGATTGATATAATAGGTCACATCAACAGAATCATGGGGAAAACACACATGACCTTCTCAGTCGATGCATAAAAATCATCTGAGAAAATTCAACACATTTTCGTGATAAAAACTCTAAAAGCTAGCAATAGAAGGACAGTAGCACCCCCTAGGCAGAGCCAAATATGAAACCCAACGGCAAATACGGTCAAAGGCGAAAGACTGAAAGCTTTTCCTCTAAGATCAGGAACGAGGCAAGGATAGCAGTTCCTCAAAAATTAAACACAGAATTATCACATGAGCCAGCAATCCCACCTATAGGCATTTGCCCAAAAGAACGGAACGCAAGGTCCTGGAGAGATGTTTGCACACGCAGGCTGACAGCAGAATTATGCACAACAGCTAAAACGTGGAAGCGAGCCGGTACCCGCTGGCGGGTGAACAGAGAAACCAAGTGTGGTTTATACGTGCAATGGACCATCCCGGCCTCGGAAAGGAGGGAAAGGCTGATACCCGCCACCACGTGGAGGGACCTTGAGGACACTGTGTTCGGTGAAGTGAGCCAGGCACAAAAAGCAAATACTGTCCGATTCCACTTACATGAGGACTTAAGGAGTGGTTAAATTCACAGACACAGATGATGGCTGCCAGGAGCCGGAGGCAGGGGAATGGGGATTAGTGTTTAATGGGGACAGAGTTTCAATTTTACAAGATGACAACGGTGCCAGCGAGGGGTGGCAATCAGGGTTCCACACAGTTATGAATGATTTACTACCACTGAAACGCACGCTTGGAAGAACGGTTAAGATGGGGGCGCCTGGCTGGCTCAGTCAGTGGGACGCGCGACTTTTGATCTTGGGGTTGTGAGTTCCAGCCCCACCGTGGGTATAGAGATTATTTTTTTTAATGGTTAGGATGGTAGATTTTATGTTATTCTACCACAACTGTAAAAATTGCAAAAAGTACATTAGCACTGCAAACAAAAAATAAACGATTATGGACAGAGCTCAAACGCACTGGCTGCTAAGCTTACTCAGCTTTACGCTAAAAGGGAAAAGCTGCCATTATCTGTTTCTCCTTCTGACGGCTCAAAGTGGTGGCTCATTCTCACCAGGAAACCGTGTGGCCGTGTGAAATCGGGGACCTGCAGAGCAAGGTCGGGCGCTGGCACGGGGAGGGAGGTGGACGCGGACCCCAGGCCGGAACGCAGGGCGGTCCCAGAAGATCGCCGGGGCGACTCGGGAGGCCCTGCACGGAGAGCAGCCTCGGGAACTGGGCCCGCGCTCAAGGCGCCGACTGCCTACGGCTGGGTTTCCATCCAGCACAAGTCAGAAGCTGTACCTTCTAGAGCACAGTTCATGGCAAGGCTCTCATGGCCCCAGCTCTTAAGGTCAAGGCCAAACGATCTAGAAACAGATGCCCCGTCCACAGTGCAGAGAACTCGGTGAGCCTCAGGCTAGGGAGGCGACAAACCAAAGCCCCCCCTCTCCCCCTCCCCCGGGTCCCCGTGGGCGTGAGACCCCTGGAGAGACATTACAGTAACACTGAAAGTTACCAGAGTGCTCGGCGGTTCCCCAGGAGCCCCGGAGCAGGAAACACTGTCACTTCCGAGCGTGGAAGCCGCACGGCTCAGCACACACTGGACAATTAGCCGTGGGCGGGAAGTGAGGAACAGGGTGGCAGAGATGGGAGCGAGAAATCAGGAACAGGGAAGCCAAGGCTTCTCGGTGACGCTAACGCGTGGCAAGGGGGACGCTGGCCCTGGCGGAGGGGCGGCCCCCGGCTCGCGGGCTCTCTCCACCAGGCAGCTCCACAGGCTCGAGTGAGGGGCCCCGAGCCACCCCGTCCTGTGCCTCTGGAGACCTCGCCCCTGTGGGGGGACACCGTGCTTGGGGCCGCTCGTGCTTTTCGTGCCTCGAAGCCCACTTTGTGCACGAGGCCCACCTGTCACCGGATGCCTGCAGACCCTTGCCCTACGGATGCCCACTATGCCACAGCCCCACTTCCCTCCTTCGTAAAGCCTCAAAAATTCATGCAGGCACACACCCCACCCGCACAGGCTCCAGCCCGCCAGAAACGCACTCGCGGGCTCCGTCGGGCGCGGGGCCGCTGGCTGCCGGGGACTCTGAGCCCCCAGAATGGGGCTGAGACCACGGGGCAGGGGCCTTTCCCGCTGCCCACCCGGCAGCCCCGGCCAGCTCCCGGGATCCCGCCACACACAAGGAGGCGGTTGGCAGAGCAGGGAGGCGCCGAAGCACCGGGGCCGGTCGGAGCGGCAGGACCTTCCCGAGACCCAGCCGCCGGGTGCGACCCAGTAAGGGTATCAGGCCGAGCCCTCCGTTCGCTCTCCTTTCCAAAACCGCCTGCACCGCTCAACTCGCAGTCACGGAAACACGCCTCGGGCCACCCGCCGAGGGACCCTCCGGCCCGCCCGTTCCCACAGCCGCACAGCCGGGGCGGTCAGTGACCTGCTCGGGGCGCACACAGCCTGTCTCACAAGGTGAGCCTCGCCGACTGTCTGCCTCCCTCCCGGGGAGCGCCGCGCACTCGGGCCTCCGGGACCAGGGGCGGGAGCAGGGACTGACCGCTGGGCTCTGCGTCCTTCCACCCGTGCGGGATGTGATTCCATCCGGTTGTACGCGACGCTCCACCGAGTGCCGTTTCCAGGCCACGGCGGGTGAGCCGTGTGTCCCTGTGTGTGTCCCTGCCCGGGTCTGCGTCATCTTCATCGCAAAAGCCGGCCTCCTGACACTGCAGAATTTACAGCTTCTCCCCCGACGGCCAGCTGTGGGCTCTTTCCAACACACTGGCGCCACCCTCAGAAGGCACCACCTCGCTTCCAGACCGGCCAAGCCGGTTTACCAGCCACTGTGCAAAGGCTGGTGGGTGGGGTTAGGAGTCCACTCAAGAAACGGAGGGCTTCTGGGCTTGAGGAAGGTACACGAACCTCTCATGCTCTGTCAATCGCTAACTGTTTACCACTCTCCGGGCCAACAGGGTGGCCTTGAGAGGCAGGCAGAGGGTGAAGCTGCCTGGCCCGGAGGAGGAGAGCAGGGGACCACACTTCCTGGTGGGACTGGGCCAGCCGGCCGGCCGGCCGGCTCGGCAAGTGGGAGTGAAGCACTCCGCCACCCAGGAGCGCTCCTGGCGCCCTGTGCCCCCTCCAGATCCCCGCCTCCATTGAACCAAACTCCTTCTCATTCAACGAGTGCCAGGAATACATCACACACTTCAAGGAACAAGAGCTTAGAACCCAGCACCAAGTGTTTCCAAACATGCACGAGATGAACGCAAGCTTTTTCACGTACACAAGTTTGTTTTAATCGACCTCGTCATTGCGGAACAGAAAAAAAGCGGTTCCAACGCAGCTCGAGAGAATGCGTGAGAACACTCGGGAACTCTGTCCACGGCCTGTGGTCTGTGTTCACAGAAGACTGCCGAGCAGCCACCACGCCAGAGGGTGCCGTGCAGAACCCTGAGAGTCCGCAGGGCCAGCCCCCCCGCGCTGCCTGGTAGCCTTTGATGAGAACCAAATGCCGCGGACCAGCAAGCAGCGACCGTGGCAGCTGGGATGCGGGGTGCGGGAGCAGCGAAAGGGGGTGCCCCGGCCATCCTCAGGGCCCCCACTCCCACAGAGCCTGCTGCCGGCCTCCGTCCGGCAGGATGCTTCAGATGCCATCTCCGTCACGGCACAGAGTCCCGTCTGCCATACCTGCCCTTCCGTCTGCCTGCTGCCCTTCCCTGTCCCATGTCCTTCCCGCTCATCTCCAGGTATGCCCTTCTCACTGCGCTGATATCAGACCTGCTGGTTACTCCCAGCTACACTTCCTGAACACTAATGGTGGGGACGGGCGGTGTCAGGGATGAATTTGTAACCAACGTCCCAAATACGAGAGAGAAACAAAAAGGGAAAAATCGTAAAACTCTGTGTTCGTTGTTTTTCTTCAGGAAGGTAACTAGGTTCTCCACTAAGTTCTCCAAAGGGCTCTGGACCCAAAACTGGGCTATGACCCCACGCGTGGGCCCCACGTGCCAGTGAGCACACCAGGCACCTGAGAACAATGGGAGCGGGTCACACACACACCCCGGAAGCCCAGATCCAGTAGATCTGGGGCTGGGCCTGGAACCTGCACTTCTCAGAAAATTCCCCAGGTTTTTCTGATGAGAAGCCAGGGTTAAAATCCCTCCGTCGCTAACCAAAGAGCCTTCCGCCCTGACAGGCATCGGCATTCAACCCAAAGCACAGCCAGCACAGACAAGCACCTACAGCACCACTGAGAGGCTGGCTCCCCGCACGGGGACCCCTCCCCCACCCTGCTCCGTCCTGGGGACCTGCCCTGCTCCCCCAACCCGGTCAAGGACTCTGGAAGACAGGTCCTTGGTCCTAACTTATACAGGATTATACAGCATGGCTCCGGCCCTTCTCTCCCCTGTCCAGTGTGTGACAGTGTGACATCTGTCACCACTGTCCTTTTTCCTGGTGCTTCTCTACACACCAAAGGGTTCCAGTGTGGACATCAAATCATACCGTCACCCTGGTTTTAAGGCAATGGCAGAAGTCACTTTCTGGCCAACACAGTGGCTCAATGTGTCAGACTTCAGCTGATCTTTTCTCGCGATCAGCCTTTTGTTTGTCCAATAAAACTCACAGCCTTCCCTGCCCCGTGGCTGCCACAGTTTTTTCCAGAATCTGGATTCAGTACAGCTTCCCTACAGACCATTCTCGTGTATGTCATGCTCTCTCCCAAGAACCTCTGCACCAGCCTGGACCAAGATTTTCTCCGGGCACCTTTTAAGGCCAGTGCCCATCCACCGCTCACCATCAGACAGGCCTGGCCACCCAGGAGCGGCCCAGATGGTTTCCACCGCTGACGGGCCTCAACCCTGGGGACAGCCCCAGACCCTAGCACCCAGGGACCCAGGGTTTCTTGAACAGACTCCCAGGCACGGTGGGATGAGGCCCAGAAGAGCGCCACGCACACGCCCACCCCCCACCCCCATCAGGCCCCAAGGCTGTGGAGCCAGGGGCCGCTCAGCCAGGATTGATCCCAAAGTCTGGGTCTCCAAACAGCGCCTGCAGGCAGTGCCGCCCGGCTCTCAGACGTCTGCTTCTTCAAGACAATCCTTGTTATTTTTTTACTTGTAAGTCTTCTCTACCCCCAATGTGGGGCTCAAACTTACAACCCAAGATGAAGAGTCGCAACGCCCTACCGGCTGGCTCAGTCCAGCCGGGCGCCCCAAGACAGCCCTTTGTAAAGGCTTACTTCTGCTCTGGCTCAACACAAAGATCACGACATTTGCATAACCTGAAGGTCCAGGTGAGAGACCTGGTTTGGGGTTCCGCCCAACGGCCCCAAGTTCTTTTCTGAGTTTGGAAGGGAGAGCAAGAAATGCCGTCAAGTTCGCAGGCCTGCCCGAGTGGCCATCGATCGCACAGTCCCCAAGGAGAGCTGCGGGTACGGGCCGCACTCCACACCGCGTCTCCCAGTCCGGGCTCGACCCGACCCAGGCGTGACGCGGCTGTCGCACCAAGCACTTTGAGAGAAAGAAATGACGGCAGGGACACAAGTTAATCACCGCGCGCGGAAAGCGCATTTCAAGTATCCAAGTGCAACCCAAGATACTAGTGCTTTTTATTGATCAGTCAAGTTCACATACTAACTTCCTTTCGGTCTCACTCCGCTACGACTCAACTGTAAAGTGCGCCAAGCTCAGGGGGAAGCTGCACACGTGACAGCGTGCCAGGCACTAAGTCAGGAGTCAGCCTCCACCGGGAGGACATGGCAGTGGCCCCGACCACGCGCTGGGTGTCCCCACGCCCAGGGCCCTGGGCGGAGGTACGGCGTCTCTGTAAGCACAGGACAACCCGACGCGAACAGTCGGAACTTGAAGGCATCCCCGTGACTCACCTCAGCAGAAGGCAGAGCTGCCCACCAAAGACGTCCTGGCTTCGCTTCGAAACCGCATCTGCGCCTGTCTGCGTCACGGCCAACTTCGGCGCTCTCTGGCCGGGACGGAAGGGGCAGCCGAGGGGCACCCGGCACCCGTCGTGACACTGGACACTCTCCGTCACCTCTGCACAGATAGTCCTCACAGGAGCCTGTGCTGCAGCCACAGACCCCGCACGCGAGAAGAGAGAAGTAACTCTGCCCCCGTCGAAGTCAAGGGGCGGCGGCTGCGGCCTGAGGGCCCCTGCCCGCGCTCTCCCTACTGCCCCCACCGCCTGCGGAACGATTCTTCAACTCTGGAGCACGTCAGCCACCTGGAGCACCGTCCTCCCGGCTCTCACTCCGTGTAAGCCCTACGTGCCTCGTTTCCGCCGCAGCCAAACTCCCAGGAAAAGACGAGGCCGTGGCTTTTCAAAGAAGTACTAAAGAAACCATTTGTACGAGACAGCTAGCCCCGTTTGAAGACAGTACTGAGAGCCTAAGAGGTTGGAAAACCTCCCCACTAAAAAACCAGATGTCCTTCCGTAATCAGCTGAATGTAACAAAGTGTTAAAAGTCCAGCCAGCTTTAAGTGCGCGTCCAAGCCTCATTTGCTAGCATTTTCTGGAGGGCATGGCTGAGGGCACTAGGATGAAAGTCAAGTGGCACTTTTTAAACATTACAATAACCCCATCGGTCAAAACGCTAGACAAAACGGGAGTCTGATGCCCCGAAACGCCTCCGAGACAAGGAATGCCCTGGGCGTGCTTCGCGGTAATGCAGCGAGTCTGCTCAGAACTGAATTGCGAGCCACAACGTCAGACCTGCATGGACCTCCATCATCGCCCCGCTCCTACAATTCAGCCTTCCGCACGGTGAACATCAACCACCTTGCTGCCAACGAAGCAACTGGGCAGCAGGTGGGATATTTCAGGAAAAGCTGGGATAGCCAGATGGAGAATTCCTTTATTTCAGTAGGAATAAAATGGTTCTATGAACACTCGTGCTCACAAAAAAATGAAAATCTCTCAGGTGCATATGCTGTAAGAAATACAATTCTGACACATTGTAATACAGCACATGTAGAATGTTCCAGAAGAAAACGTGAAGGGGCTATTGTAAACAATAATTTTGGTTTTAAAAGGCCATAGGGAGAGGCGCCTGGGTGGCTCAGTCGTTTGAGCGTCCGACTTCGGCTCAGGTCATGATCTCATGGTTGATGAGTTCCAGCCCCGAGTCAGGCTCTGTGCTGACAGCTCAGAGCCTGGAACCTGTTTCAGATTCTGTGTGTGCCTCTCTGTCTGCCCCTCCCCCACTCATGCTCTGTCTCTCTCTCTCTCTCTCTGTCAAAAATAAACAAACATTAAAAAAAAATTTTTTTTTTTTTAAAAGGCCATAGGGAGAGGCACTTTAAGAGTGTAAACTCTGAAGCCAGCCTACTTGGGTTCAAATCCCTGCTCTATCATCCACTACTGTGGGACTCAGAGTTAGTTACCCACCTCTCCGCTCCTCGGCTCACTCATGAACACATTAAGGATGTCAAACACAGGAATAAAGTGAATATAATAGGCTCGCTGCAGTCCTGGGAAGACAACTGTCACACAGTATCACCACCCGAGGTAGGAGCTGTTATTAACATTAAGGGCATGTGACGCAGACAGGAAAAGCAAATCTACCCAGGAGAGTCAGTCCCTGCATGGTCATGTTTTCAGTGACAACACCATGCCAGGCCCCGCGCTGGACAAGGAGGAAGTGGAGCCGGTAAGGTTCCTGTTCTCAACAAGAGGAAAGGGAACTAATAATCTGGAGCACCTACTATGTGCCGGGGACTTGGGGGTGATGGGGTCGTCTGCTCCTCAGCCCTGCAGGTAAATGACATGTGGCACAGAGGAAGGAGCTGAGGCTGGGGGAGATGGGAAAACACCACCCAGCAGACGGTCAGCAAGAGCCTTCTACAAGAGCGTCTACGGACGCCCTCGGGGACACCGTCCTTGCACCAGCCCCCAGGGCTGTCCCTCCCACATCCCCAGTGGGTTGGAGGGGTCAGGCAGCTTGCTGCCTGCATTCCAGAGATGAACGAAGCGAGCGAGGCCAGGTCTCCAGATGTGCCCAGGCAGGCAGTCCCAGAAAAGGGGCTAATGCTGCCGCAGCTGCGGGCCCAGGTGGGCAGCTGGTCCCGGACTGACACTCAGGATACAGACCCGGGACGTGAGCACGGCTTCCCGGGAGGTGACCCTCACACTCAGGAGCACCGGGAACACCGGGCCAGCACCTGGTTTCTCCTCCCGCACACGTGGGGGTACCGACCGGAGACCGCCCCAGGCCCCGTTCGGCGAGGCTGCGCTCGGTAAGTCCGACGGCTTGCGCGGGAGCGGGGAAAGAGGAAACACGTCCGACCTGTGCGACATCGGTGTCCGGTCCAGGGCGCCCCACGGCACGACGGGCAGCGACGGCTGACACACGGACGGCGAGCCAGGCGCGGGCGCACCAGCCCTCTCACAGGTGGTCGCCCGGGGCGGCGGGGTCCCCGGCGGGGACGCTGCCCCTCCGCGCGGCCCGCGTGTGCGACCCGGGGCCGCAGCCCAGCCCGCCCCGGCCCGCAGCCCGCGCCCCCGGCCCTCCCGCCGCCCGGCGGGGCGGGCAGGCGAGCCCAGGCCTCCCAGCCCACCCGACTTCCGGCGCCGCGGTTGCCCGGCGACGCGGGGCCTCCGCCGCCGCCCCCCGCCCGCCGCCGCCAACTTTCCTCCCAAGTTTCCCCGGGGCCGCAGGGCTGACGGGCGGGCGGGCGGCGGGGGTCGGGCCGGGGTCGGGCCGGGTCCAGGCCTGGCCGGCGGGTCGGTGAGCACGGGGCTCCCTCTCCCCACCACCACCCCGCCCCGCCGGGCCTCCCGCCCGCCCGACGCCCGCCCGAGCCCCCGGCGACGCGGGGCCGGGGTCCGGGCCGCTCACCTGGACGGCGGTCCCTCCGGCGCCGGCCGAGCCTCGCCGCCCACCCCGCCCCCGCCCCACAGGCCCGCGACCCGCTGACACCGAGGCGGAAGTGCGGCCGGCCGCCAGGCAGACTGACAGCCGGCGCTCTCCACTCGCCGCGCCCGGCGCCGGAGCGTCAGCGGCCGTCCGCCCAATCCGCGCCCGGCCCGAGGGCCGCGCCGGGAGGCGGGACTATGCTAATCATTTGCGGGAGCGGCAACCCCCGTTGCCCCTCGGGAGTCCCGCCCGCGCGGAGGAGTGACGCCACGGACAGCCAGTCACAGCAGGCAGAGGCGGGGTTATGCAGATATTGACCCTAGGTGGGTGGGAGAGAGGGAGGAAGGGGCGTGGCTGGACGGGTTGAGTTTACAAACAGCGAGTCAGGTGGCGGGGGTGCTGGGCGGTTGGTGGCTCTGCGCTCCGCTGTTCCCGACCCCCAGGGGACGGGCGGCGGCGGGAGTCCTCCTCTCAAAGCTGTCTTCCTCAGTTCAAACATGTTGCGGGCTCCCCCGTGTCCACCCTCCTTGGCATACCATTCATCGCTCACCAGAATCCTGCGCCAATTTACCCTCCGGCCGTATCCCTGGCAGTTAATTCCCCTGTTTAAAACTCACTAATCTGTAGTGGCTCCGCGATTGAGCCCAGAAGCTCTGGAGTCAGACCCCGAGCTTGCATCCTTATCAGCTGTGTGGTCTTGGGCAAGTTAAGTAACCTCTCTGAGCCTATGAGCACCCAGCTTTTCCTTTGCAAACTAGGTTTCTCCCACCCTCATCCCATTTGAATCACAGGTCTGGGTTTGGGTGAGTGGAGTAACAGGAACCAGGCTGGTTGCTCAGAAAGTGATTGATTCAGGGGTGAGCAAGTGACCCTGTCCTGGCCAATGAGGGTCCGCCCTGAGACTTCCGCTGGGGGTCGGAGAGCTCAGGCCAGAAGGAAGGCTGAGGCCAAATGACTCTCCCATCTGCCCGCAGACCTCTCCAGAACTGGGCCGGCTGAGAGAAAGACGCTGTCTGGAGCTACTTACTGGGCGTCTGGCCACCGTGAGGGATGTGGCGCCCGGGAATGAGGCCAGCCCAGAGGGAAGCGAGAGCACACGTCCTGGGTCACCTGGAACAGCTACACCCTAAGCAAGCTCTGTCCTAGACTTTTCAGTTACAGGAGCTACTGTATTTTCTTTTCTGCTGAAGCCAGTTTGAGTACAAAGGAATACTGGGTCTTGCACCCCCAACAGTACTGACAGAGTAGTCGTGACCACATGGCACATGGAGACAGTCCCGCTCACGGCCGCCTCTTCCACAAAGCCGGACCCTAGCCCCACCGTGCCCCACCCGGCCTCCTGTCCCCCAATGCTGGTCTCCGTGCTGCCGCCTCAGAATGTGATTCCCCGTCTCTAGCAAGGAGGAGGTACTGACAGGTCACCCCAGCAGGACTAAGGGTGCCTTGAGGGCAGGGGCCGGCCTCGACTGAGTGGATGGGGTCTCCGGCAGGGGTGGGGCCGGATGACGGGGGATCCCGTCATCCCCCATCCTAGAGACTGGCCCAGCTCACTGGTGGGCCCTGTCACTGCCGCCCGCCGACGTGCTGGGACTGAAAAGGAGCTCTCCCAACCTCTGCTGTAGAGAGAAACCAGGAGGGGGTGGGGCCAAGCCTCCGAAACAAAGGCGTTGCCATGGTTACCCCTGAAGAAACCGACCCCAGCAGAAGAGGGAGGTGTGTGCAGGCCCCCAAGCCAGGACAAGGACAAGGCCTGTTGCCATGGAGATGCTCCAAAGCTTCCCTTGTGGGCCTGGCCAAAGTCCAGTGCAGGGTCCCGAAACCACCACCCCTCATTCGAAGACGGGGCTTTGCGATTCTGACCTAGGGCAAAGGACACGCCCCGAGGGATTCAACCTGCCGGCCCACCCCGTGGCCATGACCTCTGGGGTGAGTGCGGTATCGGGGAGCTAGGGCCAGAGGAGAGGCTGGAATGGACAGAGTCTCCTGTCTGCCCACGGGCCACACCAGGGCTGAGCTTGACCACCTCTGCCCTGGCCTTGGAGTGGGGTAGGGCCTGACCCCAGGTGGGCCCTGCGGCTGGGATATCAGTTTACCCCCTTTTAACAGATGCAATAAACTGAGCTCCAAGGATCAGGTGCTGGTCCTTCCTGGTCCCCGAGGCCAGGACTGAGTGAGAATCCCCTCTTGGCTGATGGCTGGGAAGACGGCACCTGGGACCCAACACAGGAGCATTTTTCCTGATCTTCAGTAGGTCAAGAGGCCGATTCCAGAGGCAAAATTCTCTAAGAATGGGACAGAAGATGGGAGCGGAAAAGGAGACAGAGGGTTTGGGGCCATGCGATGATGGTGGTGGTGGCTGACATCATCCAGTGGGTGACATGTCTTGTCCAGTTTCATGCCTGCGACGGCCAACCGAGTAGATACTATGTGTGATTCCCACTGTGCAGATGAGCAGACTGAGCCTGTGCTGAGGAAGCGGCCCAGGAGCTTGTCAGAAAGACAGAGACCTGCCCAGACCTCCCCACCGGGTCTGCCCCTGAACCAGATGCCCAGCTGTTCCTGGGTGGCTGGGGCCCTGTGGGACTCCATATGGGTCACCATATCAACTACTGTTGACCTACCCACTGGCGGGGGATTGTCACAGAGTCTCCTCCATCCTGAGCGCTCAGGCCTGGCTTGGCTCCCAGGGTCCCCTCGGGATCCCGGGGGTCCATCCACGTATGCTGGGCTGGTACGTAACTTTCAGGGTGCCTGCTCCTGCAGGAACTGCTCTCCGACCAGGCCAACCCCAAGAGTGTCTGTGTGTCCCTCACCGCCCCAGAATTAGAACCTCCCTGTCCCACGTCCCGCACGAGGCTCAGTTGATATCGTGACCCAGCAGCCCTGTGGGTGGCTGCCCAGCCTCCCCTCAGCAGCTGGCCGACCTGTGGGCCCGGTGCCCGGAAGCCCCAAATGTGTGGGAACGCGTGCCCCTGCTGTGCCGTCCGGAGGCACATTCACACGCACTACCCTCCTGGCTGTCTCCCCGAGAGGACGCAGAACACGGATGATGCCTCCTTCAGATGGGGAAACTGAGGCTCAGGCAGCAGAGCAGGCTGTCCGCTCGCTGCAGAGCCGGCCGGCAGCCAGAGCCACCCCGTAAGCCCAACCGGGCTGGGCGTCCAGGAGTGCCGATGCCCGCACTGCTGGCCTGGCCTTTGCCTTGGAAGGGGGCGGGGCGGGGCCCGAGGCTCAGCCCTCTCCCTGCCACCCACGGGCCTTTGCAGAGACACTTTCCGCTCTCTTCTGTGGGATGCTGGGGCGTCTCCTCTGAGGATGCCACCTGGGTGGCCGGAGAGCGCTGGCCACCGCGGCCTGGCCCTGGCCCTCACGTGGCCCAAGCGGATCCTTCCCCATGCAACCTTCTCGTCTCCTCTGCAACGTGACAGCGCTCGGCTTCCCCGTCGTCGGAGGAGGGTATTTTTAGTTTTGAACCCACCACGTGAAGAGAGACAAGTTATCAATAGCAGCGGCAAAGGGCTTTTTCTTTTTTTTCCCCATGGCTTTGGGGCCTGAGCAATCTGCACCCGTTAAATTCTGCCAAAGAAAAAGCAGTGCCTTCCTCTTACCCACTTTCCACTCCGCTGCGGCTCTGCCAGCCAGCTCCTCCCGGCGCGACCCCGCCTGACTCAGCGGCACCCCCATCCCTGGGGGAGGGAGTTGGCCCTGAGGTCAGCGTGTCCCCTGGAGGAACGGGCGGGGGGGGGTGAGCTGACCCCGGGGGCCGAGAGAGAGGGCAAGGCAGGCACGCGGGGGTTGGCGGGGCCCCGCCTTCCACACCCACAGAGGTCACATAGGCCCCACTTCTAGCTTCAGTAGCAGCCCTAGCATTTATTGAGCACTTACTGTGTACCCAGCAGTGGGCTGAGCATCTTTGAGGGCGCTTTCCCAAACCAGGTGCCATGCAATCCCCAGTCCCTTGTGGCTGTTATTAGGTGTTTCTGGAAGAAAGGGTTTCGTGGCCAAGTAGGTTTGTGAAAGCTATGTAAATGAAGCCGACGAGGGGGCACCCAGGTGGCTCAGTCAGTTAAGCGTCTTGATCTCGGCTCAGGTCATGATCTCACGGTCCGTGAGCCCTAAGACCCATGTGGAGCTCAGTGCAGAGAGCAGAGCACAGAGCGTGGAGCCCGCTGGGAACTCTCTCTCCCTCCCTCCCTCTCTCTGCCCCTCCCCTGCTCGTTCGTGTGCGTGTGCACATGCGCACGCATGCTCTCTCTCTCTCAAAATAAATAAATAAATGAAATCATAACTAAATAAATAAACTAGGCCAACAAGTGTCCTCTCCGATGCAGGGCTTCCCAGGGCCCTGCTCACTCTGGTATATGTGGGAGCCTCTGGGATACGGAGGACCCGCCTACAGACCCAGGATTTGCTGGAACTGGGAGCTTTTCTTCCATGGAGTGTCCTGCAAGATGCTGGAGGGACCCCTACCTTGCTGGGGGCAGGGACGTTCGGACCAACGCAGCTGCCTTCCCTTCAGGGTCAGCTGGAGCTGCGTGTATAGAAACTCAGAACGGGGCGCCTGGGTGGCGCAGTCGGTTAAGCGTCCGACTTCAGCCAGGTCACGATCTCGCGGTCCGTGAGTTCGAGCCCCGCGTCGGGCTCTGGGCTGATGGCTCAGAGCCTGGAGCCTGTTTCCGATTCTGTGTCTCCCTCTCTCTCTGACCCTCCCCCGTTCATGCTCTGTCTCTCTCTGTCCCAAAAATAAATAAACGTTGAAAAAAAAAAATTTAAAAAAAAATAAAAAAAAAAGAAACTCAGAACAATAGAGCCTTCCGCAAGGCAGAAGTGTCCTGTCTCACGGGACACAGCCTGAGCTGTCCAGGGCTGGCGGGGAGCCATGGGTCATCGAGGACCACGCCCCGGCCTATCGTGTCGCCGTTCTAGAGTCAGCCTCCGTTCTCAGGTTCACCTCATGGCCCAAGATGGCTGCTGCTACTCCAGGCATCACATGCATACCTGGCCAGGAAGAAGGAGGCAGAGAAGGGCAGAGGTGCTGCCCCACAGTGAGTCGGCCCCATTTGAGGATCGGCCCCTGAAAGCTCCGGGCACTTCTGCTCACTCTTCACTGGCCAGAACTGCGTCCCACGCCATTCTTGGTGGGACAGCAGCATTTTAGCGGAGGGCATGGCCAGCCTGAACAAAACAGAGGACCCATGGCCTGTGCCTGTGCCTGTGCCTGGCGGGATGCTCAGCGTCCCCGGACACCGAAGCGCTCAGCGTGGGCCTGTGGGCTCCCCCTTCCTGGCGGTGCCCTGACTTCAGGCCGGAGGTTCCTTGTGGTACCTGTCGACCACCTGCTGTGCTGGCTCCGTGGTGCCACTGGGAGGCCCTGATTCCAGGAGGCCAGAGGGGACCGCGGGCAAGGGGAGGGGTGGCTGGGCCCTGCCCCTTCTCTCTCCACCCCTCCTAGGGGCCCACGTGGGGCAGGAGGGGTGTGGTGCGTCTGCGTGCGGGGCATCAGCAGGGTGGGCAGAAGCAGGAGAAAGGGGCACCAGCAGCAGGTGGGGGTGGGGGTGTTGGGTAGGAAACACTGGGCATTTGAGGTTCTTCTGGGGGTCAGCGTGCCCCCTCCATGCCATCCCCGGGAAATGAAGGCAGGAGAGGGGAGAGGAGGGGACAGCTGGCCACAGTGTGCCAGGCACGCCCCAGGCCTGCCTTCGTGGCTCATGGAGGACTGTGCCCTGTGCGACCTGTGCAGTCAGGCGGGGCTCCGTGCTCAATTCACTGCCCCGCTGTTGCCGCCTTGAAATTCTTCATTACTGGGGAGGGGCCCACATTTTTCTCTTGCGCGAGGCCCCACAAATTCTGCAGCTGCCCTAGATAAGGTACAGGAATCAGGGCCCACAGGTGCTGCCTCTCCAGTTCATGCACACAGCAGGCTGGGTGGCTCTGTCCCCTCCAGGCAGGGTGGCAGGCTGGGTGAGCAGGTCGGGCTTGTTCTGGGGAAGAGGCAAAGGTGCTGAGAAGAGGCTTCGTGCTGGGGACTTAGCCAGACCTGCCCCAGCTCGGGGAGGGCGGTCTGCCCGCGAGTCCCACAGCCAGGGCACCACCAGAGACAAAGCCATCGGGCACCTCCAGCCACTCACTGGCTACAGGAGTAACATTGCTTTCTGGGCTCCTAGCCGAGCTACGCACAGTAGGTGCTCAATAAATGCCCCTGGATGCTGGCAGGAGGTGGGTGCAGGTGGTCTTGGCAGGCAGCCAGGGTTGCGATGGAGCCTGGAGCCCCCTGCAGTTTGCAAACAGGGGTTCTTTCCAAGCCCGCTTCCCCAGAGCAGGGTGGAGCCCAGAGGAGACAGAGTCGTGCGAAAAGCACCTGTGAAGGCAGGACACAGGCGTGGCCCCAGAGCCGAACAGCCAGCGCTCTCCCCAGCGGCCACCCCTCCCTCCTAGGAGTGGCCAGATTCTCCTGAGGGGCCTCCACCCCGAGGCTGGCCCGATCCCGTACCCCGGGCAGGGCACGGGATGGGACCTGGGGCATCACTGTGTCACTCTGGGGTAATCAGGCAGGCGGGGGGCTCGGTCTCAAGGGCGCACGTTGTGCCACAGGGAGGGGAGCAGAGCTGAACCCGGGGCGGGGAACGCGGGTTCTGAGGAGAAGCCTCCAAGCCCGCTTCTCCACACAGGGAGTCCAGGCCTCTGGAGCGCTCCTCTCCCCATCAGGGCATCACAGGCTGGGACCACCCTTCCGGATGGCGCACTGGTGAGTCACTCAAGACAGACTCCAAGGAGCTCCGAATGTTTCTGGGGGCATTTAGCCACTGGCTTCTCCAGTATTGCACCATTGTACAGATGGGAAAACAGAGCCCAGGGAAGGGATCATTACTTGTCATATGGGTGTTTCCGGCTCTGCATGAGTCAGCAGAGCAAATCTGGAAATGTGAGAGGACTATGTGATGCCAGGGAAAGGTAGATCCAGGCTGGATCTGGCAAGGGCATGAGGAGAGGGCAGGGGCTGGGGGAGAGGGCAGGGACATGGGGGAGAGGGCAGGGGCTGGGGGAGAGGGCAGGAGCATGGGGGAGAGGGCAGGGGCTGGGGGAGAGGGCAGGGGCTGGGGGAGAGGGCAGGAGCATGGGGGAGAGGGCAGGGGCTGGGGGAGAGGGCAGGGGCTGGGGGAGAGGGCAGGGCTGGGGGAGAGGGCAGGGGCATGGGGGAGAGGGCAGGGGCTGGGGGAGAGGGCAGGGGCTGGGGGAGAGGGCAGGGGCTGGGGGAGAGGGCAGGGCTGGGGGAGAGGGCAGGGGCTGGGGGAGAGGGCAGGGGCTGGGGGAGAGGGCAGGAGCATGGGGGAGAGGGCAGGGGCTGGGGGAGAGGGCAGGGCTGGGGGAGAGGGCAGGGGCATGGGGGAGAGGGCAGGGGCTGGGGGAGAGGGCAGGGGCTGGGGGAGAGGGCAGGGGCTGGGGGAGAGGGCAGGAGCATGGGGGAGAGGGCAGGGGCTGGGGGAGAGGGCAGGGGCTGGGGGAGAGGGCAGGGGCATGGGGGAGAGGGCAGGGGCTGGGGGAGAGGGCAGAGGCATGGGGGAGAGGGCAGGGGCTGGGGGAGAGGGCAGGGGCTGGGGGAGAGGGCAGGGGCTGGGGGAGAGGGCAGGGGCATGGGGGAGAGGGCAGGGACATGGGAAGAGGGCAGGGGCATGGGGAGAGGGCAGGGCTGGGGGAGAGGGCAGGGGCATGGGGGAGAGGGCAGGGGCTGGGGGAGAGGGCAGGGGCTGGGGGAGAGGGCAGGGGCTGGGGGAGAGGGCAGGGCTGGGGGAGAGGGCAGGGGCATGGGGGAGAGGGCAGGGGCTGGGGGAGAGGGCAGGAGCATGGGGGAGAGGGCAGGGGCTGGGGGAGAGGGCAGGGCTGGGGGAGAGGGCAGGGACATGGGGGAGAGGGCAGGGGCTGGGGGAGAGGGCAGGGGCTGGGGGAGAGGGCAGGGGCTGGGGGAGAGGGCAGGAGCATGGGGGAGAGGGCAGGGGCTGGGGGAGAGGGCAGGGGCTGGGGGAGAGGGCAGGGGCTGGGGGAGAGGGCAGGGGCATGGGGGAGAGGGCAGGGGCATGGGGGAGAGGGCAGGGACATGGGAAGAGGGCAGGGGCATGGGGAGAGGGCAGGGCTGGGGGAGAGGGCAGGGGCATGGGGGAGAGGGCAGGGGCTGGGGGAGAGGGCAGGAGCATGGGGGAGAGGGCAGGGGCTGGGGGAGAGGGCAGGGCTGGGGGAGAGGGCAGGGACATGGGGGAGAGGGCAGGGGCTGGGGGAGAGGGCAGGGGCTGGGGGAGAGGGCAGGGGCTGGGGGAGAGGGCAGGAGCATGGGGGAGAGGGCAGGGGCTGGGGGAGAGGGCAGGGGCTGGGGGAGAGGGCAGGGGCATGGGGGAGAGGGCAGGGGCTGGGGGAGAGGGCAGAGGCATGGGGGAGAGGGCAGGGGCTGGGGGAGAGGGCAGGGGCTGGGGGAGAGGGCAGGGGCATGGGGGAGAGGGCAGGGACATGGGAAGAGGGCAGGGGCATGGGGAGAGGGCAGGGCTGGGGGAGAGGGCAGGGGCATGGGGGAGAGGGCAGGGGCTGGGGGAGAGGGCTAGGGCTGGGGGAGAGGGCAGGGTGTGGGGGAGAAGGCAGGTGCGTGGTGGAGAGAGCAGGGGCTGGGGGAGAGGGCAGGGGCATGGGGAGAGGGCAAGGGCTGGGGGAGAGGGCAGGGCATCTCCCCGGGTAAGAAGCAGCCCTTCCCCCAGGGCCCTGGGGAGAACTCAGGTGCCCCGTGTGTCCCTGCAGAAGGCAAGTCTCTAGTCTGGGTCTGGGCACTGGGACTTCATTGTCCTCAGTCAAAGCTGAGCCGGCCTCTTTCTGCTGTAGCCTGGGTCACGCCGCTGTTGGAAGCAATCTCCCTCAAGGACTTGGGGACATCTCCCTTATTGGGTCCGGCGCCCCGGCACTGAAGGGACATTGCTATTATTGGGTCCAGCGCCCCCAGCACCGCAGTTGGCTCACTGGTTATCTTCCTGACAGACACAGGCCCCACAAGGAGCCCCCCTGAGCCCCGGGGTTCCCGGAGCACACAGAGGCGCCTCGCCAGGGCCGGGCCCCGTCTCCTCCTGCAGGAGGCAGCTCCGGGTGGTGTGGGCCCCGCGTGCAGGCCCCGTG
The DNA here is from genome assembly GCF_028749965.1 of Puma concolor. Taxonomy (NCBI): domain Eukaryota; kingdom Metazoa; phylum Chordata; class Mammalia; order Carnivora; family Felidae; genus Puma; species Puma concolor. The sequence continues at coordinate 139,681,019 of NC_141669.1, read as the reverse complement.
GGGCCCCCCTGAAGGCCGGCCACCTCAGGGGGGAAGCGGGGCCCGGGGCTGCAGGCAGGGGCAGGGTGACGCTGGTGTGCTGGGGGCTGGGACCGGGCTCACGCGTGCTCGCACCCTCGGGGCCCAGGATCCGCATAGGCAAGATGAGGGCTTCGGGGTGGGGAGGGGGACACGGGGACCCGTGGGGGGTCAGGTGATGGGTCAGGTGTGGGGGTAGGAACAGAAGCTCGGCCAGGCTTCAGGCACCAGGGCCAGGGCTCGGCCTTGGGGGCCCTCACGAGGCCCGAGGCCCGAGATGGGGACCGTTGACCTCTCGGCCTCACCCCTGGAGCAGAGCAGGGCAGCAGCCAGTCAGGGGGAGTGGCCTGCACACAGCAATCAATGTCCCAGGACAGCCCCCAGTGTGCCCAGCCCCGTCCCCTACCCCCGACAGACTCCTCTACCTGTACCGTGCTGACCTCAATGGTGCCGTCCAGGGGCAAGGGCATTGTCGGCCCGTGTGCGGAGCACGTGGCCCCTGCCCAGCCTCAAACCCCAGGCCTGGGGGTCTGCAAATGGACTGCGGTCACCAGGCCCACCCCGCCCGATCATCATAGGAGGGGCCCAGTGGGGGACAGGCACATCGAAGGGAGGGGAAGGTCGGCCCCGGATGACGCACTAGGGAGCTAAGGCGCTGTGGCCGTGCTGCTGCTGGGCAGAGGGCACCGAGCAGAAACACGCTCCGGTCAGGGCAGGGCCTCCAAGGGCAGGCAGCAACTGGCCAGCTGCCAGCCAGGAGTCCAGACAAAGGAGCGGCTCAGGGCAGGGAGTGTTGGGGCCGGAGCGCGGCTTTCAGCGTGGGACAGGACCCTGGGCACCGTCCCCCGCTCACGCAGGCCCACCCCTCCCCACTAGCCCACTGCCACAAGCCCTGGGACTGGGCCCCGGGTCAGCGTGGCCTGTCCCCACCTCTGTCCGGGCTGACGACCCCCAAGTTCTGACATTTACAGGAAAGAGGGAGCTCTGGTCGGTCCGAAGGCCCCAGAGCAGTGGCGGCTGGGGAACCGCGGAGTATGCTCAGCCCAGGTCCCCAGGCCCAGGTGACCTGTGGCAGGGCTGGGTCACCCAACCAAATACTCTTGGGGGTGGCCGGGTCCCGTCCCCCACAAGCCGGATTCAGGTTCAGAGCCCTCCAGCCTCTCACCAGGCCCCGCGACAGCCCCCACGCAGCCTGACCCAGGGCCCTGGAGGAGACACAGCGGATGAGAGCAGAGTTCTCTGTTTTCTCCACGGAGCGTCCAGGCTTTGCCCATGGGGGGAAGCTGCACAGATAAAACACGCCCCATTCTGGGGCGACTGGCGGCTCAGTCGGTTGAGCGTCTGACTTCGGCTCAGGTCATGATCTCACGGCTCGTGGGTTCGAGCCCCGTGTCGGGCTCTGTGCTGACAGCTCGGAGCCTGGAGCCTGCTTCCGATTCTGTGTCTCCTTTTCTCTGTGCCCCTCCCCTGCTAGCGCTCTGTCTGTCTCTCTCAAAAATAAACATTAAAAAAATTAAAAAACAGGCCTCATTCACTCACGGAGTACTCGTCAGCCAGCCGGGGGGTGGGCACAACCAGAGAGAGAGCCTGGGTCTTGCAGAGGGACTTTCTGGAGGTACAGGTGCCTCTTTCCTCAGAGAAGGGCATTTGCTACCCCTCTGGGCCCTCAGCCGTCCCCGCCCTTCCCCCAGGCAGCTGTCCCCATGCCCCTCAGACCACACCTCTCCCAGGCTGCGCCTCTTCCGGGGAGCCCACCAGAGATTACCCTTCTTTTGTGTTTGATAACTCCACCCAGCCCCACCCTTGGGGGAAAGAACCCAAGGTGAGGACGTTTCAGACCCAAGTCAGGTGCCGACTCCCTCTCCACACTCACTGTGCTCTTGGCGGCCTCAGCCTCTGCCCTCGGCCTCTCGTTCCCCCCAGTGGAGACCAAGGCCCCGGAGGGGGTCTCTCCAGCGAGGACGAGGCGGGAGGGGCTGAAGTGGGGTGTGAGCTTTTCTGGGGCCCGCTGACCGGGCTGTGGGCCGGGCTGACCCAGCCTCCGAGCCTGCAGCACCGGCTCCCGGCGAGCAAGAAGTAGGCCAGGAAGGGCTGCGGGCTTCCTTCCCGCCGGCCGAGCCGGAGGCGGCCTCCAGAGCCGCCCTGCCCGGGCTCTTTGCGGTCTGCCGGGCCCGAGCCGCCCTCGCCCCTCACGCCCCTGCACGCTCTTCTCCCCCTGTGCCCCGTGCTCGCAGCGGACGCTCGGGAAGAAGGCGGTCTCGCAGTCCCAGCTGCCCCCAGGGACCCCCACCCAGGGGCTTTGTCCCCGAGGGCCTCCCACCGAGCTCCCGGGGCCCAGGCCCACCCCCAGGAGCATGCCCGGGCTCCCTGGGCCCTGCCGACGAAGGCCGTGCTGGGGGAAGGGCCAGGGGCCCCCCACGGGACCCCCCCCACCCCGCGGCGGGTGCGGGGGGCGACCTCGGCTCGCCGCCTACCACCCTTCCCCCTCCATCCTTCCCCTACCCTCCACAGGGGTGGGGTTCTAATGATGTCAGCCCACGCTGCCGCAAGCTCAGGCACGGCTGCCAGCCACCAGGATTAGGTCTGAGCCAGGCCAGTGGCACTAATTCTGGGTTTCTGTTGGCAGCCCCTCCTTCCTCCCGGGGAGTGAATGAGAGCACAGGAGGGCAGCCCAGCCGCAGGCAGCGATCTCAGGGACACATCCCCTGCTGGGAATGGTGAATACAGGGAAAAGACAGATGGCAAGAAGCTGCTGTTCTTTGAGCTCCTGGATACAGCCGTGTCTGAAACCTACCCCCTGGACCTTCCAGCCACAGGCCACAATCAGTACCCCCTCCCTTAGGGGTATCGAGTCGGTTTTGTCATTTGCAGCCACACTTCAGCAACTATATCCCTGGTCCTCCCGTCCCCTCTCTCCTTCCTGCCACCTGGGCCCTGGGCCCAATTCAGCTCTGTCCCTAAAGGCAGGGAAATCAGACCCAGCTTTTATTCCAAATTGGTGGCGTCCAGAGCCATTCTGGTCACACCCGGACCCTGAACTCATCAGGACGCACCAGGAGCTGGCTCAGAATGTCACCAAGAGAAAAAAAAGAAAAAAAAAAAAAAAAAAGACAAGGAACAAAAAAAGAAAACTCTGCATTCCCCGTATTCAAATGAGCTCCTGCAGAAAGAGAGAAAGCAAACAGCAGTGGTTCCTCTGAAGAAGTGTCACCGCGCTGGACCCAGAGGCCTGACGAGTGCTCTGGCAAATGTGCCGGGGCCGTCACCAGCAGGACAATCGCCCCGCAGCTGGGCCCGGGCAGTTCCACGCCTCCATTATTCCTCATTAGTGGGCACGTCCCACGCGGCAGGGCAGCGCGCTGCGGGAACAGCCGCGGGCACGCGGTTGGTTGAAGGAGAAAGGTTTTTCCAGCACAACGAGGGTGGCTAATGGCAGAGCCCGGTGACAGCGTAGGACGCAAGGGACAGCGGCCTGCTGGTCTGACACGGGCAACACCCAACTTTGTTTCTCCGGCGCGGAGCTCCTCTAACCCAGGACCCAGGAGGAGGGGGGCGGGCTGCCGCGGGGCCCGGCTTCTGATTCCAGAGCTGGGGCTGGGCCCTGGGGGCTTGTCGACGTCTGTTCCAGAATGTCCAACGGGCAGTTGAATCTCGGGCACCCCATTGGCCCCAGTCTGCCCCTCCTGCATGCTCCCTGCCCACCGGTGCCACACCTTCCTCCGAGCCGCTTGAACCCAAAGCCTGAAGTCAGCCTTGACCTCTGCCTTTGTGTCACACGCCTCACGGGTCAGCTTCAAAAGACACCCAGAATCCGGCCAGGTCTTCCGCCCACACTGCCATGCAGGGCGGGGCCACATCACCCTCACCGGGGGCACCTCCCCCGGCCCTGGGCCTCTGCCCTCCACCCCGCCAGACTCTGTGCACCGAGGAGGGGGGCCCGGCACAGCCCGGAGCCCTGCGGGGCCTCCGCCTCCAGGCAGCACGTCTGCCCTCTCCCACGCCGTCCCCTTGCTCTGTGCCCCAGCCACAGACACATGCTCCCACGTCCTGGTCCTCTGCTCCCGCAGTTCCCCCTGCCTGGAAGGCCCTTCCCTCCAGACACCAACCGGGCTGCCCCCTCCCTCCCCAGTCCTCGGTGGGAGGGACAGCTGAGCCCCTCTGAGTGCTGCAGGTGCTGTCCCCTGCACGTGGGGGCCCCCCCGGGGTTGCCCCAGCCTCTCTCCTGAGGGGACAATTGGAGGACAGGGATGGCGGGTGAGGCCCTTTGCCATGGCTGGTCTCGGGGCTCAGCTGGGGCTCAGCCCCTCCCTCCTCCACGGTCCAGCCTACCCGGCCAGCCTCATCCCACCTCTGTGTCACTCTGCAGGTCTTGGGGGCCTGCCTGGGAGGGTGACCCACACTCTCACCCCTGAGGGTCTGAGTCCCTGGTTGCTGTGCCTTCTCAGGCTGGGACAGCTGCCCTGTCCACGCACATGATAGTCACACGGGGGCCCCACGGTGCCAGGAGGGCCCTGCACTCCACACGTGTCCCCACGGCCGCTTTAGGTCCCAGCAGCCCCACCCCTCCTGCTGACGGAGCCCTGACTGCTCCTCCTGTCTGGGCCCAAGGGGCTCGAAGTGCCAGGGAGGCTGAGTTCACCAGGCCCTTGCCCGTGTGTCCGGGTGCCAGTGTGCCTGTGGGAGGGGGCCTGTGACCCTGCAGAGCCCCGGGGGTGGGGGTAAAATTCCTCCGTGGGCCACGGCGTCCGGGCGTTCGTCCTCCCGCCGGGCATGCAGTGCCGCGTACAGACCGGTTCGTTCCGCTGGGTCCCGTGGGGCGGCGCCCGCCCTCTCGGCCGGTTCGTTCCGCTGGGTCCCGTGGGGCGGCGCCCGCCCTCTCGGCCATTGCCCTGCTGTGGTGCCTTGGAAGGCTGTCCCCGTCTGCGTCCTGCGAAGCGCCCCAGTCCAGGCTGGTGCGGCAGGCCGAGCAGGCAGCGGACTCCACGCTGATGGGCCCTGACAAGGCGCCGCCCGGCATGGGTTTCCCTGTCCTCGGGTCAGGCTTCCATGAGGCCCTGGGTCACGGTGACGCGCCCACACCCGAGCCCGTCTGTGAAGACCGGCCAGTGTGGAAGGGGCCCAACGTATCCAATTCGCCACCAGGTGGCGATTTGTTCTCCAGAAGAATGTGCCATTTTGGGGACTCGGCGCTGGTCTCTGTTGCCGGCGGGTCGGACGTTCAGAGGAGGCGGTAGCCAGGTCGTCCTGGGCAGGTGGGAGCCCGTGCTCCTGGCTCACGCGTGGCCCCTGGCGCGACCGCTCTGTGCCATCACGCCATTCCCGGGGAACACTGGGGCCCATAGTCACACGTCCATCCACACGGCCCCAGACCAGAGTCCTTGTCCCCACCTCTGACCTGACCGACCAGCCCCGCAGGCTTTGGACCCTGCCCCTGAACCCACGGATGTTGTCACCTGAGCCGTGTTCTGGCTCACGCGGCACCTGCCACCAGGGGCTGGGAGTCCCACCCACTGGGAAGACGTGCGCCTCGCCTCAGCTCCAGTTCAGCAGCAGACCCCTGTGCCCCACTCTCTTGAAAGGAGAGCTGAGTGGCACACGCCGTGGCCACCCCAGGCCTGTGCCCTGACACCGTCTGTCCCCTGCTTTGCTTCATGTCCTACAACCGTCGGACGGAGGCATTTACTCAGTCACCGCCTTATGCCGGCCTCCCTCCGTTAGGAGAACTTGGCGCGGTGCCTGATATGTAGCAGGTGCTCAGGAAAACCTTGTTGCATGGATGAATGAACGAATCGATCGATCCATCGGTGGGTGAATGATCTCCTCTGTGTGGGGTTTGCAGGAGATTCTGGCTGGAGTTTGTGTGAGTGGGGTGCTTGCTCTATGGCCCCTTTGTGAGACTGGACGTCCGGCACACCAAATGGAGAAACTGGGGCACGAGCCACTCTGCGAGGGTCTCGGTGAGCCAGAGTAGGGCCCTGCTCCTGTCCCCCAACCATCAACCCGACTGTCCCGGGGTCTTGGAGGGTCCATGCCATCCAGGGACCTGGATACTCACTTCTTGGGACAGAACCCCTCGGGCAAGATGTCCTGTGCACAGCCGTATGAGGACCTGCCTCATTCACCCCAAATTGCCTCGGCCCAGTTGGGCCCAGCCCAGCGGACATCAGGCTTCTGTCCAACCAAAGTCAAAACTGGCCTCAAGGGCCTTGATGTCAGAGCCGGGCCAAGAGTGTGGCTGTTAAGTGAGGGGCCTCTGGCCTCGTGTGACCTTGGGCAGGTGGCTTTCCCACTCTGCACAGGGACCTTCGGTCCTATCCACCTTTGAGGGCAAATGGGAGTTAATGAGGTCATGCATGTAAATGCCAGGAGGAGGTGCTCACCAGTCTTGGCCATGGTCACCCTCAAACTTGTGGGTCAGCCCTGGCCCTCCCTCTCCTGATGGCCTCAACTTACAGAGGCCGTCTCCACCTCAGGAAAACACATGACTCCTTTGAGTCATAGAGCTGGCCCCCCGGTGCCAGGGTCTAACTGAGTCCATGACCCCTCCAGCTGCTGTGGGGACAAAGACTGCCAGGGAAGGCTCCAGAATATTGATAGCCACAAGGACAACCACGGCCAGCTTCACCGAGACTTCAGAGGGGCTGCCCTCTACACAGACCTCCCCTTGACTTGTCCCTCCATCCCGTACAGTAAGCAACACGTAGTCCTCATCCCAGGGGGGACACCGAGGCTGGAAAAGGGGCTCCCAGCTAGTGAGAGAGAGCCAAAGCCCCCCTCCAGTCCCCCATCAAACTCCATCTCCCAAGGCCAGGGGTGAAGGGCACCCCCACAGCACCGTCCGGCCAAGGCCAGCCTTGGGCGACTGGGAAAGAGCAGGGCCTGGGGGACCCGCTCAGCAGGGAGCTGCTGGCAGACAGAGCGTGGGGCGCAGAGTCCCGACCCAGGACCAAAGGTGCGGGACAACTTGGGGGATGGCAGTGATGGGGTCCAGCGGCTCTCTGCTCCTCCAGAAACTCTCTGCGTGGCTCGCCTCACCACCAATTAGCTGCCTGGTCCTGGCACAGCCCTGCCCGCCAGGCACACTGGGGTACGGTGAGGAGAAGCCGGGGAGCCTGCAAGAGGAACGGGGCTCGCTGGTGGAGGGGAGTATAGCCAGGTGCTCAGAGAGGGCTTCTGGGAGCACGAGCTGGAGCCCCGCACTCCTCCTCCAGCACGGGCCGGGCCGTGAGAGGCCTCGGAACAGTGGGCCCCCTGGGGCGAAGGTCCGGGGTCTCCTGCTGCACAGCCAGCTCTGAGGAAGGGTTAGAGGGAGCCTAGCCTCCTCCACTTCCCAAAGTTTCTGAAGTTATCTCTTGGGGCTAGGGCCAGAGACGGTCCCCGCGTGCTGAGGAAGCTACGGTAAGTATGGGAGCGCCTGTGTGTGCCGGCGGGACAGCAGCCCCTCCCCCCAGCCTCGCTGCCCCCACCCCCCACATGCAGACTCGCCCATTTCTGTCCTCCTGGAGGCTTCCGCAGATGCGCGCCGCTGGAGACAGAGCAGAGAGAGTCGCTGCTTTTCTCTCCCTCGGGCGCTGTTCCCTGGCTGTCTGCTGTCTGCTGTGTGTGTGTCTAACTGCCGTTCGTGGGTCCCCAGCCTGACGCTGGGTGGCTGTTTCCTTGGTCTGTGGGTGTCTGTGTGTCTGAGTGTGGGCGCATCTGTCTGTCTCGCTGTGTCTCCTGCCGAATCTGTCCTTGACCCTGTCTATCTGAGCATGTGTGTCTGGGGGGGAGGGGGTGCTCCTTCCCGCCGCCTCTCCTCCCACCCCCCCCCCCTGCAGGCGCTAACGCAGCCGCGGCAGCTGCTGCCTTGGCTGCGCCCTCAGCGCAGTGACCTCGCCTGTCCCTGCAGCGGTGACCGCCTCACTCTGCTGTCAGCAGGGGGAGGGGGCCATGGCCAGGCTCTGAACCTCTGGCCTCTCCCTGCTCAACCTGGGGCCGCCGGAGCCCCGGGGGGGTGTGCTCCCTTCCCGGCTGGGCCCACTGGCCCCCTATCTTCCCTTATGTAACTCCACAACCGTCTGCGCCTTGCAGGTCACCCTAGACCCTGCGCTGGGCTCTGCCCAGAGTCCCACGCATATGGGGGCTGGAGCGGACCCCTGGTCGGGGCCCCTGCTCTCGGAGACCCCTCCCCCTCCTTTCTCCTTGGGACGTTCCTTCCCCTGAGACCCGCTTGCCTGAAGCATGACAGGAGGAGGGGTCCCGCGGGGCAAGTTCCCCTGGGCGCAGGAGCAGGTGCACCCCTCCCTGCATTTCAGGTCCCCACAATCGTCCCGACTCCCGACGAGGGCCCGCCAGGGTCGCCGGGGTTGAGGGCGCGGGTTCAGGCCCGGCGGCGCAGGTACCGGCTCCTGTGCGCGCGGGCCGGCTGGCAGCAGGCGCGCCCCCCGCCCCGGCGCCCGCCTGCTCGGGCCGGGCTCTCCGCCAGCCGCCGAGCGCTCCTGGCTGGGGCTCCGGCGGCCCGGCGGGCACGCGGCGCTGTCCGTGGTGCTGCCGGCGCCGGGCGGGGCGGGGGCGGGGCGGGGGCGGGGCGCGGGCGGCAGCCAATGGCGGGGGCGCTGCGCGGGGCGCGGGGGGCGGCGGGCTGCGCGCGGGGCGCACTCGGCTGCGCGCTGCACTCGGGGCGCACCGGCGCTCTGGCGGCGGCTCGGGCTCCCGCTCCGCTCCGGGTCCGCCCGGGCTGCAGCGGTCGTGCCGCTGGCCCCGTTCGGCTCGGATTCCGGCCCGAGCCCCCTCGGCGCCGCCAGCCCCGGCCCCGTCCCGGGTCTCGGCGCCCGCGGACCATGCGCCGGGCACCCCCCGGGGAAGCCGGCCGGGCCGAGAGCCCGCAGACACCAGGCTCCCGGGCCGGGGCCCCTCCCGGCCGCCCGGCCGGCGGTCCGCGCCCTGCCCCGCGCCCCGGCGCCGCCTGAGCCGGCGGGTCATGGAGCGCACGCCGCCCGACGGGCCGCTGAACGCGTCGGGGGCGCTGGCGGGCGAGGCGGCGGCTGCGGGCGGGGCGCGCGGCTTCTCCGCCGCCTGGACCGCGGTGCTGGCCGCGCTCATGGCGCTGCTTATCGTGGCCACGGTGCTCGGCAACGCGCTGGTCATGCTCGCCTTCGTGGCCGACTCGAGCCTCCGCACCCAGAACAACTTCTTTCTGCTCAACCTCGCCATCTCCGACTTCCTCGTGGGTAAAGCCCCCAGCCCCCGCCCGAGCCCAGGAGTGTCCAGCCTGGCCCGGCCAGCAGGGATTGGAGCGTGGACCTAGGGAGCCTTTCTGTTGGGGCACACGGCCCCGCCAGGGAGCCCTGTTTGGGGAGGGGGCGTCCGGGACCCGGGGGAGGGCGGGGGGCGCGGGCGAAGTTCCTTGCCTCCCCCCCCCCCGAGACCGGGGCTGGGGGGTGGGGGGGATGTTCCTCGGGAAGGGGCCCCGGCGGGCGGGCGGGCGCTTGGCCAGGCGCAAGGCGCAGCGGCCGCGAGTGCACCGCTGGCTCCTGCGCCGTAGCCAAACAAAGGCTGCTGGCGGACTCAGGACGTGCGGAGGGCGCTGGGAGAGGTTTGGGGGAGGGGACATGGAAGGGAGTTTTTAGAGCCGTGTTGGGGGAGGGGGGCGTGGGGGAAGCGGGGTGGGGGTGGGGGAGATGCTCGGAGGAGCGCGCGTGAGAACGTGTGCGTGCACTGCTGCCGGCTTGGGGGCGGGGCGCGCAGAGGGGGCCCGAGCGCCAGACACCTGTTGGGGCTGCTAAGTGCGTCTGCCAGACCCTGGGCCGTGGGAGCGGCTGGCGTGGTGGCAGCCAAATGCCCTTTGGGTCGGGAGAAAGGCGTTCTCTCTTTCTGAGCTGAGGAGGAAGGGCTGTCCAAAGGCTGGGTTAGGGGCTGGGGTCCAGCAGGTGGAAGAGGAGGGAGGAAATTTTCCTGCCTCCCTTTGGGGCCTGGGAGGACTGCACAGAAATGTGGACGTACCGAATCAAGGCTTGGGGGGGGGTCTCATCGTGCCCGGAGGTCCCCACCCCTGGATCTTCCCTCCTACCTCCAAGTCCAGGGGACGCCAGCGGGACTGGAAGCTAGGCAGGGGCTGAAGGCCAGTCGCAGGGTAGAGGGTGTGCCTAAGAGACAGGGCGGAGGCAAGGGCAAGGTCAGGGTTCCTGGTCCCAGGAAAGGGGCCGTTGCGCCACCCCCAGGTCCTGCCTGTCTCTCCACTGGGGTGGGTTTGACCCCAGGCCCCTGTCCAGCCATGGCCCACCGTGGCCCTACTCTCTCTCCTACAGGGGCTTTCTGCATCCCACTATATGTGCCCTATGTGCTGACTGGCCGCTGGCCCTTTAGCCGTGGTCTCTGCAAGCTGTGGCTGGTGGTGGACTACCTACTCTGCACCTCGTCCGTTTTCAACATCGTGCTCATCAGCTATGACCGCTTCCTGTCAGTCACCCGCGCTGTGAGTCTGGGAAGCCGGTGCCCCATGTTCGCTCCTGGGAGGGGGGTGGTCAGGAAGTGGCCACAGCAGAGGATGGCCACTTCCAAGTTGTGGGCAGTACCAGGTGGGCTTGGTCTCTGCTGGCCTCACCCCGGACACACTGGGTACTCTATGGCCAGCCGCCCACTCAGTAGCCATTTGCTGCCAGTAGGACGGGTCCTGGGACAGGCAGGAGGCACGTCTGGACCCGGCATCGGGTGTTCCTGAAGGAACTGGGGGGGGGGGGGGGGGCAATTCAGCCTCCGCCCTGGAGCAGGTCCAAAGTCTGGAGGGCTGAGGGAGGATCTGGGCCAGAGGTCGTCGGTGGTACCCTCCCCACCGTGCGCTCGTGTGTGTGTGTGTGTGTGTGTGTGTGTGTGTGTGTGTGTGTATGTGCGCACAAGCGTGCGTGCATGTGTGCACGAGTGTGCCCCCGGAAGTCAGTCATCAGCTTCTGGCTCCACGAGCTTTTCCTGGTGTGAGTAGTCACCGTGAGCCAGGGACGCTGGGCGGCCTGGGCTTCCTGCATCAGGGCCAGGCGGGCACAGGGGCAGCAGCCGGAGTCCCGGTTGGCCCTCTTCTTTGAGATGACTCTGCCAGTCACTCTGAGCGCCCTCTGCTGGGGGCCCCACGTGTCCCCGCCTGGAGAGGCCAGGAGACAGTGCAGAGCAGGGGCTCAGGGTCCCCTTGAGCCAATCCACCTGTGGCCTCCGCCTCTCTCCCTGACCCACCAGGGAAGGGAGGACAACTTCCACCGTGAAGATTGCACGAGACACCCAGCAGGTGCTGGGGGCACGGAGCTCGGCACGGGGGGCGCTCGGTGGGCAGGGGAGGGTGACAGGACCTCCCCCACCCCCCGGGTGCCCACGGCCAGCAGGGGTAGCACCCAAGCAGCCTGGCATGAAGTTAGCGTTTGGGGCTGATCTGAGGGAGGTTGCATGACCGCGGGAGAGTGTGCTGGGGCCTCAGCCGGCCAGACCCACGTGGGGAGCGGGGGAGGGGAGGGAGGCCACGCGCAGAGGCCCAGAGGCTGCGGCGGTGGGGGGGCGGGGGCGCGCGGCGCGGGGTGTTGGGGGAGCTCCCAGTCCCCTGTTGCTGCTGCCCGGGCCCCTTCCCTCCTGACCCAGCGTGTCCCGGGCAGGTCTCCTACCGGGCCCAGCAGGGCGACACGCGGCGGGCGGTGCAGAAGATGGTGATGGTGTGGGTGCTGGCCTTCCTCCTGTACGGGCCGGCCATCCTGAGCTGGGAGTACCTGTCCGGCGGCAGCTCCATCCCGGAGGGCCACTGCTACGCCGAGTTCTTCTACAACTGGTACTTCCTCATCACGGCCTCCACACTCGAGTTCTTCACGCCCTTCCTCAGCGTCACCTTCTTCAACCTCAGCATCTACCTGAACATCCAGAGGCGCACCCGCGTCCGGCTGGACGGGGCGCGGGACCCCGAGCCCCCGCCGGAGGCCCAGCCCTCCCCGCCGCCCGCCGCGCCCGGCTGCTGGGGCTGCTGGCAGAAGGGGCGCGGGGAGGCCGTGCCGCTGCACAGGTACGGGGTCGGGGTGGGCGAGGCGGCCCCTGGCGCCGAGGCGGGGGAGGCGGCCCCCGGGGGCGGCAGCGGTGGGGGCGCCGCGGCCTCGCCCACCTCCAGCTCCGGCAGCTCCTCGCGGGGCACCGAGCGGCCTCGCTCGCTCAAGCGGGGCTCCAAGCCCTCGGCGTCCTCCGCGTCGCTGGAGAAGCGCATGAAGATGGCGTCCCAGAGCATCACCCAGCGCTTCCGGCTGTCCCGGGACAAGAAGGTGGCCAAGTCGCTGGCCGTCATCGTGAGCATCTTCGGGCTCTGCTGGGCCCCGTACACACTCTTGATGATCATCCGGGCCGCCTGCCACGGCCACTGCGTCCCTGACTACTGGTACGAGACGTCCTTCTGGCTGCTGTGGGCCAACTCGGCCGTCAACCCCGTCCTGTACCCGCTGTGCCACTACAGTTTCCGCCGAGCCTTCACCAAGCTGCTCTGCCCCCAGAAGCTCAAGATCCAGCCGCACAGCTCCCTGGAGCACTGCTGGAAGTGAGCCGGCCCTTGGCGGGCACCCGGGGTGCCGGAGGGTGGGGGGAAGGGGGCCTCCCACCGCCGCCCCCACCAGGCTCCGGTTTCCTGGGCAGCCGGCCACACCGCCCCCGACCTGGCCGCCCCCGGGCGTGAGCCACGCCTCGTCTCCAGCCCGCCCTAAATGCCACGGCAGAATCTCTCAGACCGTCCGCCTGCCGCGGGGGCAGCTCGCTGGGCCGGCCAGAGCGGCCCCTGCTGCCTGAACCGGAGCCTGGTCGCCCACCCCGCCGCTCAAACCCTAGCTTCACCCCGGGAGGAACAATCCCAGCCACGCCGCCCGCGCCCCACAGACGGTCCGGTGGCCGGTGGCGTCCACCCTTTTGCCCAAGTGCTGCTTGGTGTCCTTGCCAAAGCGAGTGATCGGCGTGCGCTCCGGGCCTCGTGAGCAGTCTGCCGCTGCACGTGCACACACCTGCGCACACCTGCACACGCCCCGCCCCCCTGCCCTCCCCACAAGCCAGGGCCATGGGCTCTGCTGCTGTCTGTCCCCTGCTTGAGCCCAGGCCCCGGCCCCCTCCAAGTCCCTACGCCCCCAAAGTGCCAAGTGCCCCCCAGGAACCCGCGGCCGTCCTCTGCCCTTCCGTTCTGGGTGTTTCAGGAAGACGAAGAAGAAAACACGTCCGTGAACTCCATGTTCCTTGGCTGTTTAATCAAGAGAGACAAAATTGCTGAGGAGCTCAGGGCTGGATTGGCAGGTGTGGGCTCCCACGCCCTCCTTCCTCGCGCTGCTGCTTCCGGCTGAGCTGCGCCAGCTGCTTCTGCCCACCCCGCCCCCGGGCTCGGGGTGCTGGGCCCTGCCTGGCGGCTCCGAGCACGGCCGGGGCCCCGGACGCGCCTGCTCGTTGGGAAGGCCGCCTCTCTTGCTTCATCCGCTCCGGCCGAGGGGTGGGAGGGGGCCCCCGGGGCTCGCAGGGGCAGCCCCAGGACACCGGGGCCGTCGGCCACGTCCCGTGCACCCCGTCGGCGCTGTGCATGCCCCGCTCCCCGCCTGCCCGCTGCCCTGCAGACTTCGAGGTCCACAGTAAAGTGTATTTTTTTATTGGTGCTGATTCCTGAGGCCTTCCTGGGGGCGGGCTGAGCTCCCCGTACTTTGGTCGGGACCCCAGGGAGACGCAAGGCCACGCGGCAGGGGATGAGGGGCAGGGGGGAGATAAGGCTGGTCTGGCCCGTCCTACGGGTCCGATCCCGATCAGAGACACCGTGCCCCCAGCCACGCACCCCTGTTCAGGAAGGCGGCATGGAGCGAGGAGGGCCTCGCTCCAGCCTCAAGAATATGACCCACGGCCCCGCCCCCTGTGCCACCTGCCCACCACCCAGGACCGGAGTTCTCCTGTGTCACAGGATCTTCCACCTGGGGAGCTGCCAGGGGACCGGCTGAACTCCAGGGGTGGAGGGGAAGGGATGGCCCTGAGGAGGGGAGCCACCTTGGATAGAAGAGGGGCTCCCGGGCAGAGGCGTGGAGGCGGGACTGAGGGTGGCACGTGGGGACGGGGAGAAGAAGAGGGTGGTGCTGGGTGAGCCTGGGTCCAATGAACAATCAGTCCCTGCGTGCTCCACGGAGGGGGCAGACCTTGTTCCCGCCCCAGGGGCTCAGAGTCCCCTGGGAAAGGGGGCGAGGCCAGCACAGCTTAGGGGAGATACAAACTTGGGCGGGCGGTCGGAAGCCACCTCCTCCAGGAAGCCCGCCTTCCTTTCCAGCCACTAGAGCGCTCCCTCCCCCGACCTCATGCTCTCTCCCCACCACGTGGGTTCTACTTGCACAGCACTTCTGACCCCTTCCTTCCTTCCCCACTGCAGGCACGGCCTGTCTCTTACGGCCACGTGCCACCGGGCCCTCGGCACCGGTCAGCAAGCTCTGATTCTCTCCACTGCAGAGCGAGGTTTTTCATAGCAACATTTCAAAGCCTTCCTCCCCCAGACACCTCTCACCCCGCAGCTATACCTGCACCTTCATTTCCCAAATGCCCCAGAAAACTTTCCCAGAGCCCTAAGCTGGCGCCCCTTTCCTCCACACTCTCGAGAGACCCCCCTCCGGCCCAGGCAGGATGCTCTTCTTTCACCCCCTCCTTGGTGCCAGAGGGAGGGCCGAGCCTGGGGGCTGGGCGCTGTCTTGAGCAGAGGTCGGGGCGGGGGGGTGGGGGGTAGGGGGGGCTGCAGGGGGAGTGGTGGCAGAGGCGGTAGGCGCCACCCTCTGCGGGGCCCGGAGCTCAGGGAAGCCCTCGTGCTCTGGGGGCCCCGTGCACTGCCAGCCAAGTGGCCTCCCTGCTGGCCCCGCAGGACCTGCCTGCCAACCCCCCACGGCGGGGGTCTGTCCCTGCAGCCCAGAGCTGTCCGGGGAAAGACAAAGCACCTGTCCTCTGCAGCGGTGGGCGCCTCCGTGCCAGCAGCACAGCCAGAGCCCTCACTGCCCCTCCGCCCAGCCCTGCTAAATGGCTACAAATTGGAGGATAAAAGCGCAGGCTTTCAAGCAATTTTGTCTTCAATCTCTGGAAACTGCTGCTCCCCGAGCTCCTGCGTGAGGCTGGAGGAGGAGAGAAGAAAGACACCGACTTTATTGGGCCTGAGTCCTGCAGCAAACAAACACGCCAAGGGGGCCTTTCTCCTTGGAAGCAGGCGCACCGGGAGGGGACACAAAGCCGGCGGGCCCGGGGCGGGAGAGGCAGCCTCTGCAGGGGCTCGCCCACACCAGCAGCTGTTGTTTATTGAGTACCTACTGTGTGCCAGGCACCGTAAGGGGTGCTGGTCGGCTGGGAGGTGGACAACCAACTAATGGCCATTTCCACGGGGACTGAGGACTGCAGGGGACATCAACAGGGCAGGGGCTGGAGAGGAGGGGCCGCCAGCTCACTAGCCAGGGGCTGGGAGCCTGTGTGAAGGGTGGCGGTTCCCGCGCTCACAACATTGACTGACCCCGGTGGCGGGGCGCTCCAAGACGCCGCAGGGACCAAGCCTGGGGCCCGAAAGAAGGGCGTGCAGGCAAAGGGGTGCCCCTGGGAACAGGCTCCAGGCACCGTCCCTCCCAGGCTGGTGTGGACCCTATGTTTTCAGGGTGCCATGCGGGCACCCCCCACCTTTCTACAAAAGGGAAAGTTACCCGGTGTTTCCTCTGGGGAGCCGGGGCCACGGCAGGGATGGCTGGGGCCCCTCCGGCTCTGGAGCCCTGCCGTTTGGGGGAGCCACGTGGCCGTCTGTCCTCCGCCCCCACCCATCCTCACACCCACGGCTGGGCTTGTGGGTGCAAAGAACCTTTTCCAGCAACACTTGCTGGAGCCCCTCTGTCCTCACAGCCAGCCCACGAGGGGTGCTCACATTCTCCACTCTGCAGATGTGGGAGCCAGGGCTCTGGGTTCCGGGAGACTCACCCCACATCACAAACCCAGTACACATCGGGGGCCAGGACTCCACACTCCCATTCCACTGGGGTCTCCCCTGTGCTCCCCTGAGCACCAGGGGCCTCCGTGTTGTCCAGGAGGGGGCTCTGGGGAGCCTTGGAACCAGAGCTCAGCGCTGTTGATCTTAACACAAGCACGTGTTGGTTATCGGCTGTTTGTGCTCTGTTGTGTTGTGCACAAGGAGCCGGGAAAAGTCACCCCTCCTGAGCCAGCAAGTAGAGGAGAGAAGGGGGAAGAGGCAAGGTGGGCTATGGAGTGGGAAGCCCCAATATCCAATGCCCAGGTCAGGCAGGGAGTGTGTTTGGAGAGGAAACTGAGGCCTGGAAGAGCGGACTGCCCCACCTGCCCAGCAGGTCTGTGGGGAGGCTGCGACTGAAGCCAGGTATCCTAGGGGAACATCTAGCCCTTTCTCCTTCCTGTCCCAGTAAGTCTCAGGGGCCAGGCAGGGGCTCCTGGGCCTCAGTTTCTTCCTCCACAGAATGCGGTCCTGGCTCGGCAGGGTGATGCGGGGGCAGGGATCCCTGAGGCTCTCTCCTGGGCCCCCAGGGGCCGGGGGCGCTGGCTCGGCCCGCCCATCATTACAGAAATGGCCCCGTCGTCCACGCTGTCTGCCCTGTACCCAGCGGGTAGCTTTGTGCTGACCTGTGCCTCCCGCCTGGCAGCAGGCAGGCTGGCTGGCGGGGCTCCAGGAGTCCCCTCTGCACTGGCACCTGGAGGGCTCACCTCTGCCCTGCTTTCCTTCCTTTCTGTGGAAATGAGCATGGGATCTGGGCGTGGCTGGACGGGCAGGTGGTCTGGGCTGTGCCACCTTCCAGCCTCGGCCCCTGCAGATCTCACAGCGTCCTCACAGGGGCTGCAGGTGGCAAAGGACCCCTTGTGCCTGATACTTGGGGGACCGGGCCCGGCCCTCCAGTCCTCAGGGCACATCCGGTGACGGTGACCCACACTGGCGGGGGCCATCCGGGAGCTGGGGATCCTACAGGAGGGGTCGGGGTCAGGGCTCAGGGTCAAGCCCCACAGGAAGAAGGCAGGGACTCGGGTCCAGCAGGTCAGGACCGGGGAAGGGGCGAGGAAGCATGGCCGTGGAACCTGGCACAGGGAATGTTCTCCGGGCAGGAACAACTCCCGGTGTCTAACACTCACTGAGCCCCAGGCCCCATCGTGAACCCGCTTCCCATCTACACTCATCTGGTCGTCAGACAGATGAGGTGCTGCTGTTCCGTTTGACAGGTGAGGACACTGAGGCACAGAGGTTGAATAATGACCTGCTCAAGGTCCCACAGCCAATGAGTGGCTGAATTGGTGCTGGTTCCTCCTGTGACCGCTTTCCCAGCACCCCAGCCCCCAGGGGCCACCTTCTCCGGCTGGTCCCGAGCCCGACACCCCGGGCACCTGGAGCCCCTCGGAAATGCACACAGGCGTCTGGCCCCCTGCCCCTTCTTTGGGGAACCACTCCCCCTTCACTCCAGCGGGTCCGGGGGGCCGGCCCCACCCACAGGCTTCAGGACCGGTGCAGGTCCCAGGCGTGGCTGGTCAGAATCCCCGTGACAGGTTGGGGTAGCGCACACCCCGGGCCCAGCCGGAGAGCAGGAGTGCTGGGACCTTGGCTGGGACTCTGGGAAGCCCGCGTCGCCCTGCAGCTGGTGGCCCCCAGCGCCGCCCTCACCGAGGCTGCCCCCTGGCGGGAGCACAGCTCTGCGGCCAAGGCAGAGGAAGGCCGGTCAAACCCTGGGAAGAGGCAGCTTCCTGGTGCCATTGTCCGAGCGCCTGGATCCAGCCCTGCCTAAAGCTAGCGTCTGGATCTTTCTGTTTCATGAGTCACCAAATACCCTTTTCTTCCTACGGCTGACACAAGATGGGGTTTTGCAGTGTGAGGTGCTGAAAATGTCCTATCCAGCAATACTTGGCCTGGGCTGGCATCCCTCTGTCTCGGGGGGCAACAGAGCCTTCCTGCCCACGGGAGGTCTGTGTCTTTGATTAAGAAAAAATGGGTAAGTGAATCAGCTATTTAGTAAAATAATAATTAGCTGTTTGTAATGGTCATGGGTAGGAAAGCAATCTTTTCTTTTTTTTTTTTTTTTTATTTTTGGGGAGAGAGAGAGTGTGTGTGCACAAGTGGAAAGAAGGGCAGACAGAGAGTGAGAATCCCAAGCCCTGACTTGGGGCTCAATCCCATGACCCTGGGATCATGACCCGAGCTGAAATCAAGAGTCTGATGCTCAACCGACCACCCGAGCCACCCAGGCAGGCGCTCCAGAAAGCAATCTTTTAACGCATTAGACTCTGAGGGTAGAAAAGTCAGGAGGCTGAGGCCACATGCCTGTGACATCTGTCCTGTCCACAGGGTGCCATGCAGGGACCTGACCAGGGCATCCTGTCCGCCCCCCCCCCGCCCCGAGGGAAACAGGCAGCTTGCTGTGAAATCTGCTCAGAAGGGCCCCAAAATACAAGAGCCCCCCCCCCTTACCTGTGGGGACCTCGCTTCAAGACCCCCACGGAAGCCCGAAGGCGTGGGGGCACCAAGCCCTACACGCACCAAGTGTTTTCCTCGACACACACCCGCCCTCGGTCGAGCGCGGTTTATAAACCCTAACCGGGCGCAGCGGGAGATTAACAATAACGGTGAAACAGAACGGTTGTGACAATGTGCTGTGACACACGTCGTGTGACTGTGGTCTCTCTCCGGGGTACCTTCTTGTCCTGGGCTCACCCTCCTCGTGCCCAGGTGACGGGACGAGATGCCCGCGCTGGGGATGGACGTCACGTGAAGGACGCGGCACGTGACGCAGAGCCAGGCTGCACCTGACCTTCCGACCTCGAGTCAAGGGGAGTCAAGTCCTCTGCTTCCCGTGGGGAGCCCGATGGCGGGTTAGGAGGGACTACTGTCTCCTTCAAAAGAAAAAGAGAAGGGAGAGAGGAGATGCTTTTGGGCGTAAGGAGGGGAGGTGACGAACTGTGCTGGGCTGCAAACGCATCTGTGACACACCAAAGTCACACCAGTTTCCAAATTCAAACATGACAAATTTCATGATCTTTAAATGCTTCTACTTTAAATGCTGATGATCTTTAAAGAGTCCAGCAAACCCTGGTTCCTAGCTGCGGTGTAGGAGTTGGGGCAACTCAGTGCATGGGGGAGAGCCTGCCTTTTGCCCTCCTTCCCAGGCCCCGGCCTCGGCTGGCTCCCCAGCTTGGCGGAACCCTGTGCTCCTGGGAAGCCAGGGGGCTGGGCAGGTGGGCAAGCTCCCCCTGGTGCCCCCAGGGCCCACAAGCTTTCTTTGTCAGCTGAGGTTCTGCTCGGTCCTGCTCCTAGGCCCACGAATCTATTAATTCATGCTAAAGTGTGATGGACTACTCAGGGAAAGATGGAGATTCCCACTTGAACAGAGGGCATTCTTTAAGTCCAAGTGAGTCACATTCTAATGCAGGGATTTCAGACAGGGACATACCATGGGTGCATGCAGGGATGGTATCAGTGAACCTTCTCGAGCCCCTGCTACCTGCTGGGCCTTATGCTACACACTGATTTGGTCAAGGGTTCCAGATCTATCCAGCTGGGAGGTCAGAGCCCTTGGACAAAGCCCCTCTGGTGGTGCAGTGGTTCTGTGGGGTCACCAGGCTACAGGAATCTACTGGGGCCACGAGGATATTTCCTGGGATCAGAACTGGGCCCTTTGAGATGCCCCCTTTGGTCATCTGTGGATCCCAGACATTCCTCAGTGGTCCCCGTGAGCCAGCTGGCACTGGGGCAGGCCCAGGCTGGCTCCTCTGAGTCACTTGGGGAAGGCGTCCACTATCTCTGGGAGGGGGTGGCTTCTGCTGGGGCCACCCCGAGTACACCAGGGGGAAGCTGGTTAGAAGTGGTCGGTTAGGGCTGTCCTAACACAGGTGGAGTGCGGAAGTGACTTAGAACACGTGCTTTTGGGGTGGGGGTCCGGGCTACTGGGGGAATTTTCTGACTCTACCCTCCCAACCTGGGGGCCTCCCCTGGATTTTGTCAGCTGAAGGCCTGTCCCTGGGGTTGAAGGGGGCCTCCCTGGAGGACAGTGCGACAGCAGAGTGTGAGCGAGGCAGGCCTGGGGCAGCGTGGGCAGGGCTGAGGCCCGGGGCGGGGTGGGTGGGGGTGCAGTAGGTGAGGGAATCACATGGGGGCGGGGGGTTTGCACCTGCGTCTGGCCCTGGCTGCAAGCCTGCAGCCTCACTCCGCCTGCCAGGGGCTTCCCTCTAAGGGGTTGGAAGAAGGCGGTGCCCTAGGCCAGGGGGTGCCCCCACTCCCCTCCAGCCCTCCCTCCAGGCACTGAGCTTTGTGTTTCCCCGACCCCCCTTCCCACACCTCCTCACTTGAGGCAGGCAGATAAAAGACAGGAGCCCATGCTATCTGGATTTCAGATTTGCAACAGCTAATGCTTTAGCGTAAGTGTGCAGAGCTCTTTGTTGTGGATCTGAAATTCAAATCAACACATCCGGCAACCCTCCCTGTCCCTTCCCAGGGACATGACTCTGTGGGGGAGGGGGTCCAGGGGAGGGCCCAGCTCTAAGAAGCCACCCAGCTGTGTGGAAAGGACAGGGTGGTTGGGTGGGGGCGCTGGAGGGGTGTCGGCCCGAGGCCTGGACCCCTGGGTGTGTTCCCTGGAGTATCCTGGGTGGGGCCGACGTGAACAAGCATAAGACGCCCAGGCCAGGCCAGGGGTGACCCTGCTCCCCCGGCCTTACTGTCCCCACCGTACAGACGAGGGAGACCAGGCTGGAGGCGGGGTTAGCACAACTCCCAGTGCTGAATGTAACAGGCATAGCATACGGGTGTAGTAATGGACCACGGCCAAGGCAGAAATCAGAGTGATTTCCCGGCTCTGGGGGAAATATTGAGCCATTGGTACCCATCAATTTTGGTACCCATCAATTTTTTGCAAAGACTTTTTCTTTAAGGAACCAAATGATCACAGGACGGACACTACCCCTCAGTGCCCCATCTGTGGCCCCCATGGCCCCCAGGAAGCCCTGGCTGTGCCCCGGAAGTTTAGAGGCCTGTGGACTGTGGAATCACTAGGTACTGCGACTCCCCTTAGCCTGTGTGGCACTGTGCACTCTGGGCCAGGTGGCCTGGGGGTCCCCCTGCCCCATCTGGCCTTTCAGAAGCCTGGAGCGATGCTGACATCAGAGCCCCAGTGCAGGCCGTGAGGAGCAGACTGTGCCCGGCGGGTCTCGAGGAATTTCTGCCCACACCCATTCACCCCCATGGTGCCCTGGACTCAGGAAGGATATTCCCTGCAGAAGCCTGATGCGCAGGGGTTGCTTTGTGTCCTTTCAACCTTATGTGTCTGCTTTTAACATTTATCAGGAACGCCAGGCTTGGTGACAGAGGGGACGACGCAGGCCCAATCTCCCCGTCTCCACGGAGTTCATCCCAGAGCAGCGGCTTCTCTGGTGTCTTTCCTGCTTTTCCTTCTCTTTGGAGGCTGTCGTAGATTCACACGCAATCGTAAGAGACAACGCGGACCCCATGCTCCTCACCCAGTTTCCCCGTGGGAGCCGCGTACAGGACCCACAGCGGGACCACAGCACAGGGGCCGCCTGCACTCGCGTGCGAGCGTGGGGCGGGTGCCTAGTTAACGTTCTCATCGCAGTCAAATACACAGAATCTCCCCTTTGACCTTAAGTGACACCAGGCACGGTCACGCTGTGCACCTGTCACTGCCGTCCAGCTCTACCCCTTCACCTTCCCAAACTGAGCTGTGCAACCCGAGAAACACGAAGTTCTAGGAGATTTTACCTAGACACACATACCGTCCTGGCACAGCGCACATCACAGGTGCCTGTTGTCAGAGAACCCCGTGGGGGCAGGAGTCGCTGCACAAGCCAGGTGGCTGCAGGAGCCGAGACAGGCTGACAAGGCCCACAGTGGGCCCCGCGGGGAGGCCTCCCCAATTTCACGGGGTACCTGGGGAAGGGCACGCGGACCACAGGGAGCGCTTAGTGTGGCCCAGAAACAGCTGGCGCGGGGGAGGGGCAGCGCGAGCGGCCAGGCCAGGGGAGGAGGGGCCTTTGCTCCAAGGGAGCAGGTGGCCCGGAGCGGGGAGGGAGGATCTGGGATGTGCAGGGGCCACACCACGCATGCTGCTGGCTGGAGAGAGGAGGGGACTGGCACCCTGCAAAACATACATGATGTCGAGGTAAAAAGGGGGCTATCCTGGCTTGACTGGCCGCTCCCCCGTTCATATACAGCAGAACCTCAGGATGTGACCTTATTTCGACTTGGAAATAGGTCCTTTGCAGATAGAATTAAAGATCTCAGAATGAGGTCGTCCTGGCTCAGCGTGGGCCCAAAGTCCAGTGACTGGTGTCCTCGTAGGATGAGGGGATGCACAGAGAAGCCACGTGACCGTGGAGGCAGACCGGAGGGGCATGGTGCGAGCCCAGGACCCCTGGGGGAGACAGGATCCCCCGACGCCTCCCGAGGGGGCACTGCCCTGCCCGCACCGTGATGCTGGACTTGGGGCCTCCAGAGCTGGGACGGAATGAGGTTCTCGTTGTAAGCCCCCAGCGTATGGACTTTGTCACGGGAACCAACTCTCCCCGTCACGTCCCTGGCCTGCTCCCCTCTCAGGAGGGCACTCGTGTCTGGGTGGAGCAGGTCTGCTGTGGCGCTGCAGGGCCACAGGGAGGGCCTCCGGGCCCCACCACACCTGGGCTGCCTGCCAAGGAGCCTGAGGCCGTTGGCCCCAGATAGCTGAGCTGGGCGCATAGGAGAGATCAGGGTCTCGAGGCGCCCGGATGGAGAAGCCCCATCCCCAGCTCACTCTGCACCTGAGCTACACACCGACATGGACCCCAGCCCCACATTCCTGGCTTGAACCCACAGTGTGGCCCGGACCCTGTGCGGACAGTGTGGACAGCGTGTTTTTGCCTCACCCGGGCCTGGGGAGCTGCAGGCTGGAGGCCTGTCGGTCCCCACCCTACATTCTGCAGGTTAGGACAGGTCACCGGTCAGCCCGGGCTAAAGGCAGGGACAGAGTCACCTCTAGCAGGACAGGACGGGACAGGACAGGCAGCACAAAGCTGTGGTCATCTGCGGTTACCCTCGCATCTCAGGGCAGGTGGCCGACCTCCCCGTCCTCCTCCTGGAACTGCCATGTCCACTCGCACCCACCAGGCTGGGAAAGGCGTGGGGGACAGACAGGCCTCTGCAAAGACAAAGGGAGGGCAGCCAGCTTCCCCAGAGGCCAGCAGAGCAGGGCCACCTCTTGGGGTCGGGTGGGGACAGAGCTGAGGGCAGGGGTGCTGAAGGCACCCTCAGGAGCCATGCCGGAGCCTGGAGATTTGTTCTTTGGAGCAAGTGGGTGCAGGCGCTCTGGAAGTGGGGGTGCCAGGCCTTAGGGCCAAAAGTGAGCGGATTTGGGGAGCGCAGCATCCTGAGGCTCAGGCCCCTGTCGTCACAGCCACTTCCAGAAAGGCCATGAGGAACCAAGTGACAGCCACCTCGACGGGAGGGACTGCAGCAAGGGGCAGAGCCTGGGGGGCAGCCTGCACAGGCCACATGGGAACCGCAGGCGGAGAGCACGGGAGAGGGAATCCTCAGGGCAGAGGGGGACCGGGGGCTAGAGCATCTGGGGAAAGAACCGACAGGGAGGGACAGGGGTTAGTTAGGACAGACAAGGGCAAGTGGCCCAAAGCAGAGGTAAGCTCCAAGGAAAGGATGGGCCACACAGAGGGCTGGACGCCTTGTGTAGGTCCCAGACGGCACGCATCTCCCCTATCCACAATCATGAGAGGTGGCCCTGGTGTGGGGCTGGCACGGGAGGGGGATGGCACCGGGGCCTTGGCCACTCAGCGAGCCCTCCCGCCAACCACGTGCCTTTACGAGATATATTTTTCTTAAACGTCCGTTTATTTTGAGAGTGTGTGCACATAGAAAGGGGAGGGCCAGAAACAGAAGGAGAGAGAACCTCGAGCAGGCTCCTTGCTGTCAGTGCAGAGTCCGATGCTGGGCTCGATCTCGTGACTGTGAGATCGTGGCCTGAGCTGAGATCAAGTCAGATGCTCAAACCCATTGAGCCACCCAGGCGCCCCTCAAGATATTTTCAAACTAAAAGAAACTTAAATGTACCTAACATCGGACACCATTCCTTTCTTCGTTCCATAAATATTTATCAGAGCGTCTTCTGGGTCAGGCCCTGAGGCTGCCGGGGGCCCGGCCGAGAGCAGAGCAGACGCGGGGAGGCAGCCAGTGTCGCCCCTGTGCAGAGTACCGCGTGCCGGGGCCCAGCCAGAGATGAAAGGCCTTGATAATTAATGCCGCTCTACGAAAGCCTTTGTGGTGGCCCCAGAGAGAGCAAAGAGATCGCAAAACCCATCTGTGTTTCCAGAACACAAGGACCTCGGAAATTATCAGACATTAAAATAAAGCTGCAGGCCAAGGACTCTGGTTCCAGCGCAGATGTGACGGAAGTTCAGAACGGAGCTGCTCCTGAGGGCTCAGGTCAAGTTTATCATCTGAGGGGGCGCCCGGAACCCAGCCCCCCAGGTCCAGCAGCCGGCGGCGGGGACCCCCGTGGCTAGTCCCCACAGGATCCAGGGCCCCCTGCTCCCCATCCACTTTGTCCCTAAAGGGTCCTCAGGGCCGTGCCCCAAGCGTCAGACTTTATCTGGGGGGAACACAAGTCTGAGCCCTGAGTTAATAAGCCGCACGCGGCCGGGAGCCAGCCGCGTCCCCGGGTCGGATATTGGGTGCATTCAGTCGTGACGCAAGCGGCTCCGCGCAGCACAGCTCCGTCTGGGAACAACCGGGGAGGCGTCGCCCTTCCTGCTGCTCTCAGACGGGGGCATTCGAGAAGAGCCTCGCGCCTGCAGGCGCACCCGGTCCCCGCGCCCTCCTGTCCCCTCCTAGGGAGTGCGGGCCTCGGGGGCGGCTGCCGGCACTGACGGTTCCGGTGTGGGGGCTCCTGGGCCCGCGCCTCCCGCTCGGGCCCGGGGTGCGGTTTTCCGCTCAGCTCATCCAAGTTCGGGCCGCTCGGCCGCATGTGACGGCCACGGGGTCCTCGCCGATGAGGGCACCGAGCGACACGCATGAGACCCCCTCCGCCCGCCGGCGGGTACGGGAGGCGCGGAGTCTGCCGGAGGGGCGGAGGGGGAGCCCCGGAGGGCGCGGCACCAACGCTGCCGTTTCTTCGCAAGCGACTCTCGTCTCTGCGCCGAGCGGGGGGGGGGGGGGGGGGGGGGGGGGGGGGGGGAGGGGGGGGAGGGGGAGGGGGGGGGGGGGGGGAGGGGGGGGAGGGGGAGGGGGGAGGGGGGGAGGGGGGGGATGGGGGGCGCCTACCACCTGAGCGGCTGGCGGCCGCGCTGCAGCTCGGTGGCCACGTGCTGGCGGTGGAGCTCCTGCAGACGCAGCAGCAGCGCCTCCACGTTCTCCCCGGTGGCCGCCGACAGGGCGACGGCGCTCGGGCCCAGGCGCGCCCGCAGCCGGGGCACGGCAGCCCTGGCCTCGGGGAGGTCGACCTTATTTGCCACGACCACGTGGGGTCGCTGGGACAGGCCGGCCTCGTGCTGCTCCAGCTCCCACTTCAGGTCCTCAAGCTGAGTCCACGGCTCTGGCTCCGAGAGATCCACCACGAACAGGAGGAAGCGGCAGCGCTCGATGTGCCTGAGGAAGGCGCTCCCCAGGCCCCTGTTCCGGTGCGCGCCCCGGACGATGCCCGGGATGTCCGCCACTGCAGGGGGAGACAGAGCAAGGGGGCTGCCTCCGGATTTCCCGCCGGAGCGACCCATCGGGCCTGCTGCCGTCCCGGGCACCGTGGCTCTGAGCTGCCAGAGGCTGAGGTATGCGGGGACAGGCTGGTGGGGGGGGGGGGGGGGGGCGGCGCCCGGTAAGGAACAGTGAACACACGCCAGCCTCTGGCTGTAAAAATGATTCAGAAAAGGGGAAAACGGCCTCCTGTAAACTGTTAGGAACCGGATTGCTGACAAATTATTATAGAGCACTCTGCAGATGCAAAGTGCTATGCGAGTAACGTGAGCGGCGGGCTCACTGCGTTTAATGGGCACCTTCCCTCCAGGGGAAAAAGTTTTCTTCCCTCGAAATGGCACGGGGAAAGCTCTGAGGTCACGTGTCACCTCCGCGACAAATGCCGAGGGGGGAGGCAGGCCTTCCTCGGGCCCGAAAGGAGCACACGACTCTCGAGTGCACTTTGACAGGGGCTGCAGCAAGGCCGCATCTGGGGGGGCGGCTCTGAAGGCCGACAGAAGCACGGCTCCGAAGGACACTGTCTACACCCAACCTCGGAGAGGACTATGAAGTTCCACCTGCTATCTGTTGGTGATCGTCACAGCGAACAATCCCAACGTGGGGCTTTAAGGTGGTGAACGGGTAGGACGCCACGGCAGGCCTCGCGTTCGAAATGGCCCGGAGAAGCGAGGACTTCCCGGCATTGGGGAACCCAACCTGGAAGAGAGGCAGAGATGGGGCGTCACCGCGGGGCGCCTGTGGCAGCACCGGGGACAGAGCGTCTATCGGTCGGCAGTGCCCACACCCCCTCCTCCTGCCTGGGGCCCCACACGATACTCACCATCCCGGCGTGGGCCACCGTCTGGAGCTCCAGGAAGAGGACACGTTCCTGACCGGGCTGCCCGGGGGTACAGGTCACCGGTGCACGGTTGTCATTGGCCAGGAAAAAGCGGTTGCCTTTTCCTCCCGCACCTCCCCGAGCGGCGACGTACTCCGCGCCCGGGCGGGACAGGTCAGCCACGACTTCACTGCCCTCCTTCACTAAGGTGCCCACAGGGACCTGAAAATAATGAAGCACTTGCGGGGCTGGAGGGCAGAAACGTTGAGTGGACCAGACCCCATGCATCTGTCCGTGTCTAGAAGAGGGGGGTGTAGCAGAGGGAGGGAGCACCACTAGGTCCCCCTTCACAGAGCTACGAAGCACCAAGAGAAAAGTCCCGACCTTCACAGGGACTTTATGGGGCTGTCATAATCCCTGCACGGCATTCAGATGGCTTCTTCAGTGTTTCTAAAACATTAGGGTGGATGGAAGCATCCGGAAAACACTGGGATAATCTGAGAGAGAGATGGCCTGGGTCAGGACAGAGGAAGAGCGGACCCCTGGAGTCCCGCTATTTAAAAAAAAAAAAAAAAATTTTTTTTAACGTTTATTTATTTTTGAGACAGAGAGAGACAGAGCATGAACGGGGGAGGGTCAGAGAGAGGCAGACACAGAATCCGAAACAGGCTCCAGGCTCCGAGCTTATTAGCACAGAGCCCGACGCAGGGCTCGAACTCATGGACTGTGAGATCATGACCTGAGCCGAAGTCGGCCGCTCAACCGACTGAGCCACCCAGGCGCCCCTGGAGTCCCACTTTTTAAATACAATAATTTTGTGATTTTTGAGAACGGGTCATACACACGTGTGAGATAAAATTAGGACCAAGTCTCGGTCTCGGGCAGCTGTGTGTCCGAGCCAAGGGGACCCCTGTGAGGCACCCCCCGAGGCCACGACAGGCTTACCCGGATGTAGAGGACAGCGCCGCCTCGCCCGGAGCAGTTCTTCCGGCCGCCGGCTTGCCCGTGGAAACCCTGGTACCGCGACAACACAGAGGACAGCGACTTGACTTGCTGGTCAGCTACAAGTCAGAGCAACGACCTTCACCATTGTTGGCTTAAAAGCAGAATTCTCTGCACACTGTCCACTTCCTCTGGTTGGGTTTAAGGACATTAAGAATGCTCGCGCACGGAAACATGGAATGAAGTCATGGCACAAGTTACCGAGCGAGCAATGGGATATTTTAATTTTTTTTTTTAAACATTTCTTTCTTTTTGAGAGACAGAGTGCGAGCAGGGGAGGGGCAGAGAGAGATGGAGACACAGAATCGGAAGCAGGCTCCAGGCTCTGAGCTGTCAGCACAGAGCCCGATGTAGGGCTTGAATTCACGAACCGTGAGATCATGACCTGAGCCGAAGTTGGACGCCCAACCGACTGAGCCACCCAGGCGCCCCGCAATGTGACATTTTAAAAAGCTAAATTCTCACTTCCTTTCAAAAAAATACAATTTCTGAAAATTCAAAATCACCTATAATACCATCATCGATGTAAAAATAGTTCCACTTTCGGGTTTGCCTGGGCGGCTCCGTCAGTTAAGTGTCTGACCCTTGGTATCGGCTCAGGTCACGATCTCAAGGGTTCATGAGCTCGAGCCCCACAATGTGGTCAACGCAGCCCACAGCCTCCCGGCACGTACCGAGACAGCAACACCGACCTTGTTGTTACGTGCTGGACTAGAACGCTATACTCCCTGAGAGTAAACGCACTTTGTACCTCCTCAAATTTAGAAAAATCCACCACTGAAGTTGGTTCAGGGGCATTAAGTACGGACACACATATAATTTAATAAAAATGATGTCCACACGTCAACATTTGAATTCAAATTCCCACGCGGATAAGAAGCTGGAGACGCTCCGCCCCAAAGAGGAGCAGACACCCCGATCCTTCCCACACGGCCCCTGGGGACACGTGCCTTTCAGGATGACATGGCCACCGTCACCTCCATCACCACCGTCGGGGCCTCCGAACTCCTTCCGGGGCTCACTGTGGAAACAGCTCACCCCATCGCCTCCACATCCCCCTCGGATGAGCACTCGGCGATGGTCCACAAAATGCCTCTTCTGCAGAGAGCACAGCGAGCCGGCTCGTTACTCCCTCCGCGATCCTCGCGAGGACCAGGCAGCCATGTGGAATGTGCCTTTTGTATCTATGACAGGTTTTAAGACTAGAGGTAAATGACGCTAAGGTTACTAATCTCGCCTCCAGTGCAAAAATAGGAAAAGGTTCCCACGAGCCCCGACTACTTGTAGGCCCACGTCAGTCAAGGCACATGTAAAAAGTGGTCAGCACAGAACTCAGTTGGATAACAAAGTCAACATTCCCGAACTAAAGAAAATGAGAGTTGTTTAGAGAACATTCCTTAAACAAAGCATCTTTCCATGTTTTTTCAAATAGAAATACGTTACTGAAATAACAGGTCTTTACTAATGGAAAGACACCATAATGAATGCGAGAGTCCTTGGTGGATTACCAGGCTTCTAACTTTAAAGAAAGAATGTTTTCTGCAGCCCAACTGAAAAGGGCTTATGTTTATTTATTTTTTAATTTTTTAAAAAAAATCTTTATTTTTGAGAGAGAGAGACAGAGAGAGAGAGAGAGACAGAGTGCGAGTGGGGGAGAAAGAGAGAGAGGGAGACACAGAATCTGAAGCAGGCTCCAGGCTGTCAGCACAGAGCCCGACACGGGGCTCGAACTCAAGGACTGCAAGATCATGGAGTGAGCTGATGTCGGACACTTGACCGACTGAGCCACCCAGGCGCCCCTGAAGAGGGCTTAGGTTTAAATGTAGCAATACAAACAGAACTCCTGACCTGAGAGTAAGTGTTGCTCTAGGCCCCTAAGGGAGGCACAATCTAAGAGAAGAACTAGAACTAACTAACTAGGTTCACATTTGATAAACATTAGCTCATCCTGGCCAGCTCTCCAAGGTGCCAGGGCACAGCGCCGGTGTCCCACTAGCGGGGAACCTGCCGCCCTCCTGCACGCGTGTGCGGGTGGACGCAGCCATCCACAAGGCCCCTCCACCAGGACCCAGGGCATCTGCATTTCTGTCCGCTACTGCATAAGCAGATCTTTTTTTTTTTTTTTTTTTTAATACCCAAGTATTTTAAGATTCTCTGGCACCACCACGTGGAAAAACCACGAATTACTATTTCAAAAACTTTGCTGTAGGCCAACATAATCAAGATCAACGTGATGGGAAAAAAGCACAACTGATGAACATTCTAGGGAAAATAAAACTTAGATTCAATTTGTACATTCAGCTACGACCATGCAAAGCTGAGGTATGTGGTAAGTTGTCCAGAGAAAACACTGTTGGCCCAGGTGATGCTTATCTGCCCACACCCCTTTAGGAGGAAACAAAGTGGGTCGTAAGCACCTATCTTCTTAAATTTAATCAAAGGTCATTCACGTTCTTAGTAGGTCTTGAATTTAGAACAAAAACCAGGTAAGGCTTAAAGAAGTATAAAGCTAAAGGCATGCCCCTTCCCCCCCCAGATGTTTTAAACGAAGAACTACTCGTACATACTTAAGAACGTACCTAGTACACACGTCCCAGGGGCGCCTGGGGGCCCAGTCTATGGAGCGTCCGACTCTCGACTCCGGCTCAGGTACTGAGCTCACGGTGGAGGCGGTTTGAGCCCCACGTCGGGCTCCGTGCTGGCCTGCCTGGAATTCTCTCTCCCTCTCTCTGCCCCTCCCCTGTTAGTGTGCACCCTCCCTCCCGGCTGCAGGGAAGGAGCACGGCGCTCCGGCAGCACCCACGCGCCTTCCCCGCTCTTCGTAGTTTCCACGAGCGCAGGACTCGGCGCACACAGACCTTCTTTCCATCTCATCGTGTTCAAGGTGCCACATGTGTAGCATCACACACATCAGAATGAATGAACAGGAAAATGAGATCTCAAAACAGTGTGCCTTGCTTCTGAGAGAGGGAACTGCAGGCAACCTCCTTCAAGGTCAGAAATCTCACCAGCTTCTTCTCGGAGAGCGGTTTCTTTCCGGGGGGCTCCTGGTGCTTGGAGAGGTCCGCACAGCTGGCCGAGAGCAGCCTGGGGGGAGCGTGCCACGGGAGCTGGCCGGGTGCGACCCGAGTCCAGCGCCCCACGCCCCCAAACACGGTCCGCGGTCCTACTGAGAGAAGCCTCGAAGGCACCATGGCTCCTTAACAAAAATCAAATTGGCAAAATCAGACGCCTGGTTTAAACCTGCAAACCGAGGGGCGCCCGGGTGGCTCAGTCGGTTAAGCATCCGACTCTTGATTTCGGTCATGATCTCATAGTTGTGGGATGGAGCCCCAAGTCGGGTTCTGAGCGGACAGAGCGGAGCCTGCTTGGGACTCTCTCTCTCAAAATAAATAAACTTAAAAAAAAAAAAAAAAACAAAAACCCACAACCCTGCAAACTGAAACTAAAGAAAAGGCCTGTGCACAGCAGTTATCTCCACATGTGGTTTTGAAACACGTAAACAAACTCGCTAACAGGACTGTCTTCCATCACCACTGTCAGCTCCGAGCCAGGAAGGGTCACCTGCCCTTCTCAGCCTCTGTCTTACTTGGAGCAAGATGTGTGTACAAAGGATTTAAATTGTTAAACCTCCCGCAGCACTGGATGCACTCCTCTACAGGTTATCAAATATCTGCTCGGTGAGAACATTAAGAAGAAAACCTGAGCCTCAAATAAAAAGTTCTTAAAACACCCAGGGGTGGCTCAGTCAGTTGGTTTCAGCTCAGGTCACGGTGTCACGGTTTGTGGGATCGAGCCCTACGTCAGCACGGGGTCTGCTTGGGATTCTATCTTCCTGCCCCTTCCCCACTTGTGTGTGCACCCTCTCAAAATAAATATTAAAAAATATAATAAAACACTCAATTACTCAAATATTAGTGGGTTATCCTGTGCAGTTCAAAAATAGCCAAACTGGACCAGTGAGAATACGGGCTATGGAGCGTGGTGGTTATGCCCCCAGACTGGAAGCAAATGTCCCCTCTGCCCCTTGTCCCCAGTGTGGACCCGGAAGCACTCTTCCCTGTGCGGCCTCACTCTGTGCATCTGTCAGTGGGACGGGGCTGGCAGGACAGGCCAAGTTAATCCCCGTGAACAGGCTGCCCACGTGCATGCTCAGTGTGAGCCACCTGTCCATAACTGGGGGCTGCTCACACCCTTACCAGTGCCCACACATCCGTAGGTGCCAAGGCCACATGTGAGGCTGCCTGGGACCTGGCCCTCTAGGGGTGACAGCCCCTTCTCCCTTTGCTGTGAGGGCCTGATACCCACCCACTCTCAGATGTCCCTGATGCGTGGGCACGTGTGCGCCACGTAAAAGAAAACTCAGAAAGCTTTCCTCCCGTTTCTAAGTATGAAATATATACGCAAATAGGAAAAGAAATGTACACGTAATGTTTAAAATATAATTAGAGGGGCACCTGGGGGGCTCAGTCGGTTAAGCATCCGACTTCGGCTCAGGTCATGATCTCACAGCTCGTGGGTTCTAGCCCCGCGTCGGGCTGTGCTGACAGCTCAGAGCCTGGAGCCTGCTTGGGATCCTGTGTCTTCCTCTCTCTCTGCCCCTCCCCTGTTCACGGTCTCAAAACTAAATAAATATTAAAAAAAAAAAAAAAATTAGAAAGCCACCAAGTGTGTAACACAGCAGGAGAAGAGACAGAATTTGCTTGGACCTTAGAAGCCCCTCCCGTGAGCCTCCAGCTCCACATTCGGGCTCCGCAGGGAAGGGATACATTCTTTGTAGGAATTCTTCTCCTAGCAAGGCACTGAAGAGTTTTGCTTCTCATTTGGAAACTGTCACAGTCATGGAAAAGGCAGAGTCGGGGGTGAAGGACCCTTTCCTTCCTGAATCGCCTGCGGGGAAGCTGCCGACCTGACGCCCCACACCCCGGATCACCCCACGCGTGCTACCCGTGGAGCCGGCGTCCCCCGCGAGCAGGCCGCCAGCCACACGCACGGCCCTCCCTTCAGCCTCCCTAGCCTGGGACGCTCCTCAGCCTCGCCTTGGCTCTCGTGCCAGTGACGCTTCGAGGCCACGGGCCAGGTGTCCTGCAGCAGGTGTGTGTCCCCCGTCTGACTGACGTCCCCTCCCCTCGTGACAAGAATGTCACACAAGCCCCGCAGAGGGCCAGGTCTCCTTGGTCCTTTCCCGATGCGCTCTGAGCTCCAGCCCTCTGGGGTCCCTGCCGGCTTCCCCCTCGTCATTAGCTCCCCATTTATTCACCGTCATGGGCTCGTGCTTTTCTGTTTTAGTGAGCTACACTTGGATATGCATGCGTTTACTTATTTATGATTTATTTACGTATTTATTGATCTACCTACATACCTATCGTGTTCAAACGGTCCCCAGTTCGGCCAGTGGCGGCCCATCCATCTTTGAGGACTTCCCTGCTTCCGGGTACAAAACGTTCTGGGCTCACTGCGTATTCTCCCTGGACGACCCTGAGATCAGCCTTTACTCAAGAAGCCCCAGTTGCTGTGAGTGGAGAACAGGATCCAGAAGCCCCTGTGCCCGCTGGGCAGGCTGGGGTTTCGCAGCTTGCGGGCTCTCAGGGGGCACCCGGAGGGCAGACGAAGGTACGCACACCCACACACCCACCTGTGCATCGCTGCTACGCCTGTCCACCCACAGCTAGCGAGCAGCGTCTGTCCAAATCCAGGAATTCACACCTACGTGCCCAGTTGCACACCGCAGGACGCACACTCATTTCCTCTTTCTGTCTCGACAACTCCATTCTCTGACTGCCACGTCCCCGCTTCCAGCGTCCTGGACATGTCTGTTCACTGGCTCAATCCTCATGGCAGCCAAACCCTCCCCTCCTCCACCCCCCATGCTGGGCTGAACCCCAACCCCCCCCGCCCCGGGGATACCCTCCTGTTACCTTTCTGTAAGTGCATACTGTTTTTACAAGGAACTTTTATTTGGGAATGATTTTAGACTTACAAGAAAAAGGTGAAAGATACTCCCACATACCTCTTGGCCGGTCTCCCCTAACGTTGGCGTCTTACGTGACCGGGATACGTTTGCCAAAACTAAAAACCCAACTTGGGTTAAACTCCAGGTGGCGTTCGGAGGGCACCGGTTTTTCCACCAACAGCTCCTTCTCTTTTCCAGGGCCAGAGCCAGGGTCCCACACCTCGTGAAGCCATCCTGGAGTGCTACCTTTAAGGCAAGGGCTGTCCGCCCGGCATCACGGGCCCAGCAAGAACGCCCTTCGGGAGGGGAGATCAGACGAGACGGTCTCAGACGGTGAAAAAGCATCTCTGCAAGAGATGCTCGAGAGTTCCTGAGGTGAAGGAAAACGGCGCTAGAGGGACACCCAGATCTTCGGCAACGGGAGGCGGCAACAGAAAAGGTAAATGAGTTACGAGCACAGCCAATTTTCCTGGGAAGATCAGACACGTAAGGTCACAGCAAGACTTACTTATAACACCGTCCAGTGGGTTTTCAATGCAGGCAAAGGTCCTACACCTGACGGCGTCAGATCGCGGGGAGATGAAAGGGACCGTGGGGGGCAAGAGGCCCGCACCAGCCTCAGCGCCGAACAGGCGAGGACAGGCTGGGCATGTGCACCGTGTCCCCCAGAGCCGCCGCTGACACGCAACACAGAGACGGCCCGAGAGCCAACCGACAGGGACAGGGGACGCTTCAAAACGCGCCAACGGTTCAGAAGAACAGGGCTAACGGAAACAGAGAGGACACACAGAAAATAAACAATAGAAGAGTTTAGTTTAACCTAACCAGACGCGTAACTGAGGTAAGACAGACGTCCAGAAACAGCATCACCGGACGCGAGGGAAGACATCTGATAGTGACCCAAGGGCACCGAGCCGCTACAGATGTGCACAAGGACAACTTCAAAACACGTGAAGCAAAATCTGAAAGAACTGAAGCGGGAAACAGACCGCTGCACAGCCATCGTGGGGAATTTTAATACTGCTCTCGCTCTCTCAGGAAGTGATAAAAAGAAAAAAAAAGTAGCTGAAGAGAAAACAAGCAAACAACCGAAAACAGCGACGAAGATGCAGAAAATCTGAGCGATCTTATCAACAGGGTCGATCTGACATGCACAGAGCAGTTCATCCAACGACTACAGAGCAGACGCTATTTTCAGGCGTCTGGAACACTCACTAGACAGACCATCGGACGGGACGCAAAGCGTGAAGCATTGATGCAAGAGGATGGAAACCACGGAGGGTGTGGTGTGTTCTCTGGCTACAAGAAGAGCGAAGTCAGTAAGCATACAGTACTAAGGAAACCCCGATTACCCGGAAGTTATACGGCACGCTTCCATTTTGAAAGGAACGGCAAGGACAGCACAACGTGCCCAGTTCAGGGGACCCTCGGGGCTCTGCGTGCTCACCCTGGCAAAGAAGAACAATCTAAAACCAGCTAAGATCAAGAAACCACAAAGTGCAAAGTGGAAGGAAGGAAATAATAAAGAGTAGAAATAAACCCTAGCAGACGACAGAAAAACACCACAGCCACTGAAAAGATACACTGAAAAGATTCATGGCGCTAACAAAGCTCTCATCAGACTGATCAAGAGTGAACGCAGATCCCCAATGTCAGGAATTTAAAAGGGGTTCTCAGTACCAACTGTCCAGATACGAAAAGGGTAAGAGAATGCTATGAACAAGTTTTTGCCAGCAAATTCAGCAACTTACATGAAATGGACAATTTTTGAAAAATGCAACTTACCCAACTAATACAACAAGTAGAAAATCTAAATAGCTCTGTGTCTACTAAAAAAAGTTAAACTGCTCATAAGAAACATCCCCCAAAAGACTCTAGACTCAGACGATCTTACTGGGAGATTCTAAAGAACATTCAAGGAAGACATAACAGCAATCTTACAGAAACTTTCTCAGAAAAAGGAAGTGAGATCACTACCTAACTCATTTTACAAGGCCAGTGAAACTCTAGTACCAAAGCCTCATATTACAGAGAAAATTACAGTCCAACATCCCTCATGAACACAGACACAAAGAATCCCTAACAACACAGGGTCCAGTTGAGTCTACCGCGTACCAGGGCCAAGCGGGATGACTCCTGGAACACAGGCTTTATTAGCAGTTACAACCCCACCCCCCTTCCCCACTGGCAATCACACACACCTGACCCAAGTCAACAGCCATTTGTGATCAGGAAAAGGAAACGCTGCAGCAAATGAGGAACGGGAGGGTACATCTCCAAGCTGACAAAGGGCATCTGGCCCACGCGGCCATCACACGGGATGGAGAAAGACTGGACTGTTACCCACGATGGAGAAAAAGCCGCTATGCTCACCACTGCTACGCAACACTGTGTTTCAAACACTGCAATAAAGAATTAAAACAAAACAAAAAAGGAGAGGTGACAGCACAGAAGATACGATTGTTTCCACAGAGAGTCCCAGGAAAACCTATAAAACAATGACTAAAATTAGTAAAACGATTAACCAAGTTTGCAGATTACAAGGTTAACGCACAAAAACCAACTGTACTCATACACTAGCGGCAAACAACTGGAAAATGAAGAAAACAGTCTCATCCACGGTAGCGCCATACATAAAAAGTGCCTAGAAATAAGCGTTAACTATCAACATTCAAGACGTCTACCGCGCTGCAAAATACTGAGCTGAGTATTTTTAGGGATCGCCTTATCTGGGCCTCACAACTACTCTGTAAGCAAAGTACTTTCAGTCCCCCGACTGGCAGATGAAGAGGGAAAGTGGCTCACCCGAGGTCTGAGTGGTCAGGCGGCAGCGGCGGAGCGAGGAAACTGGTAAAGGGACAAGTCCTCCAGCATTGCTACCAGCACATCCACGGCAAAGCCCGCTGCAGGGCTGTACCGTGCACCCAGCCCCGGCCGACACCAGGTACAGGGCACCGGTGACACGAAACCCGGAGACCTGTGGCAGAGAAGGTCATCGGCTACAGGGCCAGCCAGAGACCTGCGCTCTGAATCTTGCCTACTGGGCTTACTTCCTCCTTCCGGCCCGTCCAGCGCCGGGTGGAAAAGCCTGCTGATTGCATGCCTGAGTGACAGGGCTTCCCTCGATAAGTAACAAATTCAACTTTGTTTCACACTGCTGTTTGCTGTTTTCCTTCTAATGCCATCCCTGCACCGCCCAATGAGCCAACCACATGGGGCTATTCAACTTAAATTAGTTAAAAATTTAAAAACGGGGCACCTGGGTGGCCTGGTCAGCTGCGTATCCGACTTTGACTCAGATCACGATCTCACCCTTTGTGAGTTCAAGTCCTGCATCGGGCTCCGTGCTGACGGCGCAGAACCGGCTTCAGATCCTCTGTCCCCGTCTCTGCCCCTCCTTTGCTCTCTCTCAAAAACATTTAAAATAAATAAATAAAAATGTAAAAATACTGTCCCTCAGTTACACAAGGCACATTTCAAGTGCTGACAGCCACGTGTGGTCAGCGGGCCCCATACTGGACATCCCACTTCCACTATTACAGAGAGTCCTTCTGGAGAGTGTTGGTCTCTACTGTGGGAACTCAGGAAGTGAGCTCAGATCCCTCCTGGGAGCATCTGTCTACTGGGCCCGTTCAGCAGGTAAAGGCCAGACAGTGATGAAACTCAGGGTCCAGAGTCCAGTGGATGTTATGATTACAGGATGGGGCTTTTACAATTGCTGGAAAGGTACTCAGCACATGGCAAGGGCTCCACTTTATTATTTCTTTAATATTTACTTTTTTTTTTTTTAATTTTTTTTTTCAACGTTTATTTATTTTTGGGACAGAGAGAGACAGAGCATGAATGGCGGAGGGGCAGAGAGAGAGGGAGACACAGAATCGGAAACAGGCTCCAGGCTCTGAGCCATCAGCCCAGAGCCTGATGCGGGGCTCGAACTCCCAGACCGCGAGATCGTGACCTGGCTGAAGTCGGACGCTTAACCGACTGCGCCACCCAGGCGCCCCTTTAATATTTACTTTTGAGAGAGAAAGAGAGCGCGCACGCTGCAGGGTAGGAGGAGAGACAGAAAGGGAGACACAGAATCTGAAGCAGGCTCCAGGCTCTGAGCTACCAGCACAGAGCCGGACGTGGGGCTGGAACCCAGGAGTCTTGAGATCATGACCTGAGCCAAAGTCGGACGATCAACCGACTGAGCCACCCAGGTGTCCCTCCAGTTTGTTTAAAAAAAAATTTTTTTTTAAACGTTTATTTATTTTTGAGACAGAGAGAGACAGAGCATGAACGGGGGAGGGGCAGAGAAAGAGGGAGACACAGAATCGGAAGAAGGCTCCAGGTTCTGAGCCATCAGCCCAGAGCCGGACGCGGGGCTCGAACTCACGGACTGTGAGATCGTGACCTGAGCCGAAGTCGGCCGCCCAACCCAGCCATCCAGGCGCCCCTCCAGTTTGTTTCTTAAATTACTTATTATTGTTTTCCTTCAAGTAGGCTCCCCGTCCAACGTGGGGCTATGAACTCCCCACCCCAGATCAAGAGTCGGATCCTCTACCGACCAACCGAGCCAGCAGGGCCTTGGACACTACTACTTCGCCCTATAAAGCGTTAAGCTCAGTTGTACTGCTGCGCAGAAGTTATTCTTTGCCAGGAACCTCTTCTAAACCTTCTACAGCAATTTCAAAATTCATTCCTTACAACCACCTAAGAGCGTGCGTGCTGTTTGCAGAGCCGGCCTGGAGGCACTTGCTCTCCCTGCCGTCGAGGAAGCTGGTTCCGGGCCGCTCCCGTCTGGTTCTGGTGGCGGCACCCTCCCCACTAAATCCTCTGGGTCCAGGGGCAAAAGCAACTCCACCGTCGCAGCTCCAGGTCGGCGTCCCGACTGTACGGTCTCCGCACACGTTCGCTCCTCGACGGCGCCGTGGCAGTGCCGCCCGCCCCGGACCCGGGAGCACGCCTGCTCGGGGGCCGCAGAGACACCCGCCACACCGGGAGCGCCCGGCGCGGGAAAGCGGGGCAGAGAGCCGCGTTTGCTGCAGCGCTCCGTCTACACGCGCTCCGACATGTTTCGCAGGACGTGTGAGCGCTCGCGCCCTTTCGCGCGGCCGTGCGTCCCCGGCGGTTACGCAGACACGCACGGAAGGACGCGGGGGCGCCCGGGACCCAAGGCCGCTCTCACAAGGCGTGCCCGCCGTCGCCGTCCCCGCGCCCCCGTCCCCCGGGCCGCCCCGACGCCCGCCAGCGCCCGCACTCACCGCTCCTGGACACGTCACTTCCGGGGCCGGACCCGGGCTGTCAGATCACTTCCGGAGCCGGACCCGCCCCCGGCAGGCTGCGCCTGCGCAGGGCCTGCCCAGCGAGCGTGAGCGGAAGATAGGACCCACTCCGGCCCACGTCCTTGGGCTCAGTCCGCGTTGGCTGTGTCGCGGTTGGAGGGGCCCCGGCTGGCGGGCACCCGGCCACTGCGTCAGACACCCGGAGCCCCGTCCGACTGACGCGGGTCATCCCCATCAGAGACCCGCCTCCTCCGTCAGGCACCGGCTGCCCCCTTCGGACAGACATCTGTTTTCCCCGTCATGCAGACATCTGCCTCCGCCTTCAGATGCCGGCCACCCCCATCAGAGACCCGTCTCCCCCGTCAGACACCTGCCTCCCCCGACAGCCACGGGCCGCTCCTGTTAGACCCCTGCCTCCCCCGTCAGACCCCTGTCTCCCCCATCAGACACCCGGTGCCCCTGTCAGACACCGGCCTCCCCCGCGAGGCACCGGCTGCCCCCATCAGACACTCCCCCACCCCGGTCAGGCACCGGCCACCCCCATCAGAGACCTGTTGCCCTGCTCACCCACCCACCTCCCTCTTCAGACACCAGCCGCCCCCATCAGACATCTGCCTCCCCCGACAGCCACGCCCCCCCTCTACCCCTCCCCCCCCCCCTTCCCCGGGACACCTGGCACTCCTGTCCGGCACTGGCTTCCCGGGTCAGACATCTGCCTCCCTCTTCAGACACTGGCTGCCCCCATCAGACACTGCCGCCCCGTCCAACTGATGGCTGTCTGCCTCAGAGACCTGCCTCCCCCATCAGACACCCGCTGCCTCTATCAGGCACTGGCTTCCCCAGTCAGACATCTGCCTGCCTCCCTCTTCAGACACTGGCTGCCCATCAGACACCATCGCCCCGTCCAACTGACGTCAGCAGTCTGCATCAGAGATCCACCTCCCCCACCAGACACCAGCCTCCCCCGTCAGACACCCGCTGCCCCTGTCAGACACCTGCCGCCCCCAACGGCCATGGGCCGCTCCTGCCGGACAGACACTTGCCTCCCTCATCAGACACCAGCTAGCCGGGTCAGACGCCTGTCTCCCGTCAGACAGCTGCCTCCCCCGGCAGTTACCCACCGCCCCTCCCCCATGACCAGGTGCTGGTCCACTGGGTCCGAACACAGAGAGAAACTGCCCTGTTAGGGTGGTTTTGAAGAACCAGTTTATTCATACATTACACCAAATCATAGGCAATTTATACGCACCAAACTCCCGACTGGAAAAAACTGAACTGACAGGATGTTTTTCAGAAAATGTACCGTGCTCACAAATAAGACGAATTTGACCTGTTCCGTTACTAGAAATGAAGTAACAGCGCAACAAATCGAAAGGGGAACAGAAGCATCTTCCTCCTGTGCGGCTCTGAACAGACGCCCGCACTCAGACCACCTGTTCCCGCAAACACCGGCGGCCCTGAGGCTTGGGCCCTCGCAGCCCAGCGGTCCTGAGGCTGCCCCCCCCCCCCCGGAACCTTCCAGCAGCCCAGGTCCCCACCAGCCAGGGGTTGCACGGCAAACTCTAACGGGGGTGAGGTTCTGCGTGCCGCTGTGTTCGCGTGCGCTTCTGGACGCTGCGGGCGTCTCTCGGGTCCGAGACCTGCTGTGGCTCGGGGACAATTGGGAGGAAGAGTGAGCATCACGTTCCAAGCGTCCTTTGCATCGTCACTGGCCTTCTGTGGAAGGAGTCATAAAAAACAAAGCACCATCGACCACACTGCACGAACAACTCACTTTAGCCTAAGCTTTGCAAACATGTTACAGAAGAGAAGATGTAATAGGTTTAATGAAACAGAACTGCTGGCACCACCCCTTCCCCACAACAGCACATAAAAACGGACGAGACGTTAAATAAACATTCTGTTATTAATCATTAAATATATTAATACCCCAAATCATGTATAAATTAGGAAATAAATGTACAAACTATTTCACAAAGTGCTTTTTAAAATATATACACAACATTCAAGCAATTCTTAATGTAAGACATTTCAGATTGAAGTTCTGGGATAAGTGTAAGTGTCCTTTCCTTTCAAAAAGTATTAATACAGCACTTAAAAAACACACACACACATAAAAGGCATATGCGCAGATTGGCAAGGAAGAAAAATGAAACCACTTTCACAGTTATCTAAAATGTGTAACGTTTTCAGTGGGAAATTTTAGTTCCCGATGGAGTTTGCAAATTAGTTCTATGAAAACTGTCAGGGAAGAACAGGACAAAATCGAGGGAGACACCTCCCTAAATGAAATTACTAATGTCTGTGTCGTTTAGCAACTAAGAACTCTCTTTCAGTAATTTAATAGAGTACGTATCTTTAAGCCCTTACCAGCGTTAAGAGTTTTTAAAACCCATATGCCTATAAAATAGACACTCCTATCCCAATGTACGTGTGATTCTGTCCCCACAGAAGAGGGGCAATATGCTAGAACAGGACTGGTACTCATCTGGGGCAATCTTTAATCTGCACCTCAGTTCTTTCTTCATCTGTAAAATGGGAGCAGTAATTGCCTCCGTATTTCCCAGTGTGGACTGTCACGATTCATTCAAGCAACAAAACAAAAGAAAACAAAACAAAAACAGCATAAAATGCCTTGTAAACTGTAAGCCATTCAACACCTCTGGATGAAGGACTATTGTAGACTTCTAAAACGCGAAACTTATCAATTTAAAAACACCATCTTCAGTAGACCTGGTATGTAAAGAATTGGATATTTTCTTGAATTTTCTTGGTTGTTCTTGGAAGTATGTCAGCATTTATCCAAATATGTTTTTAAAGTACTCACATGGATACTATTATCCAGGTAAAAGCTGACAGAATGTTTGTATTACTAATTAGTGAAACAGAGGTTTCCTTTTACTATGCTTTTCCAAGTAAGCTGTGTATAATGCTTGAGAACTTAAATGGGATTTGATGTTCTAGGAATGTAAAATTTACTCAAATTTCCCTACATAAATCCTTTTCCTTGGGAAGAACACAGTCAAATTTGTGGGGTTCTTTTTGAAAATAAGGTGTGAGTTTCAGATATCTCTAAAAGAAAAGGAACACTTGCTTAGAGACCTGGATAAGCAGGTCCTGGAAGAAAAGAATATAAAAGAAAATACTTGCCAACCGTTTGGAAATTTTGGTATAAATATTTTAAATTCTCAATTCGGAATAGGGCAATATCAAATATCCAAATCCCAGAACTGACCGTCAGATAAATAAGGGCCAAGGCCAGTCATTTTAAAGAACTACCCCCTCTCCTTCCCTGGGTCAGGCTAATCGTACGTTTATCTGGAATACACTCGTTGATCCCTCTTTACTCTTTATACAAAAACATAAAACATTTTGGATAAACACAATTGGCGAGAGACACAGGGAGCGCACGAGCCTGGAAAGGGCTATTCGCAGCCTCCCCAGACGAAGCATGTTTATACTTTCCGCTGTGTACCAGAAACTGACCCAAAACACAGAAGATGCCCTCCCCTGCCATCGAGGCACAGGGAGAGGCTGCCACCCAGGGGCTGTGCGCGCGTGTCCGGCTGTGGTGCGGCCAGTGAAAGACAAGTTTACAACCCACATTACGACAACTGCGTGAGGAGGAGCAGACCCGAGGCCTGCTTACGTGAACACACGGACTATGGCATCTGGTAGATGTGTCCCATCGCTGGGCACAGAATACTCTGGTGACAACAGGACCCCTAAAGCTAGCTAGAAACATCAAGGGGGAGGGGGACAAAAGAGACAACCTCCCCGTCGTATGGACGTACAATACTATACACAGCACCGAATATGTCACACCATCAAAGCGCCGTCTCTCGCCAGCGGTGCACCCTTGGCATCGTACCCAGATGAAATGTGCACGCTTCACATGCAGACGCTGCGTGGGGCAGAGGGGCAGTCAAGAGGTCAGAGTTCACCAGAACTGCCACCGGCCCAACCATCCCCAGGGGACATGCCACCACAAGGCTCTACCAAGAACACTTGTCCCTTACTGCTGGTAATTTCCATACTGGCCCTGTAAGAGACCGAGACACGTGTTACACTTCCGTAGTTGAGACAGACCTCCCACCCCGCGCCCCGCAGCCCACACCCAGGACTAGGGACGGAAGCAGGGATGGGAAGCAGGCAAGCAAACAGCTCTCTGCCTAGATCTCGGGCGGGCAACACGATCGCTGGCTTTCTGAAGGCCGTCCATCCAAGCCTGCGGCCAATGATTTAGATCAGAGGGTCAGCGAGGCTCACCCTTACCAGCTGCCCCCCAGTAAGACCCCCCCAAGGGGCCAAGCTCCCACAGGTGACTGGTCAGCAGCAGGGCTGGCTACAAACTTGGGCTGGGACCCAGACGCAGAGCCACTCGGCCAGCCGTGTCTGACCGAGTGAGGGTATGCTATGCGTACAGTAATTCGCAAAAGCCTTAGCAGACCAGAGAAATCACATTCTGGAAGAGACCCTGGCCGCCAATTCCTTCCTCTCCTTATTCCTCACGACCATAAGAGAAACCTTTGTCACGTTTCCACAGACACGACGGATCTGCGCATCTGGAGGCATCCCCAAATCTTGCCTGCTCATAGCCATAAGGCCGCTGCTGCTGGGCGGACGGGCCCGTCTGAGATGCCCTGTAGCTTCCGTACTGCTGGCCTTGTCCTTGTTGGTACCCGGAGTACTGCGAGGCGGCTCCCTGGGCAGGCCCTGTGAGGATACACACCCGAGCCATGAGAACGACCCAACGCCCTCCCCAGCCCTCCGGAAGTGTCTGCCACACCGCTGGATCCAGCGGTGGAAGCTCAGCTGAGTGCTCGAGCAAGGCTGCCGTCGGCTCCTGCGCGGCCCCCCCGGCCGGGGCTAGCGGGCCGCTCCCCGGCGCACCTGCACCGGCTTCCCGGCAGCAGCGTGTCTGCCAGGGTGGTCGCCACAAACCCACGAGTTAAGCACCACAGCAGCTGTTGAAGACTCGCGTGCGAGAGGAAGGAGGTAGGCGTTCCCGTGGAAACTAAGGCAAAAGCTTTGGAAAGAACCGATAAAGGCCAAGGGGGCACCTGGGTGGCTCAGTCCGTTAAGCGCCAACTTCGGCTCGGGTCATGATCTCTCAGTTCGTGAGTTTGAACCCTGAGTCAGGCTCTGTGCTTTCAGCAGGGAGCCCGCTTTGGATCTTCGGTCTCTGCCCCTCTCCCCACTCGCATGTGCTCTCTCTCTCAAAGATAAACCCTTAACAAAAAAATAGATTTTAAGGCCAAATAATTTTTCAAAAAATTGTTATTTAGTCAGTCGTGGCTATAAAAGGTTGAACAAAAATCTTCAACTGGGGCTTACCTTCCTCACCGTGTGCCACGGTCACCTGTGAGCTCAGGAAGACACCTCACGCAAGGGCCCCGCCTGGCAGGTGATCCTGAGGTGCAGCGAAGGCCGAGTCCCGCGGCCTGGACGGGTTCCCTCAGGGAGGCACACGGTTTATGGAGGGGACGGGGCCCAGCTCTGGCTGGATGAGCGAGTGGGGGCTCCTGACTACAGTAAACGAAGACATTTCGGTA
Organism: Puma concolor; assembly: GCF_028749965.1. Taxonomy (NCBI): domain Eukaryota; kingdom Metazoa; phylum Chordata; class Mammalia; order Carnivora; family Felidae; genus Puma; species Puma concolor. Next base: position 139,636,708 of record NC_141669.1, on the reverse strand, counting down.
CAGACGGAGGTTTTATAAAGACTCGCAGACTCACTCTTAAGGAGATAATCACCCACTCATTCAGGTGGCGAGGCCGGTTTTCACTGTATTTTATCTCATTGTATGTATTTATTTATTTAAATGTTTATTTTTGAGAGAGACAGAGCGTGAGCAGGGGAGGGCCAGAGAGACAAGGAGACACAGGATCTGAAGCAGGCTCCAGGCTCCGAGCTGTCAGCACAGAGCCTGACATGGGGCTCGAACTCACGAACTGCGAGATCATGACCTAAGCCTAAGTCGGACGCCCAACCAACGCAGCCACCCAGGTGCCCCTCACGGTGCATTTTACATACTGACGGTTTGCCGGGCCATCACGTGGTGGCCATGTCAGGCAGTGGTCCTCCTGTGACAGCAGCACCTGGGCTCTGGGGAGGGTGGTCCAGATGCGCCTTGGGAGCAGGCAGGGATCCTGGAAGAGCGTCGTGCGGCCTCGGGCTCTTGGCAGACATGACCCGCAGGCAAGAGGCCAGGCCTGCCCTGTTTCAGGTGTACCTGCCTCAGAGGCCGAGGCCCATAGAGGGCTGGGCAGATGGGCGGGCTATGCTCCCGGCAGGACGCTCTGCTGTGCCGGACGGCCTGACCTTGGGGAGACTCCGCTGACCTCCAGTGGACAGGGTGTCTCCCCTTTGTGGCTGCTGCAGCTCAAAAAGCCCACGTTTCTGTCCGACGGGCCTGGAGACCAATGCTTGCCGGCGGGCTCCAAGGCAGAGTGCCCCACCCGGGCCCCTTCGCCGTCTGGGGAACGCTTGTGGGGCGAGCAAAAGCTGACGAACGGGCGAGCCCCTCCGGGAGCTGCTGCGGGACTGACCCACACGTGGAGAGGCTCAGAAGATGCCCACGTGCCCCTGGCTCTCAGTCCCTAACAACGTTCTCTCGTCAGGGAACCAGAGCTCCTGTGAGACCTGGCTACGTCTAGGGCTAGTGCAGGGAGAGCATCACGGTCCCAGAGAATAAGGAAATGCTCAGAAACAAAAGGACGGGGACATGTCAAAGGGACTGGAAGAGCTCCCACGAGGCAAACTGGACATGCTGAACCAAACAGAGAAGTACTGGAATACAACCCAGCGTATAAAACTAATATCCACAGATACACACTAATAAATGATTAAAAGTGGAGTGCGCCTTACAGAGGAACTCCAAACAGTCTACGGTAGACAATCCCCCCCTTGAGTATGGGCTGGACTCAGGGGCTTGCTTCCAATGATTGGGGGAAGGAGAGGAAGATGGGACAGCTCGATGGCGGGGGCACCGGGTGGATGCCTCTAACCAAGCGACCACACCCAGCATCAGAGGCACATCACGTTGATGTGGGATGAGAAGTGTCTTTCGCCCCTGCGAGCTTTCCAAACCCCACAGCCCACGGTCATCCTGAGAAAAAGCTCAGACAAAGCTCACCAAGGCTGTCCAACAAAGCACCCGTCCAGTCTCCCTCACGACTGTCAAGGTCCAGAAAGACCGGGATTTCTGAGACTCTGTCCCAGCCTAAGGAGCCGTGAGACTCAATGTCCTGTGGGACTCCAGAGGGGTCCCAGGACGGAATAGGATACTGGGGGAAACCCCGTGAGATCTGGATAAGCCGGGAGTTCCGTCCACAGCAACGCGCCAGCGGAGTTTCTTAGTCGTGACGATCACGCTGTGCTCGGACGAGGTGAACAAGAGGGGAACTCTGTGCACTAGCCACACAGCTTCGCTGGAAATCTAAAACTATTCCAAAATGGGGCGCCTGGGAGGCTCAGCCGGTTGAGCGTCAGCCTTCGGCTCAGGTCGTGATCTCACGGATCATGGGTCCGAGCCCCACATTGGGCTCTCTGCTGACAGTGTGGAGCCTGCTTTGGATCCCACGTTCCCCTCGTTCTCTGCCCCTCCCCTGCTTGCGCTCTCTCTCTCAGAAATAAATAAAACATTAAAATATAGATAAAACTATTCCCGAATGAGTGTACTAAGTGTCACTGAACGAACAGCAGCGTTACCGCGTGTGGGGCCCGGGTTGGAAGGCATGCCCTCCCCCCGACCCCCTTACCGTAGCCCGGCTGCTGCCCGGGATAACTCTGCTGGTTGGGGTACTGCTGCTGGTACCCGGCCTGCTGCTGGGCTGCGCCCTGCTGGTACCCCGCCTGCTGCTGGCTGTACTGCGAGTTCCCTGTGGGGGGAAGGAGACACGCGGGTCATTCCCAGGGACAAAGGCAGCCCTTCCCGCCACTCAGGACGTGGACGCCTCGGAAAACCCTGGGCCACCTCGACTACCTCGGAATCTTCTCTTTCCCACAAATCTTTTACGACATTTTCTCTTCTTGTTTTAGAAGATTACGAATAAACACCCAAAACGAAAGTGAACCGAAAGCAAAGGTTAATGCAAGTGTTTTGGGTTGAACCGTGTCCCCCCAAAAGGTACGTTGGAGTCCTTACCCACACACCTGTGCACGTGGTCTTATCTGGAATTAGGGTCTCTGCACATGTGATCAGTGAGGGGCAGGCTGGCTGGACTAGAATGAGCCCTAATCCAATGACGGGTGCTGTCGTAAGAGGGAGTGTGGACACAGACGCAGGGAGAGCCATGTGCTGACAGCAGCGTGGAGTGACATGCCTACGAGCAAGGACACCCAGGACGGCCGGAGCCACCGCAAGCGGGGACGGAGGCCGGGGACACACCCCGCGTCGGCTCTCGGACCCCTGGCCCGTTTCGGCAGCACCTGGTCACGGCGGTCCTGGGCCACCACGACAGCCAGAGGCGGCGAGTTGGGACAGTCCATCCCAGCAGCCGCTCAGCTGTGGTGCCGGTTGTGGGAAGGACAAAGCACGAGGACTCGCACAGGCAACTGAACGCACTGCTGCCGATGCAGCCACACGGCGGCCAGTGGGGAGGAAACGGAGAAACTCTAACGGTCTTGGGCGGAGAATCAGTACCGGTCAGTGAGCCTTCGGAATGTTCTACACACGTCCCCCTCCCTTGCTGTCTCTTCTCACCGGTAAGGTGTGTGGGACGGGGCCGCGGGCCAGAGTGGGTCCCAAGCAGGCTACACGGACTACCCCACGTGCTTCCTGTGACACTGGGAGGGGGACACCACCACACCCCCATTTCACACACGGGGCACAGAGAAGGGAGATTCAGAGACGGTCGCTCCTGTGGCTGATGGGAGACGCTGAGGTGAGCGGCAGCTCTAAGGCTGTGTCTCCACGCGGCTCGGAAGGAGCCCTGATGTTTCGGGACACCTTCGGCATGGAGGCGCACGTCCGCGGTGCTGGCTCAGATCCACATTGGGTTTTTCCCTTGACGTTAGGAAATCAGTGCCACAGAGCATTTTTTTTAAGGCAGATATATACTTGTATATATGTATATTTTTTTAACGTTTTTTTCTTTATTCTTGAGACAGAGAGAGAGCGTGAACAGGGGAGGGGCAGAGAGAAAGGGAGACAGAATCTGAAACAGGCTCCAGGCTCCGAACTGTCAGCACAGAGCCCGACATGGGGCTCGAAATCACGGACCACGAGATCATGAGCTGAGCTGAACTCGGATGCTCAACCGACTGAGCCACCCAGGCACCCCAAATACCTATATATTTTTAAACGTTTATTTATTTAACTAATCTACGCCCGACGTGGGGCTCGAAGTCACAGCCCCGAGATCATGAGCTGCACGCTCCCCCGACCGAGCCGGCCTGTATGTTTTTATCTTCACGTTGGTAAAGTCCAAGCACTATTTCAGATTCACTTTTTCTGTTTTTCAGAGAAAATGCCTTAACTCTCATTTTCAAGATTTACCAGGCAGTGTCCACGCTAAAAGCCTCGTTGCAGAAGGAAGCTTGCAGTGAGAAAAGTGAGGGTCCCAGTGAGCGCCTCGCCGGACGTGGGCCGAGAGTTAGATGCAAATCTTCCTAGAGCCTTCCCGCCGCAGGGTCTCCAGAGCTGCCCGTTCAGATTCAGGCTGGAGACGAAATTCCATTCACGGGTCTCCGGATGCTTTTATAAAAAGACCAGCATAGGGGCGCCTGGGTGGCTCAGTCGGTTGAGCGTCCGACTTCAGCTCAGGTCACGATCTCGCGGTCCGTGAGTTCGAGCCCCGCGTCGGGCTCTGGGCTGATGGCTCAGAGCCTGGAGCCTGCTTCCGATTCTGTGTCTCCTTCTCTCTCTGCCCCTCCCCCATTCATGCTCTGTCTCTCTCTGTCTCAAAAATAAATAAAAATGTTTAAAAAAAAAAAATTAAAAAAAAAAAGACCAGCATAAGTGTGGTTCTGTCGTGTTCTTTTGAGGTAGGGCTTCGCTCTTCAAAACCACGCAGAGCGTGCAGCCTTCGTAGTGCGTTCGGTCCTGAGTCTGCAGCGGGGGCTCAGGAGACCCCGGCCCTCACTCGCCAGCGACACCTGCCAGCAGACGAATGGCTGGCCCGGAGAGGATGTGGCAGCCCCCACCTACCCGTGGGGACCCTGCTCCAAGACCCCCATGGACGCCCGAAGGCGTGGGGGCGCCAAGCTCTACACACCCCAAGCGTTTTCCTCGACACACACCCCAAGTGCGGTTTATGAACTCGGCACAATGGGAGATTAACGGTAACGATGAAACAGACCGAGCGTCAGGGAGGGGATCGGCCCCGTCACTGAGACGGCAGGGAGACTGTGGGTGGGGGGAGGGAGGGACTACTGTAGTTGCCTGTTCCTTTTCTTTATAAACAAAACGTGTCCCAGAAAGAAGAAAATAGAGGCCAGATTATGAAAACCCGTATTTGTCGAATCCTGTTTTCTGCTTTATTTTCCCAATTAAAAGTAAGTTTTCCTTTTCTAGGAGCCGTAAAATACAAGTATTTAAAAACCAGATCCTGGTGGCATATTTTTCTAAGCAGCAGCTTTCCCGAGAGCCAATTCACCCCGCGAGGGTGTTAAAACTGTCCGCGGGGACGTCAACAGCAGCCACCAAAGCAGCGTGCTCCAACCCCAGGGCGAGTCCCCCCTACAGGGGCCCTGCAAACCCACCGCATCTGCTCTGACAGCTCCTTCCCCGAGGCCGGCAGGCTGGACAGCCACGGGTGGGCAGCCACGGGGCAGATGCAGGGCAGGACGTGGGGCGGGACGTGGCGGGCTCCACACCTCGCCTCGCTCACCCTGGAAGCACATCTGAGACACGGCGGGTCCTCCACAGGGCTTGAAGTTTTTGCTCAGTCTGCATACCTCAGCCTCACAGCCCCTTCTTACTGGATGGTAACGGAGGAGTTCACTCACAGGCTATCCGGCTGCGGCCTGGCACCCAGTAAGTGCGCCACAAACGTTAGCAGGGACGCCTCTGGGAAGCACACATCCGCCCTCCCACGCCCGGAAAACCTTCCCTCCTCTGGAGTCAAGCCCAGTAGGAAAGGGGCCTGGCTGAGCGTCGTGGACACAAAACCACCACCAGGAACCAGTGACCCATCAGCTCAGTGACGCAGTCTATAAAAACTACGGAGCAAGGGCGCCTGGGTGGCTCAGTCGGTTAAGCGTCCGACCTCGGCTCAGGTCATGATCTCGCAGTCCCTGAGTTTGAGCCGTCAGGCTCTGTGCTGACAGCTCAGAGCCCGGAGCCTGCTTCCGATTCTGTGTCTCCCTCTCTCTGACCCTCCCCTATTCATGCTCTCTGTCTCAAAAATAAATAAACATTAAAAACAACAACAACAAAAACCAGGGAGCAAGGGTGTGCCTCGGGGACACGCATGGGCCACTCTGGGTCTCCTCGGGGCAAGACCCTGAGGACACCCAGGATAACAGCGCCGTGACCATGGGACCAGGGGTGCGATGGGTCTGGACGGCCACAGGGTTGGGCTGCTTTGATTTTCGGAGATAGTCACGTTTAATATTTGTAAATTCACCTTCCGCACAGGCGGATACGTTCGCGAGATCCACAAATGTGAACACGAAGCTAGCCCACCTTCAAGAGGTTCAGGGAAAAAGGCCACCCGCAGCCTGCCCGGTCGCCACCCGGTCCCCTCGCAGCCACTTCTATCGGTGTCCTGACCGTCTTTCCAGAGTTTGTCCGTGGGGTGTGTGTGCATGTGCAAACACGTACCGTGTTCCGCAGAAGGCGGCACCCCAGACACCCTGGTCCTCGGCACCCGGCCTGAGCACCCGGCACCACCCGGATTTTCCACCACGGCAGCCACAGAGGCTTTGCTTCCTTTAATAGCCACTGTTTAACAGACACATGGACCGGTCACAGGGCCACAGACCCTGGCTCTGTCTGCTCTCCGCCACTGCAGATCTCAGTGACAGGGTGCAGCAGGACTTCAAGGCTTCCGTGGACTGCTCGGCGGGGGCCCTGATGGCGCTGTGTCCACCTGGCTCGGCCGAACCCACATCCCCTCATCCCGCTTGGCCTGGAACCAGCCCTCTGCACGTTAGCGCCCTCTCATTGTACGGGACCACCCGGGGCTCCTGTCCCGTGCCACCTCCTGTGAACCCCAGGACCAGCCGCCGCGCCCCACAAGGCTCCCCATCACATGGAATAATGTAATGACTGGAAGACTCTTCATTTTGGCTTCAACCTACCCCCTCATTGCTTCCACTCGGTGCCCTCCGCCTGCACGGGGCCACGGGCCACTCACGCACATCCAGTCTCCTCAGAGCAGAACGCCGCCTGCCTCTCACACCACACCCGGCACTGCCACCCACCGTGGGGTGACCTGGGCCCTGTGACACAAGTACGGGTAGTGCTGGGTCGAGGTCCAGTTAACAAGACGGAACGAAAAGCTTCCAGATTCAGGAGGAAACCATTCCGTCTGCCACACCTGCCTTAAAAAAAGTGACCGTTCTAGCAAACGTCCTGCGGATTATGGGAGGCGAGAACCCGTGAGCCAAACGTAAGGGTATAAAAACGTGCGCTTCGAAGTTCCCAAGGCTGAGCGGCACGTCCTGAACTTGTCTTTGGAGCAGTCATTTCTGCCGGAAGGTTCTTTCCTGAGCACTCTCACCGGGACGCCGCAGAGCAGGCGGTGAGCAGAGGGCCCTCCCAGTGGAGAGGGCCGAGCGCCGGCGTCCCGGGAGGCGGACGGAGGGCCCACGGCCGCGGCCTCTGCGGACAGGCCCCAGTGCTGGCAGAGGAGAGCGTGCAGGGATGAGCCCCAGGTGGCCCCGGGAGCTCACCTCTTCCCGGCAGGCGGAGACCCAGCGGCGCAGACACCTGAGTGCGCCAAACTCGACTTTTTACGCGTCAAGTTGTTTCTATAATGGCCCAAACACGTGGAGTTTTAGCCGTGTAGAGCCCACCAGCTGGTGTACCCTGTGAAGTGTCACCAGCAGCTGCTACCTGGAGGCAGGTCAGTGCTCACAGCTGTCGGCCCCTGGCCCGGAGCCGTGCTGCTGGGCACAGGAACCCTCTCCCCGGGACCCCCGTCTGCAGTGTGGCCTCTGGCCGCGGCCTGTCTGCGGGTCTCCCGCTGCGAGGGGCTCCCCCTCCAGCACCCTGTCCAAGCGCCTCCCGGCGAGGCTGCGTGGGCGCGACTGCCCAGTGTGGGCCCATCTGTTCCCCTGTCAGCCCGCGATCCCTCCACCCTCCCATACCCGTGCCAGTGCCAGTGACACGGGCCGGCCGCCACGGTCAGGAGCCCGCAGAGCTGTCGCTGGGCCAGCGTGCGTCTTGGAAACGTCCAAGGTGAGGGGCATGTGGTGCGCCCCGAGAACGCTCACTCACACCCGCCTTCAACTGGAAGCGAAGAGAAGCAGCTGAGCTTCCGCTGCAGAACAGCGCTTGGGGCGACCGTGTGGATGAGGGGACCGCCTCGGTGGTCTCGGGTGGCGAGTTTACTGTGGTCGTAACGGAAGGCACGACCAAGCGCGACACAGGAACCACCTGAGTTGTGGTGAGGAGGCAGGATAAAGGTGTTGCCCGCAGGGCGCCTGCGTGGCTCAGCCAGCTAAGCGTGCGGCTCAGGTTGGTGAGTTGCTCGTGGCTCAGGTTGGTGAGTTCGAGCCCTGTGTCAGGTCCGCTGCTGTCAGCGCAGAGCCTGCTTTGGATCCTGTCTCCCCCCGCTCTCGGCCCCTCCCCCATTCTCTCTCTCTCAAAAATAAACAAACATTAAAACAAATTTTTTTTAAAAAAGCGTCACCCTTTCCCCATCAATGGCCAACACTCAATCACTTGACTGGTTCGTAAAAACAACGGGGAACATGAAGTTGTCCATAAATAATTTTACTTCAAGGTGGTTGGGATGTTTTGTTCTCTTGTTCTACAACCATCATCAGGTTTCAGATCCAGCCAGGGGTGATGGCCAGGTCACAGCACCTGCTTTGGGAACAGGTGGGGCACCTGCCGGGGTAGGGGTGAGGACCTGCCTGGCTGTGTGATGCACAGGCACGGGCCATCACGGGGCCTGGGGAGCCAGCCTCGCCAGGACAAGAAGGCTGGGTCTGACCCGTGTTCGCAAGCAACACCCAAACGTGGGGACAGGGGGAATCGCTGCGGGGAAGTCCTTCCAACTGGGCGATTCTCCCGTATTCTCCACATGTCCTATAATCTCCTACCGCCGTAACTAAGAAACAAGATCGCGCCACAGAAGACAGAATGCAGTTCTTCAAAAAATTAAACACAGAATTACCGGACCACCCCTCATTCTACTTCTGGGCATAAATGCAAAGGAAAAGAAAGCAGGGACTCAAAGAGACATCTGCACGCTGACGTTCACAGCAGCGTTACTCACGACAGCTGAGAGACGGAGACAACTCAAAAGCGTCCATCGATCGGGGCGCCTGGGGGGTCAGTCGGTCAAGTGGCTGATTTTGGCCCAGGTCACGATCTCACCGTCCACGGGTTCGAGTCCCGCGTCGGGCTCTGGGCTGACAGCTCAGAGCCCAGAGCCCGCTTGGAATTCTGTGTCTCCCTCACTCTCCGCCCCTCCCCCACTCACGTCGTGTCTTTCTCTCCTCCCCTCTCTCAAAAATAGACGTTAAAAAAATTTTAAAACATCGACCGTGAAATGGACGAACAAGATGCTGTGCCCACACACTAGAAAACGATTCCGCCTTTAAAAGGAAGGACGCTCCGATAGCTGCTAACACACGTATGAACCCTGAGGACATTATGCTGACCGAAGTGAGCCACTCACAGAAGGACAAGTGCTGTATGATCCTGCATGATGGACGCAGTCACACGCAGAGACAGAAAGTGGGCGCCGGGGGCTGGGGGCAGGAGATGGGAACCAGTGTCTGATGGGGGCAGAAAATCAGTCTGGAAGATGAACAAGTTCGGGGACGGACGGTCGGGACGGCCGCCCAATGTAAATGTGTTGAACGTCACTGAACTACGCTCAGAAATGGTTCAAGCGGTAAATACTGTTGTGTTTTTAGCTTAATTCTTTTAAAAAGCCACTGTAAACACCTGGACTTGCAAACTGCCTGTTTCATGGTTATAGCTGTGTTTCCTTCCCCAGGGGCCCTGCTACGAAACCTCACGCTGTCTCCCCTTCTGATGTCCTGACCGGGAAGCCTAGGCTATAAACGGGCTGATGTCCCAGTGCCCTGTGGCCTCACGGTTTTCTCTTCCCCTGGGGTCTCGCAAGGGCAGCGAGGTACCTTCACTCTATAGGGGCCCCATCTGAGAGGTTAACGTGCAAATTTCTTCCTAGTTGTGTTTGGTGACACCACATTGGTGGCTGGAAGTCAGTGTGAGTGGGAGTATTCACAGCAGGAAAACGGGTGCGTGCTGCTACTTGGCTCTGTGTTGTCAGAGTCTGCTTCTAGAACGTCACTGCCTCACCCCACCTCTGCGGACAGCTCCCAGCCCAAGCTGCACTTGATCTGGCCAGCAGGTGTTTCAAGAAACGCCCAGGCCAAACCCAAGGAAGCCACGCACCCCATGTGCATTGCCTGCCTGGCTCGGGAGGGACACAGGGTGCCCGGACCCCCCCGACCGAGCCGGCAACTCTTAAGGGAGCCCGTCTGAGCTCCCCCTGCACAGATGGTAGGGTCTGTTCCCCCACAACTCCAGAGCGACCACTCCAACCACCCCGCCCGCGTCATGAGCGCAGCGCCCGCAGCGGCCACAGGTACCCTTGGCCTCACAGAGTGCAGCGCCACCCGGCATAGCACGTGTCTGACTGAAGCGTGGGCCCCGCGCAGCTTACCGCCCTCGTAGTAGTGCTGCGTGGACTCCTCGAAGGACCGGTCGTAGCTCTGCTCCGTGTACGACTGCTGGTAGGCGTAGTCTCCGTGTCCTGCGGGAAAACCCACATGGACCACAGTCAGTGGGGGGTCCAGGCCGCCTGGGCTCGGGGTTCAGTCGTGAACTGAACGGGCAACACGTGGGGTCAGGAGTGCCCGGAGTCAGGCCCGATCCGTCTTTTTCCCGCAGGTTAAGTCTGTGAAGCAGTTTCCCGCCACCTCCTGGCCTCTGTTCCCTTGAGACGCAGGCAGCCACCCTGCTTGGAGGTGAGCGTGAGGAGTCCATCTGTCACAGTTTACAGAGAGGAGACCGTGTACTCAGTGCCCGACACGTGACAAGGCCCAGCGGCCCCTCATCCCGGGCACCGTGAGCCCTCAGGAGGCCTTGTCACCATCATGTGGCGGCGACACAGCTCGCCCTGCCCTGGCCTCGGCCGCCTCCCCACCACCCACCCCACGCGTGCTCCGTGCCCAGGGTCCTTCCCCCTGCAAATCCCACCAATCCTAGGTGACCGCTTTCCACACCACCTCCACAAATCCTGAGACTGTTCAAACGTGACCGAAAGGCGGCACCAAGGGAAAAGAATCCGCAGAAACTGAGCAGCAGATACAAACCGCCGCCTTCGGAAGGCATTTCGTAAGGGCTCCCGTGTCCACCTTCCAAAACAATTACATGCCCTGACTGAGGGGACGGCACATCTCAGCCTCAACCCCCTGCTGCCGTTTGGGAAGGGAGAGAGGAGCCTCAAGTAGGTGAGTGGCTGTGGCCTGAACCGGAAGCTTCTCTCAGCAGAGACCAGACGTGCCCTCACCCCAGTTCCCAAAGGCACTCGGGCGAGGGGGACTCCGGGTGCCCTGCCGGCAGAGGCCGGGGGCGACGGGTCTGCGCCGGGGGCGACCGGAGCACGGCGGTGGGCAGCCACCCCACGGCCGGTGCCGGGGCGGGCGCGGGCCTCACCGTCAGGGTAGTACTGCTGGCTCATGGGCTCCGAGGCGGCCTGGCCGTGTCCGTACTGCTCGCCTCCGTAGTACTCCTCCTGGCCCAGGTACTGCTGGGACGAGCCTGGGGGCAGGACGGTAACTCAGCAACGGTTCTCCCGTGACGTGACAGCCTCCTCGACGGCCTGGTCGGGACCCCCCGCATCCAGCCCCCAGTCCCCGGGACCACACTTACAAACCTGACCGCCCCAGCACCTGCTGTGGACCCTGCGCCTGACTTAACCCCCTACAGCCCCTCAAGCCCGTCCACCTCCAGGAGCGGCACCGGCCCTTGTCCTTCCGTATTTCGTTAGCCCCACGAGGCTCCGGACCATCCACGATCCTTGCTCAATACTAAAGAACTAAAGCCTCACGCCCCCCAGCTTCCCAGGCAGAAAGACGCGGTGCGGGCATTACCTTGCTGGGAGGGCCGGTAGGGCGCCAGGGGCCGCTGCCCCATCATGCTGCTCCCCTGCCCGCCCTGGCCCATCATGGCGATGGACGACTGGCCCTGGTAGTGCTGGCTCCCGCCCTGCGCCGAGTTGTAGTGGGACGAGGCCGCCTGCTGGTGCATCATGGACACTGGGCGACACGACAGACCCGAATAACCCCGAGAAGCTCCCCAGGCGGGCGTCCTCACCCTCACCCCAGACCCCGGCCGCATCCCTGTCTGACTCCAGCTCCCGGGCCACCTCCACGCACAGAGAAACACGAGTCCTGTCCTGTCATCCCTCGTCCCCTGGGCTGGTTGCGAAGGAGCCATGCCCGTGCCCCCGGATGCTCAGGCCTGTGCCCCCTGGCCTGTCCAGTCGTGCCGCCCCTGCTCAGAGCCCGCTAGAGCAGCACTGCCCAGGAGGACGGGAAGTGAGCCATGCCACGACAGTAAAACAAACAGGTGAGATCTATTTTAGTAATATATCTTGGCTCGATATGTCCAGAACATCCTCATCTTGGGGCACCTGGGTGGCTCAGTTAAGTGTCTGACTGTTGATTTCGGCTCGGATCATGATCTCACCGTTTGTAGGTCCGAGCCCCGTGTTGGGCTCTGCGCTGACAGCGTGGAGCCTGCTTAGGTTTCTCTCTTTCTCTGCCCCTCCCCTGCTTGCTCATTCTCCCTCTCTCTCTCTCTCTCTCTCTCTCTCAAAAAAAAAAAAAAAAAAAAAAGGTGTCTGGATGGCTCAGTTGGTTGAGCATCTGACTGGCTCAGGTCGTGATCTCACGGTTTGTGAATTTGAGCCCTGTGTCGGGCTCTGCTCCCCCACCCCCGCCCCTCCCCCTGCTCATGCTCTCCCCCTCCCAAAGAAGCCAGACATTACAAGACGTGAAAGTAAACTAGGGAGAGAGCTCATGATCTCCCTGTCCGTACCAAGCCTCTGAAATTCAGTGTCTGACACTCTGGGACAGCTCGATGGGGACCCAACGTTTCCCAGTGCTCGGCACCCCACTCCCAGCCCACGGGGCTCCCTTGGCCCAGCGTCTATGGCCCTGCTCGCTGCCCACTTCTGCGCTCTGGCCACACCGCCCCCGACCCCGCGTGAGCCTGGTCCCGTCCTCAGATAGGGCACGGACCGCCCCTCGGCACGGCCTCGCCTGACGCTCCCGCGGGGACTGGTGGAAACCCCCTCTCCACAGAGCCAGACCTCACGTGGTCTGTTCCCACGGCCCCCACCCCTTCAGAAGCCCCACAGGACCGCGTGCACGGTCTGCACATATTTCGAAGGGTCACGGGGGCCGGAGGGGTGTCCCAGGGCCGAGCAGGGCGGTACCTGGGTTGGACTGCATGTTGATGTTGGCCCGGGACACGTAGTTGCCGATGGCGCCCTGGCCCTGCAGGGGCACGCTCTGCGAGGCGGGTCCCGAGTGGCTGTAGCCGGGCCCCGTGCCGTGGCCGCTGCCCGACATACTCATGGAGGTGGTGGGCAGTGTGCTCTGTGCCGTCTGCTGCATGGACACGTGGTTCGGACCTGCCAGGAGCACAGGGAGGGGACCTTAAACCCACCAGGGACCGCGTCTGATGGCAGGCCTGGCCCTGCCGCCAGACACCCCACGTTTCCTTCGAGCGATCGTGCGGAGGGAGGCCAGCCCGTGGTCGGCAGCGCCGATGAAGGAAACAAACCGAGCGCGGGAATCGCACGTTAGCTGTGACGGTGACGGTTCCCGGTGGCCAGAGATCGAGCTCTTGATCCGGAGATAACCTTTTTGCTCTCGTTTAAAAAACCCACCCGGAACCCGTGTGGATGTGAAGTCAAAGCAGAGCAGGGGACCTGAAGCGCTTTATCCCCTTTGCATGTTACCCTGCGCACGCGCACCCGGGCACAGCGGCGCCCCCGCAGCCGGGGCCTCTGGGAGGAGGGACGTCCCACGCTCAGCTCTGCAGGGCATGGGGTGCTCTGCCGAGACAGCCAGGCACCGGGGAGCCCGAGGCGGTGACCCTGTCGCCAGTGCTCCGGGTACTCACCGTTGCCGATCTGGCCCTGCATGAGGGAGGACGGGGGCAGGCCCGTGCCAATGGCATCACTGAGGCTGCCCTGGGAGTGCAGGCCCTGGCTGGAGCCGCTCTGGGACAGCGCTCCGGGGCCCAGGTTCATGTTCTGGGTGGGCGGCTGCAGGCGACAAGAAAGTAACAGGAGGCTGGTTAACCCAGAGACGAAGCACCCGAAGCCCTCCAGGGACTCGGCGGTTCGAGAGAGCTACCTCGACGGCTCACGGCCACCTGGCAGATGTCTGTGACCGACTGCCGCTCACACACGTGATCGGTGACTGCGGACTACGAGGCCCAAACACCTCAGGCCAGGAGACGGTACACCGAGCATTCTTGTGAGCGTTCAGACCTTAAGCGAGTACCAAGCTAACCAGCACATACCGGAGGTTCAAAGATGGGCCCTCCTCACTGGGGATGCAAGGGACCACCTCACCGGTCCACCACACTGCCCCTGCCCCTGCCCCTGCACCCTGGCCTCAGCTGGCCAGGATTCGCTGTGTCCCTCATCCACACCACCCCATGCCCCGGGCCTTTGCACAGACTGCCCTGTGCCCTAGCCCTGGCCCTCTCATTGCTCCTCCCGTGCGTGTGCCCTGCCCCGCAGCAAGCCCAACCGTGATCAGGATGTAGAAGGCGACGGGACACACGAGGGACCCCTGCACCCTCACCTCCCGGATCCAGACCAAACAGCAGCTCCGAAGGTTCGGAGGCAGATGCTGTCTACACCTGGCCAAGAAAATGAAGTTCCCCGCAGGATCCACTGCTGTCTCCAGAGCGAGGAATCCCGATTTCATAGACCAATCAATGTCCATTTAACAATTTCGTTGGTAAGACACCCTGGCACCTAGGACATCACTTTCCAGGGCACCAGGGGGCATCGCGTGTGTCCCAGAACGTCCCTGCCCACCACGGTCTACACGGGCGGGTCCTTCTCGCGGCTCTGCCTTCTGGTCCACCTGCGGGAGGCGGCCACTGCTGGACCTTGCCTTTGCAGCAATTATTTGATTTGGGGAAAACGGATTTTAAAAAGTTAAGCAGAAAACAAAGTATGTTAACACTTAAAACCTTCACTGCACCGGCGGCATCTCACAGTTCTGTTGCCGAACCGGAGCGCCGTTTATTCCTGGGCAGCATCTTCAGACTCGCTCAGAAGGGCTCACGATAAAGAGCGAGAATCCCCCACACCACCTCCTGTTCCCCACGGAGACCTGCCGCCCACCGTTTCTAGGTTTGCTTCCTCAGGGTCACCTCCCTTTGCTACAGAAACTGATGTCACAATTCTGACCAGTCCACTTCCGACTCGGGCCAACTGGCCTCCTGCCCCTTTGCGGGCTCCTGTCTGTTCCTTGGCTACTCCACGTAACACGCTCCGACGGCTGCTCCCCGGATCGCAGCAGGCAACTGCACTGGGCGAGGGTGGCCCACTGTCCCCCCCTGCCCCCCGCGGGCACTCACGGCGGGCAGCAGGGACTGCATGTTCTGGTTAGAATCCGCGATCGTGGCCAGGTAGACCAGGTTCCGGTGCAGGATCTGCTGGTACCTGCAGGGGAGGGACACACAGTGAGGCAGCGCCCACGGGCCAGTTGGAAGAAACGAAGTCCACCTGGGACAGCCTCGCAGCCGGGCCCCAGGGGGACACTGACCTTCGGGGACGGGGCAGGCAACACAGCGCTCTGTGCTCTAGCACAGGGCCGGGCAGGGAATAGGACCCGGCCTGAGTCGTGAGCGGGATCCTGTCTGACGAAAACATGCTGAAAGGCCCCCGAGGCGGTGGCCCAAGGGCACGCGCCACCAGGTCTGTTCAGAGCGGCGGGAGGAGGCAGAAGACTGAGGGAGACACCGGAGCGGACGCCAGAGGACAAGCCCTCCTCCATCTGACCGTGACACGCGGCAGACTTGATCTCTCTGCCCCCTGGAAGCGGCCCCCCAAACAGGCCGGGAGGACGTGGGGAAGCCCGGTTCAACCCAGGAAAAGCCCCCAGGCACCTGGCGACCGCTCACACATGCCAGGCCTCCGGTGGCTCTGACAGCCAGCCCCTGCACCTACTCCGCGTCCAGCCCCGGGGGTCACACGAGGTCCCGCCCAGGGGCGCTCATCGTCCCCTGGTGTGTCCCCCAGCAGCCCCCTCCGCCCACCCTTCATTTCCCTCCACGTCGTCTCCCCCTCCTCGGGGAGCGCCCCGGGGTGGGGGGACGAGGCCGTCCTCTGAGGGTGACCTCCGCAGCCCGACGGCCACTTACTGGGTGCACTCGGCCGTCTTGCCCTTGCTCTGGTAGTCCAGGATACACTGGATCAGGTGGTGGTTCTCGTCCAGCATCTGAAGGGGAAGCAGATGGGAACAGGGACACAGATGTGTCTCCGGCGCCCGGCTGGAGGGTCACGGGGCGGAGCTGGAGTCGCTCCATTAGGTGCGCGACAGTAACCATCACCCGTGTGCAGGCGTTCTACGCGCAGAACTGCCACTCTTGCGCATCGCGCCACTCGGCAGAACTGAATACTCTCCACGTCCCTGTGCTAGGCATGTGGCCCTCCATGTGCTAGGGTCAACCCCCCGCCCCCCTGCCCACCAAACCCAGGGGCGGGTCCCAGGACCTCTCACCCGGCAGATGAAGACCCACAGCCGCCAGCTCACCATTTTCTAGGGCCCGTGACCACAGCGCATCTGTCCAGCTAGGGTGGGCCCAGAGTCTACGGTAGGGATGCTGGGCCGCCGGGTCTCTGTCTGGAGAGGCCAGGCAGGCAGTCCCGCCCGGGGGAGGCAGCTCGCAGCCCTGCAGGGCACCACAAAGGCCTACCACAGCCAGCTTTTCAGGACGGCCACGTCGGGGGCAGCGCCCGGGAGAGTCTGGGGAGACCCGGGAGGAGGCGATGGAAGGAAGCACAAGGGGGAGGAGGGCCTAGTGGGAGCAGGGAGGGGTGCGCCGGAGCCGGCGGGGAGGGGAGGGCAGGGCAATGTGCACGGGGCGGTGCCCGCCAAGGTGAGGCCTCCTCCAGCCAGCTGTGAAGAGAAGATCCCGGCTTATTCACCGGGTGCACCCTCGGAAGGAGGGGCAGGACCGCGCCCAAGGCCAACGCTGCTTTCCACGGAAAGGTCTTTACTCGGAAACTCGGCCGAAAGAAAGCTCTGTGACTTTTGTCCTCAACGACTACCGGTCACCACCGGTCACCACGGTGCGGGCTCTTCTGGAGGGCTCAGCGCCACAGGCCCCTGAGCCAGAGGAGGCGCCCCCTGCTCGCCACCGCCCAGAAGGCAGCTCACCTTCCTCCCTGCGCAACGTGGGCTCCTCCCTGCACTCTGACCACGGAGTCCTCCTCCAGAGCTCGGGGCCCGAGCCCGTCCACGGAGGGGAGGCCAAGGCGGCACAAAGGGCCTGACTGGGCCACGCCGCAAGGCCGAGTCGGCCCCGCGGCCCTGCAGCCCTGCTAGGCGACCGTCCCCCAGCCTCTGCGACCTCGGGGTCGGTCTCTCCTGCTCGGTCTTAGTTTACAGCTCTGTCCTGTCTACCCTCCGCCGTTTTCTCCCACGTGGGGGCAGTGGAGGCAGGCACTGCGGGCCCAGGAGCCGCCAGGGGGCTTGCTGAGGGCAGGTGGCGGTGGCTGGGCCCACCACCCTGAGGGCAATCGGGACTCGGCGTCCAGGTTGATTAAGGTAAACGACTAGAATGACCTTCCTCTCCCTCTGAGAGCCACCCCTCTACGGCTTCAGCTTCCTGCCTGAAACTGCCGGGCAGGGATTCTCTCCCAAGGACACACGCCACAGAGCTGAAGTGCTATCAGGAGGTCTGTTTTAGCATCGTCCTTTTTTTTTTTTTTTTTTTTTTTAAATTTACTTCTTTTGAGACGGGCAGTGACGGAGAGAATACCCCAAGAAGGCTACGTGCTGACAGCGCAGAGCCCGACGCAGAACCCGATGTGGGACTTGAGCTGACGAACCGGGAGATCGTGACCTGAGCCGAAACCAAGAGTCGGAGGCTTAGCCGACCGAGCCGCCCAGGCGCCCCACCACATCGTCCTTAACGTTCCAAAAGGGACAGAAGCTAAAGAGTCAAGGCCAGCAACACTTCAGCAGACCGTAGCGTAAGCAGCCATCGCGAACAGTTCGCAGTTTTCCTGCACACGAGGAAACGTACCGTTAAGGGGATCGAGGAAAAGGACACGAAATGGATCACCATCTCAGTTAAGTTACGAACACTTGGGAAAAAAGGCCAGGCCAAAGTGGGTGACAGATGGCGGACTGGAGGCCCCTGACCTCTAAACCCTGACGACCCGGTGAGCAAGGGACGTGAACAGAGCAGAGCTGAGACAGCAGTGCCAGAGTTCTAGAACCGGAGAGCAGATCCTGGAGTGCCGGATGTGACACAGCCACACCGGGAGCCCGGAGACCAGGAAGGCGGAGGCCCCAGGACCTTCCCCACTGCTCAACGGTAGGCTGGGAGGCGGAGAAGGGGGACGAGGCAGAGGGGTAGCACCAGGGCACCGGAGGCAGGGGCGCACCCCCCAGTGTCACCACAGACCAACCTGCCCCGGGCCCTGGCCCTGAGCAAGAGTACTCCCGGGAAGCCTGCCACCTAGAAAGATCTGGACGATCTAGACGATCTAGACAAGCCGAGGCTAGCTGCAGACGCCGAACCTGGGGAAGACGAAGACCATGCAAAAAGGAAGCTTAGAAAAACAAAAGGAGAGAAAAGCGCAACTGTTATCCCCAAAAGACAAAAAAACCGTATTCGTTAAAATATTTTTTTATGTTTGTTTATTTTTGAAAGACAGAGACAAAGCACGAGCAGGGGAGGGGCAGAGAGAGGGAGACAGAATCTAAAGCAGGCTCCAGGCTCTGAGCTGTCAGCACAGAATCCGACGTGGGGCTCAACCTCACAGACTGCAAAATCACGACCTGAGCCGAAGTCGGACGCTCAACCGACTGAGCCACCCAGGTGCCCCAAAAGACTGTACTCGTTAATAAAAGATGCCCTTAAACAAGGCAAAAAGAGCTCTGGAATATCTCTGTATTGACCAGCGCAAAAAAAAATTAACGCAAGGTTGGAACATAACAAAGTATTTTCTCAGAATTGAAAGATGTGAATATCCATATCAGAAGGTTCTCCAAGGGGCCGACTTGCCAAATACATCAAGGACAACACAGAGATCCTAAAAACGAACCAACTGAAAAACTACGGCAGTGAGTTTCTCCACACAGGCCAGAAGTTGGTGGACAGTGGAGAACAACTACCCGATCCCGAGTGAGGCTTCCTGAGGCGGGGCGACCGGATCCCGAGTGAGGCTGAAGAGGGATGACCAGATCCAGAGACTTTCTGAGGAGGGACGACCAGATTCCCAAGTGAGGCTTCCTAAGGAGGGGTGACCGGATCCCGAGTGAGGCTTCCCGAGGAGGGACGACCAGATCCAAAGACTTCCTGAGGAGGGATGACCAGATCCAAGTGAGACTTTCTGAAGGGGGATGATTGGATCCTGAGGGGAGACTTCCTGAGGAGGGACGACCAGATCCCGAGTGAGACTTTCTGAGGAGAAATGATTGGATCCTGAGGGAAGACTTCCTGAGGCGGGGCGACCAGATCCCGAGTGAGGCTGAAGAGGGATGACAATATCCGGAGACTTTCTGAGGAGGGACGACCAGATCCCAAGTGAGGCTTCCTGAGGAGGGACGACCAGATCCAAGTGAGACTTTCTGAAGGGGGATGATTGGATCCCGAGGGGAGGCTTCCCGAGGAGGGATGACCGGATCCCGAGTGAGACTTTCTGAGGAGAGATGATCGGATCCTGAGGGAAGACTTCCTGAGGCGGGGCGACCGGATCCTGAGTGAGGCAGAAGAGGGATGACCAGATCCGGAGACTTTCTGAGGAGGAACGACCAGATCCCGAGTGAGACTTTTTGAGGAGAGATGATTGGATCCTGAGGGGAGACTTCCTGAGGAGGGACGGCCAGATCCCGAGTGAGGCTTCCTAAGGAGGGACGACCAGATCCGAAGACTTCCTGAGGAGGGATGACCAGATCCAAGTGAGACTTTCTGAGGAGAGATGATTGGATCCTGAGGGGAGACTTCCTGAGGAGGGACGACCAAATCCCGAGTGAGACTTTCTGAGGAGAGATGACTGGATCCTGAGGGAAGACTTCCTGAGGCGGGGCGACCGGATCCCAAGTGAGGCTGAAGAGGGATGACAATATCCGGAGACTTTCTGAGGAGGGACGACCAGATCCCAAGTGAGGCTTCCTGAGGAGGGACGACCAGATCCAAGTGAGACTTTCTGAGGAGAGATGATCGGATCCTGAGGGAAGACTTCCCGAGGAGGGACGACCGGATCCCGAGTGAGACTTTCTGAGGAGAGATGATCGGATCCTGAGGGAAGACTTCCTGAGGCGGGGCGACCGGATCCCGAGTGAGGCAGAAGAGGGATGACCAGATCCGGAGACTTTCTGAGGAGGGACGACCAGATCCCGAGTGAGACTTTCTGAAGGGGGATGATTAGATCCTGAGGGGAGACTTCCTGAGGAGGGACGGCCAGATCCCAAGTGAGGCTTCCTAAGGAGGGACGACTAGATCCGAAGACTTCCTGAGGAGGGATGACCAGATCCAAGTGAGACTTTCTGAGGAGAGATGATTGGATCCTGAGGGGAGGCTTCCCGAGGAGAGACAACCGGATCCCGAGTGAGACTTTCCGAGGAGAGATGATTGGATCCTGAGGGGAAGCTTCCTGAGGAGGAACGACCAGATCCCGAGTGAGGCTTCCTGAGGAGGGACGACCAGATCCGGAGACTTCCTGAGGAGGGATGACCGGATCCCAGGTGAGGCTTCCCGAGGAGGGACGACTGGATCCCGAGTGAGACTTTCTGAAGGGGGATGATTGGATCCTGAGGGGAGGCTTCCCGAGGAGAGACGACCGGATCCCGAATGAGACTTCCGAGGAGAGATGATCAGATCCTGAGGGGAAGCTTCCTGAGGAGGGACGACCAGACCCAAGCGAGGCTTCCCGAGGAGGGACGACTCGAAAGGCTGGCAATACCATCGGGACGAGCCGAGGTCAAGGTGGAGCCGTGGCCGGCGAGCCGTGGCGAGACCCTCCGGAGCCGCTCTCCACCCCCCCCCCCCCCCCCCGCCAGCAGGGTGACCGGCCCCCCGCTGTGCGTGCCCGGGGGACACCCGCCTCCTGCCGGCCTCCGCGGTCCCTCCGCACCCCTCTCCGCGGCTCCCGGCTTCCTGAGGCCTCCGCCGGCGCCGCAGCCGGGCCCGCACGCACCGAGAGCCCGCAGCAGGCCGGCCCGTCGTGGGTGGGGGGAAGGGCCCTGGCTCCCCGGACGGGAGCCGAGCCGGTGCCCGTCCGCCGCCGCCTCCTGCTCCGGCCTCGGGTGGGTGGGTGGGGGGGGGGCCGCCGGGGAGTGCGGTCACTCTCCGCACCGACATCCGTCACCTCCTCCCCGGAGCCTCTGGCTTCTGTCACGTCGGCGCCGCAAACGTCACGGTGCCCGCCGCGGCTCGGGCGGGAAAAGACCGGCCCGATCTCTTCACGGGCCCTGAGGGACTCGGGGACATTGGCGCCGGGTCCCCCCACTCCCGCAGCTCGGGCGGGGGGCGGCACTGCCTCGGTCACAGCCCGGGGATCCCGGGACAACCGGCCTCTGACTCCACGCACGCGGGCCAGGTGCTCGGGCCCCGGCCCGCTGGCCGGGGGACAGGTTAGGGGCACGGGGCCAGGGCCACCAGAACGTCCGTGGAGACACCTGCTGGTGTCACGTGGCAGACCCCGGCTGCTGCCCCGTCCCCGGGTCCCGGGCTGCACCGCGAGGGTGGGAGGCCGGCGCGTGCCGGGGGGAGCGCCCGGATGCTTCCTCACCCTCCGGCCCGAGGGGGCCCCCGCGGAGCCCGGGCGGCACCTTCTCCGGAGGAGGGCCCGTGGCCTCGTGTCACGGGGCAGGGGGCCCGGGCCCGGCTCTTCCCTCCCGGAGACGGTGCTTCCTCACACTTCCCCCACGGGGGCGGCACTCAGGGCCTCACGAGCGGACCCACGGCACCCCGCGCCCCGGCCGCCCGCAGCCCCCCGGGGTCCACCGGCCCCGGGACCGGAGGCAGGAGGCATCGCCCCCTCCCGTCCCCGGGGATGGAAAGAGAGACAGGTTCGCTGCCTCCCTTGCCCGGGACCGTGCTCACCGGGGAGAAGGCCTTCGGTGACGACTGCCCAAGACAGTCAATTAGGCAAGTTGGGGGTGGGGGGCTCGGCGTCCGCAAGCCGCTGGCAGCGGTAGGACGGCGAATTGTTAAAAAGGCCGGTTTTACCTTCTCTGCCGAGTCAGCTCACGTGCTTGAAGACGAGTTCCGGGCCTGAGAACGTACGGCACCCACCCCCAACCCAGACAGCCGTCCTTCACCTCTGTGCCCCTGCCCCCCAGCCCCCGGGCACGAAGGGCGGTGGCGCAGGGCTGGTCTGGTGCCGCCCCCTCCCTGACGCGCAGATCCCGAGCATGGCACCTGCCCTCGGGGGTCTCGCTCGTCTGCACTGGACCCGCGCCGGCAGACACGCCAGGTGCCCAGCTCCCGCAGAGCCCGTCTCCCCCCGGACAACGTGCCGGGGGCACAGGGGGACAAGACCCCGTTCCCACCCTCCGGCCCAGAAAACGAATTAAGGAGAACGACACAAGCAGGGACGGTAAAACTCACGTTTATTAAGCGACTACCGTGTGCCAAGAAACTAAGAGGTGCCTGGCCAGCAGCCAAGGCCTGGTGTCCGGGGCCCCCTCCGATGTGCCCAAGCCCAGCCACACGGCCCACGGACGCGACTGCCACGCCACCCTGCGAGCGCAGTGGGAGCGCGGCACTGGGCGGCGGGGATCCCCTGGTCCCGAACCAGCAGAGAGCAGCCCACGCGGGTCCCAGCCTGCAGGCCAGCTAGCCAGCCGCGGGGACACTGCCCGTCTCCACCTCAGGGTCCCTGGCAAAGTCACATTCCCTACGGTCCCCCCCCAAGTGCCGTGCTGCCCTCTGCCCCGGCACCGAAACGGTTTGGTCACCACCGGAGAAACCTCCCGAGCGCTCAGCGCAGGCTTCCCCCAGGCTGGCTCTCCCCGCCCTTCCGGTTTGGGCCCCATGACCTGCTCCGTGTAGACCACCGGCAGGACCGCCCTCGACTCCTTCGATCTCCCGCATCCTTCTGTGCAGACCACGTGCGGGACCACCGCAACTCCCTGGATCTTCCAGAGCCTTCCTAGCCTCGCTCCTTGGTTTTCCTTGTCTGGAATCTCTCTCCCAGACACGTCTTCTGTTACGAGTTAAACCGTGTTCCTCAAAATATTCAATTCGAGTCCCAACCCCCAGAGCCTGCCAACGCAGCCAGATTTGAAAACGACGTCTTTACACCGTATTCGAGTCCAGGCGAGGTCAGACCGCGGTCGAGGGAGCCCTAAATCCTACGAACGGCGTCCTTAGAAGAAAAGGGCGATTCGGACACAGAGATACACGCGGAGAAGAACACCCCGGAAAGGCCGAGACAGGGGTGGGGTGAGGCGTCGACAAGCCCGCAGCACCAGGAGCTCAGAGAAAAACAGCAGAGCCTCCCCGAGAGCCCCCAGAAAGTCACCAGCCCTGCCCACGGCTTCATTTTGGACCTTCTGGCCTCCAGAGGACGAAAAGTAAATTTCTACCGTTCTAAACCACCGAGTTTACGACAACGTCACGGCAGCCACAGGAAACGAACACGTCTGCTTCTCCCCGACGCTTCCACCGGCGGAACCAGGGTCACAGACGCTCTAGTACGTACCGAGCACTAGCTGTGCCAGGCAGCGTGCCAGGCTAGGGACACAGCGAAGAATAATTCGGTAACGTGCAAACTCAGGAGCCCCGGCAACCTGTCAAAGCGCTGCAGTTACCACAGGACTGCCAAGAGAGAACGGGGGAGGGGATGTCTGAGTGGGCCTTGAAGGCCGAGCAGAAGTTTGCCGGGCAAAGTCCTGCTCAAATAGATGCTGAGGGCAAGCCGTGTACTTCCTGCTCTCTCGCCTCCCTCAACGCTCCGAGCGTGGGTGTAAGACCCGCACCTCTCAGCCCCTCACAGCCAGCCAGCAAGACCCCCACCTGTTCCCTGCCACAGCGCCAAGGTAATACGCGCACTGCCAATCCCGTCAGTACAAATCAGGCAAGGGCCTAAACGGAAGACCCGTTTTCCACGGTCAGCGAGTTTCCCTCTTTGCGACCTGATGCCTGGGGACATCAGGCGCTCTGGCACGCGGTTTTGCCCGAAGACTTCCGGGAGCTTTAACGGGGCATGAGCGCAAAGTGCAGATAGCTAGATGGATGCTAAGCCAAAAGAGGCTTTGGAAACAGTGTCTGCGCTCATCACATTCGAGCTCCAAAAAGGCAAGGTGCCAGGAAACCCCCCTGGATTGCCCGAGGGTGCCTCTGAGCCAATCGTTTGACCCCGTGTTTAGCCAGGTGCTCCCAGGGCGACAGTCACTGGCGACAGGTGACCCTGGAGCCACTGTGCGGGTCTGTCTCCCCGAAAGCCACTTAACAGCAACCACGCTTGTCTTCACTATGCCTCAAGTTTCCCTATCTGTAAAACGAACACAGTACCTGCCTGCCACAAAGAGTTAAGATCCGCAAAGCCCGGGCGAGCAGGCAATGCAAAAAGTGCTCGGTGTTTACTAAACAAACGCAAACGTCGCACTTCTGCCCCTTCTCAGGCGCTCTTTCCCGTTCGCAGCTCGCTGACGTCCACTCGCCAAAACCGGCCGCAGCAAAGGCAGTCTGCAGACAGGCAAGAGGCAGAGGACAAGGTCCACAAGGTCCTGGCGAGCCCCTAGGCAAGAGGGGCCGCGGTCGTGAAGGCGAACCCCGCCGGCGAGAAGCAGCCAGTGGGGAACCGAGGCGCACCGATGACCCGAGACTCCCCAGGGCGAAAAAGAAACCAGGGCAGCTGCCAGAGACGCCGAGAAAATGCAAACGGGAATGGCTAACACCGATTTTCTTCTGAACTTGCCTTCTACGGAGAAACAGAAGACTTAAAATCCCAGACCCAAAGCGTAAGGCTTCTGGTAAAGGTGCCCCCACACCCACGTGAGCGTGATCTCGGTAAAACCACAAGGCCAAACTTACAGGACGCGGGGAAAGGCTGTAAAGCGAATCGGTAAAGTTTCTGTTAGGTGAGGAGGCTGGCCGGGGTGTCAGGCTGAAAAACAATGTGACACGCGAGTAAGGGCCGCGGCGCGCGGCGGGCGGGTCGGCCCCGGGGCTGCCGCGCTCCGGGCCGGGCTCCGGGGCCGCGCGGGCTCGGCGTCCCGCGCTCCACGCGCCCCCGCGGGCCTCGCAGGGCCGGGCCCCCGTGCGCCCGGGGCCCCGCCGCCGCCCGCGCCGCCCCGGCCGCCGCCGGCCCGGCCCGGCCGGGCGGGCCCGGGTCCCGTCCCCCCGCCGAGCGGGGCGCGGGCGGCGCGGGGGGCGGCGGGGTCGCGGCCGTCGGCTGCGCCCCGGCTTTGTTCGCGCCCCGCGCCCGCCGGCAGCCCGCGCCTCGGCCCCGCGCGCCCCGGCCCCGCGCGCCCGCCCCGGCCCACCTTCTGGATGGTTTGCTGCGTGACCTCCCCTTTGCCTCGCGGCCGGGCGGACGCGAAGGCCACCGACATGGTCGCGCGCGGGATCTGCCCGAGCTCCTCGGGGCTTCTGCTCCGGCGGCGCTCGGCGGCCCCGGGCGCTCATTCTCCGCAGTCGCTGGGGGGGGGGGCGGGGGCCGCGGGGGGCGCCGCGCCGTGGGCTCGCCCGCCCCGCCGGCCCCTGCGTCGCCCCCGGGCCCGACGCGCCGCCGCCCCCGCGCGCCGTCCGCCCCCCCAGGCCGAGCCCCCGGCGGCGCCCCGCGTCGGCCGCTCTGCGCCCCGCGCCCGGCCCTCCACCACCGAGCCGCCCCCCGCTCTCTGTCGCCGGTGGTTCGGCCCGGCCCCGCCCCGACGCGCGCGCACGTCAGCCGGACGCCGCCTGACGCCGCCCGACGCCGCCGTAAGGCGCCGGACGCCAGCAGCGCAGTGCGCGGCGGCGGGGGCGGGCAGGCGCGCGACGCGGGAGCAGAGGCGTCGTGAATCGCGGGCCGCGCGGCCGTGAGTGTGCGCTTTTCCCCGGCTCCGCCGCCGCCGCCGCGCCGCGCCGCCGGCATGAGCTACGACCGCGCCATCACCGTCTTCTCGCCCGACGGCCACCTTTTCCAAGTGGAGTACGCGCAGGAGGCCGTGAAGAAGGGCTCGACCGCGGTGAGCGGCGGCCGGCGGGGCCTGGCGTGCGGGGCGGGTGGCGAGAGCGGGGCGGCGGAGGCTGGTGCGCGCCGGGCTCCCGGGGTCGGCCCGGCTTCGCCCGTGCTCACGGCCTCCGCCGTAGGGATGCGCTTTGTTCGGGCGGCTCTCGTGGAGCCCCGGGATCGTTGGTGTCGCTGAAGGAAGCGGGGCGGGGGCCAGTCTGGGACCTGCGGATGCTGGGACGGCCGCGCAGGCGGGCGCAGGAGAGTCTGGGGCCACTGCCCTCCTGCCGGTGGGTTCTCACCGAAGGGTGGCAGTGCTACATGTGTGCCAGTGACTTCGCACGGGCGCTCGCGAGGCCGGCGCGCTCGGTGTGAGCGCTGAGCCTTGGAGTACCGGTTTCTCTTTCCCTCGGGCGTCTCCAGGGTGTATGAGCGGCCGTGGGACGGCCATTTTGGCGGGTCACCCTGCAGGGCCCTGCTTGGGCCCTGGGCCGTGGGCGCGGGTGCGGGCGCCTAGCAGCAGGGCTGGGTCGTTGTTGGCTCGATGACTCCTTCACGTCCGTAAGCAACTTAGGTGAGCCGCACCCCTGCGGTCCCGGCCGGGGGACTTCCCCACTGGGGACGGCAGTGGTCCTGGAAGCCCAGGTGCGCTTCAGGAACAAAGGGAAGCAGGCTCTCAGGGGCGGCGGTGCCACCGGGAGCCCTCCACCGGGTCGGGCAGCTTGGCGATCGTTCTCCTGCTGCCATCTGAGCACAGATCTGACGTTTGGGCCACCATTTGAATTTTGGATGGGGGATGCGTTTGAGACACCTGTGGGTCTGTTTCCTGGTGTTACTGGTTTTCCTCTTACCTGCTGCCGTCTCGGAGGTTCGCGGGCACAGAGAAAAAGGACACAGTTCTGGGCGATGAAGTGCTTTCATTTCCTGAATCTCTTCTGAAATTCAGGTCCAAAATCCATCTTCTGGCCCAACTCGGGTTAAAGAGCACTGGGAGAGGAGCTGCTTGGACACTCCCCGGCCCCCGTACTCCCTCGGGCCAGCCAGGGTGGCTTTGCTTAATCCTCCCAGCATCTCTGAGCCTGGCTCCCTTCTCCCAGGGGAACCTGGAGGGTCACCTAAGAGCATGAAGAGCCTTGAAGTCAGAAACACAGATCAGTGTTTTTCCACCATGGCCTGGGGCTGGGGTGGGGGTGGGGGGGCGCAGGCTGGGATTTTGCGCCCCAAGGGGTGTTTGCCAACCGGTGCAGACCTGTTTCTTTGCCTGTGAAGTGCTGCCAGTTGACATCTAGGGGTAGAGGTGGGCAGGGCAGCCCCAGGGCCCGCAGTGCCTCGGCTGAGAGATCTCTGGGCTGAGACGTGTTGCTCCTTGGAGCATTGCCCCATTTCTATCCGCTCCTGCCCTGACGGGGTCGAGGGATCACTTGGCCAGTGGGAGATTTTTCCATGTTTCCGATACGCTCTCTCTCCTGTACAGTATCTGCTATATGCAGAGAGCAAGCTAATTCCTGGGAAGAGTTGCTAAGAGTTGTCCTTCCACTTGAGGGCAAACCAGACCTTCCCCAGAGCTGTGCACAGGTGTGCCATGGTGCGGGGGGGGGGGGGGGGGTGTTGTCGTTTCAATGTTTTTTTACTTTGAGAGAGAGGGAGCATGTGCACACGTGAGCAGGGCAAGGGCAGAATCTCGAGCAGGCTCTGCACTGCCAGCGCAGAGCCCGACTCGGGGGCTCGATCTCACAAGCCACTGGGAGATCATGACCTGAGTGGAAACCAAGAACTGGATGCTTAACTGACTGAGCCACCCAGGTGCCCCCAGCATGGGTTTTAACATGCTTCACAGCTACAGAAACATTGCTTTCGGGGCACTTGTCTCGAATGTCAGGATCTCAGGCTTAAAAGCCTCGCATGTGTCTCTGTGATTCTCCCGGTTGAAGGTATATACACAACAGTTACTGTGTTGTAATTGAGACTTCACGTTCAGTGCACAGGAGTGGGCGCCCAGGTCGTGACACTTGGGCCAGCTCTGCCAGAAATGGGTCAGTATCTGTGATCTGTGAAGCGTGGGGCCCCCACCCCCAGGGTGTTCGCAGGTCCCGGTTACCATCTGCTAAGCGCCCTGAGCCTGATGGCAAAACTCTCGTTGCTTTCTTAAGCACCGTGTTGATTTTTATTGAAGGTCGGCGTGCGAGGGAAGGACATCGTTGTTCTGGGCGTGGAGAAGAAATCAGTGGCCAAACTGCAGGATGAGAGAACCGTCCGCAAGATCTGCGCGTTGGATGACAACGTCTGCATGGCGTTCGCAGGTGAGTGGGGCCGGTGCCCTGGTCCTCAGAGGCCCTTATTAGCACTTTGGAGGCCGTCTCAGTGGGTTGGCTTTTGGAAGATCTAGAAAGTGGGGAAACTAAAGTCATTTAAAAGGAGTCGATTGGGACCTTTGCCAGCTTCACCAAAGCTTTCAGGGGTGGGAGGCTTTGCTGTTGCTGGCGCATGACTGGATCACAGTTACAGTCTGGAGACAGGCTTGGTGAGCCTGGTTTTCCCCGACCACAGTTCCCTGCTGTGGGGCATGCTGTGTGCCCCGGGCACTCTCGTGGCTTCCCGAGCTCCTCCGTGCGGGTCCACTCTAGCAAGATCCCAATTCATGTAAACTAACCTAGGGACTGACGTGTCTTGTCCGAGGCCTCTGTGCACAGCCAGAGGATGATCACCCCGGCGTCCATCACCCAGATGACCTGAGAGCTGGGTTTCAGAGGACTGGCTGGAGTATGTAACTGCCGTGTGGTCGTGTGACCTGTGCCGTCCCCGATGGGAGCCGATGAGGCGTGGCTCCGGTGGCAGTCTTTCTGCTCTTGCAGGGCTCACTGCGGACGCGAGGATAGTCATCAACAGGGCCCGGGTGGAGTGCCAGAGCCACCGGCTGACCGTGGAGGACCCAGTCACCGTGGAGTACATCACCCGCTACATCGCCAGTCTGAAGCAGGTGGGCATCCCCCCACAGTAGTTCATGGTACCTGTGTGTACCTGTTTGCAGAGGTCCCTTCAGGGGAATCAAAAAACTGCTCTAATTCCACGCACAGTCCCGATCTTTGTGCAAATGTAACTTACCGTAGGTTATCCACTTTCGTGGCATTGTTTGCGTTTAGTGGTGTGGGACGGTCCAAATTCACGTTTCTGAAGGGACGTGATAGTCTCTGTCTTGATGTCCTGAACGGTTGGCTTCCAAGCATTTGGGAGGAGCTGAGAGCCACCTCCACCCTCTGGTGACGTGCCGGTCATTTTAAAGTCAAGTGTGTAGCCAAAGCGCGTGTGTTGTCAGAGTGGTTCCAGCGGTCTCAGTTGTGCTCTACGATGCGTTCGGTCGCGGGCAGGTCTTGCACACCTTTCTGAGCCAAACTGCACAAGAGGAGGAGGACCGCTGAGTAGTCCGGGCTCACGTCCCTCATTGTTGGAACTGCAGATAACTTGAATGTCTCCATTCCTTCAGCGAAGGCTCAGCTGTTGGGAACGCCGTGTGTGTGTGTGTGTGTGTGTGTGTGTGTGTGTGTGTGTGTGTGTGTGTGTGTGTGTGTGTGTGTGTGTGTGTGTGTGTGTGAGAGAGAGAGAGAGAGAGAGAGAGAGAGAGAGAGGACTTAGGGTGGGTTCCACGGGGCCTTTCGTGCTGAGGCATTAACGTGTTCCTTCTCCCGCCAGCGCTACACGCAGAGCAATGGGCGCAGGCCGTTCGGCATCTCCGCCCTCATTGTGGGTTTCGACTTTGACGGCACCCCCAGACTCTATCAGACGGACCCCTCGGGGACGTACCATGCCTGGAAGGTGAGGCCCTGACAAAACAGAGGGTCTTCGGGCGGTCTCGCCAGTAAAAAGTTGCAGAGGCCACTGGAAGGTACCGGGTCTCCTGCTGGTGTAAGGAGGCCGTGTCTTGCGGGTGCGCGTGCACGCGTACTCACTACCTGTTTGTTCTGTGACGCTCTTGCTGATAGAGCGAAGGAGTCATTAGACGTTGCTGTTTGAGACCATGTCCAAGGATAGGGAGCAATGGGGGTATGTGGCACGAAGCACAGTCACCCGTGTGTCTTTCAGTAACAAAGGAGAATCCCACTCGTGGCTAAGGATCAGCACCAGTTCCAAATAGCTCTTTGGGAAAGGAGTCCATAGGGCAGGACCAAGGGGCCAGGCTGCCTCTGACACGGCTGGCCCAGGCAGCTGCGGTCTTGTCCTCGGGCCGGTTCTGGATTGTCGTGCCCCGCACTGTAGAACACATTCCTCTTTCAGGCTAATGCTATAGGCCGGGGCGCCAAGTCCGTGCGTGAGTTTCTGGAGAAGAATTACACTGACGAAGCCATCGAGACAGACGACCTGACCATTAAGTTGGTTATCAAGGCCCTCCTGGAAGTACGTTTGCATTTGAAATCTGGTGCTTGGGCTGGGCAGAATGGACAGCACAGAAGTGGGCGGCTGTGTGCAGGCAGCAGGAGCGGGGGCGGTGAGGCCGCCGGCGGTAATGCTGGGCGCCCCAGGGCTTGCTCGGCCGGGCCCTGCCCCGGTGCTGTCAGCTCCCTCATGCGGCTGGGGCTATCAAGGACCGAGTTGCTGGTCCGAGGGCACGCTCAGGTGAGGAGCTGCAGAGGCAGGACGGGAGCCAGCAGGTGTGGAACTTTCCACTCAGAGCACACCGCTGCTAAGATTGGGGGATGAGGAGAATGGGGACTAGTGGCTGGGAGCTGTGGCCTTGGGCTTTGTCAGCACTTGGGAGATGCTGGCAGGTAAAGCCAAAGAGGCAGGGGAGTGGCCAGAAGGCCAGGCTGGCGTCCAGCTGTTGGGCTTTGGGGGGAGGGGGGGCGGGCAGGGGGGCTGGGAGCCTAGCTGCTGTGTGGAAGCAGGGGTGGCGGGGCGGGTGGTGCTGGTGCCATGCAGGTAGGCACCTGGCCTTATTCTTTGCTTTCCAAGGTGGTTCAGTCTGGCGGCAAAAACATTGAATTGGCTGTCATGAGACGTGATCAACCCCTCAAGGTAATCACTGAGGTCGTCTGGTGTCCTTTGCTCTGGAGCATCCCCAGGGATGGGGTGGGGGCGGGGGGGGGGGTGGGAACAGGGACCCTACTCCTGTGGCGCTTGTGCTCCAGGAGATTTCTTCCCAAGGCTCCCCACAAACAAGTGGAAGAGTAAGCATCATCGTGTGGGTCTCCGGGGGAGGCTGGGGCTCGCGTGGCTGCTGGGCACATTGAAAAGCTGCTGCAGACCTGTGGCAAGCTGACCGGTGTCACCCGGATCAGGCGCGCACACCCTAGTTTTTCTGTTAGAAGCTGCTGTGAGGTGCATGTGGCCGGAGCCCCAGAGCTTTCCTCCCCAGGGGAGAGGGGGTGCTGGTTCCCTGGTGCCTTGTGCGCTTTGGAGGCTAACTGTAAACTTTCTTTGGTAGATTTTAAATCCTGAAGAAATTGAGAAGTATGTTGCTGAAATTGAGAAAGAGAAGGAGGAAAACGAAAAGAAGAAACAGAAGAAAGCATCATGATGATGAAATCTTGAATTGATTTTTAAATTCAAATCATGGATTTTCAAAGTGATACATAGGCATTTCCCTCCACTCATCTACTGTCCAAGGGTCCTGCAATAAACTTCCTATTTGTTAACCTTTTCTTCAGAGCGTGTGTCTCTTGGGTGCAATCAGGACGGCTCTGTAGAAAGGGGGTCTTCCCCTCGCTGCGTCTGAGCGCTCTCCTTAGTGTG
Source organism: Puma concolor (assembly GCF_028749965.1). Lineage (NCBI taxonomy): Eukaryota > Metazoa > Chordata > Mammalia > Carnivora > Felidae > Puma > Puma concolor. The sequence goes on along the minus strand of NC_141669.1, from coordinate 139,605,156 downwards.
CGCTCTCCTCTGTGCTCTTGTCGCCAAGCTACTGGTGGCGGGCCAGGGGTGTCCAACTTTTTGGTTTGGGAGTCCAGCAGCGCTAGGAGCGCACGCCAAACGTGACGGCTGCTGTAGACAGGCGCGCGGCATTAGAGACAGACGCCGAGACTCCCGAGTTTCTCTTCCCAGAGGGGCTAGCAGACGGACCTTGTTCCTTCCTGACAGACACACGTGAGGGAACACGTGGCGCCCAGTTGGTTTTCACTCAGAATCCCACAGAGCAGCAGCCGTGTTCAGAACGAGTCGTTTCTGGTTTCCCTAGATCAAGTCTTCGCACTTGTGTGTTCTCCCTTGAGTTCCTGGTGCTGATTGTCCCCTGTGCTTGCTCTCCCGCCAGAGATGGCCCTTCCAGGTTCCAGCCAGCAGCGGCCTCGCCCTCACCCCTGCAGCTTCACAGCTTCACAGGAAGCTCTGCCACCAGTCCCGGTGACAGGACCACCATCGGGCACCCCTGCCCCACTGGGTAATGGCACAAAGGGCTCTTTGAGTCCCTGGGCCGGCTGCCCTGCCAGCTGTACCCTTGGGATTCCAGGGCGCTGCTCCCACCTCCGTCTGCAGCTTCCCTCACTGGGTTCTCACTGAATGGCACGTATATATTCGATCTAGAAAGGAGTAAAAACGCCCAGATACGTTTTGAGCTCGGTGTAAAATGTAGAATTGTCAAAACGTCAGCATAGAGCGTCAGTAGTGAAGTTAGTCATTGTGGTAAACTGTGACGGGACTATATTTAGATCGCCTAAAGGAAATACCTGCCTAGTGCGACCGCTGAGTCACCTACTTCGTGGAGGATTCGTGTTTTGGCTACCTGCATCTGACTATGGAAGATTTTAACTTTTTATTGGCCAAGGATGTTAGTTGTTTTCCCCAAAAAGGAAGGTTGCTGAGAACTTGTTGAAATTGTGAAACTGACCACGGTGCGTGCCGTTGCAGGCCAGCCCCCTGCTGCTTGGGCCTGCTCTGGGCCCAGCGGAACCACAGGCAGGCACCGAGGGAGCAGTGACACGGTGGATGGGGCGGGCCTTTCAAAGACCCCCAGAAACCCATTTCAGTGATGCGGGGCGCTTTCGGTCCAAACAGCCACGTCTGCTGTTCTGGATGGTGCGGGGTCCAGCCCTGGAACAGGGCACAGAGGACACAGGAGGAGCTCCAAGCAGCCTGGGGTGGGGGACAGGCATCTCCCAAGCAGGTTTACTGTGGACAGAGCTTTTAGAACCAGCTCTTGTCCCATGTCTGGAGAGCAGAGCCCCTTGTTCTGGGAAGCTGGCCCGCTGCACACTCGGGCTGGCTCATGCCCTTTACCCAGACCAACCGGGTCAACGTCACTCGAGAGCAGATGTCGCCAAGGAGCCTATTAGCGCGAGGCCTGAACAGCTCCTGCCTCGGGACGGGCACGGCAGACAGGATAGGACTCCAGCAGCACAACCAACAGAACGATTTTACTCTCAGAGCAGAGAAGAAAGTTTTAAAGGTTTGCACGTTTATTTATAATTACAATTTACATTACTCCAACAGAGCAACCCATTGCTAGGTTCTAATTCTTAGCCATTAAGTCCTACAAAAATAAACCCAAGCTTTTACAGTAACTGAATCAATACAGAACTAAAACCTTTATAGCTATTTAAAGGGGTTTAGTTACCAAGGTGCTTATGTTCAACACAATGCCCTGTCCATCAGAAGGGCGCATGCTTATACTAAAGGTCTGACCCATTTACTCATGCAACAAATTTATATTCCCCACCCTCCCTCCACCCACCTGTAAAACAAAAACACAGAACTATTTACAATCAAGAAGAAATATGTTCTCGGTCAACCGACCTTGCAAAAAAGACTGGCTCGTTTCCAAGTGGATGAGACACTGAACGGTGGCCAGAGTCCAACAGTGACTGGCCTGGGTCAGGGGATGGCAGGGACGGGGCAGGAAGGGTAGGGACACCACAGGGCTTTGGTCCCCAACCCTGATTCGTATGGAAGCCAGGCTCTGAGCAACAGTTCCTAGCTCACGTTCAGGACCCCTTCCTAAGCCTCCGGGACTTAGCCCCCACCACCCACCAGCCCTCAACCTTGACATCACGGCTCTGGATGTAAGGGTTGTCTGGTTTGCTTCTACAACATGATCCGTGGGACACCCCCACTCTCCCTGCCCAGGCCCACCCACCCCCGCACGTCCCCAGGCTGGCCCTGCCTGACTCCTGAGACCCCAACCTACGGCACTGGGGGGTGCCAGGCCAGCAGCACCAGAGGCCAGTTGGGTTATAAAGATGCAACTGGCTGCCACGTTTGCCGAATGAGATTTGGCTCCACTTTAAAAAAGTCAAAGCTGTCACACAAAAAAAGTCACAAAGTGAGGATCAAGCTTTTGCTCTAGAAACCTTTTTCCAAAATACCAAAACCTTAGAATTAGGCTGTGTGCAACTAAAGAGGAAAGACAGGCCAAGATACCTCAAAGAGGTTACCCACGAATACTTCCCCCAAACAAGTGGTTCTAACTCAGACCACGTCCAAGTTCAATTAAGTCCAAAACGTAAGTAGTAGTACGGGAATTTTCCAAACTCGGTAAACAAAGTGACCCACGTCTCCCAAGTAAGTGCAGCGTTTTCCGATAACCTCAGACACAGCTTCGTTTCTGTGCTGCTTCCGCAGGCACCTGTGAGAAAGGCACAGGACACTACGTGAGCACGCTCAGCACGTCCCACTCGGCAGCCCCTGCCCCCCCCCCCCCCCCCCCCCCCCCGGCAGGAGCCAGGCACACAGGGTCCTGGGGAGAACGAGGGTGCTCAGCCTCCCTCCCACCCCAGTCAGCCCAGGGCTCCCCAGACTTTCCAGTCCCCATCAACCATGAAAATCACCTTTGTACACACTGGGCACACCTGTAGCCCACTGCCCACCCAGACCCACGGGGCACACAGGTGGATGGGACCTTTTTCATGCGCACCTGGGGGTCCCTGCGGGGCAGGGAGGCCAGCTGGTGACGGCAGTCCTTGCCGACCACACTGCAGTAGCACGCGCCCAGCCCCCACACCCGGACCCGCACTTCAGGGGGCCTGCCGTCCCTAGGAGCCCCCCAGGTGATTCAGAGGGCCAGGGCCCTCATCTCGGCCCCAATTCCTGCAGGCTCCTCCTCTTGCTGGAAGCCAGGGCCGCCAGCTCCAGGGCTCCTAAGCTCTTCCCGAGGAGGGTGCCCACAGGCAGTGCCACCCCAACGCCCTCCCACCACCGGGTCCAGAAGCCCCCTTCCGTCACTCACCTGCGGCCCCATCCTCACACCCTGCCGGTCCCAGCTCGGTGGGAAGTTGGGTTGCGGCGGGTTGTACCGTTGCCCCTGCCCCCTCGAAATCCACCCCTGAAGCTACGGCCACGAAGAAACCTTCCCGATACCCCGAAAGTCTCCGTGTTGAGCTTCCGCTCTTCGGCCCACGTAGTCCGCCTAGAACTGGATCACAGACAGGCGCGTGAGACCGACTGCAGCCGGCATCCGGTCACAGCTTCCTGAGCCAGCACAGGGAGGGGGTGTGGGGAAAGGACCGGCAGGTGGAGCCATCAGAGGGGGTGACCCAGTCAGGACCCCGCAGCCAGAGAGCCCACCCTGCGGGTGCTCCCGGCCACACTGCCAACGGGGTCTGCTGCTCACCGGGCGGGGCTGCCCAGCATGAACTCTCGTGCCTTTATCGACAGGTGAGTGCGTGACACCAGGCAGTGCCCAGGCAGGTTCCGAGACCTGGGGTGTACCACAGACCCCTCCCTCCACAGAGAAGTTTCTAGTATGTGAGGAGGGGGCTGGGCTAGATGGAGTGGGATCTCCAAGAATATGAGGCTTACACCCTGGGGACGGTGGGGCCACGGCAATGACACCACGCACCACCCAGCGCCCTTCGTACTGAGGATGTGGCCAGCACCCACCTCTGTGTCCCAGGTGAGGGCCCCACGTCCGCTTACAGGCACAGAGCTCCCGCTCCACTGCCCTCCTGGCCTCGCTTAGAGAGCCAGCAGCTGCACCCTCCACCCGCCCAGCCCGACAACCCCGACGGTCGTCGTGGTTCCCCTCACAACCTGTCAGCAAACCCGGTCCGCTCCCCCTGCAAAGCAGAGTCAGCAGCCGAGCTCTCCTCCGCCGCCGCCACCCGATTCCGAGGCCCCAGGACTACCGCACAGGCCTCCAGGTGGGCCACCGGCCCCTCTGCCTGCCTTTGGCATCCTCAGCCGAGACAGGGTAGAGGTCAACCGGCACCGCCCCCAGCTCCAACCTGGACAGCCGCCCACAGCTCCCGGCACCCAAGCTGGTCGTCACCGTGACCTACTCGCCCTGCTCGCACGCGCCCCCTTCATCCCTGACCGCCTCTCTTGGGACTCTGGTCCGGCGTGCAGCAGACGCCTGGCAGGCGGCCCGTGTGCGGAAGCTTCCTCCGTCCACCCACGAGCGCTCCCAGCACCACACGGTGTGACACCTCCGTACTCGGTTTACCTTTACCTCCCCCCCCCCCCCCCCCACCAGGCCCTGCCCAGCCTCCTCCTGCCCGTGCCCGGACGCGTTTCTATCCTATCCGCACACGTACTCTCTACTTTCCCTGCCGGGATTGAAACACAGGACAGCAGGGCCCTAGCGTGTGCTGTGCCCTTGATGCCCAGCAGCGTGTCTGGCACTCCATTTGCGGAATGACTGCACACGGGTTTCTGTGCCTGCCCCTTCTATACCGTCTAGCTCGCAGGGTAACCTCTGAGCACCAGTCTCCAGGGGCTCTAACTGCACGCCCAGGTCCCCAGTCTCAAGCAGTCGGGAGCCGAACACGCAGGCCAGCTGCTGCAGGCAGCAAGGGCCTCAGGCCACCGGGTCGGCTGCCAGGACAAGGCGGCGTGTGACCGAACGACCCATCACTCAGCTGGGGAGCATGGTGCCGAACTCAGCCTCAGTGGACAGAAGAGTAGCAGAGCCAAGATGGAAGCGGAGGCCGGACCTCAGTCCGACCCTCAGGTGCCTGTGACTGTCAGGGGTTCCGCGCTGCCACCTGCTGGCGCCACCGGGACCGGTGTACTCACACGGCAGAAACAAGAGGAGGATCTTAGGTTTGTCCTGAACTTAGATGGGAGTCTGGTCTTCAAGAGAGCATGGCCCAGGCTCCGGAGTTTTGAGGCAGAATGAGTTTCTTCCTGCCAGCTCATCCAGGCCTCGCCAGCCCCGAGCCCGGCCCCCTCACCAGGCCCCCTGACCTGGTCTTGAGCTCAGAAGAGATGTTGTCGAAGAAGGACTTGGACTTGTCATAGTAGCAGTTGGGCCCCAGGTGGTCTTCCTCAGCAGGAGCCTCGTCACTCTGGGTCACCACCGCTGGGTCCTTCTCGTCCCCCTTCTCAGCTTTGTCATCTGCAGAGAGAAGCAGAGTACACGGTGATGCCTCCCTCGGCCAGGGCGGGCCCCTGGTCAGCTGTCCTCAGGCCAAGCACATGGGGGGGGGGGGGGGGGGGGAGATGGCTCGTCGTCTGTGTCAGAAGGGCCCCTCCCCGCACCCCCCCGGCCGTGTAGCTTGCTCCTCACCCACGAGCAGTTTGCACATTACCCCAAGCCTCGTCCTCACTCAGGAATTCCTTAGATGGCGCCGCTTCCACACCTGCCCCGCCCCCACCCATCTGTCTTGCACCTGCAGCTACAGACACTCCTTGGTGGGGAGGGCACCCTCTGCATAACGCCAAACACCTTTAAAATTCAGTTTCTTCTTAAACTCTTTGTCCAGCTCCTCTCTGTTGAACTGGGCGTTTGCACTCTCAAAATCAAAGTCGCCTTCAAACTTGATCGTGTTCTCTTTGACGTTAGTCGGGCGGTTTTGCCCTCTGGAGCGATTCCTCGTTCGTCTGTTCCCTGGGGGAAGGAAGGAAAGCCGTGACTGGTGAGCCGCCGAGCTGACATTACTCCAGTGAGACGGGTGACGAAGAGGGGACAAGGCACACGGAAGCGGACACTGAGCCCCAGCACCCCAAAGCCGTCACCCACAGAGGCCAAGCAGAGGGGCGAGCAGAGAAGCGGAGCACAGCCGGGTGGCCCGCGGCTCCCCGGAACTCAGGTGGCAACAACAGCCGTTACCTGATCTCCTCCTCTGAGGTCTTCTGTTCTCGTCGTTCACCTGCCCTTGACTCTGCACGGCTGTCGGCTGAACTACATCTAAGGCGCAAAAGGAAAGAGTAAGGCAAGCGCCCACCGAAGCAGAGCCCAGCGACGGAAGCGGGGTGGCGCTAGCACAGGGGCCACGCAGCAAGGGCAGGCCCTGCGAGAACACGCGGGGTTTACGATGGGGGGCAGGGGGTGCGGGCTTTTGAATGAAAAAGGAAGAAGACAGAAAAGAGAACCCCAGGAAGCAGGGCGCCACTCTGAGGCGCTGAAGCGGACACCAGGACGGGAAGGGACAAGTACCGCTGGTGGTCTTGCCGCCCGGCTGGGCCGGGCGCCCGTTCAGCTGCATCCCCACGGTGGCCTTGCCAGGTAACAGCTTTTTGGCATTCGGGTTATCGACAGAACCAGTCTGGACGGCCTGCTCCACCATGGGGCTCTTGCCGACTGGGACGGATGGAAAACCAGCTCCTGAGATGGGAAGGGAAGGAGCGCTGAAGACCAGAGAGGAGAAAACCTCACGGCCCTCCAGCCCCTCCCTCGGGGTGGCAGGCCGGGCAGTTGAAGGCACCACCTCGAGACTCTCCCAAGTCTGGCAGAGCCTCCCGGACCGTCCCCTCCCGTGACTAGCCCGGCGGCCACAAGGCCAGCTCACCAGGGAGCCCTGAGCCCCCGATCCCCAACCTAGGTAACCCCGAGGAGACAAAAACACCCTGCCAGAAACGAACACTTCCCAGGTGGTTTAGAAAACAGCTTTCCAAAAACCACACAAGCTCTAAGCCCGAGGGGGCTCCTTGGTTCCAAGATGCTGGCAAATTCACGGTCTGGGAATTTGTTCTGTTCTGGTCCACGCTGGACAAGAACCATCCCAGTCTGGGATCTTCTAGTAAACGGTCATTCTTTAAAGTTAAACTCTAGAACGCGGTCGTTTCTGCTTGAGGCATAACAAAACCAAAAAGAATGATGTGATAAGACCCGACTATAGAAAAGCAGTGCATCTTGAAGAAACGAAGGCTCCCAGGCTGCCCTTGGTGGTGGGGCCGTACCAGAGTCTGTCCCTACAACACTGCAGTCTCAGCCCTCGGCGGAGGTCCCAGCTCCCGAGGTGTCCTCTGAGGCAGGAAGGGGGAGAGGGCACGCCACCCACACTGGTCCGTCCCCCTCCCCCCCCCCCCGCCGGTACCGTCTAAACGGGGCACTGTGGGGCTGGGCAGAGGCATACGGAGCTCTGAGGCACAAAACCTGGGCCCTGGGCACGGAGGTCACCATCAGGAGAGACGGCCCATTACGCGTGAAAATTGGCTGTTTCAGCTTTCTGGTTTTTCACGTGAGACAGAAACTAAGGCAGTTACTGTGAAACCTTCCTCACGACCAGATCAAGAGAAGAGCTCCCAAGGCAAGCTGGACGGCCTCGCATACTGGCGCGCGCAGGTGTCCTGTGACGGAACCACGCTGGAGCCCCCTCCCCGGCCTGCCACCTTGCCCAGCAGGGCCCTCCCGGGAACGCAGCCCGGCTGCTCCTGCCACACTCTAACTCGATGGGGGTGAGACTCAGGCTCACCCGTTCTTGATAAAACAAAACCATCAACAAACTACCCTCCCCTGAGAGCAGCTTTACACCAACAATTCAAAGAACGAACCGTCTAACGTAAACTTTAACTGGGCAAAAACACCACTGCTTCTACATCAGGGACACACTGGCATCCGTGTGGGAACGGAAAGCAACACGTGCAAAATAACAGACTGGCACGGATGCTCTGGGTGCGACCCTGGACCGAGCCTCCGCAGCGGGGAGGGCAGGGCATGGCGCTCTACCCAGTCAGGCACGTGAACCTCAGCTCTCAGAGAAACGAGAAGAACATCATGAAAGACCAAGAAGCCCCAACAGGTGCCACGGCCCAGCTGAGACAGGCAGTGCACCCCGGCATTAACAAGCTGGTCACTTGGCCCACGCCGTTCACCTGCTCGAGCGAATCTCCCAATTCTAACGGGGCTTCACGTTAGAAAGACACCCGAGGCCTCTCGGAAGGGTGACGAATATGCCACGCAGCTCCCAGAACAGCATGTGAGTTTCTTAGGGACGCTCCCCTGCAGTGTCACCCAGCAATCTAGAACACATTCTGGGCCAGCTGAAGCCCCAGGGAAAGGCTTTCTGTGCAAAGCTTCCCACATTTGGTAGTCTCGATCCAGGTCCAAGCAGACCCTGGACCCAGGGGGGAGTGAACAAGTTCCGGGTCAGTTCTTTCTAACGCCTTCTTTAAAACCGTGCGAGCTCGTTAGTAAGTCACGACTACGTATTGAACCACATGGAAGCAGCTGAATTGACCCTCGGGCTTGGCAAAGCATCTACTACAGCCACTGTCGCTCTGGGCTACTGGTTTACCCCCTTGCTCTCAGGACGGCAAGACAGCATGCAGCTCTCCCCGACTGCGGTTACCCTTGGAGGTGAGCTGATGTGGCTCTGAGGACACGTCAAGCTCTGAGGCGGGCTGTGGAGACGGAGAAGAGCTAGGGCTGGAAGCTGCGGCCGAGGCTGGAGGGCTCACCAGCTTCTCTAAAGGAAGACAGAGGAGAGCAAAAGAGAAAGTACGCAAGTAAGTAACGAGACACCGGTCCCGTGTCCAGCAAGCTCGGAAGAGCCAAGCAACCTCTCACGGGACACGTGGCTCACACAAACCTATTCTAGAAACACCGTGAGCCAGGCAGAGCAGCAGTCCGGACAGCGTGACTCAGGAGCGGCCCAAGAGCAGGTCTGCAGGGCCTGCCCACAGCCCCAGGCTGGGGTAGGAGCCTGCCGACTCCAGGGTTTGAACGCCTCGCAAAGCTGCGTCCGGGGCCAGGCAGACTGTCACGCTACACGTGCAGAAGAGAACCTCATTCCAGGATCGACCCACCTCGGGGGACGGAACTTTTGAGCAAACCAGGGACAGCAAAATGCCTAACGGATGGGTATCGATTCAGCTTTTTGCGTTTACGGGCTTCCAAGGTGTCAATAGTTAGAGCCCATCCGTAATCACAAAACCAGTTGTTTCTTATTGAAGCAAACGTGCCGTGACTTCCACCCAGACCCAGGCTGACGTTTCAAATGAATTTTGATTTGACTCATCTGTCCCCAAAGTCAGACGAACTCTTTTACTCTCAATTGAAGAGTTAGCCGGCGTTCTAACTGGTTCAAGTTGCACTGAGTGCTGTGTTGAGCGTGCGGAACAAGCAGAACAAGCCAGGAGCAGGGTGTCCCCACGATCAGGGTCTGCGGCCCCGCCTCCTGGAGATCACAGCGCGAGTTTAGCAGACAGAAACAGGTTACTCACCTAGACCCAAGGAAGCGGCGTACTGCTGGCTAAGCAGAGAGCTGGCAGCCAGCTGGCTGTAGGGCGGCATCCCTCTGAAGGGGCTGTAAGGCACGTGTGGCTGGAAGGAGGAGGCCGAGCCCGAGCCCAGGGAAGACTGACCAACGAGACACACAGATGAGAGCAGCACAGAGCAGTCAGACTTGTCTGCCTGTGTTCCTGGAGGCCCGGGGTCGTGGGGCAGAGCCTCCAGAACCACCTAAGCGAGCTCAGAGCTGCCTTTCCCACATCCCGTAGCCAGGTCCGCCCGTCCGGGTCACTCTAACCGGAATTTCCCCTAACTCAGTTAACCCCTCAGATGGCTCCCCACCGGCTGTCGTCCCCTAGTTTAGCCTCTGTAAGCGGGCAGACTTGCCATCCGAGATTTGGCCCTGCCCCCAACACGCAGCAGCCCAGCCACACAGTTCCCACACGTGCGACACCTCTCCGGTCCCCATACCCTCAGGGACGCTGCTGCCTGTTGCTCCCCAAAGACCTCTTTGTGCCCCGAGGCCTGACTCAGGTACTTGCCTCTTCTGAAGTCTCTGAGAAGTCTCCCTCCAGACCTTTCATAGGTCTAGCCCGGGGCTTCTCCACATGTCCCCAGAGCCCCCCCAAGCATGCTACCTTCCAGGGAGCGCCCTCAGTCCCAGAGCCTCCCGCAGAAGCAGCCTCGGAGCGACCAATGAATATTCAGATGTGCAAGTCAAGAAACTATTAAGCTAGGCTCCCCGGTAATCCTGGGCAAATTCTGCCCTAACGCAGGAGGCGCGTATACGGCATAAGAACCGCAAGGTCCATGTCCCACGACACTGGGGTTTAAAATCCAGACGACATCAGGAGAGCAAGTCCTGCTGTCTCGACCCAACAGTAAGGACAAACGTGATTCCCCAAGCCTCCCCAGAAGACTAGAAGCACCACCCCCTTTCCTCTCTCTCTCTCTCTCTCACTCACACACACACACACACACACACACACACTCGCACACACGGAGAGTCTCACTCTACAACACACGACACCGCAAGCTGAGGTTAAGACTTTCTGCAGCAACGGCCTGCGCAGAAATTAAACCACTTTTCATTGAAAGGCTATTCCTCGAGTCGAGCGCTCCCGCCAGACAGAGGACACCAAGTTCCACTTGGAAAGCGGCACCTCTCGGAAAGCGTGCCCACGTCGGGAGGAGGGCAGCACACTTACTTGGACGATAGCAGGGTCCTGCGGGAGCGTGTGCTGGGCTTTCGGAGGCTCACACACGGTGATATCTTTGATATCACTTCCCCGGAAAATGATGTACTCATAGATCTCCTCTCGCGGGGGGGCCGGCCTATCTGTGGGACGGTCTTCGGTACCGAAAGACCTCACTTGGGAGTTGAGAGAGAGAAGGGTTAGGTTGTCGTCCTCGGCCAAGGGCGTTCAATCCATCCTCCTGCACTGCAGCCCTCGGGCACTCTGTGCCCGGCCCTGCCCTGCACACCACCTTCGGTCCACCTCCCAAAGGCTACTCCGCCCCCCAGTTTCCAGAGCACAATGCCTACAAGACCCCGGCTGGCAACGCTCCAGAAGGTTCGGGGCCCAAAGACAAGTTAACAAGTTCTGAGGCCCACGGTCCCCCGAAGTTGACGGTTCTCAAGTGTGAGCACAGGAGGGCCAGCGCCCTGAGCAAACAGTCCACTTTGCAGAACACCCCTCTACACCCGACTTCCGAGATTAAACAGCCCGCCAGCTGCTCTTTGCCTGAAACCTCCCCGCACGTCACCCCTGGGAGTTTGTTTTGTTAGGCGAGAAGCCTGTGGGCTTGTTACCCGCACCCTCCCCGGGAGGGGCTCTCACAGAAACAACGGGAGAATGAGCTCAGAGCCTGGACCCACACCACCGCCAGCCTGGGTCTGCCCGAAGGCCTTCTTGGGGTATGCACCCTTCCCGGCAGGGTTCAGGCTCTGGGGGCAGAGCTGGGCTCGAAGCAGCCTCTATCTAATCTGAGCACAACTCCTGCTAAGGACCAGAGGCTCTGGGCCTCAGTTTCTCCAACGGGGATGGCATGCCAGATACACTCAAGTGCCAAGGGTATACGTCAACACATAACCTTGCAACTCTGGATTCTCTCCTGGAGCCACGCAATTGGTCTCTCCCAGAACTCGGGCGCCAGACTTTAGGAGGTATGCCCGGAGTTTGGAATGACTGCGTCCTGAAGGCCCAAGGCTCCCTCTGACGTGGGAAACAGGGACGCCGTGCCCTGACCCTCACAGGCCCAACGACACCCATCAGACACCCAGGGTTTCTGCAGCCCTGGCTGCACCCGGCACTTCTCTCCAAGAGGCAAGGGAAGGACACTCGCCATCTTCCCCCGGGAGGATGAAGACAAAGAAACTTTGAGCCACCTCCTCCTGCCTCTACAAGCCTGGAAAAGATTCTGGACTCCCCTAGAGCCACATTCCAGCCTCCTGCCTCTACGTCTGGCGGGGGCTTCAGGGTGCTCACGGTGCCTCCAGGGAAGGGTCGGCCACAAAAGGGGAAAGCCACAGACTGAACGTCTGCATTAGGGCAGGAGAGCGCTTTAAGTGGGGGCACCTAGCAGCCGACCGATGCTCCTCTCCCGGCAGGAGGCTCCATTAAGACGTGGTGTTTGTTCAGGCTCAAGGCCCCAGCTGCTTAATAGGTTCCAGAAGGGCTCACAGGAGTAGCGTTCTGGGGAGGCCCCGGGGAGCCTCAGGCCCCTCGCCCCGCCCCTCCTCCGCAGGGACCGGGATCTCGGCGCCCGCCGCCCCCTCCGCCCAGCCCAGCAGCACCGGCCCGCCACCTGCAGAGGTGGGCTGCGCGGAGGAGGGGGCGGCGCAGTGGGAGCTGGACCCGCCCCCACCTCCCCTCCCCACCCTCGGGCTGGGCGGGCCGGCCGCGCACAATAACCAGCCGCCGGGGCCGGGGGAGACCATTGTGCCGGCCGAGCCCGGCGGGGGAGGGGGGGCTTCGCGGGGGAGGAAGCGTCCGAGGAGGTGGGGGGCGCCCGGAGGGGGGGGGGCGACGGCGCCCACCGGCTGTTGGCGCCCGGGGGCCGGGGCGGTTGGGGCGGCCGCGGGGCCGCTACCTTTGGCGAGCGCCACGGTGGAGTTGTCCGTGTCGATGGTGTAGAGGATGCCCTCGTAGCGGATCTGCGCCTTGGAGATGAGGCTGATTTTGCTGCCCAGGTACGGGGTGCCCGAGGAGCCGCTCATGGCGGCGGCCGCCCGGCTGGGCCTGGCCCGCTCGCCTCCGCGCGGTCGCCTCGCCGCCGCCGCCCGCTCCTCCGCCTCGGCGCCTCCTCACCGTCGCCCGACGGGCCTGCGCGGGGACCAGCAAGCAAGCGGCGGCGCGCGGCCGGGGGCTCTGAGGGGAGCGCGGGGGAGGAGGGGCCGCAGCAGCCACATCCGGGGCCTCGCGCCGCCACGCCCCGCCCCCGCACGCTCGCCGCCCATTGGATAGCCGCGCCTGCCTCCCTTTAAATATGGCCGCGCCGCTTGCCTGGGGGCGGGCCCGCTCTCCGCGCCTGCGCAGCACGCGCTGTGAGCCCGGGCGGGCTTCCCCCGGCTCTCCGCCCCCTCCTCGGCCAACTCCCGGCGGGCCCCGCGCGGGGTGGGAGCACGAGACCTGGCTGGCAGGCTCGGGGGGAGGGGTGGGAATCGGGAGGGGCGGAGCGCGCGTGCGCAGGCAGGGGGCGGAGGCCATGCTGGAGGGGCGGGGCCGGGGGCGGAGCGCGGCGACGAAGCCCTGGGCGCCAGTTCCTGAGAGCAGTCTCCAGAGCTCCATAGCGTCTCTGCCGAAGAGACCAGAAGAGCTTCCCGTGTCCTGGGCTGGAAGGCCGCCCGGCCGGGGTGCGCCCCGTCCCTCCCGTTCTAAAGCACCGGCGGGCCGGAGTCCCTGCCCGAGGGGGGGGGGGGGCGGGCGGAGGCGAGGGCCGCGGGTTTCTGCCCGCGACGTGGAGGCGGGGTGCGGGGCCGAGGTCCCTAACCGTGATGTGGAGGCAGGGGCCAGGTTTCCCTGTCCAGCGAGGTGAAGGCGGGGTTCAGGGTCCCTGCCCGGGAGGCGAAGGCGAGGTTTGGGTCCCTGCCTACGAGTGGAGGCGGGGAGACGGGAGTCCCTGTCTCGGAAGGTGAAGGCGGAGTTCAGGGTGTCTGTCCCGCGGGGTGAAGGGGGGGGGGGGTTCGGGGTCCCTGCCTGCGACGTGGAGGCGGGAGCTCGGGAGTCCCTGCCCAGGGAGTTGAAGGCGGGGTTCTGGGTCCCTGCCTGCGACGTGGAGGCGGGGGCTCAGGAGTCCCTGCTCAGGGAGTTGAAGGCGGGGTTCGGGGTCCCTGCCCCAGACGCGGAGGCGGGGGCTGCCCTCTGGGCGCAGTGGCAGCTGCGGGTAACGAGCGCTTCCGGCGCGTCAGCCGCTAAATATAAAGTGCTGAGCGCATCTTCTCTTTTAATCCCTCCCCTCCCCCAAACCTGCGGTAGCTTCGTGTCCCTTAAAATAAATCCCAGCCCGCTACCAGCGCCTCAAAGCCCCGCCTGGCTTGGCCTGGCCCGCCCGGCTCCAGCCCGGAGGCCTCCTGGGCGTCCTCGGTGAGAGGCGGAGAGGGGGGCTCCGACTGTCCCTGCGCGGTCAGCCATTCAGAGCGCGCACGTGTGCGCTGGCTTTTTGTCCGTCTCTCCCTCTGGCCCGGCCCATCAGATCAGGGATTAGTGCTGGGCCCTGGAAGAAACTTGGTGCATGGTGACCAGCATTTTATAAAAATGAAACAGAATAAGACGGAAACTATCAGGGCATCCCACATAGAATATTGTTTTGTGTTGAGGCCATTTACATGTGTGAATATTTATGTGGGTACTGGGTCAAATGTGGGATGTGTTTCTTACCAGAGTGCCAAACAAACGAATGAAAGCCACTGCAGAGAACAACTTGAGCCACCCCACAGACCAGGCGTTCTGACTCCCCTGGTCTTACAGAGGAGGACTGAGATCCAGCACAGGATAGAGGAGCTGCTGGCAGGACAGGTGTCTGCCCGTCACAGAACACTCTGGTCCCACTGGCACTCAGCCATGGCCAGTACCAGAATTTGAGAAAAGGGAGCGGAAGAGATGGAAAAGTCTTCAAAATGTATCTGCCAAGAGCTACCTGTACATTTTAGACCTGGTTCTTGACTTGTGGAAAATTGCAGTGGTGAGGAGAGCAAGGACAGGACGGCCATGGAATTAGTGTAGCCCCACTGAGAGAGATCTCTGGGGATCCGGGCCTCCTGCTCCTGGGACAGAGGTAGGGCTCTCCCTTGCTGTGGCACAGCCTTTCCCTGGGAGCGCACCTGTCTGGAGTAGCTGTCGTCCCCTGTCCCCTGATCATCGCTGCAACCATCTGGCCTGGTTGTCCCCGCATGCAGCCATGCAGCCGCAGCCCTCCCCTCCACTTTCCAGCTCTAGAACATGACTTGCCCAATGTTACAGATTCTGTGCCTCCCAGATCCTGGTTTCTGGGCCACAGGCCTCTGTGTTGGAGGTGGGGAAGGACTCTTCACTAACAGGAGTTGGTTCTGTCTTGGAAAAGAGAGTTAGACCCGAAGCCTCAGGACCAGGGTGTGGTGTCATTCCTGGAGACCTCCAAGAGCCTGCTAGGCTTCTTGGTGTGCAGCTAGGTGGTTCCCTGAGGACATTAGCCACGGGGCAAATGCCCAGGCAGGGCAGAGGCTAAAAATATATGGGGCACACAGGCCCAGGAATGCCAGTCCTACCACCCATTCCTTGGTGTCCTGCCCAGAGCGGAGGGTACTTTGCAGAAGGTTTGAGAAGAGGAACGGTTGTGGCAGTACCTAAACTTGACTCTGGAGGTCATCGGCGTGGTCTGTGTTCCAAGCTGGGGCACACCCATCCAGCACGTCCACCCTAGACAGCTCTTCACGGAGCCTATCTATCGCCAAGCCTTAGACTCCTGGGGTGGGGATGGGGGCGGGGTGGACGGAGAGACTGCTGAGGAGCTGGGAAACCCTGAGCAGTTCGGACTCCCTCTCTCAGTTTCTCCGTTTGTCCAACAGAGATTATAGCTGTGCTGCCCATCTCGTCAGTGCTGGTGAGGAGCCTGGAAGACCGTGCCCGTGGGGGCCTTGGCAGGGGCCAGGAGCCCACCGCCTGGGCCCACCCAATGGGAAGCTGGCTGTGCCGAGGACCACCCACTGCAAACATGAGCCGCTTACCTAAGCACCTGCTGTGTGTATGGAGAAGAGTGAAGCGGGCCCTCATGAGGACAGGTGTGAATATGTGGACGTGGGACGCCTCCCGGGTCCCATCACAGGCTGGCAGCATCACACGGCCAGCGTCCTGCAAGAGGAGGGCACGTTGCCACAGCATATCACCGTGACTCTGATGTCCCCCTGAGGAAGTATGGGCCACGTGACCGTGGGTATGCTAGGTATCACTGCTTGCTAGGAGCAAAACGTAACAGGTGAGTTGATTCAAAGACACGTCAGTGATGGGTGATATACAGAGCAAGTCAAGTCAGTGGCCTGAAGCGTGGGAGCATGCCAGCGGGGCAGGACCTCACCCGTCTCCTGAGGCTGGCACAAGGGAGGCGGGTGCTCGCTTCTGGGGAAGCCCTGGCCCAGCTGCAGGTAGCGCCGCCCGGAGGCAGCCGAGAGTACAGGCGGGCTGGGCGCAGAGATCAGGGCTGGCTTTGAAGGTGCCACCTACTAGGCCTTCCCAGCAGGGAAAGGGGCTGGAGGCCCGGGGTGTTGGGGGTGTTCGGTGGCCGGAGGAGCCGGGAGGGAAAAGACTGGAAGGGGATCTTGTTGTTCTTCCGGAGCCAAGAATTCTGAGGTCTGACCTGCTCTCTGTGAATCCTGTTGAAATCCATTTCCTCCTGCCCAGGGCCCTACAGGGCTGTTTTCCTTAGAGACACGAGGAGCACCAGTAGGTGAGGGCCTGAGGTTCATGCATCTTGTTCCCCCTCTCCCCTCCCCTCCCCCTGCCCTCTCCCCTCCCTCTCCACCCTTTCCCAGTTAAGCACTCTGGTGTGAGGGAGCTAGGGAGTGAGAAGTCCAAGAAAAACATTAGGGCCCCGACCCCAGCAAGCCACAGCCACCTTTCCCGGCTTCCCGCTGGGCAGAGGGCTGAGCAGAGTTGGCTCCCCGAGGGGAGCTGCCCCTCAGAAGTTCAGAGGGAAACGCTTCGAGATTCTGGAAATAGGAGAGGGCACCAGAGGAGGCCCGAGGGGCTTCTCTCCTGATGGCGGTCAACTCCGCTGCTGCTCCCCAAAGCTTGAAGAGTGGGGACAGTGTGGGGGTACATGTTCTTGGGCCTCACCGCTGGAACCCGGCCCGGGGCCTCCTGGCTGTGGGCTCTCCCAGCGTCCGAGACGTCTAGACCCCACCTCAGAGAGACGAGCACTGAATGTGCAAGGAGCTGCTCACGCGGGACCAGCGCACAGAAGAACCCAGTCATGCCCCGTCCCGGATCCCTGCCTGCGGGGCCCTGGCGGTGAGGGTGACAGCCTGGGTGGGGTACGGGCGGCCTCAGGACCGCCGCCGGAGCCATCCTCAGCCACAGGGCCCTGCCACCTCTTCCCTCTGCCTGGGGCCCCTCTCGGCCTTTCCAGGGAAGAAGAGACATCCAGGCCGAGAGGGGCCCGGAGGGACAGCCTCCCGGCAGGTGAGGGGGTGGTTGGGGGTGGCCTGCTGAGGACAGAGCTGGACAGCAAAGTGGCAGATGGCCTGGGGGTGGCTCCTGGTTCCCCCTCCCCTGCTAGTTGGTGGGGGCCCCTGATGGTGTCACCCTGCCCCCCACCAGCCTGAGAGCCCTTGCACGGCCGGCCTGGCTCGAGGGGAGCGTGCCATTGTTGTCTGTCGGGCTCAGCTTACAGGGACCGTGAGAGCAGCCAGCACAGCGAGTCGGTCCGGGCCGCCTGCCGGCCACCTGGACCTTGTCCCCTGACAGTTCCCGAGGGAAGAGGGAAAGGACGACCAAGTGACCAAGGCCACAGCTGAGGGTGAGGAGAGGGGATGTGACGAGCAGGGAAGGGGGGGTGTATGGCCCCGTGCCCCTAAAAGATGGCTCTGAGGACCCAGTGACGGTGCGTCTGCTCACCAGCAGTTGTGCCCCAGAATGCTTTCGCAGTGAAACCGGAAACCCCCGGGCCCGCTGGCAGCAGATTGGACCTTTGATGGCAGCGTGTGCCCTGCTGGAAGATTCTGGGGCACTGAGTGTGAGTGGAACTGGGCTGCAGGGACAGGGTGGCAAGAGAAAGAGATGGAAAACGATGGCCTGAGCCCCTGCACGTAGGCTCAGGGAAGCACGCCCGTGCTGTTACGGTGGCGGTCACTAGGGGCCTAAGGGCTCGAAGGAGCCCCCGTGGCTTTGGGAGCCAGCCACGCATGGGTACTGGTTACACAGGTGCATTACATTTGTGGATATCCGTGGAGCTGAACACACGTGACCTGAGCACTTCTGTGCACATGTCTATCACGCTTGGAAAGAAAGTAAACGGAGAGCCTTGTTGCAGGGCAACCCACTATGCTTTTACTAAGTGCCCACAACGGCCAGTGTTTACTGAGCTGCCCCGTGCCGGCACCGATGCCCGCCCGGTCGTGTGTTCCCCTCCCCTGACCCCGGTCCCGGGCCTCGGATGTGTGACACCGCACCTTCAGTGGGGAGGCGGCCAGCCAGGTGCTCGGCCAGAGGCACACGACCAGCAGATAGCAGGGCCGGGATTCCCTTTGGAGCGTCAGGCTGCTGGCCTGCGCGCCGTGCCCCACAGCCCTCAGCCCTGGGGGTCAGGGACCAGAAGTGACTTTTGTGCTCAAGGAGCTCACCCTTCCAAGGTGTCCCGGATGGGGGCTGCCCTGAGGCTGGAGCTGGGCATTTGGGGAAGCAGTTACTTCTTCAAGGCTCTGTCCTCACCGCACATCCTCGGTAGTTGCCATGGAAACCCACAGGCTTACCCGGAGCGTCCTAGGATGCCTGCTCCGAGTCGACTCCAAGGCTGGGCCCTGTGTGCCGGTGGGGCAGAACTGCAGCCCCAAGAACGAAGTAAAGAGGGAGTGGGAGAGACCGCCCAGGCTCCCAAAGCCTGGACTCCGCTGACAGCGCTCCGTAAGCCAACCTGAGTGCCCCTTGTACACTTACTAAGACATTCTCACGGCCCAGTAAAAGGCTGCAGCACGCGGATGAGCCAGGCACACGGGTATTTTCACTTGCGTTAAGGTCTGGGGTGTTAACCCAATAAGCCTTCCCTTCTGCTGCTGCCTTAAACATCCTGAATGCAAAGGCTGGATTCATGCACCGGGTGGAAAGAAATAATGTGCATGAGGAGCCTGTAGGTGCCCAGGTGGACACAAGGCAGCACGTGGGCCGGGCTGGGAAGAGGGCTCGTACCCCAGGAAGATGGCTCCTCAGTACAAGACCGCTTCCAGCTTTTCCAGTGGGTACCAGCGGCTACACAGAGAGGACGGCGCCGGAAACCACAGCCTGTGGCCCATCTGGTTCCTACAGGCCATCACAGACCTACGTGAATACATACTTGCCTTTCTCAAGCTCTGGGCCAGGAGAGCCACGTTTGCCTTGGGACTCTTGCTGGGTTTGGGGGCAGAGTGTTTTCACAGACAGCATTCAGCATGAACTGCGGGACCTCAGGATGATCACTCCAGAGTCTGGTGTCTCCACCATGGGCTGGACTGGAATTCATGCCTTATTCACTTCCTTATTTAAAAGTTTTATGGACGGGCATCTGGGTAGCTCAGTGGTTGAGCGTCCGTCTTGGCTCAGGTCATGATCTCACGGTTCGTGAGTTCAAGCCCCACATTGGGCTCGCTGCTGTCAGCACAGAGCGTGCTTGGGATCTTCTGTCCCTCTCTCTCTCTCTGCCTCTCCCCTGTGTGTGCATGCACGTGTGCTCGCTCGCTCACTCTCTCTCAAAATAAATCAACAACAAAAAAAATGAAACTAAAAATAAAAATTTTGAAATATTACATATCATAATATTCACCCATTTACAGCATACACTTTAGGGGCGCTTGGGTGGCTCAGTTGGTTAAGAGTCTGACTTAGGCTCAGGTCATGATCTCACAGTTTGTGAATTCTAGTCCCACGTTGGATTCTGTGCTGATAGCTCAGAGCCTGGCACCTGCTTTGGATTGTGTCTTTCTCTCTACCCTCCCCCACTTGTTCTCTCTTTCTCTCTCTCTCAAAAATAAACATAAAAAAATTTTTTTTAACGTACAGTTTAGGGACACGAGGGTGGCTCAGTCAGTTAAGCATCCAACTTCAACCTGGGTTGTGATCTCACAGTCCGTGGATTTGAGCCCCACGTCTGGCTCTGTGCTGACAGTTTGGAGCCTGGAGCCTGCTTCGGATTCTGTGTCTCCCTCCCTCTCTGCCCCTCCCCCACTCATGCTCTGTTTGTCTCTCTCTCAAAAATAAACATTAAGAAAATTCAAAGCATACAGTTTAGTGGGGTTTAGCATAGCACCAGAGGCGTAAAGCCACCTCCAGTGAATTCCTGGATCACTTCATCCAAAACCTCTAGCCACTAGTAATCACTCTACGCTCCACTCTCCCTGAGACTTAGGCAACTACTGTGGGTTTGCCTGTTCTAGAAATTTCACTGCAATGAGATTCTATACTATGTGATCCTTTTTTTTGTTTTGTTTTTGGCTTTTATTTCAGAGAGAGAGAGAGAGAGAGAGCATGCGTGCACGCATGAGCGGGGGAGGGGAGAAAGAATATCAAGCAGGCTCCATGTTCAGCACAGACCCCAATGCAGGGCTCGATCCCACAACCCTAGGATCATGACCTGAGCCAAAATCAAGAGTTGGACTCTCAACCGACTGAGCCAACCAGGTGCCCCTACACTACGTGGTCTTATGTGACGGCTTCTTTCACCTGGCATCCTTTATACACGTTTTCAAGGCTTATCCACATTGCAGTGTTGATTGGTGCTTTCTTGTTATGGCCGAGTCACATTCCACTGTACGAAGTTGCTTGTGTTTTCTCAGGTGATGGCCGTTTGGGTCGTTTCTAATTTTCAGCTACCACGAATAACACGGCTGTGAACATTTGTGTGCAAGTTTTTGTGTGGACTTAATGTTTTTATCTCTCCCAGGTATATACCTAGAAGTAGAATTGCCTGGTCACGTCATCATTCCATATTTAACATTGTGAGAAACGGCCAGACTGTTTTCCAAAGTGGCCTTACCACTCTATATTCCCACAGCAGCATGTGAGGTCAACCGGCCCCGGCCTGATGTTATCTGGGGACAGGGTGTCCGCGTGTCAGTGGTGCTGCTGCTCCATCCGGGAATGAGACTCATTTCCCTGCTTGGGCGAGTGCCTCGGCACCAAGTGTCCACTCCCTGCCAGCATTTGCCTGAGGGGCAGACTTCTGTGCTCAGATGAGCAGGGCAGATAGAACTTTCTTCAAAGCTTGGCATTGGGAGGCGACTGGCCACCCCTGGGAGAAGCCTCTTAGCCTGGCTGGTCACGCAGCACAGTGGACACCGGCATGCAGCCCAGAGACCCTGATCTCCAGTTCCAGGTCTTCAAGCCTGTTGTTTCCATCCCCATCCTGATGCACGCAGACCACGCGTTTTCATTTCTCGGAAAAATAAGGCCCACACGGTAAATACTTTGCAGCAAGTGCTCGAAGGAGAAACCATAGCAGTTGAGATTTGTAATTGTTGAGCGTGTTCCGGGCATCCTGCTAAGCAGCCTGACAGGCACAGCAATGCTCCAGAGTGGTCTCACAAACAGGAGACTGAGGACAAGGACAGGTGGGGAGCGTGCCCACCGTCCGAGCAGAGCCCGAGTGCACACCCAGGCTGGGAAAGCCACGGTCTCCAGTGTGCCGTTACACATCCACCCCACACGTTTGCCGAGTGAATCGATGAGCTGTCCCGGCTGCCCTGCCTGTCATCACACAAAGTCCAAGCGAGAGGGTCCCAGGCTGGCTTCTCCGGCAAGCAGGTGCCGAGACGAGGGATGGTATGGATTATTGGGAGTACACCCATGGGGGAGGTCGGGGAAGTCAGGCTGGGCTGGGAGCTGTCAGCCACTCTGCAGGCCTGGCCAACTCTCTGCCCACCCAGCGGGAGCTGCTGCTGAGGAGAGAGAGTTTGGGGGAGGAGCCCCACACTGGGCAGAAATGGCCAGGCCCTGGTGCCACTGCCTCCCACCATCTCTGCTGGGCTCAACAAAGGCGAGTCAGAGCCTCAGGCCACAGGTGCTCAGCCTCTCACAGTTGGACTGTAAGTTCCTTTAGGAAAAGAGATCTGTGTGGCCGCAGTTCCCTCCTTGTGCCCACAGGTGCCGTCCCCTTGCACGTGGCCGTTCCTCCAGGGCTGCCCCAGCCTCTCTTCCTGGAGGGAGATCTCATAGAGGAGGTAGGCAAACCAGCCTAGTTGGTACATCTGGTCTCGGGGCTCAGCTGGTGCTCACCCCCTCCCTCCTCCGCTGTCCAGCCTTCCCGGCCAGGCCAGCCTCACCCCACCTCTGCTGTCACCTCTGCAGGTCTTGGGGTCCTACCTGGGGCTGTGACCCACATCCTCATTCCTGAGGGGCTCGAAATGCCAGGGACGTTGGTCTTCCACTTGCGGTTTCCACTTCCTTGATGCTCTTCCTCTGGGCTTCCTATGGACCAGCCCTCCCTTCTCTTTCTGATGTCATCCAATCAGACGGGCCATCTGCAGCCACCAGCCACCCTGTGAAAATGGCCAAGCAGCCCCCCCCCCCGCATCCCCTGCATCCCTCCCTGCTTTACCCCCCACATCCTATCTCTATAGGTGCCCTTGGCTCTGCCCCCTAGGATGCCAGCCCTGTGAGGGCAGCCTTGGTCCCCAGTGCCTGCAGCAGGTGTGAGCACCTAGTCCAGATGTGCAGGGCAGACTGCTGCCAGGTGGGTGAAGACAGTCCAAGGCCCTGGTCCCGCCCACTGCTGCCCTACTCTCCAGGCCCGGGGCTCGCACACTCACTGGTGGGGAGAGCTGTGTGGTGGCGGGCGGGGTTTGGACGTCATGTTTCTTGGGGGGGAGGGACGGCCATCGCCCCAGGTGGTTTGTCAAAAGTTTAAAGTCAATTTTTATTTGACAGATAAATACATAGAAACTCAGGAAAATTAAGTGGCCTGTCAAGCACACTTGGCTTTAAGTGCCCGATGCAGTGCTGCCTCCAGAGCTTCCAGGCCCGCCGGTTTTCAAGAGGAGTTAGAAATCTAGATTTTTTTAAATGTTTGTTTATTTTTGAGAGAGAGGGAGCATGCGAGCAGGGTCGGGGGTCAGAAAGAGGGGGAGAGAGAATCCCTCCCTCCAGCAGGGCTGGAACTCACAAACTGTGAGATCATGACCTGAGCTGAGATCAAGAGTCAGATGCTTCATCGACTGAGCCACCCAGGCGCCCCTAGAAATCTGGATTTCATGAGAAACCTGGTTTTATTTGTCAGCAACTCATGTAATTGTGCTATGACACTGTGCCCAGATTCTTCCTGAAGCGGCAGGGTGGGGTGGGGGGGGAGCTGGCAGGTGCTCTTGGCCCCTTCACCACAACCCCTCAGCTTTCAGCTCTTGGGTCAGACACGGCTTTTCTTCCTTCTCTCGCAGACAGGCATTCAAGTGACATTTCTTGATGTTTCCAGAAGACTTCCCCCCCACTGGCCCACCTCTGGCCAGTGTTTCTACTGAGTAGTTGGAGGTACGTATGGTGGTCGTGGGAGATGAGGGACAGCAACAGTGAGAGCTCCTTCCAAAAGTGCCTTTCAGACAAATCCAAATGTAAGGGGGTGACTTCCAGTTCAACCTAGCTTAGCGGGCACACGTACCGTTATCCCCTCCCAGGACCCAGCAGGGACCACAGAAGGACGCTGTGGCACCTCCTCTCCCTCATCTGGAAGACAGGTGCCGCGGAGGCCCTGGCAGTCGGACCAGGGAAAGCCACAGAGGCTCCAGCACGCCAGGGGGCTCTGAGGGTGGGGCGTGGAGGGGGGTTTAGAACAAGCACGAGCAGTTATGACCCCAGACCCAGGCTGCAGAGGCTGGCAGAAGACCGGAGGCCCCGGGTTCTCTCTCGGGGGTCAGGGCCAGGAGGCTCTGGGCTCAGGGGGCCCAGGCACAACCACATGCACCTGCCAGGAGGAACAGGGAGATGAGTTGACAGGCACATCTTGAGAGGCGACCTTGGCCCTGACTCTGCTAATTCCCAGAGTTCTGGCAGCCAGGCTTGCCTCCTGTGCAGGAGATGGGGGGATTCTGCAGAATTGGCCTGGCTTCCCGAGATTTCTGGCCGAGTGTCTGGACCCTGCTGCTTAACTTTAGTGGTCTACCCTCACCCCACCCAGCCACGCTGCTCGTATTAGCACCTAGTGCCTCTCATGAAGACCAGCAAACCTCCAGGATCACCAGCCTCTCGAGGTAAGAGCATCTAACACGAAAGACAGATTCCATACCTACCAAAATAAAGGAGCCCTAAGGAAACAGAAACAATAAGAGTAGCAAAAGATCATATAAAAAAGAAAAAAATCTCTAAGAGAAAATACCACACCCATGACCTAAGAACAAGATGTTATGAAAAAGGAACAGGCAGAGAATAAGTAAGAGCTCATTTGGGGGGCATCTGGGTGGCTCAGTTGGTTAAGTGTCCAGCTTTTGATTTCAGCTCAGGTTGTGATCTCAGGGTTTGTGAGATCGAGCCCTGAATTGGGCTCTGTGCTGACACCATGGAGCCTGCTTGGGATTCTCTCTCTCCCTCTCTGCCCTTTCCCTGCTTGTGCGTGTGTGCGCTCTTTCTCTCTCTCAAAATAAATAAATTTTTTTTTTTAATTTTTTTTTTCAACGTTTATTTATTTTTGGGACAGAGAGAGACAGAGCATGAACGGGCGAGGGGCAGAGAGAGAGGGAGACACAGAATCGGAAACATGCTCCAGGCTCTGAGCCATCAGCCCAGAGCCTGACGCGGGGCTCAAACTCACGGACCGCGAGATCGTGACCTGGCTGAAGTCGGACGCTTAACCGACTGCGCCACCCAGGCGCCCCAAAATAAATAAATTTTTAAAAAGAGCTCTTTTTTAAATTAAAATATAAATAGCAAAAGTGAAAACTCGAAGATAAGTTTCCCGCAAATTAGAAAAAAGCAAAATGAAAAAATACAAGAGAAAATATAAAATTAGACCACTGGTTTAGGCACAATCTAACGTATAATTAGTGAATTAGGAGAACACAGAAGGGAGAGATTCATCAAGGCAGTCATCCACCAGAAAATGTCCTAGAACAGGAGGACGTGAGGCTCTAGGCCAAAGGAATGAAAACCCACCCCAGACAGGGTGTTGCAACATTTCTAGAACCAGGGCACATCAAATTGACTCTTAAATCTTCCAGAGAGCAGGCCAGGTCCCCTGTGAAGAGCCCCGGATCTGACTGGCCCTGGATCTGGCAGCCATCACACATGGGCCCAGGTGACAGCAGCACGGCCTTCGAAGTTCTGAAGAAGCTGCGTTTGGAATCCCAGAAGCTCTACGCAGTGAATCTTGAAAGAGGGCTGCAGAGGGCCACCTGCAGGTGACAAGGGGCCCCACGCACCTGTCCCAGGAAGCTGCCAGAGGATGCACGAAGAGTGGGCAGGGGGCCCGTGGAGGGGTGCACGGAAGCCAAGCAGGGCTCGCTGACACCGGGAGAGCTGGGGCATGGGGTCCCCTTCCAGCACAGGGACATGCACCCCCGGGTGGCCAGTGGAGGAAATGGGGGGTGGAAGGCCCTGGAAAGGGGCAGAGCCCCCACACTCTTGTGTCAACTCCATAAGTAGACGTTAGGAAATTGCCACAGGCAGGCCGCAGATGGGGGTCCTGCCGGGGTGGGAAGGAGGGGGAGGTGGGCTATGCTTCCTTAAGACCGACTTTGCTCCGATGCTAAGTCCGTCCTAAGAGAACTGGGGAGACGGCCTTCTGCCCGCGCCCTGCCCCCACCCGGGAGAGCGGTCGGTGTGTCTGAGGGGAGGCAGTGCTGACGGGACACGCAGGGATGGGTGGGCTGTGCTGTCCAGACATGGCCAGGTGGTGAGAATGGGCCCTCCCGAGGCTGTCACAACCGGTGGCCCTGGACCCTCGGGTCACCACACCATCGATTCTTTCATTAACTGCTTGATTGATTAATCCCCTGGTCACTGATGCATTTGTGCCACCGACGTCCGCTGGGGGCCTTCCACATGTGAGACCCTTGCTGGGTGCCAGGATGGAGCCGGGATCGACACCGGACAGCCACAGGCTGGCCGGAAGGTGGCCTTGGGGGCGGAAGCTGGGAAGCGGGCCAGTGTCCCCAGCAGGGTGTCAGGTCGGTGAGGAAGCCCAGAGAGGCCTTGCGGCAACCGTGCTTTTTGCTCAGGCTCCAAGAGATGCCCATTGCTTCCCCTCCCCCGGGTGGCACGGGCGGGGACGCATGCCATGCCACCGCTGTCAGCGGGCCTGGGCCTAGCAGTGTCCTTGTTGCTGGGACGTTCTCACCCTCCTGACAGGAGGGCGGATTGAGAGCCCTGCAGTCTGCCGGTCGGCCTGGGGGGCCCTGACTCCACACGCCGCTGGCACTGTGTGCCCCGAGGCACCTCGTCCTTGGCCGTGCCGCCCAGGACATTTGCACAGCTGTCCCGCACAGGCTCTGTGTCTCTTTTCACGTGTCCCTCCCGCTCTGTGGATCAGGCCAGGCTGGCTCCTCCCCACGCCCTGGTCCTTGCACACAGAGTGAAGGGCGCAGAGGTGACAAACTTGAGCCCCAGGCCAGCCCGAGGCCATGCAGCAGGAGGGGACAGAGGAGGGACCAAATCCATTCTGGGTGACCATTACCTGCCTGGCCCTGTGTCTACACCACTAGCCAGTGGGACAGTGAGGAGACCAGCCCAGCACAGGTAATACCTAGTGCCCAGCTGCCCTGCCTTTGCAGGAGAACCCCTTGCTGGGCCCTCACCTTGCCATGCCTGAGTAGGCCTGCTCCCACGACACTGCCTCCTGGAAGCCCTCCTGGCTCCCTTCCAAAGCAGCACTTCTGTATCACCCTGCTGACTGTCCTTGTGCTACTCTGGCTCTGACTCCCTGACTCACGGCCTTTCTGATTTCCTGTCACCCTCCCGTGCCGGCACGTGTCCCCGGAGCCCAGCACAGGCCTGGCGCACGGTGGCGTCCGGGAGGCGTCGGCCAAGGAATCGAGGAACACTCTCCCCTCCCCACATCGTGGAAGGAGACGCCTGCGTGTGGAGTCCCTGCCCTGTGGAAGTCTGTCCCTGGACCCATTTCTCTCCTCCCCCCACGTCCGCCCGGGAGGCCCCTGGTGGCCCCTGCCGCAGGCCCCCAGGGCACGGGCTGCGCGCCTGCGTGCCAGCGTCCGCAGCTAGCCGCGTTCCCGGGAGAAGCGTGCGTTTCTGCCCCGCTGTCCGGCAGGGAGTGTTCGCGGCAGCTTTCTTCACTGTGGCCCTGCCACTTGAAGGGCGGGTATCCAGCCGGTGGAGAACCGTCTGCGCACGCGGGCCTCACCTGCCCGGGGAAGGGTTCCCGACACCAAAGAGAAGTCTGGGGCTCCGGGAGCCTGACCCAGCGTCGCCCCACAACCCTGGCGCTCCCCTCCGAGGGGGGTGCCCAAGACAGGCGACAACGAGTGCGCACAGCGGCACCGTTCCAGAGATCGAACAACCCAACATCCGCCAGCCAACGGACGGGTCCAGCAAACGTGGTCTCTCCACCGGCAGAGTGTCACTCGGTCTCAACAAGGAGCGAGGCATGGACACTGCTGCGTGGACGAGCCTTAAAAACACAGTGCAGAGTGAGAGAGGCCGGGCCCGAGAGGACACACGTCATATGATCCCATTTGCAGGAAAATCCACAGGGACAGAAAGCGGCCTCATGGTTGCCAGAGACTGGGGAGACAGTGGGGTAAGGACTGACTGTTTCCAAGTCTCCTTTGGAACGATGGAATGTTCCGGACTGAGAGGGGACAGCTGCACAACAGTGCCAATGTACTCAATGCCACTAAGTCTCATACTTTGACGTGGTTACGGTGGTGGATTTCAGGTGGTGTGCGTTGTATCACAATACAAATCAACCCCTCACAAAAATAAAACATTGGGAGTGGAAGAGTGTGAACTCTGCCTAGTTCCACTGACCAAGTTTCTGTATGAGCTCTAAAAACAGCATATGGGTTCTCAGGGCAGGACCTTAATTTTGCACTGTTTCCGAGTTGAACAACCCCCTTTGATAGACTGGGAATATCAAAACGCCTATTGGCATGGATTTGGGGAAAGGTTTTAACGTGTGAGAAGACAAGCCTTCCTCCCCTAAAGAAGAGATCCACTGGCTTGTCCATGACTTCCAACCTCATACTTTGGACACATGCTACTCTCTTTGGCTTCCCGAGAGAAGGGCAAGTGACTCATCCCAACCATTCCCCCACTTCAGGAATCCTGATGGAAAAGATCGGGAGTGTGGGCATCTCTTGTGTTAGAGCACAGAGTCTTAACCTCAGGGGATGGGCGACTCATCTGAATGAGCTTTTCAGAATGCAGGTAACTGGGTCCCTCTGAAACCTGTGGGTAGAACTCCGAGAGAGGCTGGGTGCACCTGCGTGCCTACCTGTGCGGGAACACACAGCACCTGAGTCTGTGTGTGTTTTTATTTGACTTCTTAGGTGCTTAATGTCTCATGTATATACAAGAATGTATACATCATGGTGTGCCTTTCATAATAAGGAAGCAGGAGCCCACGTGCCCACCTCCCAACCCAAGAAGTAGAGTTTAACCAGCACCTCCGAGCCCTAGAAACCTTCCTTAATGGTGTCCTTCAATGGAGAGACCATCGCTCAGTCCCCTTCCACTGCCGCCTTGCTTGGCTCCTGCCGTTGAGTCTGGGTGTCTTTGGTTTATGCTCTCCAGGGGTGGGGGTAGTGTTGCCTGGCTGTGTGGGATGGGGCTTGGGTAGCAACACGGGGTCCAGCTACACTGGGGACTTCCAGTGCCTTCTTGGTCCGTACACCAAGGAAACTGGCAAATGTTATAAATCAAGGCTCCCCCACCCACTTGGGAAGACAGTTATCAAACATTCACCAACGCCTAACTGGGTAGTTGATCCCTGACTTCTAGGACCTCAAGTTCAGTGCAAGCGGTAAAACCTACAAGCATAAGATAACTTAAGAATGTTGACGAGAACCCCTCTGGGTATATCCCCTAAAGAACCGAGATCGGGGGTCTCGAAGAGACATCTGCACACCCACGTTCACAGAAGCATTATTTACAACGGCCAAGAGAGGGGAGTAACCCAGGTACCCATTGACAGATGAATGGATAAATAAAATGTAGTCCCTCCATACACTGGAGTATGATTCAGCCTTAAAAAGGAAGGACGTTCTGACACCTGCTACAACATGAATGAACTTGAGGACATTATGCTCAGTGAAGTAAGCCCGTCACAAAAGAGACAAACCCTGTATGATTCTACTCACATGAGCGACGCAGAGTCAAGATCATGAAGACAGAACGCAGACTGGTGGTTGCGGGGGGCCAGGGGGAGGGGAAACGGGAAGCTGTTTAATGGGTGTAGAGTTTCAGTTTGAAAAGGTGAAAAAGTTCTGGAGATCTGTTGCACAACAATGCAAATAATTCATTTTTTAATTTTAATGTTTATTTATTTTTGAGAGAGAGAGAGGAAGGGAGGGAGGGAGGGTGAGCAGGGGAGGGGCAGAGAGAGAGGGAGACAGAGGATACGAAGCAGGCTCCAGGCTCTGAGCTGGCAGCACGGAGCCCGACACGGGGCTCGAACTCACCAGCAGTGAGATCGTGACCCGAGCCCGAGCTGGGTGCTTAACCGACTGAGACACCCAGGCGCCCCAACAGTGTAAATAATTCTTAACAGCACTGAACGGTACAGTTAACAATGGTGAAGATGGCAAATTTTATGTTGTTGTCGTTGTTATTGTTTAACCACGACCAGAGAGGAGGAAAGAAGGCATTTTGATGGCAGCAGATTGCTGGTGGGGACAGCCCTGGCTGGGGACGCAGGACACTTGGGTTTGGGTCCGTGTTCTCCTATTTCCTGGTGGCCTTACGCAAGTCACTCACCATCTCCGAGCCCTGACGTCCTTGTCTTACGGGACGAGGGGTTTGTTTTAGGCTTTCCAGCTTAGAAAGCTGAGCATGCACAAATGAGTCTGACACGTTCCCTCATTGACTTTCACTCAAGTGTGACATTTACAAAAAAACTACACGCATCAACACATTCTCTCAAACCGAACACACCCGTTTCATGCCATTGTGTGACTAGACTGCTGTTTATTTACCCATTTTACTGTTGATGGAAATTTGGGTTGTTTCCAGCTTGGGGTGACCATGAACAGTGCTGCTTGGGCCCCTGCAGCACCTTCCGCTGGTGCACACGGGGCCCTGCTGTGGGGCACGTGTGCGGGAGGCCTGCTGGGGGTGCTGAGGCTGCTCAGAGCTCTGTGGAAGTTGCCCAGGATCTTCGCATCGGCAGGTGCTCCTTCTCCTGGCCAACTAGGTAGCGTCAGCCCTTCCGAGTTTGGTCTCTCGGGGTGGGGGAGGTCTGTAGCGGGCCTAACTTGCATTTCCCTGGTGACCGATGAGTCTGAGCACCTCTCATGCCCCAGTTATCCTCTCTGTGAGAGGTGATGTCTTCTGTCCATTTTCCCGTGTTGTTCAGATCTTCTCCCATTCGGTGGGCTGCTTCCCGTTCTTCTGCTGGTGCCTTTTCGTGAGAAATTCTTAACGTGGTCCAATTTATCATTTTTTTCCTTTATAGGTTTTAGTGCTTTTTGCACTTATTAAAAAAAAACCAAAACCGTACTCCAAGATCATAAATATGTTTCCTTCTTTTTAGAATTAAAAACAATATTTATTGAGAGAGAGAGAGCGCGCGCGCACACATGAGCAGGGGAGGGGCGGAGAGAGAGGGACAGGATCCCAGGCAGGCTCCCAGCTGTCAGCACAGAGCACAACTGGGGGCTCGAACTCAGGAACCCTGAGCCAAAGTTGGACACTTACCCGACTGAGCCCCTCAGGCACCCCTAAACATGTTTCATTCCAGAAGTTTTATTTTACCTTTTACATGTAGCTCTTCCAGTTCAGCTGGACTTGATTTTTCTGTATGGTGTGAGGTTTGGATCAAAACTTTTGAATCAAAATTTAAAAAGAAAATTCATTTTTCTTGCTTGTGGGTAGCCAACTGACGAAGTGCTAATTATTGGAAACCAAAAACCATCGTTTCCTCACTGTGGGTGGTTGTCCATTTTGCCGTGAGTAGGCTGACTACGTGCGAGGGTTTTCCTGGACCGTCTATTCCGTTCAGTTGGCCTGTTCAGCCATTGTACCAATACCCCACTGTCTTAAATGCTCCAGTTACAGTGGCTGAATATGTGGTGGGGTAACCCTCCAGCTTTGCTCTTTTTTTTTATAATGATTTTTTAATGTTTTTATTTATTTTTGAGACAGAGAGAGACAGAGCATGAGCAGGGAAGGGGCAGAGAGAGAGGGAGACACAGAATCTGAAGCAGGCTCTGGGCTCTGAGCTGTCCGCACAGAGCCCGACGTGGGGCTCAAACTCACAGACTGTGAGATCATGACCTGGGCTGAAGTCGGATGCTTAACCAACTGAGCCACCCAGGTGCCCCCCCCCCTTTTTTTTCAGCTTTTCTCTTTTTTGCAATTATCTTAGCTATGTTTGACCTTTTGCATTTCTGCATGAATTTTAGAACTAATGTGTCCGTTTCTTTTTTTTATGTTTATTTATTTATTTTTTGAGAGAGAGAGAGAGAGAGCAGCGGAGGGGCAGAGAGGACACAGAGGATCTGAGCCTGATGAGGGGCTCGAACTCATGCAAAGTCAGCCACTCAGCCAACTGAGCTACCCATATTTGAGAGAGAGAGAGAGAGAGAGTGAGAGAGAGAGACAGTGTCTGAGTGGAGGAAAGGCAGAGAGAGAGGGAGACAGAATCTGAAGTAGGCTCCAGGCTCTGAGCTGTCAGCACAGAGCCCGACACAGGACTCGGACTCACGAGCTGTGAGATCGTGACCTGAGCCGAACTGGGAGCTTAACCAACTGAGTCACCCAGGGGTCCCTAACGTGTTAATTTCTTTTTTTTTTTTTTTTTTAAATTTTTTTTCAACGTTTATTTATTTTTGGGACAGAGAGAGACAGAGCATGAACGGGCGAGGGGCAGAGAGAGAGGGAGACACAGAATCGGAAACAGGCTCCAGGCTCTGAGCCATCAGCCCAGAGCCCGACGCGGGGCTCGAACTCACGGACCGCAAGATCGTGACCTGGCTGAAGTCGGATGCTTAACCGACTGTGCCACCCAGGCGCCCCTCTAACGTGTTAATTTCTAATACAAGGATATTATAAATGAAAACCCCCTCTGTGCTTTGCTTTTGTTTGCAACCCACACACTTTGGTAGGTGGTATTTTCAGTAGCATTCAGTTCAAAATATTTTCTTTTTTTTTTTTTAATATATATTCTCTTCTAATTATTTTTTCAACTTTTTTTTATTTTTTTTTTAGTTTTGGGACAGAGAGAGACAGAGCATGAACGGGGGAGGGGCAGAGAGAGAGGGAGACACAGAATCGGAAACAGGCTCCAGGCTCCGAGCCATCAGCCCAGAGCCTGACGCGGGGCTCGAGCTCACGGACCGTGAGATCGTGACCTGGCTGAAGTCGGACGCTTAACCGACTGCGCCACCCAGGCGCCCCTCAAAATATTTTCAAATTTCCCTTGTGATTTTTTTTTCACCCTGGGATTAGTTGGATATTTCCAAATATTTGGGGTTTTTATAGCTATCTTGTTGTTATTGGTTTTAATTTAATTCCAGTATAATCAGAGAACATATTCTGTATGATTTGAGTCCTTTTATATTTATTGAGACTTGTCTTATAGCTCAGCATTTGGTTTATCTTGCTAAACATACTGTATACATGAGAAAAGAATGTGTTAGGTGTGTTTGAAAAATACTAGCTCAAGATAGTTTATATAGTGTTCAGATCAGTTGTGTCCTTCATGAGTTTTTTAGTTCATCTGTTCTATGCAGTGCTGCGAGACCCATGTTAAAATCTGCAACAATGATTGCTGAATTATCTGTTCTCTTCTTAATTTTGTCAATTTTTTCTTTATGTATTTTGAAGCTGTTATGAGGTACATACCGATTTACGATTTTTGTCTTTTTGATAAAGTCACCATTTTTCATGAGGCGGCCTCTCTGTTTATCTCTGACAGTATTCTGTGAAAGCCCATTTTATGTGATGTTAACACGGCTCCTCCAGCGTTGGCAGGCTTACTGTTGGCATGATAGATTTTTAAATTTATGCCTCCTGTGAAAATAGCATATGGTAGAGTCTTGCTTTTATATCCTTTTCATCGAGGTGCTTAATGCCTTACACTTAATATGATTGATTTGGTGGGCTTTAGGTCTCTAATCTATTTGTTTTGTTTGTTTCTTCTAAAATGTCCTCTTCCGCTTTCTTTTGGGTGATCTGAATATTTTTTTTTACTTTTCTGCTTTAGTTATTCGTTGGATTTCGAGGTGTACTCCTTTGTGGTTTGTTTTTTAGTAATGGCTTTGGCGATTGCAGTGCACAGTGTCTGGGAGCCAATATAGCAGAATGTACCCCAGATGTAGAGCCTTCCAATGTCACAGGCCCATTGTCTGCGGTCGTTGTGTGCCTCGCAGCTACATACAGTAAGATCCCCACAATGCAATGTTACAATTGTTGCTTTACACAGACGTATGGATTTTAGAGGAATGAAGAGGAAAGTACTCTTGTATGTGTATTATGTATCCTTTTCATTCTTTCCTGATGATCGAGTTTCTAGCTGGTATCATTTTCCTTCAGCCCGAAGAATTTCCTGTTTAGCATGTCCGGTAATACAGGTCTGCTGGTGAGGATTTCTTTTAATATTCTTTTATGTTAAAATATATTTACGTACTCTCATTCTTGAAAGCTGGTTTGACGTCCTGCAAATGTGTTGACAGGCTTTCTTTCAGCTCTTTGTACATGTAGTTCCACTCTCTTCTGGCATCCATAGTTTCTGATGAGAAGTCATTAGACTCCATGTGTCGTTCCCTGGATGGCTGTGACCGCGTGGCTACTTGTAAGAGTTTTCTCTTTACATGTGCCTTCCAGCAATTTGACTATGCTGGGCCTATGCATGGTTTTCTCTGTGTTTATCTTGGTTGGGGATCATGGAACTTCAAGTATGTAGATTCATGTCTTTTACCACGTATAGAAGATTCTAGAAATTATTTTTTTCAAATACTTTTTCCTGCCCCATTCTTTCTCTCCTCTCGTTTTGTAATTTCAATTACACGTATGTAGACCTTTTGAAATGGTCTCACAGATCCTTGGTCTCTTTTATTTATTCCCCACTCTTTCAGATTGAATAAAGTCTATGGATAGATCTTCAAGCTCACTGATTATTCCTCTGTCATTCACTCTTCTGTTAGGCCCATTTAGTTAACTTTATATTTATGATATTTTAATTTTCAGTTCTACAATTTCCATTTTCTAAAAAGAGTTTCTAAGGGCACCAGGGAGGCTCAGTTGGTTAGGCGTCCAACTTTGGCTCAGGTCATGGTCCTGCAGTCTGTGGGTTCAAGCCCCGCGTCGGGCTCTGTGCTGACAGCTCGGAGCCTGGGGCCTGCTTCAGATTCTGTGTCACCCCCCCCCGCCCCTCCCCCACTCGCACTCGGTCTCTCTCTCACAAATAAACATTAAAACAAATAAAAATAAATAAATAAAAATATACATATAGTTTCTAGTTCTCACTTGTGGTTTTTAAAAAATATTTTCCCCCATTAAAAGCATATTTTTCTTTACATCAGTGATTACAGTTATAACAGTTACTTTAAAATCCTTGTTTGCTAATTCTGCAATACGGGTCACGTCAGGGATCAATCTCCATTACTTACCCTTTTTGGTTTGAGAATGGCTCTGACATTCTCCTTTTCTTTGTATATCAAGTAAATTTGGATTGTATCCTAGACACATTGTTATTTTCTGTTGACTTTGGAGTCATATGTACACATCCCCAGAGTTGGTTTTATTTTGTGTTCGTGTTGTTGTGACGCTAAGACTCGGCAGTGCTCGGGCTACAAACAACGACCCGTGGGCAGCAGCTCTGATCTCATGTTAGACCTCATCTTGGTTCTTTTGTTCTCAGCCTACCTGCCTGGAGTCGGCCCCATGCGTGTGGTCCAGTGTCACCTGGGGATTTAGGCCCTGTTTATAAACAGAACTCAGGCCCCTGCTTCTCTTACTCCTTCCCTTCTGGGATGTCCCTGCATCTCCCAGAGGGTGTCATTGGCCCGGTTCCGTCTCCTAGCCCCTTAGGCAGAAGGACTATAGGTGTTTTGTTGGTGCTTTTTTTTTTATTTTTAATTTTTTAAAATTTACATCCAAATTAGTTAGCGTATAGTGCAACAGCGATTTCAGGAGTATGTTGGTGCTTTATCTGGTCGGTGTGGCATGGGCTGCAGCCTGGCCTTAGGCCAGGAGTGTTGAGACAGGCAGCCCCCCTCCCCAGCATCTGCCTGCCTTTGCTCACTCTGGCGACTCCAGGAAAAGGTGTTTTGTAATTTGTCCCGAGCTCAGAGTGCTGTCTGTGGGAAGGTGAGTTCAATAGGAGGTTACTATTCTACCACACTGGAAATGGAAGCCCAGCTTTCAATTTCTGTGAAAAAAAACCCTGCTGGGATCTTAAAACCTGTTTTGTATTGAATCTGTAGATCACGTTGGGAAGAAAGGACAGGCTCCTAATTCTTGAGCTTTGTATATCCCTCCACATACTTATTTTTTCTGTAATTTCTCTCAATCATGTTTTACAATTTCCTCTTGTTTTTTGTTTGTTTTGTTTTGAGAGAGAGAGTGTGAGAGAGAGTGAAAGAGAGCAAGAGAGAGCACGTGTGCGTGCATGAGCGGAGGAGGGTCCAGGGGGAGGTGAAGAGAGAGAAAGAATCTTAAAACAGGCTCCAAACCCAGCTCGGAGCCTGACATGGGGCTTGATCTTACAACTGTGAGATCTCATAACCGTGAGATCAAGACCTGAGCTGAAATCAAGAGTTGGACGCTGAACTGACTGAGTCACCCAGGTGCCCCTCTGTCTGTCGGTCTTTTGCTTTGTTTTGTTAGTTTTACATTGAGGTGTTTTGTTGGTTGATGCTTTTGTAAATGGTCTAACTTTCAAAGTTTAAATTTTTACATTCTCACTGGCATTTAATGGTCAGTGCCTAAAACCTTAGCTTTACGTATCTTGTGCAAACAGTTAATGCTAATGACACAGGTTCCAGCGACAAAACCTATGGTTTGGTCCATCTCCCAGAGCACCTGCAATGAAGTTTTCAAGAAGGTAACTTTTCAGGAATGGAAGTTGGGGCATTGAGCATTTAAGCTGAATGAGGGGCAAGCTGTGTTAGGAATTAACCAAAGCAATAGGCAGTTCTACCTGAAAAAACCCTCTGAGGGGCCTCATACTCAGAAAATGGAGTTCGGCAGCCTCACCTTTCCAGGGAACGGGGACTCAAGACACCAGCAGACTCCTCGGACTTGATAAGGAAGGCTGTTTCTTGCTTGTACTCTGACGTGGAGAGGGAGACGGCCCAGGAAGGCTGACCTATCGGAGTTCCCACCTAAACTTCGAAATAAGCCCCTCCCTGAGCTAAACTAGTAAAATCCATCCGTGACAGCTGTAGTTAGCTATTTGTGGGAGTCAGCCAAGACACCGTCGTAAAT
The DNA here is from genome assembly GCF_028749965.1 of Puma concolor. Lineage (NCBI taxonomy): Eukaryota > Metazoa > Chordata > Mammalia > Carnivora > Felidae > Puma > Puma concolor. Next base: position 139,568,961 of record NC_141669.1, on the reverse strand, counting down.
GAGTCATTTGAGAGCTTGTAGACAGCCTGCATCCAGCAGATCCAGGTCAAGCTCCGAGAGGAGGCAGGCCCGACTCTAACTTCAGAGCAGACATCTAATCAGTGTACCGAGGGCTCGGTCCACCTTGCCAGTCTAAAAGGAGCATTGCCAGTGTCTGTCAGCTCTGGGGTCCCAGTCCCAGGTTTCTGTCTACACCGGGAGAGACCTTGGGCTACTAATGACATCCTTCCTGAGCGTCAGTCCCCTCATCTGCCACACAGGCGTGGCCTGGCATGGAGGGAGAGCTCAGTGTGTTGGTGTCGCTTACCTGTGGCCACGGAGCAGACTTCAGCACCACACTTTCTTTCCGAGGCAGGACAGGGAGGGGTGGCCTTGGCTAGTGGATTCCACTCCAGATGCACCAACTCTCAGGCTACCGTTCTGGGGCAAAGGGGCCGGTCGGGCTGATGACGGCCTTCTGATTGATCTGAAATTTCGGTCTTCTTTCCATAAGTGAACAAACTAGTCATCTGTTATATTGGGTTGAAGTGTTCCCCCCCAAATTCACATCCACCCAGAACCTCAGCACATGACAATCTGGAAATGGGGTCTTTGCATATGTAATTGCTTAACAGTGTTGAGATGAAACCATTTTGAATTTATGGTGGGCCCTAAATTCAGTTAGTAGTATCCTCTAAAGATGAAAGGAGGGGCACCTGGGTGGCTCAGTCAGTTGGGCGTCCAACTTTGACTCAGGTCACGAGCTCACAGTTTGTGAGTTCAAGCCCTGCGTTGGGCTCTGTGCTGACATCTTAGAGCCGGGAGTCTGCTTCGGATTCTGTCTCCCTCTCTCTCTGCCCCTCTCCTGCTCATGCTGTCACTCTCAAAAATAAATAAAAATGTTAAAAAATTAAAAAATAAAAAAGATGAAAGAATACACAGGTGCCTGAATGGCTCAGTTGGGTGAGTGTCCAACTTTGGCTCAGGTCATAATCTCACGGTTCGTGAGTTTGAGCCCCACTTCTGGCTCTCTGCTGTCAGAACAGAGCCTGCTTAAGACCCTCTGACCACCCCCCCCATCAAAAACAAATAAACATAAAAAAAAAAAAAAAAAGATGAGAAGACACAGAGATGCAGAGAAGCCGTGTGACCACAGAGGCACAGATTGGTGCAAGCCCAGGGGCCACCAGAGGCAGGAGGTGGGAAGGACCCTGTGCACTTTAATGTTGGACTCCTGGCTTCTGGAACTGTGAGAATGAATTTCTGTCGTTTCTGTAAGTCCCTGTTTATGATGATGCTGACAGCCCTAAGAAGCGGATGTGTCTACATCTATGGGTCAGTTAGGTGTTCCCGCACTTGACCCCGGGTCAGGGATCCATTCTTGATGACCGGCACACCCTGCCAGATCCACGGGGCTGAGGAGCACCATCCGCTGGGGTGGGGAGGTCCCCCAGGTGAATGGGACTCTGGTAGCCTAGGCCTGGGTCTTTAAAAAATGTTTTCTTATGTAGTATTGCAGGTAGACAACAGAAGCAAAGGGAATACAACCAACATCGCGTACCTTTCACACGGCCAGAGCAACGCGGAAATGATTTACTCTCGTGTTTGAGTGTGTCTGATGCTTTCTCTATTTTATTGAAGAGACACTGAAAAGGCGCACAAGGTGGCCCCATGGCTTCCTCACTGCCCCTGTTCACTCTCAAGGTGGGCAGTGCTCCAGGGAGCACTGTGGCTCCCATCTTCCCTGGGGTGGGGGCAGGGGACGGGGACTCCCCCGGCAGGGAAATGGGACCACAGGGGGTGAGGTGGGGTGCAGACTTAACCGCCCACACTTCCTGTAGGACAGTGCCCTGGAGCAGTCTGCGGGTGAGATCAGCGCCCCTGCAGGGCGCAGGCCAGATGCAGAGGAGAGCAGCCATGCTGGCCTGCGTCCAAGAGTGCAGGCTGACGGGAGGCTGGGGGAGGGGGGTCCCGTCAGAGAACGCAGGAAGCCACGGCTGTGTGGAGAAGCAGGGGTGCCCTGAGATGGCACCACCAACCTTCCTTCAGGGAAGACGACACTAATGTAGCAGGGGCGACCTGAGAGTGGGGATCCCCCCTCCCCCGCAGTCACACCGGCCCTCCAGGGTGCAGCGGAACAGAACAGTGGGCTTCACTTTCTACCCCCACCCCAATCGTAATGCTTTGAGGGTGTGGACGATGGCTCACATCTGTTTCCCGGTACAGATGTCCTCACACGGGGCCTGAAATCAGCCTGCCAATGCTGTTGCTTGGCCTACTTTAAGCTTTTCTAATTATTTGTTAGCGTTTAGAGATTACGATTTTATACAGAATTCCACATTTCCGCCATTTGAAAGCCAGACCCCAGCCCGGGCCGGGCTCCAGGGGCTGGAGGAGATGGGCACGGGAGCCGCGGGTCCCAGCCCCCCGCCCCCCGCCCCCACACCCGGCGCGTCCCGTTCCTCCTGCGCGCGGAGGTGCAGGTGCACGGGTCCCCCGCCCCCAGGCGCGCGGGGCTGGGTCACGCTGCCCGGAGACCGCGGTTGTCCTCGCCAAGCGTCCCGGAACACCGTCTGTTGGTAAAAAGCAAACAAGCAAAACCCGGCACGAAGAGCACTGTACCTGAGCTAGTCAGTTCTACAGCGGAGATGCTCGTGCACAGTGTTTAGGTCACGCACTTTGTCAAAGGGAACAGAGCAAACAGGAAGAGGCCGTCCACACAGGACCGCTCCCGACTCGGGACTGCCGGTCGCCACAAGCGCTGTCGGCTCCCCCAGTGATTTATGGATACCCGTGTGCGGGAGCCGTGCCGCCCCAGGCCGGGCGCCACTCCCTCCGGGGAAGCTCGGGCCGCGGCGGGGGGACGGGGACGGGGACGGGGTCGGGGACGCGCGGGGCCCAGGACGCACCGCCTCGCCCGGCAGTCGCGCAACCGACGCCGCGAGGCCAGTCCTCGGCCAGGCCCGGCCCGCCCGCAGCCGTGGCGCCGCCGCCGCCCGCCTGTCCCGGCTCCGGCCCCGCGAAGGCAGCGGCGGACGGGCCTCGGGAGCACGGCCTCCCTCCCATCCTCCCTCCCTCCCTCGACCGCCCGGCGCTCCCGTCAGCTCCGGCCGCAGCCATTTTGGAACGAGTGCAGACAAAGAGCGAGTCACCGTCGTTGCCCCCAGCAGGCCCGGGGTGCGGACCCCGCCTGCCGCGCCTAGCCGTCCGTCTGCCCCAGTCCCTGGCCCTCCCGGCCGCCCGCACCCCCACAGCCCGCCGGCCCGAGGCCGCCCGCTCGCCCACCGAGCCCAGGCCGCCCGCCCGCGCCCCGGCCTCTGCCGCTAGCAGCCATTGGCCGCGCCTTTTAAGCGCGCGCCGCGGCCAATGACGAGGCGCCGAGCGGCCGGGCGGGGGGCGCCGTGACCAATGGCAACGCGCCGGGCGGCGGGCGGGGGCGGGCGCGCCGCCGCGCCTGCGCACCGCGCCGTCACCGCCCTCTACACCCCCCCTACGCCGGCCGCCCCCCGCCCGCCCGGCCGCCGCCCCCGCCCCGCAGGCGCGCGCCGCCCCCCGCCCGCGCCTGCCCGCCCGCCCGCCCGCCCGCGCGGAGCCTCCTCCCCGCCCAGCGCCGGCGAGCGGCGGCGGCGGCGGGCCGAGGAGGAAAGATGGCGGCGGGCTCGGATCTGCTGGACGAGGTCTTCTTCAACAGCGAGGTGGACGAGAAAGTGGTGAGCGACCTGGTGGGCTCGCTCGAGTCGCAGCTGGCGGCCAGCGCGGCCCACCACCACCACCTCGCGCCCCGCGCGCCCGAGGCGCGGGCCGCGGCCGCCGGCGCGCTCGGGAACCATGTCGGAGCCGGAGCGGCCGTGCCGGCCGAGGGCGCGCCCGCAGCGGCGCCGGAGCCGCCCCCCGCAGGTAGAGCGCGGCGCGGCCTGAGCGCGGGCGGGCGCCGGCCGGGCCCGCGTCCTCACCGCGCCATCCCGCTTGTCCCCGCAGGGCCCGCCGCGAAGCTGAGCGCGCTCGAGGCCGGCGCCGGCGCCGGGGCCGGGCCCGGGGCCGGGGCCTGCGCGCCGGGGGCCGCGGCCGCGCCCGCCGCCCAGCCCGCCGCCCGCAACGGCCCGCCCGGCGGCCCCGGCGCCGCGCAAACTTTGAATGGGAGCGCCGCGCTGGGGACCTCGCTCCGCGCCGCCGCCGCACCTGCTGTCAGCCTGCTCCACAACGGGCCCGCGCCCGCGCCGCCGCCCAAGCCCGCCGCTGCCGCCGCCACTGTCATCCAGACGCCGCCCTTCCTCGGCGCCCCCGCCGCGCCCGCGCCCCGCGCCCCCTCGCCGCCCGCGCCCCCCGCGCCCGCCGCGCCCCCCGCCGCCGCCGCCGCCCCGCCGCCTCCGCCGCCGCCGGCCGCCGCCAGCCTGGCCCGGCCGCCCGGCCCCCCGGCCGGAGCCCCGGCGGCGGCGCAGAACGGGGGCAGCGCCGCGCCCGCGCCCGCCCTCGCGCCCGCCCCGGCCCCCGCGCCCGCCCCGGCCCCTGCCCCGGCCCCGGCCCCCGCGCCCGCCCCGACCCCTGCTCCCGCGCCCGCCCCGCCGCCCGCCGCCAACAGTCAGCCCGGGCCCGCCGCCGCCGCCGCCGCCGCCGCGCCCGCGCAGGTGGCCAAGGCCGACTCGCCCAAGACGGCGGTGCAGCCGGCGCCCGCGCCGCCGCAGGCCCTGGCGGCCAGCTGCCCGGCCGGCGCGGGGGCCGGCATGATCCTCGGGCCAACTATGCAAGGGGCGCTGCCCGCCGCCGCCGCCGCCGGACTGCCGCCGCCGCCGGCCCCCGGCACCCCCACCGGGCTGCCCAAAGGCTCGGCCAGCGCGGGGCCCCAGAGCCTGCCCAGGACGCCCTCGGCCACCACCGGCGGGATCCGGGCCACGCTGACGCCCACGGTCCTCGCCCCTCGCCTGCCGCAGCCGCCTCAGAACCCGACCAACATCCAGAACTTCCAGCTGCCCCCAGGTGAGTGGCCGCGCCGGGCGGGCCTGGCTGCCCCCGCGGGGAGTCCAGGAAGTTGTGGGGCTGGCAGGGCGCTGAGGTCACGGGTCTTGCGCGGGCCTGCAGCGAACGAGCCAGGGCGCTCCCCTGCCGGTGCGGGAGAGCTCTCTGCCATGCGTGTGTGTGTGTGTGTGTGTGTGTGTGTGTGTGTGTGTGTCTGCGGGCACGGCCCCCCGGTGCTGTGGCAACAGGGGTCCCCTTTCCTGGGGCATCGCTTGGCCTCAGCCTGCTGTTTGCATTGCAAAGTTTCTGGGCTCCCACCGTGCAGCAGCGGCTCTTCTGCTCTCCCGGCTCCCTGTGCCCCTGTCCCGCTCCTCCCCTCCCCCCGCCGTGCAGCGCTCTGGCTGCCGGCCTCCGCTGGAACGGCTTACTGGGTTATGCAGCCTGGGTCCATGGCTTTCCTGGGTCTGCTGCTTTCCCCTTCTGGTTTTGGGGATCGGTTGTGTTAGGGCTTGTGAACGGAACTCGTCTGCTCCTCTGTTACTCTGGGCTGTGATGGAGGGCTGGGCACTCCCCCCAGCTGGTGAGGTCAGGCAGAGTAGGGACGCCCCTTCCTTGTGGCCGGGCAAGCGTGCATGGAAAGCTTCCGCTTCCCTGCTAGCGGCAGGATGGCAGAGATCCCAGGTGAGCCCTGGAGGGATCCTTGGGCACACACACCCTTCCTGGTCCACGTCCCTGCCTCCCACTGTGTCGTGCACTGCTTCGGCCACAGCGTCCAGCAGTGCCGTGCTGCGGGTTAAAGGATGCTCGGTCGCTCTGGTTAGGGCCATCCGGTGAGATCAGCGGGTCTCTCAGAGGTGCACACGGTGGTGCGTAGTGAGGGGGAGCGGTCGCGGCCACAGCCTGTGCATTTCCCGGGTCTCTTGGGTCATCCCTGGCAGTCGGTTGGGGTTCTTCAGGTCTGACAGTGAAAGGTGCCCCACAGCGTCCCAGCTCATGCTGCTGTGTTTTGGGATTCTTGAGCAGAGAGAAACTTGAGTACTGAGAAGCCCTGTCTCCTCTCGCATCCCCTCCGCCTCGCCCGCGAGGATCGGGAGCTTCTGGAGAGCTCCTCCCTGGCTGTGTAGTAACATGTGCTGCTGTAGCGGCCAACGCGGTGGCGGGAGCGGAAACAGCACCTCCCGTGTCCCCGCGTGCTTTCTGGGAAAGAGCCGTTGGTCACCTTGACAGAATTTCAGCGTCTTAACAAGGGAGGGTTTTCTTGTCAGAGCCCGTGAGGGTGTTCTTAGGCCGGCAGGGGCGGGGGAAGTGGGCAGCCCAGACCCACGTCTCCGGGGTGGGAGTGGGGCTTGCCGTGCTCGGAGGGGACAAGGTGACGCAGAAGAAGTTGCTGGAGAGGTGTCGAGATGCCCCTTAGGACGCGTCTGGTTTGTTTTTTGAGTTTGTAGTGGGCGCTTATTTGAAGGTTCTGCTTTGCTCGTTGTGTGTGTTTTGACTTTTCGGTGGAGAATAGGGCTGATCTTTTAGTAACCTTTGAAAAAGGGAATTCGGGGTTGTGGTGCATTATGTAAAACGTGGGAATATCCTTTCCCTATGTATAAAACTCCCTTTCTGGGGGTCCTGCACAGCTCAGCACCTGCCTTACTCCTGCCAGAGACCATTCCCGTGCCGCACTCGTGTTGTTGGGAACTGGTGTGAGCTGGTCAGTAGTTGGCGAGGCAGGCGCTCGGCCTGACCGGCAGGGCCCGTGTGACGCCTGCAGGTGCGGTGGTCTGGGGATGGCTGGGTCTCCTTGGTCTGCGCCTTGGCGCAGGCGAAACCCCTTCCTTATTTTTGTGCCGGGGGAGGAAGCCATGGTTGGGAAAGGGCGTCTCTGCCACGAGTGACCCTGGACTCACTTTCATCTTTGGTTTTGACGTCGCTGTCACAGAGGTCTTCGTGTGCCAGTGGACCAGTCCTTGAAAAAAGCTGTAAGAGTTGTCACGAGCGTTTGCGTTAAGTCCCCGGGATTTGAGAGCAGAGAGCAGCCCGTGTTGACATTGGGGTGACACATGTCTTCTAGAATATAAAAGATGTGTGTCCGTGTTTTCTTTGACGCTCCCCACACCCCGGCCCCCACCGATTGGGAACTCTGAATAGTTACATCGCCTCCTTTTTACAACAGCGGGAGCAAAAAAAAGTATCACCCCGAAAGAAAGTTCTCGCTTTTAAGTAGTGCAATTTTGTAAACCAAAATGACAGGTTATGAATATTCTAGTTATATAATCGATCAGGAAATACTAAACTCTCTTCCTTGATGTTCCCTCTTCGTTGAAATCTCTCATCCCAAAGACGTATACAGCGGAGGTAGAAGTGACTTATACAAATAACCGTGCTCGGCTAATAGCTCGTTCTTGCTACAACTCAGAGACGCAGACACTTGGGAAGGGATCAGGGGCGGGAGGCCTTTCTAGGCTGCACACAGGTGTCAAGTGAGCGTGTATGAACGAGGCTGGCCCGTCAGCTCCTCCCCTTCCTGCAGGTCGAGCTCCAGATGGGGAGAGGAGGTACGGGGGTCTCACCGGGGCCCCAGGCCTTCTCATCGTGCGCTGGAACCCAGGTGGATTTTGGCTTTAGCGAGTTCCATTTTGATCTTCTTTGTTAGGACAATTTTGTAAAGAAACGCTTACGTTGTTGTAATCGATTTGCTCGTTTGAAGGTACCGGAGTGTCGGTTTTGTCCGCTATGGGGATAGCAAGAACAGATAAGAGATTTTTGCCGCAAAGGCACTTCTCCAAGAACTGCGAAAAGCGCTCGTTTCATACAGCTTGTTAGTCGTAACATCCCGGTAATGTTATGATCATCGTTGAGAGAAGAAAAAGTGATACGACACCAAAATTAGCATGTGCGTAAATGGTTTTAAAAGAGCTTTTCAGGTAGATGCTCATTTCCAAAGGTTATCTCTTGGCGTGGCAAGTTAGTGTTTTTTGCAGTGGACGTCTGTTTGTCCTGCTTTTGCAGAGAATGCTCTCCTGTCACCTGAAGGTTTGGCCAGGGCGTAGGTTCTCATTCCGGGACGTAGCACCGTTTCCTCTCCATCGGCGTAGTTGCTTTGGCCTGGAAACATTTGCGTGCTCCTTACTGGAAGTGAATATTATCACTGTTAATATCCTTGCTCGTAAAAACATGGCTCCCACCACGATGAACGCAGTTATTTGCTGGTAGGGAAGGGAAGAACCCAGCGGTAGCCGACTGGGCTGTTGGGCCGGGTTATTTCCCGGAGGGCTGACCCTGAGCCAGGCGGTAGGGTGTGGAGAGCCCAGCACTGAAGTAAAAGGAACTGGACATTCTGGTGGCCGGTCTTGCCCGCAAGTGCTGTGGCCCGAGGGGTGCGTTTGCACCTTTAGATTTTGTTACTTGAGGGCACTCTTGCCTTCTCTGCTTGGAGTCCCAGTTGCCCCAGCTAGAAAGTGCCGCTGACCATTTTGCAAAGCATTGTGGAATCCTGTCGGGACGAATGGGACACGCCTCCATCGTGTAACGTCTGTTATTTATGTGCTGTCCCAGTGACGTTACGGTTTTTGCGGGTCTTAAGCATTATGTTGCTGTAGATGGTGCCAGGTCTAAAGACAGCTTTATTCTCATCAAAGCCATAGCAGCCTTGGACGCGTTTTCAGTCACCGGGGAACCTGGTGCGGTGGCTGACTCTGGTTGTGTGAGTGGGAAAGTTGCCGGGCTGTCACAGGCCGGTCACAGACCCGGCGGACGTGTCCTGCTGCCGTGGGGGCAGTGGGCGCGGCTGCCTGCTCGGAGTGGGCTTTGGCATGGGGTTTGCTTTAGCCCAAAGGCCTTGGGGTTTTGCTTTTGATGTACTTGTGTAATGGTGATGTTCGTAAAGAGAAAGGGAGAAGAACTCCCGGAGAGCCACATGCGGCCGGCACTGGACAGCTCTGCTTGGCGGGGACAGAGGTAGCTTCTCTGAGCTTCCACACCGTGGGCTTGGAGGGGAGGCCATCCTCTGTCTGCACCTCGCCCCTGACTGTCACCACTACCTTAAGGGAGGACATAGCCGTCTTGGCGCCTGGGGGTGGGGTGGCGTTTCAGGCATACGTGGGGGTCTTTTGGAGCTGGCGGTTCTCACCTTTTGGCAATAACCAGGAAAGGGGTCCCTTAGACCCTCCTGGGGCATCTGTTCTCTCCTGCTGCCTACCGTGCCGGAGGGCAGCGCGTGCTGTGTGCATACGGCACAATTACTGGAGTTTGAAAAGTCAAGACTTCCCGAGTCCTTTGCGTTTGCCGGTCCAGGGTAGATCCGTATTTCTTAGCGCCCCACGAGGAAGTGGTTAGCAAGCGGGATCTTGCTACCTGGGTGGCCGATGAACCCAGGGGCCAAAGGGCCCGACTCCCAGGAGTTCTGTCACCTCCGGGCCATGGCGAGTGAGTGCCCTCGCTTGTGCTGTAGGAGTTGCTGACAAGTGGGCACTGGGTCCCCTCGGGCAGTGGTGTTTGATCAGAACGGGACTGACCCAGTTCAGACCCTGCCCTAGAAACGAAGCAGGTTGGTGGGGCAGAGCAGCGGGGCGCGCACGTGGCTGTTTCCTTGAAATCAAAATAAAGGTAGTTCCTGGTGTGCTCCTAACCCTGACTTCGGCATCGGTGTGTAAACGTAAGCTTTCCTCATCTGAAATGATACATTTGAAGAAAGCTTTTCGGGAAATAGCTGGTCGTGTGTGAGTTGATCAAGACAGAATTAACTGGTTTTAAAATTTTGAAGCAGAGATTTAAAAGGACTCTGGAGCAACTTGCCTTAGGTTTGGGGAGTTTGCAAAGTTCTCAAAAGCACTTTTACTTTTCCTCATGTTGATGATAAGCAGGAGTCTCAGGTTTTCTTGATCGTCCTGGGAAATAGTTACTGTTTAGGGTTCTCATCTCTGAAACTTGTCTTTGACTGGAGGCTGGCAGTCTTTTATGTGATCAGGTCTTTGATAGTAAGAAGACTGAAGGAGAGAGGTCCTTTCTCACCACTGGAGCCTCCGTCCTGGGTGCCGTGCCCCAGCGTGTGAGGGACAGTTGTTTCCAGCTGGGGGTGAGATTGCCACGGCGTGGGGCACTATAGGTTAGAAACACGCGGACTTCAGGGCAGTAGATTGCTGACCAGTGCCTCTTAACACCCTGTGTAGTAGATCAAGTGCTGTAGCCTCGTTTGGAAATTGAGAACTTTATGTTTCTATGCTAGAACCGGGAACCCTTTCGAGTACAATGTTTGATTCTTACACATCCTTAGATGTCTGCACTAAGGGAACGAAATCTTCAAAACACAAAGAGGTATAAACATTGTCCACAATTTAGGCACCCGCCCCCACATTTGAAAAGTGCATGGATACCCCCTCCCTTTTTTTTTTTTTTTTAAGAGAGAGAGAGTGCAGATGAGCGAGGGGGGGGGAGAGAGAGAGAGAGAGAGAGAGAGAGAGAAAGAAAGAGAGAAGCGGGGCTCACCTGAAGCAGGTCTTGAGCTCACCCGAAGCGGGGCTCAAACTCATGAACTGTGAGATCATGACTTGAGTCAAAGTCTGATGCTTAACCGACTGAGCCACCCAGCCGCCTGCCCCCTTCTTGTCCAGCTTTCCTCTGCTTTCCTCTGTGGCCACTTGCCTGGCCACATCCCCCTGCATGTGAGTGGACAGAGGCCCTCCCAGTGTGGGCGTGTGAGTGAGTATAGATTGGGCTGGAGGCTCAGAGCCCCTCTGCAGGCCTTCTCAGCTGGGTCGTCTTTTTTTTTTTAGTTTTTTTTTTTTTTTAACATTTATTTATTTTTGAGACAGAGAGAGAGCATGAGCAGGGGAGGGTCAGAGAAAGAGGGAGTCACAGAATTTGAAACAGGCTCCAGGCTCTGAGCCGCCAGCACAGGGCCCGACGCGGGGCTCGAACCCACGGACCGCGAGATCATGACCTGAGCCGAAGTCGGACGCTTAACCGACTGAGCCACCCAGGCGCCCCTCAGCTGGGTCTTTTATCCCGAAGTTGGAGTCTAATGGGACCTCTTTGCCTCTTGCATGTGGCCTGGGAAGGGGGTGATGGACGTGTGTGGTTCTTTGACCACTGAGCTCCTGAGGAGGGTGTGACCAGGTGGTATGGGACCTCCTCACTGACATCGGGGAACTTGTATCCCGAGGGCATATTTTGAAATGTTTTCCAGCTCTTAAGGTTGGGGAAATCCTAAAACAGGTCTTTATGACCGCGTCGCATTGGACAGCAGATTTTAGCTGAGGAGCAAGCAGTGAGAAGGTTCTGTCGCTGTGCAGTGACTTGTTTTGGGCAGTCAGCGGTCAGAGTGGACACGGAGTGGACAGAGCAGGACACTAGGAGCCAGAACAGCAAGGCCCTCGTCCTCAGTGCTGCACCCTCTGCACTCAGAGTGGCCAGCGTTGGCCTGGACACTGCAGAGGGCAGAGAGGGGCCTTGTGGGGTCAGCGATGAGGCCCGGCGCTTTGGGGAGGGGGGAGGTGCTGGGGCGTGGGGTGGCTATACTGTGTGGACCGTCTTGTGTTGCCACCGCAGCTGGAAGGGGACGGAAGGCAGCGTTTCCACCTCAGTCTTTGTGCCACGGTGTGGGGGCAAGTGCGTCAGGGGAGCTCTCCAAGGGGCCGTCACGCCTTTCACAGAGGAGCTTTGTCGAGTGCTTTTTAATATAATCTGTGTACGGATTTGCGTAGACCGACGCCATGGGTTAGTGAACACAGCAGGTCACGGGCCAGGCCTGGCGTGGTTTGATCTTGTCAGGGCACCCCCGGCGCCCCCACGTCGGGGAAGGGGAGAGGCGGGTGCTGCCGGTGGGTGTTGTAGCAGAACCACAGCGTCGTAACACTACTAGTCCTTTGAAAGGGACTCCTTTCCCACGTTTTTCCTTCTGATACAAAGTTTTATTCATTATGGGAAGTGTGGGCAGAAAAGAAAACCGTGAGGGAGAAAATAAAGTTCCTCATAATCTCGCCTTGCCCGGCTGGTCACCACCTGTATCCGCCTGCATGAAGCACGTGCAGGGGGAGACCTTCGGTCACCCAGGTCCTGCCGCGCCTCCTGCCTTAGCCTGTGTGGGGAGTGCCCCCGCCCTGGTGGCCTTTGAAGTCCCCTCCTTCGGAGCTTCCCCATAGGCCCCTGGGAGGGGCTGCTGTGGCTCACGTCCCGTCCCCTGGTCGGCTGTGAATGACCCTCAGGTGAATGTCTTTGTGCACAGCTCTGCGGGCGTCTGATGGGTCGAGCATTCATGAGTCTTTGATACAAATTGCCTTCTTGAGGACTCGACCATTTACGCTTTTAAAACCGTGGTTTTGAGAGCCATGGCCAAAATGATGACTTTTTAGAAATTGCTACCATTCTACAGGTTTCGTTTAGAAGGTCGTGTCTGGTTCTAGGGTGTATTTCTTTGACCAAGTGAAGGTGAGCCTTTTCCCGTGGATGTGGATGGAGACCGAGGTCCTTTGCTCTAGGATGTACGTCGGCCGGGGAGCCGATCCACGGCGCTGCGAGGACAGGGCATCACGGGGTGGCTGAGATCGAGGACTGCAGTGAAGGGGGACGGGGGCGGAGGGCCGTGGGCCTGTCTGGAATGTGAAGCGTGTGGTGCCGTTTCCGAGGAGGCATCAGGGGTAGTTGAGCGTGAGGTGTGGGCTGGGGGCAGAGGCCGCGAGGGGTCAGAATTTGGGAGTCCCGTGGCATTTGATGGAAGTTTTGGCCGTGAGGGTGAGGCCGCCTCCTGGGGGACTGTCTTGGAGCAGGGGGAGGGCGGCCGGGAGAGCAGGCGGGCCCCCCTGCTGCAGGTAGGGGGGGCGGAGGAGGCCTACGAAGGAGGGGCGACCCTGAACGCCACCTGCCTTTCACCTGCCCTTTGGGGAAGCGGACACGGGGCAGTTGTTGTTTTAGGAGCTTTTTATGAAGTAGGAGTGTTTGTCATTAAGGCAGCAAATTCCCTCCGGCTTCTTTGCCTTTTTATGTGTGGAAATGGCTGGGGAGGGACATTAGCACTTCCGACGAGGTGACGAGGTGCTGCGGTCGAGCAGCCCACGTGGTTTTGCACTTGTGTGCCCGCCCCGGGCTTCCTGCCGTGTGCCGATGGATTCTAGAGCCGGGTGGTCCCAGTGAAGATGCCGAGACCCAAGGAGGTGAGTGGCTTTTCAGAGCCTCCTCAGCCCCTTACCCGAGGGGCTGGGCCCAGAGAGAGGCCAGCCAGGTGGGAGGCCTGGGGCGATCACTCCTTCCTGCCGCATCTCGTCTTCGTGCCTACTTGAGGCAGCTGACACAGGGCCGGGCCTTCTCGCGAGAAGATCCACAGCCTGGCGAGTCCCGAGCACACGGCAAGAGGCTGGCTGACCCCAGGGGCCGACACGCCGCTGGTGCCGTCTGTTCCAGAGACCCGGCTGTAGGAAGGCAGGGGTGTGTCCAGCCGCCGCCGACTCCTGGGGTCAGCGGGGGCTTGTGCCTCGTGCTACCAGACGGCCCCCCGGCCTCCTCTCCGAGTGGCTGCGGGCATTAAGGTTGGGGCCATCCCGACGGCGGGAAGGGGTGAGTGGTCGGGAGGTCCCCTGGTCTCCAGGTGCAAGGCCCTTTCTCCTGACTGCAGAGCTGTGCCCGGGCGGCCACCCATCAGCCCTGCTCGTGGCCTCGGAGGGCAGAGCCACGCTTCGTGAGTTTGATTAGTCGGTCGATGAGCAGACATTGGGCACCAACTTCAGATCAGACTTGTGCTAGAGTAGGGCAGTCCCCGTCCTCAGGAATTACTTTCTGATGGGGCTGTTGGTGGGCCACGGAAGATGGGTTTGCAAGGGGAGGAGGTGGGGATAAATGCAGCATCGTTTCTGAAATGGAATCTCATTAGCCTCTCCTTTTCCTGCAGTAATTGCTGAAAATAAGCTTTCTGTCTGTTATAGTCCATTTTGGACACTCCAGCATTTTCTCTGCTGCTCTGGACTGATTAGATAACAAGTCAGGGTTGCTGCCACTTTGGTACGTATTTAACAGTTGAGAAACTTTGTTCAGAGCGTCTCCCAAGCTCTAGGTGACGTAGTAAAGACAGCCTCCAAGTGGGCCGTGGGAGCCCGGCGCGGAGCTCACTGGGAGTCCTGCGAGTCTGGGCCAGGGTCCCGACCGCTCTGGGCCGGGTGCCCGGTGGGCCAGCCCTGGCTTGCGTTTCATGCTGAGTGGTTTGGACACCGCTCCCTGGGGTCCCGATCCTGGAACTGATGGTGGAGCCAGCCCCTCTCCGACTCTGGGGGCTCCATGGTCCAGACACACCTCCGTAGGGGTCTCTGACCGTACTTGGCTTGGTGACCGCCGGGACAGCTGGCCGTCTCCTGGCGTGGGTAGGGCTGCCGACCTGCTGGGGACACGCCACCCTCGAGGACACTGTTGTGCCGTCAGCTCGGGGAGTTTGCTGGCCTGGCCTTCTTGAGACCGTCAGCCTCAGTCCCTCGGAGGCCCGGTCATGAGCAGCCGCGTGTGACGGTGTGCGGCGGGGGCAGAAGCACGCTCCGTGCTCAGTGCTGGCATGTTGGACGGCAGAGGTGCGCTGTGCACGGAAGGCAGGTTAGGGGTGGCGGAAGGGGGCGCACGCTCTTCAGGTCTGCGTGTCGCGGGCATGTGTGTGTCCAAGTGTGGGAGGTGGCTGGAGGGAGTCCCCTCGTTCCCTGCAGGTGGCTGCTTCTGGGGCGGTGGGGGTACGGGCCTGTGCACGGGACCTCCACTTTTCTCTGTAACGTTTTATTTCTCTTAAAGAGACCCGAGGCCACTATGAGAATTTTTAGTGACTGTTTGTTCTGGGGGGTGGACCCCTAGAGCGTTTCCTCTTGCAGTTGTGTGTAGTTTAGAACTTTCCAGGCAGCTCCTGGATGTCCTCATCAGTAGATGCCCAGTGTGGGGTCGTGGGCAGGCGCCAGGTGGGGCTGCAGGCACGGGAGGGTGTAGTGTCGGTCACTTGGGTGCCTCACTGTCCCCGCCCTGTCGCATTACCTGTTAGTCGCGCCTCGTCATTCCTCACTACGTCCCCTCTGCTTGGGCTGCTGCACACAAGGACCTCCACAGGTCCCTCGTTACTTCTAGAACAAAGCCGGACTCCTGACGGTGGTCTGGCCGTGGGGCGTTCACAACCTCCCCGCCCGCTCTGGCCCCCCCCCCCCGCTTGCTTCCACAGTGGGCAGCGCGCCAGGTCGCGGCTGCACCTCACAGCATTATTTTCTGGGTGCTTCTGCGTGTCGTTCAGGCCCAGGCTGCCGCAGTGCTTCTGGGCGCCGGCCTCATGGACCCCGTGGTAGAGCGGGGCGCTTCCTCGGGACTGGCGTGTCCCACCGAGGCCCGTCTCCGCGGGGCCTGGCAGTGGGCGGGTGGCCGTGAGTCGGTCCAGGCGAGGCTGTACCTGCCGGCGAAGCGGGAGCACCTGAGGTCGGAGAGCGTGGCTTGTGCCGCGTTCATTTTTGAAGCTCGGCATCAGCGCGGCGCTCGTGTGGCGGGGATGCCTGTGGCGTGAGTCAGGGAGTCTTCTGGAGGCGTTTGTGGTCTGTCCGCTTGGTGGACGGGCCACGACTTTGAAAAGCCATTAACTGAGACAGAAGACTAGTGCGGGACAGGATGTTTTGGATCTTAGACGCGCAGAGTTGAGTTAGTCACAGTCTCCGGTCCCCGCGTGACCTGCTGTATGTGACGAGCACCTGCAAACTCCACCCCACAGAACAGCTGGGAGCCTGCCAGCATCCCACGGGACCGTCCAACCCCCGCCGCCCCCAGCCTGTGGCCGCCGTCGTCCTGACCCCACGGCCTCCACGCCTTTGCTTCTCTTTTCCTAACTGCCCGTGGCCTCCCTGAGCATCGTTAAGTGTGTGGGGTTTTTCAGCTTCAAGCGTGTGGAAAGGGTACCGTGCTGTGAGGCGTCCTTTGGGACCTTGGCCGTAAGTGATGCTTCCGTCCTGTGCCGTGTGGTATTTTGTCACGTGGAGACAAGCAGGACTCCTTCATCCTCTCTTGTGTTGTTTGTGAGAAGGGCCCTCACACTGCGCCTGGGTCTCCTGCCTGGGGAGGGGTGGCCAGCCCAGGGGGCACTGGCAGACTCTCGTCGACAGAGCCGCACACAGGAGAGATCTTGAGAACAGGCCGGGTCTCTTTACGGAGATTCACGTTCTTGGTTCTACATGTGTACGCGGGGGTCGTGCACTGGAGGTCCGGGAGGGGGTCAGGGAGACCTGAGATTTGCGTGTGAAATTCAGAGGTGGGTTCCGGGCTGGGGATCGGTGGCGGGGGCCCTGATGATATTTCAGGAGACATGTCTGGCTCAGCTGGTGAGACTCTTGATCTCGGGGTCGTGAGTTCAAGCCCCACATTGGGTGTAGAGTTTACTTTGAAAAAAAAAAAAAAGACTGATGTCATCTTAAACCACGAGGGTGGTGTGCTCACCGGTTTGGAGGAGGGACAGTACAGCCCAGAGAAGAGAAGACAGGCCAGAGACCTGTTGGGGGACATCTGACACCTAGAGGTGGAACAGAGGAGGAACCAGCAGAGGGGAACAGGCCCAAGCAGGGGGCCCATGGGGGGCCCGCGGGGGGGTGGGGCGCAGGGTGCCAGGTCATGGGGTCAGGGGCGTGTCAGGGCGGTGAGTGTCTACCTGTTGTGTGTCGGTGGCCAGCTTAGGAGGTTAGGGGCAGACCTGCTTTTGGATCTGCCCCTGGAGGCCGGGACAGGCCGGGCCTCGGGGGGAAGGTGGGGAGGGGACAGCCTTTGGGGATGCTGGTTTCAGAGGGGGAAGGAACAGAGCCATGTGCTTGGAGTGTAGGGACAGTTCCTTTTGTTGTTTCTGGACTTGTTTCCCGAAGACGGGAGATTGGGAGCTGTGCTCTCCAGGAGGAGTGTGATGCGGGCCACACACAGAGTGTGACGTTTCTGGTAGCGCCTTCAAAAGGACAAGGGATGTGAAAGCGCAACAAGGTGAAGTCCGTGTTAACGCATCGGGTTCAACCCGCCTCCCAGGTGTTGCCAGGTCGACATGCTGCCCCTGGGCACGGTGTCCAGAGCCACTGGCGTCCCGCTTCCTCTGGATGCTGTGCCTGCACGTTGGCTCGCTCAGGTGCCTGCTGGCCGCCCGCGGCTCGTGGCTGCTCTGTATGTACCTGCGCACGGGTCAGCGGTTGCCACAGAGAGAGAAAGTGGGGGGCAGGGCCCAAGGGGCAGCCAGCAGGCTGCAGAGAAGGGGGCTGGTGCCAGCCGCTGGGGGATGCCAGGTGTCCGGTCAGGCATCCGGGGGGGTGGCCGAATGAGAGGACAGGAGCTGGGGAGGAGGGACGCTGAGCCAGCCTCTTGGATGAGGGAGGGTGAGGGGCTGAAGTGGCCCAGCCCCACTTCCACTGGGGGGTGAGAGGGAGAGCTTGCCCTGGTGGGGGCAGCAGGTACAGGTGGGGGCCGCTGGGTGGCAGGGAGGGGACACGCCAGAGGTGGCCTTCCTGCCTCCTTCCTCTGGAGGGCCGGGGGCACGCAGGAGGCTGTCCCCAGGCTTTGTGCTGGGCGGTGTGCCCTGTGGCCCGACCGCCACACAGCACTGCGTGCTCCTGAGAAATCGGCGTCCTGTATCAAACCAGAAGTGGGGTTCTCTTGGAGGAGGGGCACACTTGCCTGATCAGCAGGGCTGGTTGGAGAGTGAAGGGCGGATGTGGGATCACGGAGCCGGGACGGTGTGTAAATGGCTTGTTCTGGCACCGTGGCCCTGGGGCCAGAGGGTGCAGCCGGCAGGCTGGGGAGGCCTCCCGCGGTGCCCCCAAGCCTCCCGCAGCCTGCCTTCCGGGTGCCGACCTGTGCCCGAGCGCTGTCCGTGCGTGGCGAGCACGTGTCCCCATGCCCGAGACACCTGCACCGGCTGGAAAGGAGGCACCTGCGGAGCCCGGCGTTGCCGGGTCCGGTCTGTGCCAGAGGTCCTTTCCTCACCTGATGTTCCAGGTCCCCTCTGGGGGGGTTTCCTCCCTTCTAAGTAATGTCCTGCTGTTCTCTTTCTGAAATTCCTTTGAGTTTGTCAATTTTCTTGTGTCTGGGGGGCTTGTCTCCATGCCCCCCCCCCCCAATCTTGGCACTTTCAGCTCTTCCCCAGGCTGCTTCCTGAGGGAGGAGCCCCACGGATGCCTGGTGCCCAGGATGGTGCCGGTCACACAGCAGTGTGCAGGTCTCTGTCTTGCTGGAGCGTGTTATGAAGGGTCTGCCAGTTCTGGCTCATGTGAGCGCTGTACGGATGGAGAGCCATCGTGGTGCCCTGGCTCCCCTCGTAGCGGTCAGGCGGGACTGGACAGGGGACCCTTGACGCAGGGATGTCCTCTGTTTCTGAGGAAAGGACCTCGTGGCCAAAAATTCTTCTGCCTAGAGCGTGGACATCCTGCCTGAGCCCTGGGGGGTGCCAGAAAGACCCCTCCCGTTCTCTCAGAGTCCGCGTCTCTCTTTCTGCCTCTGTGGGCATCTCGTCCTTCTGTTGGCTCCTCCTGTCGGGGGTGTGGGGCCACGTCCATTCCTTGACTCTCGGCTTAGTGGGCTCTTGGCGGGGGAAGAGGTGTGGCAGATGGGAGAGCTCTGCTGGTCAGCCAGCTGTCCACAGGCCACTTGGACAGGGGTTTGGGGTACCGCGCTTGAGTCTCCAGGTACCAACAAAAGCAGATGAAAAGTGTTTTTTGGGTTTTGTTTTGTTGTTGGTAAAGAGCTTAATTTTTTTTTTTTTTTAAGCGCAGTTTGAAGTTCACAGCAAAATTAGGAGGAAAATACAGAGATTTCCCATATGTCCCCTCCTCCCCCCCAGCACAGCCTCCCCACTGTGGCCGTCTCCCACCGGAGGGTACCTTTGTCACAGGGCATGAGCTGCACTGACACGCATCCCTTAGGGAGCTTACATGAGCTTCATCTCAGAGGTTTGGACACACGGAGAAAGACACGTATCCGCCTTTATGGTGTCAAACAGTATTTTCACTACCCTTAAAATCTTTTGTGCTCCACCTGTTCACCCCTCCCCACCTCCCGACTCCATCTTTTTAATGTCTGTAGTTGTGCCTTTTCCAGAAGGCCCTACAGTTGGTGTCACACAGTGCGGAGCCTTTCAGATTGGTTTCTCTCACTTAGTGATGTGCATTGATGATTCTCCTCCATCTTTTCGTGGTTTGAGAGCTCGTTTCTCCCTATCACTGACTGACAGTCCATATTCTGGATCTACCACAGTTTATTTATCTGTCACCTTTGAGGGACGCCGTGGTCACTCCCAAGCTTTGGCAGCCGCAAGCACAGCCGCGGTAAAAATCCGTGAGCAGGTTTTTGTGTGGACACGAGTTTTCGACTCGTGTAGATAAATCGCAAGGAACACGATTGCCGGCTCGTCCGGTCAGAGTATGGTTCGTTTTGTAGCAAAACACCAAACTCGCCTCCAAAGCGGCCGCGCCGTCCTGCGTTCCCACTGGCAACGACCGAGCGCTCCTGCCGCTCCGCGCCCTCGCCAGCGTCTGGGGTCATCAGGGTCGTGGGTTTGGGCCCTGGTGACAGGCGTGCGTGGTGCCTCGCTGTTGTGATTTGCGTCTCCCTGACGACCTGTGATGCGGAGCGTCTGTCCCCGCGCCCGTCTGCATCTGTGCGTCTTCTCCGGTGAGGGGCCTGCTCGGGTCTCCGGCCCGTTTCTAATTGGGTTGTTTTCTTACTGTGGAGTTTTAAGAGCTCTTTGTATATTTAGGATGACTGTCTTTTATCAAATGTCGTTTGTACCTATTTTCTCCGAGTCTGTGGCTCCTGACAGTCTTTCCGAGAGCAGACGTCTTTAATTCTACCCCAGTCCAGCTTGCCAGCTTTCCTTCTCGGATCCTGTCTGGGTGTTGTGTCTGAAAGCTCATCGCCATCCCCAGGGTCACCGAGACTTTCTCCCGGGTTGTCATCGAGGAGATCAGGGTTCGCATTTTACTTTAAGTCTGTGACCCACTTTGAGTGAATTTTCGGGAAGGGGGTAAGGTCCGTGTCTGGATGCGTTTTTCTGCAGGCGGCCGGCCGGCGGGTTCGGCCCCGGTTGTTGAAGAGACGGTCTCTGCTCCGTCGTGTCGCCTCCGCTCCTTCGTCAGACGTCCGTCGACTGGGTTTCTGGGGCCTGTTTCTGGGCTCTGTTCTGTCCCACGGTCTGTGCCTTCTTCCGCCGGGACACGGCGGCGTGATTGCTGTGGCTTCGCGGTGGGCTTGATGTCGGGCAGTCCCCCTCCAGCTCTTGCGTTGGCTCCTCTGGGTCCGTGGCCTCCCGTCCATTGTCAATATCCATAAAGTGACTTCCTGAGATTTGAGTGGGATTGCAGTGAAGCTACCGACCAAGCTGGCAAGAACTGACATCCCGACGATATCGAGTCTTCCTGTCTGTGAACATGGACTGTCCCTCCATTTATCTGGTTCTTTGATTTAATTCATCAGAGTTTTTAGTTGGCTTTATTTGGTCTTGTATTTCGTTAGATTTATAACTAAGTATTTCATGTTTTTTGGGTGCTAACGTAAATGATAACGTGTTTTAATTCTACTCATTGTTGGTTTATGGGAAAGTGATTGGCTTTTGTAAGTTAACTTTATATGTGGCAACTTTATTGTAATCATTTTTAGTTCCAGGAGTTTATTTTGTCATTAAAAAGAAAAAGCGGGGGCGCCTGGGTGGCGCAGTCGGTTAAGCGTCCGACTTCAGCCAGGTCACGATCTCGCGGTCCGTGAGTTCGAGCCCCGCATCAGGCTCTGGGCTGATGGCTCGGAGCCTGGAGCCTGTTTCCAATTCTGTGTCTCCCTCTCTCTCTGCCCCTCCCCCATTCATGCTCTGTCTCTCTCTGTCCCAAAAATAAATAAAAAAAAAAAAAAAAAAAAGAAAAGAAAAAGCGTACTTAGTTTTTGAGAGAGAGAGAGTGCGGGAGAGAGCAAGCACGTGCAAGTGGGGAGGTGCGGGGGGTGGGGGGTGGGGGCAGAGGATCCGAAGCAGGCTCCGCGCTGACAGCAGCATGCCCAGTGTGGGCTCAAACTCCCAAACCAGAAGATGGTGACCTGAGCCGAAGTCAGGTGCTCAACCAAGTGAGCCATCCAGGCGCCCCTTCTGTCATTTGGGGGGGGGGGTTCTACGTAGATGATCCTGTGAACAAAGACAGTTTTTTATTTTTTCCTTCCCAGTCTGTGTACCTTTTATCTCATCATCTGTGTTGCACCGGCTGGGATGCCTGGTGCCATGTTGACGTGCAGCAGTGAGAAGAGAGACCTCCTTGCCTTGTTCCCTTTTTAGGGAAGCTTTGAGTCTCTCGTCGTGAAGTAGGATGTTAGCTGTAGGTTTTTTGCGGACAGTCTTTATCAGGTCGGGGGAGTTGCCTTTATTCCTAGTTTACTAAGAGTTTTTCTCACGAATGGAGGTATTTTGGGAACAGTTGTCAGTGAGCATCTTCCCTGGGAGGTCAAAGGGGGAGTCAGGCAGGGAGACCTTAGGAGGTTCCTGCCATATCCTGGTCTCAGGAAATGCGTCTTGGTCTAGCCAGGTGGGAATGGGGGCAGTAAGAGACATTGCCTTTGTGAGGGCAGGTGACAGATAAGGGGACAGGGCACAGGAGGAGGATAGGATCGACCCAGAAGGGCGCCCATGAGTTCTCTGCCCACCGGGGGCAGGACGTAGAAGTCAGGCGCCGTGCACGTCTCCTGCACCCCCACTGCCCCCTCGCAGATGGGTGGCTGAGGCTCGGGTTGGTGAGGCACGCTGCTCGGGGCCTCCCTGATCCTGAGCCCGCTTGCCCCTCCCTGGCCTGGGGACCGGTCATGGTGGTGGCCCGATGGGGGTTTGCGTTAGCCCTGCCGTGTCCAGAGGAGCAGCAGCTGTGTCCGGCCTGGTGGGTGGCACAGGTGCGGAGGTGGAGGTCGGACCTGCCGTAGCGGGAGCCGGTGCGATGAGTGTGTGCGGGGCCGAAGAGCCGGCTGCCTGGGGAGGGGGAGTGCGGGAGGGGGACGAGCCCTGGGAACCCTGGGCGGGGGGACGTCCCCTTCGACTCTGCAGGTGGTTCTGGATGTTGCTGTCCTCCCGAGCCAGGGTCAGGCGGGCCCACGCAGCGACAACCAGTAGTGGGACTCCGTGCAGCCAGGCTCCACTGCTGACTGGCTGTGCAGGTCCCCTCGACCCTTGAGTGCCAGCTCTCGGAGCCATAACACGGATGGTTAGCAGCGCCCCTCAGGGGGACAAGGAGGTGTGCCCCAGGGAGTCTTGGTATGGCAACAGATGTCACTCTGCTCAGCCCCCACGCACGATTCAGTGTTTCTACAAAAGCATTTTCGGTACACCAGACTCCTCAAAGGCAAGCCCCCTCTTTGGTCTGGGGTTCAGGTGAACAGGCCCCCGTGTGCTCCAGTACCTGGGAGGAGTTGGCCGTGTCACTGCAGGAGGGAACCCGCTCAGCCCAAGACCTCCTGGGGCTTTAGGGGACTTTCAGGGGTGATTTTTGGTACTTGTGTTGGAAAGCAGCCCGCCGCAGTGAGGGGGCACCTTGGTGGTGGAACAGAGTGGGCGTGGTGATGAGTGCACGTCGGGGTGGTCGGGGTGGACGGGAGACCAGCCTTGGCAGAAAAGGGCGCACGTAGGAGGGAAAAAGGTTTGGGGGCCACCCTGGCCGTGGGGGATCCCGAGGGAACAGCGTCCTGGCTGATGCTTGCTCGCCAGGCAGCCCCTCTGTCTGAGTGTCCTGGCAGGGAGAGGTCTGGGAGCCGGCATTGACACAGGAGATCTCAGGCTCCCTCGGCTGTGTCGTCTTCTACGTGATTGAAACGGGGCAGCATGGGTTTGTAGGTTGTAGGGTACTGCGTTTGTACCGTGGGAACCAGGGGTCGCTTTTCTCACGGCGAAGCCGGACTTGTTCTAAAGCAGAGTGAAGCACTCTGGGGGCGGCTGGCGTGCTCCGTTTTCAGCACAGGATTTAAGATTTTACCCCCCACACTTGTGAGTCAGTTCCCTTAGAACGAGCCTGGCCCTGGCGCTCTGTGGGTGTGGCTTCAGACCGAGTCCGGCCAAGACATGGCCCTGCTCTGCTTTGGTTGGTCCTCACTGTTCTTGCTTCCAGCATCCACCCGCCCCCTTGCGCTTGTAGGGTGCCAGTTTCGGGGGGGGGGGGGAGGTAAGGCGAAGCACAGTGGGTCTCTGCCGAGCAGTCTCACAGACAGACTGTCAGGTGGGAGCGAATAGCGCCCAGCTTCCGTGCGCGCTCCATCACACCTGGTGTGCCGCTCCGGAGAGAAAGGATGTCAGCAGAAGTGGATCATGCATTCTGGGATCGTCCTCTGTCGGGTGCAGACGCTGGCCGCAGAGTTCCCAGAAGTGGCAGTGTGGCCCTCTGGCCGTGACACTGAAATCTCAGGTGGTGATCTTTATGACCGCGGGTTAAGTTAGTATGAAATTTCGTAGGACACAGGTAGCCCCAACCACAGTGGAAAAGATCGATACACCAGACTTCAGAATCAGAAGGAAACTTTTGCTAGGTGATAGTCGTCGTTGATAAACTGGAAGGCAGGCTTCGGAGTGGGGTGGTGCATCTGACGGAGAACTTATGTAGAGCACAGGGAGGCAGGTCAGAGCAGTGGTCAGAAGACCGTTAAGAATGGGCAGAAGAGGGGCGCCTGAGTGGCTCAGTCAGTTAAGTGTCCGACTTCAGCTCAGGTCACGATCTCACGGTTCGTGGGTTCAAGCCCTGCCATCGGGCTCCGTGCTGACAGCTCGGAGCCTGGAGCCTGCTTTAGATTCTGTGTCTCCCTCTCTCTCTGTCCCTCCCCCACTCGTGCTCTGTCTCTCTCTCAAAAATAAATAAAAATACTTAAAATAAAAAAAAAAGGATGGGCAGAAGGTCTGAACAGACACAATAGAAGGTATAAAAATGGCCCTCAAGCATATGAGAAGATGCTCACGTCGTTGGTTATCAGAGAAAGACACGTTAGAGTCCAGTGGGTACCCCATCGCTTCCACGCCCACTAACAGGCTGCATCCCAGCCGGTGGGTGTGGGGGTCATGGAGCCTGCAGGTTGCTGGGGGTGAGTGCCCAGTAGGAGGAAACAGCATGTGGCAGGTGCTCGAACAGCCCTGGGTCCTTGCTGTGTCCAGCAGCCTGTCCAGGAGGAGTGAGGTGAACGTCCGCGAGGGACTCCCTGGCAGTGTTTGCAGCAGCCCTACTCACCAGAGCCCAACTTGGAAATAACCTAAATGTCCGTGAGGTGCACGGCGTGTGGCCCGTCCGCAGTCGGTACTTGGTGACGTGGAGGAAAGGGTGCTGACACCTGCAGCCTTGTGGAGGGGCTCACAGCACTCTGCCGGGTGCAAGAAACCAGGCCCCGGGGACCGGCCGTTGCACGATCCCAGGTCTCTGAGACCCCAGGAGAAGCCGCGTGGTGCCCACAGCGGTGGCCTGCTCTGGGGAGCCTGCCACGTGGTGCCGGGGTGCTTTGTAACTTGATGGAAATGTTTCAGGTCTCGACTGCAGGAGTGACTACTCAAGTGTGT
Source organism: Puma concolor (assembly GCF_028749965.1). Lineage (NCBI taxonomy): Eukaryota > Metazoa > Chordata > Mammalia > Carnivora > Felidae > Puma > Puma concolor. The sequence continues at coordinate 139,544,537 of NC_141669.1, read as the reverse complement.
TTATTTGCCCGAGCTCCCAGATTGTGCACTTAAAACAGGTGGACTTTATTCTTTGTAAACTAGATTTCAGTAAAGCTGCACCTAAAAGGTTATGGTGCCTCTTTCTCTGTCTGCCTCGGTGCTGCATCATGTTCTGGAAGGGAGGGTAGTTGTCATTTGTATAAAGTGCCAGCGTCTGCGGTCTCCTGAGGCCAAGAAGCTGGCTCTGGTGTTCAGGGGCTTGTTTGAAATGGCTTCGTTAACGGTCGATCGGGTCTGATATGCGTACACACTTTTTTTATGGCTAAAACAGAGCGCTTGGAAGCGTCTGCATGCGGTGAGGAGAGGTTTGTTGGCTGTGCCTGGAGAAGGGCCGCTGCCCCCCCCCCGGGCACCTGTGTGAGCAGTTACGTGCTGGGGGCCGTGGGCACCACCCGAGTCGGGTCCATCTTGGCTTTGTTCAAACGGAAGCGTCGCGTGGTCTTCGTTAGAGAAAGTTGAGTGTCCGTCAGGGGCTGGCTGTGCACTGAACCCCACGGATGCGTCTGGGGCTTCCCTCCAGGCCTGGCCGTTTCCGTAGTGGCCGCTAGAAGGTGCAGCTCCCCTTGTCCGTAGTTACAAACAACATCTGGTTTTTAAACAGATGTAAATACAGAACGTATTTCCATGTAAATACAGCAGCCCCCCCCCCCGCCCTTATTTGCAGGGGGATCCGCTTCAAGACCCCCAAGGAAGCCCGAAAGCGTGGGGGCACCAAGCCCTACACGCACCAAGTGTTTTCCTCGACACACACTCCGCCCTCGGTCGAGCGCGGTTTATAAACCCTAACCGGGCGCAGCGGGAGATTAACAATAACGGTGAAACAGAACGGTTGTGACAATGTGCTGTGACACACGTCGTGTGACTGTGGTCTCTCTCCGGGGCACCTTCTTGTCCTGGGCTCACCCTCCTCGTGCCCAGGTGACGGGACGAGGTGCCCGCGCCAGGGGATGGACGTCACGTGAAGGACGCGGCACGTGACGCAGAGCCAGGCTGCACCTGACCTTCCGACCTCGAGTCAAGGGGAGGGTCCTCTGCTTCCCACGCGGAAGCGGCGGGAGCCCAGCGTGGATGAGGGGGTAACTGCCGTGATGTATGCTCATCCTGCAAGATTTGATAAGGACAAAAAAATACGGGAAAGATGTGAAGGGTGATCCATATTCTTGTCACCAGGCGATCATTGTGGCTGTCCCTGACGCACCGTTTCCTTTCTAAAAGTTCCCCGGTCCTCCACTACTGTGGGGAGTTACAGACTCCGTGGTTTTAATGGCCATGTCCTTACCGAGTGCCAGCTCTGTGCCGGCACATTACATGTGATGGGGGTCCTTCCGGAAGGGGTGACGGGCCGCGTGCGCCACACGAAGTTCCAGCACGCACACATCGGGGTCTGCTGCACAAGTGAGGCGGGGTAGGAGGTGCTGTTCAGACGGGTGCTCAGGGAGGCCACTCCGAGGAGGGACAGGACAGGGGGCCCCTAGAGCGCCTGCGGAACTTTCCAGACAGCGGGCTGAGCCTGCATTCTGGGAGCAGCCGGTGGGGAGTGGGGTCCCAGGGGTGTGGCTGTGGCAGGTGGCGGGCGCGAGCATGCTGGGTCGCTTGCACGGCGGGCTTACGTGTCGTCCGCGCTGCTCTGCAGTCTCTGTGCCTGTGTGGCTGGGCATGGTCCCCGCCTGCCTGTCCCCAGGTGCTCTCTTGTGTCTTCCTCCACGTGCCCCGAGCATCCTTTTCCTCCCGGCCTCTGCCTGAACCTGGAGTTAACTTCTGTGTGCCGGCGGCGTGGCTGTCAGCGTGCGGGGTTTGTGGACGTGGGAGGAGGCGTTGGGGGATGGCCCCGCGCTGTTGCTCTGTCCCCGTTGGCAGTGAGCGCCCCCTTCCTTCAGCCGGAGAAGTGTCAGCACGTGGCTTGGGCAGGGCCCCGCATCTGGGGTCAGGGAGCCAACCGCAGGGTACTTCCGATTCAGGTTGCTAACCCAGCAGGGGTCCCTTAAATTCTTTGAAATTGTGTTTGTAGCTCTTCCCTGGCTCGGAAAATCACAGGTCTGATAATGCAATCCTGTTTACTCACTTGGCGTATCGTACCATATACTTAGAGCTTCACAATTAAACAGTAAAAGTGGAGTTTAAGGTTTCTTGCAGTTCCTGTGTGTTCAAACTCCATTGAAATAATTCCTTTTTCTGTGTGTTTTGTTACCAGTTTGATGATACACGCTTTAGTTCTCTGCCCGCGGCAGGAGAGCTGGGTCTGCAGAAGCCTTTCCTCTGTCCCCTCTCTCTTGCCTGTCCCCAGAGACAGTTTAAAGTTTTTATTTTCATTGGTTTCTGGGCCATTCATTCAGTTTCTTTCTCTCTCTCTCTTTCTTTCTTTCTTTCTTTCTTTCTTTCTTTCTTTCTTTCTTTCTTTCTTTCTTCCTCTTTCAACAGGCTTTTTTATGGGGAAGGGACTGAAGAAAGAGAATTGGATGAGAACTGATTTATTTTTATTTACTTTACAGCTTTTTATTTTTATTTTGTTTTTTAACGTTTATTTATTTTTTGAGAGACAGAGAGACACAGAGCATGAGCAGGGGAGGGACAGAGAGAGAGGGAGACACAGAATCCGAAGCAGGCTCCGGGCTCCGAGCGGTCAGCACAGAGAGTCCCGTGTGAGGCTGGAATCCACAAACTGCGAGATGATGACCTGAGCCAAAGTCAGACGCTTAACTGACTGAGCCACCCGGGCGCCCCAGTGTTTCTTTTTGTAAGAATAAGCATGTTCATGTTCACACCTGAAGTGCACGTGTGCGGAGTTGCACCCTGTTTTCCTTGATGATGTTACCCTGGAGATCATCTTGTGCTGGCATTCTGTGTTAACTGAGAAACGGACTTTTATATCTGGCCCACTCAGAGAAAAATTACTTTTCCTAGCGACACCTTCCTGCACGGTGCAGGCACTAAAACCTTCAGAATACCTCTGGAAGGAATGGTCCAGAAGGACACCTGAGCTCCTCCTGCCACAGCGACGAGGCCCAGCAGCCCACGCGGCCGAGCCGGGGAGCTCCGGGCTGCAGGTGGGGGCCTGCCGGGCGGTCCCGCCGGCCGAGGTGAGAGGCAGCTCCCCCCGGGCTGCTGTGCTGTCGCCAGCGGGTGACTCAGCCTCCTGGCCACGCGCCAGCCGGGTGTGAGGAGGCTGTCCTTTAAATAGAGCTCAGCACGCGTAAGGCTTTTCTTGGGGGTTAGACGCCCATAAGACACATGCAGCACAGTGCACCCGCTTTGAGAAGTGCGTGCATCTGTCCGGCCCCCTCACACTCCGGACGCACATGCTCCATTCACCCCCAAGGGCCTCTCCTGCCCTCTCGTTGACAGGCACGCGCCCCGCTTCGCGTCTCTGTAGTTTTGTTTGCCGTGTCACGATTTGCGGAAACGTACTTGCACATCGCGATCGTGTCTGGCTGCTTCACGCGGGGTGTTCTGGGTTCGCCCTGGTCGCGCACACACCGTATCCGTCAGTCCACCGGGCGCCGGCGGTTCGGTTTCCTGGTTTGGGCAGTAATGAATCAAGCGTCTCTGAGCGTTCATGGACAGGGCTCGGTGTGGACGTACGCGTGCGTGTTCTTTTCTCCAGGGTAAATACCGGGAGCGGAATTGCTGAGTCACAGGGGAAACCTGTGTTCAGGCTCCTCAGGCTCAGGCCAGACTTTTCCTAAGTGGTTGTGGGAATGTGCTGTTCATCCAACAGGAGAGTTCCTGTCCCCGCACGCCTGTGCTGGCACGTGGCAGGGTCGGCCTCTTGCGTTCTAACTGCCGGTGGGTGTGTGGTGGCGCCCCACCCATCTGGCTTCACGGTCCTTTCTTGAGACTTAGTCTGCATATCGTGACGTCAACCCCGTTGAGCGTCTGACATTGAGTTTTAACAAACACATACGTTACGTGTGACTGCCACCACGGTCAAGGTGTGGACTCCTCCCCAGGCCTGTTGGTGGTTACCCCCGGCGGCCCCTCACTGGCCCTGGCACCCTGTCACTATGATTTGCCTTGTCCGGAGTTCCGTAAATGTGAGCTTGCACAGTGGTGGTCTTGTGTGTCTGGCCTCCTGCACTTAGTGGGACGCTCCTGAGGCTTAGCGGGGTGTCGCACGCACCCCTTTCATCGTGGACGACTGTTCCATGCCGTGGATTTGCTGCATTCTAGCCGTGCTCTGAATCGTCTCTCTCTAATTGGTAAGAGTTAACCTCTATCCCGGTTACGATTCCTTGGAGGTCACGTATGTGGCCGGTGTGCTCCTCGGCTGACGGCCAGCCTTTGCACTTTTCTTCGTGGCGACGAGTGGGTTTCTTGGTTTTCCTGTAGCAGCATTTGTCTGTCTTGTCTTCGTGGTAAACACCTTTGAGTCATGTTTAATACCTTCTTCCTAACCCCAAGGTCCCAGGGATATTCTCCTGTATTTTCTTCTGACATCTTGACATTGGCTTCCGTCCCACAGGATCAGCTGTGTGTGTGTGTGTGTGTGTGTGTGTGTGTGTGTGTGTGTGTGGTGCAGTAGAGCTCGGGGTCACTCTCTCCTCTTTCTCCAGCAGACAGTTGTCCCAGCACTGTTTCTTTGTTCCTTACCCCACTGGTCTGCATGTCCCTCTGCAGTATTTCAAGTTTGTATTGCATAGGGGTCAGTTTCTGGGCTCTCGGTGGCTCTCACTTGGTTTATCTGCCTTTTCCTCGGTAGCATCGTGTCCATAGTGTAGCTCTGTGCTGACACTGGGGCAGTACCTCATTCGTTTCTTCCAGAGAAATTGTCTGTTTTTTGGTATTTTGATCTTGCTTATACATTTTTCAGCCAAATCTTTGAAGCTTGTGAAAGTCCCCAGAGTTGCTTTGATTGGGATTGTATTGGTCCGTGGGTCAGTTCGGGGAGGATTGACATCTACGGTATAGTGCCTATGTATTCATGAATTTGGTTTATCACTCTTTAGATCTTCTGTAAGATCTTTCATTCAAGTGTATGTATTTTTTTCCATGTAGGTCTTGTTAGATTCTTTCTAGGATTCTCTAAATAGTAGTTTTTAAGAATTGCATTTTCTAGTTTTTGGTGATGGTACATTGGATTGTAGTTGAGATTTGGACATTGACCTTGTGTCTACCAATCTTATCAAATGCTTTCATTAAAAAATGTGTGTGCCATTAAAAAAATTTTATTTATTTTGAGATAGAGAGTGAGAGTGTGTGGAAGGATCAGAGAGAGAGAGAGGGGAAGAGAGAGAATCCCAAGCAGGCTCTGCTCTATCAGTGTGGAGCGTGATGTGGGGCTTGAACCCATGAGAACCATGAGATCATGACCTGAGCCGAAGTCAGATGCTCAACCGACTGAGCCACACAGGCACCCCTGTGGGTGCTGGTTTTTTTGGGTGTTACATGTGAAGAATCCAGTTCTGTACAATTAATGACAATTTCATTTCATCAGAGCCTTATGCTCCCACTCCCTGACCTGTCCTCTGGGCTGTCGGCTTGCTGGGACCTTGGGTACGGTGTTGGGTAAAAGAGGTGATGGCTGGCCTCTTTGAATTATTCCTGATTTCAAAGGAAATGCTCCTAAAGATCTGCCATTGGAGATGATAGTTTGTAGATTCCCTTCATCAAGTTAAGGAAGCTCCTTCCCACTGCTAATTCTCCGAAGTTGTTTGCTTTTTTTGGCGGGGATATTTATTCTGTAGTCATGAGTGGATGTTGAGTTTATCAGATGCTTTTTCTGCCAACTGTGGGAATTGCCTTCATGTTACTGAAAACTGCACAGTGTCTCTTGTCAGCACCTTCTTCCTCCCACCTACGCTCTCCTTCCTCGTTCTCCGGCTTTTCCAGCCGCACCCCCACACCCACACTTCCGGAGAGTTCCGAAGCCACCAGCTAGGAGCCCCCGGCTTCTCCTTCCCGAGTGCCGGCCCCTCCTGCCTGGGCCCTTGGGGCCTCGCTCTCCTGTGCTTGGACCTCAGCCTCCTGGGTCCCCTCTCTGTGCCCTTCCCAGCTGTCCCTCGCGGTGTCCTCGCCTGCGTCTCTGGGACAAGGTGTGTTCTCCCTCACCCTCCCGGCAGCGAGGCCCCACTCCTTCCCGCGTCTTTACCGTGTCGCTTCCTCCGTGAAGCCCGTTAGGCCCCTCAGATGAGGTGCGGAGGCCCCCTGGCTCCGGGCTCCTGCGGTGCTGCGTGGCCCCCCTCCACGGCCTGGGTGGACGCGCGCGGGTCCGCTGCTCGGCTCGTGCCCTCCCCCCACCACGCGGGAGGCCCCAGGAGCGGGTGCCGCCTCGTGCCCCTGGTTTTCGTTGGTGCGTGTTGCATGCTGGCACGTAGTAGGTCCTCCGTGGGTGAGTTGCTGGCTGACTGCGGGAAGGGATGGGCTCGGGCCCCTGCTTTGCTTCCTCGACTCCAGTGTTCTGAGAAGCGGGGTTGCCCGGGGCTGACGTTCTGCTGTAAATCACGTAAAGTCACGGCCTCTGCCACCTGACCTCCGTTTCCTTGAACTTGTGCAGCGTTTGCACGAAAACTTCCACAAGAGGCAGGGTGTCCAGGGTTCAGTGTAGCTGCTACGGCCCCAGGCGCTGGACGGGCCTCCAGTCTGGCTCCCCCCGAGTCCGGTCCCGCGGCACGGGCGGCTCTGACTGTTACGGCGCCTTTGACACTTTGAGGTCAGTCCCTCTCCTGCGGCCTCTGTGGCTCACCGGCCAGCTGGACACGTGCGAGGGCACAGACGCTCACCTCAGGGTGGCCAAGTATGCGGATTTGAGGGTACAGTAGATGATACTGACTGTGCGAGGACGTAGACCTTGCTGAGTAGAAGGCCATGGGGATGACCCTGCAAGGGATAGTGCCTTTCTCTCTGCTTACGGATCCTGACAGAGACCCAGAATGTTCTTCCAGAGCATCCTGCGCATTCTCCGCCTCGGTGTTCGTGCAGAGCCACCTGTCCTATTTCCAGAGCTGCTCTTGGGACCCTGGACATCAGCACAGCTTTGTGAGAGAGGCGGTGCAGAGGCGGCTGCTTCGGCACCTGCCTGGGGCTGCTCTGCACGTCTGCTTTGGGACTGCGTTCCTGAGGTTTTGCCGGGAGCATGTGCGCGTTTACTCTTGTCTACGCACGGTTTACACTAGGAAGCACTTAGGGTGAATAACAGCAGTATCCCTCACGGGAGAAGACAAAGTCCAGAGAAGGGGGGTAGCGGAAATGAAGGAAAGGCAGGATGGACTGGGGGCGAGGGCACGAGGGGCCGCGGGCTGTTCCGCTGCTGTGGGAGCGCTGGGGGCACAGGTGGGGAGCAGAGCCTCCCCCGGTCAAGGCTGAGGGAGCACCAGAGGAGTGCATGAACCGCACCCGGAAGAGCGTGGTAACGTGTGTGTGCAGAGGCTCTCGGGTGATGCAGGGCGTTTAGGATTTCAGCCTGAAGAGTAAGAGGTAACTGCGCTCCGTCTCGATCCTGAGAGTTCAGGGAGGTTGAGGGGTTGACCTGGGCCAGTGGGGGTGCTCGCTGCCCACACGGGGAGGCTGCCCGGAGCAGGAGTGCAGGCAAGTCGCCGACGCCCCTGATTTCAGGGGTTTTAGAGAAGTGAGAACATGAGAAGGTGGCACTGGCCGAGCAGAGGAAGGGCCAGGGCGCAGAGCCCACGACTCCTCTCCCAAGCGCCGTGCCCTCCCAGGCAGGGGCAGGGACAGGGACACTGGGTGAAGTGCGGTGGGCAGGTGCTTGTCCACCAGCCAGGCAGGTCGGGCCGCGGCCCCTTGAGAGTGGGGAGGCCTGGGGCCATGATGTCGGAGGGCAGCCTGGCCCTCGGTTAGGGAGGCTGTGTCCTCCATCCTGCCCTGTTGTTGGAGAGCCGGCCGTGTCTTTTCTGGGGACGGTGTCTTCTCTCCACCTTCCGGAAGAGCGGTGACATGTAGACAGTGCTGGAGCCGCAGGGCGGGGCCGCCTGGACCCTCTGGCGCGTTGGTGTTTAGTAAGTGTCTGTTGAGTGCGAGGCCCCGGCCACCCCCGGACACGTGCAGCATGGAGTGTCTGGGACCGGGCTGGGCAGACGTCCATGGGAGAGAGCACCTCGGCTCCCAGGGTTGCAATGGGGCCACAGGGATGGGGACGGTGCGTGGGTCCCGGGGTGAAGTGGTGGTGGACCTTGGGGGGGGGGGCAGAGGTGGCGGCAGGCAGCCCTCCTCACAGCCCATCACCCAGCACTCGCCGGCCCTGTTTTTCTCGCTGTGGATTTAAGTGACGCGGGGACTGTAACACTGACGTAAAGGGCCGTAGATGGTGGGGCACCGTGCAGACACCCTGAGCCGTGTGCAGACCGTGGTTTTCGGCTCTCAGCACACCGCTGAGCACGCCCGCGGCACTGTCACCCGGGTCGGCCCCCTGTGTTGCTCCGCAGGTGTATTTTTACGTCACACATCAAGGACATGCGTCTCTCCCGGCACACAGTCGGAGCACATTCCTCTGGATGATGTGCGGTTCTCGGTGCGCACGTGGCCCGCTGGCTGCACTTGTGCCTCCCGGGCGAGGGACGCGCCTTCCAGCACTGGTGCTGTGAGAAGAGACCCTTGCCCAGAATTTAAGCCCTGCATCCACCCCAGGCTGTGATAGATGTAGGTGAAGAGAGTCATCTAGTAATTTGCCCGTCTTCGTTAGTGAGGCTGAGCTCCTTGCTGCCTGGCCCTTTGTGTTGCTTTTGGGAATCACTTGATACATTTTTTGGCCACTGATATTTACTTAAAAAATGTTTTTAGATTTTATTTTTAAGTAATCTCTATACCCACTGTGGGGCTCGAACTCACAACCCTGAGATCAAGAGTCACATGCTGGATGGACTGAGCCAGCCAGGCGCCCCTTGGGCACTTTCTAAAGTAGATAAGACAGCTGTGATTACGACAATTTAGTCAAGATTTGGACAGAATTTTGTTTTCAGAAATTGTGCTTTAAACACATTCATTACAAAATTTCGACCTGTATGGAAATGTTTGATCCACCCCACCCCCCACCCATGGCCTCTTCCACCGGCCCAGCCCGTGGCAGATGGTTTTGCAGGGTGTGTGTGTGTGTGTGTGTGTGTGTGTGTGCGCGCGCGCGCACGCGCGTGTACATGTGTGTATGTGTGTCTAAAACACAGTGTCTGAAGAGTTCTGGGGACATGCTACTTTAAACTGTTAACGTCCTAAGTTTCATCAGGACTTGGAAAATCCAAGGATGCTGTGAGGAGAGGGAAACGTGATGGGTTGTGGAGTCCTGACTCTGTCTCAGGCCGCCATCCGCTTTGAACCCTGAACTGGCGGGGGATCCACCTGCCCTGAGGCTTTTTTGTGTTTCTTTTTTATTGAAGCGCCGGGGACCCGCAGCGGTATGTTGGTTTCAGTGCATCATGCACGACGTATGACGTGGCGATTGGCATGTCTGTCATGGTCATCCCGAGTTTGGTGTTTTGTTTTCATCAAACATTTCAGATATTTTTTCTAATTTTTCGCATTTGAAAGCATTGACAGCATGGGAAAACAGTTCCCTTTTTTTTTAATATTTATTTTTGAGAGAGAGAGAGAGGGAGAGAGCATGAGCAGGGGAGGGGCAAAGAGAGAGGGGGACACAGAATCCGAAGCAGGCTCCAGGCTCTGAGCCGTCAGCACAGAGCCTGACGTGGGGCTCGAACCCATGGACCGCAAGACCATGACTTGAGCCGAAGTCGGAAACGTAACCCACTGAGCCACCCAGGTGCCCCAGGAAAACAGCTCTTCACATGCATGTCCACCAGATAGCACACTAGCCACTGGTTGTATTTTTCTTGGCTCCTTGTCCTTACGATGGTTGGGCTTGTTTGCAGCTGGCCCGTGGAGTGCGGCTGGAGGTTGTGTTCTCTTTGTCTGCCTCTCCATGCAGACGTTTGAGGGTGTCATTCCTGCACCCAGGGAGCTTGTGCTGAGGGAGGCACCATCCGGGAGCCACAGTCGTAGGATGTGGGCCTCGAGCTGGCTCTGGAGGCAGCAGAGCAGAAGGAATGTTCTAGAACAAGGCCCTATGGTAGGCGGGGGCTCTGTGGCTGGCGTCTTCGAGGTGAGGCTACAGAGGGAGGGCCACCTTATCCCAAAAGCTGTGGGAAGCCCCTGCAGGCTCTTTGGTAGGAGGGTTTCCGAACCATCGCTCCATGGTGAAGGGAGGTTGACCATGCTGCTGGGTGCCAGTAGCTCATCCCTGGTCACCTGTACTTTTCTGTTTTATGGATATTCCAGAGTCACTTGTCCTTTTATGTGCTGGTGTACTTCTGGTTTGTTCCCACCTTGTTACACACAAAGCTGCTGCGGGTGATGTGTGTGTGGGTCTGTGTGTTGAGGTGTCGCCCTGGGGACCTGATGTGCGCTCCCTGATGACTGGTGTGGCGCACCCTCACGTGTGCTCACTCGCCATCTGGTGTCTTTGGTGAGCGGTCTCTTCAAATGTGTTGTTTCTTATGTGTTTTCTTGAATTCTGTGTGTGTTGTGGATGCAGGCCTTTCCTTGTGTGTGGGCCCTGCGAGGACTCCATTCTGCGGCCTCTATTTTCATTCTGAGTGTGGTTTCCAAAGAGCAGAAGTGTTTAGTTTTGATAAAGTCCAGTTTACCAATTTGTTTTTATGGGTTGTATTTCTGGTGTTGTGTCTAGACTATCTTTGCCTAACTCAGGGTCACAAAGATTCCCCTTCCCCCCCCCACATTGTCTTCCAGAAACTTAGAGTGTTAGGGCTCACGTTTAGGTCTGGGATCTGCTTGGAGTTGCTCTTGGTGTATGGTGTGAGGCATGGATCCAAGTGCATGCTTTTTGCGTGTGGATGTCCGCTGGTTCCCCATTTGTCGAAAGGCTGCCCTTCTCCCATCCAGTTGCCTTTGTAGCCACCACTGGTCCGTGTTTGTGCAGGCCTATTTCTGGACTGTTTTGTTCCTTGATCTGTTCGACTTTGCCTCAGTGACCGCAGCTTTCTGATGCCTCTGGAAAAGGTCAGTGTTAGCCTCGACTCGGTCCTTACCCCCGCTTGTTTGGGTTACTCTAGGACCTTGTGTTTGTGGATTGTAGAATCAGCTTGTCTGTTTGCACACAAAAGCCTGCGGGGGTTCGGGTGGGTTTTGTGTTACGTCTGCAGATGGCGTTTGCGGGGAGTTGACATCCTAACCACGCTGGCCTGGTGAAGCTCTTCACGTCACGTGTTCCTTAACGTTTCTCGGCCGTGTTTGTAGCTGGCAGTGTATGCTCAGATGAACTAAAGTTCATGATGAAGGCATGTGTGTTGTGCAGGGAGCTGCACAAGCTGGAACATGAATCGGGTCAGAAGCTTCATCTCCAGCTAAATATTCAGAAATGCGGTGATGCCACTGCTCCCTCCCCCGGAGCAGCAGTGTTTCCTCCTGTGCTGCTCTTGCTTCCAGCCTTGAACTGCCCCCCTGTGCAGATGAAAAAGAAAATATTGAACTTTGCAACAGTAAACAGGTCTTAAAAGAAAGGTGCCCTCGGTGCGCGCTGTTAAACACCGATGCCCCCCGGAAGACGCAGGATGAGCCTTGACGAACAGGGCCCCGCACTCTGGTGGGGACTTCTTCACCCCCGAGCTGGCGCCCCAGCTCAGCTGGCCGGTGGGTCCTGCACCACTGTCTGCTGGCACTTCAGGGGCCCGGGGGGAGTTTTCCAGAAACTGGAAGTTTGCAGTTTATGGACGAGCGTGGTGAGATGTGACATTGACCAGCTGCTCGTGAAGGGTTGAAACCCTGGGACCAGGGCCACGTGTCTGGCCTCACGTGTGAGTCGGGTGTGGATTGGGCTCAGCAGCACCGTTTGGTACAGTTGGTGCGCTGCCCCCTCCCTGCTTGGGCCTGCGTGGCGGGGTGTGGTGCCAGGACACGGGAGCCCCGCCCACGCGCTTGTCTGACCCTGTGCCCCGAATCCTCGTCCCTGTGCGTTTAAGAGGCGGACAGCCATAAGAGTAAAAGGAACACTTGGGCCTTAATTTCCACCAGCTTTACCGGTGTCCCCGTTAGCATCTTGCTTGGTCTGCTGCTCCTCCTGGCGGGGCTGTGGGTGGCGGTGTGGTGGGAGGGCCCCAGGGACGGTCTCCCTTCTACCCCGGCCCTCCCGGCCCTCCCCCTCCGCGGTCTCCTCCTCTTGGCGCGGGAGCGTGGGGTGTGCGGCACTCAGAACTGAACCATCCAGCGAGGTGCAGACAGACTGCGCCCTTTTCTTGGGCTCGTCCTGACTCTGGCTTCTTCAGCATCAGCGTCGGGGCTCGGGGCACAGTCTCATTCTGCACGTGTGTGATCGCGGACGGCTTTGCCTTTCGTGCCGCTGTCTGTGTTGACTCTCACCACGGCCCGGTGGAGACCTCGTGGCGGAAGTCTGGTCCCCCTGACCCCGGCTGCTACTCCCTGCTCCTGTCACTCCAGCTCCCGCTGTTCCCTCGGGGAGGTGCCCCCTATTCCAGGCCTGCGTGTGAAGGGCCGTGGCCCGAGCCCCCTGGCTTCCCCAGAATTGAAACAAATTTGTTTTGCTTTTAAATTTCAGCATGGTTTATTATGAAAGGGACGCTTTGGAGGGAAGCTTACTTAATGGGCAGGTGGGGTTCCCGGCGGAATCCAAAAGTGCCTGTTTAATTTGTAGTGTAGCTTTGACCTACGTTTTGGTTAAAAATACGATAAGGAATGTTGTAGGAGAGGGATCATGACAGCTAACATTGGGTGAAAACCTTGAGTTTATCCTGAACTCTGGTGCTCGAGGAGGGGTCGGATCCGTTCTTAGGAACTGGCGGTCCGCGCAATACTGGGATACTGTGTGTGTGCTCCGCTCTGCTGTGTGGGGCGCCCTGCCTCCCAGGGAGGGGCGGGGTCAGGGTCTCGTGCGGCGAGCACAGGGAGGCCGGTCACTGCTGCATGGCACGGACCTTGGAACTACCGGCAGGGTGTTCATGCCGTGCGCTGTCATTTTAAAATCTGAGCTTTCACAGCAGCAAAAGATAGAGAATAGTCCAGTATCCTCACCAATAAAGAAATCCTAAATACGCTTTGGATGGAATATTACGTAGCTACTGAAAATTGTGTTTTTGAGGAATGTTGAATGACACGGAAACAACTTACGCTACAAGAAGTGAGAAGACGACGCGGGCTGAGTAGCAACGCCATAGCCTCAGTTGTGTTCACAGTGGCCTTGGCGTGTTTTCCACGCACACGGTCACCAGAGGACGCGGGATTTCAGGAGATTTGTTTTCCGTGTGCGTCTCTGAGTTCCTCAAGTTTCCCGTACAAACTCTACTCTGGGAAAGATATTAAAATTGTTAAAAAAAAAAAAAACCCAAGTTCTTTTCTGTCTGCCCGATCAGGGTTGTGGCTTCCGTGGACTGGCTGGTTTTGGCTTTAATGTGTCTGGAGTAGAGGGGAGGCAGCGGCTCCCGGGTGAGGGAGGGGCCGGGCTCCATCAGGAGGCCTGGAAGGCCGGTCCGGGGCTCCCGGCTTGCCTGGTGACTGCCTGTAGGGCTCGGCTGCATGGGCCAGACAGGCTCTGAAGGGTCTCCTGAAGTGGGCGTTGTGTTTTCCGTGTCAGGGCTTTGCCGGGTGGCCCGGGTGTGCGGGGGGCCTTTGGCGGCGTCTGTGGGTGGGGGAGGGGCCCACCTTGCCCCTGCAGAGGGTGGGGAGGGGCGGCCTCCCGGTGTGACTGTGGGCCAGGCCTGTGTGTCTCAGCGTTGGCAGGAGTAGACTCTGTACAGCTGCTTATCTGTTTGAGATGAGTGGTCACAGCCAGAGTTGACGAGATCCAGGGCTGCGATAACGTCATTAAGACGGGGTGTTCGACGCAGCGGTCAGTGTGGTGACCATCCTCGGGCTATTCTGCCTATTGCCCGATCAGTGACCATAGCTGGGGAGACTGGGCGTGAAGTGCGGCCCCAGGACAGCGCCTGCCCTCCTGTGCGCGTAGCCTTCCCTCCGCCTCAGGAGCGAGTGGCTGTTCTCGGGTTCGCGGTCAGTGGGGGTCCCGGGGTCTACGAGCAGCCCGCCTCCCTCGTGTCCAGCTGTGTCCGTCAATCTCACTGCTCCATTTACATTCCCACTTGGACGTGTTTGTAATGCCCGAGTCCAGTTACGTTACCTGCTTAAAGTTACATGGTCACTTCTCCAAATTTTGTTCAAACCACAGGCCTGCTGCGTGGCTCATGGTACCTTTTCTTACGGGTCTGTGGGGCCAGGGCACCACTTCTGTTTTGTTAGCATCTTAACCACGTCACTGGTTCATACATGTCTATCCTTTAAATATTCCTCTAAGTTTCTGTAGGTGTGATTTCTTAAGCAGAAAAGCAGCTGATAGTCAAAGCGCGTTCATGCACTGCCACGTTAACAGGTTTAAAGTTGGGGCACTAAGTCACGGGTGCTGGCGGGCCCTTTACGTGGCTAGGGGCCTGGCCATCCCTCCTCGCTGCTCGGCGACATCAGCAAGTGGCTTCCCAGAACCCTAACGAGGGGGAGGGGGTCTCTAGTGACTAGTGACAGGGGATGGTGGGCTTGAGAGACTGGCATTGGGAGGAGGGCCAGGTTTCCTCTTTTGGGGTCCCCAGTGTGCTAACAGGCTCCAGGGTCTGGGAGAGTTCAGCAGAGTGTTATTTCAGCAGCTGGTTTTTGTTTTGTTTTTACATTTCAGCACGGTTTATTATAACGGGGATGTTTTGGAAGGAAGCTTACTACTTAATGGGGATGAATGTGGTTCTTTGAAATGAGGGATTATAGCTGTGAGCCCGGGAGAGGCCTGTTACTTCTGGATGTCATGCTGGGTGTCGAAGGAGCCGGGACCCGGGGGTTCAGGGGCTCCTCTGGGAGTTACTGGGGTCACTCGAGCTCCCGTTTGGTTCGGGAGGGAAAGCCCTGATGCTGCTCGTTGTGAGGCCGGCCGGCCGTTTCTTCTCGGAGAGGCCACCTTGCGTGCAGCCTGGAAGAGGCCGGGCCGCGCCAGGGTGGCCTCCTGTCCCGGAGCGCCAGGCACCGGGCCTCGTGCGAAGCAGAGCGTTTCTTCCTCGCCCTGTCCCACCGAGTGGGAGACTTATCCCCAGGTGGGGATAGGCTGCTGTTTCTGGTGGAATCGACGACGTAAGTGCTTTGTGGTTCTTGAAGCTACAGTTAATGCTGCGTCTGGCTGATGGCACTTGCTTCCTGGTGATGGAGCTCTGGAGCTGCCAAGCACGGGTGGCCGTCCCTGTCCCTGCGTGTGTGTCGCGGGCGCCCCAGGTTAGCCGCGGGCGTGGCACGGCCCCCGCACCCGAGAGCAGTCCCGGGAGTTGTGTTCCCGAGAGGAGTGCCTGCTTCGGGCCCCCAGGACCCCAGGCCTCCCTCCTCCGAGACGGCCGGTGGGGCTGGGGGCGGTGGCGAGCGCCGGGCCGCCTCGTGGGGCTGGCGTGTGGCCGTGCAGGCGGCCGCGGGGCAGGTGCCGTGGCCGCGGGAGCTTCGCCGCCTGGCTTCCTTTCCAAGACTCAGTTGCTGCTTGAATCCCACGAGGAAAACCTCGTACGTCTTTCTGTCCCGGACGCCGTCTTTCCGTCCCGGACGCCGTCTTTCCGTCCCGAACGCCGTCTTTCCTGGCGAGCGTGCGACCCTGCACTCTCGCAGCTTCTCCTTTTTCCTTCTCAGAGCCGACCGGCTCCCCTCTGGTAGGGTCAGCACCTTCCCCGGCTGTGGCGGAGGGAGGGCGGGGGCGGGCACGTCTCCTGACGCCAGGTCTCCTCTATCCCCAGGTATGGTCCTCGTGCGGAGCGAGAACGGGCAGTTGTTAATGATTCCTCAGCAGGCCTTGGCCCAGATGCAGGCCCAGGCCCACGTGCAGACCCAGCCTCAGACCACCATGGCGCCCCGCCCTGCAACCCCCACAAGTGCCCCTCCCGTCCAGATCTCTACCGTACAGGTGAGTGCACGCGCGCCAGGTGGCAGCAGCCCGAGGGACGTCCTTCCGGCAGGTGTCCCGCGAGGGCGGAGAGGGGCGGCCACGCGCGGCCACCCTCGGGAGGCTCAGGGGAGCCAGCTCCGCGTCCATGCTCAGCGAAACTCTGCCTGGACTCCGTCCTGTCTGTTCCCTCCCCTCCCGTGACTCCACCCCCGGTGCCTCAGTCTCCTCTTCTGCAGAGTGAACCCTGCGTGCGTTAGTGTTATTGTCAGGGAGGCGCGTGAGAGCGTCAGGAGATTGCGTTGAACGGCACCCCCGCCCCACGTGCTTGGGGGTTAGCACCCTGGGCCCGGAGGTTGGCTGGAGGGGGGACGGGACCCCCGTGCTGGCGTGTCTTGTCCGCATCCTGACTTCCGTTCAGCGCGTGCCAGCACGCTACCCGCGTCTTGTCTCCCGATGCCTTTCTGCCCGGTGCCGTGACCCTGCCGTCCTGACTGGCTGGCTGGTTAGTAACTCAAGTGGAGGCTGGAAGGGGCTTGAGGTCTCTTCCTCCTGTGATTTCAGCCGCGTTCCCTCGGGAGGTGAAGGCCTGCACTGTAGACGGAGGACTTGGCTGTGCAGGGAGACACCGTGCCCCTCATCGAATGTCCAGGGCGGCTCAGAGCAGTGTTGTCAAGGCCCGTGGGGCCGTGTGAAGCGAGATGCAGGCAGATGACACCCGTGCTGTCACTGTCACGCGTGCATGTTACCGTCTGGCCGCCAGCGTGGCCGCTGTCAGCCCGCGTCTGCACCAGTGTGCTCAGGACTGGCCCCGTCTTTCTATCCGGATTAGTGTCAGTGGGCCGCTCGGACCGCTGTCTCCTTTACTTCCTGTTCCGCAGCAACGTGACCCATCTTTAGACCCAGGGGACGCACGCTTCTTACCGTTTCAGTGCTTACGAACAAGATGACCAGAAATCCACACAAGGACTGATTTCCCAGATACTCGCGTTCTTTAAAGTCCACGTTTGGTAGACCGGGGTGAAGGAGCCCGGTGGTGGTGTTACCACCGTACGCACAGATTCCGGTCACACGCTCCCCCCTTGAAGTGGGGTGGCTCTGTTGACTGTAGCTCGCGGCCCGATGCGCCCGAGCCCCCCCTTCTGCGGTAGCGGGCGGTTCGGCTGTGTTTGGGGCGGGGAACCGTGTCAGTTGTTGCTCCTTTTAGATGATGCCTGCTTATTTTTCAGGCACCTGGGACCCCTATTATTGCACGGCAGGTGACCCCAACAACCATAATCAAGCAAGTGTCTCAGGCCCAGACGACGGTACAGCCCGCCACGGCACTGCAGCGCTCGCCCGGAGTGCAGGTGAGGAGGCCGTGGGAGCAGCGCCCTCTGCGTGGAGGTCGGGCCTCGCGGGCTGGGAGGTCGGATGCAAAGGTGGGCTTCGGGAGGAAGTGTCCTGAGGACTGTTTTGTCTCTGATGGCCTACCCAGGCTAGGTCAGGCTTTTCTTTTTTTTTTTTTTTTTTTTTTTTTTTTTTTTTTTTTTTTAAATTTTTTTTTTTTCAACGTTTATTTTTTGGGGGGACAGAGAGAGACAGAGCATGAACGGGGGAGGGGCAGAGAGAGAGGGAGACACAGAATCAGAAACAGGCTCCAGGCTCTGAGCCATCAGCCCAGAGCCCGACGCGGGGCTCGAACTCACGGACCGCGAGATCGTGACCTGGCTGAAGTCGGACGCTTAACCGACTGCGCCACCCAGGCGCCCCGGTCAGGCTTTTCTTTAAACCGCATGGGATTGAACACCAGCGGTGGGTTTTTTTTTTTTTTTTTAAATATTTATTTATTTTTGAGAGAGAAACAGAGCATGAGCAGGGGAGGAGCAGAGAGAGGGAGATACACACTCTGAAGCAGGCTCCAGGCTCTGAGCTCTCTGCACAGAGCCCGACGAGGGCTCGAACTCGTCAATCGCGAAATCGTGACCTGAGCCGAAGTCGGTCGCTCAACCAAGCGAGCCACTCAGGCGCCCTGACACCAGCTGTGTTTTTAAAACGTCCCCCTGGGGCGCCTGCCTGGGTGGCTCACTCGGCTGAGCGTCTGACTCTTGGTTTCAGCTTCGATTATGATCTTGTGGTTTACGGGAGCGAGCCCTGTGTCGGACTCTGTGTTGATAGTGTGGAGCCTACTTGGGATTCTCTCTCTCTCTTAAAATAAGTAAATACACTTAAAAAAAAAAAAAAAGCTTCTCCCTGTGCCAGAAGCATAATTACAAATAATCACCTTAATTAAAAAAAAATTTTTTTTTTAATTGAGAGAGAGAGTGCATGCGAGCGGGGGAGGGCAGAGGGAGAGAGAGAATCCTACAACCTCTGGGATCATGACCTGAGCCGAAATCAAGAGTCAGAAGCTCAACCGACTGAACCACCCAGGTGCCCCCCCGCCTTGTTTTTTAAAAAATGTTTATTTATTTTGGGGGAGGATGGGCAGGGAGAGAGAGGGAGAGAGAGAATCCCAAGCAGGCTCCGCACTGTCAGCACAGAGCCAGACACAGGCTCGAACTCAAGATCTGTGAGATCATGACTTGAGCTGAAATTAAGAGTCAGCCGTTTGACCGACTGGGCCACACAGGCGCCCCGGAAACAATCGCCTTATTACTATTTGACCGTAAAGCAGAGGAATCTGTAGCGTGGACGGTTTGGGCGTGGTGCCCGCCGACCTGTAAGTGCGGGGGCGAGGATGCGCGTCTCGTCTGGGAGTGGGGCTCCTGCTGCTCGTGTGCGCTGATGGGTGTGATCTCCACAACCCTCTCCTCCTGGTGAGGCACTGACAGGTGAGGGGTCGGGGGCTTCTGGAACGCACCCCTGGGCCCGTGTGCGGCTGCCCAGCTGCCCTGCGTCCCCGAGGCCTGTGCCCTTTGCCAGGAACCAAGCCCGGTCCCAGAAACGTTCCCCATCAGCCTTCTGGGGTTGGTGTGTGTGTGTGTGTTCTTTCCCGGGTGTCCGAGGCTGTGGTGGGGAGAGTGCCCTGGTGACCCTCCCCTGTCAGCCTGCCTCTGGTCAGTCAAGCCGAGGGCAGGCTGGCCCCTTCCGTCAGCCGGGAGGAAGCCCCCTGGGCAGGGTGGCGGCTGGCGCTGGGCGGCCAGGCTGGGAAGCCGGAAGCAGAGGGGTTCAGAGCTGTTCGGTCCTGAGGTGTTTCGAGCGTCCGTCACGATGCAGGTTGTGCGGCGTTGGCCACTTTGTGTCGGGCGTCTGCCGCGTGCGGGGACCGCGTTTCCGTCGTTGCTGGTTGTCGTGTGACTCCCCCCTGTGCTGCTGTGGGGCGGGCGCTGTTCCGGTTTCCCAGATGAGGAAGCCGAGGCAAGAGTGGTGTGGACGGTTGGCGGGGGGAGGCCCAGGAGCCTCCTGGCGCCGGGCGCCCTGCCCTCTGGCTGCACCTCGTCGTCTTTCCTTCTGCGTCTGCGGCAGGGAGGTTGTTCCTCGAAGCAGCTGGACAGGTGGGAGCAGAGCGGCAGACTCGTGTCCTCGGAGCGCCCGTGAGAGGGTGGCTGTCCTGGGACTCGCTCTCCGCCTGGGTTCATTCCGGTGGGCGTGTTAGAGTTCTGCTCACAGTGAGCGGAGCTGTCCTGAGAAGGCCCTGAAGCTGGCGGGTCAGGTGGAAGGCAGACGCGGTGTCGGCACCACGGGGTGACCTATGCACGCGTCAGGCCCGCAGAAGGGAACGTGGGGAGTGTGGCTTGAGGTGCAGGGGACTTGCACGGGGTGACAAGTGCCCTGGCCGTTTCTGGGCATCCGGAAGCCTCTGAGCGGTCCCCCCAGCTGCCCCGAGACGGTGGCTCCGTGTGTCCTTCCCCGCGGCCTTCCTTCCAAGGGTCATGTGATGTTCTCAGTAATCCCTGTGAGCGAACCTTAGGAGTGAGCGAGCACACTCGGGTTGTAAGGAGAGGGCCCGCCGTCTCTAGCTCCGTCCCCTCGCGGGGTGGGGGGTTGGGGGCTGAGCGAGCCACCGGCATAGCCGCAGATGCTCAGGGGAGGCCTCCCGGCGCGCCGGGCCACAGACAGCAAGGTCTGGAAAACCGGAGAGGGAATGTCGAAGGCTAGACGCATCAACTGGGAGAATGTAATACACAGAGCAGTAACTGTTTGTCGCGACGGTTCGTGTGGAGCCAGGCTCCGGGAGCCCCCAGGGGCTGCCGTGGGGGTCTCCGGCCCCTCCCCACTCACACCCACTCCCTACGGATTGCTCAAATCTGCTCGGAAAGCCCTCGTTTTGTGATGTTTCTCGATGAGGCTTGCTCGTGGAGAGCAGGGAGAGGCTGGCCTGGTGGCGGGGGCGCAGCTGGGGCCCCTGCCAGAGGTGATGTGGGTGGAGACCCTGCGGGAGGACGGTGCTTTCCCGTCACTGGCTTCTGCACAAGCCAGGTGACACGTTTTCAGCTGTAGTTTCTCCGTTTTGCTTCTCATTTCTGGGAGGACAGACACTTCACACTGGTGGCCGTGGGACTCCTGGCTCCGGCCTCCGCCGGCCAGGCTCTGCCCTGCCCAGGCTCCCTGTCCCCAGTTTTCGGCCAGGCTCGCTGTCCGCGGGGTCCAGGGCTCCGCCTGCTGTGGGTCTCGTTCTTTTTGGGGGATGTGAGGGCCGTCTCTGCAGACCCTCTGTTTACCTTGCCTTTGGACTCTCTTAGCCTCAGCTGGTTCTGGGTGGCGCTGCCCAGACAACTTCCCTCGGGACGGCCACGACTGTTCAGACGGGGACACCTCAGCGAACGGTGCCAGGGGCCACCACCACCTCCACGGCTGCCACGGTGAGTGCCACCCGTGGGTGGGAGACGGAAGCCTCGAGGGGCCCTCCGCCCGCCCGCAGCCCTCCTTCCTGCAGGGTAGAGCTGCGCGGGGCAAGCATGGCCTGGGGACCTCGGCCTCTCCCAGGCGGGCTGTGAGCCAGCGGGCTCTGCAGGGCGGCGGGAAGGCCCTGTCCCCCTGCTTGAGGCTCCAGGCCGCACAGAAGTCCACGGTGACAGAAGCCCAAAAGGTGGCATTTGAGGCCGCGGCCTGTGCAGCATACAGGAGCGACTGTCCCCAGAGCAGAGCCACGTCCCTGCTAGGCTTCCAGTGGCTCCCCGCGCACGTGCGCGTCGGTCACCTGCCGGGGTCCTGCTTTATTTAGACTCCCTCTCACGCTGCTCTGCTCAGGCTTTTCCTCACCTCTCGTAGCTGGGTCATAGTTTAATTCCTTTTGTTGCGTGTTTACGTAGACGCCAGCTTTTCTTTATGGTAAAGCCACGTCATGGGGGACGTGCCACAGGTTCCTCACGGTCACGCGTATGGTTGTTCGCCCGGGGACGTAACCCGGCAGTTGAGCTGCTGGCTGAGTCAGGGTGAGCTCTGCTGTGCCCCTCGCTTGGTGTGGCCACATGGCACACGTCCCGGCTTCCACCCCTCAGCAGCCCTGAGAGTCGCTGCATTTTCTGCAAAGGAGTTTCTTGTAGACGTTCCGGTGAACCCAGAGGCTCTGACGGAAACCTGCTTTTTTAAGACTTTTTCACTTGTATCTTTTTAACTTGAATCCAGGAAACCATGGAAAACGTGAAGAAATGTAAAAACTTTCTATCTACATTAATAAAACTGGCCTCATCTGGTAAACAGTCTACAGAGACAGCCGCTAACGTGAAAGAGCTGGTCCAGAACCTACTGGTAAGAGGATGCGGCTCTGAGCACTTGTTTGACACGCGGGGAGGTCCCGCCAGAGGCGCGCGCGGCCTGTGGTGGCCTCCTGGGGACTGACCTGCACCCTTGGGTGGAGGCCGGCGCCCGGCCCGTCCTGCTTCCCACGGCACTCACACGAAGGCCACTTGAAAGCGTTCTGTCCACCTCAGGAGCGTTTGTAAACACACCTGATTGAGAGCGTTTTTGAGGCTTTTTCTTGCATCTCTCTGCGGGCACGGCCGTCTTCTCTGCATCTCCTTTGGTCTCAGGTCCCTCCTCCTTGCCCTTCGCTTTCCTTTTGGTTTCTTTGTTGAGGAAGCCTGGTGGTTTGACATCTGGGCTCTTGGATGCTTTCCGTCCTTCCGCTGGAGGGATGTGTCTGCCCGGGGCCTCCGTTCTCGACGCAGGCAGCCGGGTTGGGGGGAGAGGGGGGACCCCTCCCCCGGGGTGACGGGTGGCGGGACAGCCACTCTCGGAGCCGCCGTCTCCTCCCCAGGGGGCTGGCTCTTGCCCCCCTTGCAGGCCACCCTGGTTTTGGTCTGGAAAGGACAGAAGTCGTGCTCCCGCAGGCAAGCAGTTGCTTGGACCATGCACTTAAGTATTTTCAGGGAGCGTAGAGATTGAAAAACGATCTCCCCTCTCGTGGGAAGCAACAATTCCTAGCTTTTTGTTTTAATTGTAACAGTTCCGCCTTCTCGTGAAAATTGCTGACGAAGTAAATGCCTCTTCTGTTCATCCCCGTGGTCCCTTGTCTGTGGTCTGTCCCTTCTTGCCGAAGGAGCCACTCGGCGCTACGTCCCTCGCTCCCCAAGTGATCTGGCCATACCCCTGCCCCCGCCTGGCTGTGCTCTCGGCAGGGCACCGGGGCCCCTGTTCCACCTTCTCATGGGCCCTCCTGGTCCCCTGGACGCTGTTGCCGCTTCCTCTTTGAACCTGGCATTAGTTAGGGCCTGGCTGCTGGTAACACCCCAAACGAGAGGGCACAGGTTGGACAGGTTGGGCGGAAGCTCGGGTTCCCCTGCGGGATCCCAGACGTCGGCAGCCCTGGCTGAGAGCGCTCCCTCTTAGGGCTTCCTCTCGAGGATGGCCCGTGACATCCCGTCCCTGCCCGCCTCTCTTTGCCTCCCCTACCCTGAGACCACACATGCTTCAGTTTCCAGAACAGGGTTGTGCCCCCTTCTAGTCTGGGTTCTCACTTCCCACCCCGGGCTTCCTCCTGGAGGCTTGGGGGTCTCAATGTGGGTCGCCTCTTCTTGTAAAGGCGTCCCTGACTTGCCCCATGCTGTCACCTGTGCCCCATGCAAGACCTGGCGGAAAGGACGCTGATTCCAACAGGGCACCAGAGCAGTGCTGAATAACCAGAGGAGTGTTAACTTGTGTTCACGAGAGAATTTTTTTGTGGTTTTCGTTTTTAAGGATGGAAAAATCGAAGCGGAAGATTTCACCAGTAGGTTATACCGAGAACTTAATTCTTCACCTCAACCTTACCTTGTGCCTTTCCTGAAGGTAAATGTGGAGACCCCCTGCGGCACTGCACGCCGGCAGCCTGCCGTGGGCCTGGTGGAGGGGAGAGGGGGGCGCCCAGGTGGCCCCGTGGGCTTGTGGGTTTCAGGTACCCTGTGACGCTCCTCACGTTCCCTGTCAGGGGATTTTTCTCTGAGCCCTGAGGCCCCTGGCCTGTGGCCTGGCCGCTGGCACAGAGCAGACAGAAGCACCGGCCGGAAGGCCGATGGACGGGGCTCGCCCGTTGGCGGTGGAGTTCAAAGGCATCAGGCCGGCCCTCTTAAGTAACTTTTGCTGCCGTGACATTCTTAAGAGCCTTTCAGAAATACCGCCCTTTTCTTTTTTCTGAACAAATTCTAGCCGGTTCTTTCGGAGAATAATCCTGCTCGGTGACGGTGGGGCTGCGGGTTAGTGCGCCCGGCTGCCCGCGCCGACGCCCAGAGGCGTGAAGGCGCTGAGACCCGCGCGGTTGAGCTTGAGGGACTTGCTCCTCTGAGCGGGAGGTTTCTGGGTTTGTGAGGAGGGAGCCCGGCCGCGTGCCGCTGCCGACCCTGTGTCTGTCTTCCCGCCCAGAGAAGCTTGCCCGCCTTGAGACAGCTGACCCCCGACTCCGCGGCCTTCATCCAGCAGAGCCAGCAGCAGCCGCCGCCCGCCTCGCAGGCCACCACCGCGCTCACGGCCGTGGTGCTGAGCAGCTCGGTCCAGCGCACGGCCGGGAAGACGGCGGCCACCGTGACCAGCGCTCTCCAGCCCCCTGTCATCAGCCTCACGCAGCCCACACAGGTTGGCGTTGGCAAGCGGGGGCAGCCCACGCCGCTGGTATGAAGGCGAGAGCCTCGCCCGTCACCCCCGTGCCCACCTCTCACGCAGATCGGCCACGGCTCAGGGACGCGTCCCCGCAGGCAGGCGGCAGGGCTCCCGCTGGGGGAGGCCGGGGCGCTAACAGAGTTCAGGCGTGAACTGGGGCCGAGGCCCCGCACGCGTGTTTCCTGGGAAGACGGGATAAGCCCGTTGGCTCTTACCCAGCGGCCTGTCCATTCCCGGTATCGGCCGGGGGTGTTCGTGCCCCCAGTTGAACACCGGGCATTTGTAGTGAATCTTCAGTGGGACGTTATCTTTGATCAGGAGCAGCGGCCCCGGGACAGGAAACTGTGTGCCTGGCGATGGACACATCAGGCAGGCGGTCGGTGGGCCTTTTGTCTCACGGCCTTGAGCCCAGCTCTGCAGCCCCAGTTTGGGTCTCGGTGACACAAAGCTGCAGGCTACCGATTGTTCATTTAAGGTGTGGATCCAGTTTTCTGAGTTCCGTGGCTAGACGAGGGCTGTCTTTGCTGGGAAGGGTTGCATTTCAAATTTTTTTTTTTTTTAAGTTAATTTTGAGAGTGAGACCGCGTGAGTGGGAGAGGGGTAGAGAGAGAGGGAGAGAGAGAATCCCAAGCTGGCTCCGTGCTGTCAGTGCAGAGTCCGATGTGGGCTCAAACTCATGAACTGTGGGATCATGACCTGAGCTGAGATCATGAGTTGGACGCTTAACTGACTGAGTCACCCAGGCGCCCCAGGAGTTGCATTTTAAATGTGCTCCCCAAACCTGGAAGGGCAGTTGGCTTTTTTAATTTCAGAGGGATTTTGTTGCTTTACAGACCATTAAAGCTCCCCCACGGTGCAGGTTCCCTTGTCACCTGATAGTGGGTCGTAGAGTGTGTTTTGTCACAGCGGCCACATAGTAACTGAGTGAGCCACCAGAGTCCGTGGGGCTGTTTGCCCACCTGCTCAGGGAAGCCTTTGTCTCCCGCATTGACCGCTGGTGAGGAAGGTGTGCTGAGATGGTGGGTGAGAGCGTCTGGTCTGCCGGACTGGGCACTGTGCGGTGCTGCGGGCTGAGGGTGCGTGCGAGAGGAGGGCTTTTCGTGCCGAGGGTGCAGGTCTGTACGTACAGGGCCGTCCTACCCCCCTGGCCTAATTTGTGCTAAAGGGGCGTTCCCTTGAGGAGAACCTCGTGGGTCCCAGTCTTTCCTGGAAAGGTCTGACTTGTGGTGCGTAGTTGTGACCTGACCTGTGTTCCTGGTTTGTGGTCAGAGGCTGTGGTGACCCACGGGGTCACTTCTGCACTGCGTTTCCCAGTCCCGCTGGGGGAGGGGGGTGTGTGTGGGGGAGCAGCAGTGGGGTCAGGCCTGAGTCCGGTCCATTCCTGGATCCTGGAAGCCTATGGAGATGAAAACCGTGGCTTTTCCCTTAGTTCGTGGCAAAACCTGACTCTGACTCTAATCACCCTGAGGCAGTTGTTGTCTTGACTCTTCCTTTAGAGGGTGAATTTTCATGGGTTTATTGCAGAAACAGTTTGGTTGTAGGGCACCACCCCGTGTCCCCACCAAGTGTCTCGTAATACCGGGCACGCCCATCAGGTCACCTACGTAATAACCTTCTGGGCTGGGCAGTGTGTCTCCGGCACAGGGAGTGCCACTGTGCGTGGGGCGGGGCGCTGGGCTGGGCCCAGGGTTAGACGGGGCGGGGTGGCGGGGGGGGGGGGGGGGGGCCCTGGAGCAAAGGCAGAGGCAGGAGCTCGCTCTGGCTGATGGAGCTCCAGGCAGTGCAGCCCTGAGCAGGCCTGGGGGCAGCAGGGGACACAGCTGGGGCTGGACTCAGCTCTGGGGTGTCTCCCCAGCTCAGCTTCGGGTGGTGGGCACGGGCAGGCCCCCACGGGGAGGCCCCAGGAGAGGCTCTTCCCTGGAGGCCGAGGGCTGAGTTAAGGGCAGGATGCGGGGAAATCTGCCCGCCCCCGGGGTGGAAGGCGGCGCATCTCTTAGAGACCCTGTGCGGGAGGGAAAACGGCCCTGCAGTCGCTAGCAGCCGTATCCCCTTCTGAGATTTGGGGGGAAGGCACGTGTTCCATGCCGGACCGCCGGGTCAGCCTGCCTCGTCCTGGCACTGACCTCAGGCCCCACGTGCAGATCTGCCCCCAGAGCTCACCTCTTTTGTGGCGCGGACGTGGGCGTCCAGGTCCCGGCAGGGCCCCGGCTGGGCGTGGGTGCTCATGGGCCCGTGGCTCTGCCCCAGGTCATCCAGCAGCCGCCCAAGCCCGGAGCACTGATCCGCCCGCCGCAGGTGACGTTGACGCAGACGCCCATGGTCGCTCTCCGGCAGCCTCACAGCCGCATCGTGCTCACCGCGCCTCAGCAGATCCAGCTGAACCAGCTGCAGCCAGGTGAGGGCCGTGGGCCGCACACCCGGGGCTCCCCGCCACCGCCCCCCAAACGTCCGGGTGCCCTCTGCTGCGTTCACAGCGCCGTGCGGCCATTGCCGCGTCAGGGTGATTTCAGGGGCAACGGGTCCAGTTCGCGCTGCTGGGTTCTCTGTCCCGAGCCCCTCCTGCACCTGACAGGTGCGCTCGTGCCTTTGCCCAGGATTTCGGGCGAGGGGTCCCGCGTGTTGACGGGCGTCACCATGGTGGGTCGGCAGTGATGCCCTGCCCTCAGCCGCCAGGCTCCCGAGCGGTTGGGCCCATGTGTGTGGCGGGGGAGCGGGGGCACGCCCGCATGTCCCGCGGGGAGGGTGCGGTGGGGGGGCGCGCAGGGCACACGTGCAGCGCGTGGACCGCTGCTGTCTTGTGTTGCAGTGCCCGTGGTGAAGCCCGCCGTGCTACCTGGAACCAAAGCGCTCTCTGCCGTCTCGGCTCAAGCAGCTGCCGTGCAGAAAAACAAACTCAAGGAGCCCGGGGGAGGCTCGTTTCGGTACGGGGCGCACTGTCCGCGCTGAGCAGGTGGCGGGGCCAAGGCCTGGGCCTGTGGCAGCCTCGCCCGCGGGGCACCGGCGCTGTGGTTTTGGGACCGCTTTCTTTCCATGCCTTTGACCCCCATGTACGCGTTTTCCCGCAAAGTTAGCGCAGGGAGATTTGCTGCAAACGCATAGCAGGAAGTAAATGAGCAGCTGTTTTCTGTATGAACTGACGGAAAAGCCATCGTTGTGACGCTAGGTCTTGGTGTTCCGAGTGCGTCGTGACCATCACGTAGGACGCCTCACCTGCCCTTCTTTTAACTTCAGACTTTTGGAAATAAATGCTGTGGTTTGGGCTCTTGAGCAGCTGGGTAAAAAGCTGCGTGTCAGGGACGCGCAGCGGGAAGGCCGTGGCGTTGACGTGGATCACGATGAAGCAGCGGGAAAGGACACGTGTCCTCGGGGTGTTCACAGGCCCGCCCCCACCAGACTTCGTCCCTGACACCGTTGGCCGCTGGAGCGGGGCTGGCGTCAGCGGTGCCGAGCCGGGGTCGGCGCCCGAGCGGGGTGAGGAGGGCGCTGTGCCTGGATGGCCCGGTGTGGAGGGCCTGCGTCCGGTGGGGGCGGGGAGGACCGCCCCGAGGGAGGGGCCCGCCTGTACAGCAGAGAAGCGAGGGAATGAGGGCCACGGGGAATCCGGGTATGTCCCACGGAAGGAAACTTTCCTGCGGGCACCAGGCGAGCTAGAAAGGCCCCGTGGTGCCAGGTTAGCTCGTGGGGTCCGTGTCCGTGTCCACGTACAGATTGCGGGGGCTCCTTGCTGTGTGCACCAGAGGCACCTTGGAGTAGCGCCTGGATGGCAGGGAGCCCGCCCAGTGCTCGGACCACGGCTTCCGAAAACCATTGTGGCGCCGTGACCCAGGTGCCCGAGAAAGGCTGGTTTTGGGGTCTTTGCAGGGCAAGCTAGCACATCTCATCAGGTCAGAGAGCGGTGCTGGGGTGGATGGACTCCCTCCCACTGTGCGTGTCTGTAGTGACAGACCGTGTGCCCTGGGTGAGACAGGAAAGCCCGAGCCCGTGACGGTGAATAAATGGGGAGCTAATGACGAGGGGGAAGCCGGCAGGGACCCCAGAGGGGTCAGATGCTCAGAGCGCATCAGGAGAGGACCAAGGAGACCCGGCCCTCTGCGGGGCTTGTGTGACATTCTTGTCACGAGGGGAGGGGACGTCAGTCAGACGGGGGACACACACCTGCTGCAGGACACCTGGCCCGTGGCCTCGAAGCGTCACTGGCACGAGAGCCAAGGCGAGGCTGAGGAGCGTCCCAGGCCAGGGAGGCTGAAGGGAGGGCCGTGCGTGTGGCTGGCGGCCTGCTCGCGGGGGACGCCGGCTCCACGGGGGACACGCGTGGGGTGATCTGGGGCGTGGGGCGTCAGGTCGGCAGCTTCCCCGCAGGCGATTCAGGAAGGAAAGGGCCTTCACCCCCGACTCTGCCTTTTCCACAATTGTGGGACCGTTTTAAGAAAAGAATGCTGTTTGATTTTCTAAGCCAAGTTTCACTGGGAACAAACTCCTTGAAGCCGTGGGTCCTGTGTGGCTGGGTTTGCTCTCTGAGCTTAGTCCTGACCGTGGGGGAGCCCTCTACACGCATCCTCGTGCTGGGACTCCTGTGCAGCTTTAACGCTTAGCTGGTCTTCCTTTAAAAGAACGGACTCCCAGGGCGCCTGGGGGCTCAGTCGGTTGAGCGTCCTACTTTGGCTCCGGTCATGATCTCACGGTTCGTGGGTTCAAGCCCCGCTTCGGGCTCTGTGCCGACAGCTCGGAGCCTGGAGCCTGCTTCGGATTCCGTCTCTCCCTCTCTCTCTGCCCCTCCCCTGCTCGTGCTCTGTCTCTGTCTCTCTCAAAAAATAAACATTCAAAGAAATTAAAAGAAGAAAAAAAAACCAGACTCTTTTTCAAAGAAGACCGCTGGGCTTCCTCGATCAGGTGACGGTGCAGGGCCGGAGGGCGCCGGCGGGACGCTCGCCTGGAGGGGCGTCCGTGCGCTCTCTGCACGGGGTCCCCTGCCCCGCTTGTGGACCGCTGGGTCAGGCCCCCCGAGCGTCTCCCGACGCGCCCCTCGCTCAGTCAGCTTATCTTCCTCTCTGAAGGGATGACGACGACATCAACGACGTGGCCTCGATGGCGGGAGTAAACCTGTCGGAAGAAAGTGCACGAATATTAGCCACGAACTCTGACTTAGTGGGCACCCTGACGCGATCCTGTAAGGATGAAACCTTTCTCCTACCAGCGCCTTTACAGAGAAGAATCCTAGAGATCGGTACGTGGGTGCCGCCGTCACTGGGGGCCCCCGGTGCACACGCGACTCTAGCCCCGCATAGGGCCGTCTTCTGCCCAGCTCCCCGGCGGAGCGCGCTCGGTACCTCGTCCTGCCTGTCACCGGTGCGGTGCTTTCCCCGAGCTCGATGCCGGTGGTTCTCAGGTAGTTGCAGCGGGTGTAGACCGACCCCCCACCCCCACCCCCGCCCCGAGGGCCTGTCCAGGCCGCCCTCCGGTCGCTCTGAGCGGTGAGTCGTGGAAGACAGAACGGTGACTCGGAGAGGAGAGAAGGAGCTTCGGCGGCTAAAGCGTTGCCTACCCCCAGGTAAAAAACACGGCATCACGGAGTTGCATCCGGACGTGGTGAGTTACGTATCACACGCCACGCAGCAGAGGCTACAGAATCTCGTGGAGAAAATATCAGAGACGGCCCAGCAGAAGAACTTCTCGTACAAGGTAACACGCTGCCGTCCTGAAGAGGCCGAGCTGGCCGTGGACTCCGGGTCGGTCCTGCCGGGAAGCCTCTTCCTGCCCCGGGCGCGCGGGGCCGCACAGGTGTCGCGTTGGCTCCGAATTCTCCACGGAGCTGCCTCAGCGCCGTGCGCCCGGCCGGAGGAGGAGGGCAGGCCGGGCCTGCATGAGGCACGGGGCCGGGGCCAGGGTGGGGGTCCCGGAGCCCCTGCCAGTGCCACCGTGGCATGCCCACGGCCCCGAGCCAGCCCTGCTCCCGTGACTCGGGCCGCTGCCCCGTTTGTGTCGTGGAGGGTCACCTGCACCGAGGTCCTGCCTTCAGGGGCAGGTTGCAGGGTGGGATCTGCCTTCCTCTGTCCTCACGTGGGAGCTGTGCAGAGGGGCCCAGCCGCGTGAGGCCCGTGCCCTCGGAGTGGCAGTGAAAATCAAATGATGCACGAGCGTTTGAGGTGGAAACCCCTCATGAGCCCCAGCACGGCTCACTGAGACTCCGTCTGCATGCTGGCCTGCAGACCCGTCCCACGCAGGCCATCCGGGCCGGGGGCGGGTGTGCGGGGCTCCGTAGGACTCGCTCTGGGGAAGCGGGGTGTGCGCAGCCCGTCCAGCCCGGTCCCCAGGTTTATTATGACCGTGTTCTTGCCTTTCTGTAGGATGATGACAGATACGAGCAGGCAAGTGATGTCCGGGCTCAGCTCAAATTTTTTGAGCAGCTTGATCAAATTGAAAAGCAGAGGAAAGACGAGCAAGAGAGAGAGATCCTCATGCGGGCGGCCAAGGCAAGTGTGTGCGCTTCTCGCGGCCGGCCGCTCCCACCCCAGGCCCCGGGAGGCCAGCGTGCTGCTGGGGCCGGCCCGGGCCCGAAGGCGTAATGCATTTGATTTGGAAGGGGGCCTCGGGTGGGCTGCAGACCTGAGCCAGAGCCCCTTGGGCCGACCTGGCCCACCGTCCGTCAGAGCCCTTGACCGGCGGGCATGGTGAAAGCCACGTGTGAGCTCTTCTCCAGGGGGACTGACCTTCGTGATGGCTGTTTTTTTCCCCATGGTGTGCAGCCTAAATTGTTACGTTTGGGCCGTAAAAAAGCATTGAAAAGTGTAACATACGTCCCGTCGTACAATCTGGATGTTATCATATCATGAGTAAGATAGCGTGTCTGTCAGACGATGAACACTTAGGTCCGAGCTTATTTTTCTTTTTACCTCTTTAAAAAATAGTCTCGATCCAGACAAGAAGACCCAGAACAGCTAAGGTTGAAACAGAAGGCAAAAGAGGTAAGTGTCTTCAGCCAGAGAATCTTTGCTCTACACTTGAAAATAGACTCTTACGTAACCTGCTCGTGCCACACAAGAAAGGGTGAGGAAGGGGCGGTGTTTCTGTATGACGGGCACCGACACAGCCGCTCGAGACGGCTGCAGACAGCCCGCGTCCCGCTCCCAGATGCGGCGGTGTTTCCCCCTGGGTGTGCCGTAGCCTTTGTACTTTCAACTTGTTACGTCCTCTGGGCTTTGAGAGGCGCGCATCTGCTTCTGCTTCATTTTTCTGATTGCGGGATAAGCTTACAGTTGAAGCCAAACGTGAGAGAAATTTTAACTTTGACGGTTTCCGAAGACCCGCTGCCGCCTCTGTTTTTTTCGTAGCAAAGCGAGAGCCACGCGTGTGACCTGATGGTCCTTGTTTTCCTTTTCTCAACAAAGATGCAGCAGCAGGAACTGGCGCAGATGAGGCAGCGGGACGCCAACCTCACCGCGCTCGCTGCCATCGGGCCCCGGAAGAAGCGGAAGGTGGACTCTCCGGGACCAGGGTCGGGGACGGAGGTACGGTACCGTGGCGGCGGCGGCGAGGAGGGCTGGAGGGGCCCCGGGGGCGTCTCCGCTGTGTGCGCCAGGTCGGGCAGGTGCCCAGGATCCTCGACCGCCCTGCGTGCCCCCACCCCGCGGGCCTCCCTGGAGTACTTGTGCGCCTGACACCTCACGCTCACGTCAGCTTGTCGTGGACGCTGCGGGAGCCCGGGTTCTCGCCACACGGAGGCTTGGTCCGCGTGCGTGGACGCGGTGAGCGTCGGGCCGCCCGCGGAAGGAGCTGTTGGAAGAGGCCCGTGTGTGGGGCGGGCGAGGAGCCGGGCCGGGAGTCCGGGTGCCGGGGAGAGGGACCCGTGCCGCTTTCCGTGTGTCCAGATTTTGTTGGTTTCTCGTGTTGTTTGTTGTGATACCTTCACACACGGTTATAAACCCAACCTTAGGATTTTGTTATCTTGGTTTACCGTCCGTTGTGTTTTAAGTTACGAGAAGAAAGAGAGCCTGGCGTTTCCCGTTGGCGTGTGTAGTTTCTGCTTCTGGAGGCCACGGTCCGGGCCTGCACGAGCAGCGTTTCCCTCGGCCCACAGGACCTCATCCGGCATTTCTAGTGGGCGGTGCGCTGGTGGGGGCGGGGCGGGGCGGGGTTCGCTCAGCTTCTGTTTACTCGAAAGGGATGGCGTTCCCCCCCCTCAACTTTGAATAGTACTTTCCCTGAATGCAAAAGTCTGGGTAGACAGCCTTTTTTTTTTTTGCATTCTACGCTCCTGAAGGAGCTGAGCGTGTCCAGATGGGTGCCGTGTACTTTAGGTGAGGACGTGCTAAGAGGGATGTGGGAGCCCCACGACCAGGCACCCCTTACGCCCCTGCTCCCCGAGCCCCTCTGTTTCACGGCTGGAGTCCTTCACGCTGCAGAGGGCATCCCCATCCCAATGCTGTGCTGTCTCGTTCCGGATCACAAAAAAGGTGGGAGGTTTCCTGGCGTGTTTTGCAAAATGACAGAACCCTTTTTCCTAACCTGATCAGCAGCTGCGATGGATGTGTGACCGTCTCTCTCCCGTGGAACACGTGGTTCCGGTGTCTTTGGGCCCCACGTGGTTTACGCTTGTGCCGTGCACCTGACGTATCTCCCTTCTCTGGCTGCTTTGACGTTTTCATTGTAAACTTGAGAAGTTTGTCTCGGTTCTTTTTAGGCTTGGTTCTCTTGACATTTGGCCTGCTTGGGGTTCTTTGATCCGTAGAAGAAGTTCCTCAAATTGGGGACGTGGTGGCCTTTATTTCTTCAAAATTTTTTCCGGTTCCGGTTTGCTTTTCCTCTTGGACTTGCCAGCGACACGTGCGCGAGACCTGGTGACGTTGCCCGTGGGTGTCTGGGACTGCTCAGTTTTCTTTCATCTTCAGGCGGGATGATTTCCCCTGTTTGTCCTCAGGCCCCCTGACCACATGGAGCCATGTCACCCGCAGGCAGCCGTGGAGCCCACCCACTGAAGCTCGCGCCCGCCGATGTGTTCACAGTTCTGGGGTTTTCAGTCTTTCGTACGGTTTCTGATTCTTTGCTGAAGTTCCCTGTCTGCTCACGTGTTGAGAGAGACCACAGCCCCCGGGACATCCTGCCTTTGGCCTGTTCATAAAAGCTGCTTTATGGGGCGCCTGGGTGGCTCAGTCGGGTAAGCGTCCGACTTCGGCTCAGGTCACGATCTCGCGGTCCGTGAGTTCGAGCCCCGCATCGGGCTCTGTGCTGACAGCTCAGGGCCTGGAGCCTGTTCGGATTCTGTGTCTCCCTCTCTCTGCCCCTCCCCCGTTCATGCTCTGTCTCTCTCTGTCCCAAAAATAAATAAACGTTAAGAAAAAAAAAATGAAGAAAAAAAAAGCCTGCTTTAACGCCTGTGCGGGTCCAGGGTCTGGGCTCAGGCCGTCTCTGCTGGCTGCCCTTCTCCTCACCTGCGGGTCCCACTTTCCTGTTTCTCTGCGTGTCTAGCGATTGCCACTCGGTGCTGGAGATTGTGGGCGGCAGATGGACTCCCTTCCAGGAGTGCGGGTTCTCGCTTAGCAGACGGTTCATCCTGACTCGGTCGGGCGCTTTGTTTTTCCCTTTGGCGTCAGTAAGGGTCTGTGGAACGCTCCTCTGACCTAGTGCGCCCCCCGTAGACACTGCCTCCCCCGTCCAGGTGGCTCCCAGGGAAGGGCAGGTGGCCTCGCCGCTGGGTGCTGGGGTGGGAGCAGGGTCTTCCCGCTCGGGCAGGCGGGGCTCTGGCCGGGAGCGTCCTGTCGTGCGTGTCGAGCGTGTAGCGGCCTCGCTCGCTGCAGCAGTGCATCGCCCCGCGGTCCCTCTCGTCCTCCCGCAGGGTTCCTCGAGGGACCGTGTGCGTCACACTGATGATTCATCTTGATGTTGGTGTCTGTGTGGTCGTTTCGGTTTTCTGTGATTCCTCTGCCGGGTTGTTTTGGGATGGTTCGTGGGGAGGGCGTCTGCAGGTGCCTACACGCGGAAGCAGCTCGTGCCCTGTGTACTTGAAGGCCCGTTTGCGTAGCTGTGAGATCCTTGTCTCCCATTTGCTTCCCTCGAGAATCTTGAACGTGTTACTCCGGATATTTATTCCTGGCATGAAGTGTTGCTGTTCAGGCCTGATGATAGTCTAATTTTATTTCTCTTATACGTCATGTGTTCTTTTAGCCCAAGTTACCCAAAGAATTTGTTTTTTTTTTCTTACGAGCCTTTAATTTTCCTTGGAACCGGTTGTCTGGGTTGGCGGTCTCGGGTATGGGTGGCGTTCACGCAGCTTCAAGTCTGTTTTCGTTCGGGAACATCTTTGGTGGCTTGTTTCCCCGGCTTCCTCCTTGGAGACCCCGACGGGGACCGTTGTGTCGTCCTTGCCTCTTGAACCCTCTGTCGGCCTCACTTGCGCTCACGTTCTTGTGCTCGTGGTTTCTTGAGTTTTCTGTCTAATGTTTTCTCAACTCTGGCGCCTCGTTTCTGCTAATTCCGGCTTCTCTTGTTCTTTACGACTGTCGTCAGCGTCTCTTAGCTTGTTTTGAGGTAGACCGTTACAGTTTTGGTCTGTTTGTTGATTCCGTCTTCTCGGTGTTTTTCACTGTCTGCAAGGATGTTACCCGTCTTCGTTTTCTCTCTTCCCTGTAGCAACTTGGGGGGGAGGGGTTCAATCCTCGTGCTGTCCGTTGGCTCTTTTCACGTGACTTTCGTTTCCTCGAACTCGATGGGCGTGTGTGTCTGAGGTAGCCTGCGAACCTGGCGGAGCCCCTGTCTCGTGGCCTTCGTGTGCTGGACGCTTGCTCTCAGCATCCACGGCTCCCCTCCCCGCCTCGCCCCTGGGCCATCCCTGTCTCCACCGCCCCGTCCTGCCCACCTCGTTTCCCACCTCCCGACCTCGTCCGCGGGATGCTTCTCTGTGGCCGCTGCCCCCTGAGGCCTCCAGTCCGGCGGTAGCCCGGCCTGCACGGTTCTGGGGGTCCCGTTCGGGCTTGTGGCCGCCTGCGGCTCATCTTCGCGGGGTTTGCTCTAAATAGCTGTTGCTGGTCTTGGGTTTGGCCGCTCAGTTGCCGTGAGTCATACACGGGCCTTTGGGAAGATGAAACTGCTGCCCCCGTTGCTGTCTTCCCAGCAGACGGTGCTTATGTAAAAATACACTTTCTTTTAATTGAAAATCGTTTCCAACCTACAGAAGAGTCGTAGGAGGAGTGCACGCAGCTCTTTGTTTATGCTCTCAGTTCTGAGTGTTGCATGACCCTGACCCCGTCACGGTGTCTCGTGTGTGTGTGTGTGTGTGTTACACATGTGTGTGTATACGTTCCTCTGATGGAGTGTTTTGCACCCCTAGTGCTGCTACCGCCGGGCCCTGTCTGGCACGAGGCTGCACAGACTCCAGGCGGGATGTCTGCCTGTCCTCCGGCCTGCCCCCATGTCACCAGTGGCCCCAGTAGCATCTCCACATCTGTGCAGGGACGTGGGGCATCTGATTGGCTTGCACGTGAGCCTGTTAACGGATCCCTCGTTCTCAACAGCGCTCAGGGGACGGCACTTCCGTCCACGGGATGAGCCTCGGCCTAGGTCTGTGTGACTCTGGCAGAAACGCCTCCATCTCGATGGCACTGTGTCCAGTCTGTCACATGAGGAAGCACCCCGTGTGGTGACCTTCCTACTGATACGGACCGTGGTCACCAGGTTCGGCCACACTGTCCGGCGTGTAGTCACCGCCGTTCGGTTAGTATTTGTTCGCCTTGAGCGAGGAGGTGTTCCAGGACTCCGCGGGCCACCCCAGCCTCAGCGCCATCGCGGCTGCAGGCCGTGACGTCTGTCCCCTTCACGCCTTCTGCTGCAGGAAGACCTTTCCCTGCGTCCTCCGTCCGCCCATTTGTTCGTGCGTTTGTTCGCCACCGTGGCCGGGGCCGTGGTCTCCCGTGGTCTTCAGTGGGTTGTAATCAATCTCTCGTTATTTCTAGATTGGGCAGTGGAAGCTCCTTCAAGCTGTTTCTATATCCTTTTGAAATGTCACCCTTGTTGACACGTCGCGGTTTTACCGGTGGGAGAGGCATCCGGAGCCTCCAGTACTCCTGCGTCCTCGGGCTCCCGGCCAGGAGCCCCGGTCCCCCACGGGGGGCGGCGTGTGGAGGCCGGTTCTGAGCTCTGCGCGCCGGTTCCAGGCCCCTCTGCAGTCCACGCGGGGGAAGGTGCGTGCAGGCACAGCCCTTCTGCATCTGAAGCGGTCCCCGCGCTCCGGCGGTCACCCCGCTTCTGGTCCTCACCCAGGGGCGGCTTCCCGGCCTCCTCCCTGTCCTCACCTGTGAGTCCGAGTCTGTGGGAGATCGAGTGCCGTCATTGCCGATGTGTTTGGTCCTTCGCTCAGCACACCCAGCCTCCCAGACGCTCTGGCTGCCGAGGCCCCGGCGCTGGGGGGAGGGGCGGGCAGGTGGGCAAGGCCCGTGGGTGAAGGTCCGACTGGGTTCAGATGTGTCTGGAGGACATGCCAAGGAGCGGGACGAGCGTGTGTTTCCAAACCCCACGGGGAGGGCCGGGCACGAGGTGGCTGCTTGCGGTGAGCGCGGGGACCCTGAGCGACACGGTGGAGAGACGCAGGTCGCCAGACACTGTTCTGGGAGGTTCTTTCATGCGTTGTTGCTTTTGTCTGTTTTTGAACTTCAGAGGGAGGCTTATGTGTCACATATATAACAATTAACATAAAATCCGTACTTTAAAAAGTTCTCCATATGCCTCTCCGCATCAGTGGTAATGCTTAGTTCTTTTTCTTTTTTAGTTTGGGATTATTTCCTTGGGATATGTCTTTTTAAAGTAACTTTTTTTTTAACTGATTTTGTTTATTCATTTATTTTAAATGTTTATTTTTGAGAGAGAGAGAGAGAGAGAGAGAGAGAGAGAGCGCGCGCGCACGCGCAGGAGCGTGTGAGCGGGGGAAGGGCAGAGGGAGAGCAGGACAGAGGCTCTGAGAGGGGCTCCACGGTGTCAGCACGAACTCACAAACCGTGAGATCATGACCTGAGCCGAAGTCAGATGCTTAACCGGCTGAGCCCCACCGGCGCCCCTGAACTAATTTTAGACCCGTGGAAAAGTTAGGTAAATATTGGAGTATTTCTTTTTTTTAATTTTTTTTTTTTTCAACGTTTATTTATTTTTGGGACAGAGAGAGACAGAGCATGAACGGGGGAGGGGCAGAGAGAGAGGGAGACACAGAATCGGAAACAGGCTCCAGGCTCTGAGCCATCAGCCCAGAGCCCGACGCGGGGCTCGAACTCACAGACCGCGAGATCGTGACCTGGCTGAAGTCGGATGCTTAACCGACTGCGCCACCCAGGCGCCCCATTATTGGAGTATTTCTATACACTCCTCACCCAGCTTCCTGTAGTGAGCCGTCAGTGTGCTTAGATGGTTCATAAGACCTTATTTGATTTGGTTTTTCAGAATTTAATTTTTTAAAATTATAACACACCTTGTTTTTTGGAGGAGTTTTAGGTTCATAGCAAAACTGACTGAAAGTACAGAGATTTCCCGCGTGCTGCCTGCCCCCGAACACGCACAGCCTCCCCACTGTCAATACCCACCGGAGGCTACATTTACGAAAACTGATGAGCCTCCACGGATGCGTCATCACCACTGAGTCCACGTGCGCCTTGGGGTCACTCTCGGCGTCGTGCGTTCTGCGGGTCTGGACAAACGTGCGGTGACGTGCACCTGCCTTCACAGCATCGCGCGCTCTAGTTCCACGGCCCCGAGACCCCCCGAGCTGCGCGTGTTCATCTCCCCGCTGCCGTCACCCCCACCTGCCGCCGCCCCGACGGCCACTGACCCTTTACGTGTCCACGGCTGTGCTTTTCCAGGAAGTCGTGTGGCTGGACTCACGTGTGGGGGCTCCTCAGATCGGCCTCCTGCCTTAGTGACGAGCGTCGGAGCCTCCTCCCTGCGTTTTCGCGGCCGAGAGCTCGTTTCTTGTGAGCACGGAGTCATGGTCCACGTTGTGGATCTGCCACAGTTTATCCGTCACCTTCTGAAGGATGCCGTGGTCGCTCCCAAGCTTTGGCAGCCGCGAGCACAGCCGCTGTAAAAATCCGTGGGCAGGTTTTCGTGTGGACACGAGTTTTCGACTCGTGTAGATAAATTGCAAGGAACACGATTGCCGGCTCGTCCGGTGAGACTATGATTCGTTTTGTAGCAAAACACCAGACTCGCCTCCAAAGCGGCCGCGCCGTCCTGCGTTCCCGCCGGCAACGGCCGAGCGCTCCTGCCGCTCCGCGCCCTCGCCAGCGTCTGGGGTCGTCAGGGTCGTGGGTTTGGGCCCTGGTGACAGGCGTGCGTGGTGCCTCGCTGTTGTGATTTGCGTCTCCCTGACGACCTGTGATGCGGAGCGTCTGTCCCCGCGCCCGTCTGCATCGTGCGTCTTCTCCGGTGAGGGGCCTGCTCGGGTGTCTGGCCCGTTTTTCATTCAGGTTTATTATTGTTGAGTTTTGTGAGTTGTGTGCACAGTTTGTTTGGGGTGATGGTCCCTGACCAGATGTTTCTTTTGCAAATATTTTATCTGTGTTTGATTGTCCCCATCGTCCCCCTGAGGACCTTTTCCTGTTGTCACTCAGGACCCTCTTTGCTCCTTCCTCCGTCGCTCCTTGTTCCCTCCTGATCTCAACACTCACGAAGTGTGGGGGTCACTTATTTGGTGCAGAGTCCCTCAAGTTGGGTTCATCCTGGGTTTCCTCACGATTAAGTGCACGTTCCATAATTTTAGCTAGAATTCATAAAAGGGATAAGGCGCCCTTCTGAGCGCATCACGTTGTGGCCTTTGGCTAAAGTGGCACCTGCCGGGCGATCACGCTGTAAGCCCCTACTTTTCCCGTGTGGCTTGTCTCCTGCAGTGGCGGTGGTGCTGTCTGCCCTCCGTCCTTCCCCCCCCGCCCCGCTTATTCCTTCATTTAACGATGACTTGTGTGCCATTGTGCCATGCCGGATGACCTTGTGCCCGAAGGTCTTTGTGTTCTGGGGCGCACCGCTGAGGGCGCAGCAAAGTTGCCAGGAGGTCTTGTTAGGAATAGCCGGGCTCCCCTCCCGAAGATGGGGTCGCTTTGCCTTCCCCCGTCTCACCAGCACTGCGGGAGATTGTTCAGGATTGTTTAAAATTGTGCCAGTCCGGTGGTGACACGGGGAATCTTGGTGACTGTGCTGTGGGTGCCTGAGAACAGGCCTATTCTCCCGAACGGCGTAGAGCTTAATAGATTTCCACAACATGCACCTGCTGCTCAAGCTGACCAGTCTTCTGAATCCTTGCTTATTCTTGTCCATTCGATGGGTCTCGTACAGACTGTGGCGATGTAAAGTCTGTGTCACTCGTGCGTTTCTGTCTTTGTCTCCTGTGTCTTCTGCAGCTGATGCTTTGTAGCTGGGCTGTGTGTGCCACGTTGTTGGGTACGGAAGTATTCAGAAGTGTCACATCTTCTGTGAATTGGCACTTTTAGCGTTAAAAAATGTCTGCCGTTGTCCAGTGGGCTTGAGCTCTGCTGTGTCCTGAGTTAGGACCATCATTCACCCCGCTCTGTGCACTTCCCTCACCAGAGAGAATCTCTGTCCCTGCTTTGGTCTTATACTTCCTGATTTCAGGTGTGGCTCACATCTATAGCACGTGCCTACGTCTTGTTTTCTGAGCCGAATCGAAAAGCTTTCCCTCTATTAGGTGAATTGAGCCCATTCGCCTTCTTCTGATATGATCAACACGCTTGGTCTCTTCTGTCTCACAGTGTTTTATAACTATGCCTATTTCTTACGTTTGCTACGATTCTTTTCCTCTGAAGTGCATATTCTTTGCTCTTTAATTAAAATGTTTGTATTTAGGAAGGCTTACGGTTGTATTCTGGTGGTTATTTTTGCACATAAACCTTGTTAAATGTCCCCTGGTTTTTCTTAGCTGTTCAGCTTCTTAGTTCCCATAGGGCTTGAGCCCCGCCCACTTTCTCGCAGCAGCCAGTGCACATGCCCCTTGCTCTCCGCCCTCCCGCCGGGCCCCTCCTCAGCTTCAGTAAGCGGTGTGGTTTCCTTACAAGTGCTTCTGCCCGCCCCAGCACCGCGCGTGTCCCTCCCCATTCCTGGCTTGGATGACGACTGCACTGTGGCCCAGCCCGCGGAGGCCTCCATGCAGAATCCCCGACACTTGCATGTTGCAAAAGGTCTTTCTGTGGCTTCGATAGGGAGGATGGTCTGGCTTGGATATAAGATCCTTGGCTCGCACTTTCTTTCAGTCCTTCTGTGAATGAGCGTCCGTGGTCATCCTGCTTTGGAAGCTGGTTTTGAAAAGCCCCGATGCCAGGCTGATTCACTTGCCTTTGTCATTTATTGTCTCTTTTACACGAGGCCTTGTCTTGATCTTTGAAAACTAGCAATTTCACGAGGAGATGTCAGAGTCGGTTTTCATGGGAACTTTCAGTGTGTAGATTTGGTCTTTCTGGTTCCTGGACTCTGGCTTCTGTGTCTGTTGTGTTCTGTCTGCTTCCTTCTTCGGAGGCTCTGTTAACACAGGCCTTTGCCCGCCACCTGCCCTTCCCCAGACCTTCCGCGGCTGCGCCCCTCACGAGCCTGCCTTTCCTCGCGGGTCTGCCCTCGGTGCCTTGCAGTTAATTCATGCACTTCTGAGAGATCTCTGTGTCTCCTTCCCATTTTTTTCTTGCATTTACTCCACTCTCATCCCTTCTGTTTTTTAATCTACTTCTCTTAACGTTAGGGATTTTTCTTTCAGGGCACTTCTCATGTCCTCAAATGTTTCAGGACATCTTTTGGTTGTTGGAAGTGTTGTCTTAATGGTTTTCTTGTTTTTCCAGACAGTCTCCGATGTGCGTGGAATTCTGTTTTCTGATTTTTGCAGTAGATCTTGACGGACTTGCTAATCTTGGGTCACTTTTGCCAGGTTTGGGTGTCTCATCAGACTTGCGGTCTGATGGCGCCCTCTTCTGACCGCGCTGAGCAGTCGGGTAGTGTGGCCGGTTTTCTGTTTGCGTTGCTTGTAGGAGGGTCCTGGAGGGTCCTGTGTCCTTTGGCGGTGACGTCCCGGTCTTGCAGGAGCCTCAGTGTCCCTTTAGTTCCTTCCCTTGTCGGAGGCTCTGTGTTCTGAGGACTCTGGACGCTAGACTGGGGTGGACCGGCCGTTCTGGGTGGCCTCTGTCAGACCGCGGCCCCTTGCTGTCTCCATCCTCTGCCTTTGCCACGTCACCTTGTGGGTTCAGGAGGACCTGCCAGGTGTTCTCATCTGGAGTCTTTCTGGAGCAGGGCGCTCCGTGCCGCCACGTCTGCCGATGGAGCGATGCCTGGGTAGATTGGTGCCTTCTTGTTCTGAGTTGGTTTTGGGGAGACGGAGGGAGGTGTCGGGGTGACTGAGTGGTATGTGTCCTCCTGAGGAGAGTGCCTGCGTGTCTTTGCCGCCGCGTGTACTCCCGGCCGCCTGTCTGCACCGGGTGCTCTGTTGCGTGGACAGGGAAGGCGCAGAGACGGGTGCAGGCGAGTTGGGGAACTGAGGGGAGCGGGGCGAGCCGGTCGGAGGCTGTGCCATTGGGTTCGCTGGAACCGGTTCGGCCCAGGCTCCTGGCTGTCCAGCTGAACGCGGGGCGGGGGCGCAGCCTTGAGGGGCCCCTCGCTCGGGAGCCGCTTGGCCATGCTTCTGGGGGCCCGTGAGTGCAGGGCTCTTGGCTGCTGTGGCCCCGAGGTGGACATTTCCCTGAGACCGTGCCCAAGGGCCCGTGGCACTGGGGCTCACGTGTCGGCACGCATGGCGAGCATCCAGCCACGCTGGGGGCTTCTCTCCCTGTGAGCATTGGCCCCCAACTGAGGTGGCCCCACGAGCCGGGATTTGGACGGAAAGTGGGGTTTTTCCCATTCGGTTTTACATCAGGTGCTCATTGCCTGTCAGATCGATTGTGGCATTTTGCCAATGGCAAGGTTGCCTTCAAAAGAAATAGCTCTTTTTTTTGTCTTGGACCAGTCCCGTGACCGGGCTGACAGGTGTGCGACGTGCCGTTTTCAGGGGAGGACCTGCTGTGTGCAAGCGATACATCCAGGGTCGCCTTGCTCTTAGCCCAGCGCCTGCAGAGCCTGCAGAGACCGGGCAAAGCAGCCCTTTGATGGGGTGTGGGCGTCACCGCTCCCCCTGGGGGCCATCCCCACCCCCACCGGTTGTTCCGTGATTCTGGGCTGGGCGCGGTGTCGGTAGGCTGGTGGTCACGGCCGTCCTCTCTCCCGG
Source organism: Puma concolor (assembly GCF_028749965.1). NCBI lineage: Eukaryota > Metazoa > Chordata > Mammalia > Carnivora > Felidae > Puma > Puma concolor. The sequence continues at coordinate 139,502,439 of NC_141669.1, read as the reverse complement.
GCTCCGGGCTCCTGCGACCCCTCCCGCAGCCAGAATACCCGACGAGCAGTATGACCAGGACCCTGGAGGGAGGACGGTGAACTGCGCCCTTCCGTTTTGGCATGAGATGGGGAAACGGTGCTCGGCCCGTGTAATTAGAAGTAATGTGAGTGTTAAGTAGGATATCTTTGAACATCGGCTTTTTACAACATCCATAGAAACACCAGGAATTGAAGTTTCTCGCTGGCCCTCAGAGCGTGCCGCCTGCACCTGGGGGCGGCACTCCACCGGCTCACTTGCCCGTTAACGCTTTGAGACCAGTTGTGGTTTCTAAGAAATATTGGAATAATATCGCAAGTATTATTTGTCTTGAGTTCTGACCCGGTAATTTCCACCTGAAGTGGGGGCCCTGTCCTACCTGTTTTTGGCTGTTGGCTTTCTGTTTGGAAAGTAGAAACATCAGACCTGGTCCAGAATTGGTCACGCGTGTTGCAGAGATGTTTCGGTCCATTACGTAGGCAGTGCCTTTGCTCTCTGCGTGGCTGCGCCTGTCCCCGTGAGTCTTGGCGTCTGCAGGGGAGGTGCAGAGGGCAGGCCACCGTCCGCGGGCAGCTGTCTTTCCAGAAACTGGCCTCTGCTTGGGCGTGCTGGGCTCTCCCCATGGTGTCTGGGGTGCAGAGCGGCGGGCCCCCGACGGGCCCCCGGGCTCCTGCTGCTCCAACGTCCTCACAAGCCTCTGCAGGGGCGGGGGGGGGGGGTGGCGCGGTGTGTGTCTTGCACAAAATGCTCCTTTAGGGCTGTTACCGAGGCTCAGGAAAGCACGGAGAAACCAGAATTGTTCTTCCAAACAAGGAAAAGTAGCTGCCACGCAACCTGGCCTGGAGGAGGGACCTCAGCCGTGAAGGGTGGTGGAGGGGGTGCAAATTGTAATTGAGGTCAGAGATGGGTGCGTGTGCACAGGGACTCCCCTGGGGGAAAGGGCTCAGGTGGCAGAGGGACCTGGTGCCCGGAGCGTGCCTGGGCCTCGCCCGCCACCTGCTGGCCGGCTCCCGGAACTGCGGCCTGGTCAGGGCAGGGCTCTTCTTCAGCTGTCGGGGAACCCTTTCCTCCCACCTTCCTAAGCTGTGAGAACATGCAGTAAAAATACCCTGTGTTATGTTTGCACTTGAAATATGCACGAGCAACTTTAACCACCAGAACACAGATGCTTAGTTTTCATTCTGAACGGAGAACCAGGCACCACGCAGTTGGGAGTTGTGTGGTCGGACGGAGATGCGGTGCTGGAACCCCAGGACCCAACACGACGCATCCGGGAACACCGCCCCCAGTGACTCCTTGTCCACGTGCAGGCGTCAGAGACTCGCAGAAACTCGGCTGTTCCCCAGCGGTGCAGGCCCTGAGCCCAGTTGCTGCTGTCGGCCCGGAGGTGGCAGTGTCCCGCTGAGACTGGCTGGGAGCAGGGTGCCCCCTGTTGGCCGCGGACGACCGCGGTGACCCCAGAGCTCTGTGGTCCAGCCCACTAACCCGCCCGCCCAGCCTGGGAGTTTAGACTTTGCAGCATTGGGAAAGTGCCTTTGCCGGCGACATGGGGACGACATGATTGCCCCGGGTGTGGCATTGGTCCCACCTGGCCGCCTGGACACATGGAGGTCGGGGACACCAGCTTCAAGCCCAGGAGCTGTCTTGCCATCCCCCTGGGGCAGGAGCCTCCGCCTGTGCCTTCTGCAGGCCCCGAGGGCCGGAGTCTGAGCCCTGGGAATTGCAGGGGTTAGTGCCCATATGGGTGCTTGAGACCACCGGTCCCGGAGGTCAGCGTGGGGGCCGTGCCCCCTGCTCGCACCCCCTCCCTGTTAGGGACCCGTAAAGCACTTCAGCTCCAGGAGCAGGTCTGCAGGAAGGAGCCTGTCCCACATGTGGCTTCCTCCAGCTTCAGGGTTCCTTGGCACACCTGTAGGGAAACTCGAGTGGCTGTGGGCACGTAGCCCTGGGGCCAGCACCTGGCCCTGCCCCTTCCTGCCAGCGCCTTGGGTCCCGCCCACCCGTGCACACCACTAACTCGGCTGTCTTCTTTCTCGTCACCAGGGGTCGGGCCCAGGCTCGGCGGTCCCAGGCAGCTCCGGCGTCGGAACCCCCAGACAGTTCACGCGACAAAGGATCACGCGGGTCAACCTCAGGGACCTCATATTTTGTTTAGAGAATGAGCGTGAGACAAGCCATTCACTGTTGCTCTACAAAGCATTCCTCAAGTAGCACAGGGCGGGCGCGGCGTCGCGGATGGAGACGCCTGGGACGCTTTTATATATTTGCAGATGACGCCTTTTGTAACAAGCAAATGGGATATTGTTTAAAAAACAGCCACCTCTTTACAACGGAACAGTTTTATATTCCTGTTTCTAAGTCAACTCTTCAGTGCGGAAGAAAACACGTTTCTGTAACAGAGAACACAGAGGCCCGTGGGCCCTCTTAAAGGACAATTAACTCTTAACTCATCTTTGATTGAGTGGCCTTCTTGCCAAACAAGCCATATATAAAAACTGATGGAATCGTTTAGCAAATAATTAGTTGCCCTCTGTCACCTCGTAGCGGTTTCTACATTATTTGTGCGTTTTGGTTCATTCAACCCGACTTACTGCGTAGGTGTGTGTCTACAGCGATGACCTCATTTCATTTATTTTATTTTTGTATTAGTCAGTTGGCAAAGCAAACTGATTTTTTAGACTATTTATCTGCCCGTCCCCTCCCTCGCCAGAGTCCCCGAGGAGCCCGGAGCCCACGGCGCGCCCGCGCGGAGCGGAGCCACCTTCCTGCTCAGGAGAGGCCGTGCCGCCGGCTCCTCCCGAGCGCGTGGTCGGCACCTGTACAGACGCAGTTTATTTGCTGTAGTTTGTAAAGCTGTAAAGTTAAAAGAAATGAAAACCTTTTCAGCATAAATATATTTTACTTGCACTGTGTTTTTTAGCTAAAAGTGGAAACTTAGATGAAATAAAATCAAAGTTGAGAAGAATCATCAAAAGACTGTTTCTCAGTGTGAATCAAGTGTTGAAAAATGGTTGGTGTATTTTGTCAGTAATTGTACATAATTTTTGGCACATAACATAAAAATGGCTATGTAAACTATAATTATTTTGCTAAGAGACTGTAAGCAAGCTGTGGGCCGACTTCGCAGATGTCCAGAGCAAAGCCCCTTCTTTGTACCTATTTTTTTATTACAAATATACTAATTGGTTCTTTATATTTTCAGAGGTTATTGTATTAAATTGTCTATTGATAGTACTTTTATGACTGTAAATACTTGGGCTTTCTCCGTGTGAATCCTCACGTCAGACTTTAATTCGCGCGAGTGTGAACCGAATGCTGATCAGTATTTTTTATCGACGCCCGAAAACTGTTACGCCTTTTATTTTGTCTTTTAGGAAATCCCTGTCTTTCCATTTTTTCATGTAAATTTTGCACAGTTACTTGTTCATATGTAAATATTTTACTTTCAAAAATGAAGTTTTTAATTGCTATTGTTTTATATAGGATTGAAAGAAAATTAACTCCTTTATTAAAAACAAATTTATCTGTATCTGTTTTGCCCGTTTTTCCCGGTTTTCCAGTTTTAGATCTGCCGCCAGAGACTCAGCTCTGGTTCCGCTGAGGTGTTTGTTTAGGGGCTCCTTGTTAGCATCAGTGTGTAAACCCCAGCCACTCTGGGAGGAATAGCCTGACCTCCGCAGACGGGACCTCCGCGCTGCAGAGTGAGGCCTGGCAGGAGGGCCCGAAGCCGAGTTGCCTCCCTGCATGCTCGGGCCGTCCAGGCCACCCCGCCTGCCTTCCGTTGCCGGACCGCCCCACCTCGACACAGGTACGCTGGGCACCTGTCCTCGCAGCTGGGCACCTTGGGGAGAGGCGAGGTGAGGCCCTTGTGGGCCCGGGGGGGTTCTGAGCACAGACTCGTGCCCTGGAGAGCCCGGTGCGGACACAGAGTGGCGGAGCCGGATGGGGTCTCCAGGACGCCCGCCTCCTTTCTGCCAGCCAGCGTGGTGGACCGGCCAGCGCCCTGCCTCCCGAGCGCTGCTGGAGCCGGCCGTGGCGCACTCGGGGCTGGCGCCCAGTTTTCACGTTAATTGTAACTAGTCTGACGACACGCAGCGACGTGTGGGCTTCCGTACAAGTTACACTGGAGAACACCGCTCACGTCGGGGTGCCCGTTCCGTGGTCTCCGGGGGTTGCCAGCTGTGTCCCCGAGGCCTGTGTCCCCGTTCTGGAGGCCAGAAACGTGAGGTCAGGGTTTGGCAGGGTTGGGGTTCCCCCGAGGCCGCGAGGGAGTCCGTGCCAGGGCTCTCGCCCAGCTCTGGTCGTTGCTGGCACCTTGGCCGCAACGTTTGTGTGGCGGTTTCCCTGGGCGTGTCCCTCTTCGTGTCTGAATCGCCCCTTGCCACGGGACCACGAGTGACCTCATTTTAACTTGACCTCCGTAAAGACCCTGCCTCCAAGTAAGGTCATGTTCTGAGGTGCCGGGGGTTAGCCTCCACTGATCTCTCTTGGGGGGACACACTTGCCTGTCACACCTGTGGTGGCCGAGGACAGAGCCCGTGCAGGAAGTGCTTTCAGGGTTTCTAAGTCTCCCGCCCATGGGAACAGGCCCGAGGTGACTTAGCGGGCAGGTCACACTGGTGCTTTCTAACCACGACCTCTTTGTTTTCGTGAAGCTGTTGGCCTGAAATAAATCAGGTCAGTCGGTAGAGGACGGTCGTGCTCAGATTTCTATGGGTGTGACTGACTTCCAGCTTGTCTGCACGTCCTACTGGGTCGGGGACGGTCGCAGCCACAGCCGTGACGCCACCAGGAGGCCGCGCACGGCCGAGGTGCTGCCGGCAGCCACGAGGCACAGGTCTGCCCGTCATTTTCCCTCACCAGACCGGTAGCTGTGGGTCGGCGCCCACCATGACACGTTGTTAGTTGCCCGAGGTCGGGTTTGGGTACGTGGGCGGGCTCGAGGGCAGAGGGCTGGCTGGCGTCGTCTGGGACGCCGGCTCTCACCGCTCCACTGCAGCAGAAAGGCAGGAAAAGGAAGTCAGGCATCACGTTTGGAAAGGAGGAAGATGGAGGAAGAATCCCAGATGGCGCCATTGTGCGCACGCACAAGACTCGGACACACGCTGCCCAGATTCGGATTTGGTGAGATTGTAGGAGGGGGGTCAGTGTCCTAAGTGAACCGTGATTCTGCGTCCCAGCAACCCGCGGCCACCAACGACACGACCAAGGTCAGGATACCTAGGGATGCATGCAAGGAACTACAGGGGAGACCCTCGCACCCAGGCGAGAGAGACGAAAGCAGGTCTGAGTGGAGAAGGTGCCACGTTTACGGAGCGGACGGGGTGTTGCGGGGAGTGCTGCCGCGCTCAGAGCCCCAGCGGATGGTCTGCCACGGGACGGTCTGAGTCTGGAGACCTGTACGGAGCTGTAGATGACTTGGAATAGCCAAGGCGGCCTAGAGCGGAATCAAAATGCTCACGCTCCCAGGTTTCAAGACTTGGCGTAAAGCCATGCTAATCGAGCCGGGGTGGTATTGGCGTGTGCGGGCAGACCCGGTCAGCGAACACCACAGAGTCCGGAAGTGGATCCGCGTGTTACAGCCACTGGGTTTTGGACAAAGACACCAACACAGCGAAGGGAGGCCGGACGTTAGTGCAACTCGGGGCCTGAGGGCGGAGGGTGAGTCTTGACCCCGTCCTCACGCACACGCAGCCTCATTTGAGATGGACCGCGGGCCTGAATGTGGAAGCTGAGACTCCAGATCTTCTAGAAGACTGGAGTGGGCAAGGACCCTTATGGACACGGAAGGCACAAGCCATAAAGAGAAAAACGGCAAAGCGCACTTAAGTTCTGCCTGTCAGAAGATGCCCAGTGAAGGCAGACGGGAGGCCATAGGCCGGGAGAGAGCGTGCACGGGGTGTAAACCCGATAGGAACCCGCATGCAAAGTGGTAAAGAGTTCCACAGCTCAGTAAAAAATGTCGGAGACACTTGAATGGGTCCTTTATGAAAGACCTACAGGTGGCCGATGAGTGAAAGAAAAGTTGCCCATCATGACTGGTCATCAGAGAAATGGAAACCAAAACCATGGCGAGACCCGCCACACGCCCACCGTGGTGGCTCAGACTGAAAGAGGCTGACACGAGGCCCCCCGGGGCCTCAGTCAGTTGAGCGTCGGAGACTTTGGCCAGGTCATGATCTCGCGGTTCGTGGGTTCGAGCCCTGCGTCGGGCTCTGTGCTGACAGCTTGGAGCCTGGATCTTGCTTTGGATTCTGTGTCTCCCTCTCTCTCTCTGCCCCTCCCCTGCTTGCATTCTCACTCTCTCAAAAATAAATAAACGTTAAACAAGTTAAAAAAACAAACAAACAAATGGAGTGGGGTGCCTGGGTGGCTCAGTCGGTTAAGCATCCGACTTCACAGTTCGTGAGTTCAAGCCCCGTGTAGGGCTCTGTACTGATGGCTCAGAGCCTGGAGCCTGCTTTGGATTCTGTGTCTCCTTCTCTCTCTGCCCCTCCCCCATCCACGCTCTGTCTCTGTGTCTCTCAAAAATGAATAAACGTTAATAAAAGTTTTTTTAAAAAGAAAGAGGCTGACAGAATCACGTTGAGGGGCAGGACGCCGTTGTGAAACAGTCCAGCCACTTTGGAAAACTGTTGCCCCTTTTTTTTTTTTAATGTTTATTTTTGAGAGAGCGAGCGTGAGTGGGGGAGGGGCAGAGATGGGTGGACAGAGGATGTGAAGCAGGCTCCATGCTGTGAGTGCAGAGCCCCACGCGGGGCTCAAAGTCACCAACTGCGAGATATGACCTGAGCCGAAATCAAGCGTCGGATGCTTATGTGACTGAGCCACAAATGGAGCGCGTGTCTCCCCGTGATCTCGCGGTTCCTGCCTCCGTCGTACCTGTTTGAGAGAACTGAATGCCTTTGTCTGTCAGAGACCGAAGGCGAACGTTCATCGTGGCACCGCTCGCTCATGGGCTGAGGTGGAAACAAGCCGCCGTCCGTCAGGTGGTGAGTGGATCCCAACCGTAGTGTAATTGTCGATGCGATACTGCCCCGGAGGAAAGAGGGATAAACCGCTGATGCTCTCAGCAGTGGAGCTGAATCTCCAAAGAATCATGAAGAAAGAGGCCAGCCCCTCTGGTTCCATTTGGGGGAAGCTCAAGGCCAGGAGAATCCCGGAGGTGATAGGCGTCCGCGTGGTTACCCCGGTGGCTGGCGCGAGGGGCACCAGGACCCTTTGGGCCGGTGGGAATGTTCTGTCTCCACCCGGGTAGCGGTCATGTAGGGGTGCACAGATGTAAACAGGCTGACAGGTGAGGTCTGTGCATTTTGACCCATGCAAAGTGCACCTCAGTGAAGCCTGGGGACACCCCCCTGGGCCGGACCTCAGCTCCACCTGGACAGGTGACCTGGCCCCACGTGATCTGGTGCCGGATGAAGAGGAAGGTGTGTGGATGTCTCGGGACAGGTGACGACTTGTGATCTTGTGGTTGTCCATACTCATTGATCGACTAGTTGATCGTTAACTAGTTTATCCTTCTCTCAGACTGTGATCTCCAAATGTGAGTTTTATCTTAAAAAAAAAAAGTCTACCCGGCCTCCCTCCGTCCCTGAGCTCAGAGCCCCAGCTTGCCCCGGACCTGAGCCTGCCCCTGCCCACCTCGCACAGCCGAGGCCGCCAGGCTGTTCTGGTCTCCTGCTGCGTCTGAGCTGCTTTGGGGACCCACCTGCCACCCGAAGCCTCTGTATCCTTCGTGCCTCGCATACAGCAAGCGCACCACCAGTGCACGCTCTCAGGGTGGAGGCTATGCAGTTAGAAAGACCACAGTCCGCGGGGAGCCTTTCCAAACCCTCCTGTTCCAGCGACGGGCTGGCAGCCTCGTCTGGGCCGTTCTGGGCCATGCCCAGGGCGCGTTTGCCCCAGGAAGACCAGCCCCAGGGAACTTGTCCCTTCTCCTTGAGAGATAAATGACACCTATTTTCCAAGAATCTAATTGTCGGTGCAGGTTGCTTTATCAGGCTTTGTTGTAACTGCAGGATTTCTGTATTTTTGAGAATGGGCACCCACTTAACCTTTATTTCCTAAAACGTATTTAGCAAAGGGGAGCCTGGGTGGCTCAGGTCATGATCTCACGGTTGGGGGGTTCACGGTTGGTGGGTTTGAACCCCACATAGAGGTCACTGCTGGGATTCTGTCTTCCTGTCTCCCTCCCTCTCTGACTGCCCCCCCCCGTGTCTCTCTCAAATAAATATTAAAAATAGAATAAAACGTGTTTGGCGAGTATCAATGAGCACGTCTCCCGCAAGGACGGCTTTTGCAGGGACTGGGGGGTGCGGTCGAGGCCCAGTCCGCAGGGGCGCTCACACAGGGCTCTGGCTGGGAGAAGTGGCCTGGGCACTGGTGGCCACCGAGCGCCATGGAAGAGTGGGGCTCTCTCCTGGACATGTCGGGGGAGGAAGTTGGGAGCGACTTTTCAGGCGCTCGTTTGGAAGTTAAAGCAGGAAGATGCCCGCACACGGCGTCGAACGGGGCGCACCTGCCCCCCCCCCCCCCCGCAGCAGGTCCCTGAGAGTGTGGGCGCCTCATCCTGTCCAGCCCCGTCATCCACGTGCTCCCGTACACACTTCTCCGGGAGACACGGGAGATTCGGCCACGCAAAGACGCGGACACAGGTATTCACAGCCGTTTTATCTGAAGTCGCCAAGACCTGGAAAAGCCCCGGTCGTCCGAGAGCAGGTGACGGACACCCCTCGGTCCGCTCGGCCTGCTCACACAGCGCTCCCGGGGGCTGCGAGAAGCGCCGGACGTGGGCGCCCTGGGCACCGTGGGCACCGTGAAGGGGTCTCCGCGTGAGTGCCACAAGTCTGCGGACTGCGCCTGCGCAGGGGCGAGGAAACTCGGGGTTATCTTGGTTGTGGGGCCGGCTTCGTGCGCGCGTACCAGTGCCGGAAGTTTCCAGATGGCGCGCTGTAAGCATGTGCAGGGTGCCAGACATCAGCGATAGCTCAGAGATGCCAAAATGGGTGGATGAGGATAAAAAGCAAGTTGACGTTCCAGTGCAGACTGGCTTGGCCCGGAAGTGGCCCAGAGGAAGGCACAGGCGGAAGGCACAGGCGGGCGGCGGGTGGCCTTGGAGGGGGCAGTGGAGGTGGTCGTGGCTGGGCCGACCGGATGTGAGGCCGAGGGGCCCCTGGTTCTGGGCCGGATGGGGGGGGGTGAGGCAGAGGGGCTCCCCGGTTCCGGACCAGATGTGAGGCCGAGGGGCCCCTGGTTCTGGGCTGGATGTGTGTGTGTGGGGGGGGGGGGGGTGAGGCAGAGGGGCTCTCCGGTTGTGGACCGGATGTGAGGGGGTGATGCGGAAGGGTCCCCGGTTCTGGCGTTGGCACAGGGTGAACAAAAGGGGGTTTGTGGACTGAAGGGGGAGGTCCAGGCTGCGGCTGTGGCCATGGGGGTCTCTGGGGGTGCCAGGCAACAGGCAAGGGCCAGGACAAGGACTAATGGTGACAGATGGGGACCAGGAACCTGAGAGGTGGGAGGGAATCTGGGGGGCAGCTGCCCGGGGAAGCCAGGGGCACTAGGGTGGGGAGGGTGGTGGGCGTGGCCAGGGCCTGAGGTTGTGGGCTGGAATGTGCCCCTGGTGAGGACCCAGTGGGCTGTTTGAAGGCGGAGATGCCGGAGTCCGTTTGTATCTCGGGGGACAGATCCCGGGATGTGGCAGGGGGGTGGTAGCAGGGCAGGTGTGCTAGGAAGGAGAGCCGTGCAGGGCAGAGAGGGGGTGCAGGCATGGCTCAGAGGGAGCGCCTCGTGGTTGGGGCTGGTAGGACCGGTTGTCTTGTGGGGAGCTGGACTGAGACTCAGCCAGTGCAGAGGCAGGGTGGAGAGTCTTTCTTGCTGGTGTTACTGGAGCACCTGGATACAGCTGTGCCTGCAGGCCCAGCACTGATCCTTTTCTGGAGGTGCGGGGGCAGGCAGTGACTAGATCTTCATCTGTCATTTCAGTTGGGCCTGCACATCCAGCCCAGCCCTGAGAGCTGACTCCTATGGCTCCCCCACATCCCTCTCTCTGGGAAGGGAACCTGCCCAAGTACTGCTCACCCCACCCCGGAAGAACAGGGCCGATGCAGCCAGGCAGGCGGACCGCCACCATGTGGGGAGGGCAGAGGGTAGGGCGGCGTCAGACATAAGAGACAGCGGGGAAGGAGGGAGATGCCGGGCCGTGCGGTCCACGGCTGAGGTTATGTCTGCATGGCCCTGGGGTGCCCGGGCTGAGGGGGACATGACCGGACTGAGGCCCCTCATTTGGGCACCGGCAGGTGGGGAGGGGACCCTCAGCCTGCACCTACCCCGAAGCACCTTGCCGGGTTCCTGCCCAGCTGCCCAGGGTCCCCTGTGCACCCAGGGCCGAATCAGGGCTCACGCCCCCTCCTCTGGGCACATGTGACCTCACCCTCGGAGCCTGTTTCCTCGTGTCTGAAACGGGGACGATGGCAGCATCCCCCTCCCCAAACCCCACCATGGCTTACAGGTTAACCAGAGCCTGCGCAGGGAGCCTGGCCCCGCCCACACTTGGGTATCAGCCCAGGGATACGAGTGTGGGACTTCTGGCTTCCAGATCTGTGAGAAAATCAACCTGAGACCAGCCACCCAGTCTGTGGTCCTCTGTTACGGCAGCCACGGGACACTGGTGCGTCAGTTGAGCATTTTACAGCAAGCCGTGCGGGTCAAACCACTTCTGAAGCTGGGTCGACCTGGGTCTCAGTGCGGACCCTCCAGAGAAGGGGCTCAGGGGTCCTCACCACTGCCGGGAGCCCCACTGTCCGAGCTGGCGTTTCCTCTCCGACACAGCCCCTCCCTCGCGGTGACCTTGGCTACAGGGACTTCCAAGGCCACCAAGGAGCAGGGCTTTGTGTGGCTGGTCATGGCGCAGGCAGCCGGGACAGCAGAAGGGAGGGTGCCGAGAAGGATGTCCACCGGTCTGTGACTGTCCCCACCTGACCCTCCCCGCAGGCCCCATGACCTGTGCCCCCTGCCTCTTCCGCCTGCTCCAGACCTGCTCCTGACCGCCAGCCTCTTGGTTTCCATGACGACCATCCCAGAGATTGAAAGGGAGGGAAAAGCAGGGTGGCGGCTGGCACAGGAGCCTGCTCCGGGTTCGGGGAGCTCACCCCTGCCTGGTCACTTGGCATGCTGCACTGCCACACCCCTTCCTCGGGGGTCTGCCCTGCCCCTCCCTGGGGGCTGCTCTTCCAGGGCCCCTACCAGCTCCGGGTGGGCGTCCCCTCCAAGGGGGCCCGTCAGCCTTGTGCAGTGGGAGGGGGGGAGGCAAGGTCACTCTCCGTGGGATGCGGGTCTAGGGGCCTTGGTGGCCGTACGAAGAGGGAGGGATGGTTTGGGTGGGTGTGGGCCGGCCGGGCTCAACACCGTGGGCAGAAGTCAACGCCAGCCTGCCCTCTGCTGAGCCAACGAAAGCCCTAACCATCCGAGCCAGTCGATGTGGCTTCTCTGCCTCCACCTCGGCCAGTTTCTGCACCCCGAGAGCGGAGATTGATGCCTCCTTCCCGGTGGTGGTGGGTGGAGGTCTGGGCAAAGAAGACCAGCCCCTTCGCAGCTGCCCCCCATGGCCCAGGAGGAACATCCCCACTGGCTACCTGGGGGTTGGGGGGTGTGTGCTCTCTGCACCTCACGCCGCGCACATGCTCTGCTCCTTTGGTAACAGGAGCACACGGCCCTGGACGCCGGGCCATGCGGCTGGGCTCCCAGCCCCCACATACTCCCTGGGCTGTCCTGAGTGCTCGGGGGCGCTTGGCCTCTGTCGCATCTCACTTCGTCTCCCCACCTGCCCACAGTGCAGCTGGTGTGGCCCCGGAGACCTTCAGGGACCTGCCCAGGGTCACGAGCTTCAGGAAGGACAGAACTGGACGAAACCCCGGGTCTTAACTCCAGCCGGGCTCTGGCCACACTCCCGCTGCTGCCCCTGGGTCTTCTCAGCTGGGCCGGGGGCGGGAGGGGGGGTCTCCTCCCAGCCACGCCCTGACAGGTGCTGGGAACTTCTCAGGGACAGCCAGGGAGGTCGCTGCCCTGCTAACGTGGGGGGACAGGCCACAGCATGTAAATGTTAAGTCACTAAGTTGTTGTAAAGACCGAAATACAGACCGTGAGGAGAGACTGAGGGCACAGGAGGAGGGTCCCGCGTGGGAGAGCTTTTCCCACAGAGAAGTCTGAAGATTCAGGGCCACGTGGGCCTTCCCGGGAGGCTGTGCAGATGGAGCCCCCGGGAGCCCACTGCCCGGCACACCAGGGTCCCTGTGGCTGCAGCTCAGGGGGTGGACCTCACCCCTCCCTGTCCCCACGGTGGTCTCTGAGGTAAATGTCCAAGCAGACAGTTCATTCCTAGAATGCGGAATTTCCTACGGACATTTCCAGAAGCCACGCAGCAGGAGTGCCGCCAGTCGGAGGGTCAGCACTGCGGACAGCGCCCTGCGGGAGCCCGGGGACGTGCCTGTGCAGGTGAGGGTGTGGGCCTGGGGGCTCGGCCGGTGAGCTGGTGGGCGTTTGGGGGTGTATGAGGGAGCGTGCGTGTCGGGAGGGTGGAAAAAGAAGCCGGCGACTCAGGCCTGCATGAGCGACCCCTGCCACCCGGCCACATACCACTCCCTCTGCCCTTCAGTGGGCACCCAGAGCCCATGCTCCCTGTCAGTCCCGAGGACCCATATTTGGTGGGGCCTGATGCTGCTGTCCTGATGGCTCACGTGGCCATCGGTCCCCAACGTGCCCCCCCATTCCGATGTGACCCGAGGGCCTCAGGACAAGGTTACTGCCACCCCAGCCTCAGGAGTCCACTGGTCAGGACAGCAGGTGCGGCGCTGTGGGCATTGTGGGACGGGCCCTCTGTGGGAGCCTCTGGGCCTAGGTCCCACTTAAGGAGGGACCCTGCCCCCCACCCAGCGGCTGAGGCCCCTTCCATCTCCGGTGAGGCTGCTGAAAGCCGCAGACTGGAGGGTGTTGAGCCACCACCGTTTGTGCCCACGCACTGGCCCTGGGTCTCAGGTGCCGCAGGGCTGTGCGCAGAGAGGGGCCCTGAGCGCCAAGGGGCAAGGCCCGGGTTAGCTGGCCAGCACTCCCGCTCACGGGGAGGTGCCCGAGAAGGCAGTTAGTTGCCCAAGGCTTGGTGGCATGTGGGAGCAGGGCTCACAGCCCTTCAGGGCCGTTGTGGGGGCACAGGGGACAGTGGGGTCCGTGCTCTGTATGTTCTTTGCTAACAGTAACAGGACTGAAGTGGCCTCATAAGTCAGCCATTGTCGTCCTCCGCGGAGTTGCGCGTCAGAGCGTTTCCTGCACTTCTTACCGTGAGAAGCTGTGTCGAGGCATCTGGCGCCTTGTGAGAGCCCAGCGCCTTCCTCCCGCCCCCAGCCTGGCCTTGGGCTGTCAGGGCACAGGGCAGCTCCTGGGGACACCAGCTTGGACATCAGGTGGGCGGATCGGGGGACCGACTGATCGGGGGACACAAGGAATGTGTGGGAGGAGAGAAGGGTGACCTTTCCCCGGGCTACTCAGGGTCTGGGGTCAGAGGGGAGAGGAGTTGGGGACACCTGCTCTGCACTCCCACGAGGCAGAGCCCAGTCTGTGTTCGTCTGTTAAAATCAGGTTCAGATTAGACGTCTATTTCTCAGGTAAAACAGCTCTAAGGTGGACGTTCCGGGACAGAGGTAATGGTCCCATCGGCCACTGGTCTGTCCGTCAGTGGTATTGTCACTGGGAGGCAGGCAATGGCTCGTGGCACCTTGACCTGGAACGTGAGGGCTTCTCGTTTTGTCCTGCATCTCACGGGCTCTCCCTTCCCCCTTAGGACACACGCCCCAGGGTCCACTCGCAGCCCTGATTACACCCTAGACCCACTCCTGCTGGCCTCATCTTGAGCTCTAGACTGTCCACGTGTGGCTGTGCCACGGGCACAGCCAGCAACATGGCCAGAGCCGAGAGCAAGTCCTCCCCACGCCTGGGGCAGATCCGGGATAGGGGCCCCCACGAGCCCTAGGCTCCTCAGTCCACCATCTGCTCCTGCCCCCTCCCCCCCCGCCGCGTCCATCCTCAAGCCCTGGCCCTAATCGGATCAAGGAGCGTTTCTGCTGCCCTCCCCCAGGCCACAGCATTGACCTCTTGCCAGGAGGGCGGGCTTCGGGTTGGTGGCTGACTGCCCCTGAGGCCGTGGCCCTGTGATGTCCTGGGGGAGGGGGCCTCTCATGGGGCCTCTGGGCAGCTGCCTGTGGCGCCTCTGCCCGTCCCAGGGTCCCCGGCCCTCAGGGTGGGCTGTCAGTGGGGGAGCCAAGACCCCTGGGGCTCTGCCAGTGCACCGTGTGAAGTGACCGAATGCCCCTCCTGGGCCTCCAGGGAAGGGGCCTCCTGGCTTCCCAGAGGCCCCAAGCTGGACTCCTCCGGGATGACCAGCCCTGTGCTGGGGAGCCGGGTGTGGGAGGCTGTTCTTTAGCACAGTCTCCCCCCACCTCCACCCCCCAGGGCCTCACTCCGGGGGTCTGATTATAAGGAGTTTGTGCCCTCCCACCCCCCACTGCCTGTCCCAGGCCCAAAACACTAGCCTAATTATGCATGTAATTAGCTGCTTGCTTGGCACCCTCAAAATTAGCAAGTGGCTAATTGTGCCTGTAATTATGAACTGCACCCGTAATTAACCGTGTGACTTTTTGTTATGCATGTTATTGTGGATGCAAATTTGTGCCTAAGTAAAGGCCGGAGGGAGGTCGGGAGAGTCAGCTCTGCCAGGGGCTGGGGTGCAGGGAGCAGCCCCCTTGGCTCAGGTCTGGCTGGACCACTTGGTAGCAGGCGAGCAGGGTGGCCCCTCGGGCTTTCTGAACTCAGTTTCCTTGAGGAGGGCGGGGCGTCTGCCGGCCCAGCCTGGTCGGGCTGGGGTGCGTGGCCTCTGCCAGCCAGCACTGCGCTAGAGGCCTGGCTGCGGGGCAGGGGAGGTGTGAGCCACCCCTGGGGCAGTGGCAAGCCGGGAGGCAAGGCGCAGGTCATGTGACTGAGCTGGGCCAATCAGAGCGCTTCTGAGGCCCACGCGGCCTGGCTGGGTTCCCAGCAGACGGAGAGCCTCCACGGCGGGGAGGTGGCCAGGGCCTTGAGACGACCCATGGGGCATGAGGACTCTCAAGGTGACCCTGGCCGTCCGTGGCATCACGAAGGCAGGAGAACCTGCGGGCTCGACGTAGAACTTCTAGAACCTGGAAACGTTGGCACCTGCGGCCTGTGGGCTTTCGTTTGTATGCTTTCCCTGGCCTCACAGATGGGAGGATCGTGCCTGGTTTTGTTCACGCGCGTGCTCCCGGAGCCCAGAACCATGCCTGGGACACAGCAGGGGCCCCAGAAACGTCTGCCGGATGAACAGACCCCACTCTCGACACCGAAGCCCCGTATCCGGCCACCTGCTGTCCGGGGGCACCACTGGCTTCTCGAATGCTCGGAGAAACACAAGCCAGGTTGAGCCGACTATTTAAAACGGGGACTTTATTTACTCGTCTGGAGCAGTGCGCCAGGGCCCCGACTCCGCTCCAGCACAGGGCGGCTCCGCAAAGCCGCTACTCAGTTTGGAACCAAGACTGCCGGGCACTAAAAACACATTGAGAAAACATCGACGCTCTTCCCTTTTTTTTTCCCTTGGCTTTTTTTGTTTTTGTTTTTGTTTTTGCTTTTTTGGTACAAAATGATACAAACAACAATACAAAATAGTTGTGCTGTTGACGGTTACAAAAAAAGTTGGGGCGTCTGCCTAACTCCACGGTGCTCAGAGTTGCAGTGGGGACACGTCATACTCTGGTATCTTTCCCCAAAACAACCACAGTCATGCGGGCTGCTACACATTTTGTCCATTTTCAAAAAGAAACATGCAAAAAACAAAAATCAGAATGGAAAAAGGAGAGAAAGGAAAAGCAAAACGCGTTCCAATTATACACAGAGGAGGCTCCCCGCTGGGCAGAACCTGTCTTACGTGCGCGCCGGGCCGTGCGAGCGCTTCCGCAGGACGTGCTGGGTGTGGCGCTGTCTACGCGAGACCTTGCGGGTTTTTTGGTGCCTTTTCTAGCACTGACAAAGAGTGAGACTCCCCTCCCCTAACTTTGTACCTTGGAGAGGACAGAGGCGCCCCGTGCATCAGCCGGTGCTCACGCTAGGGAAACTGAGGCATCGCGAGGCCCTGACGTTTGGCTGTCTGTCTGGGGGGCCCAGACAGATGCGGGGGTCCTCGGCCGGGGTGCCCGCTGACCACGGCCGCGTTCTCACCTCCACCCTACGGTGCAGGTGTGTCCTGTTCCCAGAACGAAATTCCCTACAGAAACGAAACTGTGCCCTGGCACTTTGCCAGTGCCGAGTCTGGGCCTCCGTGGCCCCGATCACGGGCACGTGGGGTCCGTGAGAGAGGCGTCTGACGCTGCTTGCACGCTTAGCTAATGCTAGCTTGACCTCGGAACCTGTTCCGAGGCGGATGTGGGAGGGCAGGGGAACCCCATCTTTCTCTGGCCCCCGAGGACTGCAGGGGCGAGCGAGAGGGGCAGCTGTCTAGACATTTGGAAGCAGGGATGGGTGTGAGAAGTCCCCCATCAACATCCGCCCAGCTGGCGGCCACAGCCTCAGCCTGCAGGATTTAGGCAAACTGCATCAGGGGCCGGGTGGCAGTGAGGGGCAGGGGTGTGGGGCGAGGAGGCAGGGGAGACAGGCACCTGTGCTGGGGTCTACGGGACCGGTGTGCAGGAGGCCGGGTCCTGGGCCAGGCCTGGCACGTCCGTCCCTGAGGAAGCCCAGGGCCCCGGAAACCCGAGAGAGTCGGGATTTCAGAGGAGAATCCACAGCTGCCTCAGTGCCCGGACCGTGTTCACACTTAGTTCAACAGGTGGATGAACTTTCCAAAAACAACAAAACACACAAGATTCCAACTTGCCTCCATCAGTCCTGACCCCACCAGCAATCCCTCGAATGGCCACGTCCCCAGACACAGGGACAGTCCTTGCCTGGCCCCGAGGCATCTGCATAGCTCGGCTTTGGACAGGGGTCCTAGTCCCCCTTTACAGACCCCCCCCCCCCGAGATTGCCGTCTGCATAGACGGGGCTTCCAGCGTGTGACACAGTGACTGTCTTTGTCCCTCCCTTCCTCCCCAGGCAGGGGGAGGGGGTCAGGTCCCTCCCTTCCTCCCCAGGCAGGGGGAGGGGGTCAGGGGCAGAACCCACTTCAGCCTCACCACCAGCCGGCCACACACCAGTGCTCATGGGCCCAGCTCAGCTCTGGGAGAACGGCGGAGTTGGCAAAGAGTTTGGCACGTGGAGGAAGCCTGCCGTCCAGTGGGGACAAACCCAGACCCATTGCACACACACACACACACACACACACACGCCCCCATGTACACCTCTGAGGCCAAAGCTGTTTGGAAAAGAGGGTGACCACAGGCAGGGGGACAGGCCATAGGCTGAGACTGCATCAAAGACAACCAGACGGACAGCACGGACAGCAAGCTGAGCCCTAGCCCTCCCCACCTCCCCAAGCCCTTGAAGCTTTTCCTCGAGGCTCCAGGGTGGGAAACCGAGGCAAGCCATCTTCCCCTAGGGCACCCCAGTGCCAAGTCCCGCCCACAGCCAGTGAACCCTTCGGCCCCTTTCTTAGGGAGCCTGTGAATAGACCAGGGTTCTGCCGCGAGGCTGTCTTCTCCCACTGGGGACCAAGGAGCCTCTTCTCACCCAGAGAACAAACGCGGTGGGGTCTCCCCAGTGGGCCCCGGGGACACGGCGCCTTTCACGTCCTGCGGAACTGACCGAGTCTGGTGTATACGTCGGACCTGCCTGTGCAAAGGGCTGTTGCAACTCTCGGGAGTCTGAGCAGCTGCTCGGGGCTGAGCTGGGTCCAAAGGAAAGGAGATGGGCTGCTGTTTCAGGTGGGTGCCATCCAGACACATCTGCGGGACCCATGGCACAGCAATGTCAGGGCAGCCTGGCCACTTGGAGCAGGTCTTTGCTGTGCACGTGAGCTCAGGAGCATCGGAGACTCCGATGCAGAAGGGCTGTGGCTTGTGCGGGTTCCCGGCCCTGCCTGCCATCCGCACGGCCCTCACGGATGTGTCCGGTTCTCGGGGGCTGGGCCTCTGACGGGGTCCTTCGGGAATCCAGTCGCGAGGGGCGGAGGGCTCATGGCAGGGTTTTCGGGGATGCTGGCTGGTTCGGGCTGTGGCTTCTTGGGACGCTGTATTCTTCCGGACCAAAGGCAACGGGGACTTGGGTGGAGTTTGGGGTGACAGTTGTCTCTGGGGAGGGACCCGGGGACAGCCGAGGGAAGAGATGGTGAGCATCAGAGAAGCCCCTGGGAACCCCACCCGCCCCAGCTATTTACAGCGTCTAGAGTCGGGAGGGCAGCCAAAGACGCGTTGAAAGCCAAGTGCACACAGCGGTGCGTCTGGTGGACAGGCCTGGCCCGCCCCCGGGGAACTTTCTGCGGCTGGGTCTCCTGCAGCCCTCCAGCCTCAAGGACACCTGAGGGCCCAGGAGACCCCCACCGTGTAGAGCAACGCTGGAGGGCTCGGAAGGGCCGTTGGGATTTGGACCCCAAACTGGGTTTTCTTTGTAAATTTTGTGAAGCAAATCACCCACTTAAAAAAAAAAAAAAAAAAAAAAAGGACACTTTCTCCCCGATTCCTTAATTGGTGCCTTCAGAGCTGGGACTGGCTGGGGCTGGGGGGGTTGCTCAGGACTGGGGTTGGGGGGCCGTACGTGGTCTGTCTGCTTGCTTTTAGTCACTCCTGAGTTTGAGGGAATCTGATACATGTACCAAAAGGCACTTTTCTTTTTTTTGTTTTTAAAAACAGTGCTTCTGTTCTAGGAAATTCAAGTTAAGACAGAGTGCCTCGCGCTCTCCTCCAGCGCCAGCCAGCTACTGCGGTGGGCGACGCGCGCCTGTTGGGGGGGCTGGGGCGGGGAGGGACCCCCTAACACACCACTCAAGGACACGTCCGCAGGGAGCCGGGCAGCCCGGCGCCTCCCACAGGCCCCCTCTGCGGCTCAGTCCTCCTCGCCGCCTCCGTACATGTCCGCCAGCTTCTTGAACCTGGGCCCCCAGTCGTTCAGGTAATCGTAGTCTTGGTCCCCGGAGCTGGACGAGTTGAGGGAGCTGACGGAACCCGCGGTGGAGCCGCTGCCTTCGTAGTCGAAGACCAGCAGGGAGTCGTAGGGGGGAGCTGTGGGGTCATTGTCGGCGGCTCGGAGGCCCTGGGTCACAGAGACACGGGGTGAGGGGTGGGGGACACGGGGGCGCCTGGGAGCGTTGGGGAGCAGGCCAGGAGGCTGAGCTTTGCATAGAGTAGGTTCTCAGTTAAGTGCGGCCTTGTCTAACTGAGGGGCCTCAGAGAACGGAGTGGGGCTGGGGTGTAGGGAAGGGGGAACAGGTGGCACGCTAGATGCTGGAGGCCACACCGATACCGTGAGGCGAGAGGGCTGGGTGGGGCCTGCGCCTGGGAGCAGCCCCTCCCCAGGGGGCAGACGGGTCGCGATCCCGTGTCTCTGCCACTTGGAATGTGGCCCTGAGGTGGCCACAAGTCAGAAGTCTCAAGTTGCGCCACGGTCACCGTCCCCGTGAACAAAACCGGGGACGCCCCAGGTGTTGCCAGAGCCCCTCCCCGTGCGCCCTGGCCCTCTCTCCTCCCGCCAGCAGCTGCGCTCTCCGCCCGAGGGGTCCTGTGGCCTCCTCCGGGACCGTGGGGGTGGTGGGTGCACACCCCCGCTCCTGAGCCCGTGGGGAGGGGCTCCCGCTGGCCCCGGGCGGTCCCCTCCCCGTGGGGAAAGGCTCCCGCTGGCCCCGCCCCGGGCCGTCCCCGTGGGGAGGGGCTCCCGCTGGCCCCGGGCGGTCACTGCGGGGTGGCCTGGGTGCCCACAGCGTCCGCTGGCTGCGACACACCTCACTGCCCAGCCCTGTCCTGGGAAGGGCACCCGTATTCACCCCTCCGTAAGGATGGTTTGAAGTTTCCATGTTTACTTTTCTCTAAGAATTATCCGAAATGGGCTTTTAATCCCAGATCAGGGGTTTTGAAATTTCATCACGTCCCGGGGAGTAAGTGCCGCCTGAGGCAGATCAGCTCTGGGGCAGTTAAAGAAATCTGACCTGCGGCTGGGACGTGACGCGTCTCAGGAGCGTCCTGAGACACCTTTGTGTCTCTGCGGAACCACCCCCTGGGCTGCGATCTGTGTAAGTCAGTTATTTGACGGTTAGATTCTGACACGGGCGGGGTACACACGTCGCCGGCCCCCCTTGAGGCGTCAGCGTTAGAGAGCAGACGGGGGGACACGCGGGGCCCCTGCGGTCACAGGGGCGCTGAGGACAGGGTGACTCCTGAGCCCCGGTCTGGATCTGTCCCCTCAGCCCGGCCTGGCCGCCCCACGCGGCGAGGGGCTGCGGCCTGTGCGCGGTGCCGGGGCCTTTTGCTCAGCGGAGCGGCCCTGCTCGGGCGGCCTCGCCCCCGTGCGGAGCACCCACCTCGGTGATGAAGTCCCCGATGTCTCCCGGGTGCGGCACCACGGGCCTGACCGGGTACTGAGGCTCGGCGCCCACGGGCCGCTCGTCCACCCGCCGCACCCCCGGGGCCTTGCTCAGCACGTGCTCCATGGACTCCGGCTGCTGCAGCTGGCTGAGGTCGTAGTCCTGGGGAGGGGCCGGGCGGGGGTACCAGCGGGGGCCGCGGGCAGGGGCGCCCAGCGCGCCTGCCGCCCCGACCCGTCACCCGGCCTGCCCTCCCCGCGAAGCCCGCTCCCCGAATTCATCCCAGTCCTGCCCGTGACCCCAGGCTGCCCTCGCCGGTCTGACGCTCCCCCAGGGCCCCGGGGACCGCACCCCGCCCCTGCCAGGACGCGCCTCCTTTGTTCCCGGGAACAGCCCGGGGCTGGGGCTCCCGTTCACCTGTCTTAAGGGGCCACTGAGCTCTAGTGGGGTGCACAGCCGCCCCAAGTTCCCCACGGCCAGCTCAGACCCAGAGTCCAGCCGGGCAGCTCCCTGGAGTCCACGCTCCCGGGCGCCCACGCGCCTCACCTGGTCCTCCTCGCCGCCCCCTTCCTCGTCGTACTTGAGGATGTTGTCACGCACGTCGTCCTCGGGGTCGATGAGCAGCTGCTTGGTGTGGCGTTCCTTCTCCCTCCGCTTCATCCACACCACGAACAGCAGGACCATGGCTGTGGGGGCAGGGGCCGCGCCGTGAGCAGGGGCGCATGCGCGTGTGAGCACGGGTGCGC
The DNA here is from genome assembly GCF_028749965.1 of Puma concolor. NCBI lineage: Eukaryota > Metazoa > Chordata > Mammalia > Carnivora > Felidae > Puma > Puma concolor. The sequence continues at coordinate 139,481,172 of NC_141669.1, read as the reverse complement.
ATGCGTGGCTCAGCCGTACTCACTGAGCAGGATGGCGACGCAGATGAGGATGGCCACGATGGCGCTGGTGCCCAGACCGGCCGCCGCCACGGCGCCAACCGTGGTGCAGTCGCCGTTCTCGTCGCACGGGCACACCTTGACCTTGATAACGGACGTGTTGGACAGCGGAGGGTTCCCCGAGTCTGTGACGATGATGGGGACATCGTACATTCCAGCCTCCAGGTAGAGGATACGCAGGCTCAGCTGAGCATAGTCACCTGGCAGAGGGACAGGACAGGCTTCGTTCAGTCTGCAGCCAGCACTCCTTTACCCCAGGACTTCGAGGGGACAGAGAGTCCGACAGCACGAAAATCTAAAATATATTTGGTCCATGCACGCACGCACACACGTGCTAGATCGTTCCGTAGAGTGAAAAGATATTGGCAGTTCAAGAAAAGAGCAATTGCAACATGTAGGATGAAGAAATCACTTCCTTAATATATAAAGAGTTCTGCCAAATCAATTAGAAAAAAACCTCAAAGAAAATTAGGCAAGGGCATTGAACAATTAACGGAAGAAACAGCAAATGGCCAATGAATAGATGAAAAGAGGGCACTGGTAGTTAAGACATGAAAACGGAGACAATGATTTTGGCTAATATTGGGAAAATGCTCTTTAAAACTGACATTCGGGGCTCCCGGGTGGCTCAGTCAGTTAAGCGTTCGACTCTTGATTTCGGCTCAGGTCGTGATCTCATGGTTCATGGGATTGAGCCCTGGATTGGGGTCCTTGCTGACAGCATGGAGCCTGCTTGGGATTCTCTCTCTCTCCTCTCTCTCTCTCTCTCTCTGCCCCTCTCCCTATTGACACACTCTCTCTTTCAAAATAAACATAAAACATTTTCTAAAAACCAAAAAATAATGACATTCAGTGTTGGTGAGGGCTTGGGTAAGCAGGTGTTCTCTTGTACTCCTGGTCAAACTACAAATTGGTGTGACTTTTCCAGATGCATCCTCGGTGCTAGAAAATTTCCGAACCTGGATACCCCTTTATACAACAAATCCACGCCTAGGAAACTGCCCTCAGGAAATAGATTGGTCAGGGTCCCGCCAGTCAGTGCCGCGTGCAGGAAGCAGTCACAGACATGAGTGGCTGGGGCTGCAGGATGTTGATGGCCGTGCTCGTTCTAAGAGTGGGACTGCCTTCATGGCCCCCTCAGGGACGGACTGGAGCACGGCCAGCGTCCCCTGCCTCATGGGGGTCCGGTGGGGGGGGGCAGGGCTCCCGTCTCCACCGCTCACTCTTCCGTGGGCCCCCTTGGGGTGCTGCGCCCCAGATGTGTCCACTCTGCTGGTGCCGGAGGCGGGCTCACCGTTCAGGCGGGTGATGGTCCAGTTCTTCCGCACGGCAGCCGGGGCAAAGGGCAGCTCGAAGACATAGGGGCCAATGTTGGGGTCAACGTCGGCATCGGCCGCGGTGATGTTGATGGCGTTCAGGCTGGGCTTCTCACAGATCTGTGCCTCCTTGGGCAGCAGCTCGGGGGCGTTGTCATTGATGTCGATTAGATAGATCTGGAGGGTCCCGGTGCCGCTAGCAGGGGGGATCCCTGTGGGACAGGCACAGGGTGACTGTGCGGGGTTGCTCCTGATTCTCCACGACCACGGGCACACGATGATACACGTGGGACCCGCCCCAACCCCACCGCCCTACCCAGGGATGGATCCCCGGCCACATCCACAGCCCTGAACCTGCACCAACACCTGCTGTACAACACACACAACCACTCAGCTGTGGAGCTGCCAGTGTGTGCGTGCACACACGCAACACGTGTGCGCATGCACACACACGTGTGCACACATGCACGTGCAGTCGCCCACAGTACACACGCGCACGCAACACAACGTGTACACATGCACACGAACACATGCGCACATGCATGCACGCACATGCACACATGCAAACACACCCGTGCACACGTGCAACATGCACGCGCACACGTGTGCACACATGCATGTGCAGTCGCCCACAGCACACATGTGCACGCAACATGTACACATGCACACGCACACATGTGCACGCATGCACACATGCATGCACGTGCACACATGCAAACACACCCGTGCACACGCGCACGCACACACGCAACACGCACGCACACACACACGTATGCACACATGCATGTGCACAGTCGCCCACAGCACACACATGCACGCAACACATGTACACATGCACACACACATGCGCAATGCATGCACGATGTGCACGCGTGCACACACATGCACGTGCACACATGCAAACACCCGTGCACACGCGCTCACACACGCAACACGCATGCGCGCACACACGTGTGCACGCATGCATGTGCACAGTCGCCCACAGCACACAGCTGCATGCACACGCGTCCATGCACGCAACACAACGTGTACACATGTGCACACAACGCATACACGTGCACTCATGGATGCGCACACATGCAAATACACACGCCCATGCACACGTGCACGCACACACACACGTACGCGCACACACAAGTTGCCCACAGCGCTCACGCGCACGCACATGCCTGCACGCGCACGCGCGCGCGCACAGTTGCCCACAGCACTCACACAGTTGTCCACAGCACTCAACACGCACGCACGCGTGCACACGCACACGCGCAATGTGCACACACGCACATGCCCACCGTTGCCCACAGCGCTCACGCAGGGCTCTCCTGATGCGCGGCTGCAGACGGCGCTCACCAGCCGGGACCCACCCCTTCCGGGCCCCGTGCCGCCGGCACCCGCCTTCTCTCTCCCGAGCCTGGGCTCCTTGCGGCCAAGCCCGTCCTCCGTCCTAGGAGGCTGGGTGCAGCCTCCCCTTTTCGGGCTGCCCTCTACTTTCTGCTGCTTTGGCCGCGGGTTCATTTAAAACCACTTTCTAATCCGGCAGCTTGAGCTGCTGGAGGAGGGGCACCACCCCCAGCAGCGGGGCTGGCGCACCTCACGGTCAGCTTCCAGGGCCGGGCTTTCGCAGACCCCGAGGGTCAGGGAAGCCAGGAGGGAGGCCAGCAGGTGGTGACCGGGCCCCAGCTTTCACTTGCTGTGGGACGAGCCTTTGTGCGAGGGCTACTCTCGCTCCTGAAGCCTCAGCGGCACCACCGTCCTAGGACCCACCGGGCGTAGGTCTGCCTCAGGACCTTTGCACATGCTGCTGCCTAACTCTGGGACTCCCCTGAGACCCCATCTTCCCTTGGCTTGTTCCTTCTGGTCCCACAGGTCTTGGCCCCACGGCTCGGGAGCACAGCTGGAAGCCCTGGCCCCTCCCTCCCATGCCCTGCTTTGTTTTCTTCCAGAACTTGCTCCCTGAAATTCTCTGGCTGACTTGTTTCTCATTCGTCTCGTGAGGGCAAGAGACTGCTAAGTTGTCCACTAATATCCACTTCCCTGTTTGTCTTTAAAAGACCTGGAGCCCCAGATTTTATCTGGGATCGTCACTGCCCAGCCAGAAGACATATTTCTCAACATCCCTTGCAATGAAACGTGGCTTCGTGGCTAAGTCCTGGCCTTTACGAGCTGGGGGTGGAAGTCCTTAGAAGGGCAGAAATGTGTCCCTGCCTTTCTTGGTCTTCCTCCTGTCTGCCGGCATGTGGTCGTGACGGCTGGAGCACGGCAGCCATTGTGGACCGTGCTGTAGCTCGCTGAAGACACACAGGTGGCCAGAGTGAGCCTGCTTTCTCAAACCAGACCCCAGACCCACGGCTGCCGGCCTGCCTCCAGTCTTCTTTCACGTGGGAGAAAAGAAACCTCACTCACGCTGCGATTTCTATCACCGTTACGCGGCTGGACCTGGTTCTAGCTGACACACGGGCCCCTGGAATGTCAGCCTTGTCTGTTCGGTCGGCTGACGAGCGCCTGGCACACAGCAGGAGCTCGTGGCAATGTCAGCACTGGCAGTGGCGCTGACCTGGGCTGGGTCCTGTTCCCAGTGCTTCAGGGGGCACCAGCTCATCAATTCTCACAGCCCCAGTGGAGGCGGGAGGGTTATCCCCACTTTGCAGAGGAGGAAACTGGGGCACGGAGCAGTCAGGTCTCTCCCCACCACTAAGTGGTGCCGGACTGATTCCTGGCTCTGGGATCTTTCCTCTCCCCTCCTGTGCAGAGTCGGGTAGACACCCTGGGCTCTGGGCCTTGCCGGCTCCTGGGTGCCCTGGATCCGGGGCGGGGTGGCCACGGGGCCTGGAGTCCCAGCACCCATCTGTCCACACCCCTGGGAGGCCCCAGTGCTCGTGAACCTTCTTCCTGCCCCATCCTGGCTCCACTGCTGCCGCCTTTGCTCAGCCCTCCCTCCCTCACCCCTGCCCAACCCTCCTGCCTCAGCCCAGTTCACCTTCACCCCTACCCGAGGCCCCTTGGGGTTCCCCAGTCTGGCTCAGGGGCCTCGCCGTCACCCTCTCCGGGCTCCCAGGGCTCACGCGGTTGGCATGTGGCTCCTCACGGGTGTCTGCCCTGCCTCTGGGGCCCCTCGTGGGCCCCTGCTCGGACTGAGGCTGCCGGGGTCCGGGTCAGGGGTGGTCAGAGTCACGAGGGGCGGCAGCCCCGGGGCTGCTTGGAGGAGGCCCTTCCCCGGCCCCCTCTGGTGGTCAGGCAGCCCAGAGCTCTGAACGCATCCACAGAGGGGCCTGCCCGAGGGCACTGTAGGACGATGAGGTCCCCTTGCGCCTCCGCACAAGACACCTGGCGTGGCGGGTGCCCCCCTGCTCCCCTCCTCCACCTTCTCCGGGTGCTGGACGGGCCTCACTCGGTCTGCCTGCCATAAAGCGCACGGCAGGGGTGAGCACCCGACAGTCGCCCCCTGGAGTGGGACGCACCGTTGTCAGCTGCCAGGAAGGTGGCCTCATAGACGTTGTTTTTGATGTAGAGGGATTCGCGGTCAAGGACGGCTGCCGTGGTGATCTGACCGTTGGTGGCATTAATGTGCAGCCAGTTTGCTGGGTCCGACAGTTTGGAGTATCTGAGGAGGGAGGAGGTGAGGAGGTGAGGAGGTGAAGGGGGGAGTGACCCCGAGCCCCCGGCCTGCCCTGGCCACCGGGCCCGCCAGCCTGCACTTGGCAGGACGCGGCCCTCGCGGGGTGCCCGCCTGGACCCCGGGGCTTTCCCTGCCGCCCGGGATGGGGTCCCCCCTCAACAGTGGCTCACGGTCGCCGTGGCGGACGGGTTCCCGATCCTCACAAGGACCCCCGGAGGCAGAGACTCTCATTGTCCCCTCTTTACAGACGGGGAGACTGAGGAACTAAGACGGAGAGGCCAGGGGACCCGCAGCGACCTGGACCAGGACCGACCTGACTCGAGATACTGCTGAACGTGTTGAAAACTTTCCACCTTCTTGGGTGAGCGCCTGTATCACACGGGCCGGGTGATCCCCGCCGTCCCCAGCCCGGAGCTCCTGGTGCCCCTGCCCGGACGCACAAGACGGGTCGGGACCCACCTCACGGCCTGCTGCATGAACCGGTCGGGGTCCACTGCCGAAAACGTGGTCAGTACGGTACCGGTGGGCACACCCTCCTCCAGGCGGATCAGCTTGTGGTTCGAGGGGAAGTAGGGCGCCTCGTTGATGTCCACGACGGAGATGGTCACCCCTGCCGTAGACTGGAAGGACATCTGGATCCCACTGGCCAGGGGCGCCTGGTTGGACACCATCACGGTCAGCATGAAGGCTCTGTTCAGCTCGTAGTCGACTGCCTGGAACAAGGGAGGCCCCAGGGGTGAGCCGGCACAGGCACCCACGGGGCCGGCTCAGAGGGTGGGGGCCGTGGGCTGGTTGGTCTGCACCCGCCGCCCCAGTCTGTGCCTGCGCCTCCCGCCCGCTCTGTGCCCGGGAGGCCGGTCCCTAGGGAGGCCGGCCCCTCGTCTCTGGCTTCCCGTGGAGTTTGCCAGTGGGGGGAGAAAGAGTTTGGGGAAAAACTCTTTGGGGCAGAGAGGGAGGGAGACACAGAATCCAAAGCCGGCTCCAGGCTCCCAGCTGTCAGCACAGAGCCCGACACGGGCTTGAACCCATGAACCATGAGATCATGACCTGAGCCGAAGTCAGACGCTCAACTGACTGAGACACCGAGGTGGCCCCTGGGCTTATTTTTAAAGCCTCTGATGTATATTCCAGGATAAGGTAAATAAACGCGTGTAATAACGTGGTTTAGGAAATAAGATTTTCCGGGTACGAGAAAGGAAAGACGAGCATGAAGTCACTGAAGTTAAGTAAAAATCCTCCAGTGTTAAATTCGAATAAAATGGCCATCGGAGTCCGTGAAGTGAATGGAGCCGGGCAGGGTGGGCTCGTGAAGGGTTGTTCCTCGCTCTGCCCCCTGGAACCCCGAGGAGAAACGGCAGGCAGGCAGCAGCGAGCCCCTCCGCCGTCCGGATGCTGGCTTCTAAGTACCCTTCTCACTGGAGAAATGGCCGACCCAGACGGGAGGCAGGCCGGGCCGCGAGATGAACTGGGGGCGTCCGGTTGGGCCACGGTGCAAGGAAGCACTCGGGAAGGGACCCAGGAACCAGCCAGGGGAGTTCCCACCAGCCAGAACCGATCATGACTGCAGCTGACCACACACACATTTTGTTTATTGCTCTGGTGGGATGATTAGTGGTCTCCAAAGACGTCCAGGTCCTGATGTCTGGAATCTGTGACCATGTCGCCCTCCACGGCACAGGGACTTTGTGGACATGATGAAGTTAGGGGTCTTGCAGTGGGAGATGGCCCAGGACTCCCCAGGGGGCCTGAAATGCCATCCAAGGGTCTTTACAAGGGGAGACAGAGGGACACAGCATCAGCTGTGTGAGCACCGAGGTTCTGGCTCTGAGGAGGCAGGAAGGGCCACAGTGTAGGGATGTGGTTTCTAAACTGGAAAAAGCAAATGGAATCCCCAGGGGGAGCCCAGCCTTGCCGGCTCCTCGGTTCCGGCCCAGTGAAGCTGATTTTGGACATCCGACTACCAGACGTGGGAGAGAATAGCGTGTGTGTTGAGCGCCTCCCCCGGGCCGGATGTGATTTGTTACGGCAGCACCAGAAACTCGGAGGGACCGCGGCCAGCCGCCAGGCTGAGAACGGACGAAGAGAAGTAACGCGTACAGGATTGATCTCGCGTGTCCTGTCGGGCCCCGTCCTGGTTTCGTGTTCCTATTTAGTGGCTTCGGGCAACACGATTTGTTATCTTACAGTTCTGGAGGTCGGAAGTCAAAACTCAGCATCGCCGGGCTGAGGTCAAGGTGTGGGCGGGGCCGCGCCCTCCCGGACACTTGCCTTCTGCAGCCCCCGGAGCCCCCGTGCTCCTGGCCCCTCCTCCCCCTTCCGAGCAGCAACCTGCCCCTTGAGGAGCCGTCTGAGCTCTGCCTCCTCCCCAGGGCTCCTCCGAAGCTCACCTCCTGCCCCCATCTCGCAAAGAGGCTGAGTCCAGGGGGCTCACCTGGACTTCCCAGGGAAGCGTCCTCTCCCAGAGCCCCTAGCTGACTGCTATGCACTGGCAGGTTCCGGGGACTCGGGCCCGGGCATCTCTGGGGGGCCGCTGCTCTGACCACCGCGACCTGCCTTTCACCTAAGTGCACAGCCCTTGCTGCTGAGGGCAAGCTCTTTAGTACTGACTCTCGCAGCCAGGGAACGACTGATTCTTAAAAGCACCGTTTTGTACGAGTGGAGACACGTATCCGGACAAGGGCCACCAGCAGATGATAAGACCAGCGGAGGCGGACCGACGGAGGACTGCACGTTTGCGGGTACGAAGCGTCATGCCGCAGCCCGTGTGCTGGTCATAAGGCGGGGGGGGGGGGGGGGAAGAGTCAGGTCTACAAGGACGGAAGGGGCTGTCAGCGCCCGAGCCCAGTGGGCAGGCTTACGTGGCCAGAGAGGGACGGCCAGGGGCTTCCTGATGGGACTTCTCCGCTCCAGCCGCAAAGCTCGTCCCCACGGAGGGACCCTGCAGGTCTAAATCCCAGGGCACAGGAATTGTGGGAGAAGAGGAGCAAGACAGGTCGTGACGAAGTGACTGGACAAATCCGCCACGCGAGGCCAGATTCCGTCGGCCATCCGCCGCTGTGTCTACGACAGGTGGATGGTGGACGGGACGGTGGAATCCTCTAGAGTATGAGAGGTTCGAGAGATGCTACGACCAAAGGCATGCAGGGACCCCGTTCAGATCCAGGTCTGAAAAACCACCGCAGACAGACACTTTCAGGAAGGTTAAGGGGAACGGAGCACAGATTTTGACCGCAGACTCTGAAGGAAACACGGCCCGGGTCTGGTACGTGGTACCGTAAGCGGAACGCGTGTCTGAGGGCGATGCATCCTGACATACTTAGGGGTGGAGAATCACGAGGCCGGGGAGTGAAAAACGCATTTCAGCCACAAGTGTGGATGGCGGGGATACGGAACAGGCTCACTGGAGTCCGCGACTCCTGCCAGTTTCCACGGAAAGCAGTCGAACGCGCTTCTGCTTGGAGAGGAATGTATGTGCTGTGTCAGTTTTCGCTGCGGACCCCCTACTTGCTGGTGGCGGGGCCGCCCGCTGGTCCGACCTGAGCCCCCTCCCCCCCACCCAGGTCCATCCCCAGCAGCTCGTTTGTGAGCATTAGAAACCTTACACGCACTGCATCAAAGCCACGCCTTCTCAGCTACTGCGACAGAGGGGGTATGAAGTAGGACACGAAGGAATTTAAGAGCAGTGAATAATATTACGGGGTGGGCGTGGGGCTTCACGAGACCCCGGGGCCGGCCCCACGGCAGAGACCGGGGCTCTGGCCTGATGTCCCCATCGCCCTCTCCAGGCGTGGTCCCCGCGGGCCTCCGGGAGCCCCGCCCCACCCCCACCACGAGACGCCACGTCGTTCCGTGGCACAGGCCGTGTCACGACTGCCGTCTTCCCCTGCCCCTCACAGCCCTTCGAGGAGGGGCTTCACCTTGTGTCTCAGCACAGAGCCAGCGTGGGTCGGCCTGGGGCAGCGGGGGATGGTCTGACGCCTCCCTGGTCGCCCACCGCTGCCCATCACCTGGCATGCGATGCTGGGTGCTGCGAGGCGTGTGTTTGCGGGAGGGCCTTGATGTCACCCGGGCAGGACCCTCACCGGCCCCAGCGGGCGGCCAGTGTGGTGAGGCACGCTGGCCCGAACCATACCGGGGGACTTCAGGCCAGAGGCCACGAGCCCCTGTCCCTCCCAGGTGTGGGCTTGGTTCCTCTGTCCTGATGTCCAATCGCCTCCAGGCCCACAGCACACACCTGCACCCACGCTGTGTCCAGGGCCCTCCGGGGCCAAACGGCAGCTGGTGTCCTAGTGCCTCCCCCAGGGCCCCCCGAGAGCCGTCTGGGGACGGGGCGACGCCACTTAAGTGTGATGGTTTTGTCCGCGAACGAGCCACCACAGGAAGTAATCTTTCTCCCTGTTTATTGGTTCATGTCCCCGGGGGACACGGAATAACGCTGCGTGTAATGCATTAAGATAGTGTCACCGGTCTGAGTGAGAACGCCTTCTAGAAACACTGTTATGGCCAGTAACCGTCTGTAGGAGGGCGAAATAAAACACACTTGTAATGGGGAAATCGATAGGTAATCTGCCCCTCCAGCTTCCATCAGGGCGGCTGTGTGTGCTCCCTGGTCTCACCGTGGCTGCCTCCCCGGACGTGGCCAAGACCCTTCGCTGAGAGGCGAGGGGCTGGGGGCACCCTGCTGAGGGGGGATTCGCTTCTGGGCGGGAGCTGTCACCTGCAGGGCTGCGGGGCTGGTGGAGGGAGGGGCTTGTGGGGGCCGCACGCCCTGTTCCCCCCGACCCCTGGTCCCCTGCCCCCCTGCGACCCCGCTTCGGCCTCTGGGAGCCTTACTGCTGCCGAGGGGGGGGGGGACAGAAGAGGCCAATTCTTGGCTTTTCTGCTTCAAAAGCTGAGGTCCAGGTGAGGCAGGAGAAAAGGCCTGTGATTGGTCTGCGCCTGTGGTTTTCTCCTTGGAAGAGATTGTGGTTTCATGGTTGGAGGAGGGACAGGAGGGGGACGTGTGGGGAGAGGCCGGGGGCTCTCGAGGAGGCTGGGGATGGTGACAGATGCCCACCGGGGCTGGGGGCCTGGGAGCAGAGCGGCTGTGCCCCAGCTTGGCTACAGCCTGAGAGATAGCAGGCCCAGTGGGGGGCAGGGCAAGACCTGCCCGAGGGGACGGTGTATTTCCTCAGACTTCAGGGCCGAGGGACAACGCAGCCAGCCTGGGCCAGGGGGCTGAGGGCCAGGCTGGCCACACACATCTCTGCAGTGGCCCAGGGATGCTCTCGTCCCCTACCCGGCACCTGGTCAGCCCCGAAGGCAGAGGAGGTCCCAGGACTCTGGGGGGCACAGGGGCTGGAGACAGCAGGTGGGTGGTGTGACAGAAGGCAGGCACACCTGCGGCAAGAACGTCTCCGTGGCTCCTTCTCACGCCCCCCTGCAGACTGTCAACTCCGCAGGCCGGGCAGTGATGTGTACCCAACACAGGGCCCGATGCCTCCAAGGGACCTGGGGACCCCGGTGGGATTGAGGTGACTTTCCTTGAACACTGGGGGATGGGTGGGGAGGCAGCCAGTCCGTGTCATGACAGCAGCTGTTCCTGTCAGGTGAGCTCTCACTGCCTTCCAGGTGCTGTTCCAGGCGCCGCCCTGCCCTTCTCTGTCCAGGATCTACTGCGGGGTCAGCGACAGCCCTGCGCGTCCGGGGCACAGCGAGGGCGACTGGCCCGTGCCCGCGGTAAGGGAGCCAAGAGCCAGCCGCCTCCCCTGACTGCCCCCCACCGCCCGCGCCCCCTCCTGGCCACCCTCCTCTGCAAGACAACGCCTGAAAGGATGCCGTCTTTACCAAAGAACGCAAAATTAAATTAACCCGAACGTGCTTTCCAACACCCATCTTGCCTTAAAAAGACTTTGAACCGGGAGTCTGGAGGAAAGCCCCGGGTGGGTAGCAACGCAAAGAAGGAAAAACGGAGAAGTGTGGTGCGGGTGACGGATGCCATCTGCACACGCGGTCCGGGCTCCGTGGGGACGGTGCGGCTGCCTGTGCGCCCGGCGTTAAGGGCCGTGAAACTCAGTCTTAGGTACACATGTGGTAGGACTCACGTGTGACTTCTGACGAGCGCGCAGTCCTCTCTCCCGGACCGCGCTGGGGACGCAGGAGTCCCCCCAAGCCCCTCACTCTGCCCCCCCAGTCGTCACACCCCCATCCCTAACACCGTTCTTGACATTTGTCTATAAATCGCGACACCAAATCCTGGATCAACACAGCACGGGGAAGGGAAGGCACAGGCCTCAGCTGTTCAGAAAGGTACATGACAAATCTTCAGACATTAGACAAACAAGTCCCGCCATAACGGACGAGGAAACACTCCTTCGTGGCTGAGCTGGATTTATCTCTGGGATCCAGGGATGGGGTTCACCCATTCCTGGACTGAGGCAGCGATGTGGCCTTCAGGGAGGGGACAGGAGAGTGGTCTCTGGGGGGTGGGGGGGGGTGGCAGGTCAGGCCGCCCAGTCCCTGGAGGTCACACGACCAGGTCCTCGGGAGCCCGCCTCCGGTCCAGCAGGTGGGTCCCAGGGTCGCGGCCCCGGGGCAGAGCTCGCCACGGCTGGCAGGAAGCGAGGAGGGCACCCACCTTGACCACGGTGACCATGCCCTCGTTGGTGACGGGGTCCGTGCGGATGCTGAAGTGCCCCGAGGGGTCCCCGCTGATGATGCGGTAGAAGGCATTCCAGTTTGGCGAGTGGGGCTGGTCTCGGTCCATCACAGTCAGGTTTGCAACCACCACCTCCACCTGGTTTTCGGGTACCTCCCCTGCGTACTGCAGAACACAAGGAGACAGTGTTCTCACCCTGTGGGGCCTCTCGACCAGCCCCGGGGATGCACCCCTGTCGCCCGCAAGTGGGCCCATTTGGCGCGCACGGTGGCTGCTGAGAGCCCTCCGGGCCCCCGCCTCCGGCTGGCCCGGGACTCAGAGCCGTACCCACCACCTTCAGACCAAGGCTCACGGGCACCTGCACACACGTGTGCACCGGCCTCCCTCCTGAACCCCCTTCAGACCTTCCCCGTGTGCCCGGAGGCCCGTGTGACAGCTGGGCACACGAGACACCACAGCACGTGCTCGCAGCGTGCAGGGCTTCCCGGGAGAATCCTGCCCGGGCTCCCCGCCCCCCGCCCCCGGTCCCGGCACCGTGCCGGGCGCTGCCCATGCCGTCTCCTCAGGGTAACCCTGTTCTCACCCCCATTTTACAGATGAAGCAAGAGAGGCTGAGAGACCCTGAGGCACCACAAAGTGGGGTGCAGAGTGCCAGTCCTGAGGACCAGCCCCCTGTCACCGTGGGCCGGGTCACCGGCCGGGGAGGAAGGAATCCAGAGACAGTCTTGGGAGTGGCCCCAGGCAGCCTGGCTCCCAGCCCTCGTCCTCCCGGGCCCCCTCCGTGCCTGCCTAGTTTCAGAAGTGGTGCCCGAGCCTCACAGGACTCCCCGTCACCACCACCTCCCGGCCACGCTGCCCTGTGCCCACCCGGGGGCCGCGGCCCCAAAACGCCCTTTCGCCCCCCAGGACAGGCATGGCGCCGCTTTACGCGGAGGACGGTCTTCCTGTGCACCCAGGGAGCGGCGGGCTTTGGCCTCTGCTCCAGAACGAACTCACCACCCCGAGTGCGTTTTGAAACGCCCGGCGGGGGGTGTCAGGCAGCCGGTCACGCGTCCTCCACCACCTGAGTGCGTTCACGGCTCGGACTCTGCAGCTACCATCTGGGTTCTTTGACACTCTGCGTCCGGGGCTGACGGCAGCCCAAGGGCCAGGCCCCTACACACGGCGCCCCCGTGCGGGGCTGGCTGGCTGGCTCTGAGGGGACCCCCTCCCCCCGGGCGACGGACGCCAGCTGGTGGGTGTGGCATCCGGCCTCCTGTTCTCTCCCTCGGGAGCTTGGGTCATCCTGGGAGAGACTGGGCCCCTCCAGCCCGGCTCTGGGCCTGGATTGCCGCACTGGTTTCTGCCCCGGGCACTCGAAGATTCGGGCCTCAGCCGGTCGTTGGCGAGGGGGTTCTGGGTGCAAAGAACAGAAAATTGGGCCACAGTGCCTTGAACACAGGGGTTGACTTCCCAGAACCGGGAGCCTGAAGGCCGAGGGTGGCCATCGGTGGTTCTGTGGGTCAGTGACGTCGGGGCTGGTGGCTCTGCTCTTTCTGGCTTCCTGGAGGTCAGAACCCTGCAGCTCGGCCAGTGTGTGCTTGGTGTGCGGCTCCGGGGACCTGGGGCCTCAGGCCCAGCGAAGGAGGAACTGGAGCCCCGGCAAGGTCGGCTGCCTCCGGGGCTGCAAAGGGCTCTGTTCAACCCAAGGCAAGAGCACAGACCTTCACCTGCACTTCACAGGCTCAGGAGAGGCTCCTGTGTCAGCCTCCTGGACTTTGGGCATCGACGTCCTGCGGGGAACACCACAACCCAGCCGCTCAGGCGCGCACAAAGGGCCCTCGTCACCTGGTCCTCGCAAGTCTTCAAACCCTGATAGCATCACCTTGTCAGCAAGAACAATTGTGAATTTATCCAAGAAGGATCTCTCCCACCAGGCCCTCAGATGCCGTCCCACGCAGCAGCACGAGATCCTATCGTGGGATTCGGGGGTGCTGGCGCCCGTGACCATTCCGAGCTAATGGCCTGCGGCCGCTCCCGTTCCTCCAGCAGGTCCCGGTCGCCGCTGCCCTCCCGAGCCTGCCTCCACCAGCGGGAGCTGCGGCCCCGGAGGCCGGCCTCCGGGAGGCGCACTGGTGGGCGTTCTTCCCTCCATCCCCAGGGCCCCAGGGACTCAGCCCAGAGCAGGGGGGCCGGCCCCTACCCTCGTGGGACTGTGGGGTGCCACAGTGCACAGCATCAAGGTCCTGGCAAGGGACAGCAGGGCTAGTCAGCCCAGTGGCCAGAGACCCAACGTGGAGGGGGGAGGCGGAGCCCTGCCTGACTGGGGTCCCAGGCACTTGTTGTCGGGGAGGGAGCGGCCCTGCCATCGCTGTGGGTGGGGCGGGGTCCTGGGGCGGAGAGGCCTCAGGTAGAGGACCATGGGGGCAGGGCATTCAGAGGGCACTTTGCCGAGGCTTGGCCACGAGGCCTGGAGAGTGCAAGGGAGGGTTGGGGGGCTGGGGGCCAGGAGGCGGGTCGTCCTGGGGGGGCACAGGGCTGCTTCGGGCAGTGTGTGCGTGCGTGTATGCATGCGGGGTGCCCTGGTCCCTGGAGCTCTCAGGAGGAGCACAGGTGTGGGGTGACGTCCCCCAGTGGTCCTCAGGGAGGTGGGAGCCAGGCAGAGGAAGGAGCGGAAGGCCTGGAGCCGGCACAGTGGCCCCCCTGCATTCGTGGGGGGGCGGTGGGGGGAGGGAGACTCAAGGGCCCCTGCTGGGGCCAGTCTGCTAACCGCACTGAGCCAGCAGGCCTAGGTCCCACCGCCTGGTGTCGCTTGAGCCTCCGGAGACACACCTCCCACTGGTGGACGCTCGCCCGGCCTCCCTGCTGCACCCAGGGCCACGCCCTCTGCCGGATGTCACCGTGTCCCCAGTGCAGGAGGCACTCTTGGAGGCTGTGACCACCCGGGGGCTGCCGACCTGGGCTGAATGAGAACCGAGTTTGTCGTCCACAAAACGGGCATGCCGCCTCCCGCGAGGCTCGGGGATGGAGATCGGGCACGAAGGGCCTGGCACACTGCCCGGCCCGGCTCCGGGCCCTGAGCACAGCTCCCTGGCCGCAGAGGGAGGGCCCAGCTCCCCGGGAGCGGCAAAGAGCACCTACCACACCGGGCGAAGCCACTGCCCGAGGGAGCCCGTCCGGGTGGGCGCAGGCCTGGCTTGGCCTCAAGCAGCCGTGGAAGCTTAAGGGGGTCCCTCGGCCCCTCTGAGCGGGTTTCCTCTACTGAAGACCGGGGCCAGGGACGCCCGCTGCCCACCTCCCAGGCGGCGGGGGGGAGCCGGCGAGCAACGTGTGCCCTCCCCGGAACGTCTAGGAATTCAGAGGTAGGGATGACCCAGAGCATCTGTGGTCCTGGGGCCTCGGCGCCCGGACTCTCGTGAGGGGCTTGGTGGGAATGGAGGCCTGGCAAACGACAGGGCCAAGTTCAGGCCATAGCCCGTCTTGTTAATAAAGTTTGATCGGCACACAGCCACGTCCCTTCATTTACACGTTGCGTGTGGCGGAGTCCACTGATTGTGACCTGGAGCTCCCAGACTTGGAAGTGATGGCTTTATTACGCCCTTTACAGAAAAGATCGCGGACCCCTCTCGAGGCCGCGATGCTCCCCACCTCGGTGGTTCAGAAATGGGCACGTGGCCTCCACCAGCCAACCGGGGCTCACCGAGTTCTGGTGCCGTCTCTGGCCTGGGTGTCGCGCCCACACCCGCCTGAAAGCGTCGGGTGCGGTGGGGCCGCCATCGGCAGCCTGAGGATGCCAAGCCCAGAGGAGGCGTGTCCCGAGGGAGGCTCCCGGCGGCTCGTGGGGCCTGGGTCCAGCCGTGCCTGAAGTCAGTGCTTGGTTTTTGGCCTCTGAGACCCGAGGAGTTTTCCTTTCGGTTAAGTCGCCAGAGTCAGTCGCTTTTTGGCTAAGACTGTTAGGCTGCCTGGCTGTCTGGCGCCTTCCGAATCCGTTTTTCTTTATTTCCTACAAACTTGCTTTCGCAGCTTCCTCTACAGCCACGAGCTGGTCAGGTGGCCTAGGACCTGCCGGTCGCATGCGCCTGCCTGGCTGATTCCGAAGCGAGACGGAGAGGCCCCGTGCGCTGGCCCCTACGGGGATGGCACCCAGTTCAGCGTGGGCACCAGGAGGGGCTGCTCCGGCTGGAGCCTCTGTGCCCGACACGGCAGGCCCTCGGGTCTTGTGACCGCTCATGGCCTCTAGCAGCTTCCCTCTCTGTTTAGGTGACTGGGGTGGCTCCGGGCACTGTCACCTAAGAGCCGGGCTTTGGGTGTGCCCCCGCGGGTCACCACAGCTGGCCCGATGGGCACCTCTGTCTGCCCTGCTCTGCCTCTGTCTCCGGGGTGTGGGGTCCGTCCCAGAGCTTCACGGCACAGGCGAGACCTGTGTGTCCCGGAGCCCGATTCCTCCCAGACTCTGGGTGAAGTTTATTCCAAGAGTCTATTTTAATTCATGCGAGTTTAATAAAGGTTCACAAAGAAGGGCCTTAAGCTGATAAATCTGGCTTAGGATTTTCTTATTAACCTTCCCCTAGCCATAATGAGTTTTTAATTTAATTTTTTCAGGTTTTCGGGCACAGGGAAAGCCTCTCCCATGCCTCATGGGATGCGAAGGCAGATATTTGGGAAAGAAGGGATTTTAAGATCACTGGAACACAGTGTCTCGCCTAGATGGTAATCCAGAATTCAAATGTAGCCCCATCCCCGGGGGCGGGGAGGATTTCATCTAGCACAAACACAGCTCCGAGGCAGAAATCCGCGGGGCTCCCAGGGGAAGGTCACATTAGCATAGAGGAGGATTTGGGTGGGGACAGTGAAGCCCAGCAGGATTCAGAGAGGACGGAGAATGCCAGCCTGTCCACACCCCACAGCATAACCCGTGAGGCTGTGTTTTTGTTTCTGTTCCAATCACTTGGAACCACGGCTGGTCCTAAAAGTCCTAAAAGACGCGTGCGTGGGCCGGAGGACTTGACCCTCCCCCAGCCGCCTCTTGGGATGCAGGACACCCCCTCCTCTCCAGTCCGCACCCCCTGCATTGGTGGGGCATCTAACCGGGAAGGAGGGGTGCCCTCCCTGACCTGGAACTCAGGGACGTGCCACAGTCACGAGCAGAGCCTGGAGAGCCGGCCCCGGGAGTCCCCGTCTGGCCAGGACGGGGCTGTGGGTGCTGGGTGGGCACCTGGGGAGGGTTCTCCGTGGACCCCCCCCCCCCCCCCCCCGGGCACACACCAGCACTGCCCCTCCATTTGTCCTTGGCTTCTGCTGGCATATGTAACTACGGATGCGCCTCTGGACATTCCAATGGTTTTATTGTTTAGAATTTACTTTTGTATCCAGTAAAATCATGATGGTTTCTGCTGGGTTCTGAGTTCAGATCAGAATCAGATTGGAGGACCAGTGGCCCTGATCCAGAAGCAACCTGAAGGCTGTCTTTATTCACCCTGCACATCACAGGGGAGGGACTGAGGTCTGGGGGCCAGGATGCCCCCCTGAGCCTCTGTCCCCACCCCGAGGAGCCGTCCCCAGAGAAGGCGGATAGCGCACGGGGGTGCGCCCCACCCCACAAGGGAGGAAGCGGGCGCGGGGCCTCCCGGACCCTGAGGTCAGCGACCTGAGGTCAGCGACTGGTCTGTGTGGGAGACCGGTTAGCAGCCGGGACTCTGGCCCCAGCCTCCGACCCCCACGTCTGCCTGCAGTCCGGCTGGGCGGGGACCCAGGGGGTCGAAGAACGTGTCATCTTTGGGAAGCGGACACCGGCATGGCAGGAAGGGCTTGTGGTGGGATGTGATGTCGGGTGGGGACGGGCGCTCCCGCCTGCCGTCTCTCGGTGCTCGGAGGAGATCCGAGTAACTATTTACGGCAGAACTTTGCACCGAGTGCCCTTGCGCAGTTAAGGGTGTTGAGTCCGTGCCCGTTTTGAGATGCCAAATTCTGATTCTCAGGAACTCACGCTGAGTTGAAATCTCTCCCTTCTCCTGGGTTTGTGGACATAAGTCGAAAAGCTGAGGAGACCTGGGATTCACAGGACCTGGGGGGCCAGAGCGGGCCCACTTTCAGGCGGTGCGGGCCCAGCCAGCCCTGGGGAGGGCGGAGTTCGCTCGGGGCCAAGTGCTGCCTCCACACTCGCTGTCCTCCTGTCCCATCTCCAGAGAACGGGGCGGCGGGGGTGGGGGGGGGGGACCGCCATGATCACATGCCCTTTTGTTTTTAACACTGACTCGAATTTAACTAAATTACTTAATTTAACCACATTAATTGTTTTCACATGTAATCTCATCCATGCTTCTCTGGGGACGGGAAGCAGGCCATGCGGTCACCACGTACAGCGGGGGCGCCGGGGGGGGGGCGGGGCTCAGTCGGTTGAGCATCCGACTCCTGACTTCGGCTCAGGTCATGATATCCCAGGGTCATGGGATCGAGCCCCGAGTCAGGCTCTGTGCCAAGAGTGTGGAGTCTGCTCAGGATTCTCTGTCTCTCCCACTCTCTCTGCCCCTCTCCTGCTCTCTCTCTCAAATAAAGAGAAAAGAGGAAACGCGTCTTAGCTGTCAGGTTTTAAACTGCCATGATAGTGCATCTTAATGGCTTCTATCCACCCCCCCTCCCCCGCCAACAGATGAGGAAACTGGGCTGACAGGGAGAGTTCTAGTGACTTCGCTGTGAGTCCCTCGCCTGCAGAGTGAGAGCTGGGGCAGGACTCCAGCGTGTGAAGGCGGGGGCCTGCTTGTGCTGCCGTGACGGGCTGGCGGCCGCCCGTGGCACGTTCAGAGCGCAGCACGGTTCCAGGCGTAAACCTTCACGGACACCAGTGGATGCTCCTGACATCCCCTTGGGACCGATGACACTTTTGTGTAAAGTGGGGACATTGAGAGAGGTCCGGCTGTCAGCCCAGGTTACAGGGCTAGGAGGGACCAGGCGGGGGGCTCGTGAGGGGCCTCCTGACTCCAGGCGAGTCAGGGGGAGGGTGGCTGAGCTGGTGGCAGGGGCCTGGGACCCCGGCTATCCAGGCTCCACTCCGGGACCTGAGGACGAAGCCAGCAGGAGGTCCTCGGGGCTGAGTGCGTCCTGGGGACCACCAGCCCCCCACCCAGCTGACCCCCACGCTCACCCTCGAGGGGTGCTGAGTGTCCAATGGCCGTACAACCCGCCAGCCCTGCGGCGGGGGCACCAGGCGGCAGCACACGCACAGGGAAAATGACTTTTAATTAACATTTAAGGGTAGGAACTGGATCATGCAAATCCCCCCCCCATCTCCTCAGCTTGTGCTGATTGTTCTTGATTAAGCTTGATAAAAATAGCCTGGCTGTGCGGGGATGCGGCTGGCCCTCGGCCCCGCCCATCACCCCTGTGCCAAGCAGTGTCCTGGGCCCCGCCTGTCACCCGTCTCCAGGGACACACCATGGGCCACCCTGACCCCCGAATCTAACCCACGATTGCCATGTGACCCAGTTACCAGGACGCTGGCACATGGGTGGGTGGGGGGCGCGCACTCCTGCCTGGAAACTGGTTTCCCCCCCACCCCCCGCCGCAGCGGCCTTCGGGTCTGACCATAGCGAGGCCGCCCCCTGAGCGCTGTCCTGGCGGACGTCAGGACCCGAGGTACCGCTGAAGCACTCCGCCTTGACTCTCGGACCCTGCGCCCACTCCAGGCCTGGGGCCTGCCCGAGGCCGGCCGGGGCACAGGAGGGGCAGGCGGGACGTCCCAGGGAGCCAGGCTGTGCCCACCTGCCCTTTGCCTGGACGGGGGTCACGTCTGGGGTCAGATGCACCTTCTCTCCAGGGTCTCCGTGCGCTTCCGTGGCGCCCGCTTCTCAGAGGTGTGTGCGGATCAAGGGGTGCCCTCCTCCTGGTGCGTCCCCCCTCCTGGTGCCCCACACAGCGCTCCCTCCCCTCGCTCCCTCCCCAGCCCTCCCAGGACTGGCACTTGGGGGAGCCCGCGGGGGTTTCAGTGCGGCTGCGTGTGGAGGGGAAGACGGGGTTCCGGCTGGCAGAGCTGGGCTGGGGCTGGGCCGGGGGGGGGGGCAGAGGTGGTCCCCCCGCAGGCCTGCCCGCAGGAGCGGGTGTGGGGCAGCCGGGGGCCCTCGCTGTGGCCGCTGAACGCGCTCCGCCTCAGGAGGGGACAGGACAGCCACGTGGCAGAGGCGGGGCCCGAGGCAGCAGGCGCTCTGGGTTTGACTGTCTCGCTGTGTGACCTCGGGCAGCCCGGAACTAGCCCTCTGGGCCTCAGTCGTCTCTGGTGGAAGAAGGGGCAATGGCCATGTATGTGATGACCACCGTGGCCAGGTCAGGGAAAACCTCTCAGGAAACACAGAAGCTTCTAGGCGTGACCACCAAGGCCACGTCGCGGGGAAAGTCCTCTCAGGAAACACAGAAGCTTCTAGGCATGACCACCGTGGCCACGTCAGGGGTGGGGGGGAATCCTCTTAGGAAACACACAGAAGCTTCTAGGCGTGACAGCCATGATGCTACGGCTCCGTCCCCGGTCCGGGCGGCCATCTGCAGACACAGCAGTGGCACGGGGACATGGAGGACACGTGATGGTGGCCAGTGCACGTGGCTGTTCCGTGTCTCCTTCCCGCTCCGACGACTCTGTGTGAGCCTGACGTTATCCCCAAACGAGCACTGAAAACATCCCAAGGCCACTCAGAATCTACGAACACGGGAGGGTCTCCGAGACACATCGTGAGTGAAAGAACACAAGTCGGAGGACACCAGGTACGGAGCGGGGCGCAAGGTGGAGGCGGCGTGGGGCGGAAGGGGACGCCTTCGTCACGGTGGCTCCCTTGGTAGCTTTTCGGTTGCGCTACCGTGTGTGCGAACTACCTGATTGGAAGCTCAGCCTGGTCTCCACTCTGCCTAGAACTCGTTTGTGGGCCTTGTGCGTAGAGCCGCACACGCAGTCATGGCGGCTCGCTTGGCTCACGCTCCGTATCTGGACTTGGGATCAGAACGGACCCCTCTGTTCCTGACGCCAAGAGGGTTAACTGCCTCGCCTCCTGGAGCCGGACCGGGCTGGCCGCCTGGACTGCATCACGGAGGGAAGAAGGATGCGCAGCCGCCCAGGTTCCTGGGATAGTGATGCCGTAAGAGAAGCAGAGAAGACCCAGCTGGCTGGGGACGGCACCGAGACAAACTTCGTGACCAACCAGGGACCACACACGGGCGGTGTATCCGTCGCCCTGGCGGGAAGAGCTAGCTGGAAGCCTCCCCCGAGGGGAGGACGCTCTGCCCAGGACCCTCAATCGGGACCCCACCCGGGCCGTTCACCGTGGGGCCTCCCCAGCCGGGAGGCTGGATGGGGTGAGCACCCGATGTGATGCGTGAACCCTTCTCCCTCCTTCTCCGTACTCTCTCCCCCTTTATGTTTACTCTGTTTACTTCCATACATTCCCTTTCCCTTATAATCGATACAGTTTTCCTCCATGAAACAGAAAGTTTAGCTGTGGTGAACTACTGTCATTCAGAACAAGCTTTAAAACAGAGAAAACGATTAAACGAAGGAGGGCATCCACGGACGGGGTGCTCACAGATGGTCCAAAGATCTGAGCTGGCCACGGGGGACCCCCAGGGACGCGGGAGATTGTCCGACCGTGCGGGTGCAACCACAGACGTGGGCTCCACGGGCGTTCTGTTGGATGAGAGAAGCCTGGCTCCGCAGAACTGCGCGGCCCGTGTGACTCCATCCACGTGATGTCGTAGGACAAGCAAAGGTCACCTTGGCGATGGACGCAGGGGTGGGGGCTGCCTCTGGGGACGGGCACGGGCCTGTGCTCCTGGCCGGTGGGAACGTTTCCCGGAAGGTCCGTGCGTTATGCCGCATTCCCGTCACACCTCAATAGCATCGGCAAGATCTCCATCCGACTCGAAGCCGGAGACCAAGAGGTCTCTCTGGGAGCGCTTGTCTGGAGCCGATGGGCTGCGTCTACTTTGGCTCCTGGTGTATTAGGCGGCGGCCGACCATCTTGGGCGTAAAAGAATCAGGCTGTTTGGGGGCAGGAGGGTGGGCGCAGGCTCTGGTCTGCCCCATGCCGGAGCCCTCTGCCTTTCCGCCTGCCGCTGCAGCCACCGGTCTGTGCCATCGCCTGCCCTCCCCGGGTGGCGACACCTTCTCCAGGGCACCCGGGTGCAAGTGAGGACCGGGATCTCGAGGCAGGTGGGGGCTCTGAGCACCCTGTCCGGTCTCTGGGAGCTTTTGCCAAACCCCGTGGTGGCTGGAGGTGACCAGGAGGGCTGGGCTGAGTCCTTGACTCCCCGGGTCGCTATGGTGGCCCATGCCCGGAAGCACATCCTTCACTACCAACAGGGACAGCTGGCTTGGTTTCCTTCTGCCCTGTTCCCATGGCGACAGTGGAGGTCCCGAGGCTGTTTCCTGGGGGTCCTGGCGGTCACGAGGGCTGGTGCCACCGCCCCAGCAGACAACAAGGGTTCGCAGTTGGCACCAGGACACGAGCGTATCCCCGGGAACAGTGTCCTCTTGCCTGGGCACCCGCCCGGGACCACCTGAGACCCCTGAGGCGGCAGGTGGGTTCTGAGTGTCCAAGGTGCCCACCCACTCGGCGCAACCGCCAGGGTCGATGTCAGATGCCTGGCGTGGTGCTGGCTCCACTCCTCACTACAAGGTCACCTCTGGGAGGCGTCCTGCTCCCGAGGGTGCTGTGGTCACAGGCGCTAGCGCGGGCCTGGCATGTCCAGAAGACAGGTCTGCCCGGCCAGGTGTGCGCCAGGCCCTACTGGGGCCTGCACCCTGGGCATTATTCTCCTTCCAGGGTCGCTCGGGGCCGCTTCACCCATGTCCAGACTCCCCGGGACATTGGCCCAGGGCCTTTCCCGCCATTGCCCACTGGCCCAGGAGAGCAGGTGGCCGCGGAAGCCAGCCCGCTCCTCGCCAGGTGGGCTGTGTGGATCAGCAGCTCCGCCCGCGTGCAAGCTACCGTCCGCCCGCTAGATGGCGCTGCGCCCCCACAGGCAAGGCCACCCCGCCGGTTCCGGGATGTGGGAAGTTGGGGAGGGGGGTGGAGGTACAGGGGTGTGGGGTCTGGGGACTCTGTGGTTCGGGGACAGGAGCGCTCGGGGCGTGGGGCGTGGGGAAGCAGGAGGAGAGGACGCTTGGACCCCAGGGAGGCTCTCGTCTCTCAGACTCTGGCCTGTGAGATGTCTTCCTGGCGCTGACCGGCCTTCTCGGGGAGGAGGGGTCTCCTCTCTGTTTCCCCACCGCCTTCCCCTCCCCCCCCCCCTCGCTGCACAGCAGGTGCAGCTTCTGGGCTCCAATCCCAGCTGCTCCCACTTATGGGCTAGCAGTGAGGGTCTGGGCAAGTGACTTCGTGTCTCTGAGCCTCTGTCACTGAGGGACTGTCAGGCGAGGGCCCTGACCCTCACAAGGTTGGGGGACCAGAGCCTGGCAGGGGAAGGCTCCCCGCGTGGCTTGTGCTGTCGCCATTACTGTCACTGTTATTGCCGTGGCCCCCTCACCCAGTCGGCCCTCCGGGAGCCTGGACCCCAGCAGAGGCGGTGGCTCTGAGAGGCCATCCTGAGACCTTGGGGTGGCAGCCGCCAGCCAGTACCACTCTGGGGGCCCTTGCTGACCTGACCCTCCCATCCTGGCCCCTGCACCCGCCACACCTGAGGACGGGCGCCTGCCCTCGCGGGGGGGGGGGGGGCACAGCGCTGCTCGCCAAGGACCTGGGCAGTCATCCGGGGAGGGTGTGGACCAGTGAGTGGGGAGAGAGCAGGGCCGGCCCCTGAAGACGGCTGGGTGGCACAGGAGGGGGTCACCAAACGTGCCGGGCACTGAGTGGGCCGGGAGGATTTCCTGGGGAGGGGCTCCTGGCCGGGCAGCGCTGTTGAATCTGTGACCCCGGGGCCCCGCCCCCGGGACGTGCCGGCATGAGCGCAGCTGGTCTCTGTGACTCGTGGGCTTTAGACGCAGAACGGAGGTGCGCGAATGCCCACCAAGTGCATTTGGGCACTCAGGCCGGGAGCAGCCTGGTGTGGGCAGCTCTGCCTGAGGGGGAGGAACGCCCGGCGTGTCCCCACCCTCCACGACGTTCTGCTCACGGCAACGTTCTGCTCCTGCAGGAGCCCCCCCCCCCCCCCCAGCCCCAGGAGGTCGCGTTGCATACACGGCCACACGCAGCCGCACGCGTGCCTCCCAAAGCGACCGGGCCCCAAAACCACAGGTCAACTCCGGAGAGAGTGTCCAGCCCAGTCTGTCCCGGGCACTTCTCAGAGCGTCAGCTGCGGCTCAACATCGGGCCTCGCGGTGCCGGACTGGAGCACACGTCCCCCCGCACCCACCCCCGGAGGCAGAGCCTTGGCAGGCCCTCCCGCCTGTCTCCCGCCGCAGACCCCGGGGAGGCCCCCTCCGCGTCGGCCTCCCGCTGCCCAGGGCCGTGGCGGCCCCGCTGTCCGTCCCTCCATCACACTCAGGGAGGGCAGAAGCGGCACGAGCCGCGCCCGACGGCCGTGAGCTGCGTACTCACCGTGCTCGTGGTGAACTCCGGCGGGTTGTCGTTCACGTCCGTCACCGAGATGATGGCCGTGGCCGTGTTCGACAGGCCGTAGTTGAGGTTCCCTTCCATGTCTGTGGCCTGGACAATGACTGTGTACTGCTGCACTTTCTGGAGGGACAGGGGCGGGAGGGAACAGGCATCAGTTTGGGTTTCGGCCCGTCCTTTCCATCAACACGCACGCTCCCCGTGGCCGGCCCCTGCCGGGTGGGACGCTGCCCGCAGGGGCCCTGGCCGCTCTCCGCTCCTGAGCCGCTGGGAGAACGCCCTCCTCTGCTTGCTGTGGGGCCACCGCGCGGCCCGGAGCGGCCTGGCTGCTCTCGTCTCGGCGTTCCCGGCCTCGGGAGGCGCGGATCATCGGTGCCGGCGCAGCAGGGAGAACGGGGGGCCGAGAGCACCGTGTTGCGTGGGGTTCGGGAAACCAGGGATGGACACTTTGCAGAGAGAGGGGCAATCCCACGGACACGCCAGGGCTCCATGAGCCGCCCTCAGACCGGCCTCCCACATCCGCGGCTCAGAACAGGGTTCTGAGTTTACGGTTTTGTGCCATCGTTTCATCGTTGTCTGTGCTCACCAAACGGAGCTCTGGGAGGCCACGGCTGTCTTACTCGCCACCGTGTCCCCAAAGCCGACTGCAGTGCCCAACACATAGAGCATTAAATGTTCCTAAGCGACCGTTGGTGACAACAGAGATGCTGAGGAGCAGTGAGCTTGTCCACTGAGGTCCCTTGGTGCCTGATAAGGCGTCTGGATATTTGTGGACAGCTGGGAGTCGCTGAGGAGCCTGGAGAGAAATCACGTGATCCAAGAAGCGTATACAGGGGGTCAGCAAACTATGGCCCTCGGGCCAAATCTCCCTACCACTGCTTATTTAATCTGTAAATAAAGTTGTACTGACACAGGGCCACGTCCACTCATTAGCGCGCTGTCTGTGGCTTGTTTCTGCACGACAACAGCTGAGTGGCTGTGACAGAGATCATGTGGCCGGAAAAGCCTACAACGGTCACTGGCCCTTGACAGAAGGCGTGCGTCAGCCCTGGGCTCTGACACCAGACAACATGAGCCGGGTACCCCCGGGGCAGGCTGGGCAGGGACACCACAAGCTTCTCCGGGAGCCAGGGCGGGGGAAACCGGGGGAGGCTTCTGGAAGAGGAGGGATGTGCTGCCCGGAGGTGACAGCGTGGCAGCCCCTCCCCAAGCTGGGAGGAGCGTGTCTGGGCTCACGACGTCCATCTGGCTGGGCCCTGGACTGGGGTGGGGGCTCTGGGGGCTCGGGAGCGTCCACACACTGTTTCCCACCTAGAACCTGCCCTGTCCTCCCACCAGTCAAGGCCACTGTCCCATGCGACCGTGGCCTGGGGGCCCGGTGCAGCCCACTCCAGGGTCAGGACGCGTGTGGGGGTGGGGGTGTGCTGGCTCCTGGCCCCCATCCTCCCCCCACTTCCTCCTCCTGGCTGTCACTCCAGGTGGTGACAGGAGCCCCTGGAGGAGCAGGAAACCGCTCCTCTGTGCACGCCTGGGTCACTCCTTCTAGGGGACAGATCCGTTGGATGGGGGGTGGGGAGGCACAATCAGGGCTCCTCAACAGGCCTTCCAGGGCAACAGGCACGAGGGGAGGGGCCGAGAGGCGCGGCGGCACGGGGGGCCGGCCTGCCAGGCCTCAGTCCCCATCTGTGAGAGGCTGTGTGCCTGGACTCCAGCCTAGTGCCTGGTACACAGCAGACCCTCGATCAGTGTTTGTTAAGTGAATTGAGGAAATGCCTAAAACAGCTGACACCTGTGAAAATGGATAGAACTTGCAACCAAGGAGACGTAAAAAAATAACAGAAATAGCTTCACTCTGGTGCTGTGCCACGTTCGAAAGTTTTCTCACAAAAGATAAACCTTTACTTCCTTCCCTTCTTCCTCTCTGTCATCCATTGACCCATCCACCCACCCACCCATCTCTCCATCATCCATCCCTCCCTTCCTCCCTCCCTCCACCCATTCATCCCTCCATCCCCCCGTCCCACCATCCACCTATCCATCCAGCCCTCCACCCATCTACTCACCCATCCATCCATCCACCCACCCGTCCACCCACCCATCCCTCCATCATCCCTCCCTCCCTCCATCCATCCCTCCATCCACACACCCCATCCCTCCATCCCCCTGTCCCACCATCCACCTATCCATCCAGCCCTCCACCCATCTACTCACCCATCCATCCATCCACCCACCCGTCCACCCACCCGTCCACCCACCCATCCCTCCATCATCCCTCCCTCCCTCCATCCATCCCTCCATCCACACACCCCATCCCTCCATCCCCCTGTCCCACCATCCACCTATCCATCCAGCCCTCCACCCATCTACTCACCCATTCATCCATCCACCCACCCGTCCACCCACCCGTCCACCCACCCATCCCTCCGTCCACACCCCCATTCATCCCTCCACCCACCCATCCATCTATCCCCCATCCATCTATCCCTCATCATCCATCCTGCCCCCTTCCCTCTCTCCTTCTAACCACCTGTCATTCATGTCAGGAGAACCACAACCACCCCATGAGGTGGCTGACATCTTCTCCTCTGTGCTGGGCACAAGGGAACTCTAGAAAGAGGGAGAGGCTTCCCCTTGGAGGTGCATCAGAGATGGTTCTTGAACGAGGAGTGTAGGGCTCACCGGAGAGGGAAGCTTGGACAGGCAGTGTGAACAGCAGGGGCAGGAGGCCCAGTGAAATCAGCCCAGCGCGTGGCCCTGCCCACGCGGCCCTGCGTCTTCTCACAGCTGGGACCACCGAGCGCACCAGGGGCAGGTGGACGTGCCGGTGGGGATTCCGGATACCCGTCGTTGCCTTCTGGCTTTTGTCGTGGACAGAATGCATGTGGAGCCAACGGTGCCCACACGGCAACATCAGAGAAGACACCTAGCGGTCTCTTTCTGAACGGACGGTACACGGAGAGCGTGGCCGGCGCCATCCTCCACGGACTGCCCGCGACAGCAGCACGGTCAGGATTCACCTTCACTGGCGCGGACAAGGCACACGCAGAAACCCGCCAGGCCTGGCCTCGTGGCTCTGCCCGCGGCAGAGGCCGCGTCCCCAGGGCAGAAGGAAGACGCCCTTCCTTCCCGTCCATCAGAGGGGCCACCTGTCTCAGGCAACAGCTCTGCCTTGGCGAGGACTAGGACGCTGGTGCTGGAGGCGGTGCCCGTGCCGGGGGAAGGCCGGCAAACCGATCCTGAATCCCCACACGCTTGAGCCTTGGTCCCTCTGCACCCCACCCCGCGTGCTCCCTGCCCCACCAGGACGCGGGCGCAAAACCCGGTTTCCCGCAGCCTCGCTTTGGAAGGTTCTCTGGTTTAATCTGACTTTCTCCTCCCCCCTGCCTCCGCAGGACCGACTTCCAAGCCGCACAGAATCTCGGCGGAATCCACCCGTGATGGGCAGGGGACACCTCGGGCCTTCCTGCACGCCGGTGTCCCTCATCACGGGGCAGCCCGGCCACCCGGCTGGGTCGGCGTCCCTCTGCCAGTCCTGCCATGTGGCCACACGTGCCCAGGTTGGTGCACACTGACTGTCACATCGCCCCCCATGGCTGGCCTGGCGCTCGGGCTCCGTGGCGAGCACCCTGTGGGCGCCATCGGGGGGAGCAGTGAACGAGTAAGTGGGGCCTAGCAAGCCAGCGCCCGGCGCACGAGTGGGCAAGTGACGTGATGCCTGCAGGATGCGGGTGTGCAGGACCACATCCACCCCGCCCCGGGTTGCTGGCTGCACTCTTCCCCTGGAGCATCATGGAGCCCTGGACTCTGAGACAGCCGGCACGTCCCCGCCCCTGTGCTGGCCTTGCTCAGGGCACACGGCAGCGTCCCCTTCAGTGAGGCTTCCCCCACGACCTCTGCCACTGGGGCTTTGACTGTCTGACCCCCGGGGTGGGAAGGAAGGGGGCCCGGTGGAGCAGACACGGAACGACCAAACCTCCTGCCCCACCTTGCTTCCCAGGGCCACCACCACAAGGGGCCAGAGCAGAGGACCCGAGAGGGCACAGGCTGGAGGCCGAGGGAGAGATCTGGCCAGAGAAGAGAGGAAAAAAGTCTGATTGGAATGTGAAGTCTCTTTTCCACACCGTCCTGTGTCCTCGGTCATTGACTCGCAAGCGACACGGGACCACCTGGGCTACTGGCCTCAGAGACACAGCGACACACATGCATGTGCACGTACGTGTGTACGTGAACGTGCGTGCCTGGTACCTGTATGCGGACGTATGTATGCACGTATATAGATATGTGAATGTGTACAGTTGTGTGCAAGTGTATTTGTGTGTGCACGTGTGCACGTATCCATGTGTACATCCGTGTGTGCATATTTGTATATGCACACGCACGCCCACATATAGGTACATGTACACATAGTGCACACGTGCATGTATCCACATGTACATCCATGTATGTTTGTGCACGCACACATGTGCACACACACAAGTATATGTATGAGTATGCATGATGCACGTATCCATGTGTATATCTGCGTGTATGCACACACACGCATAGAGGTATGTGTACACATATGTGCACACACACATGTATCCATGTGTACATCCATGTGCGCACGTTTGTGTCTGTACACGCGTGCATATAGATATATGTGCATGCGTGTGCACGCGTGAAGGTATCCGTGTGTACATCCATGTGTGTGTGTACGTGTGTGCAGCCCACCACCACTAGAGGGTGTGCTGGTCTTGCTTTTGGAGGGTGGGTGGGGGACTCTCTGGGCCCTGAGTGGGTGGGGGGGAAGACCACCCCCCCCAAGGAAGAAATGTGGGCAAGGCCCCAGCAGAGCTGGGCCTCCCGGTGGGCGGGGCTCTGAGACCCGGGCCAGCTCAGCCCTGATCAGGGTTTGCATCGCTGTGAGGCTCCCCGGCTTGCAGGGGGTGGGAGGCACTCAGCTACTATGCTGCTGCTTATGTTTTAGAAAGGACATTCTCAGACCCAGGAATGTCGTCTTTTTGCGGCACCAAATCCCCTTCTGGAACGGCATTCAGAGGCTGAGGAAGGCGGCCAGTCACCTGGCGTCCTTGGACAC
Source organism: Puma concolor (assembly GCF_028749965.1). Lineage (NCBI taxonomy): Eukaryota > Metazoa > Chordata > Mammalia > Carnivora > Felidae > Puma > Puma concolor. Next base: position 139,451,966 of record NC_141669.1, on the reverse strand, counting down.
GATACCCTTACATAACCATCCCGTCGTTACTTACGGGAAGGCTTTGGCATGGTTAGCGGGTTGATGTATTCATTAAATAAGGCTTCGTGTCATCGTTTCCGTGAGGCCTGGTGTGGGAGCCCTGACACGGCAAGGGACGTTTTTCAGGGCTGTTCTAGTGCCTCCGGCTGGCGACGCCACAGACCACATTTGCCGCGAGGCGCCTACGTTCCAGCGGCCCTGGGGAGCAGGGGTGAAACCCTCCCTACTTTGCAGTGGATCAAACTGAGTCCCGGGAGGGGGGTGCACATGGCTGGTGGATGGTGTGGCCGGGCTCTGGCCGTCTGGAGCCCCCAAAACCTGCCGCCCGGGTCTCCTGGGACAAAGAGATGACCCTGGACCCACAGTGGTCCTTCTCCACGGGCTGAGCTGTGCAGCGGGCCTCTGATCTCCATATCGGCCCCTGATGGAGCTGCAGGGAGGTGGCCGGTGGGGAGTGGGCGGGCCTGGGCCTCCTGAGTCTCCCACCAACCCCCGCCTCTGCTGCCCAGGGGGACCCCTCCTCCTCCGGTGCAGTGAATTCGCTGAAATGGGATCTGGCCATTTTCAAGTTCGAGACGAGGTAAGAAAATCGAAAGTGGGGGGTCCCGGGGGTTTTTGCTTAAGATCCCCATAGCTCAGCATTTAAATTTTGCAGAACATCCGTCAATAATGCCGCTGGCTGACCTGCCCGAGAAAAGCATCAAAGCTTCCTGCGGGCCCCGTGTTACCCACTCCCCGTGCCGGCCACCAGGACTGCACCCTGACCCACGTCAGGCCTGGGCTTGGACCCCCACGTGCCGGAGGGGCCCGGGCCGCCCCCCCCCCCCGGCCCGAGAATGGCCCGTGTCACCCCCCACGCTTGTGTCTGCTGCAGGTGCTCTGCGACGGGCTGGCAGCCGGGGTGCAGGTGTAAGTTCAGGCTGAGAGCCCGGCGTCCACCAGGCAAGCCACAGACCCTCCCAGCATCCCTCCTCCCTGAATGAGGCTGGGGTTCTCCTGCTGTCTGGTCACCGCTGGTGCCCTGATGCTCCCACCCTGGGCCACAGGCCCCCTCGTGCTTCCCTGCCTATCACTGCAGTCACTGCTGGAACTGCCATCCCTCAGACGCTGACCTACGAGTACACTGGGAGCTGGGCCTCCTCCCTGCGCCTGGGGCTTACGTTGCTTAGCACCTGGGTGTCGGATCAGGCCCTGAGGACCAGGCAGGAGAGCTCACGGGATGGACACTGTGGGAGGAGGGCTCACGGGAGGGACGCCGGGGGAGGAGGGGACACGGGAGGGACGCCGGGGGAGGAGGGGACACGGGAGGGACGCCGGGGGAGGAGGGGACACGGGAGGGACGCCGGGGGAGGAGGGGACACGGGAGGGACGCCGGGGGAGGAGGGGACACGGGAGGGACGCCGGGGGAGGAGGGGACACGGGAGGGACGCCGGGGGAGGAGGGGACACGGGAGGGACGCCGGGGGAGGAGGGGACACGGGAGGGACGCCGGGGGAGGAGGGGACACGGGAGGGACGCCGGGGGAGGAGGGGACACGGGAGGGACGCCGGGGGAGGAGGGGACACGGGAGGGACGCCGGGGGAGGAGGGGACACGGGAGGGACGCCGGGGGAGGAGGGGACACGGGAGGGACGCCGGGGGAGGAGGGGACACGGGAGGGACGCCGGGGGAGGAGGGGACACGGGAGGGACGCCGGGGGAGGAGGGGACACGGGAGGGACGCCGGGGGAGGAGGGGACACGGGAGGGACGCCGGGGGAGGAGGGGACACGGGAGGGACGCCGGGGGAGGAGGGGACACGGGAGGGACGCCGGGGGAGGAGGGGACACGGGAGGGACGCCGGGGGAGGAGGGGACACGGGAGGGACGCCGGGGGAGGAGGGGACACGGGAGGGACGCCGGGGGAGGAGGGGACACGGGAGGGACGCCGGGGGAGGAGGGGACACGGGAGGGACGCCGGGGGAGGAGGGGACACGGGAGGGACGCCGGGGGAGGAGGGGACACGGGAGGGACGCCGGGGGAGGAGGGGACACGGGAGGGACGCCGGGGGAGGAGGGGACACGGGAGGGACACTGTGGGAGGTGGCACGGGAGGGACACCACGGGAGGAGGGGACACAGGAGGGACACTGCGGGAAGAGGGGGCACGGGGGGGGGAAGGGGGCACAGGAGGCAGGGGAGGTGGCACGGGCTGCTGCTCCTGTTCACTGGGACTCGTCCCAAGGGGTGCGGGGAGTGTGACCGCCAAGGAACATGGGCTGCGGGTCCTTGAAAGCTCTGTCACCCCACGAGCAGCGATCTCGCGCCTCGGCACATGCCCGGGGGGCTGGGAAGAGTCCAACACAAACGCTTGTCCAGGGCTCGCAGCTGCACTGGCCACGCGGCCACAGGTGGAAACAACCCGGACGCCCATCCACCCGTGATGAATGACCGGCTGCGGTCCACGCACACGCTGCAATATGACTTTGGCAGCTCCGGGAGGAACGGAGCACGGACACGTGCTGCCCCAGGGGCGAATCTTGACGGCACGGCACTGGGCGAAGGGAGCAGAGGCCGCCTGCTCTCGGGCCCCGCTGACGTGACACGTCCTGCCAGGGCCAGCCAGTTGAGACAGACATCGGAACAGTGGCCGCTGGGGGCTGGGGGGCAGGAGGGGCTGCCGGCGGGGACAGCGTTTTGGGGGGGATGACCAGGCGGGGGGGCGTCTCCACTGCCCTCCGCACCCTCGGGGTGTGTGGGGCCGGCCGCCTCCCCCCCAGGCTGTGGCGATGCTGTGGCCGCGACAAGCCTCACCCGGCCCCCGTCTCCTCCCTCTGCACTGCCAAGTTACTCTCTGCAAACGAGAGAACGTTCCAGCACTTCAGGGACGGCGTCCTCCCTCGGCCGCATGGGGAGTGGCCACGCAGTCCCCAGCAGCGGATGAGCAGGGTGCCTGGCTGTGTCCCCATCTCCCTCTGTGGGACCGAGGGGAGAAGAGCTCTCAGGAACGACCACCGAGGATTTCGGGGGTCTGAGACCCTGGGAAGACACAAGCCAGTGGCAGGGGGCGGGGTGGGGGGGCTGTCCCATCCTAGGAGATGCCTTGGTCCCTGAGTCCTGGAGTTTCTCCTCCTCGGGGCCCCTCCCGGCCACCCGCCTGGGTCACAGACACAAGCACCTGCACTGGCGGGAGGTGGGGCAGCCACGGCCACGCACACACAGCTCACGCCTGATCACGGAGGGGCCACGTGCCCTAGCTCCGCAAGTCCAGGATTCCGCGGGGCCTGCAGGGCCCGTGCCCTCCTGCACTGATGCTCTGGGCGTTTCCCACTTGGTGTTGCTGCCATCTGGGGCCACGTCATTCTCTGAGGGGGGGCCGTCCCCAAGTCGCGACGATCAGAACTGTTCGCAGACGTGGGGGAGGGAATCACCCTGGCTGGGAACCATCACTCCAGGGGAGGAGACAGCTGATACGTGAGCAAAACGTGCCACGTCAGGTACTGACAAGGGCTGTAGGAGAATGAAGGGGAAGCAGGCCGAGAGTGGGGGGGGGGGTTCGTGGGGCGCTAGCTTACGCGGGCTGGCCAGACAGGGCTTCTTTGTGAAGGAGTCACTCGATCGGCCAACTGGTGGGTGTCCTGGGGAGGGATGTTTTAGGCAGCGGGAACAGCCAGTGCAAAGGCCCCGAGGAAGGCACTCTGGCGTGGCTGGGAAGGGAGGCCAGCGAGCAGGGGCAAGGTGGACCAGAGGGTGCAGAGGATACAGAAGCTACATTTGGATTTTACTCTGGGGGAGACAGGAAGCCACAGGAAGGTCTGAGAAGGCAGCGGTGGTCGGATCCAGTGTGGACTGGATCCCCTGGCTGTTGAGTGAGGACAGAAGTAGGGCAGGAGCAGAGGCCAGGAGACCAGCTGGGAAGGTGCCATCGAGGTCTGGCGGGCGGAGCAAGCAGGGGTGGGTGAGACAGACTGGAGGGGCCGTGGGGGCAGGGGCCCTGGCTGCCGAGGGCGTGGGGACACAGGCCAGGTGGGGGCGGGGAGGGGGCCGACATGCGTGGTCGGCACAGTGACCACGTCCCTCCCTCTGCCTGGAGACGCTGGCTCTTCCCCCCTCTCTCTTGGGATGGGGTTGCTCTCCCTTCTGCCCCTCACTCTTGCTGGCGGCTTCGTGTGAGAGAACACAGGCACCTGCCTGGGGCCTGTGGCTGCCGGACGATGGGGCTGCAGGGACCCCCGGGCAGAGGCCAGCCTCCCGGCGCCTTGGGAGAGCAGGACCCAGGATCCAGAGCCTCCCAATTTTCAGAGAATCCAGAAACTGGGACATTTGTACAAAAATCTCCCGCTTAAATGCCGTTTTAAAACAACAAACCCTCACTTCTGTGGCCAAACCTGTCTCTGGGCTGCTCGAGACCCTGGATTGGCTGACAAGGTGCCTCGAAGCCGAGGGCACGGGTGAGATCCCTGTTCCACCCCAAGGAACGCGCCAGCTAGGAGTCACCTGAGGTGGGAGCAGCTTTGGGGCCGCCCGGTGTCTGCCCTCGTGCCGGGAGGGCAGCCGCCTACGTAGACGAGTGAGCACGGCTGCCACGCCGGTGCAACTTTAATTACAAAGTTGGATTTATTCACAGGCTGGGTCTGGCCGAGCCCCGGCCAGCACCGCCCTGACATCGCCCTCCTCCGGAGCCCGGGCGAGGGCGAGGGCGAGGGCGGGCCCTGCCCCGCCATCCCGTCAAACCGCACACCTCCAGGAAGAGGGTGGCCTCCCTGCACCCCTGCCCTCCAGCCAGCCTCTGAGGAGGAGGCAGAGATGGGAGATGCCTGTCAGGGCTGAGAAGGCGGGGAGGGCTTCCTGGAGGAGTTGGCAGGTGGTCCTGCCACGACTCCCATCCCAGGGCTGGGACACGGGGCCCGGGCTGTTCCCGTGGGAGGCCCGGGTCCTTGACCTGCCTCCTCTTGCCCCGCACTCACACCTCGGCTCAACAAAAAGATCAAAACCAATGAAAGGTCCACAGCGGGGTACAAGTCGTGCAGATCCCAACGACAGAAAGCGGGGAGGCCGTGGCGGGTGATGCACCGCCAGGCGCCACCGGGGGCCACACCCTTCGGCCGTCGGGACGGCTCTGCTGCAACTGAGGACACAGCGGCCACGGCGAGCGCAGGGAAGGGCACGCGGGTGCGCCCTGGTGTTCGCGTCTCTTCCAGAGCGAGGGTGGCGGACCGCTCTTTTCTTCTTGGTGCTTATTTGTGTTTTCTTTAAAAACATGTTTCTAGGGGCGCCTGGGTGGCTCCGTCGGTTAAGCGGCCGGCTTCGGCTCAGGTCAAGATCTCGAGATCCGTGAGTTCGAGCCCCGCGTCGGGCCCTGGGCTGATGGCTCGGAGGCTGGAGCCTGCTTCCGATTCTGTGTCTCCCTCTCTCTCTGCCCCTCCCCTGTTCATGCTCTGTCTCTCTCTGTCTCAAAAATAAATAAACGTTAAAAAAAATAAAAAAAACCCCATGTTTCTAAATACTTATTTATTTTGAGAGAGAGCGTGGGTGGGGAGGAGCAGAGAGCGAGGGAGAGAGAATCCCAAGCAGGCTCCGAGCTGCCAACACAGAGCCGGACGTGGGGCTCAAGCTCACAAACCGTGAGATCACGACCTGAGCCGAAAGCAAGAGTGTGACACGTAACCGACTGGGCCCCCAGGGGCCCCCTTACTTGCGTTTTCTACCACGGACATGTTGCTTTTGTGATAAGAGAGACCACGAGGCGTTATCGTGGAGAAAGGCCCCAAAGGCTCCAGCCTGGGCTGCGGGGCAGGAGTGGCTGTGACGTCCAGCGCTGGACCCCGTGGCCAGAAACGTGGCTCTGAGGGTTCACAGCATGCGTGGACGGGCCACCGTGTCGGGAGCGGGCAGGGGCGGGCGGCAGGGTCTGGGGTGCAGATCAAAAGCCCCATGACGAGAGCACCTTTGTGTCTCCTCTCCTCCCCTTTCCGGCGAGGAGAGGGGAGGACTTCCCGGGCGACATCCAGGCCACGCGGGGTGAACTTACCCAGGGCTCCATAAACATGCCTGAACACCGGCCGGCGAGGAACGCCCACCTCCACCCCGCCCGGCCCCGCCACTGCCTCCCCTGCAGTGGGCATCTTTGGAGGGCTTACAAGGGGCTCATTTTCTAGGAAAACACAGTTTTGGAATTTCCCGTGTGGCCTGCCACCAGGCTTGTCATGAAGCAAAGGGGACACGCCGACCCTGTGACCACAGGATGCTCCCCCCCGAATCCGAGTAACGGGACGGCGTGGACTGCGGTCGATGGCGGTGATCCACGAGGGTCATCACGCTGGAGCAAAGCTGCGTGGACCCTCCTCCACGAAATCTCTTCGTGTGCCGACAACGCAGGTGCGGCATCCCGGGAACCCCGGGCAGGCGCTGGCTTCGCGTCCCTGCAAGTCCCGTGAGGCCACGAGAGAAATTCCTGGGCCCACCCTCGTGCGGGGAGACACCGCGAATTGGTGAAGGTGACCGGCGAGGGTCAGCACGCGTGGGGACGGAGAGCCTGGGTGGGGTCCGTGGTGACCGAGTGACCTCGCCCAGGGGTAGGTGAAAGCGAGTCCCAGGATGTCCGGGGCTCGGCACCAGCCACACGACACAGCCGTCAGAACAGAAAGCCACCCTTGCCTTTGGAACGGGGCCCGAGTGTCACGTTCGCCGTCCCGTCCGGCCACGGACACTCTAACCGGGGAGGTTCAGGTGAGCGGTGCCTCCCGCTGGGCACACGGGAGACGCTGGGGCCTCTCACACCTTACGAGGCCTCTGCTGACATTTTAATCATGTAAAAACGCTCAATTTACATAGCTCTGCCTAATTAGACACAGTGGCAATTATGTTTGTGGATTTTCCCGTCCATAAAGATGGCTCGCTCTGCCACACGGGAAGCTGGCTCCGAGCGGCGTCTGCGGGGTTTCTCTCCCCAGGATGCTGCCGCTCCCGGGGTGGGGGGACCAATACCCTCACGGAGAGAGAAGGAAAAGGCAGATTTGTGTAGGTGTCTCGTGGAGAAACCACGTCATGTGGCCTGCGTGCCGCCCAAGGGGCAGGGGGAGGGCGCCCTGGCCGGGCAGGGGCGCGGGAGTCACCTGGGGTCCCCGGCCCCTGCCAGCAGCTGCCCGCCGCTGTTACAAAAGCCTGGAAATGGAGCTGTGTTACTGTTTGCCACCGAGCAGCCCGGACCAGGGCGTCCGCTCGACTGCGGGCCTTTAGTCACACTCTCCCGGAGGCCAGCGGGGGAAGCTCAGGGCAGCTGGGACCGAAGCACAAGCAGGAGCTGGGAACATCAGTGAGGGGAGGACCCTCCCGCGGCCACCCCCACCGCGTCCTCTACCCGGAGGCAAAGGCAGACCCCGCGGGGAGCGCCTGTGGGCAAAGCGGGAGTGGGGATCTGGTGCGGGCCACCTGCCACGTCTCACCAAGCGGCTGACGGGAGCCAGGCAGAGCCACAGTCCTGGCATCTCCCCGGGGCACAGAGTCACAAACTCAGAGTGAGCTCCCCCAGGGGGACAGACACGGCGCCCTGAATCCTGACGGCTGGTATCTCACGGTCATCCTCGGAACGTCCCTCTTTCAGCTCCAGGCCCTACTCTCTGATGAAGTGCAAATGCCACCTTGTCCTGCCTCTTATCAACCATTCCCACTTTAGTATAAAGCTCTGGGTACCGTCTCTCGTGGACCGAGTCCAGTAAAAGAGGCCCCAAAGAGCGAGGACGCATAGGTTGGAGCGCTTGGTAGCTGGGAAACAAAAAAGTCCAGGCAAGTACTGATCTCTCCGAGCTTCAGTCAGAGGCAACAGGTGAGAGAGATGGGCTCGCACGGATCCAAGGTCTGACAGCAGGCAGGGATAAGGGTGGGCTGGCTGCAGCCCCGAGGGGTATGGGGCAGGCCGCACAGGGCTCAGGTGGCAGGGGTGACAGATTGCTCAGACCGTGTCGCCGTGGGTCTGCCTCCCTGCTGGTCCCGCCCTCGCCACGTCCACCTTGCTGACGCTTCTACACGTTTCTTGAGCAACCGCAGTGCCCGAGGCACCCAGCCGATCGCCGGGCGGTCAGACCGGGCCTGCCATCCAGAGCTCGTCGGGCAGGGGACTCGCTGTAAAGGAGCCAACAAGCTTGCGCAGTCTCCCTCGAGGGGGGGCCTTGAAGGAAACGCCCGGTTCAGGGGGAGGCGGAGGTCGGGCGCCAGCCCTGTGCAGACTGGTCAGAGACGCCTCCCTGGGGGCGACGTCTGTGGAGACAGGAAGAACCGGGGCCTCAGGTCCCCGGGGACAGGGGAGGGCGTGGTGGGGGGTGAGCCATGAGGCGGCGGTGGAGGGGTGGGCCAGCCCTCAGCACCTGGGGAGTGGGAAGCTAGGCGGGGGCTGTGGGCAGCATGGGCACAGAGGCGGCTCCTGGCACGTCTCAGGCGCCGGCTCCTTCCTCCAGACCCCCTGACGTCCCTTCTGTCCGGGGACCTCCCCCCTTCCCCTACAGAGCTCCCGGGCTTGCCTGGCATCACCACGGCGCCTCGCCCCGCGACGCCGAAGGAGGCAGGGAGTGTCCACCAGCCGCCTCGGGACCACGGCAGCCCGTGGTCTGTGGATGTGCTCATCAGTGCAGACGGCTTGTGTCTAATTATTTCGCTTGACTCGCTTAAGATTCAGAGACCACCTGCTCTGGGCGGGGGGATGGGAAGGGCAGCTGGAGAGGGGCGCTCGGCCGCTGAGCGGACACCCGAGGCGGCCTCCCCAAAGGAGAGGCCCAGCCTCCCGGCGGGACGGGGCCGAGGGGCAGCGGAGGCCGGCGGACCCGGCACGGCCACACTCTACCCAGGCCGAGCGATGTGCGGGCTGGTGCGTTCCCAGCGTCTCCGAGAACACAGGGCAGAGGCCGGACGGCAGCGCCCTCGGCGGTCCCTACGCCAGGGGCACAGTGCCGGCAGCAGGTGCACGGCAGGGGTGTGGAGGATGGGGCCCACGCGGTGCAGGGGCTGAGACAGGACAGGAGGGTTCCTGGGTGGGCCGTCTCCACTCGGGTACAGGGGCTCTCCCCGCTGGACAACACAGCCTTTCTGGGGGGGGCCTTTGCATCTGCAAAGTCGGCTCGAAGATCTGAAGCGTGAGGTCAGGTGGGGGAGGACTTGACTGCAGGGCTTTGTGCCGAAGGCCGGACGACCGTCCAGCACAGGATGTGGACGTGGCTGTAGTGTGTGGGGGTGGGGGGGTCAGGCCAGCACGTCACCGCACGGGACGCTTGTGGGAAGAGCTCGGCTGAGTGGACGGTGAAGACAGAGGGGCCCGGAGACCCTGGGAAAGACTGGATTTTGTCCTGAGAAAGGAGGCCATGGAGGGTGTTCATCTGGAGGGCGACGGGTGACTGGAGACTCAGGGCAGAGGGTCACGGGGCACGGAGGTCATTGTGCTTCACGGTGTTGGGTCACCGGTCACTCTCTCACCAGCCCCCCTGCTCTGCACCCCTCGGCCGTGTCTGTCAAAGGGTGCCCTCCCGGCCTCTGGGCCCCGCGTACAAGGAGCCACCCCCGGTTCGGCCGGTGTCCCTTTAAGGGCGGGCGCGGCTGTCACCGGCTGACGGACGGGGCATCTCACGTCTCCCAGGCAGCGGCGGTCGGTGGAGCTGGGAAGGCCCTGAGCCGTGGGACACACGTCCAGCCCCACTCGAGGGTGCGTCCTGCCACCGGGCTGCCTGTGTCCTCAGAGGTCACGTCCTCTTCCTGTCCCGCCTCTCCTGATCGGCCAAACCCGACTCTCGAGGACCCTGTCGCCTGTCACGGCCGCTCCAGTCCCCCCTCTGTCAGATGTCACCGTGGTGCCCACTGAGGGCGGGAGGTGCGTGAGTGGGCTTCTCAGAGAGCCCTTCCCACGGACTCAACACCGGCCTGCTCGGCCCCCCACCTTGGGCCCAGAACAGGGGTTCGAGGGGGGATGGCCGGTTACTTCAGGGTGGGGTTGTTAGAAAAAGCAAATAAAAATACGGACATACCACCCACTTAAATTGGAACTTCAGACAAATGACTAACTTAGCATAAGTATGTCCCATGCGGTATTCGGGACATACTTACACTAAAAAGGACTTGTTTTTCTGGAGCTCAGGTCTAACTGGGTGTCCTGTGCTCCGTCTGGCAGGGTGGAGCACAGCCCCTCCGCTTGGCTCAGGAGCGTCCCCGGAGTGTCCCCTGGAAGGGCTGGGGGCCAGGCTGGGGTGGGCAGGCACCAGATGAAGACACGCACTTCAGGGGTACCGTCCTCCCTCAGGGCAGCACGAGCCCCCACCCAGGGAGCCCTCACGTTCCCGTTTCTCAGGGGAGGAGAGCAAGGTCCTTGTGACCGGCAGCGCTGGCCGTCATGGGGCTGGGGTGCCCAGAGCTGCCCTAAGGCTGGACGTGGCCCGTACACGTGTTCCGTCTGCCTCGCCTGGGATTTTGAAAAAGGTCGAACCTGGGGCGCCCGGTGGCTCCTCCCGTTAAGCGTCCGACTTCCGCTCAGGTCATGATCCCGAGGTTCGTGGGCTCGAGCCCCGCGTCGGGCTCTGTGCTGACAGCCCGGAGCCTGGCGCCTGCTTCGGATTCTGTGTCTCCCCCGCTCTCTGCCCCTCCCCTGCTTGCATCTGTCTCTCAAAAATAAACATTAAAAAAGAAAAAGAGAAAAATCGAACCTGGAGCCTTCCCTGCTCGAGGTTCCAGTAAGGTCTGGGGTGTGGCAGGTCGTCCCCAGGCCTCTGGCACCCTCCCCCATGCCCCATGTGACCTCCCAGCCCCCTGGGGCAGAGCCTCTCTCCTGCTCTTTGACCTGCGGCCTGAGACCTCCCCCCGCCCCCAGGAACCGTGAGCCGCTCTAGCCTCGCCTCCCTCACTTGGGAAGAAACACGACTGCTGCACCCCTCCTTCTGCTCTCCCACCCCAGGCTGTTTTGAGGACGAAGCGGTGCTGTGTGCACTGCCCGGCCGCGTGCAGCTTCCGTGGGGCCCCCGGAGGGGCCCTGGTGTCCACAGCAGGTGCCGGGTATCTGTTTGCTGGAAGCAAGGACGGGGCCGGAAACGTCCACGCGTCGGCAGTGATCCCTAACTCCCGCCGTCAGGGGGCCTGGCCAGCGTGTCCTTCCCTCCCTGAGCGGGCCTGTTGGTCCACACACAAATTAAAGCCGGGAACAGAGGCCCCGTTCCTCCAGCACGGCAAGGCTGGCCTGGGGAAACGGTAGCACGGTATCCAGAGCCTTCCTCGCGCGGCCTCCCGGAAGGGTCCTCTGGAAAGAGGCTCCGTAGATGCCTCTTTCCTTCCGGAAGAGCCGACCCCGCCAGCCGGAGCTCCCGGTAGGGCCTGTGGTGAGCAGCTCTTGTTATCTGGGGAGGAGCTGAGGGCAGCCGGGCGGGCGGGATGCTCGGCTGGCTGGAGGGCACCAGCCCTCCCGCCCCTCTGTCCCCTGTGCCTCAAGCCCACACCCATCAAATACTGAACAGAACTCCGTGGAGAAGGTCGTGGGACGGCGGGGCCGGGGTCTGCCCGTGTGAGAAATCGACGTGCCCCAGAGCGGGCGCCCCTCCGCCCTGTCGCGGTGGGGGTCTGGGGCGGGGGAGCGGATAGGGCCACCTGCACAGGAACCTGGGGATAGCTCACAGCAGCAGGGCCGAGGCGGTGTGGCCCGGAGCTCTGAGACACAGGGCTGGTGAGAGAGCCCACCCCCACCTCCCGCCCCCTGCAGGCCGCGGACAACACCAAGATGGGGAGCGGGCCTCCTTCGGCCTCTGCGCCGTGGTTTAGGTCAGCTGACGGACGCCTATGTCTCTGGGGGACTGGATGAGGCAGAGGGGCCACGGCGTCTGCCCATGGACACAGGGAGGTCACGGGCGGGCATGAGGGCGGAGCCCGAGATGGGGCTGGCAGCAGTAAGGACCCGGATGCTGCATTCTATTTGGCGTTAAGGATGTCAGTTTCAACGCCGCATGTGGCTGGTGGCTACCTGCAGCCCGCCCTTGGAGGGCCACTTCCTTCCCATCCTTGAGTTCAAAGGACACCTGTTAGGATTTAGGAATCCCAAGAAGAGCAGGTCAGGCCTCAAGAGTCTCTCCCCCAAATTCCTGTCCACCTGGAGGCTCAGAATGTGACCTTATCAGGAAGGAGGGTCTTTGTGGGTGTAACTGGTTCAGATGAGGTCACACTGGATTAGGGTGGGCCTCAAATCCAATGACGGCGTCCTCGTAAGAAGAGGAGACACAGAGAGACACACACAGAAGCCACGTGACCGGAGGCAGAGCCTGGAGCAACGGGGCCACCAGCCAAGCAGTGTCCGCAGCTGCCAGGGGCTGTGACAGGCAGGAAGGGTCCTCCCCTCGGGCCTCCAGAGGGGGCCATGGCCTGTCCACACCGTGGCCGCGGGCTCCTGGCCCCTCGAAGTGTGACACGGGAGTTTTCGGAACTTTGTTACAACATCCCTGGGAGACTCCTCCGATGCCCTTCCCGGAGGCAGCGATGGGGCAGGCCCTGGGGGGGCTTCCTGCCCTCGGCGGAGGCACGTGGGGTTCTCCCTCTATAACCCGTGCCGCTTCCTGGACGTATTTGTTCACTTGGTGATTTCTTCCTTGCCGGCTTCTCCTTCCCGCAAAGCGAGCCCCACACGTGCCGGGAGGCCGCCTGCCCTGGTCACGGCTGTCTCCCCAGCGTCTCTGATAGTTTTTAGCACATACGAGGTACTCAAAGTTTTTGACCAAATGAAGGAACGTGCCTAGTGGGATCTATGATTTCTTGAGGCAAGTTAGCTGTGTGATGCGTAGCATTCAGGAGAAGCGAGTGCTGGTCATTCGTCCCAGAGAGCAGAAAATGTGATTGGTTCTACCAGACCCCAGGGTCCGGAGCAAGGTCACCTCCTCTGAGAAGCCTCCCCGGATTTCTCCATTGTGAGAGCACCTCATCCATACAAGATACTTTGTGCATGCGATCCCTGGCACCCTCCTGCAGCATACTCATTTATTTAGTCCCCCACTCCGCAACCCCCCCCCCACACCTTTGGGGACAGGCCTAATGAGCTCTCCATCCCCTGCGCCTCACCCAGCACCTCTGTCCAAATCTGCTACACAAGAAAGGAAAAGACTGTGTGAATCTCTCCAATGGCCTTCCCATCGGGAATCACCGTCACAGCCTGAGGCTCCACCTCCCCGGCTAATGACAGCAGCCTCCTGGGGGCCGGGGAACAGTCCCTCCCCCCAGTCCCTGACTCCACGGCCTGGTGTGGACGGAGCCGGCGCCTGTCTTGGTCCCTGGGAGGGTGGTGGGGTCTTGACGGGTCCCCCAGTGCACACATCTCCACCGACGCCGGGACAAGAAAACTCTGAACCCGTGCCTCTGCAGCCCCACGAGTCTCCCTGCCAGTTCTCGTCCCGCCGCCACGGCCCGCGCCTCCCCTCCCTGCCCACCAGGCTGGCGTCACTGTGTCCGTGTCTCAGAGGGAGGGCACTGTGGCTGGCGCTCAGGGCTGTCCGCCGACACGCTCACGGCCGTGCGGCTGCGAGGGCCACCCTGCATCCTGCTGAGCCCCGATGCTGCACAAATGACCTCTCGCGTGACCTCTCCGCCCCAGTCCCCCAACCCCACTACGATTTAGGAATTCCAAGGAAGGCGCCTCATGCCTTCCCGGGAGGCGGGGGGCACCTTCCATGCTACAACCTGGCATTCATTGATTAGGAAGGTGCAGGTGGGGTGGCCCGGCTGGACAGGTTCTGTAGCTTTGTCGGGAGGAGGTCTATACTCTAGGTGTTAGGTGTCCCCTCTCCAAACCTGCAGGCTCACCACGTGTGGGGGTCAGTCTGGGACGGGAGAACCTGCTGGGAGAAGCTTGGCCCTGAAAATTGACACTCGGCAGGGCCGCGGCTCACTGTCCCAGTTCAAGATGAGGTCCCCCGGACCCAGAGAACAGGCCCGTGACACTTCCGGGGAGGGGGAGCCATTGGCCACCGAGATGGATGTGGCCAGGAAGCCGTTAATACAGGCAGCGAGCCAGGACCGAGGAGCACAGCCCTGTTTGCTCTGAGCTCAGCCAGGGTCTCCTCCCAGTCCTGGGAGCCGAATGCTTTAGAGGATAAACTGAGTCACGTATCCTTTAGAGGGCATGCCGGCCTGTGGTCACAGAGCGAACAGGAGGTTGTCATCGAGCCCAGAGGCAGGACAAGCAGGTGACAATCCTCTGAGAAGCTTGGAGTACCCGCGGCTGCCACCCGGGGACTTTCAGCCAGGAGCAGCTGCCGAATCTGCCCGGGGCCCCAGAGCCAGGTGACTGGGGCAGTGCCGTCTGTCCACACGGGAACGTGCGGCCCAGCGCCTGCAGACGCACCCGAGTGTGATGGGAAAGTGCCTCTCCGGCGGCAGCAGCAAAGGCTCCTTTTCCCATCCTGTCCTGAGGTGGCCTCCCTCCGGGGTCCGGCCCTTGGCGGGGTCCACACAGTGGGGTGAGGGAGTCTGGGTGTAACCCAGGTGCCAGCCTCGCGGGGTCCCGGGAGGGGCGGGGAAGGTGAGAAGGACCCAGCATTGGCTCTGATTGTGCCTGGCCCGCGCGAAGGGTGCCGCCCCCTCTGTGCGCCTCACTTCATCGCGGGGTACAGCGGATGGCCTGCCACCTGGACGCCAGGGTCAGACGCGGGAGGGAGTTCCAGGTGTGTACGTGCCAGTCCCCAGACCCGGGGACCCGCTGTGCGGCATCCTGAGACCCACAGAGGTTCACCCCCGCTTTTTGGAGCCTGGGCCCCTCGGCCCCACACATCCAGCTGGGCCTGTTCTGGAAACCGCACGTGGGCCCAGCTCCACGATCTACTGGGAACTGCTTTGTGGAGACCCCGGTCCTCCCACCCCCCCCCACCAGGCGCAGTAGGAGATGAGTCTTCTGGGGACACGACCGGGGCCAGGGCGGCCTCTCCCACACGGACTCCCCGGCCCCGCGACGCCCACCTCACCTCTCGGTCCAGGCCAGCTGCCACCGTCACAATGTCCCCCGTCTCGCTGTTGATGGTGAACATGTTCTGGGATGGGCTTTGTGGGGTCTGGGTCACGATCCGGTACCGCACCATCCCGTTGGCCGTGGTGCTGTCGTCAGCGTCATTGGCCGTGACCGTCATCACATAGGTGCCTGCGACGGAGAAAGCATCTCAGGTGGAAATTGCTGGCGACACGTGCGGCTGCGTCCTCGCACACACCCAGGGCAGACATCACCAGCTGATCGCAGATCCGCGTGGAGGCCTCCGGAGCCGCCCATCCCCCCCCCTCCCCCCCCCCCCCCCCCCCCCCCCGCCACGTGCCGGACGCCGGCCAATCGCGGGAGATGGTGCTAGAAGGAAACCTGCTCCCGCACTTCCGCACAGAGACCCTCTGCAGGATTTCTGCTCGAGCTCAAGGCTCAGCCCTTCCTTCTCTCTCAGCTGCGGGAGGGCCGGGGCCCAGAGACCACGCTTCTCATGCTCCGAGCCCAGCGCTCTCCGCCCGCTCGGCTCTCAGCCTCTGCAGGGGCGCGGGCGCGGTGCAGCGGGGCGTGGGGGCGCAGAGTGGCGGGGACCGGGGCGCGGTGGGGACGTGGGGCGCGGCGGGGACCTGCGGCACATAGAGAAGGAACGGGGTCTGGGCGGTCTGCGGAAGGCATGGAAAAGCGCTTGTGGGGCGCAGGGAAAGCGAGCCGAGGGGAGACCCCGCAGGGGGCTGTGCACGCGGGGGTGGAGGTGGGGTGTACGTGCAGGGGTGCCTGCGGGACACGCGGCTGTCTGCGTTTCAGATCCAAGCGGTTGGGGAGCCGCCCCCGCGGCCCCTCGTCTCAGTGCTGGCAGGGAATGGCCCGACCCTGCCTGGTGACTGCAGGTCCTTTTGGTGTCCACCCTCCCCGGGTTGGATCAGCGCATCCCGCCCCCTGGCCACTGTGATGGGTTCAGCCGTGGGCACCTCACCCATCAGAGCCAAAGGCAATAGTTTCCTTTGCTGGGGTTTCTGGGAAACCAAAAGTTGTCCCTGACCCTGGAGCTGCTGGCTCAGTGAGTGAGGTTGGGGGCTATGGGCACTTTGTGGCCACAGAAGGCCAGGGCCATCTCAGGTGACAACTTCTCCCTAGGAAGCCCCTGGATCAAGCTGCACCTGAACCTATCACCTAAAGACTTTTTCGACATCAAGACGTTAAGGAACAGTAGCTTTAGGTTCACAGCAAGACCTGACTAGTCCTTCCGTGTCACTGAGCTCATGCATTTCCATTCTTGTGCCATTTCAGTTTGAGTCTGTGTCACGTGCAGCTGAGTTCCGAGTAGCACCACCCCCAGCCTCGTGCCTGCCACTGGAGCCCTGGGCCCAGTGGCCCCTGTCTTGAGCCGCATGTGTGGACTTCAGTTCCCCACTCCCAGGTTGGGAACAGCGTGCTGTCCAGGGCCCTGCAGGGCAAGGAGGAAGGGGGAAGGGCAAGGAGAGAGGGGCTCTACACCCAGAAGGCCCGTCAGCCGGGCCTCCGTTTCCTCATGAGCTCCTTGACGAGGTCCCTGCTCCCAACACGGCCCCTGACTGGTGACCCGGGGAATCAGTTTCAGGGACCGAGGCGTTCCCAAACCTTTAAAATCCCAGGCTCAGAGTCAAATTTGGTGCCTCGTGAGAGACAGTTCTGGAGGCAGAGGGTGTGCGGGCCGGATGCTGCTAAGGCTCTCGCTGTCTGGGACCCGCCCGGTCAGTCCGTGCCCTCTGGCTGTGCCCCGGCAGCCGCTGGGTGTGGAGCACTCGGTCTGGCTTGTCAGTAGCAAGAGCTGCCCTTTAGTTTGGGCTCGTTATAACACTGTGTTAGATTCAGCAGCCGCATGTTTGCTAAACCCAGGAGCCTGCTCTTTAAACAGATGATATGCTTCTGACAGTTCTTCTCTGACTGCAGAAGGAAAGCCCATCCGGTAACCAGTGCATGTTCTCTGGAAGATATCAGATGGTTCAAGGTAGGAAAAGCCCACCCATGACCCAGTCCCCGACACAACTGCCTAGCACCTGGCTTAGAGTCTCTGGTCAAGGAGCCTGAATTTCACATCTTCACCACCGAGAGCCTTTCTGCCCTTCCTTTTTTTTTTTTTTTTTTTTTTTTAAAGCAACTTTATTACTGATTAAGGAAATGAAAGGAAGGCATTTTTCACATACCAAAAAGGCAAACGCTATTTAAAAATAACGATGACACAGGGACGCCTGGGTGGCTCAGTGGGTGAAGCGTCCGACTTCAGCTCAGGATCTCACGGTTTGTGAGTTTGAGCCCCGCCTTGGGCTCTGTGCCAGCAGCTCCGAGCCTGGAGCCTGTTTTGGATTCTGTGTCTCCCTCTCTCTCTCTCTCTCTTCCAAAAATAAGTAAACATAAAAAAAATATAACGATGATACAGAATAGCAGTGATATATAGAGGACCTGGGACTCCTGCGTCCCCTTCCCTCCAGGGAGCAGACGGCCTCAGCTTCCGGAGGCAGTTCCACTGTCTGTATGCATCCAAATGCCTTTAAAACGTGTCCAGTCAAGGGGCGCCTGGGTGGTGCAGTCGGTTGAGCGTCCGACTTCAGCTCAGGTCACGATCTCGCGGTCCGTGAGTTCGAGCCCCGCGTCGGGCTCTGGGCTGACGGCTCAGAGCCTGGAGCCTGTTTCCGATTCTGTGTCTCCCTCTCTCTCTGCCCCTCCCCCGTTCATGCTCTGTCTCTCTCTGTCCCAAAAATAAATAAACGTTGAAAAAAAAATTAAAAAAAAAAAAAAAGTGTCCAGTCAAGAAATCCACTTGTAGGAATTTGTCCCAAGGGGAAAATCACTGATGTTCAAGAGATGATTGATCCGTGTCCTCGGCTGTCCGTGTGGACATGGCTCCCGATGGCCAAGTGTGAAAATCCTCGACGAAGACTTACCAAACACCCACTACGTGCCAAGCACCGTGTTTGGCATTGCACGTTAGTGAGCAAAACGGGACAAAATCCCTGATGCACAGGGGTGGGTGTGACTATCAAATCCCCCACATGAGGACCCTCGTAGGGATGCAGTGTTCCATACCTTGACTGTAGGGACCCCCAAGTCCTGGCTGTGATATTGTGCTGAGGTTCTGCAAGACTGAACACACAAGCATATGCCAGCCGACCGGACACGAAAATAGAGCTCTAACCCGCCACCCTCAGGGACCAGCCCGGTGGGGGACATGACCCGGCACCTGCAGGGACCAGCCCTGCAAGTACAGCTCTCTACAGGTCAGCATGGAGGAGGTGAGACCCTCTATCTCTGGTGACAATCCAGGAAGCCACACATGAGCCCAGCAGCAAAGAGCCCAGAACGGCCGGGACTTGATCAATACCTGACAACTTCCCAGTTTAAGTCCCCCTGCTTCTGACTCAGGGCTGACCAGGGTATGTCCCCAGTGACACAGGACCCCCCCCCACCCCATCCCCAGGCCCGCAGTCCCATCAGGGACACGTGGACGCTCTCTTAGGTGCACGTTGCACGTGGCTCTACAGCGATCTCCAGTAAAAGTCCAAGTGGTAAGACCCCTGACCCGTGAAGCTCACGTCCAGTGGTGCAGACAAGCAAAGAGCATAATCGATACGTAAATGATATTAGCTGTAGGACAGCAGGGTGCTGGTTAAATAAATCATGATGTTCTTATAATAACATTCCTACGGTGGACTAGCTCAGAGCCATTAAAATGTTGTAGAAGAATATTTAATGATATCTGAAATTTTCATGATACACGTACGGCTCCCTGGAGAAGAATGAGGTTTCTCAACTCTTCAGTATGACCCCGGTCTTTAAAATCTCGTGTTTATGCGAAGGAGAGAAGGCCAGAGGGTGTATGTCAAATGCTCTCGACAGCAATCTCTTGAGTGTGGGACCGCACATGTAATTTGATTTTTGCTTTCTGAGTTTCTCTGTATCTTCCAAGTTTCCTTCAAAGAGTTGATTATCAGAAAATAAAATGTTACTAAAAAAAGCAAAACAGAAAAAGAAATACTCAGCCGAGAAACAGAATATGGGACTGCTTTTTTTTTTAAACCTAAATCACAATTTGGTTTCTCTCAAAAAAAGAGAGATTCTGAAAAATCTGCTGGGTCTGTGGTCACCACTGCACAGTCAGGTGACGGGTGCATGTCACCGGAAAACCCTGCCAAAGGTCGGAAAGGGGCCGGGTTGCTGGGGAACAGAGGAGATGGGGGTAAACCCGGGGCCTTTGGGGCCGCGGAGCTGAGTAGGGTCCAGGAGGTGGGAAGAGGCAGGAGGAATCCCTTTTCGAGAGCTTGGAGGGCCCTCTGGGGGAGGCGGCCTCCCTCCCTGTCTGGGCGTGTTCTCCACCCCAGGTGAGCTTGCCCACCCGGTGGGCACCGGGACTCTGCTGACCCGGGGGCAGGCTCTGACCTGCCACCGTCTACTCCCGACACACGAGGGCTTCTCCTTTCAAACCCTGCCTCCTACCTTGGTCTCGGCTTTCTTTCCCCGAGGCCTGCAGTGAACGCTGTGGCCTGTGGCCTCCTCCGTGTCCTTCTGTCCTGGGGTTTGGAGGGGTGAGCCCGACAGGCAGTGGCTAGTGGCCATGACCTCACTCCCTCCTGCAAGGCTCTGGCAAGGTGGGTGTTCTGGCAAACCTCCACCAGGGAGCTCGAGGCCTTTCCTCGGGCACAGACAAGGTGCTGGGGGGTGGGGGGCTGAGACGGTGCTCCGGCAAACTGGACGGTTTGGAGCAAGAGAACTTTATTATCCCCCAGAAGTGCAAAAACAAAGTGTCGGCAGGGCGGTGCCCCTCTGAAGGTGCTGGGAACAGAGGGGGTCCTTCCTGCCTCTGCCGGCTCTGGGGGCCGCCAGCCACCCTTGGCATTGCTTGGCTCCAAGCTCTCCCCTGCCGTCATGTGGCCTCCTCCTCTGTGCCTCAGTCCTAATCTCCCCTTCTTACAAGGGACTCCAGCCCCAGTGGATCAGGACGCATCCTAATGAATTATGTCTGCAAAGATCGTGTTTCCCAAGAAGGCCACATTCCGAGCTTCCGGGGTGACCCCGGTTTGGGGGGACACCATTCCATCCGGAGCAGGGACTGGGGTGGGGCTGAGGCGGGCAGTTAAGCCGGGCAGTCGGGCTGACCCCTGGGTAACAAGGCACTGGAAGAGAGACCTTTCCAACCAATCGCCTGTGGCCTCGGGCCAAGCTGGGCTCAGGGTCAGACTGTACTCCATCCGGATCAGACCCCGGCCCTGCCGCTCCCGGGGCCTGGTTCTGAACCTCACTGAGCCTCTTGGAGCCTGGGGGTCCTCTTCTGGAAGCTGGACGTTCCTCGTGGGGTCCCGAGGGCATGTGCCGGTGCCTGGGGCGTGAGCAGGGCCGTCCCCATGCGTCTGGAGGCTGTGGCTGCCGGCCTCCAGCCGGGCGGGTCTGAGTCCACGCACAACCACGAGCCCCAGCTACCCCAAGGACAGGCCACGGCCCGGGCATGCCCTCCTCTAAGGAAGCGTTTACACCAGCAGCATCTGCGGTAACGCGGGGAGACGGTGCGTCCTTGTTCCCGGGGCCCAGAGGACGAGAAACGAAGCATCCTTCCAGGGTTTTCTGGGCGCCTCCTTGGGCCTCTCTCCCCGGTAGAAAGGCTTCCATTTTTCTTGGCGAATGAAACAGAACAACGGGATTGTATTTTCATCTACGCGGGGCCGCTGCCTGCTGCCGGGGTGGGGAGCATTTCTCACTGATCGCACCGGCAGGGAAAGGGGAGAAAGCAGAGGGTCGGCTCTTGCAAGAAATTCGTGTACAAACGCGGCCGTCCGCCTTAAAGGATTAATTTCACAAGCCTTAAATTGAAGTTTAATTTGAAAACTAATTCAGCCCCATAATTGGCTTTCTGCTCAAATCACTGAGGCTAAAGATTTAAATTCTTAATATTCAGATGACTTTCAAGTATCTGGTACCATCTGTGCATCAGTCCGTGGCATTAATCTCAGGGAGCCCTCCGCCGGCACAGAAATAAAATAAATAAATAAACGGGCCACTAATAGAATAATCTATTTAAGCAAAAACTCTGCGTTATCAAGATGAGGGTTTCTTTGACTTCATTGGCAGCGTATAGATTTCTCTGCTATTTAATATTTTAAGGCGACATTAATTTCAAAATTTATAATATAGGCCTTCACACAGTTACGAGGGGTTAGGGAAATCAGGAATTCCAATTAAAGCCTTTCTTAGTTAAAAGATAATCACCGCGGAGGCATCTTTTCTTGTGAGGGTCTCGAAGCCTGCCTCGCAGAACTGTCAGCCGAGCAGCTCCGAGCTCCAGGAAGGAGGCCCCGGGCGTGTCCTGAGCCCTGGTTAGCCTCCAGGGCTCCCGGGTAGGGGGGCTGTCGGGCTGGGGCTGGGGTTCACGGCGTCCCACCCTCACCTGGGTGCACAGCGGTGAAGAGAACAGATAGGATCTCTGCCCAGCGCTGTAAGTAAGCCAGCAACAAAGTAAGTAACTCCGTGAGTAATGGAGTATTAATGGAAAGCGGGGGGGCAGACGAGCCCCCCTCACGTGGGCTGAAGAAGCGCCATGTGAGCTGAGGGAGGAAAAGGGGCCAGTGTCACAGCGACTGGGGGCAGGACACCCAGGCTGAGGGCACAGCATGTGCAAAGGCCCCGAGGGAGGAAACTGCTTCCTTTTCCCGAAGGCCTCGGTCCAGGTGAGCATCTCGTACCACTCGTTAGCACGTACATAGCATATAGATTTCGGGGTCCCTCAACTGGACAATGGACACCTTGAGGGTGGGGTTTATATCTTCCTATCCTGGAGAAAGGCACTCTCACGTACAACATGTGTTTTCAGCGGGGGGGTGGTGGGGTAGGGGGGTGGGTGGGAAAATTGCCCACGCTACATTCTGCCCTTCTCCTGTTTCTTTCTCGTCTTTTTGCCTGATAGTGGATGTGATGCTTCGAGGCACGGCAGCCATTTTGTGACCATGTGGCAAGAAACAAGAAGGGGAGGCAAATACTGTGTGCACGGATGGCTTCAAGCTCTCCCCCAAACCCCCACTGGTCCTAGCTGGGTTTTCTGTGACTTGTGGCCAAATGTGTTCCTGACAGAGACCCGGGGAGGGGAAGCAGTCTGTACAATGGTTAGCACTGTGGCTCAGGAGTCAGACTGCCTGGGTTTAAATCTTGCCTCTGCCTGCACTAGCTGTGTGTCCTTATTCACCTCATCTCAAAAGTGGGGAAAACGAAAGTGCCTGTCCCGTAGGGCTGTTGTGGGGAGGTCTTGGAGAGCTGCCTGCGGACATG
This sequence comes from Puma concolor, assembly GCF_028749965.1. Classification (NCBI taxonomy): domain Eukaryota; kingdom Metazoa; phylum Chordata; class Mammalia; order Carnivora; family Felidae; genus Puma; species Puma concolor. The sequence continues at coordinate 139,429,721 of NC_141669.1, read as the reverse complement.
TGCGTGAGGTCCGTGCACTGCACGAGCGTCAACATCCTGGAGTGATCTCGCACGACAGTTCTGTGAACCGTCCCCCTGGGGGAGACAGCTGGAGGGTTTGTGGGGTATCTCTGTATTCTTACAGCTGCGTAAACCATCTGCTTTTCCTTCGGGGATTCACACCCGCCACCTGCTCAGACCCTATGACTTGAGGGCTCCAGAACCAGACCCTGTCTGTGCCTGCAACACGCTCTCAGTGCACGCCCTGGCCGCGGGGGCTGCCTCAGGCCCGGCACACGACCCCAGCCAGGGCCCGGGGATCTGCTAGGGCTCCTGCTGGACTCCCTCTCCCGGGGCCGCCCGAAGCTCAGAGACGCCTGCAGCTGCTGGGGTGGCTTGTCCACGGGAAGAGAGAGCCTCCCTGGGAGCGAGCAAGCACCGGGGAGGGGACAGTCGGACAGTGGCCAGCAGGGCTCCGGCCGGTCCCACCCTGGACACAGTATCTCGGCATCTGAGGCTGCTGCCCGTCTCTGGACTCTGCAGTTAGATGAGCCGGTGAATCCCCTTCCAGGGGGGCCTCTGAGGTGGGCTTTGGATACCCAGAGATCTAACAGCTGTGATCAGAGCAGAAGACCCTCTTGACCTCAGACCACGATAAGCACTGCTCCAGCCTGCAGGACGGGCCATCCCAAGACCTCCACGCCCTCCCAGCCTGTCTGACCCAGCGATTCCAGGGAGCATTTCATGAATCGAGGGGGCGCCCGGGCTGGGGAAAGAACGCGGGGTGAACGTGGGGCCCGGCTGGGACCCTGGTCCGGAGTCAGCTTGCTAACGTCCTCAAGTGAACTACCCAAACCTTAAAAGGTTTTTACCTAGCTGAGTCAATATTTCATACATTCTTCCGTTTGTTTTCCCTGGCACGTACACCTGAAGCCCTTCATTAGCCCATCACGGCAGAGAATCGTGACGAATTTCCAGTGGTGGTTTTCCTTACCCCACAAAGGCACCGTGGGAAAACTGCCTGTTACCGTGATTCCCTGACGTAAGGGGAGGCATCGCAGAGGCCATTTCCAAGTTCCGCCCGCCTCGGCGATGCGACGGCTTTGTTTGGTGTCAGCCTGCCCTTGACCAGGCGCGTGAGGGCGTCAAGCTGGTCCTTCGCATCGCGGCACCGATGCTCCGCCCCGGGCTTCGCTCTGGGACGTGGTGTCCCCGCTCCCCTCTGAGGGCTGTTCTGCGGTCAGGGACGGACGCTGGGTCCCCCAGGGACTCTGAAAGTCAGCCAACACCTCGTGTAGACAGACTGAGAGGCACGGGAGTGGCCAAAGAGGACCAGTCTTGGGATCCACACCGGCCTCCGGTCTTCCCGGCCACGCTTGGCACGCCACGTGGCCCCGAGGGGCTGGGCTGATGGAGGGGCCGCTCCAGTCTCCAGGCTTAAAGGCTTATTGCCCGTTTGTTATCCTAATGGGTAAAGCCGGTCACACATTTGGGAAGACTGTCTCTATCGATTTAAAAGAAGGCACGGGAGGTTTGAGCTGTGATATCCGGGCACCTTTACAGAGCGTTCTGGGTCTTGGGGCGAGAGGCCCACCGTGTCTGTGGTAACGAGAAAGCCCCCCAGCCCGGCACCCAGTCCCCTGCCTCCGGCTGCATAAGGAGCTGGCGGCTGGCGGCTTTCGTCCGGTCTCTGGCTGCTTGGAGCTGATGTGCCCGTCGGCCGCCTTCCCCTGCCTCTCCAGGGACTGTCCCCTGCCTCTCCAGGGGAGGAGCCGCCCCGGGTGCCGGCAGAAATGACGTCACACCCCGTCCCCTTCACTGACACCAGGCTGGTCTGCGTCTTGAGGTTCTGAGACAATCAATCGAAAATGGCATTCGCCTTGTGGAAACAGCAGCCCCGGGAGACGGAGCTGCGACAACGTCCTCGGGCGGGGAAGGGATGATAAATGCTCGCCCTCGCCGCCCCGTGGTGGCATGCCACCGGCCCCTCCCGGGAGGCCGCCTCCGCTCCGGGCTCCTTGTGCCCGGGCTTCCGCTTGCCCAGGGCCAGGGGCCCCGGAAGGGCCCGGAAGCCCTCCCGGGACGGGGCGTCGCCCACTAACTTACAGACGCCAGTCACGCTGAAGTTCAGATCGGCAAGGCGGCCTCTGGCCCTGGAAGCATGTTCCGACGTTGCGTGGGGCACACGCGTGACAATGGCTACCCTCACACGCAGCTGGGCGTCCTGTGTTTTCGTGGCTACTCCCGGCTCAGCTCCACCCGCCCTGACCCCGCAGGCAGGTGTCCCGGGGACGACACTCCATCCTCGGAGGAGGCAGCGGTTTAGGGCCCCGCCTCTCAAACTTGGGCCTGCGCACAAACCACCGGGGGTTGGGGGGTGGGGCATCGTGCCGAGACTCCAGGCCCCACCTGCAGAGCCTGAATCAGGGGTGCGTGCTGAGAGGTTCTGCATTGCCAGCGTGTTCCCAGCGATGCCGCTGGTCCCCAGGCAAGGTTCCGGAGTCGGCTGGGGATTCCGGCCCGCTACGCTCAGGAGGGCTGCTCGCTTCACCTCCTCGGACCCTGAGCCGTGTCTTTGCTAAAGGGGAGAAGGAGGGCACCCGCTTCTTGGGGGATGCGGATCCAGAGACATATCACATGCTTCGCCAGGGGCCCGGCCCATGATGAAGTCAACATCATTGACGCCAAACTGAAGTCTGTGGGAAGACTGGCTCTTGGGTCAACTCTGAGGGGTGCTGGGCCTCGGGCATGCAACTCTCGGGGCTGGGGGCGTCTGGCCTTCTCGTGGGTTTCCCACGGGGCTTGGAATAAAATGCAAAGTGTGGCGTGGGAGACCTCGAATGGCAGGTCTCCTCTCTGAGCTCGCCTCCTGCGCCGGGACCTTTGCCCGTGCCTTTTCCCTCCCCAGGCCCCCTTTGCCCACACACAGACCGCAGACCTCCTGTCCAGGCGGCTCCTGCTCCGGCTTCAGCTCTCAGCCTATAAGTCACCTCCACAGAGGGGCCCTCCCTGATCTGCAGCCACCTCCAGGACTCTCAGCGCCCCATGGCTTCCTTCTGAGCCTTATCATCAGTGCAATGGCCATATTCACCTGTGGTAGCCTGTCTTGTCTGCACCCCTCTCTGGACCGCTCCCAGACACGCTGTGGGACACGCAGGAGGTGATAAATGGACGCATCAGCAGAAGGGTCCCGTGGGGGCCGCACGGCCTCCCCGGAGCGCGGGGCCTCCTTGCCCACTGGCTCCTGCTGGCCCGCCGGTCGTCAGGGGCTGGGGGCTCACCTGGCTTGGAGCCTTCGTCCACAGAGCCGTTGTAGACCTGGTTGACGAACTCGGGACGGTTGTCATTCATGTCGATGACGTAGATGTACAGGTCGATGGGGTTCTCCACCTTGTTGCCGTTCATGTCCACGGCGTGGGCTCTGAGCTGGAAAGCAACACAGACACCGTCAGCCGTGGGGAACTGCCGGGAGCAGGTTCCCGCAGGCCCTCGGCAGCAGGCCGGGGGTGATGTGAGGGCCTGGGCCCCTCAAGGGAGAGTCTAGGCAGGGGTGTGCAATTGGGACACGTCATGAAACTTCTCTGAGCCTCGGCTCTCGCCTCCGTGGAAACGGGGAAGGGTTGTCAGGAACCCTTAGTTTTTGGATGAGTTCATTCATTCACTCACCGTTCACTCATTAATTTATTCACTCAACCAGTATCTGTCACGGGACTCTGTGCACCAGGCACGGGCTGGACCCGAGATTATTGCCCAGTGGAATAGACGTGGCCCAGCCCTGGGGCTTCTCATCTGGAAGGGAGAGGGACGTCAAGAAGGAAGAGAAGACAGGTAACTTGGGTGTACTGTTAGCGGCTGGCTGGGGTTGGGAGGAGGCCAGGCAGGCTTCCCAGAGGAGGTGATGTTGGAGCTGAGGCCTGACGAAGGAGATGGAGAGGAGAGCAAGGGTGGAGGTCCCCATGGGGGTCCCAGAGTGGCTGAGGCCAGCCGAGGGGGCCGGAGAGGGGCCGTGTGGGGCCTGGGATGTGGGGGAGAACCGGGTCTGCCCAAGGTCTCTCTTCACCAAGGCTCTGAGTGTCACATGTGTCTCTGTGGAAACCGCATCACCCTGCAAGCTGGACACGTCGGACCCCACCATCTTTGCAACAGGACGGCACCAGGCCAAGGGCGTGAGAAGAGCCGTGCTGGAAGCCTGTTGGAGTGTGTGGGGGGTGTCCCCGAGCTGGGCGGGGGGCACACGATCCTCTCCATGGCCTCCTTGGGGCCCCACGCCAGCTTCTGGGAAGGAGGACGCTGTGTGCATTCCACACCTGCCCCACGGAGGCTCGGTTCATCGCGACGGCCCCGAGTGGAATTTCACCCTTGAAGTGTTTAAGGAGCCGGGCGGTGGCCGCAGCCTCTGGGGCGGATGTGAGTCCCCAGCACCCTGGTTAAGGGACGTGAAGCCCCCTTGCCGTGTTAGCCCCCCGCCGGCCCATCCTGCTGCGGAAGCTCTGGGCGGCAGCCAGGTGACCCTCCGCCTCGTCGAACGCGGCCCTGAGCAGCGCACGGGGTCAAGGGTCAGGAAGCCTCTGGACAAGGTAATCCTGAGCTCCGGTTAATGCTGGCATCTCTCAACAGAAGTGGCGGTGCCCGCTTTGGCGCGGGCCTGTAGCAGAAGCGGCCCCCGGCTGTGAGGCCCAGGGTCCTCCTGGTCTCCCCCCATCCCGCCCCCCCAAATGTCCGTCGCATCGCTAGCTTCTGCGGGGGTGTCCGAGGCCCCCTCACCGCTCAGGGGGCCTGTCCTCCTGCGGAGACAGGGAAGCCGTCCGCGCCTTCGGCGACCTGCAACCCCAAGCGTCTCGTCTCGCGTGGAGGGAAGATCCCGCTCCTGCGATGTCGTGTGTGGGACGTGTGTCTCTTCTCGCCATGGGAGGGGGACAGGGAGACGACAACTTGTGAGCTTGGTCTCAGGCCCCAGAGGGGACGGGACGAGGGCGGTGGGTACGATGGGCGCCTGCTGCCTCTCCGGGGCTCGCGCTGCGTCTCCCGCTGGAGCACGGACCACGGAGCACCCCACGTGGGCCCTGAAGTCGCCTGCGGGTGGGCGCTGGGGTGGCACTGGCCGCGCGCCTGCTCAGGTCCGGGCAGAGCCCCAGGAGCCCCACACGGGTCACTCACGCCTCGGGTTTCACAAGAACCCGAGAGACTGCCTGGTCCCGACCGCTAGTTTACGGACGGGGAAAGCGAGGCTCAGGAAGATGGCGGTAGTGGCGGGACTCAGCAGTGGGTCTTACGTGCGGAGCCCTCGAAGGAATCTTCTGGAGAACCATCTTGCAAAGCAAACACGACCCCTCTTCGTTTCGTGCGTTTGAACGCTCGCGTCAGTGACCCGTGGCCACGGACGATCAGCCGGCTCTCAGGTGGGAGGTGTGGCCGAAGGTGCCCGAGGATGGGGTGTGTGGATCCCCAGCTGAGGGAGCGATGGCAGGTCGCCCCCTCGACGGGGCGACGTTTTGTGGCACGGCTGACCGCTACGCAGGGACGCCGTCTGGGCGGGACGCGGTGGCCTCGTGGCTCTGGGATCACGGTGCTTCCCTGGCGGGTGGCCTCAAGGGAGCCGGACGCTAGACAGCGGGATAACGTGCACAGCTTGAAAGTGGAGGGGGCCACGCGCCGAGGGATGCAGGGGCCTTTAGGGGGCGAGAGGGGCCCCGGCTGCCAGCCAGAAGGAAGTGGGGACCTGGGCCCGGCACGGCCTGAACGGGCAGGAAGCAGACACTTGTAGGCCGGCTTCACCTCGACCTGCACCTGGTGAGACCCTGGGGCACAGCTGCCAACTTCTGACCTCCAGAGTGTGAGCCAGGAAGCGGGTGTTATTTGAAGCCACCGAGTTTGTGCTCGTGCTGGGGGGCACCCCGTAAGGTAGGAGTGCCGGGAGGGGCTCGTGCTGGAGCCTTATGGGGGTGTGAGGGCCGCCAGGACCCTGACCTCGGGGGGGACAGCAGAGGGCTTCACGCGGTGGGACAGAGAGTTGAAAAACGGGATGTGAGGGTTCAGTCCAGAATTTGGCAAATGGATCTGGCCGCCCTCCGGTCCGGGTCCCATTGTCTCCGGCCCACTTGTCACCCCGCAGGGAGCAGGGCTGACACTGCTGGAGGTGGCTGCCAGGGGTGGCCCTGGGAGCCCCAGGGCGAGGGCCCACATTGCCCACTTGTGAGATGGGGTCTGAGGAGACTGAAGTCAGCAGCCCCGTGGGGCACATTTCCTAGTTGATGACGAGCGGGAAACAATCATTTCTCCGTCTCCCAAGACGGGACGTCAGGGCCGTGGCCGGAGACGGAAGAGAATATGGGCAAAGTGTCTGGAGGCGAGTGAGTCACCCAGAGACCCGGACACCGAGCCGAGTGTGTGGGGACGGGTGGATGGTCTCCCCCCAGAGTTGCCGGCTTCCTCTCAGCCGGCTTCGGAGAGGAGGGGGTGTGGCGTGGCCTGCCTGCAGGTGTCCTTGGAAAGGACCAAGGGCCCTCGGGGGCATCTCCGCTTCCTCTCGCCCAGCAGCCATCCCGGGGAGCCCAGAATTCCAGGGCTGACTTTGGTGTGAGCTGCAGGGGAGAAACAGTGAACTGGAAACACCAAGAGCGGGTCTTCATTTTGAGCTCAAGGTTTCCAACGTAATTAAAATAAAATGCAAGGGAGAGCCTCCCCGCACGGCGTGTGTTCTCCCAGGAGCGGCTGTGCAGTCGGCAGGCGCTGGGGCCCGCGTCCTCCGGAGCGGGCTTGGCGGACAGCCCCCGGCACAGTCCCCAAGCCCCGCCCACTGCACCTGCTGGCCGCGCCGTGGTGAGAATCTGAGAGAGAGAGATGCGAGCTGTGCCCACGTTTGCATCTGCGGGGCTGGGGCTCTGCTGCTGGCAGGTCGCGCCCCCCCCCCCCCGTCTCTCCCTCTCCCCCTTGTCTCTCTATTTCTGTGTCTCTGTTTCTCCCTCTTGCTCTGTCTCTGGGTCTAGCTGCGTTGTCGGCACGTGAGGGGAGCTGACTCTCCATCTCGAGCCGGGCCACAGATGTGTGTGGACGGCCTGTGCAGCCCGTGGGGGAGTCCACGGGTGCGTGAAGGGGATGCGTCTCGGGCGGCATGGCTGCATGAGTGCCCGTGCTGGCCGAGTGTCGGTTGGCGCTGAGGACCTGCCGCGTAGCGAGCGGTGCACCAAGAACTCGAGAGGAGGTCCCAGGCCGTCGTCGGTCCACCTCCTTTCCCAGATCCCGCCGTCCCAGGGCCCAGCCTGGGGTGTCCACGTGGGGGAGTGCGTGGGCGAAGGTGCTGGCAACACTCGGCCGTGGGAGAAACACAGGTCAACGCGCAGGGGGCAGCTTGCACTGGGGCTGACAGGGCTTGGGAGGCCCAGACAACGACAGGCTGTGAGACCCACCCCTCACAAGCCTCAGTCTCCGTGAAATGGCCTCGCCGTCGATCCCACCTCAGACAGGACCCCAAGCCTGGAGGCTGGCCACGCGGGGTGGGCTCCGTGGCCTGAGACCACGCAGCCTACGGGCCCCGAGCTCAGGAGGACCCACGTGTGGCTGAACGCCCTGCCGTCACTGTCTTGAAATCCTTAGTCCAGATGAGGGTCCCCCATTTCGTTCTACACTGGGACCCGGGATGTGTGGCCATCCTGGACGTCAGAGCTGAGCAGGACCTTGCCCGGGGTGGCCCCTCCCCACCAGGCCAGCCAGGGCTGTGGTCACAGAGCAGCCGTGGGGGGCAGCCGGTCCAGGGCCTATGACAAAGGCTTTCTTTCAGCGGTCTGGACGGTCCGTAAGAAACAGCCAGAGAAGACACCTGCGCTGGGGACAGCAGGGGTCGCTGGAGCCCCAAGGAAGGCAGGAGAGGTGCCCCACAGGGAGCTCCCCCTCCCCAAACCACGAAGCAACCGCGGCCGATGGCTGCAGTACAGAGAGGAGTGACGTTTCAGGGGACACTGAAGAGCCACATGGCGCCAGCCCTACGGTCAGGAGAGGGGTCGCCTGGGGCCAACCCTACCGTCAGGCCTCAAGAGAAGGGTCTGGCACCTCAGGCCCGGGGGAGGGGCTTTCTCTAAGCCAATCTGTCTAATCTTGAAGGAGGTCAGCATGATCACCAGCACGTGGCCTCTTTGTGGGGCTGTTTGGAGACAAAGCTCTCCCATGTCGGCCGAGGCCCTGGATGTCATTGGCCAATCCGGGACGAGGGCCGCAGGGCAGAGGGACACCTGACCAGGTGGGCGACGTAGCGAGCAAGCAGCAACCCCCTGCCTTCTCTTCTCACTCACTGGGAACGCTCACCGGTCCCCGACCACTGGCTGCACATCCCTTTAGACTCGGGGGCACAGACGCCCGGAACAGCGCATTCAGAAGGGGCATGTGCCTCTGGGAGGGTGGACAGACCACAAGGGAGGAGGGAGGGGGGCAGGGAGGAGGGGTGGCGCATCCCCAGCGTCCGGCCCCCGCTGCGTGTTGGGTGTGGGAACAGCCACGCCTTGCTTTTACCAGGGCCTCGGGGGAGCCCCCTGCAAGCCCCTCCCGGGGGAAGGCACCCCTGAAACGGCCTGCCCAGACGCCAGCAGCAAAATGGGCCCGAGTGTCAGCGGCCACCTGCTTCAGGGCTTTCAAGTCTGTGTTTCTGCCTCCACATTCCCTAGCCCCGGGGACGGAATGACCGGTCTGGCTCAGAAAAGATGTAGTGATTTTCTTTGTACCTGCTTCTTCTCCCTGACCCTGGCCCCCACCGTCCGAGGGGCAGTCAGGATGACACCCGGATGCCCATGCCCGGTGGCATCTCCGGGCAGGACACACCCACTCCGTCAAGACCTGTGGTCTGATTGCTGAAGAATCTGGGCACGTGGTCTTTCTCAGGGGTTTCAGGCCAAAAGGCTTTGATGCCTTTTAATCCCAGTGGTATAAGCTCCCCCTGCCCGGGGCCATGTTTGTTCATGTTATCACTGTAGGCCCACTGTCAACCACAAGGCCTAACATGTACTAGGCACTTGAGAACTGTTCCCTGGATGGGTAGATGGATGGATGGAACATATGTATATATGGATGGATGGATGGATGGATGGATCAGTGGATGGTGGGTGGCTGAGTGGGTGTGTAGATGGATGGATGAGTAGATGGATGGATGGATGGATGGGTGGATGGACACATGGGTGGATGGATGGATGGATGGATGGATGGATGGGAGATGAAGTGGTGTACCCAAAGGGAAGAGTCTGGAAGCATGAGCCAAGGTTTCTCTTGGAAGCTTCTCTGAAGAGGGATGTCTGGGTCTAGTGAACTGGGGATTTCTGGAGCCGGGAGCCTGACTTTGATTCCACACCTGTCTCTACTCATGGGCGAAGACCCATGAGTAGAGAGGAACCTTCTCTTCCATGTTGACTAGCTCTGTGAAGCTGAACCCACCTGGGACTTGGGCAGCCAGTCTGAGACCGTGGCTAAGAAGGATGGACCAACCTCCCAACCTGGCTTCCCCAGGTCCAGTCAGCCTCGCACCCTACTTCTCATGCGGCGTCAGGGGTCCCTCGGGGGAGGCCACCATTGTCAATGACAGAGTTAACCTCTCCCACCAATTCCTTCTCTCTGCAAGTGGTTCCTGTGCATCCCCTGAGGGCCAGGCTCTGTTTTCGGGCCTGGCGACGTGGTGTGGATAGCTTGATGGCTCTTTGCCACGTGGAGCCTTCCTGCTAGTGCCAGGAGGTGGACAGTGGGCCCCAAGCAGATAACCAGAGAGTGGCGGCGGTGTTTCGCCATATTCGGCACTGGGGGCTGAAGCCAAGTGAAATCTGGGCTGATTACGTCCACATCAGGGCAAAAGGCTGCGAATACGATGCTCTCCAACGATGGTCTTCATTTCCAAGTTACAAGCGAGGACCTGGACATTCGGACATCGTGATGACAACTACAATGTGCACACCGGCCGTATCGTGCGCGGGGCTCTGTTCTCCGGGCTTCACACATGTGAACCCTGCATCCTCCCACCTGGTGAGGGGCCCGGGGTCCTCACCTCTGCCTCCAGCTCACACTGCCTCCAGCTGGTGCAAACCTGCATCTTGCAGGTGAGGAGGGGGTCCGGACGGGGGACTGGCCATTAGGGTGGAGGCCACGAGACGCTGCTGCTTTCACCTGAGCTCCGGGGTCCCTCCCCTGAGCTACCACGTCAGGGAGGCCAAGCAGGAGAGGAGCCAACAGCCCCCAGAAGCCCGAGCCCTGCAACGTTTGTGGTCACGTCCGTTTCCCCTCTGCGTGCCCCGCTCCGAGGTGGCACCAGCACAGCACTCATCCCGGACCCGCTGCCGGCTCTCAGAGAAGCAGGTGTGTTATTCTAGGGCTGGACAGGATGGAACTGCTCACAGAGGCGCTCCAGAAAAAGGGCCCCACGGTGCCCAGCAGCCACGTGTCCCCTCCCTCCACCAGAACTAATGAGCTCCTGGGAGCACACGTGGATCCAGAGCTTCTACACCAGGGGTCCTTCCAAGGTGGTCCCAGACCTTCCTGTCTTCCCCTGGGAATGTGGCAGAGGTGTCCACCCCGGGCCCGCTGAATGAGAAACCCCAGGGTGGTGCCCAGCGCCGTGGGCTTTACACAGCCCTGCGGGCAATTCCAGCACAGGCTCAGGCTGACAGTCTCCTTCCCAAGTTAGGAACCCAAGGCCCGAGGTACTCACGTGGTAGGAGGCTCGCTCCTCCCGGTCCATGGGCCTAGTGACATACATGCGTCCAGACATGGAGTCGATGCTGAAGACCTCCATGGGGGGCTGGTCGGCACCCACCCCCGTGATGCTGTACCGGATGGGGATGTCGTTGTCTTTGTCGGACCGGATCTGGAAACAGGAGCAAAAGCAGAGGAGAGTCAGCCTGCGGCGGGGGGCAGGGGCCACGCTTCTTAAACGTCCATTCATCCCACCCCTGATTTGCTTGCACTTGGCCAACTCGGGGAACATCAGGTATCCACTCTGGGAACTGGGAGGGCAGCCAGTGATGAGGGGGTCATGGAGTGCCACCAACCACACGTCCGGTGGCCCAGCAGGGGACGGGGAAAGACGAGACCACGGAGCAGCCGCTACAGAGTCCAGAGGGGAGAAAGGCTGGGACACAGCACACACACCTGCTACGTGTTCGTCCGTGTCCCAATATCTTGCGCCTTTGACGGAGGCACCAGAGAACAGGGTCCGGTCCCTGAAGGTGGGAGGCTGTGAGGATGGGTCGGGGCAGAGAGGACCCGCAACCGGGAGGTAGACACAGATTTCACACTGAGGACTGTTGTCACAATGGCTATAGGCTACATGTGAACGTAAAAGTATTTTCACGGAGAACTGTGAACTCTTTCATTTAGAGGAAGCAAAAGCTCTTGTAATGGTAAGGGGCACCTGACGGGAACGGGGGTGCCCGCTGGAAGGTAACTGGTTTCTCTGAGCCCCCGAGACTGAAAAGGTATAATTGATAAGGTCAAAGTAACAGATTGGAATTCAACTTTGAATACAGTTGACTCTTGACCACGGGGTTGAACTGCGCTGGTCCATTTATATAGGGAATTCTTTTGGATAAATACAGTACAGGACTGTAGACGTATTTTCTGTTCCTATGGTTTTCCTAATAACGTTGTCTTTTCTCTGGCTTACTTTATTGTAAGCACACGGCACATAATACACTCAACATAGAAAATATGTGTTAATGGACTGTATGTTGTTGGTGAGGCTGCTGGTGGACGGTAGGCTATGAGTAGTTAAGTTTTTGGAGGTCAAGTTATATGTGGATTCCAGGCGGTGCTGGGGGTGGGTGCTCCAATAACCCTTCATCGTTCACGGGTCCCCAGTATACCTTTACAAAATGCAGTTTTTTCCCTGTAAATCAAAGCTCAGGGATCATAACAACATTTTATAACAAAACGGACACAATGGAAACCTCCAGTTCTACAGAGCAGGGTCGGCTTTGTTGCAAGACTGCAAATAAAATTCATTGCAGAAAAAAAAAAACAACCCCTGAGCTCATGGACACGGAGGACAGGCAGGTAGCTGCCAGAGGTGGGGGCGTAGGGCGGGCGACACGAGCGAAGGCGTCCAGGGTGCACACTTCCTGGTCTAGAATAAGGCAGTCACGGGATGGGGAGGTAGTTAACGGTCCTCTCCCGCCCATGTGCCGGCTGCTACGTCTCCACGTCCTCACGACAAGAGTCGTTTTTGTACCAGGTAGCGACAGATGTTAAGTAGATTTCTCGGGTGGTTGTTTGGGAATGTACCCCCCGCCCCAAATACTCCTGTCCTCCACCCTGTACCCTCCCCCCTCCTCCACAACTCCTCTTCCAACCCCAAAACTCTCGCCTCCCCAGCCCCTCCCCCCTCCACAAACCCCTCCCTGACACCCCGCTCCGTCCCCCTCCACATACCTCTCCCCACCCCTCCCCTCTCTCCACATCTCTCTCTCCCACCCTGCCCTCCCCTCCCCCCCCTCAAACCCCTATCCCACCCCCACCCCCCATTCCTCCCCTCAGTCTACGAGGACTGTCTTTGTTTCCATCTCCCACCTCCTGGCTCTGCCCTGAGCAGCACACACCCGGCAGGGCTCAGGCCAGGCCACGGAAAGAATGGCCGGGGCCAGGGCTGGGGATGCATGTCACCCTGTGCCGTCCCTTGGGCCGTGGGGGTGTCGGAGCTCTGCTGTGCTCATCTTGGCCACAGCCACCCCTGCCTCCCTCCAGGGATGAACACATTGGGTCCCGGGCCTGCCGCCTTCTGCCCGCTCATCGCTCACAGCGCTGGGCGCCCCAGGACACGTGTGTACCCTGTGTTCATCATGGGCCCTCTGCTGCCCACCGAGTAACGTCCTTCAGCCAGGACAGCCGTGTGCGAGCAGCCCAGTGCACAGCCGTGTCCAGGGAGATGAGCCTGTACGGAGGACAGAGGACAGAGGACGGACGCCTTCCTGGCCACCTGGCTCCTTCCCCAGGGCTCCTTTCACAGGACAGCGGCCCTGGCCCTCCGTGGCCGTGAGCCACCTCTTCTCCCCCGAGGGAGTTTGCGCCAAGGTGCCGTCGCCAGGGAAATGGGGCGGCAGTTGCCAGTCTGGGTCCCAGAGAGGAAGACCCCTCTGGCCATCTGCACCTGCGCTGTTTGTCCGCATGTGGGGAACCCGTTAGAGCAGATCAGACCCCGTTGGGGAACTGTGTGATTAGTGTAGAAAGCCCCAGGCTGGCTGCTTATGAAGCACAAGTTCTGTCTTCTGGGAGCCCGGAAAGTTCTAGAAAGTTCTGAGTTCGGCACTTGAGCACACAGAGGGCCCTAGAGAAGCGGCTGAGCTGCGCTGGATGGAGGGGTCGCTGGGTTCGGGCCAGGCAGTCCTCCAGAGGTGGGGGCTCCGGCAGCCGGCCGGCGAGCACAGCGGACGGCCTGGCACGCTTCTACCGCGTTCTCTGGGCCAGACTGCCCATCCTTCATGGGGAAATTTAATTATAAAACCACTGAAAAGAACCCACCACATATTTAAAGAGGTTTTATTTTTTGCAAAGGAATCTCATTACAGTTTGACCACTGGGTGCCTTTGCTTAATTCCCCAGCTGCCGCTCTGTGTGCGCGCCCGGGACTCAGTGCCGGCTCGGGGATGCTCCGCACAGTTTACCACATTAAGAAGAAATACTGTACAAATGAATTCACCAGATCAGGGGAGAGCAGTTTCCCCTTGATTTGTGTCTGGAAAATGAGGAAAACATCACGGCAGCATACGATAGGGCCATGAATAAAGAACACAGACAGGCGTTTCTATCACCACCTCACTTTTACGACGCCACGGAGAATTAGGCTCTTTTGCATTTGTTATTAAAGGACAGAACAGATGGTGAAAGGTTAGTTTAAAGTGACGTCTACATTAAAATAACTTATGGTGCCGGGCGATTGTTTTCACCCAGGGACTTGTGCGTGGAAGGCGGGCTCGCGTCCTTAGGAAAGGCCGGATGAAATGAAGGATTCTGGCAGAATCTTCCCCAAGGAGGAGGTATTTGCCTAATCTCAAATGAACTTGAAACCGGAGAAAAGTCACCATGTGTGGGTTTGAATCGCAAACACCTCGGAAGTTTATTCCCAAAGCATCGAACGGGAGAGAATCACGTCCAGACTCCAGCGGAGAAAGCATCACCCCAGGAGAGGAAGACACCCCAACAAGGAGAGAGGACCTTCAGCTTCAGGCTGGTCCCCTGCTCCCGCCCCGCGTCACTTCAACACCTCCACGTGCCATGGGCCGGGCCCTGCTCTGGGCGGACCCTGCCCTGCCCTCACGTGGCTCGCGTGCCCGGGGAATCAGACACACCTGAAAAAGTGACACCCTCTTAGTCCACAATTAAAAAGCGTGGTAACGACTGGCAGGGAAGGAACAGGGTCCTTGAGAGGCCCCAGGGGAAGAACTCAGGGACAGGTTTGAACTCCACTGCCTTGTATAGTTTCTCCGCACGCACCACGCACGCTCGCACACACACGCACACATGGCTGGATCTCCCCTCCCCTTTTGCACCCAGCGTCCTGGAAGGTGCGGGTTCCGTGTCCTCAGGGTTTCCTTGCCCGCTATGAGGTGTCCCCGGGACCTCCTGCCCTGACATTTGCAAGCTGCTCTCAGGTTCTGAGGACCAAGTTCTTCTGCGAGGATGCAAATAATTCTTCTGTGGCGCCTTCCGGGTGTTCCTCCTCGCCGGGTATTAAGCCTGGAGACCTTCCCAGCAAACAGACTACACACCCTCGTTTTTGTTACCTCCTGGGACTGCTGAGGTGCAGCGGCCGCCGCTCGCCCCCCTCCCGGCCCGGGACCATCGGGACGCAGGACGCGGGTGGACACGCGGCCGTGGCTGCAGCCAGCCAAGAGAGGCAATTTTCTTTCAAACCCTTGACCCCCAGCAGAGCCCAGAGGTAAGAGAAGGGTTTCACCGGACACATTTGTAGCTCCCCTGTGGCCGCAGCGGGGCCCCAGCTCTGACCGCTGGGGCTTCTTGGTTTTCTCAGCGTCACCTCAGGCTTTCTCTGTCTGCTGTCCTGTCTGTGCAAATGCCCGCCTGTCCTCCCTTCTCCCTCCCGCGTGAGCACTAACATGCTCAGCTCCCTTTTCTGGGCCCCAGGAGCACAAGCACCACAGGCTGTGTCTGCAGGGATGGCACGTGCAGTTGTGGGTGAACACAGGAACCATGGACACATGGCCTGGGGACGGGAGCCACGGACACTCGGCCCGGGGACGGGAGCCACGGACACACGGCCCGGGGACGGGAGCCACGGACACTCGGCCCGGGGACGGGAGCCACGGACACTCGGCCCGGGGACGGGAACCACGGACACACGGCCCGGGGACGGGAGCCACGGACACACGGCCCGGGGACGGGAGCCACGGACACTCGGCCCGGGGACGGGAGCCACGGACACACGGCCCGGGGACGGGAGCCACGGACACTCGGCCCGGGGACGGGAGCCACGGACACACGGCCCGGGGACGGGAGCCACGGACACTCGGCCCGGGGACGGGAGCCACGGACACACGGCCCGGGGACGGGAGCCACGGACACTCGGCCCGGGGACGGGAACCACGGACACTCGGCCTGGGGCAGGAACGGGGGGCGGGGCAGGCAGACAGCAAGCAGATGGCCAGTGTCACTTCCACAGCCGCAGGAAAGCCTAAGGCAGTGGGGCTGGGGGGGTGGGCGGCACCAAGGGCTTCTCTGAGCCCTGTGGGAGGAGGAAGTACACAGGGAGAGAAATGTGGGGAGCAGCCAGAGGTGGGAGGAAGCAGGTGCACTCAGAGCCTCACGGGCTGCTGTGTGAGTGAGGAAGTGAACAGAGAAATGAGAAGGGGGAGGGGAGTCGGGGAGAGAAGCAAGGTCTGGCCACCCCTCACCTCCCCCGACGTGGATCCCACAGCAGGAGAGGAGGGGGGTGCTCCTGGGAAGTTCTGCTCCCACCTCTCCTGCCCGTGCAGAGACCTCTGAGGGTCAGAGTAGGGGAGTGGCCTTTGGCAGGAGAGGAAGGGACCGCGGAGGCCGGTGGGCCCTCTCCTCAAGCGCCAGCAGGCCGGACGGGACCCCCCCCCCTCGCGCGCCAGATGGGGCTGGCAAAGGGAAGGCCGGTCCCCCACCCGTTCCGCCCCTGTTGGTCTTGGGCCTCTTTGTCCAAATTGGGGTTTCCTCCTATGTGTCCTCATGCCTCAGAAGCCTCTGTTAGCTCTGAAGGAATCTCCACCCCGTCCCGGAACTCCTTGGGGACCACTAAAGGGGAGCCCCAGAATGTCCAGCCCCACCCCACCACCTTGTCCGGTCCATCTGCATATACGGGCGTGGGGACCAGAGGGGCAAGGAGGGGACAAGTCGTACAAGTAACTGGGGACCGAGAGTGGAGTCACCTGTCTTCCGAAGAAGGCTTTTATACACAGACAGGGAGGCCGAGGACACGGGGCCCCTTGCACAGTCACACCGGGGACAGCCCAGAGGGTCTCTGTGTCCCCCAGAGCGGCTCCCTGGTCGCCACTGTCACTCGGTGTGCGGGGACTGTGGAAGCGCCATGTTTTAAAAAGCCACCACGACTCTGAGCTCTGGGACCAGAGCTTCAGTTCAGCTGCTTTTGAGAGCAGCTGTGACATCGTGACCAGTGTCTGCGTGCGTCCCTTCCAGCTTGCCGCACTCTGAGAGCCCTTTGCCACCGTGCTGAGAACAGCGAGACCCGGTGACGATCAAACTGCTCTCATCGAATTAACGGGCTCAACTTGGGGCCGCGGGCGAGCCAGGGTTCTTCCCTCTCCCAACCCTTGCTGCTCTCTCCCACATCACCGCGAGGGGCTTGACGATGTTTGCCCGTCTTGCATTTTATCCAGTATTTTCCATGGGACAAAATCCAGCCCTCAATTATTTTCAATTAGGTTCTTGTAATGACCAGGAAACCCCAGAATGTGATAGGAAGAGGCATTTGTTGTGTAACATTCACACTGTTACACATTACCATTCACAATTACTTTGAGTTTTAGAAATCATGAAAAAATCCTCAAAGTCATATGAATACTAATGAAAGCCATGAATATGTTCTTCCAGAATTTGCCTGGTGGGGAAGAGTGAATTAGATGCTTCTCAGAAATGGCCTTCGGGCTGCACCGAATTAACAAAGACAGGTAGCTACTTAATTTGTGGTTTGGGATTACAGGCTGCACGACGGCTGGCGGTGGGGGTGACTCAGCACCCGTTCCTGGCTCTTCTAGTAACGGAGGCCCGATTTCCTTTGGGGGGTCATCGTTCCCCATCGTGAGTGGTCTTGGGGAGACAGTCCACACCCCCTGCACCCCCCCGCACCCCTACCAGCCACCAGGCAGGCCTACCAGCCAGGCTGGGCCAATCAGCTTCTCTTTTCCAAACGTGGATCTTGAATCAAGAATGAGACAGGGCCTCAGCCGCAGCAATTTCTTACTCGACCCGGCTCCATAGGCAAGGGAATTAAAAGTAAAAATGAACTATTGGGACCTCATCGAGATAAAAAGCTTCTGCACTGCAAAGGAAACAATCAACAAAACTAAAAGGCGACCGACGGAATGGGAAAAGATATTTGCAAATGACCTATCGGACAAAGGGCCAGTATCCAAAACTTATAAAGAACTCACCAAACTCCACACCCGATAAACAAATAATCCAGTGAAGAAATGGGCAGAAGACATGAATAGACACTTCTCCAAAGAAGACATCCAGATGGCCAACAGGCACATGAAAAGATGCTCAACATCACTCCTCATCAGGGAAATACAAATCAAAACCACACCGAGGTACCACCTCACGCCGGCCAGAGTGGCCAAAGTGAACAAATCAGGAGACTCTAGATGCTGGTGAGGATGTGGAGAAACGGGAACCCTCTCGCACTGCTCGTGGGAATGCAAACTGGTGCAGCTGCTCTGGAAAACAGTGTGGAGGTTCCTCAAAAAATTAAAAATAGAACTACCCTACAACCTAGCAATTGCACTGCTAGGAATTGACCCAAGGGATACAGGAGTGCTGATGCACAGGGGCACTTGTAACCCAATGTTTATAGCAGCACTTTCAACAACAGCCAAATTATGGAAAGAGCCTAAATGTCTACCAACTGATGAATGGATAAAGAAATTGTGGTTTATATACACAATGGAATACTACTTGGCAATGAGAAAGAATGAAATCCTGCCATTTGCAGCAAGGTGGATGGAACCGGAGGGTATTATGCTAAGTGAAATAAGTCAGGCAGAGAAAGACAGATATCGTATGTTTTCACTCATATGTGGATCCTGAGAAACTTAACAGAAGACCATGGGGGAGGGGGAGGGGGAGGGGAGAAAACAGTTCCAGAGAGGGAGAGAGGCAAACCATGAGACTCTTAAATACCGAGAGCACACTGAGGGTTGATGGGGGTGGGGGAGAGGGGAAAGTGGGTGACGGGCCCTGAGGAGGGCGCCTGTTGCGTTGAGCACTGGGTGTTGTATGGAAGCCGATCTGACAATAAATTATGTTACAAAAAGAAAAAGACTGAGTCAGGGTGGAAAATTCTGGCCGGGGTCCCTCCACTAGTACAGAGCCACCTCCTGGGCAAGACCCGGAGCCCGGGCCCCCCCTCCCCGGCTGGCCTGCCCTCCCCTTCCCGTCCGTGGGAGCCCAGGACCCTCCTGGGCACGTTCTTTCCGCTTCGGTAGCTGGACAGCTTCCCACGGCCTTAGGTCAAACCTCCTGACCCCGTGCGGGCCGCAGAGCCCGAGCACAGCGCTGGGCAGGCACGTGCGAAGCACAGGAGAGGTCACTGGGGTGCTCACGTATCTGCGCCTGGCACCTCCCTGCAGAGGCCCCACCCCGACCTCTGGATCCCGGGGTCAGAGTGGCGCTCCCTGTGAGCAGAGCCCGACACAAAGATGCTTCTGGGGGGCGGGGCGGCTGAGCGGGAAAAGGAGAAGACACAAGAGGGAAAAGAGACGTGTTGCCCGGGGTCTGGCTTTAGTCTCATCCCACGGTGGCGGGGGGAGTCCCGGGGTGTGACCTGTGGCAGAGAAGTCCGGCCTTGGGGCGAGGAGGCTGGTTTTTGTGGGCCAGCCCAGGGCGAGGGGGGTCCTCCCGGGCACCTGCCACTGGGGCACGGTCAGCCCTCTGCGGGGGTGTCCGACTCTGAACCGCCAGCAAGACCCCGAGCGGGCGGGGACGGTGCGCCGGCCCCTGGGGACCTGATGGTACCAACGGCACCGGCTGCACCCCGCTTACTTGTCTCCACGGTCCTTGTCACTGCCAGCTTTTTCTGGCCTTTTCTGTGTCGACTGCCTTCTTTCCATCCCCCACTGGGCTGCGCGCTCAGGAGAGAGGGGCACACGGTCACTCACACAGCACGCGGCCTGGAGCGGTGTTCGTTCGGCAGTAGGTACCTGGGAAGCCTGCTGGAGGGACACGGGACCCTGAGCAGAGCAGCCTGGGGCAGCTGTGCGAACATGGTCGCTAACGAGGGCCGTCGTCCGCAGACAAGCCAGAGCGGGCCCACTTCCCCCGTCCAGGACCCGAGCTAGGAATACCCGTGTCCCTCAGGGAGCCCAAGACAGGAAGCTGAGTCCACGGGTGCACTTCCTGCCTCGGTCTGATCAAGTAGGGATCAACGGACCGGATGACGTGACACGGGAGCTTGTGGGCTGAGTGTTCCCTCAGGGTTGTCGTCCACACCCTGGTGGCTGGCATCCTGCTCCTCCAGATGAACAGCGGGGGTCTGGCCGGGAGCTCTGCCTCGTCGGTGTTCGACACGCGTTCCCTGCCTGTGTCTGGAAGGCCCTGCCCACACGGCCTCGGTTTTAACACAACAGCTCCAGTCTGCCATTGCCGTGTGCTGGCCCGGGCTGGGGGTGAGGGATGACACCGGACGGGATCTAGTCCTTGGGAACGTGGGGCAGGGTGGGGGAGACAGAGGCTGTGGTGGCCAGGCCATAGCTCGGGCTGGGGGGAGGCCGCGGGAGGGAGCCCCGAGGGGCAGGACCCGGCGCTGGGATGAGCCCCCAGCCCCTGAGGGACAGGAATGGTGGGGGTGTGGTGTGAGCAGGCATTTGGGGACAGCGAGGGGGGGTGAGGCTGCGAGCAGGGCCGAAATGGGGCACCCAGGCAGCCACCAGCCCTGCTGTGTCTGCTGAGGACCCCCCCCCCCCGCCCACCTTCAGAAACCACTGCCCCCCATGCTTTGCACGGGCCGGTGGGGAGGACCGTCCGTGGGCACCAGGAGCACGTCCCCCAGCCCAGTGACTGGCTCAGGGAGGGGCATGTGACCCAAGCTGGGCCCATGGGGGTGTTTCCTTTTGGGATGAAGGTCTCCTCCTCATTCTCTTGGGAAGGGCACCCCAGGGACTCAGGACAGGTGCCCTCACCTCCTCTCTAGCTCCCCTCCTGGGTCAGGTCACCTGCCGTCTTGCTTCCTCGTCACCACCTGGAAATGGGATCTAATGCCAATCCCTCAGAGCTGTTGTCAAGAGCGCGGGACAGACTGCAGTGGATGGTCTGCAGCATGTCTGAGGGCTGAGTCTTTGGTTTAGTCGGTACCAAGGGCTGAGCACTGTGCTTAGTCAGTACCGAGTACCGTGTTAGTACCAAGGGGTGAGTACTATGCTTAGTCAGTAATGAGTACTGTGCTTAGTACTATGCTGAGTACGTGGCTTAGTCAGCAACGAGGGATAAGTGCTGTGCTTTCTCAGTACTGAGTACTGTGCTTCGTCAGTAGAAAGCAGTATGTTTAGTCAGTACTGAGGGATGAATAGCGAACTCCTTCAGTAAACGATAGCTGAGTATTGCACTTTGTGAACTGCGGGCTGAGTATGACTTAGCGAGGGCCAAGGACTGAGCCTTGCTGAGTTTATGCATTGCCAATAGTGGGGACCGAATACTTTGCTTTGTCATAAGTCTGAGCAGAGTATTCGACTCTGCAGTAACGATGCCTGGGTGCTTTGCTTTGACGTCTCCTCCAGAGAGCCCAGTGTCCCAGTAGATGCACAGAAAATGCTCTGCAAACCAGACGTGGATGACTGAACAAACAAGGGACAGGAGGACACAGAAATACCAGATGAGGCTGAGGTTCCGGGCCACAGTGCAGGGGATCCAGTCTGCCCCCTCGCTACCACAGGGCATTTGACCCCTGTCCTTTGTCAAGTGTCAGAAATCACGCTCACTGGCTCGAGCAAAGAGGCAACGTACTGGCTCTCGTGTGGGAATGGTGTGGGTTGCAGGCACAGCTGGATCATGGCTCAGGTGATGCTCTCAGCACGTGTTCTCTCCCTCTGTGGCCCTTCTCACTTCCGTGGTTACACCCTATCTGCCTAGCAACCAGCAGCCACGGGACAGACCGACAGTCACCGCAGCGCAGCAGTCACACAGCCGCTGTATCCGTGGCACGGACACAGGGGCAACGCAAATGTAATCACGGCCACGACAGCTCACGCTTCTGTACCCAGTCTGCTGGTGCCACGGGTGTTATCTGCCCACCCGCACGGGCTCAGTTACCGCTCAAACTCTACAAGCAGCGTCAAAGCCCCATTACAGACAAAGAAACCGAGGCACAGGGAATGCAGCCACTTTGTCAGGCCAGCTGGTTCCCAAGCACCCGAGCGGGGTCCACACCTAGGCGTCCTCCCCAGAGCCGGCGCTGGCGCCCTGCGCGCTCCGACCCGGGAGATGCCGCCCTCCCGGGGGCTCCATGCAGCTGCCGTCCCGTCCTGGACCCAGCAGCCGCGGCTGGAGACCGGACAGGCAGATTCGCCGGGCGCGGGGATGGTGGCCGAGCCCGGCCTCTCCGTCCGTGCCGCCGAGAGTGGGTGAGGAGGTCCCCCCAGCGAGGTCGAGGTGGGCGGAGGAGAGGGGTGCCAGGCGTGTGCCGGCCCCTGCTGCCAGGCCGGCGGCTCCCAGGCCGGCCCTGCCTGTCGGGGGCTGCATCTCAGTGACCGTCCGGAAGCCACCGCACCCCCAGCCTTCGTGGGGATCGTGATGGCAGAAGCCCGAGGGGCCACAGGGCTCGGGACGGGTGGCACCATGCGCGTCGACACTCTGCTCCCGTTACTGGTGGAGTCCCGGCTACCGCTGTGGCGCAGCAGGACGATGGTTCTCCTTAGTTTTGCTTTGCTCCAGGAGCCTGGAGAGGGGCCATGCTGGGGAGCAGGGGTGGGTGCCGGGTGAGCAGGTGGTCCTGAGGAGGGGGAGGGGAGGGGTGCAGAGTGGGCTGGGGTCCCGAGGAGGGAGGGAAGGTGGGGGGCGATATGGGGTGGGCTGGGGTCCAGAGGTGGGGAGCACGCTGCTGTGGGAGCCCCAGGGATGCCTGCTGTGCGGATGCCCCCAGTGTAAGGAGCGGTGACACGTGAGGTCATTGAGGCACAGGCTGGTAGGACGGGGGAGCAGGTGAGAAGCTGGTATTAATAAAAGTTGCCATGCTGGGAGCCCTGCGACTCGGCTGGCACAGCCCGTTCGGGAGCGTCGGCCTGGCTGCAGGAATGGGGGCAGCCGTTTCTAGAAAGGGGGGCGGCCTCCTCAGATCCAGGGATTTGAGCACAGGTGCTGGAAGCAGGTGCCCTGGGACTCCCCCCCGCCCCCACAAGTTTTTCCTGCCCCCTAAGAGCTGCCAGCCTTTGAACGAGATGCCTGTTACTGGGAATTCAGCCTGAAACGGACGCCAGATCTCCACTGTTCCTAGAAGGGATCCATCACCACGATGCGTCCTTTCAACTGAAGTCCCGCTTTCTCTCTACGCTCGGTTACACGAGGGCAAACATTCCTTGGGGCCACTGGGGCAGGCGATCAGGCCACAGGAAAGAAGTGGCCGGCAGACAGGTTTGTTCGGTGATGTGAGGCCCTGGCAGGGATGGGGAGGATGGGTGTGAAGCGAACCTCATCCACAGAGAGGTCCCCAGAAGAGTGACAACTGCGTCTCTGGAAAGCTCGAGCCTCGATGTCCCTCCCAAGGCTCCTCCCCTCCTGCCCTTCGAAGCCTTCGGGTCTCCCATCAACGCCATGTCCCCAAGCAGCCCTCCAGGACTGCCCTGCCTGAGTGGCCCTATTCAACGGCCGCTTTCAAAGTCCTCTCTCGACGCTCGTGTATGAGCTGGGGTGTGTGTTGGCACCGATGGCCGGTCTCCCCTCCGCTGGTGCCCAACGCGGCCTGGGCCGCAGCCCCTGGGGGAGCTCCCGAGGCAGCCGGAGCTCGGGGAACGCGCGCTGGCTGGGTGGGTGGGCAGTGCCGCAGAGACCCCCTTCCTCCCTCCTCTGGTCCCCAGAGACCCACTCTGTGGACAGGAGCAGGTGCCGGTCCCCAAGGTGATCCTCCGTCCGTGTATGCTGGTGCACCTGGGGTGGCGACTCTGCACCCGGCCCCGCCCTGAGCACCGCACCCGGCCTCCCTGACTCCCCGACTCCCGCTACAGCCCCCAGGCGGACGGTGCCAGCCCCGTGTCAGGTGACGACACCGAGGGTCAGGGAGGCGGGGCTGGGCTGCGGGTCCAGGGCCAACCCCTTCTCCGCTTCGTCTCCACCTGACCACGCCTGGGCTCTCTGGGGCGCTGGACGAATGGGAAGCACTGACATCGGGTCTCGGGGATCCCGGGAAGGCTTTAGTTTCCAGGCCTTCGTCTCCTTGGGGCCACACCCCGTAAGCAGACACGGGTTCTCTGATGTGTGCTTGGCAGGACCAACAGCGAGGAACCTGAGGGCCCCCAGGCAGGATGGCCGGTGACACAAACGGGCCCGTGCCCAGAGGAACACGTGGCCGAGAGTTCCTGGGGAACCGTCCTTCCTGCCGGAAGGGGCCCCGGGGAGCATGGGAGTCTCCATCCTAGAGCAAAGGAGCCCCGTGTCCAAACACATTCTCGGGAGCAAGTGGCCAACATGTTGGTGGCTGAGGAGTGGGGGGGGTCCCCCAAGCCCCAGGGGACGTTTGTTCCTCTCTGGCCCAGTTAACGCTGCCATGAGTCCCTGATCCATGTTCCGAGCCAGGGCCCATGCCTTAGGCATATTTGTACGCTGTTCCCTGCACCGTGTGCCCTGGATCTGCTGACTCCTGCCAGCACATAGGAGAGGCTCAGGGGAGCACACGGGAGCTCAGGGGGAGCACACAGGAGAGGCTCAGGGGAGCACACGGGAGTGGTTCAGGGGAGCACACAGGAGAGGCTCAGGGGAGCACACGGGAACTCAGGGGGAGCACACAGGAGAGGCTCAGGGGAGCACACGGGAGTGGTTCAGGGGAGCACACAGGAGAGGCTCAGGGGAGCACACGGGAACTCAGGGGGAGCACACAGGAGAGGCTCAGGGGAGTACACAGGAGTGGTTCAGGGGAGCACACAGGAGAGGCTCAGGGGAGCACACAGGAGTGGTTCAGGGGAGCACACAAGAGAGGCTCAGGGGAGCACACAGGAGCTCAGGGGGAGCACACAAGAGAGGCTCAGGGGAGCACACAGGAGTGGCCCTCCTCCTGCCCTGCATGTGTGGGACAGAAGCTTTAGAGCCCAGGACTCAGGGCGCCCAGGAGCATGTAGTGGGACTTGTGGTCTGTTTGCCTACCACACGGATCGCCCGGGTGCTCACCGCACCCCTGCCTCGTAGCCCAGGGCGCCCTGTCTCCCCCTCCCCAGCTGGAGCCTGCAGAGAAGGTGGGTTCTGCCCCTGGCCCGACAGAACTGGGTGCAGGGAGAAGGTCATGCTGAGCCCCTGAAGGGCAGAGCCATCAGTCCCCAAACCCGTGAGCATGGCCACTCTCACGGCAGGAGCAAGGCGCCCCTCTCATCCCGCAGCGCATCTGCCGATGGCTGTCCACACTGAGGGCGCTTCCTTGGAGCTCCTGGAGCCCAAGCCCTACCCCGGCGGTTTGTTCACAGAACACGCTTGGTGGCGAAGCACTCACTCAAATGCCATCTCAAGGGGATGCCCACGGACCACCTCCTCAAATGTGAGAGTCACCATGGGACCCAGACTGCACTGGGCACGTGCCCGAGGGACCTAAAAACAGGTGGTCAAGGAGCACTTGGACACGGATGCTCACGGCAGCACCGTGCCCCGTGGCCCAGCAGACACAGCCCTGCTGCCCAAGCGCTGACGACAAGATTAACGAGGTGTGGCCTCTCCACACAAGGAATATTATTTGGCCATAGCAAGCAATGAACACGATTCCTGCTGTAACGCGATGAACCGCACAACCGCGGGGCTCAGGGAAAGACACCAGACACGGGAGCCCACGTGCTGTGTATGTCCGCTTACACAAAAACGTCCCGAATAGGCGAATCCATAGGCACGGAAAGAGGCTTTGTGGTTCCCAGGGACTGGGGGAGGGGAGCGGGGACCGAGTGCTTGAAGAGCGATGGAATGTTCTGGAACTAGGTAGAGTGATGCCTGCATGACATTGCGAACGTATTAAATGCCACTAAAGGTAAATTGTATGTGGTGTGTAAGTCACCACAGTAAAAAAGGGGGGCGGTGTGAGGGCCAGAGAGACCGTTAATGATTCAGAAGCGCTAGCACGGCTCCCTGATTATGTACAAGTCCCCAAACTTCGGGACACCAGGTGGCCTGAGAGCAGGACGGGGGACGCCGACCTGTGAGGAAACCTCCTGTTCACGTACCGAGGGCCAGGGAGGCAGCATGGCCCGTGTCACTTGCCACGCCGTTGGCTGTGAGCACCTGGTGGATGATGGTGACAAGGACCAGATTCCGGCTCGGCATCTCTAGGTTTAAGGCAAAGAGCGGAAGCTGTGCCTTGCCCCTCCAGGGACTCGGTGGTGAAAACTAAGGACCGTCCTGAGGTGCCGCAGGACCTCCCATTTGGACCAGGACCTACCACCCAGGCACTGGATCATTCTCCATTGCAGGGCGGGGTGGGGGTGCGTCCTGGGCACTCAGGGTGCTGAGCAGCGTCCCTGGCTTCCGCCCACTAGATGCCGGTACCCGCTCCCCCTCCCCCCTGAGGTGTGACAACCAAATGTGCCTCCAGATACAGCTCCATGTCCCGGGGGACAGATCTGCCCCTGGTTAGCTCCTGACTTAGCTCATTTTGCACGAGGCTGTCCCACCCCTGAGCTCCCCTGCTCTGCCTGGAGGGGGAGAAGGAAGGGCTCAGGAGCGTCCCCTTTCTCATGTGAGTCGGGGACCCTGATGAGCTGGAGGCGAGGACCGGAGCTATCCCGAAGCCACCTCCGGAAGCCCTGAGAGTGGCTTCTCTGCTCAGGGTGACACGGGGCGGAGACCAGGGTGTGAGCCAGGCTGAGCTCTTGTCTGGATGCTCCGGGAGAGTCGGCTTCCGAGCTCCCATTTTGCTGGTGGGACTCAGTTTCCCGAGGCTGGAGGACGGAGGTTCCCTTTCCCGGCTGACCATCCACCAGGGAAGCTGTCAGCTCCTGGGGGGCACCCGCGCGCCCTCCCACCTGGCCCTCCCCATCTGCAAGCCAGCCGCCACATGTCCCGCCCCCCCGCGCTCCGATTCTCGGACCTCCTCTCCTGTTGGAGAAGGGGCCCTCCTACACGGTCTCCCCGTCCTAAAGCCGCTGGGCCGCGCAGAGTAACGTGACCAGGACGTCCACTATATTCACAGCAGTGTGCACACCAGGGGGCAGGATCCCTGGTCACCTTAGCAGTCTGTCTACACCCACCTTTAGCACACGTGTGACGGGCTGAAGGGTGACGGGTACTGATGTGGGAGGCAGCAGGGGCCGTACTGGGTGGACCCCGGGGCGGGGTAAATAGCAGAGGTTCTGAGGGCCCCAGCCTGAGGGCTACTTCAGCCCCAGGGCAGGCGACCCGGGGGACGGCCGTCCCAGGGCTCCACGTGGGGATGCAGCCCTTGCTGGGGAAAGACAGGAGTGGAGCGTAAGGCTTTGCGTTGAAGAAAAACTGGGCCAAGCTATCGTCACCTCGACAGGGGAGCCCAGTGAAGAAACCTGTCAGGGGACAAGAAAGAAAGGGCAGATGTTCCCTTGAGGCGTAGGGGCCCGCACCCCCACGGCATCACCCGAGGGGGAGGCGTGTCCCCCAGGAAAGGACACTGCTGAGGTCCGCCACCCGCGGAGGGGCCCCAGAGCTGGGCGGGCATGATTTGGGAAGCGGGGCAGGGGCGCGGTTTTCTGGCTGCTGGCTGCCAGGCACCGACCCGTCCACGTGCGAGGGACAGATGGCCCCGGGTGGCCGAGCTCAGGCCCTGGGGGTGCTCCCCTTCCGCAGACTAGTAAGCGGACAGCCCTTCTCTGTTCTCTTGATTCTCTTGCTTGAAGAATACTAAGAAGGCAAAACAGAACTAAGGGATCCACAATGTCACCTGTACAAGGGTCCATGAACAGGGTGGCTTCAAACAACGGTCACTTATCTTCTCACAGATCCGGAGGCCTGAAGTCCCCAACCAGCCCCGCGGGGCTCAGGTCAAGGTGCCGGCGGCTCGTGGGGGTATCTCTTCCTCACCTCCGCCTCTGCTGCCTGTGGCCACGAGGCCACGGGAGTGTCGCCACCTTCCCTCCTGCTCTGTAGCAAATCTCCCTCCTCCTCCCCCTGCTGAGGCGACAGCTGTGTTGAGGGCCCGCCCGGTGATGCTCTCATTCATCCACATGGTCCCTCGTCACCGTGAAGGTGACCCTTCTGGGTTGGGGGGTTGGGACGGGGAGGTTGTCTGGGTGGGGCACTGTTCTGGAGCCCATCGCGCCATCCTTTATAAACGAGAAGCCAGGGGCGCCTGGGTGGCGCAGTCGGTTAAGCGTCCGACTTCAGCCAGGTCACGATCTCGCGGTCCGGGAGTTCGAGCCCCGCGTCAGGCTCTGGGCTGATGGCTCAGAGCCTGGAGCCTGTTTCCGATTCTGTGTCTCCCTCTCTCTCTGCCCCTCCCCCGTTCATGCTCTGTCTCTCTCTGTCCCAAAAATAAATAAACGTTGAAAAAAAAAAAAAAAAATTTAAAAAAAAAAATAAACGAGAAGCCAAAGTTCCCCTTTTACAATAAAAACTGTGTCTCCGTTGTGGAAAAAAATCTTTAATGGCAAAGCCTGCCTTTTCCTGTCTGTCTTAAGTTGAAAAACCTACCCATGTTCATGGAAAACCTTAAAGCCGTGGGATAGGGACCAGGGCGAGTGGCGAAGGGTGGCTTTGACTCCCTTTTTTCCTCTTAGCCCCTCTCCCAGAGACAGGCACAGGTACAGGTGTGAGTGCGGGGACAGGATGGGATGGGTGCACAAGTGCAAGTACATTGCGGGCCGGGTGTAGGCGAGGTGCAGGTGCACATACAGGTGGGGGCGTAGGTGGGCCTCATTCTTTCAAGAGGCACACAGCATTTCGTCGCACGGTTACACTCTGATGTACGTAACCAGGCCGAGAGGACTTGTAAATACAGTCTCTTCACGCCTTCTAGGAGACGTTTTGCCAGGCGAGAGGCAGGCATTCGGGCGGTGCCTTGTTTTCCACAGGGAGAAGCCCTGACGGGGAGGGGCTGCTGCGACTCAGAGTTGGGGTCAGAGGGGGGACATCAAAGTGCCTGCGAGGACTGGCACGCCAGATTTCACTGCGGAGTCCTCCCGGGTGTTTCCCCCTTACTCTGAGTTTATTCTGAGCTCGGAAACAACCGTGGGTGACCAACAGAGGATTATCCTTCGTAGCAATAACGGCCTTGACCCGAATTGGGAGGAGGGAACGAAGTTCTGGAGAGTAACTGTCCTATTTCTGGACGGCGTCACAGGGTTTGCTAGGCCGTGGACGGGATGCTGACTGCCAGGAACCCGCCTGTGCTGCGCTTCCAGCGGGCTGGCCATCACGTACCCCAGCCTCTGCACTCAGGCCCAGACAGGACACGCCGGCCGTCCCCGGCCTCTGCAGGCACAGGGCAGTGCCCCTCACTGGCTGCCTCGGGCCAGCTTTGGCTCTAGGACTGGCCCCTGGCCCCGGCCAGGGGAGCTTGCTTCTTTCTCCGGGACTCGTGTTGGCTGTGAGAACCTAGTGCTGGCTGGGAGGAGGTGGGCAGACCTGAGATTGCCAACAAAGGTTTTCTCACCCTGAACCTGACGCCAACCTGGTTCTGCTTCCTGGACTTGCCGTCCAGCCCACACCGAGTAACTCTGCTCCCCGGCCTCTGCAGATGCCCCACCAGGCCCTCTCGCCTCAGCCTTTCCCACACCCGCCTCCTTC
This sequence comes from Puma concolor, assembly GCF_028749965.1. Taxonomy (NCBI): domain Eukaryota; kingdom Metazoa; phylum Chordata; class Mammalia; order Carnivora; family Felidae; genus Puma; species Puma concolor. The sequence goes on along the minus strand of NC_141669.1, from coordinate 139,400,636 downwards.
ACTCTTTCTGGACACACATCTCAGAGACGCACACTAGGCGGGGGCACGCTACAGGCCTGGAGAAGTCCCACGGGAGGGAGGCCGGCTTCACCGTGGTCAGCCCGGCATCTGCCAAAGCCCTCTGACCAGCCAACATCCCGCCGACCCCACAAAAGCGCCATTACCGTACAGAGCACTGGTGAGATACACTTTCACAGAAAGTGGTCTGTTAGAAATCAGCACGATGCAGTCCCAAATCAAATGTCTATGCATTTTTCCTTATTCACTTTTCCAGTTCTCTGATACTCTCAAAGAGCTGAGAATTGCTTGTATTTCCGTTCTACATAAGCTATTTTAAAAATTTTAATCTTTGTGCTGGCGGTTGTGCATAAAACAAGAAGGTAGACCAATTCCTTTTCCTCCAGACAGTACGAAGACTCATAGAAACGGTGCCTTGTTTAGCCTGTTTATTACTTATGGTAGTGATGATGGCGACGGTGTTGATGGTGTTGATGGTGATGACGATGGTGACGTTGCTTATGGAGATGGTGGTGATGACGGTGGTGACGGTGATAATCGTGGTGATGCTGGTCATGATGATGGTAATTGTGATGGCGGTGACGTTGGTGACGTTGGTGATGGTGCTGGTGATGGTGGGGACAGTGATAATGGTGGTGGCGATGATGGAGATAGCGATACATCAGTATCATGATGATAGAAAAGGTATGTTTGAAAACCAAGTGGGCAGCTGACAATATAATGGAGATGCCACAGAGCGAGTTGGGTAAGAGTCAATTCTGGGTCCAGACCACTTGGGGCTAATTCCTAGGCCTACTATTTCCTCCCTTCTGATCTCGGCCTCGGTTTCCCCATTGGTAAAACAGAGATCCATGTAGTACCTACCACCAAAGTTTGGGTAACTTGGGTAACTTTTAAATGAGGTCTTGTATGTGAAGCACTGTGTCTCGTCCACAGTAAGTGCTCAATAGAATTCTTATCAGTGAGCCCGGAGTTGAGGCGAGAGTCAGAGGCTGGGTTCTACAAATTTTAATGTCAGTATCATCAAAGAGAGAATTTGGGGGGTAAGTCATGGGGTAAAGGAATGAAAGAAGGAAGAAAGGAAAAAGGATTCACCAACTCCAGGATCTGCAGGTCAAGTGATAAAAATCAGCTGTTATGCCATAAACTCAAACACTGTAAGTGCAGCTCCTGGGTAAGAAAATGGCCATGGGGTTCAAGGAGAGTGTGGGGCTTGGAGAGACCCAACCTTTATTTATTTATTTATTTATTTATTTATTTATTTATTTTTAACGTTTATTTATTTTTGAGACAGAGAGAGACAGAGCATGAATGGGGGAGGGTCAGAGAGAGGAGACACAGAATCTGAAACAGGCTCCAGGCCCTGAGCTGTCAGCACAGAGCCCGACGCGGGGCTCGAACTCACAGACCGCGAGATCGTGACCCGAGCCGAAGTCGGCCGCTTAACCGACTGAGCCACCCAGGCGCCCCGAGACCCAACCTTTAAACGTCCTGTTCGAAGAAGCCTCGTGGTTCAACTGCCAACACTCAGAAAATTTAACTCCATCTTGTCACCTTAGGAGGACTAGGCCTGTTTTTATAACGCACGCGGTCCCAGTGACATCGGACGATGCAATGGTTCCTTTACAGAGTAAGTGGGAAAAAGGCTGTAGATGAAAGAAGTCTTCAAATGAAAGGGTTCTTTCCCCCTTCGAAATCTCCCTACAACTGGATTAAACATGACCTGATCCCTTGTTTGGCACCGGCTTACTATTTCTCATCAAGACCTCTTTTCTCCCAAGTTTTCATGCTGGTTAATTCCAAATACATTGACGAGGTCAGTATTAGAAATACGAACACGTGCACACACAGGCTCTCAGAGCAGAGGCAGCTCAGCGTCCGGAAGAAAACGATGGGACACTCCCCTCCTCAGGTAGGACCTGTGGTCTACAATGATATTCCCCAGGAGTCTGTCTGTTTTAAGGCCATCCGGCCTCTCCACCATCATCAATTCACTTAATGCACACGGTGGGAGGTGGGGGGGGGGGGGGGAGACGTCTTTTCTGTATCTTTAGCCATCTCTGTAGGATTCAATGGCCACTACTCATGTCAAGCCATACACGTTATGCACGAATCCAGTTACCCAGCAGCACCCGGCATTTAGCAAGTAGTAGCAGACATGCCTTTGGAGAGCCGGACTTGATGAGACCACCCTGAGGTCTGACGGGAAGCTGGTGTGGAGTAGAGCTGTGATCTTAGAGCCACGGAGGCCGGTGAGATTCTCTCCCTGGGGGAGCTGTTGCTCTAGATATCTGGTGGGAAATTACAATGAAAAGAGAGAAGGAGCCGATGTGTTTAACTACGGCAAACACAAGAGTGGTCCTTAGAGACTCGCCTTCCTCCAGCAATTTCTTCCCTACCCTAAAGACATTGTCTTTTGCAATCTTCTCAACAAAACACACTTTTTACACCTAAGAAAGCTGGCCCCCTACATGGCTTTACTGCAAAGTATTTATCGATTGAGCCATGCTTTGGTGTAAAATTTACTTAGCGGAGAAAAGCATGCCTTACTTTTAAAGACCTTACGTGAACTGGCAACGTAAGTGTGTTACGTTCATTTATTCTTTGCTGCCAAATATTTCAGTGGACAAGGGGTTTAGCAATTCAATTGAGCGCAAACACACAAATGCATGGTGAAGATACCATGTCAGTGACCATGAGCATAGGTTTGGGAAGCAGACAGTTCTGGCTTCGAACCCTCCCCCTGCCACGTGTTAGTACACCGTTGGATAACCTTGACCTGTCTAGCTCTCAGTCCCCTCGTCTATAAAGGGACGTTGATTCCTGCTGCATAAAAACCGTCAAGAGGATCGAAACAAAGATGCTTATAACTCGGAAGACTCCTAGAAATTGCTCAAGACAGGGTGATCACACCTTCCTCCTCCTCTATGACCATCACCGTCACCATCATCATCAAGCTCACCACCGTCATCACCATCACATTCATCACTGCCGTCATTATCGTCACCGTCACTGTCACCGTCACCACCACCATCACCGTCGTCACGAACACCATCCCCAGCATCACCGCCAACATCATCGCTTTCGTTAACCCTATCGGCAGTTGCATCAAGCATCGACATCACCATCAGATTCATCACTGCCATTGTCACCATCACGGTCACCGTCATCATTAGTGCCAGTGCCATCATCACGGTCCAAGGGGCTCGCTTGCCCAGAAGGAGGGAGAGCAAGAGACACAAAAAACATGTCATCTACCCACACTGAAGAAACGGACGAAACCCGAAACAGACATACCCAAGAGTACTTAGGGGGCAGCTCAGAGCATCTGAACATTTCCAGGGCTTCAGCCTTTGCATCTCTCAAGGATTCTAGACATCGTGTCTGATATCACAGGGGGTGCATGTGTGACCCTCCTGCGGTGAATTAAAATTTCCCTTATTTAATACCTTGGGGCAGCGTGTTTGCAACTAGGGGAGCGTCAGGTGGTCCAGAGGAGGAATCCCCCGGGGGGTTGGTTCAGCCAACTGGACTGGACGCCCAGCAGCTCCCTCCCACTTCACTAGGGTCTCACACAAGTGGCAACGAGCCCCAGGAGGTGTCCCTGGATCCATCAGGAGGCCGTGTGGGCTGGGGTCCAAGGCCACGATGCTCACCCACTAACACCTGCCGGGTGACCTGGGCTCACCTTCCTGGGCCCTTCATTTCCTGGCCTGTAAAAGGAGGCTTTGGACCAAACAACCTCTGAACCGCCTCTCCTGCCTCGAAAGCCTGCTTTTATGACGACACAAAGTGCAAAACGCCAAGTGTGTGTTTCTGAAGCAGGAAGTTGAAGACCTGCTTTATTTCTCCCGGTGTCCAAGCGACAGTGTAATCGGGAGTGACCTTCACCGGCTTTAACTCAGACGGCCCGGCCGTAAACCACGTGTGTCACAGAGAGAGACTCCACTCACCCTTTGGGGGAGGTGGTGAGACACAGGCCTTCTCGGGGAGGCGGAGGGACCGAAACCCTACAGAGGACAGCGGTGCGACCGCGCTGGGCTCTCGGCACCTGCTGAGGGGAAGCTGGGCAGACGCTGGCTTCGGAGTCGGGGCGGGTCTGAGGGGAACGCGGCGCCGTGACTGTCCCGAGTGTGTGCCCTATCTCCTGCCTCCCGGGGGGCAGAGCTGTGAAGATCTCAACAGACCCAGCGCTTGGGACACTCCCGTTTCCTGTGGAGGGAAGCCCGGCGCAACACGGGGCCTTCCCACGGGTCTGGCTGCCCACCGCTTTCACCGAAGAATCCGGATTTTCAGCGCCTCTTTAAAAAACTGGGACATCCGGTCATGCCGGGCTCATGGTGACATTCAGGGGGCCTGAGACGGTACTCTCTTTACGGGGGCACCTGCTGTCTTGTCCACTGTGGTCCCCACCACGCGCTCTTGTCTCCTACCCTCACATGACCTCACGACAGGAAGCCCGCAGCCACCTCGGAGCCCCCACGGCACCCGCTCAGGGTCTCGGGTCTTATGGTTCCATCCCAGACCGGTGGCTGCTTCTGTGTGGGAGGCGGGCCTTGAAGGAACTTGTCACACGGGGCCGGTTCCCCGCAAACGCACAACCACCACTGACCCAGCTCCGCTCCCTCTCAAGTTTGGAGGAGCCGTGGGACACACCCCACCCCTCCCGCCCCTGGTGCTCTCGGCTGTGATGCGTCTGAGCCTCAGGATGGGGAGGGGAGAGTGTCTGCGCGGGGCGTCAGGACGGCCGGGTCGCGGCGGCCTTGGCAGGTGCGTCCGACCCCCTGCCCTGCACGCACACCCCTGGACGCTGTCCCTGCCCAGGGTGGCCTGTGTGCCCCACTTGGTCCCTAGAGACAGCCCTTTGCTTCTGCAGACAGCCCGGCCGTCAGGGCCTTGGCCTCCACTTCCTTTCTGCTGATAGCCTGTCAGATGGCGCAGGCGACACCCCGTGACCCCGCCTCCCTTCCACTTGGACCAGCGGCCTCTTTGGGGCTGTGCTGTCACGTCTGACTCCCTCCTGCCCGAGCCCTTCCAGACAGACACCCTCAGCTTACCAGGATCCCCCGACTTGGGCCACACTTGTGTAGGGCCGAGCAGGACAGGCCAGTCGTGGGCTGTCGGGCCAGACGAGGAGGGACGCTCGCCTCCCTCGTTCTAGACCTCATGCCTTTATTAAGGCGGTCTCTGGCGATGTTCAGTTTCCCCAGCACACCGCAGAGCTCTGGGTCAACCGAAACCTCGCGTGTGTTTTATGCCAAACTAGCGGGGCAGGGGTGAGCGACCCAGGGCGGGCTGCTGGAGCCAGCTTCCCGGAGCCTGGGACTCTGCTCCCCACCTGTGATGGCTGATTTCGTGCATCAGCTGGCCTGGGCCACGGGGTGCCCAGTTACGTGGCCCCACATTCTTCTGGGTGAGACTGCCGTTTAAGTCAGTGGACTTCGGGCCGAGCAGACCGTCCTCCCTGAAGCGGGGAGCCTTCCTCAACGGCCTTCCCCAGGCACGGCAGAGTCCCCGCAGGTGGCCCTCAGACCGTGTCTGTGCCATCGAGTCCCCAGCCTGCAGTCCTTATAATCCTGCTGTTTCTCTGGAGAAGCCCTGAAAGGGCACCGGAGTCTCTTCCCGCCCCCGTCCCCCCCCACCCCCCACGGACGGTACCTCGCACGGCGGTGCCGGCTGCCACAAGTGACATCCTCTGTGGGGGACTCAGGGGACACACCCTCTAGTGCTTCCTCAGAGACGTTTCCACTGACCAGCTCCTTCCTCGGGCTCCGCACAGAGGAGGCACCACTGAATACCTCGGCGATGGCTGGCTGGGTCAGACCCCGGCAACTCCAGGGGCGTCAGCGACGTGCCCCCCTTATCAGTTTTCATTTTAGCACCCTAATAAAAATGCTGGTAATCTAAACATGGCAATAACTCTGCTCTATAAAAATGACTGTCTCCTCGTGTTACCGCTGTCATCAGAGGCTCCATAACCCTCGCCACACGAGACAAGATGGTTATTGTATTAGAATGAATAAATGACAAAGGTTTTATTACGTGAGTGATTTTTCTAGGCATCAAGATGCTTTTTATGTTGTACTCGGGTAATGAACACATAATTCACCAACACATTAGAGCGCCGACCTTAGAGTCTGAAGGCACAGTCACTGCAAATAAGTAAATTATTAATGAGACGATATGTAAAAATACAATCGCAAAGTCCCACCTTCCTCCCTAAAGAAAGAAAACCATCTAGTAATCACTGAAGCCCAAGGAGCTAGGAAGGGACCAACCCCCCCCCCCCCCCCCACACCGGGGAGCTTCCTTTGTGGCATGATGGATGCCACGGCCAGTCCGAGCTCCCTTCTCCTGTCTCCCCCCACAGAGGCTAGAATCATGCCTCCCTTGGAGCTGGGGGAGGCCTGTGACCAACCTCTAAGGATGAGGCAAAAGGGAAAGTCTGTGGCAGCGAAGGGATCCTGGTGTGTTTTTGCGTTCCCGACAAGCATGAAAAAATAGTTACTACTGTCACTTCTTGAGGTGGGCAAGATGGCAGGAGCATCAGCAGCCCTCTTGCAACCACGAGGACTCAAAGCCAACCCTTAACAGTGGTGGAGTCAGGAAATAAAGTGTTCGAGTCCTTGAGCGTTGCCGAACCCCTGACCCATCACCGACTTTCCCTTCTCTTCTCAGACGTGGAATAAAGAGCCGGTGCTCAGGCTGCTGTAGGCTGGGTGCTCTGTTTGCAAGGAAAGTGGCTTCAGGGATGCAGACCGTGGGGTGTTCTTGCCACGAGGCGGGGGGCTCCCAAAAGGAAAGCAGGGGCTAGCCGGCCACAGGTCCTGCTTCCAAGACGGACAAGTATCCCTGTGTAAGGAGACCCCCACGGGTCCCCTCGGAAAGCAAGAAGAGTGAGACTGAGCAGGGGGGTGAAGGGACGCGTCTGCTCCCGTCTTGGGTGTGGGACTCGAGGCGGGTGCCTTGGTGCCGCAGGCCCCGGGCGCTGGGACCTGGGGGCACTGTGGGGAGCCCTCTAACACCTCGTGGCTGGAAACAGCCGTCTCCCACCTATAGCCTCTGGCCACCCCATGCGACTTTTGCCGCGTCTTCTCCCAGCCCCCACACAAGCGTGGCTGGTGTGACAGAGGCAGCGGGGGTGGGGGGGCTGCAGAGGGCGGTACTCACAGACCCCCTTTCTCATCTCCCTCGCGGCACACAGGTGTGCGCATCCCCACCAGCCACTTCTTTTGTGCAAGAAATCAGAAAGGTTACAAGCAAGTGGATGGAGGGAGGTCTCCACGTTCCGTTTTGTACAACTTTACAGAAAATTGGAAGATCTTCTAAGTGTGTTCCTGTATCCTGCCTAATATAAAAGGCCAATGATGGTGATGTGGGTGAGGGTCTTGTCTCTTTTCTTTGTTTTCTTTTTCCTTCTCCTTTTCTTTTTCCTTTCCTCTCCTTAGTTTGTTTCTCTGTATTTAAAAAGACCTAAGAAACCTGTCTATTTTTAGAAACACAACCCCTTTGCTGATAGCCTTGCCACGGGTGGCCCCCCTCCCCCCCCCCCCCCAACACACACTAGAGGCTCCGTGAGCTTCTCCCTGGTCAGCTTGAAGGTCAGGGGCCTGTAGCTTCAGGCAAACGTGCAGAGATTCGAGGGCAGTTGTGTTCACGGCATTCGAATCCAGTTCAGGCCAATTGAACAGGCACGGAAGTCAGGATGTGTGGGCTCTGTTTCCAGCCATGTCATTAAGTGTGGCTCCAAGCAGTTCCAGGTGGGGTGGGCTTCGTCTGTCCCCTGGGCTGCGTCCGGGACCCCCGAGCTGAGCCTGGCCTACTCTGGGCAGCGTCCAGCCACCTTTACATCATGACCTCGGCTGTCCCTGTCTGACCCCTGTGGGGACTGAGGCCAGTGTCACCTGCCCTCCATGCTGCCGTTGTGAGGACAGCACACGCTCTGTGCGGTGGCCCCATCTGCGTGGGAAGAGAACGAGGATTGATGTGCGTAAGTCATCGGGCACATGGCCGATGAAGAGCCCAGGGCCACGTCGGTCTGGCCACCTTCCTTCACATTGTCAGTCTGGCCGAGGGACATTGGGCTTTGGCCCAAGGCACCATGGCTGGGGATAAATGCCCAACAACAGTTGGTGGAACCATTCCCTGGGGTGACCAAGGGGACAGGGGCAGGATGGGGGAGGCCAGAGATGGTCCCTCGAGAACGAGAGCAGGTTCCATAAGGAGAAAGGAGAGGCGACCCCAGATTCCAAGAGGCTGTGCCTGAGGAGTCTGACCCGAGGCCTTTGAAAGCAACCTAGCTCAAGGTCACAGAGTGAAATCAGTCACTGGCTCCTCCGCCCTTCCCCCCACCCCCCTCTGTCTGGCCTGGCTTGTCTAGTCCCCGAGAACCCCGTCTGCCGCCCAATAACCGCTAAATACCCGAGCCCCCGCCCCCACCAAATGAATATGCATTTCATCCGTACAACTAAAATAGCTCCTTTAGAAGCGTCTTCCCTCCTCCCAGCACACAAAGCTGGAAGGGAGGGCTGGTAATTATACGGGTAACGCAAGTGGTCCCAGCCTGGCTGGGGGCTTAGAGCCTTCCTATAAATTATACCAATCGGCAGCACAGGGGAAAAACCCCACAAGGATATCGAAAGTGATGCTTTCTCCTGATGTACACAAGCCCTGGGTTGTGGCAAAACAGCATGTGTGTGTGTGTGGGGGGGGGGGGGGAGCAGAACAGCACGTGGGGGGTGTCGTCGTAAAGTGAGTGTGGGGCCCCAGCTCAGCCGCCTTCACAAACACGTATGATCGTCTCGATGATGTATCGGGAGGAGACGTGATAAATCACAGAGTTAAGGGGTCTGCAGAATACAAATGCATCTGGAATTTTCCTCAGGAGAAATGAATGATGTGTTGTAAATGAATCTGAAAACCATCTGCGGATGCAAATATCGATAGGCTCCATCCTGACCCTGGGTCCCCCTCTCTTGGAAGGGGACAGTTTCAAGACCAACGCTGCTTCTGTTGCCCGGGAGTTGCCTCTGACGCTTCTTCATGTCTGTTTCTCTTAGTGCCTTCCCGGCCTGGCCACGATGCTCTCCCAAGCCAGGTGTCCCGGGAGACAGAGGATAAGGCATTGCGGGTCCAAGGTCCCTGGACCTTGGGGATGGGGCTGAGAACAGAGGAGAGAGCCCAGAGACCACTGGCTGGCGCCTCCTTTCTGATGAGGGTGTCCAGGGGCATCAGGCACAGCCACGGGGTTCCTGCCGTGAAGCCAATCTCAGAAAAAGCCAGTGGGCCCCCCAATAGCTCTGTGTCGCTTTGTAAGCAGCCCCCCAGGCCGGGGCCTGGAGAGTGACCAGTAGAAGTTTACAGAACCCACTACAAGTTTGCGTCATTGATTTGGGTGACATGCAAGGCTTCTGTTTGGGTTTTTGGGGGTGGAGACGGGCAGGGAAGCTGCCCAGAGAGCCAGTGGTCCCCAAGAGACACCCCCAGGTCCACGCAGGACCTGCAGGCAACTTCCCAGAGCTTGCAATTCAGACCTGGGACCCTGGAGGGTGGTCCTCACAGACTAAAGCCGGGAGATGGGGAGGGCTGGGGAAGGACAGGGGCCCCGGCCCCCCAGGGAAAGGCAGGCTACTTGGCTCTGGCCCGAGCCCGGAGTCAGGCAAGCCTTCCTCGCCATCCGAGTGAAGTCGGAAGGTGTTTGCAAATTATATAAAAATAATTATATAACGGTCAAACCTCCAATGGTTGAAGGCTGTGGGCTAAAGTCTGTGGGTTCCTGAAGGTCGTGAGTCCTGACGGGGAGCTCAGGTGAGCTCTTCGGCAGCTCAAGAGCCCTCGCTGGCTCCTTACGGCCCATTGGGAGATCGTCCGGGCATCCACGGCTGTGTCTCCCCTTTCGAACCTGACTTGCACTTCAAGCTCTCACTCTGAGTGGCCTTTTTTTTGCGGTGGAGAATGGACTGTCCAGCCAGGCAGCTCTGCCCGTGGCCATGGGTTGGGGCCTGATGAACTCTGTGGGTGGGTCTGTGACCTCTGAGAGCTCACCACCCAGCACAGGAGACAGTGAAAGAGGAAGTGACCAGCTGGGCACAGATGGCTGGTGACAGGCGGGTCGGGACGGGGACATGCCCAGAGGGGCCCACTGATACAGGCAGGGGCTGGGGAGGCTTCCTGGATGCTGCTCAGCCCCAGTGGCAGCACCAGCAAAGGGTCTGGTGAGCAAAGTGGAGAGGGCACCCCAGGCAGAGGGATGGGCCCCTGACATGGCCGGAGGCACATGCGGGGGCCCTGGGGTGGGGAGGCGGGGCCCTGCGGGTGGGGAGGCGGGGCCCTGGGGTATGGAGGCGGGGCCCTGGGGCGGGGAGGCGGGGCCCCGGGGTATGGAGGCGGGGCCCTGGGGCGGGGAGGCGGGGCCCCGTGGTATGGAGGCGGGGCCCCGTGGGGTGGGGAGGCGGGGCCCCGGGGTATGGAGGCGGGGACCTGCGGGTGGGGAGGCGGGGCCCCGGGGGCTCGGTACAGGCCCACTGGTGATGTCTGCCCAGGACTTAGGCCTATTCTGGTTGAGGAGGGCTCACATGGTTCTGCCCCTTAGAGAGCCTCCCCAGAGGACAGGCCATCCCGAGGGGGCTCATTACAGACCCTGGTATCTGCATCACCTACATTTTCCCCAAAATCCCTGGCACAGAACCTTTTGTTGAATAACACCCGCTGACATGTGGGGGGCACCTGCCTGCCCTGGGGTCCTAATCTTGCTCCCTCAAGAACGCACATGAATGAGAAATTCAGGGCTCAGAGTCAAGACTCAGGCTGCCTGGTCCCCCGCCACCTGTTTCGTGACCTCTCTGGGCCAACTTCCTCCCTCCCTGGAAGATTGGGAGAGTGACGGTCCTGACTGTCCAGGCTTCTTGTGAGGAGCGGAGGGCGTGACTCAGGAAACACGCTCAGCGCAGGGCCAGGGCAAGGACTGTCCACTCCTTTGGTTTTTGTTTTCATACTGCCTCTAGAGCCCTCCTCCCTCAAGAAGCCCACCCTGCTTGCCGTGCCCACACCAAGCTCTCCCCTTCCTAGCAACGCAGGCACCTGCACGGTTCTCTCCTTCTCGTTCCCACTGAACCACTGGCTCCCAGGGACACAGATAAGCCTCTCCGTTTTTAAGGGTCTCCCAGGGCCTGGGAGGGGAGGAGGCCACTGTGGGCACGGGTGTCGACAGATTCCGCAGAAGCCTGGAAGGTGGCTGGTGAAACAACGGTCCAGGTGAAGAATCACCCGTGTGACTCAGCAGACCGTGAGCACCGCATTTTAACGCAGGACAGATGCTCTGCCGATGCACAGCAGCCTTTTCTTTAGGCACGAGCTGCAGTGTGGCGTTCTCTGTTCCTTTCTGGGACAAGCTGCTGCCAGAGCGTTGAAGTCAATATGGAAGCAGGTGCACGCGGCAGAAGCGGGGCCGGGAGCAAGCACACATGACCGCCGAGTGCCCAGACTCGGTGTGGGGACAGAGGGGCAGGGGAATCGCAGGGCAGCCTGTGGCTGGCGTGTCCCCCGGGAGACGGAGCGCACCTGCTGGTCCGCCAGGTGACCGAGTGCCGTCTGTTAGGAGAACTTCTGTCCCGGGGGCGAGCTGACGTGACCACAATCGTGCCTGAGATTCTTCCGGACTCCATCGGCCCCCATCCTCATTCCCACCCACCTGGGGACAGATGGCCGGCTTTCACCAACGGCTCACCCGTTGCAAGAAGCCGAGAGGTCCTGTTCGGGGCCCTGCACTCATCTGCCCCTAAGATAGGCAGCTACTTGCCACAACCAGCTTACGCCTCGGGTTGGCAAAACCACGGCCTCTCTTATTACAAAAGTGAACATCTCGTAAGATAAGAGAAAATAAATTTGGTGTTTAAAGAAGTGGAAAATAGAATTTTCCACGCTTTTTCCATAAGAATCTCGGCGGAACTCTGCCACCAGAGTCGTTACTTTTGTATTTAAGAGAATCAGGGAGCAGTTGAGAAAGCTGTTCAGTGTGAAAGCCCACAGCAGCGCGGGGTTTTAGGTTGGGACGGGTGGCCGCCCCTCCCCAAACGACCCCTCGTCTCCCCTCGTTGCCTTTTGCCCGAGGCTGCTGCAGGGACAGGCCTCCAGCTCACAGCCAGGAACCCTGAGGGCCCTCTCGTGGCACATTCGCTCCAGAGCAGAGCCAGCATCTTGGGGGCCCCGCACAAGGGGGCCGCCTTCCAACGCCCCCAGTTGGCTCCCAGATGCAGGAGCCTGAGTTTAGGTGAGTTTAAGCTCCTCAGTGCCAAGTGAGATTGCTTCCTTAAGCCTCCTTTTGTAAACGGAGAGAAGTGGGGGGTTAATAAATAAATACAGGCATCTGAAGCAGCCGGGACAGCCAAGGACAGATAACCCAGCTCCTGGCCCCAAACCTCAGCTTGTCCTGAGCTTTTCATTTCTGGCTGGGGTGTATTTTGCATTTGATAATCTAGGATTAACAGTTTCTAAGATTTAACATCAGAAAACCGGTGTTCCCTGGGTTTGTTTCCATTGTAGCTTGGAATTCCCCGGCTGTGGCCTCTGGGGGCCTGAGAACATAATCCCTACACTTTTAGGAGGTTCCCGTGCTGCCCGCCCCCTTGACAGGAAAGGTGGGTTACAGTCAAGTAGGTTTCCACTTCGGCGGGGCGGCGGGGGGGGGGGGGGGGAGGCCAAAGGGAATCTTCAGGGCTCCTGGGGGCCAAGGAGTTTTTGTTTTTTTTTTTTAAATTTTTTTTTTTCAACGTTTATTTATTTTTGGGACAGAGAGAGACAGAGCATGAACGGGGGAGGGGCAGAGAGAGAGGGAGACACAGAATCGGAAACAGGCTCCAGGCTCCGAGCCATCAGCCCAGAGCCTGACGCGGGGCTCGAACTCACGGACCGCGAGATCGTGACCTGGCTGAAGTCGGACGCTTAACCGACTGCGCCACCCAGGCGCCCCTACCAAGGAGTTTAACTGCAGGCGGGTTAACCCTCTGGAGGTCTGAGTGCAAGGCTGTACCTTCCTGTGGTATCTCAGAGCCTTCCTGGACAAAGGCCGTCAAGGGTCAAGGCCAGGCAGGGAGCTCATACCGTTTGGAAGACAGCAAAAGGGCCACCCACCCTCCCAGCTCATGAGTACAGAAGTTGCCGGAACTCCCAAGCCATTACTGGGCTGGGACAAACGCTTCGTGGTCACAAAGCACAGGGACTGCGGTCCCAAGTGCCACGGCCCTGTGGCCTCTCCTGGGTAGACGTGGCATCATGATGCTTGGGTTAGGACTTCATGGGTCGCAGGGCACAGCCCCTCCTGGCCTGAGTCGTCCTCCCCACGCACGATACGTGCTTTAGCAATTCCAGGGAACTCAAGTGCACTCGGGGCGCAGAATTTTCCAGCATCCTCGTCAGTACTTTCTGAGGTCCTGGGTTACTGCAAAGCCAGGCAGGGAACCCTCAGTTTACAGAGTGGAAGAAACAGAATTGCAGAAGCTTCCTCCCGGTGTCCACAAGGGAGCTTGAACAGGCACTAGAAAGCCTCATGCACTGAGCAGAGCAAAGGGTCCGTGGGCCGCTGGGCTGGCAGAGGGCTGGGCAGGCGGGATTCCTGCCTGGGGGCCTAAGGGAGCACTGACCTTCATGGGGGGGGGCGGGGATGGGCAGACTTAATGCAAAGAAATGGCATTGTTAATACTGCCCAACCCACCCCAGGGCTCCAGAGGTGGGAAGGTGCTCCCTTCTCAGTGCTCACGCAACAGCAGGTGCCTGGCAGCAAGGACGCTCGGAAGCTACCTTCTTAAACACTCCCTGCCCTGACGTACGGGCAGTTTCAGTGCGGGCACGTGAAGGGCCAAGAGTTTATGAAGGTACCAATTACAAACACTCCAGCATCTTAAATCCGTATTTACTGGATGCAGTCTTCTCGTGAGGGCTCGTCTTCGTATCACCACAGAGCAGGGTTTAACTGTGTGCTAGAAGCGTTTTCTCAGAACAGGAGCCCCGCATTTTGTCTCTTGCACAAGTGAGCTTTCTGTGTGTTAGTCCAGGGCCTCCAGGGTGAGAGGTGAGGCAGGTTCCAGCTCACTGGCTGCGAGGATGCGGCTTCCGGGGCGGACCAGCCAGCCTCGTTCCCCTGGGGTGGGCTGCCAGGACCTTTCAGACGGCTCGGGACCCAATCCTGCTCCCACATCCTAGCTGTGTGACCTCGGGCAAGTTACTTACAGTCTCTGTGCCTCACTTCGCTCATCTATACAGTGAAGCGTAAGAGGGTGGAAATGAGAGGAGATCACTCCTGGGATGTTCTCCGGGGGCGTCAGTCATCACACCACCTACGAGGGGGGGCTGTATCATCCCCGACTCGGGTGAGGAAGTGGACCGCGGGAGGGGCACAGTCACACAGCTGGGAGACAGGGGCCCGACCTGAACCCACAGCTCGGGCTCCCAAGGGTGGGCTCTTCTCGGCCGTGTGGCCCTGGCCCAGGTGCCAGGGTGTGTGGGGTCTGGAGCCCCGACAGGCACAGCTGCTCCTAACCTCTGTCGGGTCTATGCAGAGTCTAGGCCCTCCTGAGCCCACGCGGGCTGCTGCTTGAGCCTAGAGCCGTGGTCTGCGTGCTGGGAGTGTGGACGGACCACACGTGCACCGAGCCCCGGCCACAGGCTGGCTTGGGTCCCGGGGCCGGGGAGGTGACTCACAGCCATGCCCGCGTGCACGTGCGGCAGGGGCTGTGACAGAGTGTCAGAAGTGACCGTCATCTGCCATACTGGAGAGGGCAGTCAGCGAGGCTGTGGGGCCCCCAGGCAGCCGGGGCAGCTCCCCGGGGGCAGAGGAAGTCACACTGCTGTCCGGGTGGAGGGAACGAAACACGTGAAGGCTGGCAGCAGCTGCCAGAGGCCGAGCTTGCCCACTCACCATTCTGGGGGTCCCACCAGAGTCTGGGCTGCCCTGTGCTGCCGGGGTGAGGGCACTGGGTGCTCTCGATGCTGTGTTCACACTAAACCTTTGGAAGCAGACAGGCCTGGGTCTGAGGCTGCTGCCTTCCGGCTGTGTGGCCTTGGGCCAGTGACTGAGCCTCTCTGAGCCTCCGTGTCCTCATCTGTGAAAAAAGGAAGATCACGGGGTCTGTGTAGAGACGCTCACTCGGCCCAACCTGGGGCGAGGGGGACGAGGCCAGAGGTACAGGTGAGGCCCAGCTCTAGCCACCTCGGTGCCCAGCCAAGGGCACTGTCGTCACCAACAAAGCTCCTTGGCTGAGAGAGGAACATGGATTCCTGAGGGCACCTGGCCTGGGTGGCAGGGAAGAATCCTGGCTCATTAGCGGATGGGCGGGAACGAGGCGGGGGGCCTCGAAAGTGCTGGAGGGAGCTGGAACCACGTGTTAAACATCCCCTTGCAATGTTGTTTACACTGTTAATGCTCACAACTAAAGGGGTTTGCCAAGGACGTTAGAAATTCTGTTTGAAATCTGCGCAGGAATAATTTACGAGCTACTTTCTGGGAAGGCGGGAGGCAGCATGTGGATCTCCGCGGCTCTCCGACTGCACGAGGACTTCCTGCCCTCGGGACCGGCACCGGCAGCCGCGGGCGGGTGTCCTCACTCCGGGTTGGGGCCTCAGAGCCGTCCCGCTGGGTCAGACCCCAGGTTCTGCTCATGACCAGGCGGCTGTAATTTTTCCTGACCTGTTTCTGTGACTGAAGTCGACCGGTTCCAAGAGGCCCCTGTCTGTTGTTGCCATCCGGGGAGCAAAGCAGCTGCTTAGAGATGAATTGCTCTTCCGAGATATTTGGGGGTACGCTAGTTGGGGCGGGTGCAGGAGGCTGCATGCATCTGGCACAAATCCAAGTCCTGGAAAGTGCTCACGTCCGAGTCCTAACTGCCTCGCCTCTCCCCAAGGGCCCGGGTCAGTAATGAGCCATTTTCTACATGAATTCACTCAGTATCTGTCGGTTGGTGACTGAACTGTGCACCAGGACGGGACAATGTGGTCAAATTTCAAGGCTACGTTTGGGATGGTGTGACTTAAAATCTAGGCTATGTGGGGTCCGGCAAGGTCAGAGGACGAGGGGAGAGGCAGCCGGTGTCCTGCCCAGACCCGCTTCCCTGGGCAGTGAACCATCGTCCAGCTGCCCCCTTCTTCGAGAGCTGCCCTTGGCCAGCGGGAGCCCCGCCACGTGGGAAGCCAGGCCCCACAGCCAGCGACTGTTAGGGGCACAAAGCGGGGCCACGACTCCCCCCCCAGCTCTGGGGACGAGCTGAGACCACATGCTTGCTTACCCTCTTCTCTTTCCTGCCCGCCCCCTCCCTCCCCTGCCCCCAATCACAGCCACTGAAATCCCGGTCTCAGTTCTGCTTTCTGGAAACGGGCGACATGCGGAGACAGCGACCCTTGAGAGCAGATGAATGTGTGGCCCCTGGTCCGAGATCCCCGGAAAATACAAAGGTGGGGTGGGTGCCTCGGGGTGACAGACCTCAGGCCCCACGGCTGCAGGGGAACGGCCCCTCGCGGGCTTGCAGTCGTGACCGTGGGCGCCAGACAGCAAGGCCGGCGAGCGTGGGCACCAGAGACCCCAGCACCTCTCGGGCTGTGCAATGTCCAGCCCTCAGTTCGCTCTTGCATTTGCTTCACTCATCGCTGCACGGCGAGCTTCCCTTCCCCATCGCAAAGGCACACAAGCGATTTACTGAGTTTTCCTCGCTTTGCGTCCTCAAACGTTTTGATCTTTCTTATGGGAGAGTCACGGTCACCGCTCCCCCTGCGGAGGGCGTCGTGCGAGCCGAGCAGGCCGCGCAGCGCACAGCCTGGGTTGGGGCAAGCCTGAGATGCCAGCGTCTGGATCCGGTGTCTCGGGAAAATCTCGTTTCTTGAGCCCGAGTCACTTGGATCTTGCCCCAGCACTCTCTGGCCTCCACCTATATCACGTCCACAGCGGAGTGTTTTTTTCTCCTCCCTAAGAGCTTGGGATGCTTGTGTTTGTTAAAGATGTGGTTTCTGTTGTGTTCTTTCCAGAACAGCACGCCTGACAGGCGGCAACGAGGCTGCTGATGAAGCAGCTGTCAGCACATCCTGCCACGTCTGCAGGGGTGAGGCGCTGAGTTCACACGACGGACCCCCTTCTAGCTCCCACTACAACCGCGCCTGGTTTGCAACAGCAGGATAATGTCAGGATGGCCCAGAGACGGCAAGGGCCACACCCTCGCCCCGCTCCTGCCCGGAGAAGCCTGTGGAAGGGTAGCCGCTCTGCTGAGAAGCTCCGAGACCCTGAGGGTGACCCAGGCACCCGGCGGGTCGGGACCTTCTCAAGGACGGTGGCCCCCCACTTGGTTCTGCCCTGGCTGCAGAGAACCGATTCTTTCGGATATGCTTACAGTTTTTGGTGTTGGCCTTGGCTTGTTGGGGGGCTGGTGGGGGCTTGGTGGAGGGGAAGGAGCGGGGTGGGGGGCACGGGGACCAGGCTGGGGGCACCCAGAGTCTCATCTCGGTGGCTGTGGCTCAGTCTTTAGGATTCCAGATAAACCCCACACGGAGTGAGCAAAATGAGGGCTCCAAAACAGAAATGCAGCCAGCAACATGCCCCAGGGCAGGTTTTTTTTTGGGGGGGGGGAAACAGGATAAAAAAATATTTATTAAATGTCTACTGGATTTCAACCTCAATTAGCAGGATTGTGTCGTAGGCCACTTTATCTTTTTCATTAAAAAAAATAGGTCCAGAGTAAAGGAAAGGCCGCCCGTCAGTGAGCCACTGTAATTCGGAGTTGGGGTGAGAGATACGTGCTAGATAAACTTGCAAGTTACAGAGAAAGCTTCACGTCTGGCTCAGTGTTCCCTATTTAAGAGACAAATTCTTTTTTTTTTTTTTTTTAAATAAAGGGTTTTAGATTTTATTTTGAGGCTAGCTAGCTTTGCATAGCAATTCTTTTTTTATTGTGCTAAAAAACATATAGTGTTAAATTTACCGTCTTAACCATTTTTATGAGCGCAGTTCAGCGGTGAGTGCATTTGCGTTTTGTGCAGTACAGCTCCAGAACTTTTTCATCTTGCAAAGCTGAGCACGAACGAGCCCCCCCCCCCCCCCGCCCCGGAGGGGCAGCAGCGGTGGCGTTAACAGCAACGGCAGCTGCGACACAACCCAGTCCCCCACGCTGCAGGGCGGCGCTGAAGATTCTGCGGACGCCCGAGACCCCTCCCTGTAGCCCCTGCCTCGGGGCCGGCGGTGCCTTGCTTGGCCGGGGGGATCAGCGTGACCGCCTTGCCTGCCCTCGTGCGTCTCTGCCTCTGTCTGGAAAAAAGCCTGGTTCCTGCGGGAGAACCCTCCTGCTGTGAGGGCCTTCGCTCAGGCCACGCCCGCCAAATCCCCGCGCACCGGCAATAAACCCCAGCATTACGAGGTGTCTGTCCTCCAGGGCGGCCTCAGCAACGGACACGGTGCCCTTTCCAAAGGAGACCCAGGTCTCCTCCAGCAGCCCTGTCGGACTCGGAACGGCACCCCCACACCCCTCTGTGGCCGCCAGGCCCCGCACGCTCCGGCCCTGCCCAGGGCTCCCCATCACCACCCTTGCTGCCCTCGACCCTGGACACCTGTCCCGTCCTAGGTGTCTGTCAGTTGTAACACTGGCGCGTGTCCCAGCTTTTGTCCGGTTCCCCAGCCGGCCGGCGACGAGCAATGTCCCCCAGGTTAGAGACCATGAGTTCTGGCTTTGGTTTCCTCATCCATCGTCTCGAGCGGGATCCAGAGACTCCTCCGCGCACGGCCTCCCCAAGTGCAAACGCTAACTAGGCCGGGTGTCACCTACGTGTGGGCACAATCGCACTTAATCACCGGCATGCCGGCACCTCAATGTTTTAACAAGGTGTCACTTGTTTTCAGGTTCCTCGGAACTCGGGATTGGTTCTGGGAAGACGGCAGGTGGGTCTGCC
The DNA here is from genome assembly GCF_028749965.1 of Puma concolor. NCBI lineage: Eukaryota > Metazoa > Chordata > Mammalia > Carnivora > Felidae > Puma > Puma concolor. The sequence goes on along the minus strand of NC_141669.1, from coordinate 139,381,703 downwards.
TTCCTGGGTGTCATTTGCGAGTTGCGACAACATTAAACAGCACGGATTAATTTGATCTCTGAGTGCACTGAGGCTCCCAGCCGGCCTCCCCAGAAGCCCCGGGGCTGGTCAGGACGGCACTGGTCCCTAGAGACGCTTCTGCACAGTAACGGGTGGGAGGACCCGCCTCCCCCTGGGAGGAAGGCATCAGGGACGGATCGGTTCCGAGCGAAGGTCTCCAGCCCCCGGGACCACGCACCACACCGCTGCCATCACGGGCATTTTCCGATCTGTGACAGGTGCCTCCTTGCTGGGACCGGAGATGGTTTTCGGAGGTGGATGGATACAGGGTTCCTTTAAACAATAACATCAGTTCTGCTGCCATTCGGGGCAGTGCCATTCTCTGTAGGTCTAGTCACCGGGTTTGTTTTTTTATTAAACAAAGGTCACGTGGAATATGCTTTAAAATACACGCACTTAGTTTCAAAAGCGAGTTGGCTTAACTAACACCATCGGGGAAACAGCAACATACGTGGTGTCCGAGCAGAGGCAGGAAGGGTAAAGGTGGGGCGGCAGCGGACTCGCCCCGGCGGCCCGACCCCGTCAGCGTGCAGACAGTAAACAGCGAGCGTGTGCGGCCGCAGCTCACACATTTGAGAGGCAAACAGGAGGCTGAAAGCATCAGGAGGGAGAAGTGACAATTGCAGAGGCTGCTTGGAGGTGTTGGATCACTCTTCTGTTTCAAATCACATTAGGAATGAATTTTGCATATATTTCCCTTAATGTTCTGAGACGCCGTGAGATCGAGGAGGGAGGGGTAAAGCCGGGACTGGAGAAAAACCCTACACATCATTAAGATCTAGAGTTGGCCCTTAATGTGTCCATAGCCTCAAAATGAGGTCTAAATGGAGGCTTTTTTTCCCCCTGGCTATAGGGTGTAGCGATTATAAATGTGTCTTTGCACGGAGCCTTAGCTCTATCTTTTTGGCAGCTGGCATTGCCACATTTGAAACAAGTCCAAGAAAACAGACGATGTGTCCATTAGGTTCCAAATCAAAGTCCAGATTCTCGAAGTGCAGATTCCTCGGCGACTGGCAGAGGCAGTGTTCTCGCACCCAGAGCGTCGTGGTGAGAACCTTGCAGCTGGGTCCCCCGAGTCCCCAGCGTTGGCAGCTGTCTCCTCGCTCGGACGCGGGTTCCGGCCACTGCAGCTCACAGCCCAGCTGCAGACCCGGCGTTCAGCGGGATGAAATCCGTGCATCCCAAACACGGTGGGAGGACATCTCCCGGCACCCGCCAGGCTCGAGCTCACCAGGCCGGGACTGGGGTGTGCTGGCTTTCTGGCCATTTCCACGCCGGAGACGCGCCCAGGACAGGCTCGCTGCCTCCGTGGCAGGCTTGCCCGAGGCGGTCGGTGCCTGGCCCGAGCCCGCCCAGCCAGGCTCTGGAGCACACCCTGGCCATGCCCACGAGCCCACCACTGGGTGGATGTTACTTAACATAACGACGGATGATGCTGCTGGCTGTGAGCTTTCTGGCTTTGCCGAGCAGCTCGAGACGTGCAGACAAGACTCCTGTCACCTCCCTTCCTGTATTTCACAATCCCAGAGGTATGTGGCCACCCTCTCGACACCAGACGTCTCCCCAGGGCGTTTGCTCCGTTGCATCGTTGGAACCTGAAGAGCCATCAGTAGCTTCTCAGCTTGTCCTCTGGTGCCTGTTTATTTTCTCGAATGCTACTCGGTCCTTACTCTGTGGCTGCTTCACACAAATGACCCCAGCATATGAGACCTGCCCGCAGCCGCCTCCCCCTGCCCCCCCAGATGGCAGCATAGCCATGGCCAGACCTCAGACAGGGGACAGGGGACCGCGGACTCCCCAAGGGAGGACCGGGAGCAGACTGGGGAGGGCGAGGTCTGGATCCAATGGATTTAGCTCCGATAGCCTCACACACAGACGCCTGTCATCAGATGCTCCGAGACTGGTCCACAGCCCAGTCCACCTGAAGACACGGGCTGGGCCTCCAGCAGCAGCCACTCTCTCGGCTAATGTCACTGACACACCCCCAGGGCTCGCCCCACCAGCTACTCCGCAGCCCTGCCGGCCGACCCCCCCAGACACCCCGTGAGCCCCTCCCAGGACGCCCCTCCCCCATCGGCGCTTCTGCTCCGGGCGGGTGGCGGGTGGTGGGTGGTTTCCATGGCCCCGGGAACTCTTACACCAGGGACGAACGAGACGTTTTCAGAATCATCTACTGTGGCGGTTTCTTAGCAACCCATTATTAGAGGGCCTCTCCGTAGTTAAAAAAAGATCTCCCTCTCTTGAAAGTGGGACTGTGGTTTTGAGAAGCCCAAATCGTCTCTGTGCCGGGCGTCGGGTTCACCAGGACAAAGACGGCTCTTCACCGGGTCCTTGGGGCCAGTGTGGTTGCCGCCCAGCCTGGCCTCGTGGAGCACGGACTGACCAGGCGCCGGGCACGCGCCTGGGATGGCACACGCGCGTCACGGATGGTGGCCCTTCCCAGCGGCCTGCGCCGGACTAAGGTTTCCACCTGCATCTCCACCCCTCTCGCCCCAGAAATGGAATGTCCTCCTGAGCAAAACGTGAAGAGGTGTTTTTCTCCAGCAGCCCCCGAGTCTGATTCATATCCCGATGCTGTTATGGCATCGGACCCCCCACGGGAGCGCCCCGCGGCTCTGACGGCGTGCGTGTGCGTGTGTGTTTCTCTGGGGAGGGTGTCTGGAACTTTCCTCGGACTCTCGCCTCTCCCTGCACCCCTGTACCACAGCAGAGCACCCCCTGACCCTGTGGTGCCCCTTCTTCAGGGCAGCGTCCTCCTCCGACTTTTCTAAACCTGCGGGAGGCGCTGGAACCTGGCTGGAGCTGGGCGTGAGATCTGGGGCGCGTTCCCTTGGCGTGGAAACCTCTGTCCTCATCTCTGGAACGGGAACAGGGATGCACCCCTCCTGAGGTCTTTGAAAGAACAAAGGGGGCCACCCCTGCAGAGGGGCCCGCGTCACGCTGGTCCCAGCGGCACTCAGGACCCCGAGCCCACCTGTCCCTTCAACAGAACCGCGGGCTGAGGACGGCAGAGGCAGGCGTGTGGAGCACCGGCCCCGGCCGGTTTATTTATTGAACCGGATGGAGCCACAGCCCATCTGTCTGCTTCCCAGAAAAATATTGTCCAAGATATCCAAGCTTTCTTCTCCGATATGAAAAATGAAACGAAACAGGGCTCAGTGGTTCCACGTGGGTGCCTGCTGGTTTCCGGGGGGAACGTCTTCTCATCCCACATGGGGTGGGTCCTGGTGCATCTCGGTGGGGGGGGGCGCCCGGCCCTTGGCACACCTGCTCATTCACACTCAGCCCCCTGGACGGCACGGGTCCGAGCCCTGACTACTCAACGGCCACAGGTGGTCAGGATGGGTGGGGAGCTTGCCCCGGCATCTGTGCCTCCATACGGGGATCACACGGGCTTGGCGGGCACCGGGGGGCCCTACTCTCCAGGCCGGCGGTTCTCAAGCGTGGCTGCACAATTAGAGTCGCCTGGGCCGCTTCCAGGGGCCACCGGCGCTCGGGCCACCCTGAGACCCTGAGAGCAGCATGTATGGGGCAGGGCTCCAGGGTCTCCCCGAGGGGTTAGAGCAGGCAAGTGCACACCCTTCCCGCTGCCTTCACCGTCAACCCGCAGCTCCCAAAAGTGGCCTCACCCGTGGGCCCCCCCCCCACCCGTCCAAGCCCAGCCCCCTCAGCCCACCGGACGGCGCCCCTCCCCAGCACACGTGCCCTAGCGAGGCTCCTCCGCAGGTGCCTGTGCCTGGGGGGCTTCCTCGTGTCCTCCAGCCTCTCCGCCCGGCGGGACCTCCTCCTCCAAGCCCCGCAGATGCCACACCCCCGCCCCATGCTCACACGCCCGCCCGCCTGCTTGTTCTCCTGTGCGGTGTCTTCAGGGGAGAGATTTGAAAGACACAGGCGAGTACAAGGCTGCAAGATGAGCCCTCGCACTCCCGTCTCCGGGAAGGAAGCCTCTCGTCCGCCTGGCCGTGTCCTGCGGCACCCAAGGGCCACAGGGGAGCTGCGCAGACAGGCTCCCTGGACGCCTCGTGTCGCCCCGTCCTCCTGTGCCCACCATGTGGCGGGAACTGCCCGCCTGGCCGGGCCCCGGGAGGAGCCGCGTCCGGCTGTGCTGACACCTGCGTAAGGCAGCCGGGCAGAGAGCCAAGGCTCTGGCGTCTGGGAAGGTTCAGGGGCACTTCCGGCTCTGGAGGCCAGAGCTGCCCGTCCCACACGTCAGCCCGTCGCACAGGACACAGGCCTGCATGTGGACGTCTTCCCCAAAGCAGTGGCGTCCCCGCCAGCCTAAATGCGCCCCACAGCCCCTGCCGCGTGTGCACCCGTGGCACAGCCGAGGCGGGCCCCGAAGCAGGCTTCCTGCCTTCCCTGCCCCGGGCCACCACGGCCCCCCTCCCAGCTCAGGGCAGCAGGAACTGCGGCAGACCCCTGGCGAACACGAGTGGCTTTCTCGTGGGCGTGCGCCCGCATGACCAGCCTCCCTGCACACTTTCCCACACGACCACCGAGCTGGAGCCTCTCTCCACACACCTGTTCATACCCCCAGGCCCGCCGGGTGGGGTTTAAACACACGACGACCCACTAGTTGAGTGGCACTGGGCCCTGAAGCTTCCCCGGTGATTCTGGTGCAGAGCTGGGTTCTCCCACGCTCCTCACGGGATGGCGGGTGCCTGGGTGCTGAGAGGAGGAGGCGGGTGCCTCCCGGGACCCTGGGACGGCCGTGCCTTCGGGGACGCTGGAGGATGGCTCCACGTGTGGCCCGGGTCCTTGCTGACCTCCCCACGCTTCCTATGCCCAGAGGACGTGGACCACCTCCAGCCACCCCGTCCACAGACCGCCCATCCTGGTCACTTTGAACGCACCCGTCTGTTTTGGTTGCCTATCACCCGCCTCCCTTCTGCTGGGGAGAGCGTCAGATCTGTCCTTCCACGCCGACCGGTTCTCCCGCTCGCGGGCACTGGTTCAGTTCCGTTCATGGCCGGCCTCCCAGCGTCAGCACAGACCCACGGTCAGGGGCTCAGTCCCACGAGCCTGCCCACACTTCACACGCCAGTCGCCAGTCCCAGCTTGTCACCTGAGCTTCTCAACGAGGGCCATAAATCAGGGGTTCCCACAACCCCCCGTCATGTTTGATAGTTTGCTGTAATAGCTCAGATAACTTGGGGAAACGCTTTACTTAGGATCGCGGTTTACGGTGACAGTACACGTGGCTGAGCAGCCAGACCACGTTGCACAGGGTGAGCTCCGGAAAGGTCCTGAGCGCGGGGGCTTCTGTCCCCACGGAGCTGGGGCGAGCCACCCTTCCCGCGAGTGTACTGGAAAGGTCCATGAACCCTGTCATATAGGGGTTTTTACGGAAGTTCCCTCATGTAGCCGCAGGTGATTAAATCATTGGTCCTTGATGACCCTGATGTCAAAGCTACGACCCACAAGTCACGTGGTTGGTCCTTCTGGTGACGGCCCTTCTTGAAGCTGTCAAGGGGGCGGGTGTGAGCGATGACCCTTCAGGGGCAGTGCCTGCCTCTCGATTCACTGCTGCCTGCCTGGGTACCGTCTCCTCGCCTGCACAGCACAGCTGGCCAGGACCAGAGGGGACAAGGCACGAGAGGCATCTTGGCAGGGCCATACCGCAGTCCCATCCTGTCCTCAGCATTGCCCTTGGGGCGGCTCGCACTCACACGCAGTTCGCAAGCTGTGGCTTTCACCTCCCGAGCAAACCACCCCCCCCTTGGTATCTGTTCCATCATCACCCCCGACGAAAATCGAATCTGTTTGGAGAGCATGTGCCTCTGTTTCAGCCAGATAATTCACAAGTCTGGCAACCTCCCTGGATGAGAGGCTTGTGTTACCGACAAAAGGTGTCAGTTGTCTGTAATCCCATGGACCTGGCTGCCTGTGTGACGTCTGCTGGAGACACAGGGCAGAGCGGAGCCCGCAGGCCCTTCCTCGTGGACACTGTCCCTACCGCATGCGGCCCTTCCTCTGGGCTTCCAGCTTTGAGCACTCGCTAAGCTGCAGGGCCACTGGAAACAGAAGCTTTTCTTACAGCGGATTTTCGTTTTGAGAGTTTAATAACCGAGGATTGGACAGAGGCTGGGACATTTGAGATGCACCTTCCTCGGGGACAAAGCAAGGGGCTGGCACGTCCCCCCCATCTGGGGGAACCACGGCTCACAGGGCAGTGAAGCTGTGTTGTCGCCGGAGGATGTCGGCCCCCCGGGAACCAGCAGAGCCAGCGCGGAGGGCGCCCCTGATTTGGGGGGATTTCATCCCCAGGGACAAGCGCCCTCGCGGAGGCAGAGATCACAGCCGCCACCTCTGGCCAAAGCTACTTCCTGTGTATCAAGTTGCGTTTCATGTTCCGAGTACCGTTGAACAGTTGGACGAAAAGGTCTCATTTGGGAACCGAACTTACATTAAAATACTGCCTGCCTCCCGGAATTAGGGGTTTTTAGACTCGGAAATAACCAGCCCAGGGAAACCGGTTTGGACGGAGGCATCGGCTGGGTGTGTCTGTCTGGGGCCCCGTTAACTGCTGGCTTGGCTGGGCCACCGTGAGCCAAGTGCCCGTTGGCTCCTCGCTGGTCCAAAAGCATCGGGACGGAGGCCGGACGGGGCCTGTGCGGGGCCACCCGGAGGGGACCCGGAAGCCCTTCGTGGGCGCGGGGTGAGGCCCGCGCTGTCGGCTGCCTCACTGAGGAGCCGGGATGGCTCTCCCACAGGCGGCCACGTCGCGGATGGACGAGTGAGGCGTGTGCGGGGCGGGGGCGGAGGGCGTGGGCAGTGGAGGCAAGAGGAGGCTCTTTGCTGTCCGGGGACTTGGATTCCGGCCGTGACGACACAGCCCCTCCTCCCCAGCTGCCTCACGCGAGGATGTCAGACTCGGACAGCCAGGGTCATGAAAAAACGCCTCTCGGCTGGAATCGGCCAGAACGTTACACAAAGATGACAACCAGGAGGGGACAGAGTGGGTGAGGAGGGCGCTCAGTGGCCCCCAGCCGCCCCCAGTGCTGGTGCTCGGAGCCCAGATGAGGGCAGGCCTGGGAGGTGGGCAGTCCAGTCACCAGTCCCGTCCCCTCTCCCCCCCCCCAGCAAGGCGGTATCTCTGTCCAGCCAGCTTCTCTCCCCCCACGCTGTCCCGGGTGCGAGGCGCCTCCGTGGACTTCACTTTGCTCGCTCTCCGTCTCTGTCTCATTGGCAGCCGCTCTTGGAGCCGCCGTGGCCGATTAGCTTCGGGCAGCAAATGAAAGGCCGGAGCAGATTCCCAGTTCTCCTTCCCGGTCTTCTCCCCCAGGTAAGTTCTCATTCCCTCCCAAAGAGAAGGCTGGTCTTCTCCCCCAAGTAAGTTTTCTTTCAAAGCAATCTTCTGCAGAAGAAATTAATTTCTTTCTTTCTTTTTTTTAAAGCTTATTGAATTTGAGAGAGAGAGAACAAGTGGGGGAGGGACCGAGAGAGAGAGAGAGAGAGAGAGAGAGAGAGAGAGAGAGAATCCCAAGCAGGCTCTGAACTGCCAGCCCAGAGCCTGATTCGGGGGATGGAACTCACGAACCGTGAGATCACCACTGAGCTACCCAAGGGCCCAGAAATTCATTTCTTTATAACTAACTTGGAGATAGCAGAAGCAGGGATAATGGGGCCATACCCACGAATTTGGGGGACTTTGGTTCCCCCCACAGTTAGCCAGCCATGACCAGCCTGTATGAGGTTCTCGGTTACACTCAGAGGGATGGCTGCAGGGTGGGTTTTTTTTTAAGTTTATTTCTTTTAGGGGGAGGCAGACAGAGAAAGAGAGAGAACCCCGAGCAGGCTCAACACTGTCAGTACAGACCCTGATGGGGGGCTCGATCCCATGAACCGTGAGATCATGACCTGAGCTGAAACCGAGAGCCAGATGCCTAATCGACTGAGCCCCCCCAGGCGTCCCGGGGTTGGAAGCCCAGCTCTGTGCTTTGCGAGGGAACCTTGGGCTCTCTGGGCCGCTGCAGGGATCACAGGCAGCTCAGAGGGTGCCCTTCCTTCCGCAGGGGCTTGAACAGAGCAGGGGTGTGTCGGCAGGGGTCTGGCTCCTCAGAGGGCTAACAGACCTTAGCTCTTGTCGGCATCCTTCTTTTGGGAGGCAGGGTGAAGGGCGTCACCGGTGGGAAGGGGGCAGAGACCAAATCTGAGCCTCTATCTCGCTCCGCTCAGAGGGGTCCCGCGGCATTCCGCTCTGGGCATTTGACGAGCCGCCTGCGGCCCTCATCCAGGCCCTAATCCCTGCCGGTCGCGAATGTCACCTTACATGGCAGAAACCAGTTTGCAGACAAGACACAGTTTAGGACCTTGAGAGAGGAGGTCATGCTGGGTCACCCGGTGGCCCCAGACGCAATCACAGGTCCTACGAAACAGGAAGAGGCGGGTCTGGCTCCAGCGGTGGGGAGATGTGGGGACCAAGCAGAGAAGGGAAGATGGCCTTGACCATGGAGGAGAGGCCATGAGTCGAGGCTCCACGGCGCCTCTAGAGGCTGGAGAAGATAGGGAAACAATTCCCCGAGAGCCTGCAGGGCCACCATCGCCTGCAGGCACCCTGATTTTCACCCATAGAGACGGGGTTCGGACTCCGGCCTCCAGAGCTGTCAGAGGGTAAATGTGGGCTGTTTTAAGTCACTGATTTTGTGGTGGTTACAGCATCCATAGGAAACCAAGGCAGCCAGCGGGGGGGCCTCTTCTGTGTTTCAGAACCATGGGTGGGGTGGGGTGGGCAGGGGAACAGGGTTAAGTCGTCAGGCCTCCGAGGGCTGTAGCTCTGACCGCACCTGCCATGGGTCGCAGCAGACACCCCCAACCCTCTACCAGGAGGACTGTCTGCCCACTCCCCAATCTCCAGGTGCAGGGGTTCTGCTCTGTTCTCTGCCAGCAACTAGGCTGCAGCCTCTGGGGACTCAGAGCCACAGAGAGCGAGGCCCTTGGCAGCCGCCATCTCCCCGGGGCAGGGGCTCCGAGGCCCGACTTCACATGGCAACGTGGGCTTTCCCAGCCCCCGCGGACGACCAGGCCTAGCCCCACGATGCCCAAGTGCCTGGGTGAGAAGACACGGTCAGTGGCCCTCCCGGGTGTCCCAGCAACGATGTGTGGGGGCCGGAGCCAGGCCTGTGCTTACACCCAGGCACACGCAGGCCGGAGGCACAGATGGGCCCTGGAGAGGCCACAGAGGGTACACTGGTGGTTCCCACCTGTGAGCAGTGAGGCTCCCACATGCCAGAAGGTTCTGAGTCCTGGGGTCCCTAAAGGGCTCATTGATCAGGCAAGGTGAGACAGGAAATTCCAGCAGACCTGTGCCCCGTGGGCACACCATGAAACTGTCCACACCCTCGGCCTGCTGAGCCCTTGCCTGGAGGCCCAAGGCTCTGCCAGAACCTTCCGAGCCCCTGCCCACAGGCTCCACTTACACCACAGCCCCAGATGTTCCGCTTGGGTGGATGTGTGCTGGCCGGCCACCCTCCCCAAACCACAAAGGGCCACACACACCAAACGGAGATGCCGGTGGGGTCGCCGGGAACCGGAAGGGAAATCCCCACAAGCCTCCAGAGAATTCTGACTCAGGAACACTGTAGTTCGCTCGAATCCTCCTGATATTCGTGGGAGTATTGGAAATAATCCTCTTACATTTGGACACAGATTTAACTCCACCCCCCACTCCTGAGTGAAACAGCTGTGGATGTCAACCGAATCCACACGGAAACCAGCCCCGCACACGGACCTGCCTCTGTAAAGTTTCCCAGTCTGTAGCTATTTAAATGTGATTTCCAGATCAGAGCAACAAGGCCGTTACTTAGTTTATTTAAGGTATTCGAATATTATCTGATTATTTAGAAACATTTATAGGAGCTAAATATAAAGTAACAGTTGATCATAAATGTAGCAACTCTAAAATTAACCCTCAATCCCACAGCTCTGACGAGACGCTAGTATGCATGGAACATAAGGGGAAAACTTTGAAAATCTCCTTTAAGAGGGCCTGGAGCCCGGCGGGATCCCAGGGGAGGGCCTGGAGCTTCAGTGCGATCTTAGGGGACCCTTGATTGTGACGGAGCGGTTGTCAGCTCTTGGCCTCTGGTTCCAAATGAGACAGGGTCAGCGGGGCTAATTGTCATTGGCTGCGGGCTTCACAAGGAAACGCTGACAGCAGTCAATGACACACAGAGCTGGGCCAGAGGGGGCGGCCCCAGCGCTGTGCAGCGGCCAGACCTGGGAAACACGGCCACCGCCCTGGGAGACTGTGGCCGGCACCCCAGGCCACAGGGGCCTTGCCTCCCTGTCCGGCTCAAGCCTGTCCTCTCCAGGGTCGTCCAGGGCCCCTGGTGTCCGGGCGGCTTACCCGGCCTGCCGTCCAGCCTGCCGGCATCCGCGAACACCCGCCCCCTGGAGCAAGGGGCCCGAATGAAGTGCTCTGGTGTGTGGGGTGCATCCAGTCTGATTTCCAGGTGGTTCCCCTCAGCACCGCCACGCCAGCATTGTCTGATGAGTCACTTTCTTCCCGGGGAACCCGCAGAGGGTCTCAGCGCAGGGGATACTGGGAGCCTGGAGCCCTGTGACCTGTTGCTGTGGAATAGCACCGAGGCACCAGAGAAGGAGCCGTGGGGTCTGAGCAGGAGGAGCACCACCCCATTCCTGGCTGTCTGTGGTGAGAGGTGCTGGGACCCATGCATCCAGGGGAGGCTGAGGCCAGGGAGGGATGCACCCCAGAGCAGGTGGCGGAGGGCGAGTGAGAGGCAGGATCACCTCAAGCGGAAGTGGAGGTTGGGCCGGTGTGGGAGGCGCCCATGGGGCCCAGACTCTGGGCCGGCAGGTGCGTGTGGCTCAGTTGGTCCCAGGGGCCGGCCGGGAGCAGAGCTGCTTGAGCTCAGATCACAGGGGACATTTATGAACCATGTGTCCTGGGCATTCCAAGGGATAAAGGGGCGCTTTGCAGAGAACTCTGGCTGCGGCTGGCTGGGGACCGGCTGCCGGGGAGAACAGGGGAGCGGAAACATGGGCCGTGGACTCCCAAACGCTTTGTCCCCTCCGGCCTCCCAGGTGGACTGACACCCGCAGGGGACGAAGGCAGAGTGGGAGCCCCAGCGTCACCCGCATTCCTCCAGCACAGCCGCGGGGAGGGCACACCGTCCGTCTGGGAGCGAGGGGCCCGCCCGACCTTCCTGATCAGCCGGGGCTCTGCGAGGCCAGCACCGTATCGTTCTTGTCCGGCCCCCGGCCTTTGGTTTTCAGTGCGGTCACAGCTCCGCAGAACTTGCTGGACTGAGAACCGGGCTGTGGAGAAGCAGCACACACGTGTACCTTCTGCCGCAAGGGTCAGGCCTCTTTCCTGACCGCCCCCCCTGCCCCGGGCACGGCCACACTCCGCGGGAAGAACTCCATGTGCCGTGAACCCTTCTAACTGGCACGGTCATTGGCGGCCTTCCAGCGCATGGAGAAGGGACTCGTGTGGCCGACGGTCGGCCAGGGTGGCCGGGCCCTCGGGTCAGCCCTGCACAGGACACACGGGTGGCCCCCGCGGGCCCCTGCTGGGGCCCCACCCCCCCTGCAGCCGGGAGGGAGGGTGGCCCTCCCGTTGGGGACACGCGTTGAGTCGCTAAAGCGGGTACCATATGGCGCTCTTGTGTCAAGCCGGAACAGGCGTGAGGCTCGTCACCGTTGGGAAAGCAGTGTGAAACTCAATTTCTCGGTGAGGCGGAACAGTTTCCACTTTAGCACAAGCCCCTGCAAACGGCGTCTGCCCGGCGGCCCTTTGTTCTCCCGTCCTGACTCAGCTCAGCAGTGGCTGCTCTGAGCCCCTGTGCAGCCCCCACACCCAGCCTGTAACTCAAGCGGTGCCCTCAAGGTCGGCCCCGCCCAGGTTTGACCACCCAGGACTGAGGCTCCCCCCCATGCCTCCCGAGACCCTCCCTTCCCCCAAGCAGGGGCTGCGCGGGGGCCCAGGGAGAGGGGGACCTGGTCCATTCCTGCGGGATTTCCCTTCCAGGGGAACAGGAGGCAAGAATCTGGTGCAGGACGCGGAGCCGAGTGGAGAGCCCACACCAGGAGTCCTCCGGGGCAGCCCCAAGCTGCAGGCAAAGCATCAGGTGACAGTCGGCCGGGCCACCAACAGGGCCTTGTCCACAGGCCGGGACGGGGCGGATTTGAGCCGTCAGTCAGTGCACAGGGGCGGGGCGGGTAGGCGTCCTGCTCTGTTGTCTCATGGCTGTGTGACCTTGGATGAGTCACTCAACCTCTCTGAGCCTCAGTCCCTGCCTCTGGGAGTAAATGGTATTGCTGCTCACTGCATGGTCTGAGGGTCACGTCATCGACGGCATCCCCTGGGGCAAAGCGGAAATCCAGGAGCGCGCGTGTGTGTGCATGCACGTGCCCACAAGTGCACTCGAGCGTGTGCACAGCAGGGCTTTGCTGGACACTTGGGGAGGCCTGTGACTGGAGTCAGGTCAGGCGGGGGCCGGGCTCAGCGGAGCTGGCGGGGTCCCGTCTTGGGGGCAGCTGGCCGGGTCCACCTAGGGAGGGAGGGGCCCGGATGCCAAGTCCCATCAGGCCGATGGCCACCACTCCTTAGGAACAGGAGAAAACCGAAGTAGGGGACCCAGGCAGCCGCCAGGGCCTCAGTGCTCCAGGGCCTGAGCATGGGCTGAGTTGGGATGCGACAAGGGAATGCACCACCCACAGGGCATCCCGGGGGCACTCAGACGCCCACTCAGAGCTTCGAGGCCCCTTGGGCCTGGGAGGGATGTGGGGGCAGCTCGTGGTGCTGGAGCCTCAGGGCCTGCTGAGCCCCTGGTCTGGGTCTGTCTAAATGCTGGTCCTCGTAGGCACAGACCCCACCTGACATGCTCGGGGGTGCAGAGGCCTGAGCGGCTCACATTTCTTCCAGAACAGTGAGGACAGCGGGCCCAGGAGACTGCATGTAACACCCCCACCCCTTCCCCTGCCAAGTGACAGGGGTGTGCCCGGGTGGCTCAGCCTGAAACCCTGGGAACCAGAGAGTGTCCCTGTCTCCACCCCCACTCCCTAATCAAGTCGTGTGGAGTCTTTCTTCCGGCCTGTCTGGGCTCCCTGGCACCCCACTCCTCCCCAGGCACCTCCCCTGCTCTGCCTGGCCCACACCACCGCTCCCCTGGGCCGGCTCCCTCCTCCCGAGGCTCCGCTGCAGCTCTTGTCCTTAACCTTCCATCCCCCACCCAAAGGCACGTCCCAGACCACCACGGGTGGGTTTTTACAGGCTTCTCAACATGTGGGGCAAGGGCTGGATCTCCTGCCTGGTCCAGAGGGCCCGAGGGGCTGCTGGGCTGCTCTCCTCCTGGTCTGCCCTCCCACCTCTCCTCACTCACCATTCTAGCTGCAAAGACTTTTCCAGTCCTTGGGTGTACCGGGCTTGTTCCTACCCCAGGGCCTTTGCACTTGCTGTTTTCCCTGCCTGAGCTTGCCACAGCTGGCTCCTAGTCTTGCAGGAGCTCAACAGCGGCTTCTTGGAGAGGTCTTCACCAACGCGCCCCACCTAAAGCACCTGCTTCCTCCCCACCTTGCCTGTCCCCGTCTGTCTCATCCCTGCATTTCATCTTCTCTGTGGTTCCGTCCATCTTCTGGCAGTTTCCTCTCCTCTTGTCTGTTTCCACCACCAGTGTGTTAGCTCTCGAGGACAGGACAGAACCATGACCATGGAGAGGCCGCTGTACCTCAATGCTGACCAGAGCCAGTGCCCAATGAATACCTCCGTGTCCTCATGATGCGCTATGGGGAAAGGTGATCAGCACGCGGTGGGGCGAGGCGGAGGGACCCTCCCTTCTCCAGCCTGGAGGGCCTGGAAGGCTCCGGACTCTTCTGAGATGCTGGTTAGTTGTCTGCTTAATTTTGCTTTTAACAGACCGAGGACGTAGTCCTTTTCTCGTCTTCATCACCTCACATTTTTGGGAAAATGAGATCAGCCTCTCCACTTGAGAATTACAGCCCGTGAAGCCTCTAAAAGCCAAAACCAAACAGGAAACGCAATCGAATAGCAGCCTGAAGGCCCAAAAACTTTGTGCAGGTGCTCAGAATGTGAGGCCTCTTCCGACGGCTGGTACGGAGATGTCCCCGAGTCCCGGGTGTGTGGCCAGAGACCCAGCCGCTGTGGGAAGGGACTGTCAGCCAGAGGCAAACAAAGCACAGAGGAACTGTGTCACAGCAGACTCACCAGCACTGGCTCTTTCTCCGGCATCATTTGGGGGCAGACGCGTGGCTGTCCCAGCGTCACTGGGGAGGCCAGAAAGCAGCGCACGGTTTTCCGTCGTCTTCTGTGGCCTGGAGTGGGTCTGGTTTCCCAAACACCACCCGTCCGTGGACCCTATCCGTTCCGACTGGCTTGGCTTTCGAGCCTGGTCCCCACACCCTCCTTTCTGTGGGTGGCAGTTGGGTCTTTAAGCCGAGAGCTTGGTGAGGGCAGCTGTCTCCATGCTGGTTGTGTACAAGCCAGAGGAAGTTGCCAGGAAACACCAACAATCATCGTGAGCGTGAGCGGGTCTCCCGCGGGAGAGAATGGCCCGGACCCCCAGGAGGGCACACGCGGCCTTCAGCCCGTCTCCTCCTTGGCTCTAGGGAGCACCTGTTCCAGGCACGCAGGCAGCTCCTGACCCCATGTCTGGGTGGTGCCTGGGACGTGGGAGAAGGACCCAGGGCCCGTGTTTTCACCTGTAGCCGTGCTCCTATGCTGTCTGTTCCCTTCCGAGCACGCAGCCATCTTTGAAAACAAAGCCTGTGTGCTACGCTGTCCCAGCTCTGTCCCTGCAAGGCCCACCCCTGGGGGCTTGGGCTTCTGGAGGGTGCTCTGCGGCTGCCTCCCAACCACGCGCACCGGGGCCCAAAGCCCCACGGCCCTGAGGCCACCGAGTGGACCCCGAGGTCCAAGGGAGGCTCTCACGCCTTGTGAGTCACGAGTGTCTGGGCCAAGGCCCCCACTGCCACCCCCGCATCACCCCTGACGTAGGGCCACTCGAGGAGCAGACACGCCTCGCAGGCGCCGGTCCCAAGGTGACTTTCAGGGAGCCAGCGGGGTGGGCCCCGAGCCGCCCTGGCCGAGCTGCCCCGCAGGGCAGACCGCACAGCGTGAAGAGCCCGGCCTGTCTTGCACGCCCTGCCCAGAAGCAGGGGTCCCTGCGGGACCCTCCAGAACAGTCTCCTCGCCAGGCCCTGTCCTCACCCCTGCCCCCGCCCCCCCCAAACCTAAAGCACGGGTGCCTCGCCCCTGCTCGCCGGCCTCAGCCCCTCATGCTTCCCACTGTGCCATCCTCACGCCCTGACCCCGGAGCCAGGCTCACCACATGGCCACGCGGGCCAATCCGCGGCTTGGCGGGGACGTCACTCCCCGGTGTTCGCAGGCGCTGGCCTGCTCAGGATTGGGGAGCGGCCCGGAGCCCCGGGTCAGACACAGAGCGGGATGTTTCTCCTGCGGCTGCCGGGCGCTCCTGCCCACATCCCTGCACCCCCTCCCCCCCCCCCGGCAGGAAGCGGAGCTGGAATCCACCCCGAGGTGCTGGCTGGCCAGGGCCCCTGCCCACTTGTGTCCTGCCCGCACCTGTGTGTCGCTCCGTGCACACGGGCCTGCCCTGTCCTTCCCAGGAATGTGCTGGCTCCATCGGAGCTGCTCGGTGCACTCTGGCCCCGGGGGACGCGACCCAGATGCTCACAGGGGCCCCACAGGACTGTCGGTGAGCAAAGCAGGGGCAGAGGCTCCCAGTCCCGCTGACGCTTGCACCCAGGACGGGCTCGTGGACGGCGGCTGTCCCGAGCGTTCAAGGAAATACTCTCACGTGTGGTTTTTCTCTAGGGAACGGAAGCCCTACGTTCCACGGCGTAAATGCTGGGAACGAATTCACGTTTCCGCGGAACTCCGCTTACATCACACTACACGCATCTGCAAGGTGACCGGGTTCGGGCTGCTGGTCCACCCACCGTGGGCCAGGCCGGGGGCGCCCTCCGCTGCTCTGGGATCTCAGGGAGGGATGGGGGGGGGGTGGAGAGTCACACAGGGGTGGCCTCTTTCCCTTCAAGCCCAGGCTCAGATCGGGGAGAGCCCAAGGGTCTCGCTACTCCCACAGCAGCAGCAGATCCCAAATCTTGAATTTCACTGAGATGGAAACGTAACAAAGAGGTTTTGTCGAGGTTTTCAACTCCGTTACCGTGCCAAGCAAGGGCAGTGGAACAACGCCCTTCGGTGCTGGCCGTTGCAGGTGCCCCCTCACCAGGCAGTCTCCTTTGGCCGCTGCCACTCTGCCTGGTCCCTGAGCGGCAGCCGGAGGGGTCTTGGCCAATCTAAGCCTCATCCCATCACCCCTTGGGTCTCAGAGTAAAACAAGTCCCCCCCCCCACAGTCACACGCCCCACTCAGGACCTGGACCTCTGGTTCTCCAAGCTGGCTGCTCACCCTCCCCCTCTCTCTGGCTGTCTCCATTCAGCCACTCTGACCTCCTGGCTCTTCCTCTAAGACTTTGCTGTTCCCCCTGCTCAAATCTCTTCCCTTCTGCAGCACCATGATTCTTCTGCTACTGTGCCCCACACCCTCTGGCCCCTAATAGTTGGTTTACTTATCTCTCTCCCCTGAACGTAAACTCCAGGGTGGCTGGACTCTGTCTCATCCATTCTCTGTGTACCCTCTGCACCTGAACAGCACAGAACGGGCGTTCAGGTTGTACGTAAAAGCTTAATGAGCGTGTGATGGATGAACAGATAACCTTCCCCACGACCTACTGTCACCATTTCACACCAGAATGAAGGACACCCTTCTCCAGGAGAGGGCCGCCAGCAGCCTTACCCCAATATACTCTGAGGACTCGACCCCCTCTTGGCACTTGTCGGAGGACCAGCCCCACCCTACGGTAGCCCCAGGGCAGCCAGAGGGGACAGGGGAGTTTCCCTGGTAACAACTAAATTGTCCTGGAGGTAAGTGAGAACAGAAACAGTGAACCAGACCTGCCAGCCAGGTGGGATGCAGCCCTCACCTGCCCAGCCACCTCCTCCCACCATTGCTGGACACTGCTCCTTGAGTTCCAGAATATTCTGAGCCCTGATCGGCCCGACCTCCTCTTTGGCCTCCACAGTGAGGCCCAATGGAACTCCCAGCTCGTGCCCACACTTGCAGATGATGTCTGGTCTGCAGACTCGAGCCTGGTGGCCATGGCAAAAGTCCTACTCGGCGGGAGCCCCGCTGTGACTCTCCGTTTGTGGCAGGTGCTCAGAGCGCCTGCCCCAAACACCCACCCGCACAAGGCGCTACAGCAATTCAACGACTAAATCAAATCTCTGAATATTAAATTAATGATGGAGATCTAAAATATTAATATATTCTAATTAAATATTCTCCAATAAATTATCGGAGCGTTTGCAGTGATTTGATTCTACTTCCGTTTCTTCCAGATCTTTCAGCTGCATAAATATAGCCATTAAAGCAATTCAAGAAAGGGAACATTTTCTGCTCCGACGAGGGAACGGTAGACACAAAGGATCTGCACGGTTCTCTCGCGCGATTGATTAAATCACAGAACCCAAGGCCGCTGAGTCGGTGAACGGCTGCTTTCTTCACGTCCCTCGGGCTTTAGCAAGGACAGTGTGAATTCCCTTCAGGTCTCCACACGATGTGTAATTACAGGGAGGCTGGACGGCTGCTGCGGAAGGGTCTCACGTGGTGTGTTTGTGTTGGAACCCGGGCTGGGCGGGGGGCAGGGCCTGAGCCCCCCCACGGGGGGCTGGGAAAGCGGCAGTTCCCACCGGGACTCACGGCGGGAGGAGTCACAGAGTTTCCAGGAGAACGTCACTCCAGGTCGTTAAGAACTCCCCTGGTGTCACGTCTTTAGTCAACGGCTCCTTCCGTTCTGGTGACAAAGCCGTGGATGCCACCTTCTCTTTAGCTCTTATGAATTATAAACCCCACAATACAGCCCCACACCTTTGCCTTAAACAGTCAGCTGTCTTTTCAGTAAAATATTATCCCCCAAGTGTATCTTTTCCTGTTCTCCCCATCCCTTCCTGCAGATCTAAAAAATTTCCAGCCTTGTCCTTTCTTTTCAGCCTGAAGAACATTCTTTACCACTTCTTGTGGGTCTGCTGGTAATGAATTCCCTCAGTTTGCTTATCAGAAATGTCTTTATTCCACCTTTAATTTTGAAGGACATTTTTTTTTCTGGATACAGAATTCTTGGTTGATAGTTTTCTTCATTCAGCAACTTGAAAATGGCCTTCCATTGCCCAGTGGCCTCCAAAAGAGAAGCCAACCTTCGCTGCCCCTGCCCTCTGACAGACTGTGTCTCTTCCTCTGCTTCCAAGATTTCTCTCGAGTTTTTGAATTTCATCAGTTTGACTATGATCAAAATTGGGCTTGCTCTGTATTTATCCTACTTGTGGTTCAAAGATTTCTTGGATCTGTAAGTTCGCTTCTCTTATCCAGCTGAAATTTTGTGTTTCAGTTTTCTACCATTCTTCAGATTAGGTGATTTCTACTGATCTGTCTTTACTTATTTAATTATTTAAAATGTTTTATTTATTTTTGAGAAAGAGAGAGACTGCGAGTGGGGGAGGGACATAGTGAGACAGGGACAGAGGATCTGAAGCGGGCTCCACGTGGTAACAGCAGAAGGCCACATGTGGGCCTTAAACTCACAAACCGCGAGATCATGACCTGAGCCAAAGTTGGACGCTCAACCGACTGAGCCACCCAAGACCCCCTGGTCTATCTTTAAATGTAGTGACCCTTCTGTCATCTACAATCCACTTGGAAGCCCATCCAGCAAGTTTTTATTAGAGATATTGTACTTTTCAGCTTTACCACTTCGATTTGGTTCTGTTTTTAGTTTTCATTTTTTCTGCTATGGTTCCACATGTATTCGTTCGTTCTGACTGTGTTTTCCTTTGAGTCCTTGAACGTGTCTGTACAAGATATTTCAAAAGTCTTGTTGGTAATTTCAACATAGTAATCCCAGAGTTAGATTCTGTGGGCAGTTTTTCCCTCTTAATTATGGGTTACATTTTGTCTTCTTTCTCTCTTTGCTTTCTATTTTCTGGGGATATGTCTAGTAATTTTTGTTTGTATATTGGTCATTGTTGATGATACATCGTACAGACTGGTTCTGTTACCTTTCTCTGAAGGGTGTTCATTTCTGTTAAGGCAGGGAGTTAACTCGGCTGGACCTAAATCTAAATCTGTTTCCCTTGCAGGAGACAGCAGTTGAAACTTCCGCTCAGTTCTTTCGATCTTCTTGCTGTTGCTTTTTGCTGGGTTCTTTGGAGTCTCCCTCCCACACGCACAGCTCCCTGGCTAGGCAGAAGTTATAAGCAGATGTGAGAGTCTCCATCTGTGGCTACACGTCTTACAGGATTGGTCCCCTCACATTCCGCTGCTTTGTCAGTTCTAAACCCCATCTTCCGACCCCTCTGACCAGCGAGATTGGTTTTCTGTGTGAGAGCTAGCTGCCTGTTGATGGCAGGATGAGAAGTGATCTCAGAGGGAAAGTCACATAAACAAGATCTCGCCCAGTGCTGTTTCCTCCTTTCAGTTCCTGTCGGC
The DNA here is from genome assembly GCF_028749965.1 of Puma concolor. NCBI lineage: Eukaryota > Metazoa > Chordata > Mammalia > Carnivora > Felidae > Puma > Puma concolor. The sequence continues at coordinate 139,362,097 of NC_141669.1, read as the reverse complement.
TACTGACCACTGTCCAGCAACTTCAAATAGTTGCAGACTTTTTTTTGCCGAGTTTATAACTGTTATTTCAGAAGTGTTAGTCTGACATACGCTACCCTACCATTACCAGAAGCGGAACTTCCGAAGTAATTACTTTCAAGGATTGTATATTAAACCTCACAATCTTCAAAATGATCATGAAAGGCTAACCAGTAGAGGTGGGCACAATAGCTGTGTCATTCACTCATTTGATAAGTCCTTAATGACACCTACTTTGTCCCCAAGGTTGTGCTTGACAGGCGGACTGTCCCTCAAGGACCTTTATGTCTAGTGGGAAAGACAGATCAATAATCACTGACAAAACAGTGTCAAAAACTCTGCCACAGTGGCAGGCAATGGGGCTGCCATGCCCCCTGTGGGAGGGCCTGTGCCGGTCCTGGGAAGCGGGGTATTCTCAGAGGAGGCAGGGAGGGGCCAGGCTGGGGAGCGTCAGGTGCAGCGAGAAAGTCCTCCAGGCTGAGGGAAGGGCTCGTACGCAGGAGTCCAGGTAACCAAGGGTGTGACCAATCTGCACGTAGCCCAGCGTGGCTGTAGTTTGGTGTTCCAAGGAGTGGAGTCAGACCATGAGGTCCTGTGAGACATGCTAAGGAGTGAGACCCTGTCTTGGAGACTGAAGGAACAGAAGAAGGGGCGAAACACACACATGCCACGTTTTAAAGGGCCACCTGACTTTCGTGAGATGGTGAATAATGATCGCTTGGTCACTCACACATGAACGGATGCCTTCCAAGAGCCAGAAACTAGGTTCCTAGGGGAACGCAGTGATGACCACACCACAAGGTTACCCAGCAGACATTTCGCAGGATAACACGGAGTCAGACTTCAGCTGGTCCCATCAAATGCATTCATGCATCTGATCAACATCTATGGAGGGCCTACCCTGGGTCGGATATGGGGTGACTCTCTGTGTCCCTGTCTCACACGTTCACAGTGCCGACCCTGGCCCAGGACACATCGCTCACGGAGCTCCGCAGAGACCCCACCCATCTGCATCCACACAGGTCAGCAAATGTTTGTGGTTGGATATGAAGCAATGTGGCACCTGTGCACAGAACGGGAGCCAAACTTATCCTGGAAAATGCGAACCGGTCCGGTCTTCTCAGCTCTCCTGGGACGTGGATTCTGGCAGTCCTTCTGAGCCCCCTGCAGCCGTGCTCTCGTGAGCTCCCTGCTCTAGAAACCGCCTCCCGCTCATCTCTCACCTTCGCCGCGTGGCTACCCTTTGTGCTAAGCGATTGTGTGACGATCTCCTTTCCAGGCCTTGCTCCGAGGACAGGTTTGCACGAGCTGCTGTCTGTTAAAATACCAACTTCTGAAATTGAAGGGCGCGTCTCCCAGTAGCACAGCCTTCTTCCTCATCATCTTGAGCGGGTTCCTACAGTTGCCCCGGACAACCTCTCAAGTTAACAAGTTCTGAATTTTTATTAGACTCCTTAGAAGTCTGATTTTATCCTCACTCCGAATCTTGCCGGAAGTCAAACCTAACACACACGCTAGAAAAGCAAGGGGCTTTTCAGAACCCTCCACGAAGGTACACATGAGGGAATCCCAACCGCGGTAGCGAAGGGACCAAATTCTGAATGACGGGCAGCAGGCGGCCTGCCCGCAGGCCCTCGGAGCTGGAAAGCGCTCTTGTCCTCTCCCTCTGAATCTCCGGTGCCTGCGCGGTGCTGGGCACCTCAGCTGGCCCCAAACCGTCCCTTCCAGAGCCGGGATTCAGGAGCAGGGAAAACCCCCTCCTGCCCCTTCCCAGAACACAGGGTCTCCGGCTTCCCAGGGGATCAGCCCGCCTGCGAGCGTCCCCCCCTCGGCTCTGAAGCAGGGACAGCCCGGAGCTTCCGAGTGCTGCCTCTGTGATGTGGCTGCTCTCCCCTCCCCACTTAAATTTAGACGGCGGCCTAATTCCGGTGGGCATGCCCGCAGGAGCGCTTCCATACTGTGCCGCAGACACTCCCCGCTCCTGGTGGCCCAGCCCATCGTGGCCAGCCTTCCCTTTTCAGGGTTCTCCTCCACCCAAGTCGCTTATTCATTCTCCCTGCATCGCAGAACTAATGCTAGTCCTTCCAAGGAAAAAGCCTGTAATTAACAGAGGCTTTTGGGGAAGAACGTTCTGCCTGCTTCTCTCCTGCCCAGTTTTTCATTTAGCATATTTTATCAGAATGAAATGCCTTAATGAGCACACAACTGCAGCTGATCCCAGCTGAACCTCAAAGTGCTCCTCGCCTGGCTTCCCGGCCCCATCAAGCTGTATTCACGTTTGCTGGGACTCGGGCTTCTTTCTGGAGCAACTTCCCCCAAAACAGGGACAGGAAACTCATCAACGTCCTGCAGACAGGGACGGGGGCAGGAAGCCTCCCCAAGCCCCTGCCTGGGCTAGGTAAGAGCTGAATGGGGGGAAGGGAGGGAGCGAGAGGAGGAGGGAGGCAGGAAGTGAGCACATGAGAGTGTGGGTGTCATACACGTGTGCTATCACGTGGGATGGCACGGGTGCACACGTGTGTGTGTGCTTCTGCCCCGAGTTCTGACATGATCACTGGGCGTGCACTTGGAAAAGACAAATCTCTTACAGAAACTGTAAGGAGATTCTGTTTTCCATCTGCTGAGGATGCATCTCCCCATAAGATCCCAGCTCGGCTTGGGATTCCGTTCCACGGAAAGTACTCCACCATCAGTCAAGAAACTCTGAAGGCCCACCAGGAGGGGCCGAGATCTCTGCCGGGACCCTGGTGCCCCGGCCTTCACGGTGTGTGAGCCGCTGGGTGCCCAGACAGCGCCCCCCACTGGGCTTTGCTTCCATCACTCATTCAATGAATGTAGTGCCTGCTGTTTACAACACTAGAGGCGCGGGAGGCCTGTGCTCAGATGCGTAAGTAGCAATCATGAAGTCACGTGGTACTAAGTGCTGTGGAGAAAGCAAGGGGGGCCGTGGGGCGAAGACCAGGCTTGGAGGGTCAGGTCTGACCTCTCGTCAGGCCACCCCTCGTCCCATCCCCCTGGCACAGGGGTGGCGTCACAGACGAAAGGACACACGTGCTCTCACAGGGGAACCTTCCGGGGGCAGAGACGCACATCCCCTTCCCCCCCTGCACAGCTGGCCCCTGTTTCTCCGTGTCCCTTGCGATAAGGCACGGCCACACACCTGGTTTTGGCCAGTGGACTTCAGGCAAAATCAGTGCCTGCCACGGCCAGGCCTAGCCAGTCCTGCAGCCCTCATTCCGGGGCCCCGAGTGACCGTGGTACAGAGCCCCCCTCCCCCAAACCACCTTCACAGGAGCAGGAAATAACCCGTCTTGTGTTCAGTTCTGAAATTCCGGGAATGCCCTTGATAGCAGTCAGCTAACACTAACCCACACCCTATCCTTCAGCTCGTGGCCTGTTTTGGATGGCCGTGCCCAGCATGGAGGTGGCCCTCCCTATGGGGGCTGCTGGACACGCCAGGGTGTCCGCGGAGCGGAGGACAAATTTGTTCAAAAGCACAGCCACGGGGCGGGCCAGGGGACAGCGAGGTTGAGCTGGTGCCACCGGTTCCCTGCTTTTGTCAGTGGACACCTGAGGCCCTGTTCCCATTTCCTCCCTCGAGGTCCAGGTTAGACGTGTCAGTGGCAAGGGGGTCCTCGGGATGCTGCGGCCCCCATCAGGGCACACAGATGTCCTTGTGACCAACCCCCTCCCCCATCAATGCATCCACGGGCCGTGTGGGAGCCGAAGGCTCGGCCGGCGGGGGAGACTTGGCTATTCTTGCCTCCAGCTATGACTGACCGGCCCCCGAGACCACGGCGGGTCCCTCGGGTAGAAAGTACAGAAGTGTCTTCTTCTCCATCATCCAGGAGGGGACAGGCCCTGGGGGTCCTCGCGGGTCGGGGGCTCCGCCTTCAGTGGCTTTCTCCACCTACGGTACCTTTCACAGCCTGTGTACGGATGGGCACAGAGGAGGAAAGATTCGTGTGTCCCTACTAGGACCACTAACCTGAGAAACTCTGAAAGCCAGGACAGCAGAACATTCCAGAAGTGCCAGGATGCACGCACAGCATCACGCGTGCACCTGCGGCGCGTGAGCAGACCAGAGCCCTCGGTACCCATCACAAGGTCGCGCACTCACTATAAGGTTCCCGCCAAGTGCCGGGGAGGTGGGCCAGGGTGCTTCCCAGATGCTGGGAGGTAAGCCGGATGTGCGCTTGTCAAACTGGGCTACATCTGGCCCAGTGCCTGTTTCTGTACATAAGGTTTCACCGGAAGACAGACACGGGGATAGTTTACGCATTGCCTACAGCAGCTTTCGTACCGCAAAGAGTTGAGTATTTGAACCCGAACCTGGCTGGCTGCTTAAAATGGCTACTATCTGGCCTTTACAGAAAAAGTCTGGCGACCCCTGAGTCAGAGCAACTGCTTCCTACCAAGCTGGTCTTTGAGCAGTGCAAAGCACGAGGCCGTAAGTAAGACTGAACCACACAACGGCAAGCCGGCTCCCCTTCCACTTGGCTTTCCATCCTGATGACATTCAAGAGGAAGCTGCTGGTACTACGGCCTCTTTGGAAGGCTGATATTTGCTCTTCGCCTCCCTTAGAAACAAGTCCCAGGCGGCCTTCAGGCTCTGAGGCTGACAATTACACAGCCAGACACCAACAGCTGTGTTTTCTCTGTCTTCTGCGAGTCTCGAGTCTCGCGGTCAGCCTTCCTCGCAGCCACCAATGCCAGCTTTCCAACTGTGACCGCAAATAAAGTCTCCTCTTAGCATAATTTACATTAAAAATGAATCCCTGACAAAAAACACTAGGTGGGCAGATGACGAGTGCTAGTCAGACACGGGGGTCCCCGAGGGCAGAGAGGGCGGAGAGGGCGCACGCACGTGGGGGCCACAGAGCTAAGTCATCAGCACCCTCATTCTGTCGGTGGCCGGGGGTTGGCAGACTGACCTTGAACACGGGATCCTGGGACTCCACCCCCGGGTTGGGGTTCACGTCTTGAGTGTTTCTTTCGTTCAAGTCTGTGCCCGCATCACAGGGACCTCCCAACACTCAGGACACTCAAGGGCAGGAGGGGCTCTGGAAAGCTCGAGCTCCCCGTCTCACGGGGGAGGGGGAACTGAGGTCAGAGGGTGGCTTCTCCCCACGAGTGGAAAGACTGTCCCGCGTCCCTCCTGCGCCCTCACGCGCCTGCAACACAGGCCACACTTCTGACCCCTGAGGGTGGGGGACCCCCCCACCAAGCAATCCTGTGACACCGGCGGGGTGTCTGAAGTTTAACTGACACAGTTTATTCTGACGCGGGCTGCGAAAACAGCAGGTGTCCGTCCCACAGGGAGGGGCTCAGTCCCGCATCGCGGCTCCCACCCAGAGGGCCTGCCACGACCCCCTCGTAGCCCAGAGCAAGTCTACTCGCTAGACTGTCATAATGAGTGTAAGTCAGGAACCCCCGATGGGTAAGATGCGGACATGCCAGGCTCCCTGCCCCTCCCCGGGCCGCCAACAGGAGGCTCTCCACACCCTGTCCCTCGGGGGTTTTTATGGAAGCTGCATTACAGACTTGGTTGATTAAGTCACTGGCCACTGGCAACAGACTTGACCTCCAGCCCCTCCCGTCCCAGGCGTTTGGGGGGCAGGGCTGAAAGTAAGGTCTCCCCTCTCGGAGTCGGTTCCCCTGGCAACCGGCAACCAGTCCCCAGTCCTTAGGGGACTCTCCAAAAGTCACCATTAACATGACAAAAGACAACTCCAGCACTCTCAAGGGGCAGGAAATTCTGAGGGTTTTAGGGGCTTGGTGCTTGGGGATGAACAAGGTTCTGTGGCCGGGGCACCGCGGCCATGGCGTGTGTGGAGGGGCATCGGCTGCGTGGGCCCGCTGCCTTGCTCTGCTCCGTGTCTGCATTTGAAACGCACAGCCCAGCTCCCTGCGTGGGTGCAGGAGACAGGACAGGCTCAGCAGCCCCCGGAAGGAAGGCCACCCGTAGCAACACCCCGCCCAGTGGGGTGAGGCGCTCCCCAACGATGGGGCGCTAAACAGGATCCTCACCGTCGTTTTACCAAAGTATTGCCCGCACTGGGTTGCAATTTTCTCCAAAGGGAAGGAGGAAGTGCTAGTTGATGGCCTTGATTTTGAAACACAGATCTGTAGAACCACTTCTTCCCTTCTCCCAGGGAAAGCACCTTTGGGGAGGGGGCCCGGGAGCTCGTGCACTGCAGGAGCCCTACCCCCCACTAGGGATGCAAAGGCCCCGAATTTGGGGTCACAGTCTCCGTCCCAAGTTCCGGAACTTCCCACCGCCACCGTCATCCCCAGCACAGACACACCGTCTTTCCACCATCCAGCGTCTTAGTCGTAATTGGAAAAGAGTGTGAGCAAAGAAGGGTGTCAGAGGACAAAGGCCATGCCCAAGTCGCCACCCTGCCCCCTTCCATCAGCACAGGCGAGCCGACCCAAGTCCGGCCGGACCCCCCTTCCCTGGAGGATGAGGCTGCCCTTCTGATCTCTGTCTCGTGCCGTCTCATTACCACCTTGACCTTCTTGGACACCGAGTGCAGACCATCCCGTGCTCCCGCTCCAGGACAAGCCCGCCAGACTCACCTGCAAGATCCCGGAGGAGAGGACGCACTGAGCTAAGACCCTCCCCAGCCAGCAGGAGGGGTCTCCACTTACCCGCACCAGCTGCTGTGGGAAGGGCCCGCGGGAATTTTCCGGCACGTTGATGGGTGGGATGACCCAGTCTCGTTTCTGTCTCCTCAGCCCGTTGGCATTCTGGTGCTGGGGCCACGGCAACAGCGTGTCATTCGGAGGCTGAGAGGCGTCCAGACCTGCACTCGGCTTCCCTTTCTGCAGCGTTAGTCGGAGGGGGGAGAGAAGAGTCAAAGAAGTCTGGTTAAGTTCTGCGCAGAGGAAAAGGCATCTGTTCAGAGAATCTGTTCTGTCCTAGATCAACACAGAGAGGCTGGATGATGCTTGGGAAAGTGGCTAAGTGTTAGGGGGAAAAAATCAAGCAACGGAAGAATGGGGAAAAAAATCACAAGGGAAAACACAGTTTATTTATTTATTTATTTATTTATTTATTTATTTAAATATTATTTAATGTGTATTCATTTTAAAAAAAATTTTTTTTCAACGTTTATTTATTTTTGGGACAGAGAGAGACAGAGCATGAACGGGGGAGGGGCAGAGAGAGAGGGAGACACAGAATCAGAAACAGGCTCCAGGCTCTGAGCCATCAGCCCAGAGCCCGACGCGGGGCTCAAACTCACGGACTGCGAGATCGTGACCTGGCTGAAGTCGGACGCTTAACCGACTGCGCCACCCAGGCGCCCCTAATGTGTATTCATTTTTGAGAGAGAGAGAGAGAGAGACAGAGTTGGACCAGGGAAAGGGCAGAGAGAGAGGGAGACCTGGAGTCGGAAGCAGGCTCCAGGCTCCGAGCTGTCAGCACAGAGCCCAGCATGGGGCTCCAATTCACAAACCGTGAGATCGTGACCTGAGTGAAGTTGGACGCTTACCTGACTGAGCCACCCAGGCGTCCTGGAAGACACAGTTTAATTTAAAGTTCTTGTTTACGAAAACACACCCTGAACACAGTTGATAACCCCGGTAAACATGATTTACAACAAATCTGTCAAAGGATGGAGAGTCTCACTATATAAAGAGTTCCTACAAATCAATAAAAAATTTAAATCTTTTTGGTAACAGGAAAGGACAGGAATAAAAAGTCATGGCAACATAAAAAATCAGTAAGCTTATTAAAAATGTTCACACCTTCCGTTAATCAAATGAATGCAAACTGAAGTGACGTACTCTCTTCACCTATCAAACTGACAAGATTAAATGAATGGATCTTCAGTCCTGTGCACTGTGCCGTGTTAGTCGGCTCAAGTGGTGTTTGAGGGTGTTGGAGCCGGCGTTAGGCAGACCCGGTGTCTTGTGTCTATGTGCACCCTAAGTTTCACTGACTCTGGGCGACTCGCTCTGTCCCTCCAAACTCCAGCTGCTTTTATAAAACGGGGCTGGCAATAACAACACTGATTTCAGAGGGTTGCTATGGCAACTAAAGCCATCAGAGCCCCTGCCTATGGGGCAGCCACTGGGACTGGATGGGTGGCTGAGCCCTGACCGGATGCTGCTGGGGGCTAACCACAGCCTTCTGCTGCTTTGGGCCAGTCCATCAACAGCCTCAAAAATGCTCCTTGCTGTCAGCTGTACATCAATTAAAAAAAATTAGGAAAAAACCCCCCAGTAGCTCCACAGCTGGAGATCTGTCCCCAAAACACTACATGCAAACAAACATCTCCATATAAAACGTTCACTGCAGATGTTTTTGTAATAATATTATGGATATTATATATACATCAAGTAATGAAAATAATGGGAAAAAAACCTCTGGAGATCTGATAGCCGCAAATAATAGGCAAAAACATTTTTTTAATGTGTATTTATTTTTGAGAGAGAAAGAGAGAGACAGAGGCAGAGCGCGTGTGGGGGAGGGGCAGAGAGAGGGGGAGAGAGAATCCGAAGCAGGCTCCAGGCTCCGAGCTGTGAGCACGGAGCCCGACACGGGGCTCGAACCCACGAACCGTGAGATCATGACCTGAGCCGGAGTCGGACGCTTAACCGACTGAGCCCCCCAGGCGCCCCTAAATTGTAGTCAAATGCAGAATGCTATGTTTGTATCTTGGGATATTACAGAGTCATTAAAAGCTACCCTTTGGAGATGGGGACACGACGAATATCCATCAAATAATGTAAGTGGGGAATGGCAACAGAGTATACACGTAGCACAAGTCCCTATTTGTGTGTGTGTGTGTGTGCGTGTGTGTGTAAGGACACAGAAAAGACCGGAAGGAAACATCAAAATGTAAACTTTTGTTTTCTCTGCTCACCAGGGAGCTTTCCCCAAGTTTACTTTATTCCTTTTACCTTTCTATATTTCTGAATATTGCAACATGTATGACTTTCTATATTAAAAAGTTTCTATATTAATTTCTAAATTAAAGGAGCCACAGCAGAGCTTCACATACACACGCGGTGTCTGCGGACCCTCACGCGTGCGCCCGGCGTCTGTGCGGAGCTTCGAGAACGCACGGTGTCTCTGGGTGTGCCACCTCCTTGCTCCTTTTCCGGGTGCCCCGGCACTGTTTTCATGGCTGGTGCTCCTTTGACTCTGCTTTGGAGCCAGCTGCACGTCACGGCTCGCAAGGCAAAGACAGACCTGGAACAGGACAGCCCACGGCACCTGGCCACGGTCCACCCGCCTCTAGCCACGGCGGGTCCCACCCTCTGCCAGCAAGATGGGCCTGGGTGGTCTGAGCACTGCCGTCTGTGGACCCAGGACCTTGCCCACTTTTTTTTTTGCAAAATAACTGCATAGAAATAAGTTAAGTACATGTGGACAAAACTGCCTACTTGATGAAAAGGTAAACTCTTCCCGAATCCACGGGCAATGCCACGTGGACAAGCCACAGGGGAAGGAGAGACCCCTCTGGGACGCCCCCCAGGCCCCAGCGGACTCCCGGCCCGAGCTCCTGCAGTCGAGTGTTTGAGGCAACTAAAACCACAAGCCTTTCGTCCACCACTCCCCACCTTCATCGGAGAGGGGCCACGCGAGGTGTGCACTTCCCTGGGGGCCTTGACTTCTGTTCACGTCAAACCAATGGCTGCTGTTGACTCACCTTCCGGCTCTCAGGATGACACAGCGATGGGGCCGCATCCTTACTTTCCTCCGTGAGCTTCACAGAGAACCACAGAACCGCTTTCAGAATGGTCCTGGCCACACACGGTCCCCTCACAGCCCGGGCACAGACAACTGCCTTCCCTGCCCACATGAGTAGCTGACGCCTTGTGGGCCGTGAGCGTCCCTCGCGGTCTCTGCCTGAACTCCCCTCGCCGACTCAGCAGGACGTGTCCTCAAGCCCACTTTCCTAGGGAGGCACAGAGGGGGCTTCAGAGAGGCCGAGTCACTTTAGAAGGTCACACAGCTCAGTGGGCAGGGACAGGATCTGAACCTGGGAGTCAGACCTCAAGACCAGAGCCCCTGGCTGAGTGCCACCCCTCACTCGTGGGTCTCGTTGCCTGGAGGTCACATCCCCTTTACCCGTCCTCAAGTCATGTGTGCGGAGGCCCGGCAGGAGTCAGCGTTCCCAGAGAACTGCCTGCAGTCTGTGTTAAGGAGCCGCCAGGTGACTGATGCGTTCCACAGCCCGGTCTGGGGGCTTCTCAGCTCGCAGCTAAATAGTTCGCCTGTCCCCGGGCACCTGACCCGGGAGGAGGGACAGGGTTAGTGTTTGTTCTTAAGCGTGTCGGCTTGAGGGCAGCCTGCCGGACTTGGGAGCCTTGCGCGAGATGCCAGGGAGCCCCGGCCACAAGCACAGCCCTGGGGAGGGGGTGCTGGCCATCTGTGGCTCCCCCGCTGTCTCCCCCAGTGACGGTGCAGAGAACACAGGTCTGCCCCACCGGCAAGGCTTGGGCGCCAGCAGGCAGAATGCTCACCTGAGTCCTTTGTATTTCAGGCTCAGGGTTTTAAAGAGTTTTCATAAAGCTGCTTTTTTTTTTTTTTTTTTTGAACTGCTTTATCTTCATTTGCTGAGGACGAGCTTGCATGGCGTTAATTTCCCTAGTGTTGTTTAAATAAATTGCACATATTTGCTACTATTTTAAAGCTGTGAGACACATATAATAACAAAATCTGGCAAAAATCGATGCCAGACCCGTGCAGCCTCAGCCTGGAAGACACGCCCACGTCTCCGGGCAGAAACGTTGGTGCAGATGATCGGTTGCCCCCCTGGAACAAGCGTGCCGTTCTGACACGCGGTCACCCTGGGCCCACTCGGAACACGGCGCCTAAACACCGATGCACGATTGCGCTAGTTACAAATAATGCTTCCAGTTACTCTCAAAAATATTTCCTAACGGAGGACACCCGCGGATTTTCCCAACGCGCTCCCGAATTCTGTATTTCTGAGTAAATGATGGCCGGGTGCCGGACAGCGGAACGAACGTGACCTCTGTGCCACCGTTACTAGAAATTATATATGTGCGTGTGCACATACAGGTGTGTATAGGTGCGTGCGTGTGTGTGCGTGTATGTGCAATGCACGCAGGTACGTATGTGTGTGCACAAGTACGTGCATACACGTGTACGTGCGTGTGTGTTTGTATGCTGTGTGCGTGTCTGTAACACTACAATTTTCCCAAAACCGACAGCCCGGCATCATGATAGGCTGGCCACACCCCATCACTGGGTCTTTACAGTCTCATCCAAGCTAGAAGGGTCATTACTGGCAGGGATGGGGGGGGGTCCTCTCTGCTGAACTGACCGTTGGATCAGGCCAAGCTCACACCTGCACATCCGGAGAACAAAGAGCCCTGAGGAAATCACTTGGTCCTGCTGTCCTCTTACCGGATGCCCAAGAAGGTGTGGTTAAGACGTTAACTTCCTAGAGGTGCGGACAGCTTGTGGACACACCCTGCCCGCAGGGGGCCGAGGCATTATTTTGGCCCCACGCTGTGGGTGCTGCCCTGCCCGGGAGGTCGTAGGGCTTCACGGCCACTCACTCGGCACAGAGCAAACTCAGTGGACAGATGTAAACGTGGGGTTCCCCATGCTTCCTGAGCGCCGAGTAAGTGACCCTCAACCTCCACCCTCAAGTGCTCGTGTGGAGTGGCAGGCCAGGAGCCCTGATGACAGTGATGGCTGTCACGGGTCATGGGGGCGCCATGGGCCCAGGTAATCTCCGACTTAGTCCTCAGGACAGCCACACTCTCCATGGGACAGTGATCAGCACGAGCCAGGAACAGGCAGGTTCGAGCTGGCACTGCAATTCAGGCCATCTTGGGAAGGCATAGATGCTTCAGGGGGATATTCTGCCTGAGTGGGGTACTGAGGGGTGAATAGGAGTTTGTTGTCGGGAGAATGAGTAGCCAAGAAGGGGGCAGATGTGGAAGCAGGACGGTGTGGGTGCCTCAAAAATCAGGCAGATGCCCTCATGAAATTCAAGGGCTGTTTGGGGCCTAGAAATAAAGTAGAATGGGGGGGCGATGTTGCAGGCTTTCGGGGTCACAGGGCTGGTCTGACACGGGCTGCTCTTCACTGGTCCTGCCGGTATTTGTTTTGACCCCTGCACCCCCAAGCCTTGGTTCCTCTTCTGTGAAACGAGGAGGCCCTTACCGGGGGGCAGTGTGGGTGACAAGGTGACACTGAGGGCATAGGGCAGATGGCGGGGTTTCAGCCCTACTGTCAGGCTCATGGTGGAGAGAAGAAACCCAAGAAGGGTCACGCCGGAGGGGGCTCTGCAGGCTGGACTGGGCTCCCAGGGGTGCAGAGCGAACAGGGTAGGGGGGCTTTAGCCTGGACACCTGGGGGTGGTGGCTTGGCCTGGAATGAGCCCCGAGTGTTCAGAGGGGCAGGTGGGCTTAGGACTGTCCCATAACCTTATATCCCAGTTAAGGAAACTGAGGCACAAGGAGGAGAAGGAATGTGTCCAAATTGCCTAGTAGTGAGGGCGGGGCTGAGCCAGGGGGCAGTGGTGGGTGGGGACGGGGGGGGACAGCCCAGGGAGGAGACTTCCTGGATGCTGGAGGCAGGGTTTGGTGTCCCTGGATGGGCCCATCCCAGAGCCCTGTCCGGACATGGGCAGGCGTGAGTGTCCACCTTGGCATCGAGCTTGGCACGCCATCTGCCACGGTGGCCTCCCCCAGGCGGGCAGGGCACTACCCCCGGCTGCGGGATGGGTGGGTTCCCTGCCCTGGATTAGGGTACGACGGGGCGGGGGGGGACCCCCCACCCCTCACTACCTGGGCTGCTGGTCTCCCTGGCCACACGGATAGAGCCCCACCTGCCTCCCGCCCCACCCTCCCCTCCCCTCCCCTCCCCTCCGAACACCCCAGCCACACCCCTGCTCAAGGCTGCACACTCTTGGTGCCCAGGTGCCCCAGGCACAGCCCACCCGGCCCCGAGCACGTACGGGCATCTCCCAGAAGGGGCAGATGAAGGGTGTGGAGCCCGGCCACCTGGGGAGACGTGTCTCGCGGTGCAGACACACAGAGCCACACTCTCACTCGTGAAACCCTAAATCCGCTATTTCTTAATTAGCTTTATTCACAAAGTGTTTCCCGTTTCCGATCGCCTCTCCCCGCTGAGTCTGAATCAGCAGTGCTCTGGACTGGATTCGTTCTGCTGACGTTGCTCTGGGACCGGGATTTAGGGGGACTTTCTCAGGCGGGCGTCCCAGTGCTGGGAGTGGGGCCTCGGGGGGTCGCTTACAGCCTCTGGGCCTTGGTCTCCAGGCTCATGGGGCTGCATGAGCTCTGTGCTTTGGGGCCACCTGGACAGCTGGGGTGCAGGGTGTGGGCTGAGGCCCTGACCTGGGGGGGTCAGCCTCACTCCACGACTTGGGGAGGGGTCATCCCCCTGCTGGGCTGGAGTCTGGACTCCCTGTGTCAGCGGACACCGACTTCAAGGAGACAGAACGCCATCCTGTGTTTGCACAGGCTGTGGGGCTGGTCCCTTTGCAGACGGTCTGTGGCACCTGGGGGCCCGGGGGACCCAGGACTGGTGGCCTTAAGGTCCCTCCAGGCCAACCTGTGTGGCCCTGGCAGGTCCCTCCCGGCAGGCTCTCTGGGCAAGTTCCAAAGGCAGGTGTCCTCTCTTCCTAGGGATAATGTGACCTGGCTCTTGCACTCAGCACAGGGGTTGTTATTTTAGGGAGAGAGGTGGGAGGTAATGGACCTGAGAACAGAAGGACGGCCCGCCAAGGACCTCAGCCTTCCATTTCAGCGAGACCGAGGCCCCCGAGTTCACGGGCAAGCTGCATGTTAGAAGAAACCATCCTTTCCACCCCCGAGCCCTGCCCGTCCCAACCTGCACCCCAACAGCCACCTGCGAGGCCCTCTCACCAGGCGGGCTTTCCCCCCACCGGCCCCTCAATCGGCACACTATTCTCCCACGCTCCCGGCAGCTCTGTGCCGCCCGGTCCTGCTCTCCGTGCACCAGAGGGCTGTTCTCTATGTCTGACTGTGAGTGTAATTGAGTGTGACCTCCAGGTGAAGTCTTCAGGGATTCCTCAATATGAGGAAGAAGCTGGGTCATTTCCCTCCATCATCAATTCACCAGTGAAAGGTGAATAATGCAAAACTGACCTGAGGCAGGATTTAAATTATCGCCTTTTTTTTTTTGAAAAAGGAGAAAAAAAAAGAAAGAAAAATCGTGCCAGGGGAAGGCTATAATCATCCATACCTCCAATCGACATGCGAAAGGTTATAATTCATCACATTCTTCTATTATCTAACCATTCACCTGTTAGGGGCATAGAATTACTAAGCCGAGCGTGAGCACTGGCTGTAAGTAAACGGGCTGACTCATAAAACATCAGAGGTGAAGGTAAACAGGGGGCATAAATAATCAAGGTCCGCCTTCGGGACAGAATCTCCAGGTGTCTCCCTGGGGTGACTTCCCCGCCATCTTGGCTGGAGGCGGGCATCAAGCGGTGAGTGTGTGAATACGTAACAGCGTCCCTTTTTCCTTGCGACAGGGATGCAGACGGCAGGTCCCGCCACCCCCCCTCCTGACCCAACACAGTGGGCTCTGCAGGGTGGGGTCCAGGGGTCTGCACGGTGGACACGCTCGGCGGGGGGAGGGGGGCATTGGAGTCAAGCACCAGCCCCACAGGGCGTAGAGGTGATGCCCAGCGACACCAGAGAAACAGCAGTGTGTGGGCAAGGCCAAGAGAAGAGCCTCTTGAACAGACAGGCGGGGTGGGAGGCGCCCAGTGCAAAGCCCGGGCTCTGGAGCACAGCCGGGACTGCGCTCCCACGCACGGTCGTCGGGCGGGGACACTTGGCGCTTTTGCAAAGTGCGATGGGTACAGAGAGCGTGGGCCACTGTCCGGAGCCGTGGCTCAGAAGTCACTCCTCCCAGGAGGCGGCACAAACCCGGGAACGGCTTCAACATTCCCACATGCCAGATCCCAAGGGCTGTGTTTCTAAGGGGCGCCCAGCAGCCCCGACCCCTGAGGGTGGGGTCACAGACGACAGACAGCCTGACGTCCCCGACAGCCCAGCCCACCCCGTCCTCAGGTCCTAGGCTGGATGCTCCCTTCACACCTCAAATTCCTTCCACTTTGAGACAAGAGCATGAGCACAAGTCCATCTGATTCGATGAAAAAAATCAATGGAAACATTTTCTGTTAGTTCCTTGTGGGACATGCCACGTGGGTGCAGTGTCTGATGTCCTAGAGACGTCTTCTTAACCAAGGGGGTCCTGGTCGGCATCCTGAGGCGTGCCCGCCCCCTCCCCCTTGGTCTGCATTCCCCGAGTCGCTGCCTCCTGGGGAAGGTCCCCGGGGCCACCTGATGTCTCTGACCGGCAGTGCAGCCCTGCGGACCCCTGTCACCCCCAGCCTCCCGGGACAGGAACATCTGCACTCACGGGACGGAAGGCTCTGGGGGTCCTGGTGAGGCCGCGAGCTTCTCTTTTTCCAAAAATAAACCAGCCCTTCCCTCTCATGACACTGAGCAGTCTCCAGAGAACGCAGAGTTCTTTCCTTTTAGCCAAGGAAAGAACTTGGTACTTCTTTCCTTTTAGCCAAGCTGCCTCCGCCGGGGTCCAGTATGGGCTCCCGGGGCACCTGTGACCTCTCACGCACAGAGTGACCACATGCCTATTTGCACAAGCTCATCCGACCGCTCTCGGGTGGCCCTACTGTTTGGTAAACACGTGGCCAATCTCAGCCATAAACACGAGACTCAGGGGCAGGGGTTCCAAGGTGGCCGGTTACACAGGGGTCTGCGGTCGGGGGCTGAGTGGGGTGTGACGTGCCATCCTGCGCTGTGAACTGGCCCTACCTCTGACGGCACGAGGGCGGTGAGGGTCTATCCCCTGAACCCGAGCGTCGTTTCTGCCTCTGCCTCTGGCTCACCGCCCCCTCCTGATTTCACTGCCTCCCTGCGGCTCTGGGTTACAGGTGCGTCCATAAATAGCGTGCCCCCCACCCAAGTGTCACACGTGGCACTGACTTTCACTGAGGGCAATTAGGTTCCTAACGAAAGAGGCACTCAAGTCTACACCAATCGTTCACTCCTCTCTTCCTACTTCCCTTTCGACGTGCATTTGAAAACCGGTACATGTCCGCCTGCAAGCATGTATGTTTAAAATATTTAAGTAGGGTAGTGTTGGCACCCTTCTGGCTGGTTTCCATGGTAGCTCAGGAGGGACAAAGTAAAGTGGTATTTACCAAACACAAAATGAAACAAGGGAGACGCAACCTGTTCTCCAGCAAAGAGAACACGCAAGCCATTCTAAACACGCATTTGCATGAGGTTGGTTCCGCGAGGTGCTTAGTGGAGTCTCTTTCCGCGACACTGCTGCGTGGAAGAAGGCGCTGTCTCCCCCATGCACCGCTATGGTATTCCTCACTTCCGATCTCTTCTAGGAAGGGGAGGGAGGTCGTTCTGAAAACTCCCACGGAGAGCGTACAAAGAGAGGTCTCCTGAACAGAGCAGCATGGTTGCGCCTTCAAGTATCTATTTGGGAGGAGAGTCTTAGTGACGGTGACAGTGGGGGGCCCCCTGGCCTCGCTCAGGCACGCCCAGGCCACTTAGGGAGGGAGGGGCTGGTGCAGCCCTCGCTCACACCTGGCCAGGTGGGGGTCCCGGCAGGTGCAGTGACCGGTCCCGTCATGCAGCTGCAGCTGGGCCTGGCCCTTGGCCCCTCTCTGCCCTGTGGCCGGTAGGGCGAGTGCAGACACCCCCTCCCACCGGGGTCAAGCAGGCCACCGAGGTCGGGGAGTTGTGAGCGGCCCTGCGGGAAAGAGTTCAGTCACCGCTGCTCAGGGACTTTTCCCGTCGGCGCCGTTTTGTTGGGAAGGTGTCATGCTGTTCCCAAGTGGGGTCCAAACCACGTTTCTCTTCATGAACGCCTCAAAGCTCGCCCTTGTCCCCTTAAGCCTCGTCTCCCCCCCACAATGAAGACACGAGACAAACCCGAGAGCAGGCGAGATGGGCGGTCTGTGTGCAGACATCATGCTCGCGGGCCATGATGAGGATCCCCATCCGAGCACAGAAGAGGACAGGAGACCCCACAACGTCCAGACAGGCCCCTGTGTGCGGGCGTGTGCGTGCGTGCCCTCGGCTCACTGCCGCGTGCCCGGCCAGCCTGCTCACCGTCCCCGCCTCCCCAGCTGGCCCACGGCCCCCAGCGCCCGTCTCCAGACCGGGGCCTGCACACCTCGGCACTGCCGACATCTGGAACTGGGTCATTCTCTGGGGTGTGGCCGTCCTGTGCATTTGTAGGGGGCTGGGTGGCAATCCTGCCCCACCCACTCGATGCCAGAAACACCACCCTCCCCCTGCTGTGACAACCCAAAATGCCTCGAGTCTTCTCTGAACGCCCTGGTAGAGAACTTGCTCTAGAGAATCATGAAAGCTGTTTGGTTACAAACATCTTACATGGGATTATTCTTCCATTTATAGGAAAAAATACGATCGCGGTAAAAAAACCAAACGAAATTAAATCAGCAAGTTAAGCCAAACTGTGTCACTTTTTCTGGGAGCTGTTAGCGGTGGAACCGAATGGACTCTCGCACACGGGCGTCAATTGGTGAGAAAAACGGTCAGTTTCGCCAGCGTCGAGGATTCTGGAAGGCTTGGGTGAGGACGTGGGAAGGGTCTGATGGAGAGCCTTAACTCAAGCCGACTTCCCGTTACGTTCCCCCCGAAAGGCGCCTGGGGACTCTGGGCCTCCAGTCTATTCCCAGTGTCTACCGCGGACGTGGGGCCCACGGGACGGGCTCCAGGCCACGTCGGCGCCCCGCCGACGGGTTTCAGGTTCACAGGTGTCCCTGCCCGTGCTGGGGGCTCTTGTCGTGGTGGAAAGTACCCGTGACCCCGTCGCTGCTGTTTTCACAAACAACTTCAGGACTAAGGATTGTGTATTTAACCAAATACCGAATGGGAGCCCAGGCCTTGGAAGGAACCAGAAACCTGTGCTGGTCTGGAAACCCGGTTCGATTTTCATCTGAAACAGCTACAGGAGGGCAGCGTGGACACCTCACGCCCCACACTTCCGGGGGGGGGGGGTTCTCTGCAAGGCCCCCAACACGCTCACGCACGCACACTGGCCCCATCAAGAGCCATAGGCCCCGGGGTGGGCGAGGGTGAGCAGGGCACACATGGGCATGCGCGTGTCTGCAGGGCTCACGGTCGCAGGCGTGCACGTTGTCTCCGCCCACCTGGTCCCCGGGGAGGCAGCGCACGGAGAAGCGCCCCGAGTGCCGGCGGCCCCGCAGCCCAGGCCTGGTGGGGCCGAGACGGGATTCTGCCAGAGGACGGAGAAGCTGGGGTGGGAGGAGGCCTCGGTCTGGAGCGCCGGCTTCTTCTCGTGTTTTAGGGCTCAGCTCAGACGTCACCTTCCTGAGCCCCGGACACAGCAGCGGCCCCTGCCTGCTGCTCAGCCCCCACCCCCCCAATTCCCGGTGGTGTCCCTGCCTCACAGAACAGAGCCTGCGGCAGGGTGCTGTCTGGTGGGGACGCGGCAGCACTCCGTCGTCCTTCCCCCGGGAAGGGACCTGACCTGGGACCTTTCTGACTGCCTCCCCGGAAGCCTCCTTGCCTGGCCTGGCAGTGGCCTTCCGTGTGGGGTCCACGGTGCCATGCGGATCAGCAGCGAGCCACCCGGACTTCTCCGGCTCACTCCCCATCAAGTCTCGCTGACACGGTGCCTGGGACAGTGTCCCTGCTGGGTCTGGCCGGGCACATCATGGGGGTTCTCGCTGGCTCTGCAGAGGCCCTGTCACCACCGCCCTCCCCCCCCCACCCCCCCTCTGCAAAAGGAAGGGTTGACCCAGGCACCTGTTCAGGGCCGTTCGTAGCCTGAAACATCATCTACGTTTGACCTTCTCCCTGGTGCCTCCCGCTCACCGCAGGCCGGGAGAGGCAGGGTCGGGGACAAGTCACAATTGCCCCAAGGGCCCTTCTCCGAGACCACAGACAGACAAGGAAGCCGAGAGGCACCTTCCACCAATGAGAACAATCGCTGCGCCCTTCATGCCAACAAACGGTTAAAATGCTGTGAGTTTGAGAAGGTTTGCTCACCCCTGGAGACCCACGGGCGTGGGGGCGCTGACCGGGCTGTGGCCGCCAGCTCCGGCTCTGGACGGGGACCAGCCCAGCAGTTTGTGTGGGTCTCGGGTGTGGCGATACACGAGAATCTGCACGTGTGGCTTCCCCGGGGCGGTCCCGCCAGGAGCAGGCCCCGCGTGAGGCAACGTGGGCTGAACCCACGGGAGTGCAGGGCGCGTGAGCACTCGGCTCCCCACGGAGAACTGCGGACCCTGTCTGCACCTCGCTGACCACTGAGGCATCTCCTGGAAGGTTCTTTCTGAAGACACACAGTCCATTCCCTGGGTGCTTTCCCAAGGCGACACCTCGCACGGAAAGCCTCAAGTGGGCCCCCCTTCGGTTGAAACCGCCAAATCTGGGTGTTAGGGTTCAGGCAGGGGCACGACAGCCCCGTGGCGCTCACCTGGGGGCTCTCCTGACCCGGCCGGCCTTACCATCTCTCGGGTGGACGGCAGGAACCGGTTCTCCCCTCCCCTCCACCGGGGACCAACCTGGGTGCCCTTGGTGATGCCGGTAATGGGTTCTGCCCGCTCTCAGGATGCAGGGGTGACAGACTGTGGGTCTGGGGGGCAGACCCTGAGACGGAGAAGTGACGGACCACAGAGAGGAAGGCTGCTGGACCGTGAGGCCTAAAGCACCAAGGTCTTGGCCACGCTTGTCCTCACTGTACTGGGGACCCAGGCGGCTGTGTGAAGGGGACTGGAGGGCATCCGGAGCCCTGGGGGGTTACACGGGGTCTGTCTGCCCTCCGCTCGGCTGGAGGATGAGGCCACACACCTGCTGAAAGCCACTGAACCACGGCCTGGGGGGTGTCGACAGCAGACATTTACCGTCTGGGTTCTGGAGGCCGGTAGTCCGAGGTCAAAGTATCAGCAGGGGTTAGTTCTTCCCAGGGCCGAGGGGGAGAACGCGTCCGGGCCTCGCTCCTGGACTCTGGTGCTTTGCCGGCAACCTCTGGCCCTCCTCGGCTCACAGAAACGTACTTGCTGTCCGTCTCCATCTCCAGAGAGCTCTGCCTGCGTGCACATCTGTGTCCAGACGTCCCCTTTTCCCGAGGACGCCGGTCACTGGATTGGGGCCCCCTTGAAGGACCTCACCCCAACAAAAGCCCGTTCACAGTCTCATTCCCAGCGGCCGAAGGCCAGGACCCCAATATACACTCCTCAGGGGGACGCTTTCGGCCCACACACGTGGGGAAGCAGATACCTCGCGGCAAGATCCGCGCCGGCCTCTGGGCCCGGCTGGGTGTGGGCGCCGCTCGGCTGAGCGTGGCTTTCATAAACGCTGACGTGCGCGTTAAGAGCCAGGATTAGTTTCATAAACAACAGTTTCTTTTTTGCAAACTATACCCACAGGTCCCATATTGCCGCCTCCAAGCGCCACCGCAGCCAGTCAGCTGACAGCCGCACGCGAAACTTTATCTTCAGTATTTACTGTTAGGCCAGAATATTGCTCTGATTCCTCAGGGGCGATTCAGCACTCCGGTGGGAAATATGTGACCTCATTTGCATTTTCTAATTGAATTGCTATCAGCTTTCCTGCAAGACTGCACAGAAAAAAGTTCTTCCAGATTCCAGCACTGCTGGTATTACCCATAAAAAGGCCGCCTTTGAATAGTTGCTAAGAGAGGAGAGGAAAGGAGGAGAAGTGTTGCCAAATTCGTTCGGTTCACGTAGCTGTCAGTGCTGTCCAGCCCCACCGAGTCGCTCAGACACCGGGCACGGAGGCGGGGCTCGGAGAGAGCCGGACGCGAGAGACACGGGATTCACAGAACCGGGAAATTAGGGGGTCCCTGAGGGATGTGCTTCGGAGCTTTTGCAAGAGCTTCTCGGGACTTTGCAGCCTGTGGACTGCTCCCGGAAAAGGGCGCTTTGTGTCTCTCGAACCTTCTGCCGGCCGCACCCCCCACTCACCTTGTCCCCGTCTGAACTCCCCGCTGTACCCAAACCCGGGCAGGAAGCCCTCGGCACACGCTGAAAACGTTCCACCTAGAGCTGGTTTTGGGGTGTGGGGTGGGGTAGGGGCCAGTTCACCTTTTTTCCTGAAGGGCACCCCATCAGTCCAGCATCATCTGCTGGAAGGATGGTCCTTCCTCCATTACCCTAGGGAGGGCTTGGCAAACTTTCTGCCAAGGGGTCAGACGGTGACATGTTTTAGACCCTTCGGGCCAAGAAGTGAAATTGAGGCTATTAATATAGATACTCACACAGCCATTTAAAAACACAGAAACCATTCTTAGCCTGCAGGCCATCAAAAGGCAGGTGGCAGGTCAGCTCTGGCCGCGGGCTGTGGTGCGCTGACCTTGGCCACAGAGCGTTACTCTGCACCGTGCGCATATGACAAGGTTTATCAAGCTGGATACGTGAAGTGGGAGAATTCCGTTGTACAAAAGTGATACCTCCATGAGGATGAATTTTAAAGAAACATTATGGGGCGCCTGGGTGGCGCAGTCGGTTAAGCGTCCGACTTCAGCCAGGTCACGATCTCGCGGTCCGTGAGTTCGAGCCCCGCGTCGGGCTCTGGGCTGATGGCTCAGAGCCTGGAGCCTGTTTCCGATTCTGTGTCTCCCTCTCTCTCTGCCCCTCCCCCGTTCATGCTCTGTCTCTCTCTGTCCCAAAAATAAATAAACGTTGAAAATAAATAAATAAATAAATAAAGAAACATTACCTCTTTTTTTCTGTGCTATTCTGCCCCATTTGTGCATCTGATTGTTTTTGCTCCCAAACCACCCATTTGAATTACTGTAGTTGAGTGGTTCTCAAGTGGGGGCGATTAAAAAAAAAAATTTTTTTTTAAGGTTTATTATTTCTGAGGCAGAGAGAGACAGAGCATGAGCGGGGAGGGAGCAGAGAGAGAGAGGGAGAGACAGAATCCGAAGCAGGCTCCGGGCTCCGAGCTGTCAGCACAGAGCCCGACGCGGGGCTCGAACCCACGAACTGGGAGATCATGACCTGAGCTGTAGTCGGACCTGAACCGACTGAGCCACCCTGGCGCCCCAGGTGTTTCTTCATCTATTTACGAGCAGCCTGGCATACAGCGGCCCACCCTTTCTGCTCCTTTGGGGTTCCGGCTGGTTTGGATGGGGTGCCTGTTTGGCTCTCTGGACAAGTTTATAGGGGTGAGCTTCAACTCGTCCTTACGGCGGGTAGAACTTCCTGTGTGGCCACCACGGGTGCGTGTGCCCTCGGGATAAGGATTTGAATGGAAATTGGCTTGTATTAACGAAACAGCTCAGATTTTCTTCTTACTTCAGTTTTGCTCAGTTGTGCATTTCTGTCATTTCAGGAAGATTTTCAAATATGTTGCTATAAACTGTAGGTAACACACTGGAATGCGGGGTGAGATCGGTCGTGAGGCCGAGTTTTCACTTCTGACGTGGACTGTGGTTTTCCCTCTTGCTCTGTCCGATCAGCTGGGAGTTTAGAGTCAGCTGCTGTCTGGATTAATTCTACCATTTTCATTTCATTACTTTCTCCTCTTGGTTTGACGGTTTCCTCCTTTCTATTTTGCTTCATCTCACTTCTTTGTCTGATTTCTTGAGATGAATGTTCAGACTGCTGGCTTCCTCCCTCCTTCCGCTCTCACGGGCACGTCAGGCTGGACCCCGCATCCCGCGTGGCTGTGGCTCCAGCTGCCGCTTCCCGGGCTCAGCTCAAAATACTCCGTAACCAGCATGGGATTCCTTTCCTACCCGAGGCTCAGTCAGAAGTTCTTACTCAGCTTCCACACCTGTGGGGACTTTTCCTTACTTTCCCCGTGACGGATTTCTAGCTTCACTGCTCGGATTTTCTACCTCTGGAGTGTGGGGCGACCTGGTTGGAGGCTCGGCCTCCGGCCACGTTTCATGCAGGTTTTACGTGTATTTGAAGGTCATGGGCACGCAGCCGTGGTTGGTTTCTGTTTCAGACCCGTCTCAGGGAGGTCAGGCTTGTTGAATCTGTGCGTCTAATCCTCTAGTTCCTTGCTGGCATTCTGTCTCCTTGCTCTAAATGTTCTCAGAGGGGTTCGCTAAATTTTGCCGTTAATTATTTGTTTCTTTCTCCTTTCAGTGCCACTAACTTTTGCCTAGATATTTTGAAGCTGTATTATTAAGTGCACACAAATTTAGGATTCTTTTTTTAAAAGTTTATTTATTTTGAGAGAGACAATGGGGGAGGGGCAGAGAGAGAGGGAGAGAGAGAGAGAATCCCAAGCCCTCCGTGCAGAGCCCAACGCGGGGCTTGATCTCATGAACTTCGAGATGATGACCTGAGCCGAAATCAAGAGTCAGATGCTTAACCAGGCGCCCCTTTTTCTAAGTTAATTTATTTATTTTGAGAGAGAGACAGAGAGAGAGAGAGAGCAAGAAAGAGAGTGAGCAGGGGAGGGGCAGAGAGAGAGAGGGAGAGAGAGAATCCCAAGCAGGCTCTGTGTTTTCAGCGCAGAGCCAGATGCAGGGCTCCATCCCACGAATCACGAGATCATGACCTGAGCCGAAACCGACTGAGCCACCCAGGCGCCCCAGATTCGGGATTCTTATGTTAACAGAGGCCCCCGTTTCCTCCTGACGAGTAACTCCAAGGCTTTTCCCCCACGTCTTTCCACTTGCAGCTTTTCTCCACCCTTACGCTTTTTAGATCTATCTTCTATGACTTGCATGTAGCTGGGGCTTTCCTTTAACCTGTCAATTTGTTTTCCTTTAATTACAGCAGCTTATCTATTTTCATTTGTTATAATGATCAACGTATTTGCAAACCCACCGTTTTACTCACGGAGAAAAATGGGGTTCCTCTATTCTTTCCTTCCATTTCTTTGACATTTTTTGGATTGATGTTTTAGTATTCCATTTTCCCATCTATTACGTTAGAATTTAAGCAACTGTAGGACTCTTTTTTAAGAAAGACTTTTTAAAATGTATTGTTATTATTATTATTATTTTTTGAGAGAGTGCAAGTGAGCAAGGGGCAGAGAGAGAGGGAGAGACAGTGTGGAGCTAGATGCGGGGCTTGAACTCACCAACCGTGAGATCATGACCTGAGCCGAGGTCAGATATGTAACTGACTGAGCCACCCAGGCGCCCCAAGAAAGACCTTTTTTTTAAAAATTCACATTGATAATAGAGGTAAAGGACAAATCATATTTTTAAGGCATTTAAAAAAATGTTGGCTAAGTTTGCAGACTAGAAGAGGTGAAAATATATGCACAGGAAATACCCAGGATGCCTTGCACAGAGCTGGTCATTAAGTTATCCGGCTACAGCCTAATGCTTTCATCTGCAATCACGTTAGAATCCCATGAAAATCCCAAGGGAAAGTAACTATCTGTCACTACGATAGGTATCTTTTTCTCAATTTGATACAAGGTAAGACTGACTCTACGTAGACTTTAGGTAACTCAAGTTAAGATATACTTTATGACCCGAAATACTGTCTACCTTGGTCAGTGCCCCATGTGCCCACCACTGTGACCTTGCAGTGGTTTTCCCGGATCTTCTAACAGGGGTCTTTGTCTTATCCGAGTATTGTATTAGTTTGATTTCCATCATCTTCCAGGACAGAGGGAGCATCCCAGACCCTCCAAGTCCGTGCACCCTGTCTGCAGGTTACCTGTCCTGCATCTTTCACCCCCGCAGTGTCACGCCCTCACTGCTCACAGCTATTTCCGCCTACTTAACCTCATGGCTTTTCATTCTGGGATTCCATCTCGAAGGGTCCTGTTTCTGCCTGTGTCAGAGTCTGTCATGGCGCTGCCTGAAAGGCAGTTTTCCTGGGTCACAGAATTGTCTCTGTTACCACCCGCCACCTTCCGGGCCCTACTGTCCCTGCGAGAAGCCAGCTTCTGTGTCACCACTCCACCTTCCATGGAGCTCGGTCTTCTGTCTGCTTTCGGATCTATGTGGCTCCGGTTTTCAGACATTTTACCATAAAATACCTGTTGGGACTGAAGGTGCGTGTCCCCCGAATTCATACGCCGAATCCCGACCCTCAGGTGTGATGGCGTCAGTAGGTGGGGCTCCCGGGGGGCTGTGATTAGGACCAGAGGAGGAGGTCATGAGGGCTGAGCCCCCATGATGGGATTAGTGCCCATTAGTGACTTTCTAAAGGTCATGAGCAAGGCTGTTTCCTCTATCCGCTCGCTGCCAGCTGAGGATACAAGATGTCTGGAGAAGCAGTCCAAGAGAGGGCCCTCCTGGGAACCTGAGCATGCAGCCACTCTGATCGCAGACCTCCAGCCTCCAGGACTGTGAGGAATACATCTCCGTTGTTTACGAGCTCCCCCGTCTACGCTCTTTCTTTACAGAGGCCTGAATGGACCAGGACTGTGCTAACCCAGAATTTTCTTTGTGTTACCCCGCTTAGAGGTCACGGGGCTTCGAGTCGACGTGTGGATGTCTGCTGTCAGTTTTTGGAATATCTTCTGCCACTGTGTTTTCAAATATTACTCCTGTTCCATTTTATCCCCCCTCGTATTCTGAGCGTGCACATGTCAGAACTCCGTGCTACCTCTCCCATGCCCGTTACTCTCTGTTTACTCTCTTCCTTCTGATATTTTCTGCTTCACTAAACCTCTCTTCAACTGTGTCTAATCTGCAGGAAGATGGGACTCTTTGAGCTCTTTCTTTCGTTTGTTACATTTTTCAGTCATAAACGGCTCAGTTCTTTTTTATTCTTCTAATCCTCTGTCAAAAGCTTGTCTTCAATGTGCTTGAACACAGTGAGTGCAGTTATTATCATATCTGTCTGATAACTCCGTTACCTGGAGCCACTCTGTCACCTGGAGCCATTAAGGGTCATTACTGTCTTCTGTATCTGACTTTTGTGTACCTTGTCCCGTCCCCACGGGTGCCCAGTGACTTTTAGCCGAGTGCTAGACATTGTGTGTAAGAGAAGACGGGGATAATCTGAGGCTTACTGAGATACTTTTCACCAGAGAAGATTTACATTTGCTTCTTGTGGGTGGGGAGGGACATCAGCCACACGGCACGACCTTAATCCATGTATAGAGGGTGACCTTATTCAAAGGTTGGCATTGGTCTCTGTAGGGACTTACCAACTAAGTGACTCAGTGTCTCGCACAGACCCTCCTCCCTGCCCCTGGGAACCCCCCTGAGGAGGGTCCAGTGGCTGTGACGGGCACAGGACCACAGGACTCTGGGGGATGGGGCCATGCTGATGACAGCAATGAGCCCTGTCCTTGTGGCAGGGGCTCTCCAGAGTCTGCAATCTGCATGAACTCACATTATCTCACGTAATACTCATGACAACCCTACTGTTATCCCATTTTCCAGAGTAGGAAACCTCCCAGAGGTCATGTGACTCGTCCCAAAGCATCAGCCAGTAATTGGAGCCTTGATTTAAACCTTTACCCAGGGCAGCCAGGCTCCTTTTGATGCTGAGCTCAGCCGTGCCTAGGAAGCCAGTTTGCACTCCTTTCTGGAACATAATTCTCCCATGCAGCAAAGGGGCTGTGGTTGCACGGCTCGGCGTCCCTATCTGTAAAGTGGGGACAGTGACAGCACCTGCTTCCAGGCGTTTTGAGGGTCAGAGGAGTGGCCACCTCTTAGGGCAGGGCCTGGGTAGGGTCCTAAAACATCAGGACAAGGTACCCTTTGTTTGAATGTGAGAGGAAGTGGGGCACCATCAGGTGACGTGGAATAAATACAGAAGGGCTGGGTTGGGTGAGCTGCAGGGACTCTGCCTGCCACGTTTCACACACTCAGGGGTGCTGTCCCTACAGCACTTTGCAGTTAGACTCCCCAGGATGGTCTGAGCCTGGGACACGGATTCCCCGTCCCCCCTCTGGGCGCTTGTTGGGGGGGCCTGACGTGGGGCCGGAGGGGCTCTACTCTAGTGGCGGGGACTAATTGCAATCACCTTCTGAGAGGAATCGGGATTAATTGCATCAGAAATCGCTTCATTAACACGCCGAACAAAAGGTGTCATTATGTTTTCAATTAGCGCCTTTCATCTGAGGCCTTCCACAGGCTTTGAGGAACTCTACCCTCTGCTCACAGGCTCAGGGTTTCTGCACTGTGATCAGGGACGTGAACCTTGACCCTGCCAGCCCCTCGCCTAGAGGGAAGGGCCGCCCCAGGGCCCGCCTTGCTCACTCCTTTCTCATCGGCACTTCGTCATCATCACTCGGGAAAGAATGGAAAACCACGTCCGTCTGTCTTGGGGTCTGTAGCATCCACATGGTGAGGCTCGCGAGTCTCTAGGGCACCAGTGTTAGAAAACGTTTCCATGCCTGGTTCAGTATACCCACAAGGGCACCTGACCTCCTTCCCAGGCGGATCAGCCCATCACCGAGGGGGGTGAGCTATCTGCCCCGTCACTACTTTCTCTCTCTCTCTAAGTTTATTTATTTTGAGAGAGACCGAGAGAGAGGGTGAGCAGGGGAGGGGCAGAGAGAGAGGGAGACACAGAATCCGAAACAGGCTCCAGGCTCCGAGCCGTCAGCACAGAGCCCGACGCGGGGCTCGAACCCACGGACCGCGAGATCACGACCTGAGGCGGAAATGAGTCAGACTCTTAACCGACAGACCACCCGGGTGCCCTGCTGCTTTCTCTTTCGAAACGTAAACCACCTCCAGTTTGTTTAAAAGACAGGATAAACAACACACAGGTCCCTGTTTTCCCAAAGTGGGTTCCTTGGCCCACCCATCTTGCAAGGTGTTCCAGGAAGAGGGTTCCCTGATCAGCCGGCCTGGGAAGCTCGCAGACGGCCTGCCCCTGGGGCCCTGGGTAAATCTACAGAAAGGCATCTGACCAACTTGGTTTAACCCTCTGCTTCCCAGGGCCTTTTCCTGAGGGACTGCCTGGGAACGCAGTTGAAGGTCTGTTCTTTTCTGCTAACCCGCTGCATACATGGATTGCATCAGGATAATTCGGGGGCTCTGTTAGCTGTGAGGGTCTCGGTCCACGTTCTCCCTCTGCTGGCTGATGCCCGGGTGTCACAGGCCTGTCCCGGGGGCCAAGCAAGCTGGAACTTCCCGCTCACCCAGCAGCCCCAGGCCTGAGGCCAATGCCGCGGGTAGGAGAATTTGGGGCGCCCGGCGAGGCACGGAAATGCGGGGCCTCGGTTTTTAAGGCTGTCAGGAGGGCGAGAGCCACGTATCAAACCAGGCCTGTGCGCCTGCCCGCGAGGCCAGCGTCCCTCGGGAAGGCGGCCGTCCGATGGTCCTCTCGGGCAGACACAGCCGGCCGCATGTCCCATGCTCAGGGGACTCTGCAAATGCTGTGCCACAGTGACCTCAAGGAGAGGAGGGAGGCCGCTCGCCAAGCCCCGCGTGGGGCCACATCTTACCTTGTGTGCCGGGCGCGCAGACGAGGGCTGGGCCACCAGCAGCCGCACCACGGCGTCCCATCGCTTGGCCGTCTGGCCGTCCCACGCGGTCACGGTGAAGGCCACCTGCTCGGAGGGGATCCGCAGCTCCCGGGTGGCAAAGACGGTCCCGTCCGCCCTCACTTTGAAGTCCACGCTGTTGGTCTCATACTGGGTCCCCTTGGTCCCCAGACAGCTGCTGAACGAGACTGCAAGCGGAAAGGAAGACAGGGTCAGGACCAGCCCGGGGCGCAGGGGGGCGTCACGGGCGCTCACGTGGCTGCACCTCAGCAGCGGGTCTCCTGATGCGCAACACGGGGGAAAACAGTGATTTAGCCGACTTCTTGACCTTCAGGGAACGTGCTTTCTCTCTACCCCCAGGGAAGGGGTGGCCGGCCTCAGAAACACCACCTCCCCGTCACCGCGTCTCAGTCCACCCCGAGTCCGGCCGTTAGAGGCGCCACGGGGATGCTCTGCCCGCAAACGCTCCCTCGTCCGACCCCGCTCACTGCCTGCAAACCTCGTGCCCCCAGCACCCTCCGGAGGCCCGACGCGTCCGTTTCCTCAGCCCGAGGGCTCTGGGTTCGGGCAAGGAGTGGGCCAAAGCGGTGTTCTGAGTGAGGCCGCGATCTGCTGTGGTCTCTGGTGCGTGTCTTTCCTCAGGGACCCCACCCGACCCCTGCGCGCTCTGTCAGGGAGGCTGGGCCGGGTCCGGGGCCGGCGGCGGCCTTCGGGTGACCCGGACGCCTGGAGGCTGAAGCAGCCGGCACGCTGACGCTGTGGCCTGTGCACGGCTTTGCTTCCCGACCACGAATCAGGCACCGAGATGCCCGCCCCTCCTAGTGACTCCGTCGCCGGTCATCGTAGCTCCGCGCGGGAAAAGGCACCTCGGGAGCCGTGCGTTCGCTGGGACCATATCGGCGCGGTTTTTTTTTTTTTTTTACACGACTGCTTCTGCCACCGCCACCGACACCACGGTAGGTAAATTATGAGGCGCCAGCAGCCAGTGCCGCGTTCTGCTGATAGAAACGATGGATAAAGTTACGTAGTATTTATAAAAATGTGGGTCTCTCAGCAGTTACGGCCGGAGAAATGCTTTTTAAAGCAATTTCACTGTCACCGCTTACGTGATTTAATTACTATTTATTCCAGAAACTAAAAAACGCATCTCACGGTTACAGTGGATAACGCGTTTCTCCCGCGTTCACCTCGTATTGTCGCTTTGCCTTGAAAGCATAAATAACGCACTCGCTCCGTCATCTCACGTGCTTCACCTGAGACGTCCCCCCAGTCACCACACCTCCCACTGTGGGGTGCGAATAAAAATGTTTTCAAACGGGACGAAGCCAGGCGTTTGCACCCGGTCTGGCCCGAGGGCGGGAGGGTGTGCTTGGGCTCCGGGGGTGGGGGGGGGCACAGAAGGCGAGGGCGCCGGGGGCTTGGGTGGCTCGTGGCTCCCCAGAAGCATGTCCCCCAACGGGGGGATAACGGAATTTCATTCCAAATGACAAGAAAATTCCAGACTGCTCTTACGGTACCATTCGCAAGCAAATTAAAGTCAGTCGCAAACTCAGCTGGATCAATCATTCCTGACACCCAATTGTCACTGACAAGGGTACAAATGACAGCCCTAGGAATGTTGGGAGATTAGCACAAAATACGTAAATAAGCCCCTTTGTTCTCTGAAAGCACATTTGCAGCAACGCTAACGGAACTGGACAGCGACGGAGGGTCGGCATTTCTTCAAGACCGAAGGGCGATGCTGTGGCATCCAAACACCGTCAGAGAGTGTGGGTGAACTCAAGGGAGAGGTGGTGTGGCCCCAACGGGAAACGCAGAGTGCTGTCCCCAGGGGCCCTTCGGATGGCGCGTGTCCCCAGGGGACGGGGGATCCTCTGGGACACCACAGGTGGCGCCACGCAAGGCCCTGTGACGTGCAGCTTGCCAGCAAGCAAGCCCGTGGGGTAAACGGAGGGCTGCCCCACACGGGCGGCCACGCAACGCTCGTGGGTGTTAAAAGTGGATGTGTTTCCGGTCTGTCTGACAGGGCCCCGGCCAGTCCCCACAGAGCAGTGCTGTGGGTCCTGGGGAGGCCGTGCCTTTCCCTGGGCACCCTTCTGGGCACACGGAGAAGCCTGGCTATAGCCATTCGTCACCTGGCCTGCCCTCTGGGAGGGGTCGCCCCCTCGACCACGGTGCTTACGTGGGAAGGGGCACAGCCTGGAACCCCTGGACACCGGCACACAGGGCCGGGAGCCGCAGGGGGTTCGGTCTCCAGACGTCAGGGCTCTGGAGAGGCAGCTCCACATGGCCCGGAGCATCTCTCCTGTCGACCCTCGGGTCAGGGTGCTGCCTGGCGCCTCGTGCCCGTGAGCTCCTGCGCAGGCCAGGCCAGCATTGGGGTCTGAGAATGGCCTCCACCCTGGCTGGGTTTCCAGGCTGGCTCGGGACAGACACCCAAGCTGCAGGTTTCTGGCGGGGTCCTCCCACACCCGCCCACCCCGAAGGCGCCGGACCCCAGGGCCGGGCCAGCCCTCGCCCCCTGCCCCTTGCAGTGCACCACCCCGTTCTGCCTGGGAGAAGCCTTGTGCTTCTTGCCCGTGTCCACCTGGACGGCCACGCATGTGAGGGCAGGGCCGCTGTCCTGGCTTCCCACTGTGTCCCTGGGGCTGAGGACAGTGCGGGCACAGAGTCGCTATGACAGGAGGCGAGGCCTCCCCACAACGCTCCCCCCCCTGCCCCGGGCAGCGAGGGGAACAGCCAGGGTCAGTCCAGAAAAAATTTAAAGTCCCAGGAGATTCTGTCAGAAACGTTTCCCTCGATGTTGATACAACCAACAAACGCAGAGAAACTCCTGCTCGGAGTAGATTCGGGGTGCACATCCATCCTGCTTCAGGCCGGGGCTTTCTGGGAAGGGCCCCCTCAGCTGGACGCCGGGTGGTCTGCTGGACACGGCCGCTCCCGCTCCAGAGGAAGGCACAGCTGGCAGGCGGCATCGTCCCCATTCTGCAGATGGGGACACTGAGGCCCGGAGACGCTTCGCACCTTCTTGAAGCGGCAGGAGGGGGAGATGGGCTCTGCGGGCTCCCGGACGCCGCCCCAGGGAGGCCCTCCTAGTCCGGCTCTGTGTGTATCTCGAGCACCAACTGTGCTGCTGGGGTGGTACCTGCACCTGGTCGCTGGGGCTGCGGCCCCCCCAGGCCCCCGGGAGGCCTGAGATCTGCAGGTGGGAAGGGGGTCTACAGCACTAGCCCCTGTGGGACGGGCGGCCCAGCACTACCTGCGAGGGGAAAGTCGCCCCTGGGGAAAGGGCGCGTTCCCCCCTCCCCCGGAGTCCCCGGGACCCCTGGAGGAGGCCTGCTCTGGAGCTGCATCCTCCTGTCCTGGGCGGCGACGCAGGATCGTCCTCCTCCAGCCCCGACCTGCTGCGCGCGTCTCTCTAGGGCTTGCTAATTACTTCCATTAGTTTTAAACAAACCTGACAAGAGACAGGAGTCCTGAGAGACATGAAAACCGATAATCTAAGTACAGACAGCCACGGCCCCACGGCCGGCTCCCGTGGTGGCAGCCTGGCCTGCACAGCCAGCATGGCGGGGGAGGCCGGGGAGTGGGCCCTGGGGGCAGGACTCGGGGGGGCTGCCTGCCCCAGGATCTTCCCCGGCGAGCGCCTGGCTGACCCTGTGCCACCAGAGATCACCAGTGCCACGTGTGCTGCGGGGAGGCTGTGTGCCATGGCCACGTCCACGCCTGTCCGGGCCCCTCTGGGGTAGGGCCCGAACCCAGGTCTGCGCTTGACAAGCAGCGGCCTCTCTGAGCATCTGGCTCGGTCCCCGCTGTGGCCGGGATGCGCCTCACCAGGCACAGGACAGACCGGTAAACGCCCGCTTGTCTTACGCGGTGGTCCAGGGGAGCAAAGGCTCTCAGCCAAGGACACGCAGGGTCGCCCATCCCATAAACATCCGTGGCCTCCTGGTGCCTGGCACTGGGGCTACCTGGGCACAACAGAGCGGAGGCTCGTGCGCGGGTGGCCAGAAAATGACAGTTTGGCTGGTTGAGGCACACAGGCTGCTGTGCAGGCCAGTAAGGGGGCTCCAGACCAGGCTGGGGGTCCCCAGGGTGCCGATGGGAGCCCAGCAGGATGGGTGGGCTCAGCCAGCAGTTGGGATTCTGACCCCGCGGATCTGCGTCCACACCCGGGGCCCCGCTGCCCCTCCCCAGCCGGAGGTGTGGACGCAGCAGCTCTTGGCGTCTGGCTGTGGAGGCAGGCGGGGCCTGGACAGGACGCATCTGATCTTCAAGCCCATGTTCTGTCCCGAGAAGAGGCCCAGGGAAGAGCGTGAGCTGCTGCGTTCACCGCCCGCCATCGTCCCCCCTGCTCCTGACGTGAGTGTCAACACTTAGCCGGTGGCAGCTGCGTCTGACCCCTGGCTGGACACTGGGGGCGGGCTCAGCACCAGAAAACGCACCGATTTCAGGATTTCATTGCTGTGGCCGCCTCCCTGCTCCCCTCCCCTCGCCAGGAGGTTGGCAGCGCAGAGCGGAGTCTGATCGGCATTCTGGGCTCGTGGTCCCCCCGCTGGGACGCTGCCGGTCCACACAAAGGGCAGGGATGCACCTGCCTGGCCATCTGTCACGGACGCAGGTTCCCGTGTGCCGTGTAAGTGTCAGTATCTGCCGTCCTGGTGTTCTGGCTGACACCCCCTCGGAGGGCCTGTTTGAGTGGTTGGTGGAGATTCCGTGGGCCCCCTGCCTGCCCTACCCTCCCAGGACCCGCGTGGAGTCTATGGGAAGGCGCTGCCCCACGCTAAACGTGGCTCTGCGCACGCGGAGCTCACGAGAGTAACCCCACTCACTCATTCTAGTACCAGAAACAATTCACTTACAGATACAACAGGCACCAAAGCCAAACACAGTCGCTGCCAGGTAGAGGTTAGGGTGTGGGGTGGGTCAGAAACGAACCGAGTCATTACATCAGAAAGTTAACACTCCCAAGGGAAGCATGCCGGTGGCGAAGGAGAGCCTGACCCAGACTTGGTGGGGCAGGGAATGCTTCCCCTACGATTTGAGGGATGAGACAGCTCCTGTGAGGCTTGGGCAGGCCACACCGGCAATATGTGCAAAGATCCTGTGGCAGAGGCAGCGCGGGGTCTCGAGGACCCCAGAACTAGCATGACTGTAGCAGGGGCTGTTGCAGGGTGACCGGAATGAAAACAAGCGGGCAGAGACCAGCACAGGCTGAGGGAGGTGCTTGCAAAGGATGCCCAAAGCCTCTCAGAGTCGGCTGAACTAGGACACCCCTCCTCCATAATCCACGCAGGATCAGTAGAGCTCTGCCCCAGGAAGGAAGGCTGCCACTCAGCAGCCTCTGGAGCTGAGGGAGTGTCCTGAGTGGACGAGACACCCCTTTTGGGGGCCAATGTGAAGAGAGGGTCACAGTGTTTTCTGGCCATAAAAACGGCCCAGTGAACTGAGCTAGGCATCCGCCACTGTGACTTCAGAAGCATGTCCTCAAAATTTAGCCACAGAGTGGATCACAGGACCCCGAGCAGAAGGCCCCAGCACCCACTGCAGACACGTCTGCTTGGGACAAGAATGCCAAGAGCCAGGAACAGAAGGAGCGAAGGAAGAGGGAAAGAGCAAGGACTGTGGGCGAGGGTCCCTCCAGAGGGGACACACGAACCGGGGACACCGTGCAGGGAGGCGCCACAGGGGTGGGAAATGAGGTCGTCCCCACGGGACCTTAGGACCCACCCCACCCTGGTCCTGGGGCCCCCGAGGGGGCCTCTCATGGGTCATCCAACCAGCTTAAATAGCCTGCTGAATACGAGGCCACCTGGGGACCGTGACCACTGGCCTTGCCCGCGGAGGGCTGCCCGCAGAGCCAGAAGGCAGACTGGTGGCGCCCGGGGCTGGGGGAGGAGGGCAGGAGTGGCCGCTAACGGGTGCAGGGTCTCTTTTGGGGCGGTAAAAAGCGTTGGAACTACTTAGAGGTGACGGCCACTCATCACCGTGACCATCCTGAGCGTCACTGTTCACTGTGAAATGGTGAGATGTATGGTCTATGAGTTCTGTGTCAATGAAAACCAGCTCCTGGGGCTCCCTGAGTCCCCAGGTCCTGTCTGTGGGACTGCCATGGAGAAAGACCTCCCTTGACGGGCCCGTCCTTCTCCCACAGAGGCCTGAGGACCAGCCCGAGGCATGTGGCCCTCGCCCACAGCCCTCCCCCTTCCTGGCCCCAGCTCTCACCTTCTCGGCCCCAGGCACAGACCAGGGTGCTCATGGGGGTGCCGGGGGCAGGAGTGCTGACCTCGTGGAGAACGGTGCATGGTGTCACAACTGCACACAAAGTGCAGACACCCGGGTCCCAAGTGAGGGGCAGGGAGGGCACTCGGGGGTTCAGGGACGCTTCCCGAAGGAGGCCACGTCTGAGCTCGAACTCCAGAAGCTCACTGGCATCGCTGCCTAAACAGACAGGAGTGAGCCACGTCTGTCCGCGTGTGGGATGTCTGCACAACGCTGGGAGAGCTCAGGGCTCCAGGTGCTTCTAGAATTTCCTGGGACTGTCACCGACCCACAGAATGTCCGCACCACAAAAACGAACTACTCCGGGCCCTCACCGTAATGCGAAGCGGCTTCGACGTGCCGGAAGACGGTTAATTATGTTTTAGAACGCATTCGTTTATTCGAGTGACCCCGCGAGCCCTACTGACCCCCTTACAAGATGCCCTTGTTCTGCACACGGGCCCCGGGCGCTTTTAGTGCTCCGTTAATCGACGCCCCGACACTCGGTGTGCCGCCTCTCTCACTTCTCCAGGATGGTGCAAAAACCTGAACGGCTCATCCCTCCCCGGCCCCGGCCCCGCTGGCTCACAGCAGACGTGTGCGGCCACGCTCGCCCGGCTGATGCAGAAAACGCGCCGGTGAAAGGAAGCCCGTCACCCCTCCTCGAGAGGCTCCACGTTTAACCCTTTACCCTCATCCCTTTTAATTGCTCCTCCGTGGGAAGAGGGGGGCACGCCGGGAACCGCGGGCGAGGGGCGCGCGGTTCTGCCTCGTCTACGGCAGCGCCCGCCTGACATTTACGGAGAGGCCGTGGGCTGTGCCTCCACTGGAGAACTGCGTTGTGCTGATGAGACGGGGCCCTTTTGATCCTTCTCCTTGTTAGGTGAGCCGAGAGAGATCAAATGAGCCAGAGGCGAGCTCGTAGCTGGGACAGTGCTGAGGATAACTTCACCCGATAGAGTCGGCCTGCCTGCCTCCCTCCCTTCTCTCCTCCCCTCTGCCTACCCACCCACCCCCCCACCCAGGGACCCCTGCCTCAGGGACGTGAGCTGAGGCTGCAGCTAAGGGCTCAGCGAGGACGGCCAAGCAGTCACCCCCAGCCCCACTCGGGGCTCAGCTCCCACCACTTCCTCCAGGTGAAAGCCCTGCCCCACAGGTACGGCACAGAGGTCAGCCGGCTGCTGGCCGAACGCTCCAAGCACTGGGCCTTGGCACACAGGCTCCCCTGGCCCGGAACACCCTTCACCGCCACGTGAGCCTCCTCCAG
This sequence comes from Puma concolor, assembly GCF_028749965.1. Classification (NCBI taxonomy): domain Eukaryota; kingdom Metazoa; phylum Chordata; class Mammalia; order Carnivora; family Felidae; genus Puma; species Puma concolor. The sequence continues at coordinate 139,326,120 of NC_141669.1, read as the reverse complement.
GGAGTCTTCCCGGATTCATCTCAGCTGCTGACCCCTCTCTCTCAGAGCTTCATGCTCTCCAGTGGCTTCCCAGGGACAGAGGCCGTGCGACGTGCACCTGTCTGCCCCCACGGACGTCTTTAGAGTTGCTGGGGCACAGGGATAGTAAAAAGCAGAGGGATGTTTGGCGGGTTTTGTTAATGTGGGTCATGCATGTTGGCGGTGCCCGAGCGGGACCCCCACTAAGAAGGGGCTGCCTCACAGGCCTCACATCTGCCGCTGCCCCTGCGGCCTCCGAACGCACGGGGGCCTCACTGAAACCTCAGGCAACCGGGACCCTTGCACGTCCTTCCGGGCTGTTTTCTGACCCGTGTTTTTAAACACAGACACGATGCTGCACATGCCCCTTCCTCCGTGGGGCCTTCCGCTGGACACGGGCCCACGACCACGGTGCACAGCAGAAGCGGGGTTCCTGTTTGTGGGGTGCAGGAGGCCGGGTTGTGGAACCTGTGTGTCCACCACTTGCAGTCCGGGAAGCCTGTGCCCCACCGGACTGATGCCCGGGAGCAATCGGCCTGCACGTGGCCACCCGCAGATGTGCCGGAACCTGGCGAGGGTGCCTCGGGGCCAGGACGGAGTCCGGGGACTCGCGGCTGGTCGTCTTGTCCTCTGCCACCGTCTTGCCCCGTCCAGATTCCCGAAGCAGCCATGTGTTCACGGAAATTGGAAAAGTGTCATTTGCAGCAAAGTGCGTATGAACCTGCTGACCTTCTGCACAGCGGGTGCCCCGTGCCAAGCCCTGAACTGTGCGAGGGAGGAAGTGGGGAGACAGGCAGGCCCCCCGTGCAGATGGCTAGCGCACGTCACCCTGGACACGTGAGCTAGGCGTTCATGGGCTAGGTCGTGCCCCTCTCACTGCAGATGTCCTAGTGCCGGGAGTCCCCTGCTGCCCTCCACAATGCCACCTGCGACCTCACGAGCACCAGGAGAACCCACACCTCGGAGGACACGTCCATGAGATGAGCACTGTTGGAATTTCGACGGGGCCTTTTGAACTTTAAATTGATGTGAGGGGCGCCTGGGTGGCTCAGTCGGTTGAGCGTCCGACTTCGGCTCAGGTCATGATCTCACGATTCGTGAGTTCGAGCCCCGCGTCGGGCTCTGTGCCGACCGCTCGGAGCCTGGACCCTGCTTCGGATTCTGTGCCTCCCTCTCTCTGCTCCTCCCCCGCTCACACTTTGTCTCTCTCTCTCTCTGTCTCTCGCTCATTCTCTCTCTCTCTCAAATACAAACAGAAACGTTATTTAAAAACAAAAACTTTGAATTCACGTGCATTCAAACCAAGTGCGACCCTTCCTCCCTGGCCCTTGGCCGTCACAGCTGCAGGCCCCCAGCTGGGTGACGCTCGACCCCTGCACCTGCCGCCCCACATGGGCCGCCCGCCCTCCGCTCCATTTGTAGGGTTCCGACGAGAGCCGGAGCCTCCGCCTGCTCAGAAGACCCTAACCCTCCGCCGCAGACACGGGCCCCGCAGACACGGGCCCCTCCGCCCTCCCGTCCCGTCTCCAAACCAGCAGCTGACAACGCAAAGCCGAGCTGATTCATTCTAAACTGGCTCAGCGCGTTATTCATGTCTGAGCGTGAAAAATAACAGCCAAGCTTCGTCCGGGCACAGAATGTGTACAAGCCTCTGCCTCCAGCTTCGTAGGGGCAAGTGGGGTGCGTGCTCTCAGGGGTCCTGTGTGGGGCAAGCGTCTCCACCATCGGCCACCCGAGCTGCCCCACCTGTCCCGCTCCGTGCCATCCAGGGCTCGGCCACCCCCGGGCGTGTTTCTCCCCACAACACATACCACGTGTCTCCACGCCGTACGCGGGGATGCTCCCTCCCGCCCGGCCTTGGCCACGCTCCAAGTCCCCCCCCCTCCCCTGCAGCTTGTGGGGGGCTGTCCTTTGTGTCCCCACAGCTGGCCACCCTGCTTGCTTCGTCTGGCTCCGGCCACGGCCGCCAGCCTGCGAGCTCGGGCTGTCGGGCACAGGGCCTGCACTCCTCACGGCGACCTCCAGGGCCGTGGCGCCCAGCAGGTGCTTGAGAGATGCTGGGGGATAAATGCACAAATCCCATTTCCAGGAGCTTCAGAAATGAATATCCAATGAACTAAGGAGCCAGGGGGAGACACATCACAAAGTGCAGGAAGCCAGTCTGAACAGGCACCGCGCCGTGTGACTAGGGTTCCACGGCGTTCTGGAAGGGGCAAAATAAGGAGACTGTAAACAGATCAGCGGTGGCCACGGCGGTGCGGACGGCGGATTCGTGGCACTATGCACTCGTCCAAACCCACGGCAAGCACAACTTCAACCACGGGCTTCAGTTAACAATAACCCATCAACACTGCCTCACGCCCACTGTAACGACACCCCCCACGAACGCGAGGTGTGAATCAGGGGGGACACTGTGCGGGGGTGGGGAGAGGGGTGGATGGGAACCCTCCGGGCTTTCTGCTCTGTTTTCCCGTAAATCTAAAACTGCTTAAAAAAACCTATTAAAAATGGATATTCACTATCCATTAGACATACCTTCTCCAGAGAAAACACGCCATCTCAGAAACGTTAAAAATCCCATTTGGAAGCAAAACACTGGAGCCTCTCATGCCGTTTCATTTATGGCTGGTAACATAAAACCTGCCTCTCCCGCTGGGTTTCCTCATAATGAATCGAACGCCATGCCCCAGCCATCACTGACTGTGTCTCTTCTAGGACATTCTTTCTGCCCGAGAAAAACCAGCCAAAGTGGCCACGCACGTGTGCCCTAGTCCGAGTGACCTGTGTCCTCCAGCATGCCCCCAGGCTCCATATTGCCCTCAAGGACTCTTGACGACCTTATTTCATATTTCTGGTGCCGCGTGGAAACTGGAGGCACTTTAGGGAGAGGCAGCAGGGTGTGCGTGCGGCCCTCGCGTGGGGACCCAGGGCGGGGGACCAGTCTCAGCACGGTCCTGAGCTCACGCACGGACAGCGAGTTCTCTAGGTCCAGGTACTAATTAACGGTCCTCTGTTCAAGAAAACAAAGGCGCAGGTGCGTTGGAGATGCCGAAATGGGGTGGCGGAGAAAGGTTCAAGGTCTCAGGGGGGTTATTTATGCCTCAGTGCTTTCCCGGGGAGCCGTCTGAGCTCCTCATTAGTACCTCGCACTGATGCCCCGTCAGAACGAGCATGGAGACGTCTCCAGCAAGTCGGCCCTCCCACCCTCGCAGGGGCCTGAGCTGAACGTGACGTCGGCCGGTCCCCCCACCCCCAGCCAAGCAGGGGACGCGACCGGGCCCCATTAAAACACGCCGCAAGGAGGCCCCCCGGAGGACATTGACCTTAATGGCTATGACCGCTGGTGGCGCCCAGCTAGGCAGGAGGGCTGGGGACAGGTGTTCTGTCCAGCGAGGCCCAGGACCATTGCATGGGCTCTGCCCAGGGTCACCGGAGGGAGGCAGGGGGGGCCGTTCGGTCCAAATCTCCACGTGCAGGGATGTGGGAGTCGTCCTAATGGCCCCAAGTGTTGGGGGTGAGCTCCAGGAAATGGGGGTGCATCAAGAACCTGGGAGGGGTGGCTGCCCCCGTCTGGACCTCTGCTTTCTTGTCCAAGGTTCTGGGAGCCCATGTGGAGAAACAGTGGTGATGTTTTGACCATTAAGAAAAGAAAAGTATGTTTTATTGAACATGTGAAAGCAACGTTTCATGAACTGTCACAAAGGAACATTTTGTGAATATTCATTCGTTCGTTCATTCACTCACTCAGGTCCCTGCCAGGCGCCAGGAGCACGTGACCTCGCCGAACCCTCACAAACCCGTAACGAGTGCTGGCATTTTCCGTTTCACAGGAGTGAAGCTCAGAAACACAGAGGTTCACTGGACCCCGAGGTCCACGGCCAGTGAGTGGCAGGGCCGGGGCTGAGGGGGGCCCCCGGCTTTGCTGCTCACCAGGAGCGCCCCTTCCCTGTCCTTCCAAACGTGATGGAGGTCATTACAACGTTAACGGCAGCTTCTGTGTACCAGAGTTCTTACCGCCTGCCAGGAGATGTGCCAAAGTCAACACCCAGACCACCCCCCTCACGCTGCAAGTGCTGAGGCAGGGACAGTGGTCACCCCAGTTTACAGACAAGTTCCCCAGGGAACAGACACCGGTCATGGCGTCTGCCTTCAGGAGGCGTCCGCTGGGCTGGGTGTCCCGGGACGCGGGGCACAGCTGCCACAGCCCAGGCGGGGCTCGCCGGACAGCTTGGCCCCACCGACGGGAGCCCGGCACCCGGGGCCCACGCAGGCCTGCGGCTGCGAGAGGGGCGGGTTTGGGGCACCCTGCACCCCCCCTCTGGGTTTACGAGCGCCCTTGTGCAGGGCCGGGGGCTGGGCTCTTGTCACACACTGAATGCCACATGCGTGAGGTGGTGAGGAAGACCTGGAGCTGACAGCCAGGGCTCAGGGGAGCCAGGCCCGGGGGTGCCTTTCACAGCCAGGAAACAGGACCGACTATCTTTAGAACCGCCAGCCTCCCTCTCATTAGCACCTTCACATCAGGACTGAGCTAATGAAATCACTCGCCACCGCTAAGGCCCAGGTAGAGAGATGGCCCTCTTTCCTGTCCCCAGAGGCCACCTCCCCCGCCCCGCCCCAAGTCCTCTGTGCAGAGGGGGGAGCCCGCCAGAAGGGGTGCAATTCCCGATGACCTCCAGACCCGCCTTATAATTAATTTTACTCCATTTCACCAAAAGGGCAGTTTGGGGCTCTGGGGTTTTTTTTTAATTTTAATTTTTAAAAAAATTTTTAATGTTTATTTATTTGTGTGTGTGTGAGAGAGAGAGAGAGAGAGAGAGAGCGAGTGCATGAGTGGGCGAGGGGCAGAGACAGAGAGAGACACAGAATCCGAAACAGGCTCCAGGCTCCGAGCTGTCAGCACAGAGCCCGACGCGGGGCTTGAACTCAAAAACGGCGAGATCAGGACCCGAACCGAAGCCGGACGCTCAACCGACTGAGCCACCCAGGCGCCCCTGGGGCTGTGTTTTAAAGGCATTCCTCTCTGGCTGACTCATCCATTCACAATTTAATTCCTTCTTCTCAAAACTCCCACGGAGCTGTTCCAGACACCTGAGGAGGATGTGGTATCTGAGGCCCCTGTGAGGTTTGGGGAGGTGGCCCCACTGACCATTCATGAGGGGCTGTGATCCAGGGGAAAGTCCGGCTCTGAGTGTGGGGCCGGCGTCCTGCCGGGAAGGCCTGCGGCCACCACGGCCCCCGTGGGCCATCTGTGGGACGGGTCCTACCGTCTGTCCACCCTGCCCGTCTGCGTGCTGAGTGGCCTGGCTGGCGTTCCCATGCTGCCTCCTTCCAGAGCCTCTGTTCTCCAAAGTGGGGAGACAGTAGGCAAGGCCACGTCTGATCTCATAGTGCCCCCGTTCTACTGGAGGGGACAGAAAACGGGATGTCATGGGGCAGCTTAGGGGGCGCTCAGAGCTATAGAGAAGAGTAAGACAGGGCACTGAGGGGCGGGGACAGTCAGGAAGGCCCTGGGCTTGGAGACCAGGAGCGGGGGGTGGGGGGGGCAGAGGAACACACACGCACAGGTGCACGTGCACACTTAGGGTTCACATGTGCATGCGTGTGCTCTCCCTGCAGAAAGGGCCCCTCCTGAGCTGGATGTCTGCACGGGACGGACGGGACAGAAGAGAACACGGGACTACTCCCCAACTCATCCACACCCCAGATGCGCCAAAGAGCATTCTCTCCTGGGTCTCTTCACCCCTCTTTTTTTTACATTTATTTATTTGAGAGCAAGAGAGAGCGCGAGCAGACTGGGCAGGGGCAGAGAGAGAGAGAGAGAGAGAGAATCCCAAGCAGGCTCTGGGTCCCCAGTGCACAGCCCGATGCTGGGCCTGAACCCACGAGCCATGAGATCATGACCTGAGTCGAAATCAAGAGTCGGACGCTTAACCGACTGAGCCACCCAGGCGCCCCTGGGCCCTTGTAAATTAAAAACGCACAAATAAACAAAACGTGCTTAACCCTCTGCCCTTGGCTGCAGACGTTCACACCAGGAGGAGAATTTAGAGGCACAAGGGAACCCTCCAGGTCCTGGCCCCACTGTGCACCGCACCAACCACACACAGCCCCCGTGGCGTGGGATAAGCCCACTTGTTCATCCTGTGATGTGTGGGACGCTGGACGTGTGCGTCAGGAAAGGCCACTGCGACTCAGAAACCAGGCTGTGAGGCTGCAGGGGGGCAAGGGCGTCCGGATTTCGCAGGGGTGCGCCCTCCCCCCACCGCCAAGAGCTGGAAGCCGGAGGACTTCTCCCAGTGGCTCTCAGCTCACAAATCCTGAAGCCTCGGGGTTCTGAGTGGGGCCCCGACCGAGTCTGGGCGGGCCACGAGGGTCTGGGCTTCTCCGGGTGCCGGCCGCCGCACTTGCCCGGCACCTCCTGAGGTTGGGCTCGTCGGGGCTGACTGTCACCATGGCCCTGAGCTTCACCGGCCTGCTCCCTCTATAAATACAGCTGGGCCGCTGGCCAACCATTTTCCTAAAGTAAATAAAAAGGAACTCAGGAAAGGCAAACACATTTCTTCCTTCTCTCAATCACGCAGACAGCCTAGACCTCCATCTCCATGTCTCATGTCATCAGACCTTTGTGTCCCAGGTGTATTCACACCATGTGGGCTTTGACGCGTGTGGGGACCCCCTTGGGACGAGCACACCTTGGGGTGGCTGCAGGCCAAGGGCGGAAACATCTGGTCTGTCCCCCGTGCCCATGCCTTCTGCGGGGCTGGGCAGGCCTTCAGAAAAGTGCAGACTTGCTCTCAGGAGTCTCAGGGTGCAGGGGAGGGAGCCAACCACCTCCCCTCAGGCCCACAAATACACTGAAAATGGTGGCCTGTTAGGGGTTCCGTGGTGCCAGGTACCAGGAGAGCCCCAGAAGGGGGCTGATGTCCTCATGGAGGGGGAGCCTGGACGGGAAAGCAAGAGCCAGTCCGACCCTGGGGCAGAGGGGGACAGCCCCGTAGAGGCCAAGGGTCCACCTTGCCCTGGGCCCATCTGGGGCCCCACCAGGCCCTGGGGGTGTCATGAAGGGGTTCTTCAGAAAAAATGGGGCTCCTTCCAGGATGGGCCTCTGACCACACCTGGGGCTCTGCGAGTGACTGGGACTTGGGGACATGTTTACCAGGCTCATGACCAGAACTGCTCAGTGGTAAGGGCTGAATTGCCCCCCAACACGGACTCATGGAAGCATCCTCTTTGTCAGTCAAGGATCACCCCAAAGAAGCAAAGAGGCTCATGTAGCTCGTGGTCCTGATCCAAATCCTGTTTCTAAAGGAAGCAAAGGAAACCACTGCACATTCTTTTTTTTGCCTTAAAAAAAAATATTTCTTTAAAGTAATCTCTACACCCAACGTGGGGCTGGAACTCAGGACCCCGAGATCAAGAGTCATATGCTCTACCGACTGAGCCAGCCGGGTGTCCGGCCACACGCTATGCGTCACATCATTGTCCAAGGCAGGTCTGAGGAACACGGGCCCACGGCTAGTGGGGGAGGGGCAGGGACATAGTTTTGCATCTGTGACAGTGGTCACTCTGTGTCCGTCTGGGACATTTCCAGTGCAGGTTAGAGCAGGCAAGGGTCTGGGAAGTCCTGAAAGGCCAGGAGATCTGCATCCTATGAGAGTTGGGGATTCAGGGTGCATCCGTCAGCAAGAGGCTCCGTTCAGCCGAAGTAACAAACATCTCCCAAATCACGTGACATGGGCCGTCTGGGAGGCCCCGGGCTGGGGAGTCCTCACTGGCTTTCAGGTCCCTCTCAGGAGGGACGAACCTTCTTCTGCTCCCATCGCCACAGCAAATCCTGCGGCCGACCCCCACGCCAAAGTCATGAGGGAGTGAGACCCTGCCATGTGTCCTGAGGACCGAAGAGCAATGCCATGTTGGTAATGTTTAATGTGGACACAGCAAGGTTGGCAACGGCTGCTCGTGTGACCGTCAGCTTTGACTGTGGTGCCTGCCACAGACACGGAGAGGCATGGCTACTCTTTGCAATAAAGAAAATGGCGCTCGGGAAGATTAACGCCCAAAGGAAGTCCTGCATCTAAAGAAACGATTTTAGTGGCTGCCTCCAGCTGCCTGCCACTCCATCCCAGCCGGGCGTCCGCGCCTGTGCGTGGCTCTCAAAGGCCCTCCAGGCTTCTCTGCCTTTCCAGTCCCTTCTCCCACGTTAGCTGCATGTTTCCCGAAGGGGGAGGTTCTGGCATTTCTCCTTTTCTATCCTCGAGCAGCAGTGACATTTGTGCAGCGGTGACCCACGCTGTCACACAGCCTGCTCCTCCGACAGGGGCCAGTCGGTAGCGATGGCCTTTAAGTCCCACTGCCTGGGGAGGGAGTCTTGCGCTGGGTGGGTCCCTGCCCATCTAAGCTCCACTTTGGTGACGTCCTGGCAGGAAAAACAGCCAGTTAACGAAGTCATTTTGGAGGTGATGGATCCTGGCCTCACACGGTCCTTGGCCCGATCCCCAGACCACATCTACGGTCCCTTACAGAGCAACACAGCAATGGCAGACCCTGTCCCTAAGGGAGCCCCGTGTGGAACGTCAGGCAAACGAAGAGTTTATCTCAAGGTAATTATCCCTTGTACAAGTTCGACACGAAATCTTGATAAAGGATTGTTGTGTAATATGGTGGTGAGGCAGCTCAACCAGCTGCATAAAAATTATATGACATTTTACTCCTGAGTGTAAATTAAAATTTGCAGAAAGGTCAATGAAGCAGGAGTGATATTTTTCAGATGATTTAGGCAACAAGAACAGAGGAGGCTGCAGGCGGAGGGGAACCCCACCCACCTGGCCAAGCCGACCGGGCCCAAACTCAGTCTGCGCCCAGCGGGCCTCGCTCCCTCTGGGCACACGCTCCAAGATGGCCAAAGAGGGTTCCCGGACTTTCCCTGGAAAGAAACGACAGCCTTTGGACCAGACTCTTCTGGCTGCTGAGAGAAGAGAGGTTTGTGCAGTCTGCCTCGCTGAGTCCCTACTATGTGATCAGCACCTACTACGTGCATCACAGTGCAAGAGCATGCAGCGTGCCGCCTTGCCAAGAGCTGAGGCCCGGGAGCCAGCAGGGCCAGCTGTGTGGCCTCGGAGAGCGTGCAGACGTCTCTGAGCATCGTATCTGACCCAGCGCCGGCACCCCAAAACCACGTGGCTTGAGCCCGGGGCCCACGGTCAGATTTCTGGATCCTCTGCCACGAAGAGGTTGCCAAGCTAATGGTTACCCTCTCGGAGCCAGCCCTGCCCGGCAGGACGTTTGCCATGATTAAATGAGATAAATCGGGAGAACAAGCCCAGCACAAAGCCCGGCAGGCAGCCGGCTGCCTAGCCTGGAGGCAGCGGAAGCAAGTGGGGGCGGGGATGTAGGGACTCACTGGGGGAGGGGGATGTGGGAGCACCTTCCAGCCCCCAGGGACCGCCCTGGCTCCCAGCCTCCTCCTCCTCCTCGGCGACACAGGGAAGTGAAAAGAAGACGCTGACTTTCACGATAACAAGACGCAAAGTGGCAACGTGGATGTTTAAACTGCAAGTAAGCAACGTCTTATCACCTTCCTTCCTTTTAACAAAGGCAAGGTGCTCCCCCACCAGACGTGTCTTTATCTCAAGAGTCAGGGCTGCAAAGTGTAACTTAATTTAAAAAACAATTATGAGCGAAACACAAGCTCCCAGGAATTATCCATTCTTCAGAAGGAAAGAACAAAGGCGTCCACAGAAAGCCACGAGCCCCTCTTGTCTTACAACATTAGTGCGGATGTTGACACGCACTTCAGGGACGAGAGAACCCCGACTCCCTGCACCTTCCCGTGGTTTCTCTTCTGGGGGACCGGAGAGGGCGGCTTCGTAGGTGTGCACGGTCTAAATACAGCTCTGTGCGGTTTGCATTCACAACGCTCAAGGCTTTGTGATTTAAAGCAGCAATTACATAGGGAAAGAAGATAAAGACTGGGAGAAATTATCTCTCTGCAAGGTTGGGAGGGAAGGAAGCGAAGGAAGGTTAATTCTTTGGTGAAATATTTCCAGTTTTTTCACGCAACCATTTTGCAATATCCCTAATGTTTTCGCACATTACATGCTCTTCCGGGGGAATAACAGCTTGTGTTTTTGAAAGCAGGGAATAAACACCTCACAGGCGTCCGTGGCTGAATCGGACCCCGGAAGATTCTGCAGCCAGACTGCCCACCTTGGAGATGCACTTGTACATCCAGCCACCAAACAGTGGGGCTGAGTCTTTCTCTGTGTTGGTAACGAACAAAAACTGCCAAAGCTTGAAAAAAAATCTCTGATTAGAGCCCACCGAAACTCACAATCACGTGCTGCTCTCAAATGCAAAGCCGTTGGCTGCAGGTAACGTCAGGGGGTTGGATACGATTTTGGTCACTCGCTCCTGCCAGTGCCCCCGTGAGCACCGACGCGGCGGGGAGAGTCCTCTCCGAACCAGGTTCCGAGGACTTAGAGCCACTCGTGACTGCCGAGTGCTGTGTTTCCGTGGCTCAGGGCAGCCAAGTCCCCGGGGCGGCTGTCACTTCACCTGCTGGCCAGCACCCTGGGCATGGAGGTGTGTGAACAAGCAGGAGACGGCGTCCGTCATGGCGAATCACAAAGTCTGAGAGTTAGCCGCTGTTAACTGAGAGTTAACTGTTAGTCTGAGAGTTAGCGTTCAGGGGACAACGGCCTCCAAGACCAGAGTGCGGGTCCGAGTGTGGGGGCAGCAGGCCGTGTGGACTGACGGGCTTCACCAGGACTGTCCGCTGACCCCGGCAGCGGAGGGCACGCTGCTTGGCATTGCCACCCTTTGCACGAATGTGAACGCTCTGCTGGGGTCCTCGCATCTGGCTGTGCCCAGGGCAGGCTGCCGTGAGCGGCTGGGGGTGGGGCGTCCCACACGGCAGAGCAGGATGGGGGGGGGGGTGAGTCAGCCGGGGCGCCGCCCCCAACACGGGGTCTGGGTGTGGCGGAGATGTGCCGCTTGCGACACTTGGTGTGACCCGAGTCCTGCCCTCCAACACCCAGAGGGGCCCCGTTTCACCGGCCCTGCCTTGTAGAAAAGAACAAGGACAAGACTGTGGCTTGGTCTTAGGGAAGGGGACACACGAGGGATCTGGGGAAGGTGCCCCTTCCCCCTGCGCCCCAGACAGGGCAGCAGGACCTAGTGATTCTGCTCAGGCAGCACCTTCTTCTCTGTGACAGGTCAGCGGCCCCAGCTCTGAGAACCCCGCGAACGTCCAGGGGCAGGGACATGGGCCGTTCTGTCAGGTTGAGCACATGGAAAGCATCAGTTTTGCGTGTGCATATTTTGTTTATTTGCCCAGATAGCGTAAAGATCGGGCGCTTCTGAAATGTCGGGGTGAGAAAGGCTGGCTCCGAGAAAACAACTCTGTTCAACCGACCCTGGCTGCATGGAAGCTTCTAGAGCCTTCTCTCAGCCTTCACTGCCCAGTCTCAAGTCCCAGGGCCGTCCCTGGTGAGTCAGGGACAGTTTTGCTATTTGTTCCCACTGGCTTGTTAACATGAATACATACAACTTCTGGGGCGCCCGGGTGGCTCAGGCGGTTGAGCATCTGACTCTTGATATCCGCTCAGGTCACGTTCTCACCTTTCACGAGATCGAGCCTCGCGTCAGGTTCTGTGCTGACAGTGTGGAGCCAGCTTGGAATTCTCTCTCTCTCCCTCTCTCTCTGCCCCTCCCATGCTTGTTGTCTCTCTCAAAATAAATGACATTAAACAAACCATGACTTCCTACCCATTCAAGAAGGAACTCTGGCCACAGCCAAGGGGCTCACTCTGTTGGCGGCCTGGGGACGGATGCCCCGGGCAGCTGGTGATGGGTCGTCCCTGGGAGTGGACGCTCCTGCAGAGCCAGGGATATGCCGGCAGGATTGTTTTCCCCATACACGGATGTGTGACACAGGCTTTAGGCTGGTGAGGAGGGCGGGTGGGGAGAAGGGCGTCAGGAGTAGGGGCTGGGGAGCTTGTACTGCACACGAGGCCAGATACCCTGCACACGACCCCGGCTGCCATCCTGCCCTGTCCGGGCTGCCCTGGATCACTGCTGCCCTAGCCCGGGCCCGTGTGTGCTCCCAAGCACCCTCTCCCAGCACCCACCGCACCTCTCACCACCAAGGCCGGGCAGACCCCCGCCGTCCCCCGCCCCCCGGGCTCCAGGCTGATCCTCACTCCCCAAGGTCCAGGGTCCTTCTCAAACCTCAAGGCTCCCTCCCCTGCCCCTTGCCCTGTAGGTCCCTCGCCCTGGGACCAAGGTCGTACAGGCCACTCGGTCTCATCATCGGCCTCGCCCAGCCTCCCAGCCTGCTGTGCACCAAAGCCCCCTCCACCTTGTGCCTGCACCCCTGCAGCACCTCCTTTCGGCCTGCAGTGTCAGCCCTGTCTGGGCTTCGCCCGCCCGCCCGCCCTCCTGTGCACACCCCTCACTGTGGGGCAGGTGTCTCTGTCGCTCATCTCGGTGTATAAGTATCCACCTTGAGCATCCAGGACGTTGGCACTGGCCGGTCCCCACGTGTCCAAGGCTGGCTGTCTCTTTCCCCGAAGGTGGGATGTCGCTTCTGCAGAGACGCCTCTCCTCATCCTCCCTGCCATACCTCGCTGCGTTTTCTGGCCCAGCACACACGGGCTTTACCCAGGGCTCCACAAATCTGCGGGATGGTAGCTTGTCTCCCTCCACGGGGCGTGGGGGGTGGTGGGCAGAACGACGGCCCCTCAAAGTGGTCACGGGGACGTGGCAGATGTGACTCCGTTACATGTCCTGAGATGGGGCCCTCGCGGTAGTCACAAGGGTCCTACAAGGGGGAGGCAGGCGGTCAGAGCTGGAGGCTCGGCGAGGGGAGCAGGTCAGAGAGAGGCGGGCAGGTGCCGAGCTGTGCAGGGGCCTCCAGGAGCTGGACGAGGCCGGGCGAGGACTCTCCCCCAGAGCCTCCCTTGGGAGCCAGCTCTGCCCACACCTTGGCTGTGGCCTCATTGTGGACTTCTGACCTCAGGACTGTAAGGCAATACGTTTCTATTCTTTGAAGCCACTAAAATCGTGGCTCTTTGCTCCAGCAGCCCAGGACACCCCCTCCCTGGCAGGCACACCCCCTGAGGGTGGGCCTGCCCTCCGGCTCTCCTAGGACGGGGCCCAGCACGTGCTGAGCGAACGAATGGGTGTGAGCCACAGCGGGTCACCTCGCCTGCGGCGCTGCGAGAAGGCGACCCGCGCTGGTTCCGCACAGGGCCCGCCACCCCCCTACTCAGGCTGCCACCTCAGCAGCCTGCCGGCCCCAGAGTGGGGGGCTGTTCGGTTCACTGAGCAAGGTCCCTGCTCATCGATTTGCATCGCTTTAATTACGGATTGCATAAATACATACTTGAAGCTTGCCACGAGGGGTGTTCTGCCACGGAGAGATGACTCAGAAGCAGCATGAAGACGGAGGGCCTGTTGTGGCTGCAGACTCACCGTGCTGTGTGGTTCATCCTCCAGAACCTTCCATCAAAGCTAAATGCCCTCATCATCGCTCCCTAGGACAGGGCGCCCTGAGAGCCCACGAGCCGCAACTTCTCCAGGATGCTGGGGCTCAGAGAGACGAGCTCACTTGCCTGAGGCTGCACAGCCAGCTGGCAGCAGAGCGGTTTCTGGCTACCAATTTTTCTGGAAAGTTCTCTGGCTTCGTTATCACCAGTCTGGGCTGGGGGAACCCGCTGAGTGGAGGGGAGCCAGCCGAGAAGCTCCGAGGCCCAGCCAGCAACGCCTTCTGCATCCCCCAGCCCCTCCCCCACCAACAGGCAGCCAGCAGACAGGTGAAACCCGCCCCCTCAGCTATTGTCTCAAAGTTCTAAACTCGCGGCTGGTGGCAAACTTTTCACTAAATACACAGATGGTCCTGCCCGATCCTGTTAATGAAAATCTCTCACATGGCTACAAAAACAGACGTGATCATCTGTTTTCCAACATTTTGAAAAGAATCTACAGAGGTGTAAGGTGATACACAAATGAGAATAATTAGCTTGTGCCATCTGTGAAAAAGAGGAAAGGAGAAGCCGTCCCTGCCTGCTGCAGCCCCTATTTCTGGCTTTGTGGGCACGGAGAGCCGCCTCGGGGGTCCAGGGGCAACGACGGCTCTGTCCACGGCGTTCTCGTGCTCTCGCCTCCCCGGGAAGTGCACGGTGGCCCGCCACCTCCCGGAGGCCCTGCTGGCCTGGGCCCAGGTCCACACGTTCGCTCACACGCTCCGGGCGGGAGGAGCAGGTGGTCTCTGGGCTCACTATCTGGGCAGCCGGCCACGTGGTCTGGTGCAGGGGTGGCGGGAGGTGGGGAGGCGGGGAGGCGGGGATCGGGGCCCTGGGGCTTCTCTGTGAACTCACTCCCGTGTCTACGCACTTGCTGGGCACCGACCACCAGGCAGGGGCGGTCCTGGGAGGGGTGCCAGCCCAGGCCCGTCTGTCCCGTGGAGCCTGCGTTCGTGGAGGGGGCAGGCCCTGAGCCGTCCAGTCCATCAGCTGAAAGACCAGCATTTTACTTTTTAACCAAATCTCCATCATGCACGGGTACTTTTTAAAAATTTTTTTCTTTTTAATATTTGTTTATTTTTGAGAGAGAGAGGGAAAAAGAGAAAGAGAGAGAGAGAGCATGCAGGGGAGGGGCAGAGATAGAGGGAGGCACAGAATCCGAAGCAGGCTCCAGGCTCTGAGCTGTCAGCACAGAGCCCGACGCGGGGCTTGAACTCACGAACCGCGAAATCATGACCTGAGTCGAAGTGTGACGCTTAACCGACTGAGCCAACCAGGCGCCCCAAATCCAAGAATGTATTTAAAAACATATACCATGACTAAGTGGGTTTATCCCGCGTATGTGTGGCTGGCTCAACATTTGAAAATCAATGAATGTAACCCATCACCTCAACAGACTAACAAAGGAAAATCACAGGATGACATCAACAGGTGCAGGAAAAGCATTTAGCAAAATCCAACACCCATTCATGATAACAACTCTCAGGAAACTAGGAGTGGAGATTATATTCTCAACTTGATAAAGACTATCCACAGAAGCCGTAAAGCTAACATCACACTTAATGGTAAGAAACTCAGAACTTTCCTCCTCAGACCAGGACCAAGGCAGGGATGTCTCTTCTTGCCACTGCTTTTCAACAATACACGTGAGGTCCTTGCTAATGCAATAAGGCAAGAAAATGAAGCGAAAGATACACTGATTGGGAAGGAAGAAAGAAGACTGTCTTCGCAAAACTAGAAGAAGTGATTATGGCAAAGTTACAGGATACAAAGTTAATACACAAAAGCTTATTGCTTTCCTATACACAAGGAACAAGTGGAATTTGAAATTAAAAACAGTACCATTGACATTAGCACCTCCAGAAGTGAAATACTTAAGTACAAATCTAACACAATACATTTCAGATCTGTACGAGGAGAACTCCCAAACTCTGATGAATGAAATCACAGAAGAACTACATAAGGTGGAGATAGTCCATGTTCATGGATAGGGAGGCTCAATATTGTCAGGATGTCGGTTCTTTGCAGCTTGATCAATAGATCCACTGCAGCCCCACTCAAAATCCCAGGAAGCTCCTCTGGGGATTTGCCCAAACTGATACTAAAAAATGTATATGGAAAGGAGGCAAAGGAGCCAGCATAACCACCACAGTATTAAAGAAGGACAAAGTCGGAGAGCTGATGCTACCTGACTACAGACTTGCTAGAAAGCTGCAGTAATCCAGACGGAGTGGACGGGCTCCCCTGGGCAGCAGCCAGTGCAAACCCCACTGCCCACTCCCCAGACCAGGGCCTGGGTCCATTACACAGCCAGCTTCAGTGCTGAGGCCCTCGTCCAGGCGTCCTTTTGCATGATGTCAGGGGTCACCATAGTGGGAGTCAACAGGGCCAACATGTCCTTGAACTGAGATCAGGGCGTACGAGGTGATGGGGCAGGGGGACTGAGGAGCGTGGATGGGACCCCCAGAGGAGGCGTGAAGGCAAAAGGGAACCTCCTACCTCACCGGTCCCCAGGACTGCTGGCAGACACATCCTTGGTTGCCTTCTCCTGATTCTCCTGCCCCACTGTAGCAGTCAATCCTGCAATGGCGGCCACTTTTCCCACACTGAGTAGGGCTGACCTGTGTAGCCACCAGGGATGTGGCAGAAATGAACACGTGGGACTTCTGAGGCTGGGCCATAAGCAGGCTGGGGCTTTCCTTCCGCTCTCTCTCTGGAGGCTACATCTGGGGAACAGCAGCCATGTTGTGGGGATGCCCAAGCATCTGCCTGGAGTCCTGGAGGGAGTCCACCTGGCAGGGAAGGGAGCGTGGCCAGCCCCACTGCAAGTGGGTCCCAGAACCCCACCAAGCCCCTGGAGACCAGCTTGGCTACAACCACACGAGGCATCTTGAGCCGGAACCACCCAACTAAGCTGCTCGCAAGTTCATGAGCCGACGAACCACACGGTGATCAGCGTTCATTCACTCTTTTGGAAGCCACTAAGTTTGGAGGTGATTGGTTACTTTTGTTATGACACCACAGCACTACCCCACGGTCACTTCCCATGGAAAGGAGGAACGATGGCTGAGAAGGGGCCTTGTTGGGTCTGAGTAAGAGAGAGTAGGAAGCAGCCCCCCCACCTACTAGGGAAGGAGCTTTAATTCTCTGCTAAGGTGCTTGAAATACTCCATTCTGGGACTCTTTCTCCACCCAGACAGCACGCCGCCTGCCTCTGACCTGGGCCTCTGGGGCAGGTGGAATGGGTCTTGGCATCCCTGAGGGCTGTGCTGTGGGCCTGGCATGCGGCAGGCAGCAAGGGAGCATCCACAGAGCAGCCTGATGAGATGGCTTGACATGCCTGGGCCTTATCCAAGACAGGCAGCACCCACCAGTAGAGTCTGGGGGAGCAGTCAGCCCCCCGACATCACCCGCGACAGTCCCAGAGCCACAGTCCCACTGAAGCACATCCTCTTCTCAACTTCTCCCTGGAAATCGCCTCTGTTTACGTCATTTCCATCTGTGTTTTGGAGAAAGCTGCCGGACCTGGGTGTGGGGGTGCTGTGGGCACCATCGAAGACGTGGTGGGGGCCCTGGGGACAGATCCGGCCACTGTGACCCTCAGAGGAAGAAGGGGAGTGTCCCCAGGGACAAGCCAGGCAGAGAAGTGCAACCACCCCAGGCAGGCTCATCCTCCCTGCACCCCCACAACCGAGGCCAACCCCAGGCCTGATGTTAGGGTCTCCTGTGGCCTGACCCCGTTCTGGACTCCCAACGCGCCCCTTCACAGACCACCTTCCACTGGGTGCTCCATAATGCAGTGACCTGTCTCACCCACGTCTCCACATTGCCAGCATTTGAACACAAGTGTAGCCACTGCTAAACGGAACTATCTGGAATCTTACAGTGGTGAGCAGACCCTCTGACTTGAGGTGATACCATTTCAGGTGTTATCCATTAAAAACAACTACTCCTGGGGGAATAATCCATCTGTTCTATCAACCATTAACATCTTAGTGAGAATTAGTTTGCCCGATGAATGAAATCATCGTTGTTATGCCTTCCTACTGCGCACAAGCGTGGCATTCCAGAAAGGTTAGAACCTTCTATTATACACATGCCGTTTTCACTGGATTTACCTTTTCCCAGCTTCTGTGTACGTAAGAATTACATGTTTAACTTCTGACTCTCCCGTAGAAAAGAACCAGGGCAGGGACCACACCTGTTCATCTGCGGCTGCAGCCAGTATGCAGCCGTCAGGAGAACCTCTGCAGACGTGGGCCGGAGGAGCGAGCAGGAGGAGTGTTCCGGGCTCTGCTAATTCATCACTGTGACTTCCTCAGGGCGGCTGGCTGAAATGAAGACAGCGCTCAAGGAAGTCTTGGAAAAGACAAGAGAAGGTGGGGAAGGAGAACACGGCGCAGGGGGCTCAGCGCAGGCGGGGAGCTGTGTGCATGGGTGGAGGGTGGGGACCGTCGGGGCTCGGGTCTGGGGGTGGGTGCTGCTGAAGACAGGCCCAGACCCGTGTCCCGGGAGCCTGGTGGGGCCTGACCCCACGAACTACAGACAGCTGCACGCGCTTCACCTGAGAGGAGCCCGGCCCCTGCCCCACCCCCATGCCCCGGGATGCCCCCAGCTCTCAGGAACTGGGGGACCCCGGCAGTGTGCCCGCAGACAGAGTGGCAGGAGCAGGTGTTGTGAGGGAAGGCCTCGGCTTTTCCAAGGGAGCTGCCAGAGAGGGAGAGGGCCTTCCCACTCCTGGAGGGCTGGCTGGGGGCCACGGTGGTCTAGGAGCAGGAAGGCCACAACGGTCCCTGAACCCGTTCTGGGGGTCTCTGGGAGCCCGGGGAGCTGACAGGTCAGGCTGCCTTCTCCCCAGCCTTATCTGCAATCCGAGTTCTAGGGTTTCAAAGCAGAGGCAGGTGATCTCTTGGGGTCCTTTCCCAGGGCCGATACCCCCTATGTGCCTGAAGGAGCACCCCAAGGGCAGCAGAAACACAGGAGAGCAGAACAGGTGCGCAGGAAACGCTGCCATGTCCCGAATGCGGCCGCAGAGCTGGGCACCATGGGCTTGGGCCGGGCCTGGGTTCTGCCGCCTGTGGGGGCCACCCTGGCACCCCAGGGGAGCCGCCCGAGCTGACGTCGCTGTCGGAGCGAGGCTAGGCTTCGGGCGGGCGTGGGCGTGAAGAAGGCTCCACAGACGCTGACGAGGAACATGGGCCGCTATTTCTGGATTCTGCGTCTGTCTCCTCGGGAGGAAGCGCGCACAGCCTGGCCTCCTCTCTACGGGCCGGCGCTGCCGGACTCGCCGCCGGGCTCTTGGAGCCGCAGCGCGGATGTGCGCCAGGAAGGCTCCCCGCAGCCCTGCCAGACGGACGCCCAGAGAGGGGGCTGCCTTCCGCAAAGCCCCCAGCCCGGCACCCCGTGCGGCTGGACTCCATCCCGGCTCTGTCTGCTTGGTGGGTCCTAACCCCTCCCATCACTGATCAGGATGTTACCGACCCCTGCCTCCGGGTCCCCCTTTTACGAGGCCACCTTTTCACGACCTATCAGGACGGGATGCTGTGAGTGACAGGCCCAGGGACGCCTGGGTGGCTCGGTCAGTTAAGCGTCCGACTCTTGATTTCGATTCAGGTCATGATCTCATGGTTTGTCCCTTCCCGGTTTAATACTGTCCTATGGGGTGCCAGGCACATTCCAGCACGGCAGGAGCGCGCCGTGGCACAGGGCCGTGAGAGCTGCACACGGCCCGCCGTCTGGGTTCCGATGGCCTCTCTCTTTGTAAAAGGCCAGGCCGGGCTCCGTTTACCACCATTGAGCACGTGGCTCCAGGGACTGTCTGAGGCCGAGGGCCGAGATTTCTCTCCGAGGCTGAGTCTCGCCATTAACATCCTTCCGGAAGCCCGTTCGCTGAAGCTCACTGCTCAGGCCAAACCACAAGCGTGACGCACAGAGAAGTCAGCCTTGCGCTTTCCAAACGTCAGGAAGTGTGCGGTTTATGTGGGATCGGAGGGAGAATGTGTCCCCCAGCCGATTTGACTGTGGAAACCCAGCTTCCGGCTGGGCCTGTCTTTCTGTTCGTCCTTCCTCCCTCAGGGTCTGCCTGTGGCCCAACTTTCTCTGCTCCTGAGACACCTTCCCCCTCGTCACATCTGTAAAACCCGAGTCCACATGTGTGGCTCTCCCACAAGCGAGGCCACCTGTCGGAGCCTCCGGTGTGGCGCCCCGGCGGCGGGCAGGGTCTTTGGGTCCCTCGTGATGCCCCTGGAATGTGCGGAGCCTCCTCGGCCAGCGGCCCACCTGCCTGCCTCCTTCCAGAGCCGTCGGCACCATGGACGTATCCGTTTCTGTGCTGGTACCATACCGTCCTGATGACTACAGCTTTGTGATACAGCTTCAAGTCCGGGACTGTGATGCCTCCAGCTCTGGTTTTCTTTTTCAGGATTGCTTTGGCTGTTCGGGGGTCTTTTCTGGTTCCGTACAAATTTTAGGATTGCTCGTTCTAGCTCTGTGGAGAATGGCGGTGGCTAAATGGGCAAGGGGCCCTGAGGAAGACACTCGCTGGGATGAGTGCTGGGTGTTATACGCAGGGGCTGAATCGCTGGAATCTACTCCCGAAATCATTCTAGCACTAGATGCTAACTTGGACGTAAATTAAAAAAAAAAAGCGGTCTGCCTGGCTCCCTGGACACTGGGCCTCTATCCCTCCCTCCCTCCCCATCACCCCCAGCTGTGAGCGGGGGTGGGGCACTCGGGCACTGCCCGAGGGGGAGGGGACTCTCAGACCTCAGCTGGGGGCGGGGGTGGGGGCCATCCAGCGCCTTTAAGGGGAGGAGGCGACACTACGGGTTTACGAGGAGCTCTGAGCTCTGCACATCACGTCTGGGAAACCTGACACAATGAGGGTATTTGATCTGGCCGTTAGTGATGCGATTTTTCACTGTTGACACGTGTGTGCAGAAGAACCCAGCAAACCCCTTGCAAATAGAGCCTCCGGGCCGTTCTGCAGGCTTCTGCCTAATTTACAGCTTCACTGAAGTCTCTGCAGTCAGAGGGGACCAGATGCCGGCCTCTGAGCCTGGTCGGGGTGGACAGCCAGGCGACACCATTACTCCTGCTCTCCCCGTCCTGACCCGCGGGGGTCGGAGCAAGCCCCACGATGCTGTCTCCCGACGGAGGGTCCCTTTGAAGTGTCAGGAAAAGGACACGCCGTTGCTTCTATGAACGGCCACTGGCCACAGGCACCGAGATTGGTAGAGGTGGTGCCAGGGGACATCTTCTGAGTGCCACAGTCCTTGCCTCGCCACAGGGTCAGCCCCGGGGTAGGATGCTTTTGCACACCTTAACCCAAATCTGAGGCCGGAGCTTGAGGGCTGCATGTTCTCCCCGCGGGGTGGGGTGAGCCTGGTCCTGCAGATGGCCGGTACCCTGCTGGACTCCCTGGGGGCCGGATGACATTCTGTTCCTTTCAGGTAATTGGTTAACCCTCCTCCCCCAAAGACCGTCTGCAGTGAGCTCAGGCCAGAGGCCGTCACAAAGATGAGAGCAAACATTTCCAAATGAAGCCACTTCCCAGAGCTTGCCGGCCCGTGTGGTTTACAGGGAGCTGGCAGGGACCCATGTGGCACTGAGGAGGGGACGAGACTTCAGGTGGCTGAGATGTGACCCAGGCAAAGGGGACAGAAACCCTAGGTGCTTAAGGGAGCCTGGGAGCCCCGCACGCACTTCTGGGCTTAGCTACTAATTCATCGCGGGTCTTCTGGACCTACTGCAGAACTCCCCAAACGAAGGCTCACGGTCCAGATCCGAATTCTCACCCAGGGGTCACTGAGACCCCCCAGGGGTGCCTGGCACTGTCTGGAGACACCTTCAGTTGTCACGCCGTGGGAGAAGAGCTACTGACTGGCATCTCGTGGGTGGAGGCCAGGAGGTTGCTCAACATCCTTGGACACCCAGGACAGGCCCTCGCCACGATCCATTGACTGGGCCACACGCCAGCAGTGCGGAGACTCGGAACCCCCTGTCTAGGCTGTAGATACTACATATTGGCCAGTTTCACCTTAAAAAAAATCCAGATTTTTAGCTTGTCAGGAAGATTCAGGAGATCTGACGACGTACAGCCCTCTTTATGGCAGCCGTCGGCGGGAGGTCGCATCCACCCGGACGGCCGTGCGTTCACGGCCATGCCCGCTGCTGCCTGCCGCCTGCCTCCCCGCTTGACCCCACGAGCCCCGAACCCGAGGCTGCTGACCCCACGTGCCCTCGCCTTGTGTTCAGGTTGGCTGTGTCTGAGGGCAAGCTGCTACCCTCTCGTGAGACGCGTCAGCCAGGCATCCAGGAAGGTTGGCCCGGCTCTGGGGTGGACGAGCATCCCAGCTTTAACAGAGGCATCCCATATGGCTGGTGGGCATGGTGGACACAGGGACCCTTCATTGCAAACCCCCCAGGAGTGAGGAAGCCCCCACTGAGACTCCTGTTGGAAAGGAGATCGGATCTTGTAGACTTAATAACCCTCCTGGCACCTGTCCAGGCACGAAGGTGGCCACAGAGAGAAGCCAAGGCCCAGGGACACAGTTCAAACGCTTCTGACCCCATGAAAATTAATTTCAGCCACCGACTCCTGTTCCCAGCTGGCTAATTCTCTTGCTTCCAGTGGGCTGAGCTGGGAGGGCTCACAGCTTGGCTTTGCAGGAGGCTGGGGGGAAGGGCCCCGGACTCTAGCCTTGCCATCCAAGGGCCGTCTTTTCTCCCCACTTGTGGCGGAGGCTGGGCTTCCCCGAGCTCAGAGCGTGGCCGCCTGCCTGGCCGCTCCCAGAGGCAGCGGCCCCCTGCTTCTGTCCCCACAGACATGCCACGGCTCCGCCCAGATCTTCAACCTTTTCATTTTATTGGCAAAGTTTACTTGGGAGTTCTGAAAGGTCATAATTAATATTTCCAAATGAAAAATACAAGGTAAAGAGCTCTGAGTAAATACTGTTTAAACCCACAGCCAATCAGTGTGCTTAGAATCAAAACAAAGAGGATGAGACGAAGGGGAAGGGAGGCCATCGAGGACCCCACCTGCGGGAGGGAAGAAAGACCCCCCCCCCAGAGCCTAGCGGAGCCCCGTCTGGGGTCCAGAGGGGATGCTCTCTCGAGGTGGACCGGATGGACGTGTCTGCCGTGCTCTCTGCAGGTTCACGGAGACCCCGGGAAGAGGCGGCGTGGACGGAGAGGACGTAGGGGCTTTGATTCCCACGCCCCAACCTCACTCCTTCCCCACCAATTCGTGGGTGCGGACAGATGACACCTTTTCAGGATTAGGTTAGTTAGCACTCCGCACAGCCGCGTCATAGCGCACTGCCACCGCCGGCCGCAGCCCCTCCTTTATGGGATTCCAGGCCACGGACGCCCCCAGTCGCGCTCAGACAGCAACCACGCCCATGCGTGCCACGTTCATCTTCTCCGTCAACACCTCTGCCACCTTGCATTTGGCCTACGTGCTTGGGTGTAGGGTCTCCTCCAACCAGGAAGGATGCTCTGGTGTTGGGGTCCCCGCGTCTGCATGAAGGAGGGGCTCGTGCACAGGAAGGAGACAGGGGACCGAAGGCTGACGCGCTCGGCTTGCTCAGGGGGCCCTGCTTCTGATCATCAGCTCGGCCTCTGCAGCGTTTATGGTGCCCGAGGGCCCCGGCAGTTCTGTGAGTCCTCTGCGCCACGTGACCGTGAATTCGGCAGAAGGGGTGACCTCTACCGTGTTCATGCTCTACCCCCAAATACGGCACCGCCACGGGACGAGGAACGTGACAAACACAGGTCTGCCGAGGGAGGACACTGAACGCCGTCCTCACGGAACACGCACACGCCTTCCCGTCTAGCACACATCTGTGGGACCCCCCTGCCTCACCACGGGGCAAGCAGGTGGTCGGGCACACCAGGCCCTGCTGGCTTTGTAGGAAAGTGACAGGTGTAGATGAAGAAATCTAAGTTTCTATCGAACGGAACAGCAGATGAGTTGCAAAGTCCTTTGAATCGCTTTGCAAAAACCAATCCGCTAAACCAGGCCCATACACCCTGTGCCTTTTCTACACCCTGTGCGGGTTTACAGAGCACTTGGGAACCCGCAGCTCCCGTACGAGGTCGTTGTGATTTTAAGATGCACACTCAGAGAAATAAAAAGCATATATTATTGGCAGCCGTTCGGACTTGCTTTAACTCCGACGGCCCTGAATCAAGGTCGCGATCAATTCCGCGGACATGAGAGCCGTGAGCCGCATCAGTGAGATGCCCACAAGGACTCGCAGCAAAACACAAAATGCAGAAACACTCTCACCCGTGTTGGCTTCTTCGCCTGCACAGGGGAGGGTGGCCCTTGCTTTCCCTTTGCAAGGCAAGCTCCCGTGGGCTTCTGTCTGGAACATTCCTGGAGGACAGAGCCGTCCATGTGCCCCCTTCCTGCCCTGCTAAATGCAGAGCCCCCGCCCTGGGCTGTGATCCCGCAAGGGTTACAGGAAGGGAATTACAAGCCACTCCGATGTGCCGTCTTTGCGTGGTTCTCAGTAAAACCTACGTTTCCAGGATCGGTGCCCACAAGAAGGCCACGGGGATTTTGCGGGAAGCGGCAGACGATTACGTGCTCCGTGGCAAACTCTCAGATCAGTGACGTCCGGACAGAGCTGAAGGGACAGGAGATGACAATAACAAGGACCCTTTCTTCCCGCTGTCCGACTTGTGTCTGGCAGAATTTGCCTCGCTCGGTGAAGGCAGGATTTCCCCAGGCCTCGCCGTGGCCCGGTGCCACCTTCTGGCCGTCCACTGACCGGCCAACCCGGGCTGGAGGAGTTTCTGTTTCGCCTGAGCAACACTCATTCCCTTGGGATTAGAGTCAAGCTTGCAGCCCAGGAAAGCAGGTTCCTTCCAGGTTCACCGACATATTCCGCATCTGGAAAAGCCTCGCCAGGCAGGGGTGGCCTGTCTGCATCTGCCAGGGCAAGGCCAGCTCTGAGCAGGGCGATCCTTGGGTCGTGCAGGACCTGGGGTCCGTGTGCAGGAGGCCTGGCTTGTCTGTTCGCACATTCTGCTTCCGTTCTGTTTGTCCAGCTGAGCACAGCCGGAACGCAGCCGCCACGTGGGACCGCCGGAGAGGGCCCCACGTCGGATTCTAGACCGACCTGCCGGTGGGCCGGAGCTTACTGGTTTATCCGCACTCAGGCCTGAAACCACTCCCTCTGGGACAGCCAGAGCGACGACACGCATCAGCTCCACGGACCCCTTTGTCATGGGCTGAGTTGGAGGAGGGTGGCCACCGGGGTCCTCCGTGAACACAGGGGTGGACGTGCCCAGAGGGAGCCTCGGGGAGAGCACTGTCTGCAGGTGGAGGACGGGCCGGAGCACGCGCCCCTCATGCCCTCAGAGGGAACCGACTCTGGGCCACAGCGGGACCTTGGACCTGCAGCCTCCAGAACCCAGACGGCGCAGTTCCACTTAAGCCACTTGGGGTTCTTTGTTAGAGCAGATGCTTCCTCTGCCCAAGACGCTGGGTCTCCCTCCGGCCACAGCAAGACAAGGAGCGTGTGGCACGCATTCAGTGAGCGCCCGTGGCACGGACACATGTGCTGCGCTGGGTCCAGGCACTACATCCACGGACGTGATGCCTGTGACCCCAGCAAGCGGAGCTCGCCCGGGCTGTGACGCTCTCCTTCAACACGCGCGTGGCGGGGCTGTCCGCGGGGCAGGTCCTGTGCCGGCTGACAGCGCTGAGCCCTCGGGAGCACACGTTCCAGCAACAGCTGACCCCAAGAGCCGAGGAGAAGCCCTGGGGCCAGACTGGGAGTGTATTCCAGCCTCAGGAAGAGCTCGGAGAGCGCACGTCCTACGGGGAATTAGGATCCTTGCGATAAAACTGCTTCCCTGCGGGTGCTGGGTGGTCTGGCCGGGGGCAGAGCGGGGCCCCACCCGTCTGTGGGTGGAAACGGGGGCATGCAGCCCTGCGACTCGGACACCTGGCCAGGCGGAGCCTGGTGCTCAGGTCTTGGGGGGAGCTCAGGTTTAACACGGCCCTTGGTGCGGCCGGAAGAAGAAAAGCCTCTGTGACCTCTTGCCGAAAGGACACATCCTTCTCCCCAGGAAGGAGGGGGATGAGCGTCGGGCTCAGAACACTTGTCCCGCGGCAGGGGCTTTATCCCAAGGCCTCCCTCGTGCTGCCAACCTGTGCTGGCTCCTTCTGCAGGGAGAAGGTGCGAGCCGGCCCTTCCGGGGCGCGTTCGGCAACGGTGCTCGTCCTCTGGATGCGAGGATCTTGTGACTTCAGGAGAGACCCAGCAGGGAACCTCTCTGCAAGAGGAAGAGAAGTAAAAGCCCAGAAAGTAATTCTCAGGGCGGAGCTCAGCAGGAGCACGGAGTGATGGGATGGCTTCCCGTGGACTTGGTGCAGCAGCATCTCTGGGTCCCCGGCTCCGCCCCCTCGATGGCCTGGTGGCCGCGGGCGGGAGCCGCTGGGCGATGCGTGGACGGATGTTTCTTTCTCCCCCTAAGCACTGTAGTCAGTGAGAGCTGCCAGGCGAGCACACACGGCCCCCAGCTTCCACGTGGCCTTGTGGCCTAGGACGCCGTGCCCACGTGTCTGGCGTGGTTCCTCAGCACCCCCACGTCCACATGGTTCTGCTCTCAGAGCAAACACTGGCTGCAGAGAAGTCCAGGCAGTGGGCTGGTGGTGTGGGGACGTCGGCCTAAATGACCGACGCTGGGCTAGCAGCCTCCCCCTCGGGCCTCCTCAGGACCAGGATGGACGCCGTGGGACCTCCTGGGCGCCATCACGTGGGACAAGAAGGGCCGAGCATCCTCGATCTGTCCAGCTGAGGGGCTCCTCCTTGGGGCGGCACTTGGGGGCCAACTATGACCCCTTGTCCACTTTAGCCTCCCTCCCTCTGACCCCCACCCGCCCTCCATCGCTCCTGCCTGTTTACTCCAGTCTTTCCCCGCAGGAATTTCCACAGGCTTCCTGCCTGCTCCCACGCGTCCTGCCTTCCGGAACCTTCTCTTCCACGCTAGTTTTTCAGCTCTGTG
Organism: Puma concolor; assembly: GCF_028749965.1. Taxonomy (NCBI): domain Eukaryota; kingdom Metazoa; phylum Chordata; class Mammalia; order Carnivora; family Felidae; genus Puma; species Puma concolor. The sequence continues at coordinate 139,299,553 of NC_141669.1, read as the reverse complement.
CTCACTGTGACGCCCAACGACGTGGTGACCTGCACTAAGCAAGTGGCATCGGTGACTTGGGATCTGTGGAAAGAACCCCTTCTTGAGGGGACAAAAGCGCCATGGAAGGCGGCCGTGTTATCCTAATTGGCTGCACGGGGCTTTTGAGTGGGGTGCGTGTCGCTCGTGGGCAGGCTGCGGCCAGACCCCCCCCGCCGTGTGTGTGACCCACACACAGGCTGTGTGTGTGAGGCACCGTCGGCCTCCCCGGGCCGCACCCACCCCTCCCCGGGCCGGGCTGCGCTGCCCTGCGCGGGGCGTGCGGTGCTCGGGGACGCCGGTCTCAGCCATGGTGGCGGGGCTTGTGCGCAAACACATTATCCCCAGCAGGCATCTCCAGCCACGATGACCTTTACGCAAGGACGGCACGACCGGCCAACTAAACGGCAAAGAAGTTCAGAGCACCTGAAGGTCACCACGTGTTTCACAGTGAGGCTCTAATAAGTCATGCCCGTGGCCCAGGCTGCCATCTTCCTCCAGGTAAGGACCACGTCAACACGTGTTCCACGGTGGGGCATGGTGGCCATCGTGCGTAATGCGAAGTGGCCCTGGAAACCTCCAGAAAAACCAAAAGAAAAAAAATTCACATAAACCGGACCACGCTAGAACAAACGCTGGAAACCTCAACTCTCCGTCTTCAGTCGTGCCCGCCAGAGCCGGGAGCAGAAGCTGGCCTGGCGGGGGTGTCGGCGCGGGCTCACCTGGCCTTGTGCTCGGCTCCCAGGGCAGCAGCGAGGGCCCCCGAGACACACGGGGGGAGTGCGCGCGGGGCTGAGGACGTCCAGACCCGCACCGCCCAGCACAGCAGCCACGGGCCACTTGTGATGTGGAGTGTAGCACCTGAGTTGCCACGTGTGGCCAAGGCCACGTCTTGGGCGGTGTGGCTCTAGACAACCCTGGTCATTTCACAGGAGGGAAACCGAGGCCGGGAGAGTGGCTGACTTGCACAAGGCCGCATAACCAGTCCGCGGCGGGCCGGGCACCGCCCGTGTCTCCCGGCGTGGTCTCGCGGCTCAGCTGCCCGTCGCTGCCTCCCCAGGGAAGGCGCTCATTCGGCGAAAGAGAAAACCGACCTGGGCCCCGGGGAGGCGTGTCCCAGGCGGGTGGGCAGCAGGACCTCCCAGCCTGGGGCAGGGACGCAGCCTCGGACGTCCTGCGGGGACAGCGCAGGAGCTTAGTTTTCAGACGGCGGGTGGCAGGGTGCTGCGTGGGCTCCAGGACACAGGGAGGCTGTGACGGAAGCTCCTGCCAATGTTGGTGCCACCGGGCGTCCCGTCCCTGGGGTGAGGCTCCCAGCCCCGACCCGGCTGTGAACTGGCAAACTGAGCTCTTCACCATCACACTGTGTGCCCTCCCCTCCCGGCCCCAGGAACCACCTGGAAGCCTTCAGCCACATGCCAGTGAATCTGAAATCAGGTATCACCCTGCACTTCACTCCTGTGATTCCTGTAACAGATGACCCCAGACCCGTGGTTTACCACAACAGAGATTCATTCTCTCGACCTCCGGGAGACCGGAATCCGGAATCCAGGCGGGGCAGGGCCGCACCCCTGCGGGGGGGCCCAGGGAGGTGGCTGCGGGGGCTCCTGGGCTCGGGGCTGCCTCCCTCCCTCTCTGCCTCCGTGCGCGTCTGCAGGAGTGCCGGCTGCACCTGGCTCCTACACCGGCAGAGTAACCCCAGGACCACGTTGTCTCCCGCGAGGCAGGCTCCCGTGGTCTCTGCAGGCTGGAGACCCGTGTGTGTCTACAGCTAATCCCCTCCCTGCCGGCGACCCCCGTGCCTGTGGCGCACAGTGCTAATTACTCTAAGTAGGTATTAGCTCTGTATCAACATTCCCAATCTGGAGGCGTGGCTTCCGAGCATCAGAATTCTGCTCTCAGAAAACACGGCTGTTTTGATCTTTCTACGCAGCCAGGCAGGAAAAACGCTGCGCAGATTTTCTGCACCTATCCGAAGAAATCTATCTTTAACACCCTGCTTCATGCCATGTCAGTCTCTGAAGGCACGGGGGGGCCTGTTTCTGCTCCTCCGCGGTGCGGCGGATCTGAAAATATGACATTTCACTCCAGCTCCTGTCAGCACTACCCGTGGGTGTCGCTGTGCACGGCGGGGCCCTCTGACGGGGGCTCCCGTGCAGAGGAGAAAACCGCGGGCTAATGTCCTCTTTACAGCGTCTCGGGTGGGGGTGGCTCACGGTCTGCAAGGGACGCAGACGACTGGAGGCGCAGGCGCGGGGCTCCCCGGGGGGCACATCTCGGGGCTCCCCAGGGCGCTGCTCCGAGGGCCTCCGCCTGTGTCCCAGGGCTCCGGCTGAGTCCCTGCCCGGCAGCTCATCATCTCGGGGGGCCCTTGGTGCCCCCGAGGAGCACAGCTGGTGGAGAACATTCCCAGTCTCCGCTTTGAAATCCCAATTCACATTTCATCCGGCAAGGAGGATTCAAACGCGCGTACCGCCTCATCTCCCTCCAAGGGTCATCTTCGTATTTTTACCTCGTCCTAAATAAGAACAGCGTTCTCCTCTGTGTCAAAGCTGGGGGGTGAGCAGGCAGGCAGGCTTGACACAGAGCAGACACGTTTAGCTCCCCACTGAAGGAGACAGCGAAAGCCAGCATTACAGTCTCCAAAAATGCGAAACAAATGAGGCCGCCCCTCACTCCTGCCATCACACCCGGCGAGTCTTTCCGACATCTTGTGGGTTCACAGAAGAATGTCGCCGTGGGTGTCGCGGAAGGGTTCTTGGTGGGAGGGTGACTTGGAGAAGCCGAGGCAATGCTGGTGTCTCGAGAACGGCGGCGGACCCCGCGTCCGCGTGCAGTTGGGGGACACCCGCCAGCACGTGACTCCACCCGTGATCTGGAGGGCACCTCTGCCTGTCCGCCAGGTCCTAGGTGTGGCGGGTACCGACACACAGGCAGAGCCGTTGCTCTAGAACATTCTAACTGGAGATACTGAAAATCCCAAGTAAAGAAACGACTGCATGCAGTCCCGGGGAGTGGCATGCTATAAGAGGATGCAGGTCTGTGGACAGACGTGGCAGGTGTGACGTGGCAGGTGGCCGGGCTGGGGGTTTGCCACGGGGAAGGTGCTCTGAGGGGCAGAGAAGGAAAGTGATAGAGGCCTTCACGCTCAGGGGATCTGGGGAGTTTGCGCGCGGCTTCTCGCCACCTTAGCGCCGTGACCCTTGCTCCAAGGGTCCCCAAGCAGCTTCATCAGGACACCCAGAGAGCTTCCCTGAGCGCGGGGCGAGCCCCCCGCTTTGGCTGCCCCCTCCTGCTCACCCTCTGGGCCTCTGGCGAGTTTCCCCCAGTGTCCAGCATGTGACAGGCAATCGATGAAATGTGGGAACACAAGAATGATGGGGTGACAGACCCTGGTGGCCCGTGTGACCTGCCTTCCCTGTGGGAAACCTCCCATGACACTCAGCTGAGCCAGCACAGGACTCGTCCATCTGGGAGCGACCAGGTTAACAGCGGCTGGTCCATCGGGTGAAGGGTTAATAGAGTTCTTCGGGATCCCAAACCAGCCATTCAAAACCCCAACTGCCATTTCTCCTAGGCTCCATCCTGTGGCCGGCTGTCCTAGTGGGTCATTTTAATTGGATAACTGAAAAAAAAAATCCCTTCTTTCGTAATCCTCCTGACACTATTAGCTTCAAGGCCTTCAGGAAAATGTGCTAACTTCTGACCAGTATCCCCAGAGGCATTTCTGAGGCCCCATCTAGCATTTGCAAGACAAAAGACAAAAAAAAGCAAAAACAACAACAAAAAAAAACCCCACTCCCTTGCTCGTAGAAAATGGAGCATTAAAATAGAATCTAAATCCATTTTCTGATCGATTGTTGCTGAAATGTGTGAAAGTGGCAGCAAATTGTGTCACACGGAGCACAGGTGGGCTTTTGCGATGGTGCGCACTTGTTAGAAATGTGCCCCCTGCCCCAGCCCAGCCCGGTGCTCGGGGATTTGCTGGCGCGGGTGCGTATCTGAGAAAATTTCCCGGTGCAGTCAATAGATGTGTACTAGGGAACGAGGCATAAAACACACCCACAGTGAGCAAATCTGTGTGATGTGGCACAGAGCGTCTCCCCCTCTTCTGGCTTTTCTCTCAAGCCTAAAGGGAGATTAGTGTGAGGTCAGTCTATCTATTTAAAACAGATCCTTTCAGGAATATGTTGACCAGAAGGAAAAGAAAATGCCTTTGATGCTTCTGGAAATAAATAAATATTCCTCTGATGAACTCCTTGATTAAACTTGAGGACACAGGTGGTGCAAACAAATGTAAGAAGTTTCACAGACACGTGCACACACGGGCACATCCTTATCCCCCCGTGGCCCTCATGTTCCCTCATGCCTAGAAATTTCTTTGCACCGAGACAAGGTGGAGAATTTTCCTTTCTTGGCAGAAATAAAGGGGCTTATTTCTTTGCAGATTCTCATGCTACTTAGAAATGTTAGGAAGGCTGTAATGGATGCAAATTTATTTTAATGATTCAAGAATTTCTATATTCACACACACACACACACACACACACACACACACACACACACACACTTCTCTTTCCTCTCTCTGACCTGGAGTGGTGGCAAAGCAGGCATTGGTGAGGTCACAGGGCAGAGGGCAGAGGGCAGAGGTGACGCTGCAGAGGGAGAAGAAGCCTGTGGGCCAGTCGGGACCTGGTCCCTTAAACCCCCCCCGCAGCCGATGCAGGTGGAGTCGTTCTTGGGAGGAGGGGGTCACTCAGGAAGTTCATCTCGGGGGAGGGAGGGCTGGATTCCGGAAAGCCCGAGAGGCGGGGCCTGCACTGTGCAGAGCCAGCGGGGAAGGCCCCGGGAACCGTGTCCACTCCCAGAATCTGGGCAAACGCTGCCCCTGGGTCCCGGCTGCTCCCTGAACCTCACAGACCCTGGGAGACCCACAGCCAATTCTCTGGTTTCTCCTGCCAGACCAGACCTGACCCCGGGGCTCCGGCCGCAGCCGTTCACCGCGGGAGCGGGGCCCTGGGGACGGGTGGTCCCCTGGGGATGGGTGGCCCACGGTGGTGATGTTGCTGTTATTCTCTCTGTGCACAGGTGCACCCGGGAACCCTGCCAGGCTCAGGCCCCGAGGTCTGGAACAAGTCTAGGGAGGTGCGATGGACACGCTCATTGAGACAGAGCGAGAGCCACTCAGAAAAACGGCTCAGGCATGTGGACGTGAGCAGCCGAGTGGACGCAGTGGTCCCTCCTCGACCCTCCACTGTCCCCACCTCGGTCCCTGGGGCTGATGCCACATGCCGGGAACCACCCCCCGGCCAGCCCAATCACACACAGCAGCACCTCCTCCAGGAAGCCTCCCAGGAATCAGCCATTGCTGAGGCCCGGCCCCTGCACTGACCCATCCGCTCTCACACTGCTCACGCAGCCACCGGCCGCCGTCCTCGTCCAGTGGGGTTAGCACCACACCCCGCTGCCCCGAGAAGCTGTGCGGGTCAGTCATGGCCCCCCGCACGTGGGCCACCACACGCGGGCTGGACTCAGGGAACACGGGGCGTGGGTGTCTGCCCAGACACCCTGGGGAGAAGCTCGTGGCAGAGTATGTCCAGTCGGGTTTTAATTTCGAGAGAATGAACGCATCATCTTTGTGTGTTTTTACCCTGTGCAAAAGGTGAGGTGTCCGAGGAACGTCACTTAACTCATGGTGATTCTACTAAGTGGTTAAGGTTACAGGGACCTTCCCCACTGATGACACACAGGCTCAGTTCTGAACTTCTGTGCAGAAGAAAATGCAAGAGCAAGGACTCATTGATTCTTCGTGGAAGCCCATGGTCCTGTGGTCACTGCTAAGTTCTAGCTCACAATGGAGGCCCTTGGAAGGCATTTTGGGAGGAAGCAGAGCCGTGCGGTGGTTCGGTCGTGGGCCTGAAGCCCGGCAGTATGGGGCGGGGAGCAAATGAGAGGGAGAGAAGGGGCAGGGGGAGACAAGGAGGCTGGATGGAGAGGGAGGGAGGACAGGGAGGGGGGAGGGGGAGGCTGGATGGAGAGGGAGGGAGGACAGGGAGGGGGAGACAGGGAGGCTGGATGGAGAGGGAGGGAGGACAGGGAGGGGGAGATAGGGAGGCTGGATGGAGACGGAGGGAGGACAGGGAGGGGGAGACAGGGAGGCTGGATGGAGAGGGAGGGAGGACAGGGAGGGGGAGATAGGGAGGCTGGATGGAGAGGGAGGGAGGACAGGGAGGGGGGGAGGGGGAGACAGGGAGGCTGGATGGAGAGGGAGGGAGGACAGGGAGGGGGAGACAGGGAGGCTGGATGGAGAGGGAGGGAGGACAGGGAGGCGGGGAGGGGGAGACAGGGAGGCTGGATGGAGAGGGAGGGAGGACAGGGAGGGGGAGACAGGGAGGCTGGATGGAGAGGGAGGGAGGACAGGGAGGGGGGAGGGGGAGATAGGGAGGCTGGATGGAGAGGGAGGGAGGACAGGGAGGGGGAGACAGGGAGGCTGGATGGAGAGGGAGGGAGGACAGGGAGGGGGGAGGGGGAGACAGGGAGGCTGGATGGAGAGGGAGGGAGGACAGGGAGGGGGGGAGGGGGAGACAGGGAGGCTGGATGGAGAGGGAGGGAGGACAGGGAGGCGGGGAGGGGGAGACAGGGAGGCTGGATGGAGAGGGAGGGAGGACAGGGAGGGGGGAGGGGGAGACAGGGAGGCTGGATGGAGAGGGAGGGAGGACAGGGAGGGGGGAGGGGGAGACAGGGAGGCTGGATGGAGAGGGAGGGAGGACAGGGAGGGGGGAGGGGGAGACAGGGAGGCTGGATGGAGAGGGAGGGAGGACAGGGAGGGGGGAGGGGGAGACAGGGAGGCTGGATGGAGAGGGAGGGAGGACAGGGAGGGGGGGAGGGGGGTCCAGTCAGCATAACTTGATTTGGTGACTATTTGCACGACAACACTTCACCTGGTGCCAGTGGAGACAACAATGCACAGGATAAGAATACTCCAGATCATGTCAACACTACAGGTTAAAGCAATGGTCCAGCTTAGGAGAGGGCATCACAGCTCCCAGGGCAGGTGCCGGGAGGGTGCAGGGTGGGAGGAGGGAAGGTACAGGGCGGGTGCAGATGGGTGCGGGGAGGGGGCATGGAGAGAGGAAGGAGGGTGCGGGGCCGGTACAGGGAGGGGGCCCCTGGGCTGCAGACCAGACCCCTGAGACTCGGGTCCACCTCAGAGGACCCTGGTCTATTGAATTTAAATATTATGTAAGCAAACTGTTAACAATATCACGACTAAAATAATAGCCACACTAACAAATGGGATTTAATTTCCTCCTAGGAAGGCACTTAACACTGAAAACAAGAGACAAAGACTCCCCACCCCAGGACCCAAAAGCCTCACACCCCTGGGGTCTCTCCAGGAGCGCCAGGTTCCCTCCTGGAAAACACCTCTATGCTCTAGACACACGATAACCACAAGCCACATTTCCATTTTTTAAAAATAAATGCGCGCCCCATCAGGTGCTTACTGACGAGCAGGTGCTCCTGGAGATAAATGGTACCTGTCAGGACCTCCCTCCGATCAGACTGTGAGGGAGAAAGGGTTTCCAAGTCACTGACTTGGGAACTTAAGAAAGCTGAAGTGAGTTTGCCCCGAAGGAAGCCTTTGCCTCCTCTGTCCTCAAACCTATTTCTGAAGAGTTCTTCTTTGTGCTTAAACGGCTCCTGCCTCGGTCTGTAGAATCAGAGCAAACTCCCTGACGACGGGGCCGCCTGAGTCTCGAGGGCAGGACGCAGGTGCCTCGGGGACGTTCGCCGCACCTGCGCACCTGGGGGTCATGCCCACGGTCCTCGTGGCACGAGGGCCGCCTCCACGTGCGCACAATCACCCTGGGTTTTGGGAGAAACTATCTTCAAGGACTCACATCCGCAGGGGAAAAGCGGGGGAACAGCCGCTGTCCGGTGAATGGGCCGGGGGCAGGCAGGGGACCCCGTGTGTCCACCGTAGGGGTGGGCCCTCTGAACAGGGGCTCCCGGGGAGGGCTCTGTCCGCTGTGCGCTTGGGTCACAGGACGGTAGGACCAAGGGTGCCCTTGCTGGCGAGGGGGCAGAATGGCCGGCGGACCAGCTCTACGGAGCTTCAGGGTGACTCGAGGGGCGTAGGGAGTGAACCACCCCTTGGTGTGAGCACACGCGCACTCACGCTCACGGACCGTCTCCTCCCTAAACCGTTGGAACCCACGCTCTGTCTGGGTCTGTTCCGGCTGCTAGAGCTAATATTTCAGGCTGTGTGGCCTGTTTCTTGCAACTCGGAGGTGATGCCTTCCCACTGGGTCCTCAGAGGACGGGGAGGGTGAGGGAGCTTTCTGGGGTCTCCTTCCACGGGGGCCCCGCTCTCAGGACCCCATCGCCTCCCAGGGTCCCCCTCCTAACACCGCCTCCCTGGGGGTTAGGATTCAGCATGCACATTTCGGGGGGCGGGGGAATGCTGTCTAGAGTGAGCTGGCGGGCGTCCTGGGCCAAGCAGGCGTAGGACAGGGGAACACTTAGCCGGGGACGGGGCCACGGCTCTGCGGCAAACCGACCGCCATCAAATTCAGCAACGGTTTGTGCAGATCCAGGACTTTCACAGAAATCCCGATTCTTTTAGGAAAAACTGGCAAGACCTCCATTCTCTTGGCAGAAAAATATGCAAAACGATCGGTACAGACGCCACTGGGCTATTTTCACTGGGGAAAGAAAAAAAAATCCCGCCACCTCGGCTAGTGCTAGAACGGATCTTATTTTTGCCTTCTGTATTTATCGGAATTTTCAAGAACTGCAAAATGTCCTCCGGTAAAGGAGGGAGAGGGGTCTGGAAGGGAGAGCCTTTCCTTCCTGAATGTTGCCACCCAGAATGTCAAAGGCATTTGGCAGGTCAAAGGCGCCAGGACGGTCAAAGGCGCCGTCCTGCAGGGATCCGTGGGCTGGTCTGTGCCGCCCGCGGTAACGTGTAGGTTCATGCACGGGGCACTTTCCGGTGGGTGGGGGAAGATATGGGACGAGGGTGTGGGACCCCTCTGAGGGCTGGGACCCTGGAACTCCGAGAGGTGCCCCAGGTGCCCAACGTCAGGACGGTGGAAGGGGCCCGAGGGCCAGCTGGCCTCATGCTAAGCGTGGAGAGCCCGAGCTAGGGAGGGAAGCAGACGATGTGCAGGGCACCGTCAGGGCAGGTGCAGAGCTAAGGCGCGTCCTCTACAACGTGGAGATCTCTGGGGCCGGCAGAGGGGGCCTAGTTTGCCAGGAGAGCTAACACGTCCCAGGTTTGTCTCCGGGCCGGCAGGTGAGACGGGGTGGGGAGGGGGGTGGTATCCAGACTTGTCATTCAATCCCCGTATTGCGCCAGCCGGAGACGGACCCCCGGTTCACCCACGGGGTGACCGAAGCTTTAACAGATGAGTAAGGGGAAGCAGGTTTGAAGCCGGGCCGTATATGAATGGCTCCCAAGAAATGATAGAAGCTAAAAAATAGATTAAAACCCGTTGTACTGAGTGAAAGAAGCCAGGGATAACAGCCACGTGGCGGATGAGTCCGTTCACGTGAACCGTGCAGAGCGGGCGAAGCCATGGGACAGAAAGGCAGGGGGCATATTAGCGGTGGTCACATCCCCTTTTGGGGTGATGAAATGTCTTGTATAAACTGTATTGTACGAAAAGGTCTGAGACCCTGCCCTCCCCACCCAGCTCCACCCCTGCACCACACACATCATATCTGACCTACTTGATCCGCGTGAGTAAGACAGGGAGGCTCAGAGCTACAAGCTCTGGGTCCGCTCTTCCCCTAACTAGAAAGTTCCATCAGGCAGAGCCCCGTGGCCATGTCCATGGTGCCACCTCCCTGGCCCCGCTTCTGGGCAATCCCCACCCTCACTGGCAGCATTCCTGACGGTATCCTTTTTTTCCAAAGCCAGTGGTTTCATTCATTTGTTTCTTTGGTGGTTTCTGGAATGTTCTGTGCCCTCAGGGCAGGGCCTCCTCTAGATGAACTCTACCTACATCCCTGCCGCCCAGTGGGTGCCAATCACCCTGGTTAAACGAATCCACAGACAGGGCCTGAAGTATAAACATCCTGCTCTGGCCCCCACCTCCCCAGAGGTCCACCACCAGGAAAAACCTGTCTCCTGTCTGTCTGTCTGTGTCCACTGTCGATGGCTGAAAACAGGGCTTTAGATCAGGATGGTTCATGACCACAGGGCCTGGCTCAGAGCAAGAGGAGCTGGGACCACGTGATCAGTCTTCCCAAGACAGATTTACGGTGCGCAAGGAAACGTATTTAAATATTTGATCTGAAGATGAAATTTCATTCCGTAAAGCATGTGTTTCACTCCACCGGCAGCCGGTAGGCTACAAGCAAAGGTTCAGAACTGCTGGCCCATCTGCAGAGAAAGCCGACAGAGCTCATCGCGTGGGCCATCGTCCCGCCCGCTGGAAGGCAGGTGTCTGCCCCTCCCCAGCTGGCCCTCCCTCCTGAGGCACCTGCCCACTGGCTTCCCCTGGTGGGGTCTCAGGATGCGTGGGGAGAACCCCAAGAAAGCCAGCACACGCTGGTCATCACGGGGCCCGAGAGGAGATCTGCCAGGCCCGTCTTCTGTGTTGCGGAAACAGCGTCTGGAGCGGATTATTTTCTCTTGTCCTGGAGTCCCCTCCACTGTCCTAATATCTACTCCTTACTACTTTCAAAGACCGGGATTTTATAAGACAAACATATGGATCTCAAGATTTATCATATGCCTTCCACCACATAGACGTGGGAAATACAGCTGTGTGTACTTATTCATATTCTGAACATTTATTACGCGGCATATAAATTCACATAAACACATTCCGGGGAGAAAAGAGCGTCAAAATCGTGTGAGGTGAGTCCAGCTGCCAGGCCTGAATGGCATGGTGACTTTGTATTTATTTTAATAGACTCTTGTCTGTCATTTCCAGCTTCATAAAAATACAGCCGATTTTTAGGAAACCAGCCAAGAGAGAACCATTCGCAATTTGTTCTTACGCATCTTTTCCCTCGATGCATTTTCCTAAAGCAAGAGTAACGCTAGCTGAGTGAGCAGGTAATATACCTACTTGTAGTATGTTTGTTTATGGACATATTGCCTCACAGGTAAAAAAAAAGTTCCCACAACAAATGCCATAATCCTACACACTTGAGAGGAATACAGTGTTACACAGATTAGAATCATCTGGAATTTTGCAAGATGCCTCTCCACTAGGCCAAAAATGTCAGGTGTTCCCTCGGGGGCTAAAATCCACACTTCTTTCAGCCATTGTTTTATCCTTAATGAAATTTTCATGCCTGATTCTCTCCTTTTCCTTCCATCCATTCAATCACTATCTATCCATCCATCCATCCATCCATCCATCATGTATCCATCACCCATCCATCCACCACCATCCGTCATTATCCATCACCCATTCATTCATCCATCCATCCACCCACCCTTCCCTCCATCCACACATCCATCCGTCCATCCATCCATCCAACCATCCATCATGTATCCATCACACATCCATTCACCACCCATCCATCTATCCAACTATCTACCCATCCCTCCATCCATCCCTCTGTCCATCCATCCACCCACCCATCCATCCACACATCCATCCATCCATTCATCCATCACCATCCATCACGTATCCATCACCCATTCATTCATCCATCCATCCACCCACACTTCCCTCCATCCACACATCCATCCGTCCATCCATCCATCCATCCATCCAACCATCCATCCATCCAACCATCCATCACGTATCCATCACCCATCCATTCACCATCCCTCCATCCATCCCTCTGTCCATCCCACCATCCATCCATCCACCACCATCCGTCATTATCCATCACCCATTCATTCATCCATCCATCCACCCACCCTTCCCTCCATCCACACATCCATCCGTCCATCCATCCATCCAACCATCCATCATGTATCCATCACACATCCATTCACCACCCATCCATCTATCCAACTATCTACCCATCCCTCCATCCATCCCTCTGTCCATCCATCCACCCACCCATCCATCCACACATCCATCCATCCATTCATCCATCACCATCCATCACGTATCCATCACCCATTCATTCATCCATCCATCCACCCACACTTCCCTCCATCCACACATCCATCCGTCCATCCATCCATCCATCCAACCATCCATCCATCCAACCATCCATCACGTATCCATCACCCATCCATTCACCATCCCTCCATCCATCCCTCTGTCCATCCCACCATCCATCCATCCACCACCATCCATCATTATCCATCACCCATTCATTCATCCATCCATCCACCCACCCTTCCCTCCATCCACACATCCATCCATCCATCCATCCATCCATCCATCCATCCATCCAACCATCCATCATGTATCCATCACCCATCCATTCACCATCCATCTATCCAACTATCTACCCATCCCTCCATCCATCCCTCTGTCCGTCCATCCATCCATCCATCCATCCATCCATCCATCCATCCATCCATCCACCCATCCATCCAGCCACCTTCTTCTGCTCCCTGAAGGTAAGTGCTGTAAAGGTAGGAATGCCTGGCTGTAGATGCCCAGGAGTTGCATGTTTACTGGCAGTGCTAAAGCCACCAGTACTCTAGTAGCATCTCCGACGCACTGGACCACTTCCTGCCTCCCTATCCCTACTGTGCCTTTCATGCTCTGCTTTGAAACTGCCCTGATCCCTCATTTCTCCAGTGGGATTACACTGGATGACATGGGATTTGCTGAGGAGAAGCCTCGGGATTTGAATCGCACTGGGAACCCTGAAGTGACAGAGACCCAGGAGGGTCGGGTTGGCTCAGGGACGTGCTCAAACCGGGAAGGGCACTGAGTGGTGCCATCAAAGCACAGGGTTAGGGGTGTGACTGACAGACACCTTTCCATTCTGTACCCTTTGACTCGCCTTCATCTTGCTGGGGGCTCGGGCATCCTGGCTTTCCTGCCTCGTGGGGGCCTGTGGCTCAGAGAGCGTTAGGGCTGGACCTGTTTGTGGCTGTCCTAATAATCTGGGCAGTCCCACACTGCTGCTGGTATGGTAAACACACCCCAGCACAGAGCCTTATCCAGAGACAGCACTGGCCTGGGGCAGCCAGAGCAGAATGCACCGCCTTATACCTCAAGGCCACAGAGTCTGTGTCTCAAGTGGATGAAAACAGCCCCTGGAGAGAAGGTAAGTGCCAAAGAAGAAGCAGCTGTGG